>NC_134240.1:89033873-90283873 GCF_965152275.1 Natator depressus
ATACAAGGAATAATCTGAACTACTTATTCTCAATGCTAAATTAACTGTAAACATTGAAGAAATATCTGGGTGTCATTGTGAAGGTCAATTAAAACACCTACTCAACATGCAGCAGCCGTCAAAAACTAGCAAAATTTTAGGATGTGCTTGCAGTGGGACAGAAAATACTACTGAAAATATAACGTCAGTGCGCGCTCACCTGGAGTTTTGTGTTCAGTTCTGGCTACCCTATTCATCAATCAATCAATGTAGGAATAGAAAGGATTGAGAGAGAGAAAAAGAGAGAGAGAGAGAGAGAGAGCGCGCGCTCTGAAAGTTAGAGGCATGGAAAGGCTTTCATATGAAAAGAGACTGAAAAGATTGGGACTGCTTTAGTTTAGAGAAGAGGGGGGAAAGAGGGGAGACATGATGGAGGGAAATAAAATACTGAATGGTATACAGATGGTATATTGGGAATTCCTATTTACCTTCTCTGACAAGAACAAGAAGATACCCAATGAAACTGAAAGACAACAAATTTAAAACTGATAAATATTTATCTTATTTATATGTAGCACAATCTATAGAACTCATGTTGCAAGATGTCATTGAGGCTTAATCTGTAAGATCTTTGGGGAAGGCACTACTGCAGGAGTGGCCAACCTGAGCCTGAGAAGGAGCCAGAATTTACCAATGTACATTGCCAAAGAGCCACAGTAATTTGTCAGCAGCCCCCCATCAGCTCCCCCACCCCGCTCCTAGTGCCTCCTGCCCACCGTCAGCCCCGCCAATCAGCGCCTTCCCCTCCCTTCCCGCACCTGTTTCATGCATGCAGGAGGCTCTGCGGTGGGGGAGGGGGAGGAGTGAGGGCATGATAGGCTCAGGGGAGGGGTGGGGGCAGGGCCTGAGGCAGAGCCAGGGTTGAGCAGTGAGCACCCCCTGGCACATTGGAAAGTTGGCGCCTGTAGCTCCAGCCCTGGAGTCCGTACCTATACAAGCAGCCACATATTAACTTCTAAAGAGCCGCATGTGGCTCCAGGGCCATAGGTTGGCTACCCCTGCACTACTGTCTTTTCACTAGTCCCTGTGCGTACAGTGCTTAGCACAAGGAGGCCTGATCTTTAGCCTCTAGCTACTGCCACCAAACAAGTAATAAATAGTAAGACTAAGAGCTCAGTTAGTAGGATTCAAAAACAGACTAGTAATTTTTATATGGATAATGAAGACATCCTCAGTTACTTTAGGCTTCATGGCATAAGGCAGCCTCTCACAGGCATTAGAAAGAAACTTACCCTATGGAAAATTTATTATCGGTTTTTTATCAACTTTCTTAGAAGCATCTAAGAATATCCACTCTGAGACAGGATACCAGACTAGATGGACCATTGGTCTAATCTAGTTTGGCAACTCTTATATTCCCATGTTCACTTCTTATATTTTAAAGTGCTTTTTCCAATGCACCATGCTAACTACTTTTAAAGTTTATCAGAAATGCATAGTAGGATCTCTTCTACACAGGGAAATTATTGGAAAATAAGTCTGCAAATGTGTGCATCTGTTCATTTCAATTATAACTATTAATAGCTGTATTACTTTGAGGTTTTACTGCCTTCAAAACATTTTCAAAGCAATCTTAAGTAATATTTGAAATTAGTTGGGCACAATATAGGCCACTTTAAAACATATGATACTGAAAAGCAATTTAAACAACACCTTCACTCCAACAAGCAATCAAGTCTCTTTCTATGAATATATATCAGTCAACTACCAGAAACGACTTGTTTCCTCAACCATTAACAAATTAAACTAAGAAAGAGATCGCTTCTCATTATTAAAATGTTACTGTATATGCTGAATTCTGCCTGGTGAAGCAGGATTTTATTCCACTGCAATAAATGCCATCTAGTGTTTTTTTTAAGAAAAATCACAATCTTTCATTCAGAACTTCTCTCTCTCTCTCTCTCTCTGGTTAAGATAAGGGGACCCAAGAATTCAAGCTGTGTAAGAAATCCAATTAGATAAATGATTTCTCAATAGACTTAGGCAGGCAACAATACAGCTTGCAGGATTGCACTGATTCATGTCAACTAGTGCAAATGGATTTTGTGTGAGTATGTTATGTGTGTATTTGGCATCAGACTAGGCATGGCCTTATGCTTGCTTGATTCCTTTAAACTTCAGCATCTTTCCTTCTATATTAGTATTCATTTGACTTTTAATTCAAACTACTTTTAAATTTTAAGTTTACAGAAAGCCAGAAAGGAAAAAAAAACAGGTACCAAGCTTTATAAATATATAGAACACACACATATAAAACATATCAAGCAAAAAAAAGGAAAAAAAAAATCTTAGGATTTTTCACTATTGACTTCAAAGGGAGCAGAATTAGGCCAGCACTGAGCACATCTGAGAATCCACATATTCTCCTATACTTCAACAAACATGGTCAAATGATTTTAGAGTTTTATCAGTGTATAAAGTCATGCTCCATAGATTTTTCTACAAGAGTTAAATACACCATTTCGGGAATTTTTTCTCGAGATCTTCCTTAAATTGACAAACCATTAATGATTTAGAAGGAATGTGGTTTACAGGCCATTTTTTGGACCACGATCAAATTAAATGATTATTTTGAATGTTTTCCAACACAGATATTTTAAAAGATTTAAATGGGAATTATGAAGGCCTTTTTACATCACCCTTTTTTTAGTGGACAAAGTATTGCCGAGGATCCTGTGAAATGTATGACAAACACAGACATTGTAACAAATCTAGCATCCACAATTTACTGGGTCAACTAGCTCACAAGCTGCAGTATTTAAATAGGCTGAAATTACTGCTGAAACTAAGAGAGGTATAGTAAAAGAAATGGGAAACTGGGGACAGGAATACACTTTGTACATCATTCTACACAGCGTCCTTTTACCATATGCCCACAATATTGTGTGTACATGTGTTGGTTGGGTTACCAAATACTTGCTCAAGCCACTCACTTGTTTTATGAACCAAAACACATTCAAATAAAATAGCACTAGAAAGGGATCTCAGGCTTCAGAATACTCTTCATGTACAGTAGTGATATGAAATTCCAACTCACCTGTATCATTCACTGATAACAGCTAACACATTGCAAAATCATTTAAAACAAGGAACTGGTTTTATGGACAGTAATGGAAATTCAATAAATTAGTATAGTTTCCAAGCATGCATCACTCTCAATTTTAGCTCTTAGTGAACACTTGACAAATTTATGACACTGAACAAAAAATACTCTTTGAAAGGAATTATTTAAAATGAAATACTTTTGACCTACCCAATGAACAGATAAATCCTAATTACAGAATTACAAACAAACAGATAAATATGAAAAAATGAATTTAAATAACCACTACTTTTAACCTGTAGGTAAATTTATTGCACTTTTCCTTGATGATTATTCTTGATGCAGGCTAAATGATTTTGTCCAACTGCTTTTTTTTAAAATCAGGTATGACATATCCAAGCTCAGTTAAATCGCCTATATAAAGAGAACACTCCTTACCTGTAATCTTCTTTGTTGTACACATCACATCTTCCCTCTAGTCTCCAAATTTGTTAGTGTTCTGCTATTGTATCTCCACCTACCAGAAAGCAAAGAGACAGTTCAGTTCTCACAAACATTTTTGTCATGGATTTAATATCAAATTCTCCTAACACTTCCTTATTTAGATTCAACAAAAACATGTCTGTATGTGCCACAAACCTGTGTAGTTTATATAAGAGCTTTCCTTGATTTTACCCATTTATTGCACCAGCATAATTATCCAGCATGTATTTATTCAGTTGCTTTAATTACTCCCTATCACAACCAAAAACAATATCAGGAAATATGGTGTTATAAAAGAGTCACAGGAAGGAATATAGAAAATTCTCTCTTTAAAATATTCTGGTGGTTTTGCGCAAGTTCCTTGATTGTTTCTATTGCCGCTGTTTAAAAGCCAAACAAATACATTCTCTGATCCACCAAGAGATGGGGGCTGCAAAGAACCCTAACAAGACCTTAAAGCTTTGACCAGAAGTTCTTGTATAGGAGGAATATGACCAGCATCCAAAGAATGAAACAGATACTGTTTTAAGGAGAAATGGTAGAAACACAAATCCCACACATATTTTTCTGTAATTCTATAAACCTTCAAGTACCAGGTAAAAATAAGTTGGGGACTAACTGCTAACGACGTGCTTTCCAGAGATGCTGAGCCCTTGCAGCTCCCTTTGGCTTAAAGGGAGCTACAGGAGTTGAGAACCTGTGAAGACCTGGTCACTAACTACCGTAATTCTACCCAAAGGTACACAAAAATCAGTGGAAAAAGCCATTCAAACTCCCCTATCCCACTAGATGACATGAAAAAACTTGTCTAGAGACCTGTCTTTAGAGTCAATAACATTCAGAGACTTAGGAAACACATGAAAGTCCCAAAATAGAGTAAGCACGTCTTGCAAAAAAGCACAGACTTGACTCCAATGTTTTAAGTCTGAGATCTCCAGCTCCCACAGTGGATTCAGGTGGGGGTGGGGGGGAATAGAGAGAGAGAGAGTGATAGGCACCATTTCTTCATCTTTATGAACAATAACATGGTATTGAAAGGAGGAGCAGATGATCAAACAAGAACAACAGGGAGAAAACAGCATGGAAAGAAAGGGAAAAGCAGCGCATGAGCAGAGCACTGTTTACGGGATGAGCAGTGTGGGAGGAGTATTTGAAGAACTGGGCTTATCACAGAATGGTCTCTCACTGAGATGGTTAATTGATTCTGGCTGGGAGCTTGGTTAAATGCTTGCTTAGAAACTCCAGCCCTGAAAGACTTTGTGAAGCTTGGGAGTTGAACCTTGGCAAAGGCCTGCTCCACCGTTAGAAGACTTAGCCTGGAATTTAAGTTAGCTTTTAGGAATCTGGCCTAGGCAGAGGCCTTCTTCCAACCTTGAAAGGCTCAGTTTAGTCTAGAGACAAGGCAGAGAGCTAAGGAGGAGATGAGAAATCCACATCACATAGTAGGTCCAAAACTTTGGATGTCAAAATTAGAGATGGAATCATGTCATGAAGCTCAAATCTGGATTCCAGCTTTCCCAGATCTCAGGAGTATTCAGATTCCTGTATTCTGATGTAAGCCTATCTCCAGTCACAATGTTCGGTGTGGTAAATGTTGCTGAATCCAGATGACTCTTTGAAGAGAGGTGGGGAAGAAATAGGAAGGCAGAGATCCAGCTTCAGACTGCAACCAGTTCTGAGCCAAACATGTATCCCCCTTCCTGCAACATCAGTTCGCCTAATGGGAAAGAGAAATTGAGGGAAGTAGGAAGGAAGCTAGATTTTAAAAAATACAACATAAAAAAGGAAAGCCATTTAATTTATTTAATACTTCAGCTGATTTAAAATTCCAATAGAATATAGCCTTTATTAGAAGTTGCCACCAAAAATTTGATTTAATTTTCAGACCATTTATACAAGAAAGGTGTTCCCAGCATACTACAGAACACATCTCATGCTTTGGCAACTAAAGTTCAAAAGAGGAATACTGTGTCATACTCTACATGAGTCACTATCTTAAAGTGCAAAGGAAACAGAGTTTCCGTTCCCCTTCCTATACTCTGATTAACTTGGTATAATTCAAAACCAAAAAGTCAATTTATTTCAAGAATCTTCTTTCATGTCAAGTTTTTCCCCAACACAAAGGTGGACTTAAAAGTTCCCTTTATATATATAAATATGCATTTGCTTTGTTAGTGTATATATATCCGTATATGTACAAGTCTCAAAACAAGATTTTGATAATTCTGCCTACCAACAATCCAACCCCTTCTGGAAACTCAGATGAATCACAACACCAGTTTTTTTCTCTTTCTTCAAATGGATCAAGAAATATTTGACAGTATGAGTGTACAGATACGACACAACCTTTGACTTCAGTTTGTGTTTTGGTTTCCTCTTCATAAACATCTAAAATCATGTCTCAAGTAAGGACTGAACACAAAGCAAATCTTGTCTACAGCCAAGCTCTACAATACAACCGCATTTGCTCCAAACCCTCAGACAGAGACAAACACCTACAAGATCTCTATCAAGCGTTCTTACAATTACAATACCCACCTGCTGAAGTGAAGAAACAGATTGACAGAGCCAGAAGTTACCTACTACAGGACTGGCCCAACAAAGAAAATAACAGAACGCCACTACCCATCACCTTCAGCCCCCAACTAAAACCTCTCCAACGCATCATCAAGGATCTACAACCTATCCTGAAGAATGATCCATCACTCTCACAGATCTTGGGAGACAGGCCAGTCCTTGCTTACAGACAGCCCCCCAACCTAAAGCAAATACTCACCAGCAACCACACACCACACAACAGAACCACTAACCCAGGAACCTATCCTTGCAACAAAGCCCGTTGCCAACTGTGTCCACATATCTATTCAGGGGACACCATCATAGGGCCTAATCACATCAGCCACACTATCAGAGGCTCGTTCACCTGCACATCTACCAATGTGATATATGCCGTCATGTGCCAGCAATGCCCCTCTGCCATTGCCAAACTGGACAGTCTCTCCGTAGAAGAATAAAAGGACACAAATCAGACCTCAAGAATTATAACATTCAAAAACCAATCGGAGAACACTTCAATCTCTTTGGTCACTCGATTACAGACCTAAAAGTTGCAATTCTTCAACAAAAAAACTTCAAAAACAGACTCCAACGAGAGACTGCTGAATTGGAATTAATTTGCAAACTGGATACCATTAAATTAGGCTTGAATAAAGACTGGGAGTGCATGGGTCATTACACAAAGTAAAACTATTTCCCCATGTTTATCCCCCCCTCCCCCCCGTTCCTCACACGTTCTTGTCAACTGCTGGAAATGGCCCACCTTGATGATCGCTACAAAAGGTCCCCACCCCCCCACTCTCTTGCTGGTAATAGCTCACCTTACCTGATCACTCTTGTTACAGTGTGTATGGTAACACCCATTGTTTCATGTTGTCTGTGTATATAAATCTCCCCACTGTATTTTCCACTGCATGCATCTGATGAAGTGAGCTCTAGCTCACAAAAGCTTATGCTCAAATAAATTTGTTAGTCTCTAAGGTGCCACAAGTCCTCCTTTTCTTGAAGCAAATCTTATGTACTTCAGTTTTCAAACAGCTTCAGTCTTTTCCCATCCTTACTTTACACCACTGCATAAGAAGGCTGTCTTTGCTGTTAGTTGTATTATTCCTCTCTGAGATGTTCCAGACAATCCTGGTAATCACTTTTACTCTTAGATTAGTAAACTGGTCTTCCTCTGAAGTTCAGTTGCCTTCTTAAAGAAAGATATTTAACTTAATCTAAGCTTTTTGAAAGTGCTTATTACATTCAGTCTCTCCACAAGAGTACCCAGAAAGCTGAGAGCAGAAAGTTCAATGGGCTGCTTTCTTCCTTGGAGTTGGTTTTCTGAAATGATATTGCATCTTCAGGAAACAGTGCAGTCTTTCAATGGTTCCTTAAGAAATAAGTCCTCTTTCTTCCTAGGAAAAGGTTTAAAGTCAAAAGGTTTAAAGGTAGTGGCCTGTTAGCTAGTGCACTAACTTCATGGTTTTTGTACTACCTTTTTTATACATCCCTCTGACACTCAATGGTGCAGTGTAGCTTAGTGATGGGTAGATTTAAAGACTGTAATTTCTTACTACTTTGGTTGGAGAGATCTCTTCAGGGCTGTTTCATGCAGAGAGTCTGATCAGATGTGTTAACAACCCTCTATTTTATCTCTGGATGACAGAATTCATTTGCATTGCAGACACCTAGTTCACAGCTCACTCCAGTTAAAACTGGAACGCCAGATTCACAGAGCCAGTTTCAGCTCCCTGATTCTGTGTGTGGCCCTCCATGCAAATTAGAGCAGACTGGGGGTTAACTCTAAAGTGCACAGCTGTCAATGGTCCCCAAGGGACCATGCGCTCTTTTATCCTCATCTGGTGCTGTGTGCGCCACTCACTCCTCTCTAGAGCTGCAGGGTAGATGACCCTGTAAGAGCTGTCTACATGGTCTCTACATGCACTGGGTGCCCCCCCATAAATACTCATCTAGGAGAATAAGGTTAGTTTCCATTCTCTTTGTGACACGTGAGTGAAGAAAATAATTTGCCCCAAAATCTCTCATGAAATTTAATAGTCAGGAACTTTTTTAGATAATACTAATCTAAGATTGTCTTACTGAATATATATACACACACACACAACAGCAGCCTTTCGCTATGTACGTTTTTCTGCTGTTGCTAGTCAGGCATGGCTTTTTCTCTTTGGAATATCCTTCATAACTTCAAGATTTTCCCCTGTGGTGGCTGAACTGTGACAAGCCTGATTACGAACGCCACAATTTACATTATGGAATTTTAAGAATAACATCCATAGATTCTTTATCAGAGATAATTAATAAAGTTGTATTGGATAACATACTATAGAGTTACAGTTTCACTATCATTCAGTTTGAAACATTTTCAGAACATACAAAGTATTATGCAGTTCAAATAAAACAGGTATTCAGCACTACCATGATACGTTTCAGATGTGTTTTAACAAAGAATAATGAAGCTAACAATAAGTTTATGAAAAATCTCCATTTCAGTTCAGCATCATATGTTTGAAAGAAACATTTCCACTTAGTAGGGACTTTGTATGGTGACCTGTGACACACAAAGTTTCATTCTAGATTGGAAGATGACATTCCCAGCATGGGAAAGAAAGGAGTGGTTGCACTTATTACCTTTACTTCTCCTTGAAAGCAAAGGCAGAGGAGTCATAGTCCACAAGATACAGAGGTTACAATGTACAAGGCCTATTCTGTTACAATTCTTCCTCACAGGAAATAAATCCCAAAACAAAGAGGATCTCCCTTTTACAGAGAGAACACATGGTTCCTGAATCTTCGTTACTAAGTGCCACAAGAGGCACACAGCGTAGTACTAATCTCTATTTGATGTTCTCTTAATACATTTGTTTTTTTCCACAAAATTATGTTTTTTATTGTTTCCTTTAGAATCGTTATCTCATAGTTTGCTTTTGTATATTGATGACATCATAAATCTAGTGAATAAAGTTGTTTTAAAGTTTTTCCTTCTTTCAAAGTTTTGGTGAAGTGAGCATTTTAACATATATTAGAATTTAAAAATATTAAATGTAATGCTTTAGGATAGATTCTGCAACTATTACTCCCACTGCACAAGAAGCAACTTACTAGCAAAGTAATTTCTCTGATTTAAAATTGGACTGTGTCTATAGTAAGATACTAGTTAATATGCATACATTTAAGCATGTGAGTATTGCCATTGAAGTTAAATGTTTGCAAGATTGGGATCTTGATCTTCTGCTCCTGTGATGACTTTTTATTTTATTTATTTTTAGAGGGGATTTTATAATTTACTTTTAGAGGAAAATTATCTGACACCCTGTCTGCTATATACACAAGCACATTTTTCGTTTCCATTATACATCAAGAACATATGCACTTTTTCTCAGGTTCAGAAGGAAGTGGGAGGCAGACCAATTAAGAGTCTGTGGACAAAGATAAAAGGTGTAAAAAATAGGGGCAACATCATGGCAGAAGTCTACTATAGACCAACAAACCATGATAGGGGAGGTAGATGATGCATTTCTAGAACAAAAAACAGAAATACACAAAAGACAAGAGCTGGTTAGTTATTGGGGACTTTAACTACCCAGACTTCTGCTGGAAAAGCAATATGGCAAAACAGAAAATTTCCAGTAAGTTCTTGGAATGTGTTGGGGACAACTCTTTGCTCCAGAAAGTGGAGGAAGGAACCAGGGGACAGCCACTGTAGACTTGACTCTGACCAACAGACAGGAACTGGTAGCAAATCTGAAAGTGGAAGGCAATTTGGGTGAAAGTGATGATGAAATGATAGATTGCACATGTCAAGGTTCCTCCCCCACTCTGAACTCTAGGGTACAGATGTGGGGACCTGCATGAAAAACCTCCTAAGCTTATCTTTACCAGCTTAGGTCAAAACTTCCCCAAGGTACAAAATATTCTACCCTTTGTCCTTGGATTGGCCGCTACCACCACCAAACAAATACTGGTTACTGGGGAAGAGCTGTTTGGACACGTCTTTCCCCCCAAAATACTTCCCAAAACCTTGCACCCCACTTTCTGGACAAGGTTTGGTAAAAAGCCTCACCAATTTGCCTAGGTGACTACAGACCCAGACCCTTGGATCCTAAGAACAATGAACAATCCTCCCAACACTTGTACCCCCCCTTTCCTGGGAAATGTTGGATTAAAAACCTCACCAATTTGCATAGGTGACCACAGACCCAAACCCTTGGATCTGAGAACAATGAAAAAGCATTCAGTTTTCTTACAAGAAGAGTTTAATAAAAATAGAAGTAATTAGAAATAAGAAATCCCCCCTGTAAAATCAGGATGGTAGAAACCTTACAGGGTAATTAGATTCAAAACATAGAGAACCCCTCTAGGCAAAACCTTAAGTTACAAAAAAGATACACAGACAGAAATAGTTATTCTATTCAGCACAATTCTTTTCTCAGCCATTTAAAGAAATCATAATCTAACACGTACCTAGCTAGATTACTTACTAAAAGTTCTAAGACTCCATTCCTGGTCTATCCCCGGCAAAGACAGAATATAGACAGACACACAGACCCTTTGTTTCTCTCCCTCCTCCCAGCTTTTGAAAGTATCTTGTCTCCTCATTGGTCATTTTGGTCAGGTGCCAGCGAGGTTATCTTTAGCTTCTTAACCCTTTACAGGTGAGAGGAGATTTCCTCTGGCCAGGAGGGATTTTAAAGGGGTTTACCCTTCCCTTTATATTTATGGCACGCCCCCCAAATCTCAGCTAGGGTGAAACACTGGCTGGGATTTCTTCCTGGAGCTCTAGGAGAAAACAGAGTTAATAAGACACATGCATCTCTAAATATACTACCAAGTACATAAAGACTAACAATATTTTCTACATCTCAAGGACGATTTTAACCAGTTGATTCTGGGAAACTTTCACGGGAGAGTGCATCAGCCACTTTGTTAGAAGCTCCTGAGATGTGTTGGATGTCGAAATCAAAATCTTGGAGAGCTAAACTCCACCGAAGAAGTTTTTTGTTAGTTTCTTTGATGGTGTGAAGCCACTTCAGTGCAGCATGGTCGGTTTGCAGGTGGAAACGCCATCCCCAAACATATGGGCGTAGCTTTTCCAGAGCGTAGACAATGGCGTAACATTCTTTTTCAGTGATTGACCAGTTGCTTTCCCTCTCAGACAGTTTTTTGCTGAGAAACACTACAGGGTGGAATTCTTGATCAGGTCCTTTCTGCATTAAAACTGCTCCCACACCACGCTCGGACGCATCTGTGGTTACTAGGAACGGTTTGTCAAAGTCTGGGGCCCTTAGTACAGGGTCAGACATGAGTGTCGCTTTAAGCTTGTTAAAGGCCTTCTGACACTTTTCGGTCCACTGAACAGCATTTGGCTGTTTCTTTTTGGTTAGGTCTGTCAGTGGGGCGGCGATTTGGCTGTAGTGCGGTACAAATCGTCTGTAATAACCGGCCAAGCCTAAGAAGGATTGAACCTGTTTCTTTGACTTTGGGACAGGCCACTTTTGGATAGCATCCACTTTGGCCTGTAGGGGGCTGATAGTTCCTTGACCCACCTGGTGTCCAAGGTAAGTCACTCTGTTTAGGCCTATTTGACACTTCTTAGCCTTAACAGTTAGTCCTGCCTCCCTTATGCGCTCAAGGACTTTTTGTAGATGTTCCAGGTGGTCTGCCCAGGAATCCGAAAATATGGCCACATCGTCAAGGTAGGCGACTGCATATTCTCCTAATCCCGCTAGGAGACCATCTACAAGTCTTTGGAAGGTGGCGGGTGCATTTCGCAGCCCGAAAGGGAGTACATTAAATTCATACAGCCCAAGATGTGTGGTGAAGGCTGACCTTTCCTTGGCAGATTCATCTAGCGGTACCTGCCAGTACCCCTTGGTTAAGTCCAAGGTAGAGATGAACTGGGCCCGTCCCAGTTTCTCTAATAGTTCATCTGTGCGTGGCATTGGATAGTTGTCTGGGCGAGTTACAGCATTTAGCTTACGGTAGTCCATGCAAAAACGTATTTCTCCATCTGGTTTGGGAACTAGAACCACTGGAGATGCCCACGCACTTTCAGAGGGGCGGATTACACCCATCTGTAACATATCCTGGATCTCCCGTTCTATAGCAGTTTTAGCTTGAGGAGACACTCGGTAAGGTTGGACCCTAATTGGGTGAGCATTACCTGTGTCAATGGAGTGGTATGCCCGTTCAGTCAGTCCTGGGGTGGCTGAGAACATTGGCGCGTAGCTAGTGCACAGCTCCTGGATCTGCTGTCGCTGCATACGCCCAAGGGTCATGGAGAGGTTCACCTCTTCCACACCACCAGCACATTTCCCTTCGTAGTAGACACCTTCAGGCCACTCAGCGTCGTCTCCACCTTGGGCTGTAAACTGACAAACCTTTAATTCTCTGGAATAAAAGGGCTTTAGAGAATTAATATGGTACACCTTAGGCTTTCGGTTGGAGGTGGGGAATGCTATGAGATAATTAGCAGCTCCCAGGCGCTCCTGGACAGTGAACGGCCCTTCCCACGATGCTTCCATTTTATGGGCCTGGAGCGCCTTTAAGACCATGACCTGGTTCCCTAATTTGAAGGAACGCTCTCTGGCATGTTTATCATACCAGGCTTTTTGCTCTTTTTGAGTATCCTGTAAGTTTTCTTTAGCAAGGGCTAAAGAGGTTCGGAGGGTGTTTTGTAGGTTGGTTACAAAGTCCAGAATGTTAGTTCCTGGAGAAGGTGTAAATCCCTCCCACTGCTGCTTCACCAACTGCCATGGCCCCTTAACCTCACGGCCATATACAAGTTCAAATGGGGAAAACCCTAAACTGGGGTGTGGTACGGCTCTGTAGGCAAAGAGCAACTGCTGCAACACTAGGTCCCAATCATTGGAGTGCTCATTTACGAATTTACGTATCATGGCCCCCAAAGTTCCATTAAACTTCTCCACCATGCCATTTGTTTGATGGTGGTAAGAGGTGGCAACCAAGTGATTCATCCCATGAGCTTCCCAAAGGTTTTTCATAGTTCCTGCCAGGAAATTAGTCCCTGCATCTGTGAGGATGTCGGAGGGCCAACCTACCCTGGCAAAAATGTCTGCTAGTGCCTGGCACACACTTTTAGCCCTGGTGTTGCTTAGAGCTACTGCTTCCGGCCATCGGGTGGCAAAATCCATGAAAGTCAGTATGTACTGCTTTCCTCTGGGTGTCTTTTTCGGAAAAGGACCCAGAATATCCACAGCTACTCGCTGAAATGGAACTTCAATGATGGGGAGTGGCTGGAGAGGGGCTTTGACCTGGTCTTGGGGCTTTCCCACTCTTTGGCACACCTCACAAGACTGGATATAGGTAGAAACATCCTTGCCCATTCCCTCCCAGTGGAATGACCCCCCCAAACGGTCTTTGGTCCTGTTCACCCCAGCATGGCCACTAGGGTGATCATGGGCTAAGCTCAAGAGCTTGGCCCGGTATTTAATTGGAACTACCAACTGTCTCTGAGGATGCCAGTCTTCCTGGTGTCCACCAGAAAGAGTTTCCTTGTATAAAAGTCCTCTTTCTACAACAAACCTGGATCGATTAGAAGAGCTGAGAGGCGGTGGGTTGCTCCGTGCTGCCGTCCAAGCTCTCTGGAGGCTTTCATCTGCTTCCTGTTCGGTCTGGAACTGTTCCCTTGATGCTGGAGACATCAGTTCCTCATTGGATTGTGGACCTAGGCTTGGTCCCTCTGGAAGCGATATAGGGGATGGAGCTGTTTCTGTTGACTGTGAACCGCTCTCCGCTGGTGCACTATGTTGGGGTTCAGGCTCCGGCTGAGCCTCGTGTCGGGTTATCGGCTGCTGCCAGTTCAGGGTTTGTGGGGCCCTCTGGTGTTGAGGTTGCTAGTACTGGATTCAGTGCTGACAATGGGTCTGGTGTTGGTTGCTCGGCTGGTTCCGGTTCTGGGACTGGTTCCGTCTGGGTCTCTGGGACTGGATCCACTACTGCTGTTGCAGACATTGGCCTGGGGTCCGGGTCCATCACCTCTGACCGGGTCCTGATAGAAGTTTCCGGAACAGAGCTAGGCCTCACAGCTTGTTTAGCCTGGCTGCGGGTGACCGTTCCCACCCTCTTGGCCTGCTTCACATGATTGGCCAAGTCTTCCCCCAACAGCATGGGGATGGGATAATCATCATAGACTGCAAAAGTCCACATTCCTGACCAGCCCTTGTACTGGACAGGCAACTTGGCTGTAGGCAAATCGAAAGAGTTGGACTTGAAGGGTTGAATCGTCACTTGGATCTCTGGGTTGATTAAATTGGGGTCCACTAAGGAAGCATGGATAGCTGACACTTGTGCTCCAGTGTCCCTCCACGCGGTGACCTTCTTCCCGCCCACACTCACAGTTTCCCTCCGCTCCAAGGGTATCTGGGAGGTATCTGGGCCTGTGGACCTCTGGTGTGATTCTGGTGCAATGAACTGTAATCTGTTTGGGTTCTTGGGGCAGTTGGCCTTTACATGCCCCAGCTCGTTACATTTAAAACATCGTCCAGCTGACGGGTCACTGGGGCGAGGAGGGATGCTGGAGAACGGGGTGGTGGGACGATAAGGGGTCTGGAGGCTTCTTTGGGAGGTAGGTGGGGCTTTGGGCGGCCTCCGGTAATAGGGTGGGGTCTGGGGTTGTCCCTTCTGGTCTCCGCTCCAACTGCGACCAGTTTTCTTCTTCTCTGCCACCTCCACCCATCTGGCTCCAATCTCTCCTGCCTCGATTACAGTTTTGGGCTTCCCATCTAGGATGTATCTTTCTATTTCCTCAGGAACACCCTCTAAGAATTGTTCCATTTGCATTAGGAAGGGCACATCTACTGGAGATTCAAAACTTGCTCCCGATATCCAGGCATCCCAATGTTTCACAATGTGGTAGGCATGTCGGGTAAATGACACGTCTGGTTTCCACCTTAGGGCTCTGAACCTCCGACGAGAATGCTCGGGTGTTATCCCCATTCTGACTCTCGCCTTGGATTTAAACAGTTCATACTCGTTCATGTGTTCTCTAGGCATTTCAGCTGCCACCTCAGCTAAGGGTCCACTGAGCTGTGGCCTCAGCTCTACCATGTATTGGTCGGTAGAGATGCTGTACCCAAGGCAGGCCCTTTCGAAGTTTTCTAAGAAGGCCTCAGTATCATCACCTGCCTTGTAGGTGGGGAACTTTCTGGGATGGGAAGTGGTACCTGGAGAAAGATTGCTAGGGTTTGTTGGTATATTCTGCTGAGCCTTTATCTTCTCCACCTCCTCCACATGCTTCCTCTCTTTTTCCTTCTCCTCCTCCACATGCTTCCTTGCCTCCATTTCCGTCTTGTGGGCAGCCTCCTGTACCTCCTTCTCCAGCCGCATGAGTTCTATCTGTCTTTCATGTTCCCTTTGTTTTTCCTCAGCCTGAAATTTGGCTAAGTCAGCTGTAGTCGAGCCGCGGATTTTGTCATTCTAACCTCTCTGTTTTTAACTAACTTTACACCCGAGGTTTAGAAATAAACAAACAAAACTTGGCTGTAAAATTTTGCTGTGCTGGAATAGAATACCTATTCTCTGATAGTGATTGTCAGCCTACAGAAAAAGACAATTCCCTTGTCTCTGCTCTGGGCCCAAATCAAAGCAAAAAACCTCCAACTACTTGGAACCTGCTTACCCAGCCCAAAGAAAAAGCAAATGGGTAGAACACACACCCCCTGTTTACTTTTAGGGGAAAAAAAACTCTGGGTTGGAAGACTGTAAATTTCCCTGCAGGAGTTAAGTACCCTGCCTCCAGGCAAAGAAAACCTGCAATTCACAAAGATAATCCCCTTTTGTCTCTGCTTGGCCACAAAGCAGAGAAAAAAAACAAGCTGCTTTCAGTTTCAGCTGCTTTCTGGACTTCCTTTCCAAAGGAAAAAAAAATTTCCTTTTTAAAATCTGTATTTCTAGTTCAAAAAATCTCAACTGGATCTCAAAATGATTTCAGGTTAATCCCACCACTCTGCCACCATGTCAAGGTTCCTCCCCCACTCTGAACTCTAGGGTACAGATGTGGGGACCTTCATGAAAAACCTCCTAAGCTTATCTTTACCAGCTTAGGTCAAAACTTCCCCAAGGTACAAAATATTCTACCCTTTGTCCTTGGATTGGCCGCTACCACCACCAAACAAATACTGGTTTGGGGGAGAGAAACAGGAAAGGGGGGGCGTGTCATAAATATAAAGGGAAGGGTAAACCCCTTTAAAATCCCTCCTGGCCAGAGGAAATCTCCTCTCACCTGTAAAGGGTTAAGAAGCTAAAGATAACCTCGCTGGCACCTGACCAAAATGACCAATGAGGAGACAAGATACTTTCAAAAGCTGGGAGGAGGGAGAGAAACAAAGGGTCTGTGTGTCTGTCTATATTCTGTCTTTGCCGGGGATAGACCAGGAATGGAGTCTTAGAACTTTTAGTAAGTAATCTAGCTAGGTACGTGTTAGATTATGATTTCTTTAAATGGCTGAGAAAAGAATTGTGCTGAATAGAATAACTATTTCTGTCTGTGTATCTTTTTTGTAACTTAAGGTTTTGCCTAGAGGGGTTCTCTATGTTTTGAATCTAATTACCCTGTAAGGTTTCTACCATCCTGATTTTACAGGGGGGATTTCTTATTTCTAATTACTTCTATTTTTATTAAAAGTCTTCTTGTAAGAAAACTGAATGCTTTTTCATTGTTCTCAGATCCAAGGGTTTGGGTCTGTGGTCACCTATGCAAATTGGTGAGGTTTTTAATCCAACATTTCCCAGGAAAGGGGGGGTACAAGTGTTGGGAGGATTGTTCATTGTTCTTAGGATCCAAGGGTCTGGGTCTGTAGTCACCTAGGCAAATTGGTGAGGCTTTTTACCAAACCTTGTCCAGAAAGTGGGGTGCAAGGTTTTGGGAAGTATTTTGGGGGGAAAGACGTGTCCAAACAGCTCTTCCCCAGTAACCAGTATTTGTTTGGTGGTGGTAGCGGCCAATCCAAGGACAAAGGGTAGAATATTTTGTACCTTGGGGAAGTTTTGACCTAAGCTGGTAAAGATAAGCTTAGGAGGTTTTTCATGCAGGTCCCCACATCTGTACCCTAGAGTTCAGAGTGGGGGAGGAACCTTGACAGCACAATTCTAAGGAAAAGAAGGCGTAAGAGCAGCAGAACAAGGACAATGAACTTCAAAAAAATAGATTTTAACAAACCCCAGAACTGGTAGGTAAGGTGCCATGGGAAAAAATCTAATGGAAAAAGAGTTCAGCTCTCCTGAACTCAAGGAGGCAGTATTAAAGTAGGATGACCATATGTCCTGTTTTGGCCAGGACAGTCTCTTTTTTAAGCCCTGTCCCGGCCATTTGGCAAAATTGGGCATTTGTCCTGTTTGCTCTTGCCAGCCGATCATCAGGTATTATAGAATATTAAAGAATATTTACATAAGTTAGATGTACTTAAGTCAGCAGGGCCTGATGAAATTCATCCTATTGTACTTAAGGAACTAGATAAAGCAATCTCTGACCCATTAACAATTACCTTTCAAAACTCATGGAGGATGGGTGAGGTCCCAGAAAAGTAAATAGGGAAACAAAAAAGATCTGGAGAATTATAAACCAGTCAGCCTAACTTGGATATCTAGAAAATTATTAAACAATCAGTTTGCATGCACCTGGAGGATAAAAAATTATAAGTAATAGCCAGCACGGATTTGTCAAGAACAAACCAATTCAATTTCCTTCTTTGACAGGGTTACGGGCCTAGTTGTTAAGGGGCAAGCGGTAAACAGAGCTGGGTCAATCCTTTATGTCTAGTGGAGACCAGCCCCTGGTGTCTAGCTAACAATTGATCTTTCAAGTTACTGACCCCTTAGGAGGTGCTAAACACCTTATAATTCCATTCAACAGAATATCAGTGCGAGCAGAATGTGCCCAGCTCCTCCCAGGAGGCAGCATAAAGAACATAAATCATGTCTTGCATTTACATAACTTGTGAATAACTTTCAAAAAGTCACTACGGACGTTCTATACTTGGTTAATGGAGCCAAGATGTACCACATTTGTACTTATGTGGGCCACTGCAAACCAAAAATTGAAAAACCACTGCACTGCAATCAGAATGAGTTCATGTAGAATGCAGTTTTTCCACTAAAAACAATCTACGTGCCTTCATTTGATATGCCAGGCAATGCTTATTTATATTTTAAAATAACGAATTTGGCAAAAGAGCACTAAAAATTGAACTGAACACATTGCAAAATGGTTTCTACCTTTTTTAACCATGATCCTGTCTTGCCTAAATATTTATTTTCTCAGATTTAGTCTGCATTTTTATAGCTTCACAGCACAATTACCTAAGTGACAATGTTCAGTTCTATTTACACTGTCTATCAGTGTTCAAACATGAATCTCAGCTTCTTATTATCTGGAACTATCTATCTGGAGCCAGCACTTTCCAGTAGAATTAGAATCAGATGCAAATCAAAAAAGATACTGAATGTGACTGGTGTTGGGTGATCTGGGCTAGGGTTAAAAACAGAATGAGCCAAATTTATTGTCTCTACACCCTCTGTGCAACTCCACTGACTCTTCTGGAGTTGCACAGAGCACGGTGGATAAAAATCAATGATTTCTTTTTTTAATTAAAAAAACCGGATTTTTTTTTTTATAAAATGCTTTTTGAGGGGAAAAACCTATTTAAAGACAATTTTAATTAAGATATATTATAGCTCAAAGATATCTCATTGTAGAATAGGGATTATAAATTCTAATTCTATAGTATGAGACAATATATTCATGTCATGTTTTAGAAAAGTTTTGTAAATGAGTTCCAATAGTTCATGGATTAGGGACCCAATCTTATGGGGTTCCAGGGGCTTCTGTATAGATTATTTAGGTTAATCTTTCTATCTACCCAATGGGACTCAGTGCTCAGTCTAGAAGATACTACCAGAGATGCTTAGTTTTGCAGTTCTCAGACAGTGGATTTGTGTCTCCAGAGATAAAATGCTTGTCAACAGCAAAAATGTTTTCAAATAAATAAATAAATAAATAATATATAGAGGTGAGAACTAGCAGACCTCAACCCTATTGTCCCTCTGCAAATTTGTGTACACAGAGTTAATCCCTTACCTCTCTGAAAGTGCAAAGTTTCAAAAACTTCAATGAATAGAAGATTATTGGGGCGGAATAGATCTGGACAAGGAGAAGAAGTCTGGAAATAAATGTGAGAAGGGAGGGACAGGCAGTAGAAACAAAAGTGACACTGTTTCAGCAGCATATTCCAGAAGTCTTGAGGTCTTTCTCAGTGTAGCCTTCACTGATTTGAGATCTACCATACCATACCATTCTCTCACTAGAAGGGAAAACCTATAATGGCAGCAGGCCGTAAAAGAGATCCAGTTTGGGAATATTTTAATGAAGTTCCTCTACCTACGGGTAAAACAGGCATGGGAGCAAAATGCAAACAGTGCGACTAAGAAATGCAAGACCTGAATGAAACAACATCGTGAGAAGTGTTCCTTCTCAGGAGGAAGCTGCGTTGAAGATGATGAAAGGAACGTGTCTGAACATGCAGGATCTTCAGGTTGGTAAACTTTTTTATTTCATACTTCTTTTTTAAGGACTGTCTGTCTTGCTTCTGGACTATTCTTGAATTCTCATGTTTGAGCAAAAATTATAGTTGTTACTCTATGGTACTATCATTTTAGATGCAGCTGTTTTAAAAAAAAATAAATAGCTGAAATAGGCAGATCTTCCTTTTACAATTTCACCTTTAAAGTAGTAAAGAGTGTCAGTGAATGTAATGAGTAATACTAAATGAGCAGTATGGTAATAATAATTAAATAACTGCATGGACTTATTTTGTTTAGGAGAATCCATCCTCAACGTTCAGGATTCTGAAGACTATCCACCTTCAAGATCACCACCATTTTCTATAGTTTCAGAGTTATCTGCCAAGGATAGTGTTTCAGTCACATCATGTAATCACATAACCACAATATATCACCTGAAGCAAAAAGAAAAAAAATCTCCATCATCCAGAAACAGCCATAGATAAGTTTGTTATAAGAACCAACAGATTACAAAAAGAGGTGTAATTGATGAAAAAATTGCTTGGGTTGTTTATGCAACCAACTGTCCTTTCCATATGATTGAGAACCCACACTTCATTAATGGTGCAGTCATTAAGACCAGGATACAGTCCACCCTACAGAGCAGATGTCACAGGCAAATTGCTGGATAAAGTGTATGAAAGAGAAATTGAGCAGCGTGCAAAAGGTCTAGAGCAGGGGTATGCAACCGATGGCATGTGTGCCAAAGGCGGCACGCGAGCTGATTTTCAGTGGCACTCACACTGCCCGGGTCCTGGCCACCGGTCTGCAGGGCCCTGCATTTTAATTTAATTTTAAATGAAGCTTCTTAAACATTTTTAAAACCTTATTTACTTTACATACAACAATAGTTTAGTTATATATTATAGACTTATAGAAAGAGACCTTCTAAAAACGTTAAAATGTATTACTGGCACCCGAAACCTTAAATTAGAGTGAATAAATGAAGACTCAGCACACCACTTCTGAAAGGCTGCCGACCCTGGTCTAGAGGGTAAAATTGTTAACCTGAGTCTTGATGGGTGGTGCAATATCCACAATGATCCTTTTGTATGTGCTTGTGACACAACAAAAGACTAACACAGCTACCCCTCTGATACTTGACACCATGCAAGGCACTGCATTTAGTCGTATTGAGTGGAAATCCATCAACCTCATGAAGAAACTTGCACAAGTACAGACAGATATCATCTTCCTTTTCAAATGCAAATGGATGGACATCATAACTGAAGGTGAAATGGACTGAAGGTGAAAAATCCATTGCTATCTACATACTGCACAGACCAAAGTGAGAGATTATGCCACACACTATCAAAGAAACTGAGGAACCACCTGATCAGCATCCTATACAGCAAACAGGAAAACATCAAAAAAGAGCTCTCCAACCTGGAGACGCTCATAAATAACCAACCTTCCATACAAACTGACTTTACTAAAATAAGACAGGAGATCTACATTACACACTTCACCTCTCTACAAAGGAAAAAGGACTGTAAGCGGTCTAAAATCCTACCTGCCACATGGGGCCACAATAGTAGTACCCCTAACTCACCCAGCAATATCATCAATCTACCCAGCTACACACTCAGCCCAGCAGACGAGTCTGTCCTGTCTCGGGGACTCTCTTTTTGCGCCATCACCCCCACAAACACGGTACAGTTCTGCAGTGATCTGGAAGCCTACTTTCACTGTCTGACTCAAAGAATACTTTCAAGATAACACTGAACAGCGCACTGATACACAGATATCCTCCCACCAACAGCACAAGAAGAAGAACACCACATGGACTCCTCCTGGGGGTCGAAATGACAGTCTGTACCTATACATAGAATGCTTCCACCGACGTGCACAGGCAGAAATTGTGGAAAAACAACATTGCTTGCCTCATAACCTAAGTCGTGCAGAATACAATACCGTCCACAGCCTCAGAAACAACCCTGATTATAATCAAAGAGGCTGACAAAGGAGGTGCTGTTGTCATCATGAACAGGTCTGACTACCAAAAGGAGGCTGCCAGACAACTCTCCAATACCAAATTCTACAGGCCACTTTCCTCAGATCCCACTGAGGAATACACTAAGAAACTGCACCATCTACTCAGGATACTCCCTACACTAACACAGGAACAAATCAACATACCCTTAGAACCCCGACCGGGGTTATTCGATCTACTACCCAAGATCCACAAACCCGGAAATCCTGGACGCCCCATCATCTCAGGCATTTGGCACTCTCCCTGAAGGACAGTCCGGATATGTGGACTCTCTACTCAGACCCTACGCCACCAGCACTCCCAGCTATCTCCGTAACATCACTGATTTCCGGAGAAAACTACAATGCATTGCTGATCTTCCAGAAAACTCCATCCTAGCGACCATGGATGTAGAGGCTCTTTACACAAACATCCCACACACAGATGGAATACAAGCTGTCAGGAACAGTATCCCTGATGGTGCCACAGCACAACTGGTTGCTGAGCTCTGTGACTTTATCCTCATGCACAATTATTTCAAATTTGGTGATAATATATACCTCCAGACCAGTGGCACCGCTATGGGCACCCGCATGGCCCCACAATATGCTAAAATTTTTAAGACTGACCTGGAACAATGCTTCCTCAGCTCTCGTCCACTCACGCCCCTTCTCTACCTATGCAACCTACATTGATGACACCTTCATCATCTGGACTCGTGGGAAGGAAACCCTGGAAGAATTCCACCATGATTTCAACAGCTTCCACCCCACCATCAACCTCAGCCTGGACCACACGGAGGTCCACTTCCTAGACACCACGGTGCAAATAAGTGACGGTCACATTACCACCACCCTATACCGAAAACCCACCGACCACTACACCTATCTTCATGCCTCCAGCTTCCATCCCGGACACACAACACAATCCATTGTCTACAGCCAAGCGCTGAGGTACAACCGCATTTGCTCCAACCCCTCAGACAGAGACCAACACCTATAAGATCTTCACCAAGCACTCTCAAAACAACAATACCCGCATGAGGAAATAAGGAAACAGAACAACAGAGCCAGACGTGTACCCACAAGCCTCCTGCTGTGAGACAAGCCCAAGAAAGAAACCAACAGAATTCCACTGGCCATCACATACAATCCTCAGCTAAAACCTCTCCAACGCATCATCAGTGATCTACAACCCATCCTGGACAATGATTCCTCACTTTCGCAGGCCTTGGGAGGCAGGTCAGTCCTCGCCCACAGACAACCCGCCAATCTGAAGCATATTCTCACCAGCAACTACACACCGCACCATAGTAACTCTAACTCAGGAACCAATCCACGCAACAAACCTTGATGCCAACTCTGCCCACATATCTACACCAGCGACACCATCACAGGACCTAACCAGATCAGCCACACCATCACTGGTTCATTCACCTGCACATCCACCAATGTAATATACGCCATCATGTGCCAGGAATGCCCCTCTGCTATGTACATCGGCCAAACTGGACAGTCCCTATGTAAAAGGATAAATGGACACAAATCGGATATTAGAAATGGCAACATACAAAAACCTGTAAGAGAACACTTCAATCTCCCTGGACACACAATAGCAGATTTAAAGGTAGCCATCCTGCAGCAAAAAAACTTCAGGACCGGACTTCAAAGAGAAACTGCTGAGCTTCAGTTCATTTGCAAATTTGACACCATCAGCTCAGGATTAAACAAAGACTGTGAATGGCTAGCCAACTACAAAAGCAGTTTCTCCTCCCTTGGTGTTCACATCTCAACTGCTAGAAGAGGGCCTCATCCTCCCTGATTGAACTAACCTCGTTATCCCTAGCCTAATTCTTGCTTGCATATTTATACCTGCCTCTGGAAATTTCCACTACATGCATCTGACGAAGTGGGTATTCACCCACGAAAGCTTATGCTCCTATATGTCTGTTAGTCTGTAAGGTGCCACAGGACTCTTTGCCACTTTAACAGAAGAAGGGAATGTCTTCCTTACAGAAACAATTGATATATCAGGAAATGCACACACAGCAGAATACTTACAAGAAGCAACAGTAAAAAGTATAACAAACTGAAAAAAAATTCAAATGTCTAGTATGCAACTTGGTCACAGACAATGCTGCAAATGTATCGAAGATGAGAAGAAATTATTTAGAAGAGAGTCCCAAGGTAATAACATACGGTTGCAGTGCTCATTTGATGCACCTCCTAGCCAAAGACTTCAGTGTTCCAGAAATAAAGGCTAATGTTGTTGAAGTTGCAAAATACTTCTGTAACAACCACTTTGCAGCAGCTGCTCTGAAAAAAGTGGGAGGAACCAAGCTAACTCTCCCACAAGACGTGTGATGGAACTCAGTAGTGGACTGTTTTGAGCACAATATCAAGAACTGGCCTAATCTGATGACAGTTTGTGAACAAAATCGTGAAAAAATAGATGGCACTGTCATAGCCAAAGTTCTCAACATTGGGCTTAAGAACACATGTCGAGTACCCTGAAGCCTATTCCTGTAGCCTTGAACAAAATGCAGGGAAATAGCTGTTTTATTGCTGACGCTGTTGAAATTTGGAGTGAGTTTTTAAAAAGAGAAATATGCAATGACAGAGTTCAATTACAAGCATTAAAAAAACGAATGGGACAAGTACTAACTCCAGGTCATTTTCTTGCAAATATTCTCAATACTCGGCATCAGGGTCAAACCTTAACTGCTGGAGAAGAGGAGTTGGCTATGACATGGACACCCAGCAATCATCCCTCCATAATGGCAACTATAATAAACTTCAGAACTAAGGGGGAACAATTCAAGAAATATACGTTTGCTGATGATGTTTTAAAGAAAGTCACACCAGTGAACGGGTGGAAGTCACTTAAACACTCAGATTCAGAGACTGTTGAAGTGATAATCTCACTTTTAACAGCAGTAGCTGTCTTCTGCCAGTATAGAAAGAATATTTTCTTCCTTTGGACTAATCCATTCAAATTGAGAAATCGTTTGGGACCTGAAAAAGCAGGAAAGCTTGTTTTTCTTTTCCAGATTATGAACAAACAGGAAAATGAAGGTGAAGACGACTGAGTTAGCTGCAGAAGCCAATATCTTACGTTTCTCATATTGACCTGGCTGACATAGTCGATTTAATTTTTGTTTTGTTTTTAAAAATATTTCCTCTAACTATTTTAGTTAAAAACAATTTTAACAAAAACAAACCTGATTTAAAAAACTTGAATGTTTAACTAAATTCAAAAATTCATATGCTTGTTTTGTTAAAATATTGTATGTTTGCTGTTGAAGAAAAAAATCCAGAATACATAATGTTGTTGTTTTAGTTAAATAAAACTATTTAAATGTCTGTCTGGTGATGTTCTCCTCCAAGAGGCATGGCAAAAAAATCCTCCAAATATTAATGATTAACCTGTTGAACTGGAGATAGTTCACCTCCCAATGACTTCATAAATATCTGCTTCAATTACCGTTGGTAAATGAAATAACCGAACAATCATTCATTGTCTGATACAGCTGTAAAACTAATTGGAAAACTTTTCAAAATAAATCACTTTAAAAATGTATAGTGTGTACCTTCTAAAAATGAAACCTACAATTACCTCTGAGTTGTGAAGAATACGTATTAAGGTTATAACAACCAACAAATCACTAGTATAACAACCAAATAAATCACTAGTCAGGAAGACTCGATTTAATAATGGATTTCTACATAAAAGTTCACTTTTATGTAGCTATCCATGATTAAATCGAGTCTTCCTGACTACTGATTTAAATCATGATTTAAATCAAATCCACCCTAGTTTGCCCTTCATTTTCACCGTATTTTAGTAGCACATAAAAAGACAGAATCTGACAAAGCAAAATGTTAAAATATTAATACCCCAAATACACTACTTATAGATGCTGTTCAGACATGTCAAAAGACAGGCCCTGCCCTGAGAACTTACAGTCTGAAAGGCAAAGTAAAAAACAAGGATTAGAGGTGGAATAACTTTTACAATAAATGTGAACAGGGTAATAAAAATAATAAATGCAACCACAATACAGCACATGATTATTGGTGATCAGAGTAAGTAATAGTGCTTATTGTCATTTAATTTTCAGAATATGTGATGAGGGATACAGTAATATTAGATATCCCTACACTAGGGACAAATGGCACATGCACACACTCCGATTCACGCATGTACCTCTCATGGAAATAACAGGGAGCCACATTGACTCAACCAAGGGCAGAGTATGTCCCATAGCATGTGCACATGCAAGGACCATAAGGCAGAGAAAAGTGCCAGTTATACTGTATAGTAAACACTATACTGTCTTTCTCTATGTAACTTAACGTAACTCAAAATATTTGGTAAACAATTGTGCAGTTACATCCAACAGTCAGAGGTTAAACAGCATCCAGTCAGCCATATTTCTCCATTCAAAAGACCTACTTTATAAAAATATTGGTGGTTTATGTGGCAGCAATAAGAAAGGCTTCAACTATCTACCTTTCCACCCCCCTATGGCAAAATAGGACTGAGAAAGCCTGAAGTAACAGACAGAACTAAGGGTTTTCTGGTTTTAAAGCTGTATAAAAAGTTAAATAATTAACCGACAATAACCCTCTGATGTATACCTATATATAATATTACTCCAATTTTTACAGATGGGGAACACAAAAACTGAGTGACTTGCCCATGGTCACAATATTTATGGGGCAGAGCAGAGAGCAAAACTAAAGACTTTATGGTTCTTTGCCTCCCACTGGCCTTCTAGTCCATGTTTTCTATAAACTTTACTCATCTGCTGCAGATTAGAAATACAGATCAAAGGACTTTCTGTTTGCAGCTAACCTGCTCTGGAGTCTAAATTCTCGCTGGTTTTAGAATGTGAAGAAAACCAGTGTGTTTCACATGGGTCAACATCTGCAGGCACCGATATCACCTGCTAGGAAAGCCAAGGACTTGGACAATGAAAGAGCTTTTCATATTGTCACAAACTAGGAAATAATTTTTCATTTGCATCAAATTTATAATACACTGCTTGCAACTCTGTGGCTAAAAACATGTTTAAAAACTACACAGTAATGACTTTAAAATACAAAGCGTATACCTGCCTTGATTCACAAACCAAATCTAATTACCTAATCAATTCAAATACTAACCTGAGAAAACTTCCATTGTAACACCTTCTGAAGTGTGAGACTAGGAAGCTGATTATTAAATACAGTTTTCCAATTACAGCTTTGTACATTTGTTTTAGCCAGTCTCCTCCATCCTGGTTTAACCCGATATGAACAGAACCCTCTATAATTTCTGTAAATATTAAAAATTACTATTTGTCCCTTCTATGCCGAAGTCAACCACAGCAACATAACCAGGCATCAAAACTCAGTAGTATTGTTTCACCTAAACATCCTACCATCGAGTGGTTAAACATTTTCTTAGGCCCAAAGTCAGCAAGTCTCTTAAGCACATGCCTAGCTTTAAACACTTGAGTAGTCCCATTGACTTCAACGTTTAGTACCTTCTTGAACTGGAACATTAATGAATAAAAACGCTGCTGCTGCTCCCATTCAAGTCAAGGGCATAGCCAACCACTAACTTCAACACGTACAAGATCAGGCTCAAAGTTATATAGTTCACTTGAGTTTCTAATGCTGGGATTACAGCAGCATTTTTGAGAACAGTTTTTCTTGACCCAAGCTAAGAACCTTACCAAGCTACATGTTATTAAGCAGCAGAAGTGCCATATCTCATCATCAGCCTGTAATAAATCAAATAGTTTTGTTAAAAGTTCCCAGATACCACGAAATAGAAGCACAGCCAAGATTTAGGTGAATCATACCCTAGGTTCACTAAGCAAGATGCACAAAAATATTTCAGAGTGACCGGACTCATTTTAATGCTTCTCATGTAAATTAAGTAGTTAGTCGTTTGCGTTATTCAAATGTCAGCTTCATTTTAACTCACACTGTGCTGGACTTTCAGTATGTTACAGATACAGTCCCATATATCTGTGGACAGATATGTTAGTATTGTACTATAGGGAAACAAATGCTACAAGCAGATTACTACAACAGGTACAATTTCAAGGGAATCAGAGACATTTATACTTAATGTAGATTCTCTGTTTAATGTCAAGTACCTTTTCACAGAGTAGCATGGCATAGAGTTGATGTTGACAAGTAATGGTGATTTGGCTCATGGAAAAGATATTATGGATCTCAAATAGAAATAGAATGCCTATAAGCTTTCAAACTGCATCTTGAATTTTATATGAAATTTAACAGCCATCCCCACAACTCAGGCTTGAGGATTCAAATGATTCTCTACATGTTTCAGGAAGTTACCTATTTCTGAAGTTCAAATTTAAGATTCTAGATGTGCACATTTTTGCTGCGGGTGCCTATTAGTGCAACTGATAATTCTTCATTTTGACTTGCTTCACATTTATAGGGTGGACTACTTTACTATCTGTTAGAATATCTTCATACTGTCTACATAGTCCTAAAGCTATTCTCATCATTCCTTTCAACACTCCAAGACCACATACATCTAAGTCTTGCCAATTCTTTCTGCATAACATCTCTAAAATCTCTAAGGCCTTTCCTATCCATCCACACAGATAAAACTCTTGTCCAGGCTCTCAGCTTGCATCTTGATTCTTGCAATACCTTTTTCTCTGGTGTAGACAAACATAATCTTTCCCTACACATAACCATTCAGAAGGTTGCTGCAAAGATCATTTTCTAACCCATCGCTTTGACCATGTCATTCTCTCTTTGCATCCTGTTAACTGGCTCCCTGTTCTCTATCCTATCAAACTACTTGTCTTCCCTTTCAAGGCTCTTCACGATGATCTATCTCCACTCAATCTATCATCTCTCATTCAGCATCGAACGGTCTACTCCCGTCTCCTATCAGCCTTCCTCCACTGCCCACTTGTTAAATTTTCAAACAAGCACTTAACGATACTATCTACACTGCAGTTAGACACGTGGCTGGCCCAAGCCAGCTGACTTGGGTTCCTGAAGCTCAGTCTAAGGGGCTGTTTAACTACAGTGTATACTTTCGGGATCTGGGATCCTCCCATCTCCCAAGGTTCTAGAGCCCAGGCTGCAGCCAAAGCCCAAAGATCAAACCACAATTAAACTGCCCTCTACCCTGAGCCCTGCGAACGTTAGTCAGCTTGCATGGGCCAGTTGTGGGTTTTTAACTGCCATGTAAACATACCCTAAGTGCTCTCTCCCATGCTGCCCTGCATGGAAGAAGCTCCCTGTAAACATCCACAGTTACCTCATCATCCTACCTCTGATCTCTCCTTACTACTCTCCTCCACCATGAGGTCTTACCAAAAAAAAAAAAAAAAAAAAAAACACAACACAAAAAAACCCAACAAGTAAGTCTGCTGGCGAGCTGAGACCAGAGCCTATCATGCTGACCAGTATTATCTCACTGTTTCCTTGTGTTCTCCTGTTAGTCTGTCTGTATCCATCTGTTAACTCTTGTTGCATGCTTAGATTATATGCTCCTTGGGGCAGAAACAGTCTTTTTGTTCTGTGTTTGTACTGCGCCTATCAAAATGGGTCCTGGACCATGACAGGGCTCCTAGACCCTACTATAATAAATATACCTCTAACATATCTTGCTACAAGCAGCAACACTCAAAGCTGGCCCACACTCTAAGATCCTTTGGACTAGCACTTCTCAGGTTTAAGTTCCTCTTTTTGAAAACAAGTTCACAAAATAAACGCTAGCCACACTGGTGATAATCACAGGGCTACCAGATCACATACAGTCCACAAAATCTGGTATCATTCCCCTCACTATGACCCTTGGAAGTCCCCTGGACCTCCCAACTAATTGTGATGAGAATCCTCTTTCTTTTGACTGTAGTAGCTTTACAATAATATGGAATAGTTTTATTTTAAATAAACTGAGTAAATAAGCATTACAGAAAGCACTCAGAAGCAGGAAAGGTAAAATATAAAAACTTAAAAAAAATATAGAGATGGTAGAAAAATACCAAGCAGACATTAAACACAACAGACAAACATGAAAAAAGTGATGTCAGTGAGGTTGAATGGATGCCTGAGAGGTGGCAGATCCACACATGAAATCTTGTTTTCTGACGTCTTCTCCTCACACTCTGTATTACGATCACAGGAAATGGTAGTTTCACACTTTGAAACTTGGTGCTGAAGTATTTGTCTTGGCCTTAGAATCTATTTAATGTTACTATCTCTTACACAGATCACCTTTTACAAGCCTTCAAACGTGAAATGAGCTTCCCTACTACTGTATTCTTTGTTTAGAGCCATCCAAAAAACCAAACCTAATTTCAAGTAAAAGTCCTTCATCCCCTTTTCAGCACAATCATAATTATACACTGAAGTGCATAAAATGGTGAGAAGCAAACTCTCTACTTTTAGAGTCAGAGAAAAGACTAACCAGTTAGGAAAAAACTAATTTCTGGTTCACATTTTAGACGCAAATGTGAGATAGTATCTTCTGCCAGACTAGAAGTGTATCCTTTGACTACTTATTACCTAGCACAATGGAATCCTGGTCCATGACTAGGGCTCCTCAGCACTCCGGAAATATAAATAAATAAATCAATAAATAATAGTTAAGTGATCCATATCCTGCAATTCCTTCAGTCTTTACTGAAGCCAATCAACACTTGATCAGAGTAAGGTCTGAATAGGGACTGCAAGTCTGCCTCTATGCACCTGAACCTATGAGTAAGGCTGTGTGTCTGTCATGTAGGTCATGGATTCCGTGACTTTCCATGACTTCTGCAGCCAGTGCGGCTGGCTCAGGGGTTGCCCCTTGGGACAGCAGCAGTAGTTTAGGCACGGGAGGGGCAGGGTGTTGGACAGCATTTACCTTGGGGAGGGGAGCTTCAGGGACATGCCGATAGGGGCTGAATAGGGAGCCTGCCAGCCCTTCCCCCGACAGCACCAGCAGGGGTCCCGGGCCACACGCCGCTACCCCCCCTGCAGAGATTCCGAGTCGCGTGCCACCACTGCTGCCTCCTCCCTCCCCTCACCCCTCCACCAGCGCCAGCAGGGGTCCTGGGTGCGCTGCCACCTACCCTCCACCCCAGCACCAGCAGGGGTCCTGGGCTCCATGCCACCGCCTGCCTCCCCGTGCCCAGCACCAGCGGGTTCCCAGGCCACCTCCGCCCAGCACCCGTGGCCCCCAGCCTGAGATTTAGTTAGGGGTATATAGTAAAAGTCATGGACAGGTCACGGGCCATGAAATTTTGTTTACTGCTTGTGACCAGTCCATGACTTTTACTAAAAATACCAGTGACTAAAACACAGCCTTACCTATGAGGTACTGAGCACTTACCTTGGGGCTTTATTTGATCATAGTACAATGATTGCTACTGCATATTACTACTACTCTTTTCTTAAAATAAAAAATACTGTACCGGATATACCACTGTACAATTGTATTACCTTCACACACAAGTGTATATTAAACCCAAATTGCCAAATGAAATTTGCGTCAGCATCTCTCAAATAAGTCAAGACATAATGCAAGTGTTCACTAAAGGCAGACTCTCTAGACTTTCAATCAACAGCACTTCCCATAATGGATTCAATACTATATAGCAATGTATCTAAGTTCTCAGGAGTAACTAGTTTCTCACCTCTAAAAACTCAGTTTTAATTGAACTACCCCATAATAATGGGCTTTTTTAATTAACTTGATTAAAAGTATTTTGTCAAAATTTGTTAAATGCTCCAATGACAATTTTCATACAAGTATATTCTTTGTTGAGCAGGACACTTGAAGCAAAAAATGGAAAAGAGAAAGGTCATTTACCTTTAGAGTGCCATTCACCTTCCCAGATTAATCTATCATTCTTCAGACCTCTCTCTCTCTCTCTCTCTCTCTCTAAGAGAAAACATAAAACAAAGATCATTTTACCTTTCATGTTCTCCTTTAAACACTTTGGCTGATTAAGACAGACTTCTTCCAGAGCAAGTACCTTTAAAAAAGTTCACTTTATATACATATGAAGAAATATAATGAAGAAATAAAGCACTTCTGTAGATATGTCTGAAAGTATCTGATGAGAGAGAGAAAGAACAGGAGATAGGAATAAGAACTTTCATTTTATAGTCCTGCATTTACCACAGACTGTAAGCAGTAAACTGGTTCAAGCAGTTAAATTCAGGTACACACTAGCTTCAGCCCTCCAAGATACACAAGCATTCTGAAAACATTCCTACCTATGGCTTTTTGCACAACAGTCAAACTAATTACCTCTACTTGTAATTGACTGAAAAGCTCTGGTTATTTATGACTAACAATGTTTTGCATTTCCAATTTACTTAGAAATTGTATAAATAACCAGTGTTAGCTGATCTTTAACTAGGTCGACAACTTACAACACTATAATGCAAGTGTCAACATACAGGTAGTTTCCCCATTCAATGTTATGTTTAAGAAGTATCCAAGAAAGGTTTTCATAATACACAAATAAAACGGCATTGGGGAAATGTCTTAGTTCTCATTGCATAAATTACCATAGTTTATAGATATACACTAATATTTGTTGCATGACATCACTTAGAGGTAGGTCAAACCCAGACTTGGCAAGATAGAATGAGATAAGCTGCACTTGTTTTATGAACTGTCATTCAATTTTATTAGTACTTGTTGCCTCTGCTTGGCCATAGATTGGAGAAAAATGCCACACACTGTAAGTGCCACTTCACTGGTATGCCCTTCCCCCTTGTACTCGCCAACTACATCTAAATCCTGCTGTTACAGAGGCCAGAAGCAGTGAATATGATTATTAATGGGCTGCTGAGAACTGATTTTCAGAGGCTATATGGGTTTTATTTCCTAAATCTGTTTATATGGCCTCAAGTCTGCCCCCAATTGGATACCCATTACAGTACATTTCTACTCCAAATATTTACATTTACAAGTTATATCTTAATATTCTCCTCAAAATAAAGATATAGCTATTTAATTTTAGAAATCTTTTCAATTTATAAAAGGAGAGAAAAAAACTCACTTATGGCTCCTACGACCAACACATATAATAGCCACCCTCAACCTCATTTTGTTAATCTCATTTCTTTGAGGAATATTTTCCAAAAAAAACCCTTCAATTTTCAATGTAGAAATATCTTAAATATCTTCTCCTCCTACTCTGACAGTCCAAATTAATTTTGGCTTTTTTCGTCAGTTCTCTTTGACCTACTCTTCAGAACCTACTGGGACTGTATTTCCTTAATCATATTTTTGTTCTCTTTTTATACAGTGCTTCTCTTTTTGTACAATAATAGGCATTACTGTTCACAAGAAATTCAGCTCCATCTCATCTTCAGATTGTTCTTCCTGAGTTTCTTTTCTCAGCGCAAGAGTGAAGGATCTTTTTACTTTCTTCACTGAGAATAAAACTTTATTGTAGAAGGTCAAATCCTTATGTCTCTTTCTAACCTCTTTACTGATTTACTCACTCAGATTCTGCTTTAGCCATAATGCCAGAGAACACAGGTCATAATAAATTTGTGGCCTTATACTAACATACTAACTTTTATTTCCTCATCACTGCATCTTTATTTTTTTTTAATTAGTATAATCTGGAAATAATATTCCTATGGGGCTGCTAACACTTGCTGAGGGAAATAGAAAGTTTGCCTTATTACTCATTATTGCATTCGATGAAGTGAGCTGTAACTCACTTACGCTCAAATAAATGAGCTTATGCTCAAATAAATGTGTTAGTCTCTAAGGTGCCACAAGTACTCATTTTCTTTTTGTGGATACAGACTAACACGGCTGCTACTCGGAAACCTGCCTTATTACTGAAACCTCACTCTTGAAATGCAGATTCAACAGATCTTTTCCTACACGCGACACAGTGAACTCCTTCTCTTGAGGTTTCCTGACCCACCCTTTTATCATTGTATCTTTCATGAGTCTCAATTTTCTTACCATACCTTCTCTCCCCTCCCTTTGTTTCCCCCACCCATACCTGATTTTATTTGCTAAACACAGTTACCAGCATCTGTGACTAAAGGGCTCACTTTTTCTTTTTCTGGTACATTTTTCATCAGTCAACTCAGTGAGTATGTCTGTTCATTGGCCATTAAGCCCCACTAGCAACTGTGAATTTTTGTTCATGACACACTTTTCCTTTTCAGCATTAGCAGCCTTTTTGTCAGATACTCCACTAGTCCTTCAGATAAAGGCCATCCTCCTCCTATTACTGGCTCTGCATTTCTTGCCTAAATACTGTTTCATGCTTTTAGGGAAGGTCATTGAATATCTGTAGAGCTGGATTTTAATGGAGGGCATAAACATAGGATGGGAGCCTGATGGAGGTGAGCTTTACATCTCCCCTCTTGAAGCCACTTTTCTCGGCTTCCACACTTAGGTGATCTTGCTTTCCCCAAATTGGGCTCTTGTTTACTGACAGGAGTACACTAAATTAAGTTTTATCTTTAGAAAGCCTGGCCTCTCATCAGAAAAACTGGTTTATTTGTGAAAGGGACTGTGTCCTCCACAGGGACAAATTCAATTTCTGTTGCTTGCTATAACAAGCGAACAAAAGGAGGCATAATAACAGCCCAAAAACTTGCATGCAAATGCCAACTATTCCCTAATGCAGGGAGCTGTCAATGTGAAACCATTACAATAAACCCTTTCAGAGTCTTGGAACATGTCAAGCGGATGAATGATACAACTGGAACTTCAGGATTTTGGATTCCTCCCACTTCTAACCCACACAACACCCACCAGCAAGCCCATTTTCGCTTGGCAGCAATAAAGTATAAAACACTATATCATACCAAAATTAAAACAGAAAGTAGAACCAACTGAACACAAAAAATAGCAACAGCACACACTTGCTTCCTGGACTTGAAATGGAAATCAAGATCATTACCATAATTATGGTCAAGCCAATTTATTCAGAAATGCCACAAAGAACATCAGTACCAAAGTTCTTCTTTATATAACGCATTAACATTGGTGTTTTGTTAGAAAGGTAATTTTAGTGCTCATGAGTGGTATCAAACGGAAAGGATTTGAAAATGAAATAGACTCTTTGGTTCTTGTACCAGAACAGCATAGACAGCAACAGTGTGGGCTTCCCCTTTGGTATCCATCCATTGAATCCAATTCTGACCTAGAGAAATGACGGTAGTTCCCTTACCATGACCATTACCATTCTCAGTTCCTTCATTCAGCCAGCCAGCCATTTAATGCCAATGTGTTGTTAAGTTTGTATAGCATAGACGTTATCCCACTAGGAAACCGATGGACCAGATAACATCATTTGAAACATGAGCCTAAGTGCAAAACTAAAGACTCAGGGGAGAAAGAAACAATAAGGTGTCACTAACATGTTTGTTGTAACAAATGCTATTAATTTATTTTTACTAGACAAAAATTGAAAGCCACTAACCTTAGTTATACTTAAAGCCATACCTTAACTGTAAGGGATATGTAGACTTGCAACACTAATCTTGGAACTTCACATTTACTTTGCATCATGAACATGCTGGGGGTTGTTAATTAAAAGCAAACGATTTATTCTAAGAAGGAGTCTTTTATGCACAATGATAGAAATATTTTAAAAACTGATTCTTAAAGAAGAGACCAAACACCACAGTTTGAATCTAGTACCATCCTTCCCCAACATAAGACAGTGTTTGGATCATGGTTTTAAAATGAGCCTATCCCTATTGAAATGTCTTGGACTATAAATGTCTCTATATAGATAAAACCCCATGCATAAATGAGATTTTCCCAACATTTCATAAACTAACTCTGATAAAACCCAGAGGAAAGTTGAAGTCTAAAGCTGCATAAGAAAATATGGTGCCTCTCTCTTCACAGACTTTCCAAAGCTCATGCCACTTGTACAAATTAATTAGGAAACAGAAGAACTATCAGGTATAACTCAATATTAAATTCTGGGTCAAAACAGTGTCAAAACAGAGGGTGTAAAGATGCCGTACAGAGCTACCCCATCTGTCAAGGTTCCTTCCCCACTCTGAACTCTAGGGTACAGATGAGGGGACCTGTATGAAAAAAACCCTAAGCTTATTTTTACCAGCTTAGGTTAAAACTTCCCCAAGGTACAAACTATTTTACCTTTTGTCCCTGGACCTTATTGCTGCCACCACCAAGCGTCTAACAAAAACAACAGGGAAAGAACCCACTTGGAAAAATCTTTCCGCCCAAAATCCCCCCAAGCCCTACACCCCCTTTCCTGGGGAAGGCTTGATAAAAATCCTCACCAATTTGCATAGGTGAACACAGGCCCAAACCCTTGGATCTTAAGAACAATGAAAAAGCAATCAGGTTCTTAGAAGAAGAATTTTAATTAAAGAAAAAGAATCACCTCTGTAAAATCAGGATGGTAAATACCTCACAGGGTAATCATATTCAAAACATAGAGAATCCCTCTAGGCAAAACCTTAACTTGCAAAAAGTCACAAAAACAGGAATATACATTCCATTCAGCACAACTTATTTTATCAGCCATTTAAACAAGACAGAATCTAATGCATATCTAACTAGATTGCTTATTAACCCTTTACAGGAGTTCTGACCTGCATTCCTGCTCTGGTCCCGGCAAAATACAACACAGACAGAGAGAACCCTTTGTTTCCCCCCCACTCTAGCTTTGAAAGTATCTTGTCTCCTCATTGGTCATTTTGGTCAGGTGCCAACGAGGTTGTCTCAGCTTCTTAACCCTTTACAGGTAAAAGGGTTTTTCCTCTGGCCAGGAGGGATTTAAAGGTGTTTACCCTTCCCTTTATATTTATGACACGCTCCCCAAAATAACAAATAGGGTGAAACGCTGGCTGTGATTTCTTCCTGGAGCTCTAGGAGAAAACAGAGTTAATAAGACACATGCACCTCTAAATATACTACCCAGTATGTAAAGACTAACAATATTTTTCACATCTCAAGGACGATTTTAATCAGTTGATTCTGGGAAACTTTCACGGGAGAGCGCATCAGCCACTTTGTTAGAAGCTCCTGAGATGTGTTGGATGTCAAAATCAAAATCTTGGAGAGCTAAACTCCACCGAAGAAGTTTTTTGTTATTTCCTGTGGCAGCATGAAGCCACTGTAGCGCAGCATGGTCGATTTGCAAGTGGAAACGCCGTCCCCAAACATACGGGCATAGCTTTTCCAGAGCGTAGACAATGGCGTAACATTCTTTTTCACTGACTGACCAGTTGCTTTCCCTCTCAGACAGCTTCTTGCTGAGAAACACTACAGGATGGAATTCTTGAGCAGGTGCTTTCTGCATTAAAACTGCTCCCACACCACGCTCGGATGCATGGGTGGTTACTAGGAATGGTCTGTCAAAGTCTGGGGCCCTTAGCACAGGGTCAGACATGAGTGTCGCTTTAAGCTGGTTAAAGGCCTTCTGACGCTCTTCGGTCCACTGAACGGCATTTGGCTGTTTCTTTTTGGTTAGATCTGTCAGTGGGGTGGCAATTTGGCTGTATTACGGTTCAAAAGGCCTGTAATATCCGGCCAAGCCTAAGAAGGACTGGACCTGTTTCTTTGACTTTGGGACAGGCCACTTTTGGATAGCATCCACTTTGGCCTGTAGGGGGTTGATAGTTCCTTGACCCACCTGGTGTCCAAGGTAAGTCACTCTGTTTAGGCCTATTTGACACTTCTTAGCCTTAACAGTTAGTCCTGCCTCCCTTATGTGCGCGAAGACTTTTTGTAAATGTTCCAGGTGTTCTGCCCAGGAATCTGAAAATATGGCCACATCCTCAAGGTAGGCAACTGCATATTCTCCTAATCCCGCTAGGAGACTATCTACAAGTCTTTGGAAGGTGGCGGGTGCATTCTGCAGCCCGAAAGCGAGTACATTAAATTCATACAGCCCGACATGCGTGGTGAAGGCTGACCTTTCCTTGGCGGATTCATCTATCGGTACCTGCCAGTACCCCTTGGTAAAGTCCAAGGTAGAGATGAACTGGGCCCGCATAGTTCATCTGTGCGTGGCACTGGATAGTTGTCTGGGCGAGTTACAGCATTTAGCTTACGGTAGTCCATGCAAAAACCTATCTCCCCATCTGGTTTGGGAACTAGAACCACTGGAGATGCCCACGCACTTCCAGAGGGGCGGATTACACCCATCTGTAGCATATCCTGGACCTCCCGTTCTATAGCAGTTTTAGCTTGAGGAGACACACGGTAAGGTTGGACTTTAATTGGGTGAGCATTACCTATGTCAATGGAGTGGTATGCCCGTTCAGTCAGTCCTGGGGTGGCTGAGAACGTTGGCACGTAGCTAGTGCACAGCTCCTTGATCTGCTGTCGTTGCATACGCCCAAGGGTCATGGAGAGGTTCACCTCTTCCATGCCACCAGCACTTTTCCCTTCGTAGTAGAAACCTTCAGGCCACTCAGCGTCACCTCCTCCTTGGGCTGTAAACTGACTAACCTTTAATTCTCTGGAATAAAAGGGCTTTAGAGAATTAATATGGTACACCTTAGGCTTTCGGTTGGAGGTGGGGAATGCTATGAGATAATTAACAGCTCCCAGGCGCTCCTGGACCGTGAACGGCCCTTCCCACGATGCTTCCATTTTATGGGCCTGGAGCGCCTTTAAGACCATGACCTGGTCCCCTATTTTGAAGGAATGCTCTCTGGCATGTTTATCATACCAGGTTTTTTGCTCTTTTTGAGCATCCTTTAGGTTTTCTTTAGCAAGGGCTAAAGAAGTTCAGAGGGTGTTTTGTAGGTTGGTTACAAAGTCCAGAATGTTAGTTCCTGGAGAAGATGTAAACCCCTCCCATTGCTGCTTCACCAACTATAATGTCCCCTTAACCTCGCAGCCATATACAAGTTGAAATGGTGAAAACCCTAAACTGGGATGTTGTACAGCTTTGTAGGCAAAGAGCAACTGCTGCAACACTAGGTCCCAATCGAATTTACGTATCATGGCCCCCAAAGTCCCATTAAATTTCTCCACCACGCCATTTGTTTGATGATGGTAAGGGGTGGCAACCAAGTGATTCACCCCATGAGCTTCCCAAAGGCTTTCCATAGTTCCTGCCAGGAAATTGGTTCCTGCATCTGTGAGGATGTCGGCGGGCCAACCTACCCTGGCAAAAATGTCTGCTAATGCGTGGCACACACTTTTAGCCCTGGTGTTGCTTAGAGCTACTGCTTCCGGCCATCAGGTGGCAAAATCCATGAAAGTCAGTATGTACTGCTTTCCTCTGGGTGTCTTTTTCGGAAAAGGACCCAGAATATCCACAGCTACTCGCTGAAATGGAACTTCAATGATGGGGAGTGGCTGGAGAGGGGCTTTGACCTCGTCTTGGGGTTTTCCCATTCTTTGGCACACCTCAAAAGACCGGACATAGTTAGAAACATCCTTGCCCATTCCCTCCCAATGGAATGACCTCCCCAAACGGTCTTTAGTCCTGTTCACCCCAGAATGGCCACTAGGATGATCATGGGCCAAGCTCAAGAGCTTTACCCGGTATTTAGTTGGAACTACCAACTGTCTCTGAGAATGCCAGTCTTCCTGGTATCCACCAGAAAGAGTTTCCTTGTATAAAAGTCCTCTTTCTCCAACAAACCTGGATTGATTAGAAGAGCTGAGAGGCGGCGGGTTGCTCTGTGCCGCCATCCAAGCTCTCTGGAGGCATTCATCTGCTTCCTGTTTGGTCTGGAACTGTTCCCTTGATGCTTGAGACATCAGTTCCTTATTGGACTGTGGACTTAGGCTTGGTCCCTCTGGAAGTGATGTAGGGGATGGGGCTGTTTCCGTTGACTGTGAACCGCTCTCCGCTGGTGCACTATGTTGGGGTTCAGGCTCCAGCTGCTGCCAGTTCAGGTTCAGCGGGGCCCTCTGGTGTTGGGGTTGCAAGTACTGGATTCAGTGCTGGCAATGGGTCTGATGCTGGTTATTCCGCCGGTTCCAGTTCTGGGACTGCTCTGTCTGGGTCTCTGGGACTGGATCCACTACTGCTGTTGCAGACGTTGGCATGGGGTCCGGGTCCATCACCTCTGACCGGGTCCTGGTCGAAGTTTCTGGAATAGAGCTAGGCTTGTCGGCTTGCTTAGCCTGGCTGCGGATGACCATTCCTACCCTCTTGGCTAGCTTCACATGATTGGCCAAGTCTTCCCCCAACAGCATGGGGATGGGATAATCATCATAGACTGCAAAAGTCCACGTTCCTGACCAGCCCTTGTACTAGACAGGCAACTTGGCTGTAGGCAAATTGAAAGAGTTGGACTTGAAGGGTTGAATTGTCACTTGGATCTCTGGGTCGATTAAATTTGGGTCCACGAAGGAAGCATGGATAGCTGACACTTGTGCTCCGGTGTCCCTCCACGCAGTGACCTTCTTCCTGCCCACACTCACAGTTTCCCTCCACTCTGAGGGTATCTGGGAGGCATCTGGGCCTGAGGACCTCTGGTGTGATTCCGGTGCAAAGAACTGTAACCTGTTGGGGTTCTTGGGGCAGTTGGCCTTCACATGCCCCGGCTCGTTACATTTAAAACATCGTCCAGCTGACGCGTCACTGGGGTGAGGTTGGTTGCTGGAGAATGGTGTGGCAGGATGATAAGGTGTCTGGAGTATTCCCTGGTGTGTAGTTGGGGCCTTGGGCTGCCCCCAGTAGTAGGGTGTGGTCTGAGGGTGTCCCTTCTGGTATCCACTCTAACTGCGACCAGGGTTGTTCCTCTCTCCTCCCTCCACCCGTTTTGTTCCAGCTTGCCCTGCCTCTCTGGCGGTCTGGGACTGCTCGTATCGATCAGCATAAGAAACAAGACTTTCTGCTGAGTCATTTCTTTATCCCATAAACACTGTTTTATTTCCTCCTTGGACATAGTCAGGAATTGCTACTGAGCTATCAAATCACACATTCCGTCAAAGCTAGTGACACCCCTTCCTTAGACCCATTTATCTAACAGATCCTTCATCTGGTTTAGATAAGCCACATTACTTAGTCCCGGCCCTCTCAAGGGTTCGAAATTTTACTCTGTACGTTTCAGGTGTAATTTGAAATTGTTTTAAAACAAATCCTTGAACTTATTATAGTCAGAAGCCTCATCAATAGGCATCTTATTGAATATGTCCAGAGCTCTTCCAATTAATTTTGCGACCAGTGTGGTCATCTTGTGAGCTTCAGGAATTTTATGGAGAGTGCACAGTCTCTCAAAGGTGAGAAAATATTCAGCAATATCACTGGATTCATCATACCGTGGACACAGTCACTCCCATTTGTGGATTGTTGGGGAAGGATGGTTAGGGTTATCCAGTAGATTCCGCTCAGCCCTTACCTTCTCCAACTCCAGTTTATGCTTCCTCTCTTTTTCCCTCTCCTCCATTTCTTTTTCCTTTGCCTCCATAGCTCTCCTGTGAGCAGCCTCTTGGTGTTTTTCTGCCTCTATAGCTCTCTTGTGGGCAGACTCTTGGGTTTTTTCTGCCTCTTTCGCTGCCTCCATAGCTCTCCTGTGGGCAGCCTCTTGGTTTTTTTCTGCCTCTCTCGATGCCTCCAGTTCTCTCCTGTGGGCAGCCTCTTTGGCTGTTTCTGCCTTGGGCTCTGGCATGTTTGCCTCTCTGTTTTCAACTAACTTTACACCCAAGAGTTAGAAATAAAACAAACAAACAAAAAACTTGGCTTGTTTGAGTAGGGGCATTAGGGGACAAGAGCTGAGGTAACGTTGTTCTAAGTCAGCCATCAAAATGTTGGCATACTGTGGGGCCATGCAGGTACCCATAGCAGTGCCGCTGATTTGAAGGTATACATTGTCCCCAAATCTGAAATAGTTATGGGTGAGGACAAAGTCACAAAATTCAGCCACCAGGTTTGCTGTGACATTATCGGGGATACTGTTCCTGACGACTTGTAGTCCATCTTTGTGTGGAATGTTGGTGTAGAGGGCTTCTACATCCATAGTGGCCAGGATGGTGTTTTCAGGAAGATCACCAATGGACTGTAGTTTCCTCAGGAAACCAGTGGTGTCTCGAAGATAGCTGGGAGTGCTGGTAGTGTAGGGCCTGAGGAGGGAGTCTACATAGCCAGACAATCCTGCTGTCAGGGTGCCAATGCCTGAGATGATGGGACGTCCAGGATTTCCAGGTTTATGGATCTTGGGTAGCAGATAGAAGACCCCTGGTCGTGGTTCTAGGGGTGTGTCTGTGTGGATTTGTTCTTGTGCTTTTTCCTGTCCAGATCTCTCCAGAGCTAGACATCTCTAGTGCAGCAGTCTTAAGACGGTGTTTTCAAACAAGTTTATATTATTTACAGGAGCAAAGCACTGTTGTGACATTTTTTTTTCCATACTAGAGCCAATTCAAAAATGGGGGATGAGGAAAAGAGATCAGCAAAATATTTCCCATTTTTCATTGAAATTTCAGGTCCGTGAAGTGTGACATCACTTTCCAAAACCTACAAACTCCTTGTACTACACAGGGATACACAATTTAAAAATACAGAAACCACACTCCCATATTAGCTTACTAGCACTGCTCTGAACTGCCATGAAGAATAACCAAGCTTTATTTCCAGTCCATGCTATGCTCTTGCACCTTGAGCCAATATGTCTAAGAGTTGTGCCTGGGCAGCACTAGGGAAGCAAAATGAATAGACAACAGGAAAAGAAACAGTTCATCCATCATTCTAAATTTTTATGTACATGAGGCCTAGAGATACAATATTACAACTGCTAAAACATGGGAAATGGTTAGAAGCAACATTCTAGGGCTCTCACAATGTTGACACACAGAGGATCATATTACCAAGAGAGAAGATGGCTGCCTAACCCCTCGTCTCCTCCACCCCCATGTGGCTCCCATGTATCTAAGCCATAACTTTGTCAGAAATTTACTAATTAGAGGAGGGAGATCCTTTTTTGTTGTGTTGTTATGAATCCTGCTGGGAAAACAGAAATGCCCATCGACCCAAGCCTGAGTATCCAAAGAAAGGTAATCCAACAGTCTCTCACACAGGACTTTGTAGCTAAGAAGAAATTTCTAACTACCAAATTTGATCTTTTATCTCAAGATATACATGAGCTCTCTAAAAATGTGGGGAAGTCAAAGCTCCTTTGACCTATTTAGATAACAAACTACAAAAACATGCCACACAACTGAAGGAGGTTAACATGGAGAATGCTTCCTTAAGGCAAAGACTAACCAGTCTTGAAGAAAAACAGGAAGATCTTGAAAACAGATGATGCAGAAATAAATTGCAGTTCCTGGGGGCATCCTGGAAGGTGTGGAAGGAAAAAACATGATTAAAGTTTCCCAGAATACATTCTTTGAGGGACTGATTTGGATCCCGGTTTGCCTTCCCTGGAAACTGAAAGGGCTGAAGTGACAAGGGCCAGGAGGAGAGAACAACCCCAGACCTATCATCTGGAAATTGCTAAGATTTAATGACAAAGTTAAACTGATGTGTTAGGCAAAAAGGAATTCTTGAGTATCAGGATTTAAAATTTTCTTTGTATCCAGACTTCTCTCAAAGTTTAAGCAAGAAGAGAGCAACATTTAATGTCATCAAACAAGCTCCCAGGGGATCACATATTAAATACAGCCACAAATATTCTGCGATTTTCATCATGAAGATGACAGACTCATTGAAATACTTAAATACCAAATCAGATGCTTGGCAAGCACTATAGGAATTGAGACCAGATCCCACTCTGGTAACAGCACGATCCTCTCATAAGGAAAAAGAAATTGCCAAGTATAAGTCCTGAAAAAAAGGATCTGTGATTAGGAAAATCAGGCAACCCATGCACCCTTTATCGCTGAAATAACTGGCATTATTTCCAGAGAGACAAGGTGGGTGAGGTAATATCTTTTATTGTACCAACTTCTGTTGATGAGAGAGAAACTTTCAAGCTTACATAGAGCTGACCTGAAGAATAGCTCTCTGTAAGCTTGAAAGCTTGCCTCTCTCACCAACAGAGTTGGTTCAATAAAAGATATTACCCCACTACCTTGAGGCTCTAATATGCTGGCACTGACACGCCTACAACAACACTGCATATAACATATGGCATTATTTCTGACAGAGCTGATGTCTCAGTGGTACTAGGAGGACATTGGAACACGGTCATGGATGACATCATAGACAAATCTCAGTGCTTCAGGGGAAAAGCTCCGCCCTTTGCAAGCCACTCATTATCCCAACTGAAGGATATTTGGACACAAGCATCCTACAAAGCATGACTACACATATTTCTCCATGGTTCATGCCTCCTATTCCAGATTAAATTTTTTATGATATCTACAGTTCTACCTCCTGCATGTCTGGGGGCAGAAGTTGGTAGACTCATAGACTTTAAGGTCAGAAGGGACCATTGCGATCATCCAAGTAGTATCATCATCTCTGATCATGGTCCAGTTTTTCTTCATATAGACACGGGTCATAGTACTACAAGAGCCTCAAGAGGGAAGTTAAACACACTTCTACTCAAAGACCTTAAATTTCTTCAGATGATTGAAACATCCATTACCAACTTATTGCAGGCAAATACAAATGCCATCTCCTCTACTATAACTTTATCGGAAACACTGAAGGCTACCTTAAAATTTGCATCTGGAAGGAAGGAAGGAAGAAAGAAAAGCAGAGGAGGTTGCAAAATAATTAGATGTTGCACTTGCTCATTACCTCAAAATACAAATACAATGGATGTACCGTCCACCCAGATTCAATTCATGCTTAATAGAATTAAACAGTGGCATTATGAATTGTGGGATAAAGCGAGCAAACTCCTAGCAAGGAAAATTAAAATGGCTTCCTCTAACAACATTATATCCCCCTTGTTACAGAATAGTCTTTCCGTACCAGAACCTGATAAAATTAACATATAATTTGAAGACTTTTATGAATCCCTTGACATATCTCACAGTGAGTTAAATTCCAGTCTATCTGACAATTTATAAATACATTGTCGCTATCTATCTACAACAAGTGAAGCAAGCAATTGATTTCCTCAACTTGAGCCAAGATTCTGGACATGATGGCTTTACAGCAGAATTTTATAAGACGTTTATCAACCAAATAGTACTGATACTGTCAGAAGTCTAATGAAATATTTACAAAAGAAATAATATCATAGGACATGAGGAAAGTGATGATTACTCTAATTCTAAAAAAAGACAAGGTCAGTCTTCATTGTGGCAACTGCGTCCAATTTCTCTGTTGAACACAGATTATAATATTCTGACAAAGATTCTCATTTCACACTTAAACAACATTGCTCCATCAATCATTCATGCAGACCAGGAGGGTTTTATTTGCTGCATATTAGGGTCAGACAATACTCGGAACATGTTCTACTTAATTTGCAAGGCACACACAACTGGGGCTATACAAATGGAAGGGCCATACCTCTAAGCAATCCTGAGAAAATTAGGATTTGGACCTAAATTTCTGATCTGGATTGACATTATTTACAAATCACCCCATGCCTTTGTTTTGACTAATGGTGTTTTCTTCTCCACTTTTCAGTTACATCAAGGAATGTATTGAGGGTTGCCGTCCATTGCCTCTACTATTTGATATAGCCATGGAATAACTAGCAGCATAAATCAGACAGAAAGAATTACCACTCCACTGAAAGAATTACCATCACGATAAAGACTACAAGCTTAGTCTACAGACAGATGATATTCTTCTCACTCTCAAAAATCCTTCCTCTTTGATTCCATCACTATCAACTGCAGTAAACTATTTTGGTAAGATATTACAAAATCCTAAAGCAACCAGGGTAGGGCTCACCCGTATGTCAAGCCTCTGTGTTTCGGACATTCTAGAAGATCCACCCTGTTTGAGTAATGCAAGGAAATAGATTGCTGCAGCATTTATAGTGGCCAAAAGTGTCATTTTCCAAAAATGGAAATCTGCTACTCCCCCCACGTTCTTTGACTGACTGAGCTAACCAACACTATCCTCATGGAAAAACTGACAATATATAGGGGCACAAAATCCAACTGTGAAGACACCTGACCTGGTCCTTCATGAAAGAAGAATTACAAAACTGACTCCAGATAGATTAGGCTTCTCATGCTTCATGTGTGTGTGTGTGGGGGGGGGAGGCGTGTTAGGGAATTACTTATCGTATAATTATTATCTATGAATATTTCGTATTGTTATATTGTTAAATACATATTCCTGTTCTGTTTTCTTTGTCGCTGTATTTGAATGTCTGTATGGATAAATTAAAAGTTCCGTAAAATAAAACTGAAAAATGTTAACACACTGGGCAGTTGCCTACAGCTTTACTTTCTTCGGAACCATCTTTGCAGTGTCATTTTCTTCATCCTTTTTCTAAAATTTCTACTGCCACCTGCAGCTTTTCATTGGCTTTATGCCTAATAATTGAATCATGAAACATGGTTTTATGTACTTGCTAAAGATAACTGGTTCTCTCCTTTGAGCCAACCACATTCGCTATTACAACAGCTGTCACATGCAGTTTTGTTTCATTTGCAGCTTAAACAGGCTTTTGCTTGGAACACATCAAGGGCAAGAAATAACGGTGTCTGGAGTGTTTGGGGGTATTTGTTTGTTTGTTTGAAACTAACATGTCACTTTCTCAGCACAATAGCTGCCACCTGCTTAAAAGCTCAGAAATGTCAGTTGTTAATAAAATATACTTCAGATTGTATTTACACTTTTATTTATGGTAAGAAATGTCTTCACTTCTGGACTGAACAAAGTGAAAAGAAGGGGTTTGTTTGTTTGTTAGTTTTAAGCACAGCAACTAATTAAATGAAACCCAACACCCTCAGTTTCTCTTGGAGAGGTTACAGGCAAATAGGCTACTTTGACAAATTTTATGGGACTGGCCTCAGATCCAAAACTTCTGGTTAAGCCACAGGCAAAAAAATCTTCAACACAATAAAAATTCAACATAATATATTGTGACATTGCACTCCATATGCTTTATGAATGTGAATATGATTTAACTGGAATACGCTTTATGCAAAAGGTCTCTTGTAAGGTATCATTACAAAGGTAATAACCTACTGAATATATTCATCCTATTTGTATGAATGTATCATTCTTATTTCTAGTTTCAGATACATGAATTATTACTCTGAGGTCCTACTGTAATTATGCAAAGTGTGGGCCATTAATGGTGGCATAGGATCTTGATGGCTCCCATGGATTGGGACAATTGGTTGTGAATGGGTTTATTTACCTGCAAGCCTTCCTGTGTACCTGAGGTGGGTAATGAATAATGAGGTCTTACAGTGACATGTGACTATGTCACATGATACTGGAATCCATCTTAAACCTGGTGCTTTTCCATTTAGGAGGAAGGGTGGGAACCCAGAGAGAAACAAAGGATTCCCACCTTTGGCCAAAGATATAAAAGGGGGTGGAACAGAACAAAGGGGGCTGCCAGTCATGCGAAATCCCCTAGTTACCACCTGAGTTGGAACGAACAAGAACTCTACAAAGGGAAAGGATTGAGCCCACATTAAGAAGGAGTCTAGTCTGTGAAAGAAGCTTATTGGAACATCTCTGAGGGTGAGATTTACCTGTATTCAGTTTGTTAAATGTATTAGGCTTAGACTTCAATGTTTTGTTTTATTTTGCTTGGTAACTTACTTTGTTCTGTCTGTTATTACTTGAAACCACTTAAATCCTACTTTTTATACTTAATAAAATCACTTTTGTTTATTAGTAAACCCAGAGTAAGTGATTAATACCTGGAGGAGCAAACAGCTGTGCATATCTCTCTATCAGTGTTATAGAGGGCAGACAATTTATGAGTTTACCCTGTATAAGCTTTATACAGGGTAAAACGGATTTATTTGGGGTTTGGATCCAATTGGGAACTGGGTGTCTGGGTGCTGGAGATAGGAGTACTTGCTGAGCTGTTTTCAGTTAGTCTCCAGCTTTGGGGACATGATTCAGACCCTGGGTCTGTGTTGCAGCAGGCTAGTGTGTCTGGCTCAACAAGACAGGGTTCTGGAGTCTCAAGCTGGCAGGGAAAACGGGCTCAGAGGTAGTTTCAGCAAATCAGGAGACAGTCCCAAGGAGGTCTCTGTAACCAAATCCACTGGCGAATTCAAGACCTTCATAATACTCAATTCTAAACACACAGCACAACCCCACTTTATCGAACTCCAGTTGCAACCTTTGGGTTTACACAAACTGAAGTTCTGCTCCTGTAATGTTTAGAAGCTGTCGGAGAATCTCCAGAGCAAACCTCTCCTCCTCTTTTCTGGAGACTTGGCTTGCTCTGTATGTTCAGCAGAGACCCTGCTATCTGAACCACTGATTTTACAAAGTATGTTCAAGTACTTTGGAAATACAGGAGTTCCACTGTGTGAGTGTTCCTATGTAGGCAGATAGACATACAAATACACACAGAGAGAGAAAATAATTCTTGTGCTTATCTTTCCTTAATTAAGACAAAACACAAAAAGTTAACGTTTCACCTCTCTCTTCTTTCCTTTCCAGAAATAAATTATCTTAATGCTTGTTTATGGGAAGTGGGTCACATAGAATTGGAACTGGGGGCCCAAGTTGCACTATTCAATTCATTTTTCCATTTGGCTATATACTTCAATTTATTATGAAAATACCACAATCCTGTTGAACTAAAATGCAGGAAAACTTAAGTATGAAAAAAACTTATCATTGCCTTCTGTTGGCAATAGACCTGCCTTTTTCCTGGACCAATATAAAGGAACCTTTTCATCACCTTCCACTGTCACAATGTAGTCTATTGTTTCTGTTTAACCATGTAGTACTTCTGATGTAAACACAAGAACACTAAGCTCATATTATCATGCCAGACAGTATATAAATAAAAATCAAAGAGAAGGTAATTCTGTTCCATTATATTAATGACAGTGCTTTGGATTAAAAGCTTGTTCTGAGCATAAAGAAAAACAAAAGGTAATTTTCTACTTTCTGTGCATCTACAAAAAGAATATAGATACCATCAAACAGAAATGTTGTAACATTTTCAAACAGCGTATGTCTGTTTGTTCTATATCAGACCTATAAAAACTGTTAACAGTTAAGGTTGCTAACGGCAAACACTACCTCGCTCTCACTCCCAAAATCCAGAAAACCAAAAGGTACGCCATAAAATTACATAATCACCCTCACACGTAATCATGTCACACCACTCAAACACAATGTCCCTATCCAAGGTAAATCAAAAATAATCAGCCACAGTAACCACAAAGAGTCAATATTGTGCAAGGCATTTAAACCTAAACCTTAGAAGGCAGGCAAGTATTTCCCCCATTTTACAAATGACGTAACTGAGAAGTTGCACAAGGTCATTTCTGGCTGAGAACAGAACCCACATATCTATAATGGCAGACCCAAGTCTAATCCACTTAACCATCCTGCACTACAGAATCAATGTGCCATATCTAAGAGCAACCACACTAAGGAACAGAACCCAGGTATCCTGATTCCCAAGAGTCCATTTTTTGTCTAGCAAGTATTTGTCACAGTCATTGCCAGTTTTAATGAAAACTACAGCCTGAAAGATGTGCAGACACTCTGTGAATCACATTTTAAGATGGCATCTTGACAAGGAGAGCGGCATGAAATAGCCAAAAAATCCACATTTATACAATTTCAATTGCACCTGCTACTAAAGCCTGCAGAGACTGCTTTCTAGATAATCAGAAATAGAGGAGAAAATGTTTGATATTCTGTTCCAAAATTTGTTCTCTTCTTCAGTTCATCCAAAATCTTATTTGCAGGGCAGGTGCCTGTTTGTTTGCTGAATTATCGAGACTGGTGTCATTACATCAGGATTTGCACTATATATAATATTTAAAAAGAGAGGTGACTGACAAAAGAAGTACAGAAGAATTTGGCTTTAATCAGTGTCCAAAAAAATAATGCTTTTGTTTTCACCTTGCTACAAAGCTTTCAAGATGTGCAACTCATTAGATTTGTAGTCTATGAGCTTTTAGGTCAATCAAACGCCTACACTGTAGTTAATTAATGTAGTATATTTATAACTTCACTTTTAAATGAGATTTTTGGGCACAGAATGGAAAAATATATAATCTATTAAAAACAGCAGTTTATATTAGTATTTCTAAACACAGTAAAACCATTAACTTCTCCATAGAGATTTTAGCAGGCTACATATAATTTCTAATTATAAGTTGCTCAGTAGCTACATACGTAAATTAATAGACTGGAAACAGCTGATGGAACAAGTGTCATGTCACAAGTTCCCAAGAGCAAGCTCTTTCAAAACCAGGCACTTCATTTAAGTAATTCTCTCTCATGTTGACTCCCATATTCACTAAACACCACTAATGTTTGACAATGCATAACACCTTGGTATTATGCACTTTCCAACTAAGATCAAAAGACTTCAAAACCATTAATGAATTTAATTTTACAGCAATCCTCTAAGGGAGGTGATATTATCCCCATTCGACCCATCAGGCATAGGGAAATAGGGCTCAATCCTAGGAATAGCCCAACTGAACTAAATAGGATTACTCACGTAACTAAGGGCTGTATGACTGGGCTCAAAATGACTGACTTAAGATCACAGAGAATGTCTGCTACACAGCATGTATAAACAACATGTGAGATCCTGGTCCCATCAAAGTCAGTGGGGTTATGTCATTGGTGACAGGATTTCACTCCAAGTCTCCTGTCATTGAATCTTGACCTTCAGTCATAAGACCATCTTCCTAAAATGGCCATTTTATTCCAACCAAAAGATAATACATTCTCAAAGGTAAAACCTAGTTTGCAAATCCTACAATTCAAACATGCAAGCTTAATATTTTAAGACATTTACTATTGTGTGGCAGCGGTGGCAGTTTCAATTCCTCAAACAGCTATAGTCACAAAATGAGGGGAAGAAAACTTCCAAAGGATCTAGTTGAACAAGGTTTTAAATTCAAAATCAACACTTAAACTGGCTTGTTCATTTTCATCTGTACTGTCACAACAACTGACATAATCTATTATGTCAAAATGTAGCCCTGCACCTTCATAGCTTGAAGGCTACATGTGGTACTGCTAAGGTACTACTACAAGACTGGTTAGGGTCCAAATCCCATTAAAATAGGTGAATGAAGTAAAATAAGAACCCACAATACCAAGAGTGAACTTAAAACATTAAAATGCTTATCAATTTCAAAGATGAATAATTTCCAATAAAGTACAATAATTCATAACAGGCATCAGTTCCTATGAAAGTTAAACAAATCCTCTTAAAATTCACATCTTTCTTTTCCTAGGAAGAAGAAGAACGTGAGAAGAGGAGAGTGATTTTATGTTAACTCTGAAAGCAAACTAGCTTAAATCACAATTACCTACAGCTTTTGAAATTTAGAAATGTTTGCACTGTTGATCATAATTTTGCAGCCAAACTACCATCATATAAATGAATTGTAAAGAAAGGATGTCTAAATTTTGTTTCGCCAAAGAAAAACCTACCTGTTACATTTTGCAGGTTCACAGGGTTTGCAGCTGACTAATGGAGTAGAAGATCTGTCATGAAACCAATACAACTTCTAATAAATGGGGTCTACTTTGGCAAAATAGAACAGTTATTCCATTATACTCACAGCCTTTAAGTTTAGGACCCCTAAAAGAAGCATTCCACTTACAAAAACATGCATCTTTGCTTTCTGTGTAGGCTATATTACAGCAAACATCTAGAAACTTATTACATAAATTAGCATATGTAAACACAGTGACAGAGCTCACCAAGTTTTTCAGAACGTTCATAGCTGTATCAGGGGACAGGTAGCCTGGCAATGAAGTCACCGAGTGGGGGGTTTGTGGCTACCGGAAAAAGGGTGCTGGAGGTTATAAAATCCTGTGCAAAGTCTGCATGTTTGTTTGCTTTTATGGTGTGCCTCTGAAGAGTTATACTGTAAACCAGGAAAAAATCACACACTGGGTGGGATACTGGGGTACGTGCAAGAGTTGCTGAGGAGGCTTGGGGGATTCAGCACTACTTTCAGGACTTAGCAATTGGACTGTGGGGGATTCCTACTGCCAAAAGGGTGTCAGACATAAGATCTGCTCCTGGAGTGTCTCTCTAGAGCTCTACAGTGAGGTACAGTTTCTAAATTCTGCCTGGCCCCAACATGCATGTGCAGTTCCGCATTTCGATCCCCCTCGCAGCAGGCTGGCAAGTGTCTAGCCAGGGATGTTCAACCAGATCTGTGAAATACAGTGCCTAGACACAAGGGGCGGAGGCGGCATTCTATGGTGGCCTAAAGCACCACCATAATACAAATAATTAGTATGAGAAACTCAATTAGCAAAAGACAAATAAAACTTTAAAAAATACAAGAAAGAAAAGTGTGTGAATAACACATTTAAAAATTTTCACCAATGAGAAGTCATACTTTAATCCATTTTTCAAAAGGTTTAAAAATAATGCAGATCTGGCTTGCCAAATTCCAATGCACCATAAAAAGGAGAAACTGACAACATAAATCCCTGGAGAACAGCATTTATGCCAGAAACGGTAACAAAACTGCAGTGTTAAAAAGCATTGTAAACATTTCCATTTTGAAAAAAATAAATTTGAATAACTAATACATTTTCTACTAGGAACCAGAACATTGAATACTGAAGAATCTCCACAAGAAATCTAAATTTAGAAGAGTCAGCATTAAAGTTAAAGCAGAAATTCGTAATTAGAGTAACAATGCTAGTAGACCTTCTGGTACTAGAAGGAAACTTTGGGGAAGGGCAGAAGTGGATCTTCAGGTAGGACAACTCTATGAAGTAAGTCCTATTTTTATATGTCATCCAGAACATGTTAACATGGTTTATGAAATTATGTATTTAGAAAGTTCATTAAAGTCTTAGAGAAATCTACATCTGGTACTGCCAGCCACAAAAGTAAGGATGACAACAAAAATATCTAAGCACAAAGGGGAAAAAAAAGAAAGCAGGAAAAGCTTCTTTCATGTTAGGAAAAGGGCCATTTATTTTTGAACTGTTTGTTCAATTCTGAATATCCTCTCCTTCATCCATTTGAAGACCAGGTAGCATTACATCATTTGAAACCTCTTATAAACTACAACTTTCCTAAGAGATTGCCTTCTCCACCCTCTTAACCTTAGTGACATTGTGGTAGATTGCTATACATTAACAAACAAAAACAAAAAACAACCTCCCATTTTCACCCAAACTTAGGTAGGTCAAATCTGAAATAAATAAAATCTTTAGCTTTTTTATCTTTAACCATTTTATATTCCACATTTGCAATACCAGCAAATGTAGTAATGGGAAAATATTTAACATAGAAAGTCAAAGGGATCATATAAATATTCCTAGTCAATTCTGACTGACTATCTGTCCTGGTCAGTTAAGTTCCAGTTTGCAAACTTCATACCTGCAATAAGTTACCAATTTATAGGGCAGGTCTACACTTAGAGCAGCATACAGAGTAAATCCACAGCACTCCCAGCAGTATAAACAGCAGTGTAGACAGTGAGGCACTGCTTAGGTGAGTAGAGTACATACACACCAGAATTCTAGGGCAGGGGTTCTAAGTCTTTTTCTTTCTGGGCCTCCATTCCGCTCCCCCCACCAACATGCTATAAAAACTCCATGGCCCATCTGTGCCACAACTGTTTTTCCTCATATAAAAGCCAGGGCCAAGCACTAGGGGGTAGCAAGCAGGGCAACTGACCAGGGCCCCACACCACAGGGGGCCCTGCAAAGCTAAGTTGCTTGGGCTTCAGCTTCAGCCCCACATGGCATGGCTCGCGGTTTCAGCTTTCTGCGCTGGGCCCCAGCAAGTCTAATGCCAGCCCCAACTGGCGGACCCCCTGAAACCTGCTCCCAAGGGGGCCAAAGACCCTGGGCTGAGAATCACTGTTCCAGGGCACATAGCCCACACAGCTGTCTACATGCCCAAGCCATGCCTCCAACATCTTCTAATATGCTATTATTACAGTGTCATGCTGCCTCCCCCTGCTGGAGCCTTCCCCGGTGCATTGAAAGTCTGGCAGGTGGAAACTGTGGGCACCCCTTCCCGCTGCGTTTCCCCTGCAAGAGCCTTTCACTGCTGTGTGTAGCTACACAATGCAGCATGGACACAGCCTGCCTTTCACTGAAGCATGTAGACAAGGCCACAGTAAGTACAGGAGACTATTCTCCCCATATCTTAAAATAAAATTTGTAATATTGTTAGGGCTGAAAAAACGCCATACTGAATTTGTTGTATATTAAATTTTAGGGTTATCCACATAAACAATATTCCATGCCTGTCTCTTCAGGTTTAATCAAATATGAGCCCAAAGGGCTTTAAGAGTGTATGAAAACATAATAGGAACTACCAGCAAAAAAGAAGTTAATTTATTTTCCTATCTGTCACACTGTAAAGGGGCAAACTAACAAGCTAAGCTTTGCTAAGAGCTACATGAATAGCTTTGTATAAGATGGTAACCCATTTCCAAACTAAGTCTTCATTAATATCTAGTATCACAAACCTACTTTTTTCCTCATATCTCCCCATGGGTCTATATGCCAGATTTGTGATTTTTTTTTTAAAATAAGGAAATTAAAAAGTAAGAGCTGTTGAAATAATCCGTTTGTGTTGAGTGACTGGTAACCACAACACACGCAAGGAGATGGGTTTTGTTCTAACAGATGCATCACTGGTGTGCTTATTTCTTAGTTTTCTATGCTTCAAACAGCAAATTCCTTTCTATGAAGGACTACAATACAGTTTGTTTTTAAAATGTCCATTTTACCATGTGCAAGTTTGAGAGTACACAACTGAGGAATACTTACCTATTCATTCTTGTTTCTCAGTGACTTTTTGGAGTTTTCATGTTGACAAAATGCTCAGTTGCAGAAACTTATTTTAAAAACCTATCTGCTATAGAATAAAAAACTCCATATATTGCACAAGTAGTTTTGCAGTGGCAGAGCATGTTCTGCAAGCACTGAAGAAAATAATAAGCCAGAATAATCAATCAAAATTATTTCATTTCTCTAGTTTTATTATTCATTTCATTGGTCTTGCCAGGTCTTTCTGCATGTTGAAAATAAATATTCATGAAACCTCCTACACAGAATTCTTCCTAGTTTTGTGCAGTTGTTAAAGTTGAAGAAAAGATACCAAAAGAGGTCAAACTGATTTTGGTTGTGGTGTTGATGAGTCTCTAAGTCATGTGATGATGCAAAAGCATCTTGTTGAGACAGGATCAGAACTTGAATTGGACTACTTCAGTGACTCTCTCTCCCCCACCCTTTCTTGCGAAGCATCTTGTATTCAGGAATCTTAGGTTTCATTTACAAAAGGAAGGCTCAAGCTATGGTTCCCAAGTATGGGATCAGCATAACTGAAGCAGTGATATTTGCCTAAGAGCGTGAAACAATTTCTCAGGGATTAGGAGCAGCACAGGTGCCGGAGATGGGGAGGCATGCATGCCCCCCCTCTTTAAACAGGGCTATAGACCTCCCCAATTTTTAAAATCTGAACAGGTTCACAGCTGGGAGAGAACATATCATGAGCCAGCTGGCATTTGGGTCACTCTGCGTTGAGCTGCATGCTGGGCTGCATGCTGGGCCCTCACCTACCAGCTATTGAAACTGCAGCAGTAGCTCCTCTCACTGCCAGGGACCAGCCAGGTCCGGGAACTAGGATGGACCTGTCACCCAAAGGCAAGGGGCTAGCCAGCAAAAAGGATAAAGTAAAGAGTGGGGGTGGGGGAATGGCTCTGAAAGGGTCAGGCTGGTGGGTGACCTCCCTTGAGTGTTCCAGGAAGGTCAGGCTGGTGGGGCAGGCATCTGGAAGGCAGAAAGAAAGGTCTGTTTGCCTCGCAGTATTACTGGCCCAATTTCCCCAGGGAAACACCACAGCTAAGGATTTCTTTCACTTGGCAGATCAGCATCTGGAAGGTTATTCCTCACTGTTCCCAACGGGCCAGAAAGTTACTTTCTAGCACTGGGTGGAGGTGTGAATGGATGCAGTTTCCAGGTCATTTCTGTGCTTCTGCCTCTACCCACCAACTTAACAACAAAAATACTCAGAAAGGAGAGTGAAATTTTGTTTTATATCCTAGAACAACATGCAAAGTTCCTTTGTATCTTATTTTCTATCTCCTTTCCTCAGAGAGATCCTCAGTCTCCTTTTATACCCCGAAGTTAAAACCTCGTCTGGTATGGCTGCTCACAGTAAAGTCAGTAAAATGGCTCTACACTTTCACACTGGGTCTGATGTCTGAGCCAAAGGCAAAGGAAGGTATGTGATTCTGAGCACTGTAGGGGATACCACTGAACAGAACACACACACGGCTGACCTGTAAGTTTCCCTTTTGGGATGGGAAGCTACACCTCTGGTTATTCTATTCACATGGAAACTAAATTTGAGTGGCATTGCAAACCTGTGCACCAGGTCACAATCCCACTCAAACGTACACCCCCCTACCCACCATACACAATGTTGCAGTCTTTCCAGCACCACTGATGAGCAATTGTTAATCTCATTCAATTTCTAGCTCAAACATCCTTTTAAATCACAATTTTTTCCCTATTTCCCCATCTAGTTTTCAAATTTTCTTTAGGATTATCTTTCCCCTTCTCTCTCAGATACCTCCTCCATTCTCTGTCACCATCCGTTTTCTTCCTTCCTGCCTTCCCAACTCATTTATTTGGCCCCACATTTTCTTCATTTCTCCTAAATTCAGTTGTCCGCCCATCCACTTCACTACAGAATCACAAGGGGAGAAGGTGGTGACAGAGCCAATTATTGCACCTGGGATCTTTTTCCTGAGGCCGTTGGGAAGTTAATGGAAGACTGTGTGTCTTTCTATCCTGTTCTCCTGTGGAACTGGTGGGGAGGGTTCCTTTTCCCCCCCTCTCTCCGGGAGAGAAGGAAAACTAAAAGAGGAAAATCTTGTAAGAATACGCAGTCATTTCTCCATTCAGGTGCTGATGCTACTTCACTAACTGAAGGCTGAGAACCCCAGAAACTTCAAAACTGACACCAGCTCCTTCTGACATGTCTGTTTCAGACTCCAAGGTCAGGAAAGTCTTCATTTCACAAGCCATTAAAAAGAGTGAAAACTGTACCTCTGATCACTCAGGCAAAGGACAAGGAGAAAGAAAGGGAGAAGAGCTCTCTCGTTGCTTTTGCCAGAAATAGTGCAGCTGAGCTCTATCCACAGCATCTTGGGAAGATTCTCTTTAAAAATAACATGTCTCAGATGGACTGTATCGTTCTTGAGTATGCCATCAAAGTGTGAAGTGCAATTTTAGAACAAGAGTATCCTATGACAGTGCCTTAACATACAACCACACAAGTCACAACTGCTGTAAGACAAGACCACGGTGCACAAAATGAACAGTACAGGTTTTCTGGTATAGGAATTTAACTCATTTTCTGAGGAGGAAACTGTAAGCCTGAGAGGTAGAATAACTTTAGAGCAAGGACTGTTGCTGAGCTCTCAACTAAGGATTCCAGAATCATTATACCTTTACAAACCTACTAATTAATCCCAGGGCAATAAATTTAGTAGCTCCAATGGCTAAATCCATGGAGCTTGAATCTTGGCAAGTGAATTCCTCAGAATTTTTCCTTTTATTCTAAAAATGGCCCCGGAAATTAAATGCAAGAATCTAGAGTGGTTTCCAACCAAAACTCCAGAATCAAATATTCCTGAGTTTATAAATTGTTGGGGGTGAAAGTTGTTTTCAGGGTAGTGTCAGATTCTAAAGTCAGATCCAAATCTCATAACTGAGTTGTATTTCCATAATTGACTGATACAGCACAATGAACACAACACTCCCACACACCACACGCTCTTCTCCTCTCCTCCCCACCCCGCCTCAGCCCAAAGTTACCCCATCCCTTATTAGTGTAGGTGTGGGCAGAGAGAGGGTTCTTTTCAAAATTCAGAGCTGAACTTTGCATCTTGGATCCATCTTCACAAAAAAGTGACTATTAGTGCAACATTAAGTTTGCAAAGCCAACCACTCAAAATAATAAAACAATTTTTTATTTTTTCTCCCACAACTATGCCAAATTGCACACATGTAGTATTTTCTACTTCATCTCTTGAAAAAGTAAACATCCAGGTATTGTTCATTACTAGTACCTACTATAAAACACAAAGGACATGTAATTAAGCCAACTCCTCATCACAACAGAAGCCTTAAACTTATCACGTTCCCTGACTTGAGTATTTCATTTCAAGACCTTAATGTGGCATTAGTAGTAGGGAGGCTCTAATTTAATTATAATTAAGGTGATTCTGTATTTATTACAAATAGCCTTTTCCTGCCCAACCCTTCAAATTACTTCACAAGTCTGCATTCTGGCAGTTTGTTTTTATAAATGTTAGACTTGTGCTAACAAAATAACCACAGAGTTATGACTCATCATCAAACTCAACTTCCTACTGTTAAATACAATTGACCTGTTGTGCGTGAAGTCTATAATTGTTTGAAAACACAAGAGGTAAGTGGCTACAACTTAAGCATCTGACTCTACAGCTTACTCACATCATTGATACCATTCACTTCAACAGAACTGCCACTAAAAATCTTGAGACCAAGATTGCTAGAGAATAGAAAAAGTTATCCTGAGGAGTTCTGCAGCTCTGGCATTATACTTACTTGTCTGCTTGTCTCTTTGGGAAAATAGTCGTTGATCATGCATTAACCAAGTTTTAAGAATATCTGAAAATAAGAACAGATTCTTAAATGTGGGGCTTGTCTACAGGGTGGGGTATTGTGCTCTAGTGGAGTGTGATTTCTAAAGAGCACTACCGTGTTGCACATTATTTGGTCCATGTAGACTCTGCTGGTGCATTTTAACAAAGTGCTGTTTGAAACAGTATCTACATTGAAGACAGGTTTCAGAGTAACAGCCGTGTTAGTCTGTATTCGCAAAAAGAAAAGGAGTACTTGTGGCACCTTAGAGACTAACCAATTTATTTGAGCATAAGCTTTCGTGATCTACAGCTCACTTCACCGGATGAAGTGAGCTGTAGCTCACGAAAGCTTATGCTCAAATAAATTGCTTAGTCTCTAAGGTGCCACAAGTACTCCTTTTCTTTTATCTACATTGAAGTGCACTAGTGCACACCAGCATGGTCTACACAGACCAATTAATGTGCAACATGTTAATGTGCTTAGAAATCACACCCCCGAAGATCACATTATCCCATTATGTAGAAAAGTCCTTAGATGATCTACAGCTGAAAAATGTTCCTAAGCAATCTGAATGAGCTATGTGGACAATGAAAGATCTTAAAGAGATGACAATAAAAGACAAGTGACTATTTGGTGAATACGGCATGTCAATTCATTCCTTTTTTAGTAATAGCATTTATGATTTTAACAGTTACTGTAAGTTAGGTCAGCCATTTTGTAGCAGGGACCTGAGAGACAGTGACCACATCTACCATTACAAAGTTTCACCAGTAAAATTGCTGCTCACCTACAGTTGCTGACATTAGTTTGTCACTTGACTGTGTTCATACGTAGCTGCCTTTGATGGTGCAGCACATCCTCACAGTGACAGATTGTTTCCTGCATTTTAGGTAGGCAGCCCAGTGAACACTGTGCCACTGCCTGAAATTTTTGCACTGAATTGTAGGATACCAGTGCTGCTCTTGGTGAATTAGGAGAGTTGGGGTCAAATTCCCACAATTTCTTCTGTTCCATCCCATAATCTGTTCTTATTCACTCTGGTTTTCAATCTCTCTGCCATTTCACCATCAGAAGCACAGATACTGAACAGATCAGTGCAGCAGTCTTTTCTGTTTTAGTGACAGAGTGACTAATTCTCCTGTATGTGTGGAGCTACAACTTCCACCACACCAGATGGATTATGCAACAGTGAAAATGAGAAATGAGAAGTGGATGATTCAGAGAGTGAATGACAGTTGCTGGCTGCTGCAGGCATTCACTGACCAGCTACACACGTGGAGCAGCACTTCTGGGTCTGTGAAGGGATGACCAGCAATAGCTGCAGAACTTTTGGATGAGGAAGGCCATGGCTCACAACTCCAAGACTGCGCTCACATCACCTTTTCCAGCACAAAGACATTGAAAGAGAGCTGCTTTGACAATTGAGAAATAGGTGGTAATCATGCTCTGGAAGCTTGCAATTTGGCAGTGGACAATCAGTATGGTGTTGGAGAATCTATGGTGGGGGACAGTCATTATCCAGGTGTGCAAGGCCATTAAGTGTATCCTGCTGCATGACTATTACTCTGCATAGTATGCAGGAAACAGATGGATTTAATTGGCTTCCTTAACTGTGGTGGAGCAATAGATAGGATTCATATCCCATACTTACTGGTGTTCCTGCTTCAGACTACATAAACAAAAAGAGGTACTTTTTTTTTTTTTTTACAGCTATTACACCACTGACATTAACATTGGGTAGTATGAGAAAGAACGTGATGCTTACATTCTTAGAAATACAGATTTTTTTTTTTTAAGTTCCAAGCAGGAATGTTTTCCTTTATAAGTTTCACTCCCCAGCAACATTCTGCATCTCCTTTGCAATGTCTGAACGAACATCTATTATTCCTGCAGTAATTCTGCATCTGGGATAGCACTGCCACATCCCCATAAAGCAGAGGTGGGCAAACTACGGCCCACATCCGGCCCACAGGACCATTCTGCCCAGCCCCAGAGCTCCTGGCCCGGGAAGCTAGCCCCCAGCCCCACCCCTGCTGTTCCCCCTTCCCCGCAGCCTCAGCTCACTGCGCTGCCAGCCCAATGCTCTGGGCAGCGGGGCTGCAAGCTCCTGGGGCAGCACAGCTGCAGAGCCCAGCCTGACCTGCTGCTCAGTGTGTGGCTGGCTCCAGCCGGGCGGCGCGGCTGCCTGTCCTGGTGCAGCCGCGTCACCAGCCACCGGTGCTCCAGGCAGCGCGGTAAGGGGTCAGGATAGAGGGCAGGGGAGTTCAGGGGGTGATCAGGGATGTGGATAGAGGTCAGGGCGGTCAGAGGGCAGGGAATGGGGGGGTTGAATGGGAGCAGGGGTTCCGGGGGTGGTCAGAGAGAAGGGGTGGTTGGATGGGGCAGGAGTACCTGGGGGGGGGCAGTCAGGAAGGAGGGGGGTTGGATGGGGCAGCGGGGGGGGGCAGTTAGGGGTGGGAGGTCCAGGGTTGGTCAGGGGACAGAGAGCGGGGGGCTAGATAGGGCAGGGTCCCAGGGGCCGTTAGGGATCGGGGGGGTTGGATGGAGCAGGAGTCCCATCAGGGGGCAAGAAGCAGGAGGGGTCGGATGGGGGAGGGGGCCGGGCCACTCCTAGCTGTTTGGGAAGGCACAGCCTCCCCTAACCGGCCCTCCATACAATTTCTGAAACCCGATGCAGCCCTCAGGCCAAAAAGTTTGCCCGCCCCTGCCATAGAGTCTGAGGAAATCCAGAGCTGCTTTCCTGAACCAGTGAGCAACATGCAGCTTCACATGAGGCCATACTGGTAAGCATGCAGGAAGAGAAGCGTTTCCAAAACATGCTGGGGATTTTAACGGAAAGAGGGCAGGTGAGCTTCTGGACACTGTGACCCCAGGGCAGCAGAGTTCAAACATTTAACCAGAACCGTCACTGCCACAAGGACAGTGGAATTGTGGGATTGCTGGTACAGGTAATGCAGCATCCACACAGGCATTGAACCACTGGAAGAGTGCCAAGAGCCAGAGGTAGTTTAAATTGACCAACAGAAGTTCACGGTTTGGTAGCAGACAGTCAGGAGCAAGATGAAAGAGCAGGCATGAAACAGGACTCAAAATTGAGTGTGGACTCACAAGGCTGCGCCAACAGAAGGCAAATTTTACTGGTAAAACTTGGTAATGTAGACCAAGCCTGCATCTAAAACAACAGTTCTACACTAGTGGAACAATAGAATTGCTATCTGCAGAATCACTGACTGTTAATGACACTCTGTGACATTGCACTCCATATGCTTTATGAAAATATGCTTGGAATGTGAATATAATGTAACTGGAATATGCTTTATGCAAAAGCTCTCTTGTAAGGAAGGTATCATTACAAAGCTTATAATCTACGGAGTGTGTTCATCCTATTTGTATAAATGTATCATTCTTGTATCTGAAGCTAGAAATATGAAGTATTACTCTGAAGTCCTATTGTAACTATGCAAAGTGTGGGCCATTAATGGTGGCTTGGAATCTTCACTGATCCCATTAACTAGGACAATTGGTTGTAAATGGCTCTGTTTACTTGTAAGCCTTTCTGCATACAGTGAGTGCCAGCCAGTGAGTAATGAAGTCTCAAGACATGTGAACATGTCACGTGATACTGGAATTCATCTTAAACCTGGTGCTTTTCCATTTAGAAGGAAGGGTGGGAACCCAGAGAGACACAAAGGATTCCCGCCTTGTGCCAAAGATATAGAAGGGGGTGGAACAGAACAAAGGGGACTGCCAGTCTTGAGAAATCCCCTAGTTACCACCTGAGCTGTAACAAGAACTGTACCAGGGGAAAGGATTGGGATCAGACCTGTGTTGCAGCAGACTAGTGAGACAAGGGTTCTGGAGTCCCAAGCTGGCAGTGGAAAACGGGCTCAGAGATAATTCCAACACGTCAGGTGACAGCCTCAAGGGGGTCTCTGTGACCAAACCCATCACGCCTTCTGCCAGCAACTCAATATGGCACTGCAGCATGGAAAATCCAAGAACAGGAGGAGCAACAGTCGAGGTGTTATAGACTGCTTTTTAAAACAGACATGCTCTCTGAGCAAGGGGAGCCATTTCATCACCAGAAACAGAAGGACAAAGCTGGAAGAGCAACAAGGCAAGAGAGGCTTTTCTTTTGCCCCAAGGACACTGACCAGAACCTGAGGACTCTGGGTCATGGCGGAGATTTGCATTCAGGTGTTTGTTTTGTTGGATCTGTACTCTGAGACAACACAAGAGAGTTCAAGTGTGTGTGTTGAAGCAGTTCCTGTGCAATGCCTGTTCCTTACACACCATGTGTCCCTGAGGAGATAAACTGTAAACCAGAGCACCCACAAGGGTGGAGCTCTGGGGGAAGCATATATAAATGACAGGAGAGGTTTGGGAGGTTCAGCACTGGTCTTGGGGCCTAGGGCAGTTGGACAGCGGAGTCTTATGTCCAAAGGAAGGGCTTTACACAGAGAATCTTCCCCTGGGAGCATGCCTATAGTCAGAGACCACACTTGGACTCTGTCCAGACTCAGTTGGCTTGGATGCACAGGGGATCTAAAGGTTGGGTCCAATTATAAAACAGCCTGATGACTGGCCACTAGGTGGACTCAACCAGAGTTGTAAGAACATGTGTATTTATTTTAATGGTTTTTTGTTTGTTTGTTTGTTTACATACACACACTTATCTCATACTCCTGCCTTAGGACAAGCATATTACTATCAGGCTACCTTTAAGGGGACTTCTCTTTGCATTTTTCAAAGGGTGTAAAAGAGAAACCATGAAGTTGAGATATCATGCAAATCTCCTAACATGCTGCTCACATCCCTCACACCTGAAGTATTTATTAGACGTGGGAAAACTTGTTAGTGCATCTTATAAATAATTAAGTATGACTATACACCAGTGGCTATGTAAACACAAAAATAGAAAGAGTTAAATATTTAACAAGACAATAGAAAGGAAAAAAATTCTTGTATGAGAGCTAACCTAACGATGCTGACTACGTAACAGTTAAGACTGCACTACTGTGCATTAATTAAAACACAAATAAGTCACCCTGCTACAACATATTGAATGATTTGTAAACACTTCATCTCAACATCTATGGAGAGAGGGCTATATCTATAGTGTCTAAACCGACACAGGAACAGAATCTGCTAGAGACAGACAAGACACTTTATGACTAAAAGCAAAGGGAAGACAATCACTATTACTACTGAAAGCAGTCGCACAAAAACGTGACATAGGACACTAAACAGGCGAGTCTAAATTCAGGACAAATCTGAGAACACAAAAAAGATTCACCACATTTTTGAGCAATTTCAAAACTGTAACAAAATGGAAGAAATGAAAACAAGTCAAGTGGACTGCTTACAAACTCGTAATTCTATGGAAAGCAGAGCATATGGATTCAGGCCTAAATCTGTTATTTACTAATAAAAACTTCTGAGTTATGTAGCACTTACATCTCATTTTAGATAAATAGCTTTTTTTACTAGCAGTGTCTGTTTGGCCTGCGCATGCACCCTACGCATCCACATGTGCCCCACAGCGAGGCTATACAGAGCTGTGCAGGTGAACTGCCCTCAGTTCCTTCTCTAGCACAAAGTCCACCAAGGAAACTTTGAAGTAGAGGGGATGGAGGGCGGATAGTGGAGCATCCACAGGGGGACACATTTCAAAGAACTACAATTACTGCACAGGGTGAGTAACCTCTTATTCTTCTGTGAGTACCATCCCTATGGATTTTCCACTGATTTCCAAGCAGTATCTTTAGAAGGAGGAAAGAGCTTTGGAATAGAGTCCAGTATTGAGGACAGGACTGCACTGCCAACTGACGTGTCAGAGGCATGGACCAAGGCATCATGTTTGGTGAAAGTACATTCTGAAGACCACGTACCAGCTCTGCAAATCTGTTACTGGAATGTCCTCAAATGGATCCACAAATGTTGATTGTGACCTTGCAGAACGGGCCAATCCCCTGGCAGGAAGGAGGAGGTTGGCAGCATCATAGCAAGCAAAAATACACCCTGGAATCTACCTTGATAGTCTCAGGTAGAAATAGTGGATCCCTTAAATCTGTATGCAATAGAAATAAATAGTCTAGGACACTGGCTCTCAACTTTCCAGACTACTGTACCCCTTTCAGGAGTCTGATTTGTCTTGTGTACCCCAGGTTTCACCTCACTCAAAAAACTACTAGCTTACAAAATCAGACACAATACATAAAAGTGTCACAGCACACTATTACTGAATAATTGCTTACTTTCTCTTTTTTACCATATAGTTATAAATCAATTGGAATATAAATACTTACATTTCAGTGTATAGTATATAGAGCAGTATAAACACATCATTATCTGTATGAAATATTAGTTTGTGACTTCTCTACTGCTTTTTATGTAGCCTCTTGTAAAACTAGGCAAATATCTAGATGAGTTGATGTACCCCCGGAAGACCACGTACCCTGGTTGAGAACCACTGGTCTAGGAGACCTCCAAAATGGTTTGGTCCATCTAGATAGAAGACCAATGCTTTTCTCACATCTAAGGTATGGAAAGAAGCTCCCTGTCCTGAGCTACGTGGTTGGGGGGAGGCACAGGAGAGGAGGTAAACCTCCTCATGGATAGTCTGGTTCAGCTGAAATTCAGACATCACTTTAGATAAGAATTTAGGGTGTGAACCTAGGGAAACCTTGTCCTTGAAGAACACTCTGAAAGGAGGATCTGCCATCAAGGCCCTGAGTTCTCTAACTCTTCAAGCTGATGTAATGGCTATTAAAAAGGCCATCTTCATAGATTCAGTAAGGAACAGGTCACCTTTGGTTAAAAATCGGTGTCTTGTGAGACCTCTGAGATTTAGACTGACCCACTCCCAAACTTGAGGGAAAAGGTTCCCAAGTCCTTTAATGAACCTTTGCATTATAGAGTAAGAAAACACTGAGAACCCTTCTATTGGAGAAGGGAATGCTGTTAACACAGCCAAATGAACCTTGAATGAGCCACCTGATAAAGCTGTTCTCTTCAGCTGCAGCAGGTAAACCAGGATAAGCAAAAATGAAGACTATTCAGGTCTGAGTTCCAGATGCTCACACCAAAAGCTAAACCTTTTCCACTTCTGAAGGAAAGTACTATGGGTAGATTCTTTTGCAGTTTAAGAATACCTGCGGTACCTCTCCAGAGCAAGTAGATTCTATCCCCACAAACCATTGAGGAACCATGCCTGTGGGTAGAGAACTTCCAGGCTGGAATGACGCATTCAGCCAACATCTTGTGAAAGCAGATCAGGATGCATGGAAGATTGATCATTGGACCAGGAAACAATTGAAACAGGTATGGGTACTATGCCTGTCTCAGCCATGCTGGGACTAGTAGGGTAACCTTGGCTTTGTCCTGCCTGACCTTGTTCCTCACCCTTAGAATTAGTGGTGTTGGGGAAAATGCTTAATACAGGCCCTTCATTCAAGATAGGAAGGAGGCATTTCACAGAGCATGGAGGACTACACCTACACTGTTTAATAGAAAAGACAATCCTTTGTTTGTGTGGTGGCAAAGAAGTCCACTTCCAGACATCCCCACATTAAAACAGGTCATATAGGATTTGTGGATTCACTTCCCATTTGTAGTCCTGGGAGAAATGCCTACTGAGGGCATTATCCATGGCATTTTGTACTCTGGAAAAGAGCATTGCTGAAATGTGAATGCAATGGCTACATACCAATTCCATAACTTTATTGTTTTAGAAAGGGAGATCTCTTGCTGCCTTGACAGTTGATATAAAAACATGCAGGTTACATTGTCCATCATGATCTCAACAGACTTCCCTCTAATGACAGGCAGAAAAAGGAGACAGACATTCCTGACAGCCCTTAGTTTCAACAGGTGACCATCTGCCCTGGATTGCATGAGCATCAATATGTGCCCCCCCATCCCAGCAGTGATGCATTCGCTGTTAGGGTAACTTTTGGCACTGGCCAGAGAAACAGAAAACCAGTGTTGATGTTGTGGTGCTCTTTCCACCAATCAAGGGAATTTTTCACCTGGGGCGGAACAAAAACTTCATCTAAGCTGTGTCTGTTTAGTGAGCAGACTATTCTGAGCCAAAAGAATGTATAATCTTGTATGGTCTGTGACGAAAGTGCAAGCCATCATGTGATCCAGGAGCTGGAGGCAGTTCCTCACTAAGGTCATTCCAACTTGGAAGTTGAAGGCTTTCTTGAATAGTTCTGATAAGGTTTAACAGAATAACAAATCTGTCCATGAGAAGATAAGCTCCGGCAGTCAGCATATCCAAGGATGCCCCTTGGAAGTGTGTTTTCTCTCAATGTGGACTTCTAGACATTGAGCTGGAGGCCTAAGCATTGAAACAAAAATAGGGCCTTCTGGGTGGCTGACAGCACTTCTTCATAAGACCAACCCTTGAACACCCAAATGTCAAGGTATAGAAATACAACTATCTCCCAACAAAAGTCAACAGCCACCACTGCCAGAACTTTTTAGAGCACTCGGAGTTGAGGAGACTCTGAAAGGAAGCACTTGATATTGGAAGTGATCCTGGCCTATCACAAAAGACAAGCATCTTCTGTGAGATGGTTGCATCACAATATGCCAATATGCATTTTGTAGGTCAAGGGCTGAAAACCAATGCTCTGGGTCTAACGAAGGAATTATCACTGCCAGAATCACCATCCTGAATTTTTGAGACTTTACAAATTTGTTTAGTAACCTTAGATCTAAAATTGGTCTCCACCCTCTATTTTCCTTTGACACAAGGAAATACTTGAAAAGAAACCTTTCCCCTTATGCTGAGCAGGGACAGGCTCTATTCCTCCTAGAAGAAGAAAGAAATCTATTTCCTGTCTCACTCAGCAGGAGCTCATGAGAAGTGTCCCTGAAGAGGGATGGGGAAGGTAAGGTTCGGGGGGAGGGATGTAAAGTGGATGGTGTATCCTGATGTAACCCTCTCCAAAACCCATTTGTCTGTAGTAATTTATTCCCCTGCTTGTTGAAAATGGGAGAGTCGGTTTCCATATGGGGGGAGGTGGGCAAACTACTGCAGCTGGTAGACTAAAGAGTGGGGAAGATTCAAACCCTCAACCAGCCCAGCAAAACTAGTCTTTTGATGACAAAGCTGGTTGTGTATTTGAACCAGATAGATTTGTAAAAAGAAAAGGAGGACTTGTGGCACCTTAGAGACTAACAAACAGATAGATTTGTGGTTCTCTTCCTGCAGAACCAGTGCTTCTTTCTATGGGGGTTCAGTAGGACTCTGGAACAAGAAAAAAAACCCAAAACCTGTATTGGACGGGATCTCTGAGAAGCATGCTATCTACCTACCAGCAGTAGATAAAACCAGGACTGCTGAAGCCATGATGCCCTGTGCATATCTACTGCTGTTGAGACAGAACGAGCCATGCTGTCTGTCACATCTAAGGATCCTTGAAGTGATGTCCTAGCTAGTAACTTCCCCTCAGAAATGACAGCCTGACATACCCAGATAGTACGGAAGCTTGCTCGTAGCCATATTTAAGAGTTACAGACTTCCCCACTCCACTGGTACTGGAGGAATCTGTAGCCTGAACAATAATGGATAGAGATGTCAACGATTCCAAGACCATCGACCTGGGGTGGGGGAGGGGGGGAAAATCAAGGTCTTTTAGGGGCAAACTCTCAACAAGGTGAGTTGTAGCTCCTCTCTCTGGGACCTTTGGAGGTCTCTGAAGCCTTTCCTTTTCTAGGGGAGGGATAAGCTGACGTTGAAGAGGCAATGGATCTGCCTGGAGACTAATGTACAGACGGGTTCTCCTGACCTGGCTTGGAAACAGTGTGAAGGAGCATTCCACCATAAGAAGCCCCATCTTGATTTCCCGGTTCTTCCTCATCTGGATTTAAGGGCTAAACAGAAGTTACACTTTTGTGGGATGTGTGATTATCCCAGACAGCAAACACTCTTGGCCTCCAGCAAGTCAAGCAGCATTTGAAGCCCAGAGAGCTGGACATGCCCACCTGAGGAAGGCAATCGTTACCAAAAGAAGGAGAGAGGAAAAAAGGCATAGTCCTCACACTAGTAAAACTAAACAACTATACTAAGCTTTATACTAAGCTAAACTTACTCGAGAAAAATTTTTATAGACAAGCTATGCTCAAGGTGGACATGCTATAGCTCCATTTCAGGAGCTTTAGTGCGGGGCACAAGGATGTATAGAGCACATGTCCGGACTGAATGAATACTGCTAGCAAAATTCTCCGATTGAAGGTGCGTGGGGCACATGAGAACCAGAAGTAGAGCACCCACAGGGATATTACTCAAAGAAAGTTCAGCCTCTGTTTACTCCTTATTTGGGAAACATGGAGAAAAGAAAGGAAGACTGCAGAAGAGTAAAATCCACAGAGATCGGCAAGGATGTCTCTCTGCAAAGATGTCCCTCTTTGCACTTGAACTCCATTCACACATACAGTATTTCAACTACAGCATATAAAATACAGCTCATGAGTACTTTTCACGATGATCTCAGAACCAATCAGCCAAAATGCATTTCCACTAAGTTGTCAGCAACCTTAATGGGAAAAGTGAAAAGTTATGACTGCATGCGAAGCCCTATAAAAATCGATACAACCAAAATCAGTAATACCAAGTTAAACATAATTTCACCTAGCCTGACATGAAACAAAATATGAGAACAAAAGTTGTAAAGATTACTCCTGCTCCTAAAAGGAATAATTCAATTATAATAGATCCAGCCAAACACTAATAAAAGTATATTTATGTTAGCATTTTTAAAGCTCATCGGTCACTTTTAAAAACCTCAGAATTTGCCAACTGTTACTATTTTTAACTACAGTTAGAAAAAGTAGCAACTGAACTGTAAGATCTTGCCACAACTGTTGACTTTTAAATTGTTACACTCAGATGGTGTAAGCAAACGAAGAAATCCAGATAAATTTAAAATAGCCATGGAAGTCACACAAGCAGCCAACAAAGCCAAAAGGGGGGTGAGAGGGGGAGTCACAGAGAGGAACTGCTAACAAAAGGGCAGCAAAAATGGTTGTTCATATGTCCTGAGTAAGAAGGACTTGAACCAAGCTCTACTGGAGTCCCTGTATTGGTGACTGTAGACTTTCTCTAATCTGTCCTGAAAGCAATTAAATCCCCATCTCAGGAGTGATTTAGATGGAATCTCAATGTTGAATAATGACATCTCAACTTGCTATCTCAACTAATCTGGAAAAATATGGGGGACGTGGTTACTGCTCAACTCTCTAGCTTAGATTAAAAGCTATATATATTGCAACTGAAGTTGGTGAATAATGGATTTTTTTTTTTTAATTTGCTGGTAATTCTGAAAAAATTCTAAAAAATCAGGTCAAACAAAACGTTTTATTTTTTTTAAAAAAAATCAAAATGTTTTGTTAGATTTTGGCCATTTAAAATGGTTAGATTTTGACCCTTTTGATAAATTTTTAATAAAAACTAGAGGAAATTTTGAAACTGAAAGTCTTTCTAAAACTGAAAATACCAAAACATTTAGTTTTAAAATGTTAACATGAAATGTTTATATTTTGGAGATTTTTTTAGAATTTTTTTAACCTAAACAATGAATTCAACACAAATTAATGAAGTGTTTCCGTGTCGCCCAATCTTCATTTTTTTGCAAATAGTTTTGGTCAAAAAATTTGCTCAGCTCTAACTGTAAGCAAGAAATTTAATCTGTTGGTTTATCAGCAACCAATGCAGACAATCAGGGTAATAGTCACTTTATTTGTTCAGCATCAGCCTGCTAAATGTTTACTTATTCCCTCACCCCTTTACCAACAAATTACAAGTCTCAGTGTCAGTTTCAAGGGAAACCAACTGGAAGACAAGATGAAGAATCCACAGGTGTCCAAATATCCCTCTATGTAATCTAAATCAGACATGTAAAAGCATACTACTGCAATATTTTACCTATTACTGTCTTGTGACGCGGCACCCCATAATGCTTTATGGAAATATGCTTATGAATGTAAATATGACATAACTGGAATAGGTTTTATGCTACATATGCCATGTAACATATCTCTGCAAAGGTTCTGATCTACTGAATATATTCATCCTATCTGTATGCCTGTATCATTTTTGTATTAGAAGTTATGAATATTGGCTGTGTACTTGTTTGATTTTAAGTAGCCTTAGTAAGGCATTTGGTCAGCTTCTTTAGAAAGGAATTTGCAAGTGAAGTGTCCAATCAAGAAACACTTAATGGACAATGGATCTTGGAAGACTCCAATCCTTATAAGAAGTCTACCTGAGGACATTCAAGGTAGTACCTGAACAATGGCTGCCACCGGTAAAGTTCTGAGTTATGCATGGACATGTGACTTGCCCATGTGACTCCAAAACTCCATCTTGTGCTGGGATTCTACACAGGGTGGGAGGGGGTCTCCACCCACAAAAGAAAGTCTATTTAAGCCCCTGGGAGACCCCTCCATTTTGTCTTCAGCTGGCTCAAGAGAGAGCCTCTCCACCCCCAAAGGATACCTGAAAGAAACTGGAACAAAGGACAGTAACCACAAGGTGTCAGTGATTGCTGGACCCAGACTAGAAGGAGACTAGTCTGTAAAAGAAACCCACTGGAACATCTCTGAGGGTAAGATTTCATCATTAATTAATTACTTTCTTACTGTATTAGGTTTAGACTTGTGTGTTTTATTTTATTTTGCTTGGTAATTCACTTTGTTCTGTCTGTTATTACTTGGAACCACTTAAATCCTACTTTTTGTATTTAATAAAATCACTTTTTTATTAACCCAGAGTATGTATTAATACCTGGGGGGCAAACAGCTGTGCATATCTCTCTATCAGTGTTATAGACAGCGAACAATTTATGAGTTTACCCTGTATAAGCTTTATGCTGGGTAAAACGGATTTATTTGGGGCTTGGACCCCATTGGGAGCTGGGCATCTGAGTGTTGGAGACAGGAACACTTCTTTAGCTGTTTTCAGTTTAGCCTGCACAGCTTTTGTGGGATATTGTTCAGACCTGGGTCTGGGTTTATAGCAGGCAAGCATATCTGACTCAAACCAGGCAGGGTTCTGAAGTCCCAAGCTGGCAGGGGAAACAGACTCAGAGTAGTCTAAGCACATCAGTTGGCAGTTCCCAAGGGGTTTTCTGTGATCCAACCCATCACATGTCTAATCCAGGATAAAGTTATTAGAACTGCAGTTCCCAAACTGTGAGTCACAACCTCAAATGGGGTTGCGGCAATCCTTTGTGTGTGGAGCACATCATGCTGCTCCACGCAGTGTGAACTTGTATGTATTATCCTGTGCACAACAAGACCTCATATACACACCATACACAGAAGGTCACGTGGAGGACACCATTTTTTCATGCAGCATGACCTCACACATGATGCATGCAAGGTCACCCTGCAGAGGATCTCCATGTCACGAGACTTCACTCATATGGCGTGTGTGAGATCATGTTGTGTGAAGGATGCCATTTTTTCTCTTCATAATGGCATCCTCCATGCTGTCTGGGGTCCCAGCAGGAAATAATTCATTAAAGTGGGGTCTTGCCGACAAAAAGTTTGGGAACTGCTGTTCTAATAACTTTATCCTGGTTTAAACAGTAATAGGTAAAATCTTGCAGTAGTATACCTTTACTACTTTGGATCAGGCCCATGACGGGTAAAAAGAAAATGTAACGTTTAAAAAAAAAAGAACACTGAGACCTATAATTATAGCTATACTTAACATATCGAACAGATTTCTGAAACCAATATCGTTCCTACCTGTCAATTTTTCAATGAAAACCCTAAAAGCATATACTTATGTTTGACTGCAAATGTTCATTAGTGAGAACTGATAAACAGCTTCAAAGATGGTTTAAACATCTTAATTTCAACACCATGAAACTTATCCTCACTTGGGATAAAATAAGGGTAGTTCCCCCTAAATCAAATGAGATACTCCAATTTATACCAGCTGAGGGCAGTACCTCTAAAACAAGCAGCACTGATGAGAGAAGGCTGAACAAGCAAAAGTCATTTTAGAAAGCCAAAATCTAACAGCTATAGTAAGACTGTTACACAGTGTCATTGTTATACATGGTCAAATCAAGGCAAATGAAAAGTCCCAGATAGCTCATTTAATCTGATGTTTTTCATATGACATCACATGACGGGCAAGTGTGAGGCAGCATCTTTTTCTAACAGATTTGCGAGAGTATTAAACAAATTAAAGATGAGAAGCCTCATCAAACTGCTCTGAAACACCAAAAACTAAACTGGCAGAATGCTGCTGCAATGAACGGTCTAATAGTTAAGGTTATGAAAATTATTTCTGCATCCATGAGAAGGGAAAACCAGGCTGGACAAAAACAGCAAAACGCAGAGTTTATATTTATAAACTTGCTTTGTCACATTATCCCCAAACTAAGTCAAGAGGCAAAGGGCAGGTCCTACAGCTACTGCACAGAACCAGGTTCAAATAGAAAATGACTCACGTCTTTGACTGTGGGCTTCATCTGATATGGAAACAGGAACTGCAATATCAGATCAGACCAGTGAAATAACGAATCCACTCTCCAACAGTGGCCAGTACCATATGGTTCACAGGAAGATACAAGAAAGTCCATATTAGACATTTATGGACTATGATCCATACATTTGCTTGCATATGTCCTACTCCTATGTTTTTCAAACATGATGCAGTGAAGCCTACACAAAGGACTACCTTCTAATAGGAATTTCCCTGTCAGTTAACTCCTTTAGAGTGCTTAAGGCTAATTTTACAATTTATTTGAGCTTTTACAGACCAGCTTTACAAGGAAAGCAATACATTCTAGTCCCCAGATGACCACTTAAAACCATTTTTAATGTGTAACAGTATTCCTAAAGAGGAGACTGAAACAAGATTTAACAATTCTATCCTTGTGTGCACTAGTTAACTCATTTTGATGATATTTTTACATATGTACAAACTGGAGTCTCACTCAAAACCAAATAAAGCATCTTTTATTGCAGAGTTTCATGTACTTACAGTATATTGATGTGCAAGAAAAATGTATAACTTTTGTGTCCTATGCAAGTGTTGCCTATTTTATTGTCAAATATGCAGTTTATTCAAAATATACCAGAAACTGAAATACTTGCAAACTATTACATGAATAAGTCTTTACACACACAAGTCTGAAAACAGTAGTCTGCAAAAAAAACTTCCAACAATAAATTGTCAGAAGATACAAACATTTAGTTATATCAGTAATAAATGAACTACAGAGGAAATGAGTATTTGCCGACTTAACAGGAATATGACACTGACAGATCAGGTGCCAGTGCATGCTGAAGCCAGGCCAATTCACTTGTGTATTAGTATAGATCAAAATGATTGCTAAATGTATTAGAGTGTATTTTGTGTTTAAAACTTCCTGAAAACTAATGGGGTGTTACTTGCATTGTTTTCACTTATCTGTAGAAGCAAACATTTACATTGTGTATACCCCTGTAATTAAATAACCCATCAAAGGAGAAAGAAGCCTTGTAGAATGCAAGGGCTTGTCTACATTACCCACAGGATCGATGGGCAGCGATCGATTCAGCGGGGGGTTGATTTATCGAGTCTAGTCTAGATGCGATAAATCAACCGCCGAGCACTCTCCCGTCAACTCCGGGACTCCACTGTGGCGAGAGGCAAAGGCAGAGTTGACTGGAGAGCGTCAGCTGTCGACTCACTGCAGTGAACACACCGCGGTGAGTAGATCTAAGTACGTCGACTTTAGCTACGTTATTCACGTAGCTGAACTTGCATAACTTAGATCGATTCCCCTTTTTCCCCCCGCCCCAATGTAGACCACGCCCAAATGAAGAACTGTAAGAGAAAAGAGCTAATTTCAAACAAGTGGTCATTGTGTGGGATGATTGGAGGTCAAAGACTCAAAATGCATTCCTCACTCTCAGTCTTCAAAGGAAAACCCACATGGGTAGTCACCCTGTGAGCTTTTTTTCTGTGACAAGAAGCTGTAAGTATGGATTCAGGGAAAGATCCTTCTGTTTGGATTCTTACAGGGAAGTGTACCAGATGCAAAGCAAAGATCCCCAGAGACAAACTGGTACCCTGAAAAGACATTTGGGAAACTGGCAGTTTATTACATCATTGCCATCGTTTTGAATTACAAACTATGACTCACCTGTGTATATATTTTACCTGCTTTCACTTCTCAGTAACTCTCACTTCCTTTCCTTAGTTAATAAACCTTTCGTTAGTTTTTACTATATAATTGGCTACTAGCGTGGTTCTTGGTATAAGATCTAAAGTACCAGCTGATCTGTGATAAGCGACTAGTCTCTTGGGACTGGGAGCAACCTGATGTGGTAAGTTTTTTTTTTATTTAAGAGACCTATTATCAAAAAGTCCAGTTTCAATAAGTGGTTAAATAGAGTGGAGAGTCTAAGGGGACTGTCTGTGACTCCATGGTTAGACTGGTATAGTGATCCAGGAGTTCACATTTGTTACTGGCTTGGTGAAATCTAATGATAGAACACACTACCAGCATGGTGCGTCTGCCCTGTTTTCTGACCATCTACCCTGAAGTAGGCACTCATAGTTGTGAGCCACTCCAGACCGGGCGACAGACACTAGATACTTAAAGTAGATTTATTCCTCATTTGTATTGCAATAGCCCCCAAACACCCCAATCAGAATTGCTGTTAGATGCTATATAAAAGCATAAGAGGTGCCCCGAAGAGTTACCAATTTAAGATTTAACAAGTGTGCGTAATGTACCACATGAGTGAAAATGAGTGGCAGAATGAGGGTAAAAATGATACAATGATAAAGATACCATTTCAGCAAGTGTCCAGTTAAGTGTCCATTAAGCTATCAAATGATTTGGACATTTGTTCACCTTTTCCGAAAGAAAATGATGTAAAAAGTTATGAAATTAAACCAACTCATTTCCAGTACTAGCAGAAATGCAATTGAAGACATTCTAAGGACTGCATTCTGTTACACAACTATTCTAAATCCTTGGATTTAATTTTCTCAAAAAACAAAGATAAATATTGCCCATATGTTTTTCAGCTACCATTATTTTTGAAAATTGGGGAAAGTGTGCAACCATTAGCTGGTAGTCTTCAAGTTGAGTACAAATCATTTAACAACAAGAATTCAAAACAGAATCCATTGCTAGATATACAGCTGTATCTAGCATCAAACCTTTCTATTTACCAGGGAAGGAAATGTGTCTCTTCTACAGGATCTCTGCTTATACGTTCAGCCCGCTGAACTTACATTCATCTTTAATTAGCAGATGACTAAATTATTCATAGCATCTGTCTATGAAAGGTGAACAGAGAAGTTGAACTAACAGGGTGCTAGCGGCTGCTATTGCCTGGAGAAGAGAATGTGTTCCATCGTTAATATTTATGTAACTGAAAAAGTTGGCAAGGATTTTTAATGAGTCTTTGATGAAGACAAGATCAAAGTTTTACGGAGGTTTGTCCAGAACAGTCTCATTGCTACTACTCTTCAGAAAACAGCAACTTAAAATTATTAGCCCCTGCCACTAGTAATCTACTTAAATGTGAGGTATGCAAAGAAAACCATCAGAATTCCTTCAATGTTAGCAACATGTTGAGCAACCGAATTTAAGTGTTTTTCTTTTTATATGTTTTGTATCTTTGCAATCAATATTGCTGTACATTGACCATATTCACTGTAATATTAACGGAGTCTTAGAATCTAGAGATGCAAAGTGCTATTTCCTTATATATTCTAAAGCATCATCTGCTTTTTAGAGATGGGGAAAATCTATCAGAGAGAGGTTAAAGTTGACCTGCAAAAGATTTTTTTAAAGCTAGGTTTGTGCATCTTTATGCTAGATGAAAGGCTGTATGTTATTTTTCTATCCTTTAAAAAAAACAAACAAACAAAAAAACACACCTTAAAAATATCAGAAGTGTCCAGTTTAGTTTTTACTGATTTTCTGGAAGGCGTCTAGGAGATGAAAGGGATGTAAATCTTCAAATGAAGGCGTCAGGGTGCTGAACCTTTAATAAAAGGGCTTCCTTATTTGAAATCTTAGTCGCTGAAGTAAAATGTTTGTTGAACATCAGAGTTTTAACCATTCTCTCTCAAAATCCCTTCTCTTAGCAGCTCTACTTTCATTCCCTTGGCTCATGATATCACTCTCTCTCTAGTACTCTATGAACAGTCAAAGTGCCTAGGTAAGAATTGAAATCCCAATGGAAAAACAACACGAGACACCTTGCAGGAATTTTTTATACACAACTTAAAGGATCATAAAGAAACAAAAACATGTATACCATAAAGCATCAGAAAAGGTCAAAAGCCCAATTTCTTTTCTTTTTGTAGAGCATCTCACCTGCCAAAGTCACACAGCAAGAAAGGCAAACCTGTTAACAGAAGCCAGGTTTTGTGTGGCTCACAGTCTGGTACCCTTTCCAATGGGCCACACTGGTTCCAGCAGCAAGGACAGCAAAGGCTTGCTTATAAAAAGAGTCCCATTAGAACAATTACACTTTATTTGCATCTGGTTTTTGGTCTTATATTTCACCAAGATGCTTAATATTAAGAATATTTTCATATCTAACCTGCCTTAGAACAAAGAATTTGCTGCATTAAATGCTGTAGTTTCTCCCTACAAGCAAAAAGTGTGCCTAATGCAAAAAGCAAGGTGGCACAGGAAATGTCTAAGCATATTGCCTTGATTTTCTATCATATTCTCTATTAAGTCAATACTATTGAATCAAAGCTTTGCTTGAAGAAACCATTCAGTACAGCTTCTAGAACAAATAGCAATACTGAATTAATTAGTACAATGCTTCTATATATGGGTGTAAGTAGAGGCAAACAAAGCTCAAACTGCTTCCAGACATGTATTGTACAAACTGCAGCATCAAAAAGCTGAATGAATGGCAATTAACTAAAAAGTCAAAGAAAGAAGTCCTCCAAACTTTAGGTAATTTTAGTACTGATTTACAGTAGTAGATAAAATATTACCCAAAGTGATGGCAATGATGCAACTAAATTCACAAAATACCTCTTGAAAGGCAAAATGAGATCTAAATTACAGGTAAGACATCTGTAATGGGCTGGCACTCACCTCACTCGAGCGTCCCCTTGTTCAGGTGTGTGCCTGCACCTCTCTCAGTCTGTGGTGATCCCTGTCTGTGGTTTCTCAGGTGATCTCAGTGAATTGGCCCTCTGGCCAAGTCAATACACAGACTGTGGGCTTTCAACAAAACAAAACCATTTTCAGGATAAACAGTTCAACGATAAAAAGTCTCAGTCTGCAGTCTTTAAACAGTCCCAGCCCTGGTACTGAACCATACTCCCTGGAGGCAATGGTTTTGCCCTTTCGGCCCCAGCTTCCCAGCTGGGCCACTAATTATCTCAGTTCCCTTGTGGGGGTGTATTGAAGTCCAATACAGCTCAATGTTTAGTAAATTGCTGACCCTCTTCAGGGCCTTCAGTCCCCTCTCTGGAAGTAGATTTAACTCCCTCCTCAGGGAGTGTGTCATTCCACCTGTGGCTGGTGAAGAGGGGACCCAAGCCCGCCCATTACTCCAGGTTCCAGCCCAGGAATCTATGAATAGCAGCCACATGCCGCTGTCTCCCCTTTCAACTTCTCATAATGCTGCTATGATTCCCTGGGCTACTTCCCCATGGCCCCCTCACCTTCACGAATGCTTCACCCTTACCATAGGGCTGAAGTCTTGTACTCAGTCCCAGCAGCCAGCCGAGGAGCTCTCTCTTGCTCCCCTGGTCCCTGCCACCACTCAGCTGTCCATGGTACTACAGCTCCCTTACTATAACATTTCTTTGCCATTTCTCTTAATTATGCCATTGAAGCTTCCCCAACTTCTACCCCAAGGCCAACAAAAAACACTAATAATTGTTATGAGGGAGAAAAGGAATAAACATTTTGGATTTAGAAAGTCTTACGCCAATATTTCCAATCTGGATGCCTAAACTTATATTCCTAGATCCATATTTAGACACGAAGATAAATGTGGCCTGATTTTCAGAAGTGTGTCATAAGTCATAATGACATCAGTGGGTGCTGTGTGCACACAGCATGTCTGAAGACTAAGCCACTTCTATTTTAGCACCCTTTAAGATTTAGTAGTCTACCCTTAGGCACCAATGGTTTTCAAACATTGGCTTTAATGTTCACAAAACAGGGTTGTACAGGTCTCAGAGGTGTAATTTTGATGTGGCTCATAAAGATTATGGATTCTGTAGTTACTTGACAAGCTGGTTCCTTAAATCACAGGACAGTTAAACTTCGTATTGGCAACCACTCTTAATACTCAACTAATGGCTTTAACCCTTATGTACAATCTAAGTGACCTTAGAGAGAACATCTACAGCTTACTTGCAACTTCTTCTTCTTTTGTATGGCTGTATAGAGCCGCAACTACAATTTCACCTAAAGTTTATCAAGCCAGATGACTACATCAGGAGTGGCTAAATTTATAGCAGGGATGCCTCTTTCATATTTATAAATTGGCAGTAGGTGGTGATATGTTTGATGGTCTGTCATGGAGAGCCACACACGCAAGCTGGGGAGTCCTTGATTTTCCATTTGTGCATTAGATGTCTGCTTCTACCATGGTTGGTTCAGATTCGGTTCAGAGTTGACCAAGATGAGCATGGAAGGTCGAACCCAAGAACCTTCTGAGTAGGATCCGGCACAAGGTGCTTATTCTTTAAGTTGTGTTTAGCCCATTCTACTTTCCAAGCCTCCTTCTGATCATAGCCTGATTGCATGAGGCTAAGCGAATGTTCCCAGAAAGATGCTGAGGGGAGGTGGAGGGGGGCGCACTGTCAAGGTCTTGGGGGATAGGAAGACATCTGTTTTCCTGGATTCGCTGAGCTTCACAGAGTGTTGCAGAAGTTTGGCATATCGACAGGGGAGCAATGTTAGACAAAACAGGTAGCCATGGTGTTGGAGTCAATTTAAGTGTTCCAATGATTCACTGCATCACACATCACTGTATTCAGCTGGCTATCAACAAGTCGTGTGTGGCTGCATCTGCTCCATTCCGGTGCACAATATTCAGCTATCGAATACACAAGTGTCATTGCAGATGTTCACAACATTCATGCCAATGCACCCTAGGTTGTACCTGCTAGTTTCTGAATTATGCTGGCTCTCGTTTTTATCTTTGCAGCTACCTTCTCAAGGTTATCATGGAAAGTGAGGGTGTGGTCAAGTTTCACTCCAAGGTATATTGAGGCATAATCATGTCACACATTTTTACCACAGAAAGCTACTTTCACTGTGTTTTTGGCACTCCTATTATCGAGATGAAAAGTGCTTGCTGCTTACTATTATTTTTTCAGGGTTTGCTTTGAGTCTCCATTTCCAGAAGTATTGTTCCATAATTCGGAGGTCCTCAGTTAACCGCCCTTTCATAGAATCATAGAAGATTATGGTTGGAAGAGACCTCAGGAGGTCATCTAATCCAAGCCCCGGCTCAAAGCAGGACCACCCCCAACTAAATCATCCCAGCCAAGGCTTTGTCAAGCCAGGACTTAAAAACATCTAAGGATGGAGGTTACACCACCTCCCTAGGTAACCGATTCCAGTGCTTCACCAACATCCTAGTGTCATGGAGGTTTGGTGCTTGGATTGTCATGGCAAGATCATCTGCATATCCAAATTTTTGTGATTTAATTGGAGGCATGTCACTTATGTAAATATTAAAAAGGGTTGGCGTGAGTACAGAAACTTCTGGTAGCCCACTGTTTATGGTATGGGATGAGCCGGTCTTATAATGCAAGTAAACCCATAGGCGTCTGTTACTCAGCGTAGTCCACGGCCGGCAAAGTGTTTGGCAGCAAGGTATAATTTTTGCAAGTTTCAACATCAGGGCCTTAATCCATACGAAGATGACAGGTCGACAAATACTGCACCAGTCTTTAGTTTTTTTCTGATAGCCAGCCTCAGTGTGAGTTCTGAGTTCCAGAACTTGGTCGCAACAACTACGTTTTGGTCAGAAGCCTGCCTGTTTGACAGGGATAATTGACTCAGTAAAAGGGCGTTCTCATTCTTTTGAGGATGATACGTTCAAATCGGCCGATAGCTTCCTACTTCATCAGTGAGCTTCCCAGGCTTTGGAATGGTAATTACCATTGCCTCACGCCATATTTCAGGGATCTGTACTGTCCTTAAGGTAGCGGAATACAATGTTGCTAGCCATTGGAGTCCTTTGGGGCCAAGATGGTGGAAGAATTCTGACAGAATACCGTCAGGGCCTGCAGACTTCCATTTTCATTCCTAGAACCCTGCACAGATACACAATTAAAATCCGTGGGCAGGAGTCACACACTGCTGCATGGACAAGACTCCTGTCCGGGAGCATGAGAGGGACAGCTGCCGGTGAGCCTGGTGCCCACACCAGTAAGTAGGGCTGGAGGTGGCACAATCACGCTAGAGGAGTTGCCTGGGCTGGGTGCTGGCTCCTGAGAGCGGCAGTCCAACGTACTGCTGCTTTCGCCGTTGCAGTTCCTGGCCTGGTTGCTGGCCAAATTCCTGCTGGGCTCAGTCATTGTCATTAGAGCCCTGAAGCTCCGCAGACATCTGCTTTATATCCATGGATATCTATTGTGTATCCGTGCAGGACTCTATTCATCACGGCAGGTCCTTCTTTTACTTCCTCAATGCTGATAGTGGAAGGTTCTCCTGAGGGGATTGATTCAAGTGTCTGGTAGAGTTGTTGATACACTTCTCTTCTTGTGTGTTTATCAAGTGGTCCTTTGTGTGCTCCACCAGTTTGGAGGCTACTGAGTTTGCCCAGATTTTTGGTGGCCAATACTCTGCGGGATTAGCAGACTCAAAGCATCACAGTAGTGTCCAGGCTCGACGGCTTGAATGTGTGAAATCAAGGTTTTGCATGGAGAAAAGCCAGGAATGGCATCTTACTGTGTCAAGGGAGTGTAGTGGGGTTTTTGCTGTTTGAGAGCTCCTGGTCTGAGTGCTCGGTAGCCCTGGTTTTGGCCATTTTGTGCTAGGGGTTTAATAGATGTTGGTAATGTGGAGCTCCCCTACTTTGATGGTTGTGGTAAATGTGGTCTCTCCTTCAGTTGGTGAAACAACATTAAAATCACATGTGTCCTTGATGTATATTGCCAAGCCATATTTCGGATGATAATGGCGAGTCATTAGGTTGTATCCATAGGTATAGTAGTGCCTAGCCTGTTGGTCACTGCTAACATGGGTCTCTTGCAATATGAGGATGTCAATATTGTGAGTCTTCAGCAGGTTTCCAAGCTACTTGCATTTTGCCAGTAAGACTCCTTCAACATTAAGTTGCAGGATTCTTGGTCCAGGGTCTATTTGATACATTGTAAAAAGAAAAGGAGTACTTGTGGCACCTTAGAGACTAACCAGTTTATTTGAGCATGAGCTTTCGTGAGCTACAGCTCACTTCATCGGATGCATAGCATATCGTGGAAACACGATGTATCGTGTATCGTGATACATTGTGTGGCCCTAAGGAAGAACTTTAGGATTTGTTGAGTTGCGATGACCAGGAGATTACTGAGCCATTGTTTGGTTGCTGAGTTGATGGAATTTGTTGTGAAAACAAAGGGCTTAAAAAAAATTAAACAGAAGGAGATCCTCGTAGACCTTAAGTTTCAACCCAAAAATGTGAACAGACTCAAAACAGCTTTTGAAGATCATCTTAAAAACAGAAATTTTTAAAGATATACTGGCATTTGCTCATTAAAAAGTCAACTGAACAGTAGATTTAAGTATTTCTAATTGAATGTTGTGTTTACAAATGAACAATTTTTACCTTTTACCTGGCAGGACACTTGTCTGAAGGACTGAGTAACATAGGTACTCCTATACTGGATAGTGGCCCATCTAGTCTGGCATTCTTTCTCAGACAGTGGCTTGTACCAGATGTTTCGAAGAAGGTTCAAGACGTTTGTGGCAGACAGTTATGGAATAACCTGCCCAAGAAGCTTCTTCACAATCCCAGTAACTTTTAGTATTGAGACTTATGAATCCCCATCTTTTTCTCTAATTAAAGTTCACTATATACTCCAACTTTTTGTTTTCTGAGGCCTGGTCTACACAGTTTTTGAGCTGGTATAGCTGTCTTGGTTAAAGTTGAGTGTGATTTTTTTTTTTTTTTTTTGTAAAACTTACCAGTACAATCCCTGCTGTGGAGACAGTTATGCTGGTATGTACATGCCTTGTAACAGACAGTAGGGCTCATTTTCCTTCCCATATGGGAGTAAGCTATAGTGATTGTAAGTGCATCCACACTAGAGGCTGTACCAGTTTAACTTTACTGACATAGTTAAAGAGGTACCATTTATGTGTTTAAACAAGCCCTTAGCCAATTTCTAATCCATGACATTACCTCTCACTCGATAGCTACTTAATTTCCCTATTAGCATCTGAGGAATTTTAACAAAAGCTTTTGAAAATGCAAGTAAATGTCATCTCGTTCTCCTTTATCCACTATTTTGTGGATATGCTCAAAAAATTCTAATCAGTAAGCGACATAATTTTCTTTTTCAGAAGCTGTGTTGGTTTACCCCATCATCATGTTTAAGCAAGGAGTTTTACCATTCAATTTTTTAATGTCAGCCACTTTTCCTGGTGCACAGACTCACTAATTTGCCATTCCCTACTACCTTTGGAGAGTGATAAAAAGCACTTGCTACTATACAGTCCTGTAGTATAGTAAACAGTTTTAATGACATTGCATATTACCAACTGCTCAGACACTTCATTCCTAAATCCCTTCAAAACTCTGATATATATCATCCAATCCTGGTTATTTGGTGCTATTTTTTGATTTGTTCAAGTACCTCCTCTTTTGACAACAACATCTGTTATTACCTGAAGAGGATAGCTTATTACCATAACCTTTATGGCGACGACTAATGCAAAGAAATCATTTAGCTTTTCTGCAATGTCCTTATCCTCCTCAATTGCTCCCCTATGTCCCCCATAGTCAAGCAGATCCTCTAATTTGACTGCAGGCTTCCTGCTTTCGATTCATTTAAATTTACTGTTGTTTATGTCTTTAGCTATTTGCTATTTAAATTCCATCTTAACCCCTCTAATTTCCATTTTACATTAGAAGTTAAACATAAAATGTTAGTGAAGGCTTCTCAAAAAGGGTTTTGTTAGGTCTCATTTCTATCATAGGAAGACCGTTGGTAGTCTACATTTCTGAATTTTTCTTCACCTTATTTTAAATTAATACTCAATACAGCAGGCAGCATAGGAAATGCATATGACAAGGGCTAGTTGTCTCCTTCACCTTTCTAATAAGGAAAACAGTTGTTAAAGCACCTCATATGCTGCCCTGGCAGGACTCTGAGCACTGGAAAGTTAGTTGTAACATTCTGAAGCCCGCAGAAAGCTGCACTATTATGAATTATTGCAATAAAATAAGGTGACTCAAACAAGTTTTAACCACTAAAATATCTTAGTTTGACTTTTAATGGTATCATGTTTCATGATCAATGAACTACATGTGAAACTGCCTGAGAGAAAATGAGTTTGAGCTCAAAAGATGCCATTCTACACACAAAATTAATATACTGAATTCTCAATAAAGAAATCCTGCTGGTTAAAACGTAGTGCCTACCTACAGTTGAGACTATTGCCCATGTGACTATTTTCAGTTATGAGAGTCACAAGACAATGAGCACGCTAAAATATACTTGCCTCACACTAAGCCAGCCAAATATTGCTTTTTTTTTTTTAATATAACACAGAACAGCTCCAACTGAATAATTAATGAACTTGTAAGTCTTGCCTCACAGATCATGCTATATAAGGAAACATTTTAAAAGGTGAAAACTGCAAATGACTCCATAAACTGAAAAACTAGTTAAACATTCACAACTTCAAAACACTCAATTTGATCCTCAGAGCAAAAGAGCACCCTTAATAGTGAGAGGGGATGTGAGTTTCAGAGGTCCATTGAGGCACAAGCCTATATATTTGGTTTTAAAAGACTTGATAAAATCAGACCTTGAGTTTAGCCAGTATTTCACTATTATCTTATGTAATATTTTTGCTATACACCTTTTCACAAGATACTACAATACTTCCAAAGTACTACTGAATTTTGCACCAAATAACTATTCATTTACAATATGAGGTCCACCTTTACCACAGCAACTACATGCTGAGAAAGCACACCTACAGAATTCCAAAGAAATAGTAGTTATTTAACCACTCCAAGTTTGGGTTTAGGAATCTTATTATTTGTATTGCTTCATTTCTTCATTTTCAGTTGAACCATACCCATCTTGTGCCCCATCACCTGGAGAGAAGTGGGAGGCAGTTTGCACACAGTTGTAGCAGAAACACCCAGCCTATTGGCAGTGAAATGGTTAACAATATTGCTATGTAAACTGTCATTGTTATGGTTCAGATTTAATACTCTATTTATATGACTGGAGCAGTTCACACATCAGCTTTTGTTTCAAGATGTCTAGAGACTCATGAAGATATCACATTAGTTTAAATTGGGCTCTCTCATTTTCAAGGTGCATTGTGACTATAAGGACTAGAAACACATAGAAACTCTGCCCTAACAAGTCGAGGCATGTAAAAATAATTCTTATTTTAACATAAAAGCTGGAGTAAAAAAAAAAATTCAGTAATTTTCCTCTGAATTACAGAGAAACTGAAAATTTCTACTTTACTTCTACTTAACTTCTCTGAGCCCTGGTCTACACTAGGACTTTAGGTCGAATTTAGCAGCATTAAATCGATGTAAACCTGCACCCGTCCACATGATGAAGCCCTTTATTTCGACTTAAAGGGCTCTTAAAATCGATTTCCTTACTCCACCCCTGACAAGTGGATTAGCGCTTAAATCGGCCTTGACGGGTCGAATTTGGGGTACTGTGGACACAATTCGACGGTATTGGCCTCCGGGAGCTATCCCAGAGTGCTCCATTTTGACCGCTCTGAACAGCACTCTCAACTCAGATGCACTGGCCAGGTAGACAGGAAAAGAACCGCGAACTTTTGAATCTCATTTCCTGTTTGGCCAGCGTGGCAAGCTGCAGGTGACCATGCAGAGCTCATCAGCAGAGGTGACCATGATGGAGTCCCAGAATCGCAAAAGAGCTCCAGCATGGACCGAACGGGAGGTATGGGATCTGATCGCTGTATGGGGAGAGGAATCCGTGCTATCAGAACTCCGTTCCAGTTTTCGAAATGCCAAAACCTTTGTCAAAATCTCCCAGGGCATGAAGGACAGAGGCCATAACAGGGACCCGAAGCAGTGCCGCGTGAAACTGAAGGAGCTGAGGCAAGCCTACCAGAAAACCAGAGAGGTGAACGGCCGCTCCGGGTCAGAGCCCCAAACATGCCGCTTCTATGATGAGCTGCATGCCATTTTAGGGGGTTCAGCCACCACTACCCCAGCCGTGTTGTTTGACTCCTTCAATGGAGATGGAGGCAATACGGAAGCAGGTTTTGGGGACGAAGAAGAAGAAGATGATGATGAGGTTGTAGATAGCTCACAGCAAGCAAGCGGAGAAACCGGTTTTCCCGACAGCCAGGAACTGTTTCTCACCCTGGACCTGGAGCCAGTACCCCCCAAACCCACCCAAGGCTGCCTCCTGGACCCAGCAGGCAGAGAAGGGACCTCCGGTGAGTGTACCTTTTAAAATACTATACATGGTTTAAAAGCAAGCATGTGAAAGGATTAATTTGCCCTGGCATTCGCGGCTCTCCTGGATGTACTCCCAAAGCCTTTGCAAAAGGTTTGTGGGGAGGGCAGCCTTATTGCGTCCTTCATGGTAGGACACTTTACCACTCCAGGCCAGTAACACGTACTCGGGAATCATTGTACAACAAAGCATTGCAGTGTATGTTTGCTGGCGTTCAAACAACATCCGTTCTTTATCTCTCTGTGTTATCCTCAGGAGAGTGAGATATAATCCATGGTCACCTGGTTGAAATACGGTGCTTTTCTTCAGGGGACACTCAGAGGAGCCCATTCCTGCTGGGCTGTTTGCCTGCGGCTGAACAGAAATGTTCCCCGCTGTTAGCCACAGGGAGGGGGAAGGGTTGAGGGGGTAGCCACGCGGTGGGGGGAGGCAAAATGCGACCTTGTAACAAAAGCACATGTGCTATGTATGTAATGTTAACAGCAAGGTTTACCCTGAAAGAGTGTAGCCAGTGTTTTATAAAATGTGTCTTTTTAAATACCGCTGTCCCTTTTTTTTTCTCCACCAGCTGCATGTGTTTCAATGATCACAGGATCTTCTCCTTCCCAGAGGCTAGTGAAGATTAGAAAGAAAAAAAAACGCACTCGAGATGAAATGTTCTCCGAGCTCATGCTGTCCTCCCACACTGACAGAGCACAGACGAATGCGTGGAGGCAAATAATGTCAGAGTGCAGGAAAGCACAAAATGACCGGGAGGAGAGGTGGCGGGCTGAAGAGAGTAGGTGGCGGGCTGAAGACAGGGCTGAAGCTGAAAGGTGGCGGCAGCTTGATGAGAGGAGGCAGGATTCAATGCTAAGGCTGCTGGAGGATCAAACCAGTATGCTCCAGTGTATGGTTGAGCTGCAGCAAAGGCAGCTGGAGCACAGACTGCCACTACAGCCCCTGTGTAACCAGCCGCCCTCCTCCCCAAGTTCCATAGCCTCCACACCCAGACGCCCAAGAACGCGGTGGGGGGGCCACCGGCCAACCAGCCACTCCGCCACAGAGGATTGCCCAAAAAAAAGAAGGCTGTCATTCAATAAATTTTAAAGTTGTAAACTTTTAAAGTGCTGTGTGGCATTTTCCTTCCCTCCTCCACCACCCCTCCTGGACTACCTTGGTAGTTATCCCCCTATTTGTGTGATGAATGAATAAAGAATGCATGAATGTGAAGCAACAATGACTTTATTGCCTCTGCAAGCGGTGATCGAAGGGAGGAGGAGAGGGTGGTTAGCTTACAGGGAAGTAGAGTGAACCAAGGGGCGGGGGGTTTCATCAAGGAGAAACAAACAGAACTTTCACACCGTAGCCTGGCCAGTCATCAAACTGGTTTTCAAAGCCTCTCTGATGCGTACCGCACCCTCCTGTGCTCTTCTAACCGCCCTGGTGTCTGGCTGCGCGTAACCAGCAGCCAGGCGATTTGCCTCAACCTCCCACCCCGCCATAAACGTCTCCCCCTTACTCTCACAGATATTGTGGAGCACACAGCAAGCAGTAATAACAGTGGGAATATTGGTTTCGCTGAGGTCTAAGCGAGTCAGTAAACTGCGCCAGCGCGCCTTTAAACGTCCAAATGCACATTCTACCACCATTCTGCACTTGCTCAGCCTGTAGTTGAACAGCTCCTGACTGCTGTCCAGGCTGCCTGTGTACGGCTTCATGAGCCATGGCATTAAGGGGTAGGCTGGGTCCCCAAGGATACATATAGGCACTTCAACATCACCAACAGTTATTTTCTGGTCTGGGAATAAAGTCCCTTCTTGAAGCTTTTGAAACAGACCAGAGTTCCTGAAGATGCGAGCGTCATGTACCTTTCCCGGCCATCCCACGTTGATGTTGGTGAAACGTCCCTTGTGATCCACCAGAGCTTGCAGCACTATTGAAAAGTACCCCTTGCGGTTTATGTACTCGCCGGCTTGGTGCTCCGGTGCCAAGATAGGGATATGGGTTCCGTCTATGGCCCCACCACAGTTAGGGAATCCCATTGCAGCAAAGCCATCCACTATGACCTGCACATTTCCCAGGGTCACTACCCTTGATATCAGCAGATCTTTGATTGCGTGGGCTACTTGCATCACAGCAGCCCCAACAGTAGATTTGCCCAATCCAAATGGATTCCCAACTGACCGGTAGCTGTCTGGCGTTGCAAGCTTCCACAGGGCTATTGCCACTCGCTTCTCAACTGTGAGGGCTGCTCTCATCTTGGTATTCATGCGCTTCAGGGCAGGGGAAAGCAAGTCACAAAGTTCCATGAAAGTGCCCTTACGCATGCGAAAGTTTCGCAGCCACTGGGAATCGTCCCAGACCTGCAACACTATGCGGTCCTGTTGTACCAATAAATTAAAAACCAGCAGGATCTTATTAAAGGGAAAAAGGCAAAATACCACATTTATTGTGAATACAGAAAGAATCATAGTAAGCAGTTAGTTATAGCTATAACATTCCATTCAATCTCATATTTCTTCACACATTCATTCATATACACACACACACACACACACACACAGGTTCTGCAAGGTTGTTATCATAGTTACCAGCCTTAGAGTTGCTCATGCCAAGCCACTGGCCAGGTGGCCTGGACATGAGGAGGGAGCAGGGCCTTGTCAGATGCTCATCTGATGCTCCTGGAAGTTGGTTTGCAGAATCAGACCCCAAAGTTCTCACTTTTTAGAGTCTCTTTTTATAGGAATTTCTTCCTAGGCCAGTCTGTGGGAATTGCTTCATCATGCTGTTGCTGAATCAATCAGCAGATGGCACATTCCTGACGGCTCCGTGCTGCTAGATGTTATCTTGTTCTTTGGTTCTCCCATTCTTGAGGCTGTTGGGTGGATTCCAGTCTGCCCTCCGGGGGTCCTCTGGTTATTTCCACTTGACGCCTTCTTCAGCCGATGGACACTGGATTCTTAGGCTGGCACCTCCCTGATCATTCAGTTATTATCCACACCAAGCATCCATCCACATACATCCTCTATCTCTATTTTAATCACAATTGTTAATACAACAAAAGGGCGAGGAGTCTCTGGGTGCTGTTTCTGTTGTTAGAGTATTGCTTTGAGTCTCTGTGAATTGCTTTGAGAACAGACTCTGTCTTAGAATGTACTAACACAATTAGCAGCTTGCAAGTTTCACACATAGAGGGAGAGAAACAGTACCAAAACCCAAGAGACCTCTTAATTAGTAATACCCTGGAATTTAAACTATGGGGAATCAAACTCATTTGTGATTTTAATACAGAACTTCTTTAATATGATCCAACATAAAAGTGCCCTTACGCATGCGAAAGTTTCGCAGCCACTGGGAATCGTCCCAGACCTGCAACACTATGCGGTCCCACCAGTCTGTGCTTGTTTCCCGAGCCCAGAATCGGCGTTCCACAGCATGAACCTGCCCCGTTAGCACCATGATGCATGCATTGGCAGGGCCCATGCTTTCAGAGAAATCTGTGTCCATGTCCTGATCACTCACATGACCGCGCTGACGTCGCCTCCTCGCCCGGTAGCGCTTTGCCAGGTTCTGGTGCTGCATATACTGCTGGATAATGCGTGTGGTGTTTAATGTGCTCCTAATTTCCAAAGTGAGCTGAGCGGCCTCCATGCTTGCCTTGGTATGGCGTCCGCACAGAAAAAAGGCGCGGAACGATTGTCTGCCGTTGCTCTGACGGAGGGAGGGGCGACTGATGACACGGCTTACAGGGTTGGCTTCAGGGAGCTAAAATCAACAAAGGGGGTGGCTTTACATCAAGGAGTATTTCATGCAGGACTTCACGGAGGGTTCCAATAAGAAATGGTGCACCTAAGTTATTGTTCTTATTGGAACAAGGAGGTTAGCCTGGCCTCTGATTGATACATGGCTAGATTTACCTCGCTGCACCTTCTCTGTGAGTGACTGCAGTGTGACCTAGAGGAATGAGTCCCCTAGACAGGGGAGGAGGCAAATGAGTACAAAACAAATCTGGTCTATTTCTTGTTTTGATCCACTCCATCTATCTTTTACATCTTTGGCTGGCAGCAGACGGTGCAGAAGGACTGCATGCCATCCACATCTCATGGCTGCTTGGCAGAAGATGGTACAGTACAACTGCTAGCCATCGTCATCTCTTGCCTGCCCGGCAGAAGATGGTACAGTACGACTGCTAGCAATCCGTATTGCCTGCCTGCTCACCATTAGACGGTTCAATAGGACTGACTGCAGGACTAAAGAGAATGACCTGGTCAGGTCACTAAAAATTTATTCCCTGCGCCCATGTCAGCCCAGGCGCTCCTGATCGACCTCACACAGGCGACCAGGAGCACCTCGGACATGACGAGGACGGCTACCAGTCATATTGTACCGTCTGCTGCCAGAAGGCAATGGGTTGCTGCTACTGTGTAGCAATGCCGTACCGCGTCTGCCAGCACCCAGGAGACATACGGTGACGGTTACCTGAGCGGGCTCCATGCTTGCGGTGGTATGGCGTCCACACAGGTAACTCAGGAAAAAAGGCACGAAACGATTGTCTGCCCTTGCTTTCACGGAGGGAGGGAGGGAGGGAAGGGGGGACTGACGATATGTACCCAGAACCACCCGCGACAATGTTTCAGCCCCATCAGGCATTGGGATCTAAACCCAGAATTCCAATGGGCAGCGGAGACTGAGGGAACTGTGGGATAGCTACCCACAGTGCAACGCTCCGGAAGTCGACTCTAGCCTCGGTACTGTGGAAGCACTCCGCCGAGTTAATGCACTTAATGCACTTCTGTGGGGACACACACACTCGAATATATAAAAACGATTTCTAAAAAACCGACTTCTATAAATTCGACCTTATTCCGTAGTGTAGACATACCCTGAGACACTTAACATTTACTAATTTGTAGCAAATTGTGACTAGTTAGAAAGTTTGTCCCTAATTACTATATCTTCCTAATCCACATCTTTCCAATACAGATTTTGGAAGGTACTATCTTATATATAGGTATATAACTAAAAGTACACTTTCTATGTCATGCATGAAGACCTCCAGTCTTAAGGCCACTGCAGACAAACAGTGCTGAATTAGTTCTCTGATTTGTCTAATATACAGATCAAAGGTCTAATCATCTTTTTAAAAAACTGATGCAGCAGTTATACAATTTCTTCTCCGTGTACAAGAGGGTGTCCCTGTGAGGAACAGTGACAGAAAGTGTCATTTCATGTGGCTTTCCTTGAAGATCTGGAAAGCAGGCTGCTGCCAAAGTTCTCCAATAAGAGAATTAATGTTTTCTATTTAATCAAAAACAGTTGAAGATGACACTCAATAAACATGACAGGACTTTGACAGCTGCAGAAAGGGCCTCTTGTGGGATGTCAAATAAGTGACTCTTTAGACAGGTTAGAGACAGGACGTCATTTAAATCTGGAAATTGACAACCAGTCATGAAGGCTCTAAGTCTAGTTCATTCTACCACGGCTTCGAGACATATGGTTTCTTTTGGGCACTGACAGCCTGAGATTCCCCCTGAGGAAGAGGGAATTAAGATATAAGGAAACCAGCTTAGATGCATAAGAAATCTCCAATTTATATGGGAATTGTCTGCCCCTACACACAAGCCCACATAAGAAAAAAAATCCAGCTTCCTTTATACCGAAATTCAACTTTAAAAATATGATGAAATACTTGCGTTTTAGGCATATGCCTTGATAAGAAACTCACCAACGTCCATTTTGCCAGTGACATAGCACTAGTTGTCAAATCAATGAACAACCGAGTTGCGGTACTTAAAGTCCTGAAAAGCTCAGCATCACAAGTCAGCCTAAAAATTAATTGGGGTAAAACCAAAACTCTTCCAGTTAGTGATTTCAAACACACGGAGGGCTCTAGCATCTTAGCAGGCAACCACCCAGTCAAGATTGGTAGTGATTTCACCTGCTTCAGCTCTGTTGTTGATAATATCAATAGCATCAAGAAAGAACTTGAAGTCCGCAGTGCAAAAGCATAGTCAGTAATGGGGCATCTCATCAAGAATGTCTTTTGCAAACTGAACAGTCTGATAAGTAGAGAGACAAACTACGGCTACACAATAGTGATCAGTATTCTGATCTAGGGGACATGGCCACTCACTGTCAAGATTGAAAAGATGTTGGACACCATTCCGATGAAGTATTGTCAAATGAACAAAAACATCAAACAGTATGAACTCAAGTCAAATGAATAGATCTATTTTCTAATTTAACGGTCTTGTGATTTCAAATGGTTGCCCTACGCCAGGGGTGGCCAACCTGAGCCTGAGAAGGAGCCAGAATTTACCAACGTACATTGCCGAAGAGCCACAGTAATATGTCAGCAGCTCCACATCAGCCCCCTGACCCCTCCAGCGCCTCCCCCTTCCTGCCATGCCTCCCACCTGCCGTGATCAGCTGTTTTACATGCACAGGAGGCTCTGGTGGGTAAGGGGAAAGAGGGCGGGCACAGCACATTCGGGGGAAGGGGTGGAGTGGGGGCAGGGCCTGGGGCAGAGCAGGGGGTTGAGCAGTGAGCACTCCCTGGCACATGGGAAAGTTGGTGTCTGTAGCTCCAGCCCCGGAGTCGGTGCCCATACAAGGAGCCACATATTAACCTCTGAAGAGCCACATGTGGCTCCGGAGCCACAGGCTGGCCACCCCTGCCCTATGCTCTCCAAGGTGGCATGGTCATATGCACCAAACACCTACCAACTTCCCTGCAAAAATCACCTTTTACTTTGACCCAATAAAAGCAGGATGGGAAAAAAATCCAGAAGACCTAAAACACAAAGGCTGGATGGAGCCAGACACCTGTCCCTCACAGGCCTTTAATCCCATAATATACCAGATTTGGCTCGGGACAGAATATCACGAAAGCACATCATGCATTTAGTGGCCTCTATGCTGTCCAAAAGCATAAGAACAAACCTAATCTAACCTTTGCCCAAATGGCCTCTTCTACATTGCAGAAATTTACAAAACACAGTTGTATTGATGTCAGAATAATGGCAGCCATTGTGTTCACGAAGTTCTAGCAGCCAGACCCATTTTTACCTCCATTTTAATTGAACTTGCTCATAAGGAAGAGTAATAGAAAAGGTAATAAAAAGCTATCCAAGTCAACATAGAGTTGTCAGGCGAACCAATGAGAATTTTGTATAAGTTTTTCCCTATGCATGCAGTTGCTTCACAGTGCTTTCCATCTGAGGATCTCCTAGTGTTATATAAACATTAGTTAACTTAGCCTTTCCATTGATTTCTATGAGCTGGATCAGGCCTTATATGAGATTAATACTTTTTCTATTTTAGGTACTTACATGGCCCCCATTACTGTGTACCTGAGAGTCTCAAACACTAACATATTTATCTGCACAACAACCCTGTGAGATGTGCAAGTGCTATTATTCCCATTTCACAGATACGGAACTGAAAGAGAATAAAGTGGCTTGCTCAGGGTCACACAGGAAGTCTGTGGTGGAACAGGATCTGACCCTGGGTCTCCCAAATCCCAGGCTACAACTCTAATTTCTCTCTCTCAGATTTCAGGAAAAATGGTCCACTGGTTCAAGTGCTGTTATGGTCAGAAAGAATTGTGAATATGTAAAAATAACATTTGCTTAATCAAGAAGCTCACTGTGTATATTGCATCATATCTGCTTCCATTACTGGGGTAAAAAACCCTAACATTTTGTCTGATAACACTGCAGAATCAATACAGCTATGGAGTGAGCAGGACTTGTCTGGCGAGCAAATCACCAACATTATTAAACTCCAATGACGAGAACAAATATAGCAGGACTTTCAAATCCCAGGCTGAGTTCACAGGAGTAGCAGTTAAAAGCCATTTTGTTTGTAAGTAAGTAAAATATGCACAAACGTATCCCCGCAATGCCAATTTAGCGTCACTTTCAGAGTAGAATCACTCTTGAATCTAGCTGTTCACACTGTTTTGTGCCCATTCCAAACACAGAATGATTTATATCTTCAGTTACCTCATCCCCCTTCTAGTAACAACTGAATTAACTATTTCTAGAAATATAAAAGCAGCAGATATTTGCAACTGGAAAGGGGTATCTACTAACCAAACCGAAGTGGTGGCTCTTAACCCCTGCTCCTAGGTAGCCAGAATCTAGCTGGTGCCTCCTCCCATTTACCAATACAGGAGGCGCAGAGTGGCCATGACTCCAACAGTGATTTGCAGCCCATGGTTGAAAACTCATTTTAGAGCAATTATTTCAGGCTGAGATTTTGGCAGGCATCATATCAGTTTGTGTGATTTTCCTATTTTTTAGGTTCTCTCTGCAGCCATAAAGGTTAGAAACTTGTTTTTAAACTAGTAGCAGAAAGTCCATGCTGTCACAGAGGTGTAATTTGTAAAGTCGTGTATAAAAAAGCCAAAAATGGGGGCTTTTGGTTCCATGTGCTGTGCTGTAGTAAGCAATATTGCTGTTTGTACATATTCCCCTAAATTTGTGCACAAAACTATCCCCCAGCTGGAGGTATAACCACCTCTTTATTACCCTTGTAGCTGTTACTCCCACCTTCTCTGATCAACTGTCACTTTCCAACTGCCACAGAACCTTTGGATTCCAACATTCCATCTGATTCTCAGACGGCCCAGTGATGATTGAACCGGGTGATATTCTAAACAAAAAGAACTCTAAGCCATCCTTGTAGCTGCTTCTATCGCTTCATATTGACTCAGATATTCTAGGCTTCACAGTGATACAGAGTGACAATCCTGTAAAATCTGTGCTCCTTACAGCTGGTGGTGATTGTGAGGTGTAAGCTGCGGTGAGGGACTGTATGTGTGTTAGGGATAAATTGTGTGTTCTGGTTGTATTGCTGTGTCAGTGGTTCTGAAGAACTAAGGCAGCTGGGCCAAGTAATCCACCATCTGTGCAGTCTCCTTCATACAACCAATGAAACTGTCACATACAAATTAGCTGCAGAGTAAGGGTGGTGCTTGGTTAACCTACCTTTTTATCACAATAGTCTAGGACTCTTGGCACGGCATAGATACATGCCCTACTGCCATTGTACACAGCACTGGTGTAATCTGTAAAGTCAAAATGGCTGAGAAGTTAAAAACTGGACAGCAACAGACCATGAAAGTCAGTGATGATTCAGCCTGGTGCTATTCCGAACAAAGAGAATTCTCAATCATACTTGTAGCTGCTTCTATAGCTTCACATTGATTCTACAGATATAAAAGGTTTCAGAGTGACACACAGAAAGACTTTCCTGGAATTATATTACACAGATGAGAGAGTAAAAAAGGGAGAGAAAAGGAGGGTGGTTACAATCTGCAGGTTGAGAAACCTTAAACTACTGGCTTTCTTCCCCCATGTAGGAGAAGGGAACATCTTACTTCTTCAAATCTTATAAATTCCAATATGGAACATCAAATGAAAACTAAACTTTATTTTCCCTGCAGGCCAGCCATTACAGGGCTACCAGTTCAGATGAAGACTCTTCTCCTTGATTTGCATCCTATGTACATTAGATTTAAACACATCAAGGGAATCAAAACAACTTTGACCTTTACTACTGTAAGTTTTTTATCTGTATAATGTGTGATGGGTTTTGTTTTTTTACTATTTAAAGTGTGAAAAAAAAAAAACAGGTCTAGGAAAAAATAACTCAGTTATCCCAGATTACCACAAAGAGCCATTTAACATAGCACCATTGTTGCAAGCAGAGCTCAACAAGTGGCCAAAAACACAACAAACATTACATTTCCTTTTGACTGTAACAAACAGTCTTTCCCATAGAAAAAAAACAACAGGGTAGCAAAATTCCCAGCTGGAGAACAACAAACTAAGGATCTATTTACAGCATTGTCTGAACTGACAAAATGATAATGCTGCTGTCTAATAATATGGAAACGCACAGCAGCTATCTCATAAAATGTCCTCTCAAACTAGAATTAAACAGATCCACTTGCAGAAAGCATTTCTATCAGACTTTGTTAGTCAGTTCCTAATATATTTCTCCACAACAGAACCTCATCTTAACAAACGTCAAGTCACTTTTCTTCAGACATCCTTTTGGTTTTTCTCCTGGGCATCCAGCAAAGTTCAGTAATATACTTTGTGGATGAACTACGAGAAACTGATGACTTTTTTTCCCCCCAAAGAGATTATAAACCCAGAAGGGACCGTAGCGATCATCCAGTCTGACCTCCTGACTAACAAAGTCCTTGGAACTTCCCTGAAATAATTCCTGTTTGAACTAGAAATAAACAGATAACAGTGTTTAAAATTGTATTTATTAAAAATTCTGAAGCAATTTATTCTTTAAACACAAAAATAGGAGTGTTGGTCCTACTGTCCTGGTCAAATTAAAATTCTGGTAGTTACATTCTGCCCACCTGTGTTACCCATACATTTTCAACTTGATACAGCATTCTGTTTCAGTTCTTGTCCTAAACTGATGTGTTATGTTATAACACACCTTGCTCACATTACAACCTAGCGATGGCCGCATTCCAAAGGTCCGCTATAATCAGTTTATATAGTATGCTAAGCATTTTATTCATCCAAGAAGATCCCAGTGCTATGTAAGGGTTACAGAGAATGGATATTTCAGCAATGTGTGTAATAAAAAATTAAAATTTGATCATCAGACACAGATTAATCTGGTGAAGAATTGGCACAGCTTTGTTACAGGTTTTGTAACTGAAGATAGAAAGAGGAAGGAAGCAGGAAAAGGAAAGAAGGAGAAGAGGAATAAGTCACCTGCCTAGCCACGATGAATAGTTTTGGGTTTTGTAGAGATCACGGTAAGGTGAGCTTTAAGGATGGATGTGGAGGAGGTTAAAGTAATAGATATCTGGATTTTATCTACGATTTTTCCCATGCATGAGGGCGAGAGTAGGAGAAAGCATGGAGGTGTTTAGGAAGGAAGCTGAATGGTGGACTGTAGAAGGCTGGGAATACTGGCAGAGCAAAGGCAGGGATCAATCTCATGATAGGTTACTACCTCATCTAGGGCTGGACTAAGTTATGAAGCATCTTAAAGGTGAAGCAAGAGCTTGTATCTGATGCAAGTGAAAGGAGAGCCAGTGGAGGGACTCAGAGTGGGATGGATTACCACAGCTCCTCCAGGATCTAAAAAATAGTGGATGGTGATTAAGGCAAATCAAGCAGGTTATAAGCTCCCGAGAGAAGTATCACTGCCAGGGGAGGCTTACATATTCTGGTTCAAGCTGGATTCTCTAGTGGCCAACAGACAAAAGAAGGACTTTTGGATAAATATCCTGAATTTCAACTGATTCAGGGCTTCTTTCTGATCCAGCATTCAGACAGGACTTTCTGTCCAAGGGTGGGGAGGAGCCTCCAATCTTTGCAGAAGGTTTGGAAGAACTTGATCTACTAGAGGCCCACAGTATTGATGGGTGACCTATGGTAAGATTTTAGCATGTGTATAGGAACTTGTATTTTTTTTTAATGTTTTCACTGTAATGCTTTTACCTTAAGAATAAATGTGCTTGCTCAGAAGAATCTGTGTAGTAACTTATAACTGTGGGCAATATAGTTATCATAGCCTTTGGAGAGAAAGCAAAACACAGGCACTGGCCTATTTAGGTAGTCTTTAAATCCAGGGAGCTGTGCGGCCTTAAAACCCTTGGTCAGGACAGAGTAAGATACAAGTCTCTGCCCAGGAGCAGGAAACCTTTAAGTGGGTGTCCTCAAGGGACCAAGGAAAGTGAATACAGGTGCAGCAACCCTCTGACAGCCTATTTTATTATTTTTAAGATATGTTGTCTCTGAAGTGCTTTAGCTCTAAATAAATAATGCTTTGCTTTAGGAGGTTGTTTGGTCACTGATTACATGGTCATTGCCCCAAAGAGAACAGAACAACAGGGTCTGGACATAAGTCAGACTTGGTGAGGTGATCACAGTTGATACACAGAACACTACAACCTGCCACCACATCTGAGGGTGGGAGAATTGGATGATTCCATCCCAAGAGGAAGGTGACAGTCTGAGGCCTGAGACCTAGAGGGCGTGCACATGGAAAGACCAGGAGGGGTCAGAGGTACAGTTTCCCTGGGAATTAACAGCATGTTCAATAAATCTGAAGATGAATGGAAAGAAGAGGGATTTGGTGATTATTTGAAAGAAAGCATCAAGGGTGGGTTGTTTTAAACTAGAGAAGGCCAAAGTATGTCTGTACTGGGAGGGAAAGGAACCAGGTGAGAGTAAGGGGCTGAGAAGAAGAAAGAGAGGTGGTTAGAGCTCAGCAGGAGAGAGAGAGAGAGAGAAATTAGCAAACAAAGATGAGGTCACTTGGTCTCTTCTATTCATTTTGTCTTTTCTGTTCTCTCCCAACAAAGGATGAAATGTTCCAGGGTTGCTGAGAGGTGCTGACGGAAAGACTAGTATGAAAGTGTTTGTGTCACTCTGGTGTTGTAGAGGAAGGATAGTGTGCTGCAGCAGTACAAGCAAACTATGTGAGAGTTTACCACAGAGTGGGTTCTGTACACATATGGAGCAAGAAAGTTGCCCACACTCCTGAACTTAATTTAACTCTGGGTAATGAAATTTAACCTTTGTATACCCAAACACACATCTTAAACATTCATATCCATCCCAAAAGCAACAAAGTAACACACAACATGTGAAAGAAACTATTACAGAAAAATGTTCTCTTAAGACCAGAGTTTTAAACACTAAGACTATCATCAGTGACAAGGAGCTTAGTATTCTGCACTGGACATTTTCCAACATAAAAGACCTATAATTTGGTACAACTTAAATTAGCCATCCTGGTCCTATAAAGTCAGACAGCAGGAATATTAAGGATGTTACAGTTCCAGGAGCATCAAGAGGGGCCCTGTCTCTAGAGTTCAAAGCTTTCCCATTTAGTGGTGTCTCCTTCCCTGACCCATTCTACTACCAACTATAGTTTGTAGTTTGCACAGAGCACAATCACTTAAACCCTGATCAAGGTATTTACCCTGATTCAAGTGAAACTGCAGAGGCACAAAACAGAGAAACCAGGAATGAGGACGACTGAGGGAAGCAACATGGGGGCACTTTCTTACCAAATACAAGGGCACCCATTTATAGAAAACCAACACCCTTGAGTCTCTCCTCTGAATACACTGCTCCTGCAGTACAATTAAACACATTTTTTCTGTAAGATTGAGTGGCCCCTCAATTATTCAGATCTTCTTCACTTCAGTTTGTAAGATGCAAAGGAGAAATGCTCTTCTTCTGTCTACAGACCTTCTTGGGGCTTAATTTCCTGTAACTCTGCCAATGAATTTAAGCAATGCCCAACCAGAGCTAGACCCAGCAGTCACACTCTTCCATGAGCAGTCAAATTAGCCATTACCCTCCATCCCCAACACTATCATTTTAAAAACATATTAGCAAAATAAACAAGGGGACAAAAAGCTTGTCCTCTTCTAAAGTAGTGATGTGTAAACAATTTTCTGCTATTGCAGTAGCTCTACCATATATATTTGCAGCAAAATACTACTAAATAATACACTTTTGAAATTAAAGAAAAATGCCAAAAAAAATTCACTGGATGGCAAGCACTGCACAAAAATACTTTTCACCATATTTCTTTCACTACAGTAAAAGCTTGCTAAGACATGACACAAGCTATTTCTCTGTAGAACATTAAAATACACAAAATGAAGCTTTAATTTGTGCTGTCTCCAAAATCTGCCTACTTTTCTACTTCTGACTTCAACAGGAGTAGATCTGGGGCAGTTAAGGAGACTAAATAAGCAAGCAGGCACTGCGACAGAAGACATTTTGTAATGTGTAAAAAAAAAAAAAAAAAAAAAAAAAAAAGCAAAGCAGTTGAAGGAATCTTTACTATGAAACTAGGGTTACCATATTGGAACATTCAAAAAAAAGGACACTCCACGGGGGAGGGATTTGCTTGCGCCCCCCCTGCCCCAACTCCACCCTTTCCCCGCCCCCATTCCAACCCCTTCCCCAAAGTCCCCACCCCAACTCCGCCCCCTCCCTATCCCATTGGACCCCTTCCCCAAATTCCCGCCCTGGCCTCGCCTCCTCCCCTGAGCACACCACGTTCCCCCTGCTTTCCCCTCCTTCCCAGCTGTGCGAAACAGCTGTTTCATGGCGCAAGCGCTGGGAGCTAGGGCAAAAAAGCGGGCACTCTCTCGAGTGATCAACATTCACTCTCTTTCTTTGGGGAAAAATAATAATGACAAAATCCCAGACATTTTTAGATATTTAAAATTCCTCCCGGACAGCGATTTAAAAACCAAAAAGCCGGACATGTCTGGGAAAATATGGACGTATGGTAACCCTAATGAAACAGATTCTTTAAGAAGTGCTTAGCCTTCCTAGGGGGAAAGCAAACTAATTCCAAAGAGAAACACGCTTGACTCCAACTATACAGAACCTGAAGCTACTTACAGTACTTGTACCATGTAGCTGAGGTACATTTAACAGAAAGAAACAAGGCTCTCAAGGATTTGAACCCCACACAGTTTTCAAACTGGTTAAACATCACTTTACTTCTGACACTGACAAACAGTCATGCACACCTTTCCTATGAAAAGGCAGGTTCTGAATCAGACTGCTAATAGAGTATTTACAGTTTCACTTTTTCTTTAAAAAGAACAATTGCTTTATACAGCATACAAAAAAGGAAATATATTCCATTGCAAATATTTCAGTACCATTCCAATCAAAAATCCAGCACATGACACTAAAAACTACAGCTTAGCATTTTTCTTTACACAAGCAAAAACAAGGTTACACTGGATTGCCTAATCTGTTTGTGTAACACAGAGCATGCAGAAAACCAACACATCAAAATACCTGCAGTGTTTCCTGAAGTATTTCCAATGAAAACCCTAATGTTGTATTTTAAGTTGCGAGCTTCAGTGTGCAATGAAAAAAAGAGAGTGAAAAGTCTTCTGAACTCCAGGGAGGTTTGGTCTTTATCTTAAAAGGCCACATTCTACCTCCACCCCCTGCAAACGTCCCTGAAATAAAATCACATTGCTTTTCAGGTGTGGGCTATCTCCCCTCCTTCATATATCAAAAAATAATTTACCAATAGGTCAGTACATAATGTACAAAACTGAAATGGAAAATTAATCATATCTATGAAATCTATTTATATTTTAGTGAGTTCAGGCCTCAAAGTGTGCCAAACTGACAACCATACAGACTGTAGTTCTATCTGAAAATCAGTACAGCATGAACAGTGGGACAAATTTCCCTACACCATTGCCAACCTTCAGCTGGATACTCCACCTCAGGAAATTGAAGAGTAGCTTAATCTCCATGTTCACTCAGTTCCTTCTGCTGAGAATTCGAGAGTAGCTGTGACATGAATGCCATCTAGTTTGACAGAGATTCCCCAGCTCAGTTCACACCAATCAAAAGTCATTGTATATTAACTACTTTATCATCACAAAGCTCAAGCTAGCAATTTACACTGTACTGTATTACAGTGATTTACTACTCCCATAATCTAGTCCTTCATTAATTGTTTTCTACACCATATTTACTTCCAAAATATCTATTCTGCTCAGTTTCACTTGTAACCCCTAAGGGCCACACTAAATGAAGATATATATATATATATAACATCCTCAGAAAAGTTATAGCAACCTCTCCTCCCCTAAGCATAAATATAGAAGCTTTGCATGAAAAAAACTAAACACCAGTATAAATTAGTTACTGTTCTGAGCACGGATGAGTGTACAAAAGAACAAATACATTCAAGGTCAGGTTCTGTGGATACAGGAGTTTCCAGTTAGCTTTATTTCTAGAGCTGTGCAAGTAATTTCTCACAATATGACCTGGCTAAAAGAGGAAAGCATAATTTTCAGTTACTGAAACAAAGTTATTCCTCACAGTAGAAAGGCTGCTGGTCAAAGTTTCTATTTAGTTTGTCAAGGCATTTGGTCTCCCCTTGCTTATGAATAATGTGTATATATATACACATTATTATTAAGTTATAATTAGGACTGTCAAGCAATTAAAAAGTTAATCATGATTAATCGTGAGATAAAAAAATTAATCACAATTAATCACAGTTTTAATCACACTGCTAAACAGTATTAGAATACCTTTTATTTAAATATTTTGGATATTTTCTACGTTTTCAAATATATTGATTTCTATTACAACACAGAATACAAAGTTTACAGTGCTCAATTTGTATTATTTTTTATTAAAAATATTTGCACTATAAAAAACAAAAAGAAACAGTATTTCAATTCACCTCATACAAATTCTGTAGTGCAATCTCTTTATCATGAACTTAGAAAAGTAGATTATTTTTCCCCACATCTAAGTGCACTGAAAAATAAAACAAATGTCAAATTTTAGAGTCTACAAGTCCACTCAGTCCTACTTCTTGTTCCTCCTTTAGAGGAGTCTTGAGGCATGGCACAGGAAGAAGGGGTCGGTCCCCAGAGTAAGGGGCCAACTGGAGGCAATGGTGGGTTCAAGATCCCTACCTCTCTGCCAGTGCCAGAATGGGAGCCACTTTCTCTTCTTTTCTCTCCTCTCCTTCGTCTCCTCTTCCCACCCTCCGGAGGCAGACTGGGTTACTGCATCTGACTGGACACTGTCAAGTCCCTCTGCAGCCCATGCCTCCCTCCGACCAGATGTATGCTATTAACGCGTTAATTTTGTTCTCAGTTAATCGCAGGCGTTGACTGAGATTAATTGACAGCCCTAGTTATAACAAATATTTCAATGGGAAAAGGGCAAAGAAAGAGGGATAGCAATGGAATAAAAGAGAGAGAGAGAGAGACTCATACCTACCAATTTCCATCCCAAATTCTCTCCCAAAGTGACTGAAGTTTGATCACAAATTAAATAGTGAAATTTCACATTTAAGTTATATTGTCAATACTTTAAAGCTCACTTTTAGCTTCTGTACTCACACTAGCAGAATTTATGCTGCCACAATGACGTACGTTTCACATGTTGCTCTCCCTCAAAGTCACAAGCTATTTACAAAATGTCCCTGTTGTTATGGCTGTGTTTAGTGTGAAAGTAGTGTGATTAAACAAGCTGTGAAGGGGAGAGGAGAGGAGAGGAGAGAAAAATAGGATAGCTTGATCAAGTAAATAAAAATCTCCAGTCTGCAGTACTGTGACTTGGGAGCACTTGAGAAGTTGGGGCCTTGGCTACACTTGCGAGTTACAGCACAAGAAAGCCACCCAGAGTGCTGTACCTCACTCCCCATCCACACTGGCAAGGCACGTAGAGCGCTCTGACTCCGCGGCTACAGCGCTGCTGGTACTCCACCTCAGTGAGTGGAATAATGTTTGATGCGCCCGCACTGGGGCGCTGCGGTACCAGTGTGGATGCCCTGGCCCTATATTGCGGGGGAAAGTGGGTTGGAGGTGACATGGGGGCACAAGGGAAAGAGTTTTGGGACAAGGGCTGCGGGGGTGGGGCGCGGTAGTGTTCCACCTGCATGGCTACACACGCCTGGATCGAGTCTGCTTGGCGCTCCATGATGCTTATCAGCAGCTCTGTGCTTTGGTGCCGGCGATCCGCATTCTGCTGGCGGACCCTCCTTACACTCTCCAACCACTCCTGAACTTTCTGATTTTCATTAAGGGAGTGCTGCATGACTTTATGCAGCATGTCCTCTTTGCTTCTACGTGGCCTCTTCCTGATTCTTTGCAGTCTCTCGGCCAGTGATAACACGGACAGCTGAGATCTCAAGGTTGCATCTGTAAAGGCAAAATGTAACACTTAACCGAGGCAGAATTGTTCACACCAGACAGAGCAATGATTCCCCCATACTTAAGGAGGGCAAGCACAGTCTACACAATCGCATAATTTGCCTGTCCCAAAGCGAGTGCACATAACCCCTGGGAGCACCAAAATGGTGAGTAAGCATAGGGTCAAGCGTGACTGATTCTTTCATGGCCATACTGTCCTCTGGGTTTCTGTGCCTTGGGGAGAGCCAACAGCTGCAGGGGGCCCCTATACCAAACACTGTCCCCACATTTTCCACAGGAATTCATCCTGGAAGGTATCTTGCTGCTGAGGGTGACCTGGGAAGCAAGGGAGGGTCTTCTACTGCAATGCGGCTTCCTCCCTGGCCCATATGCTTGCCTGTGTGCAGCAATGGTCCCCCGCCCCTCACAGCACAGTGGTGCAGACACGTTAGCCTGACTGGGACAAGGACCACAGTGGCTCTCCCAAGAAACCTGCGCAAGCGCATTGTCCAAGTTCTGGCTGAGACCTTTGAAGAGATCACTGAGTCCGATTACCGTGATTTGAGAGAGCACATCAACGCCCTATTCCGCATATAAGCATGCATGCAGCCCTAACCCTCCTCACCCCAAGAGCCCGCACCTAATAACTTCCTTCCCAAAATAAAAGCCGCTTACCAGGAACCTCCTCTGGTGTTTGCCCTTCCCCAAGCACCGACCACCACGACTGGCTACCTTCCTCCTGGCTTGAGAACAGCTCCTGGATGCATGCTTCTAGGGATACCGGGGTGTCTTCCTCCTCCTCAGTACCCTCGCTCCCGCTTTGCTGCTCCTCCTCCTGCCCTGTTGCACTCAGCTCTGAGGTGTCCATGGTGGTACTTGGAGTGGAGGTGGGGTCGCCCCCAAGTATCGCGTCCAGCTCTTTGTAGAAATGGCAGGTTGCAAGGGCAGCACCAGAGCAGCTGTTTGCCTCGTGGGCTTTGCAGTAGGCATTCCGCATCTCCTTCACTTTAATGCTGCACTGCAGAGCATCACAGTCATGGTTCCTTTCTATCATGTCCCTTGAGATCTGCCCGAAGGTATCGTAATTCCTACAGCTGGAGCGCAGCTGGGACTGGACAGCTTCCTGCCCCCAAACACTGATGAGGTCCAGCACCGCGCCATTGCTCCATACTGGGGATTGCCTGGAGCTTGGAGGCATGGTCACCTGGAAAGATTCGCTGAGAGCACTCTACGCCTGGCTCAGCAAACAGGAAGGGGATTTTCAAAATTCCAAGAGAATTTAAAGGGCGGGTCTGATGGTTGGTCACCTGAGGGCAGGGCAGTAGTGTTCAAAGTGATGATCAGAGTGGCTGGAACAGGCATTGTGGCACACTTCTGGAGGCCGATCAGAGCACACTAACAGACCAGGACGTCCACACTGGCGCCGCAGCGCTCCAGCGGGGGCGCATCAAATGTTATTCCACTCACTGAGGTGGAGTACCAGGAGTGCTCTAGCTGCAGAGTCAGAGTGCAATATGTGCTTTGCCAGCATGGACGTGTTGTGAATTGGGCTGCTTTAATGCAATCTAACTCCCAAGTGTAGCCATGCCCTAAGACACACTTTGGTTTGTAATAAATTTCTGAACCTAAAACTTATGCAGCATTTTAACTTGATGCTTGTGTAAAGTTAGTTTGTAACATTAACTTTTGGGGCATCCTCAGTATCTTCTTCCTTTTATCTTTACAGAGTCACTATCTATTTGGAAAAAACCTCAAATTTGTCTGAAAGTTTTGTACCGTCTGTACTTGACTTATGATTACTATAACTCAGAAATTAACAAAAAGATTTCTTTTTTTTCCCCATCTTGTTTATTCTGCATATTTGAGAATACTTCGTCAAACCTAAAGAGCTCTGGGTAACCTCAAACGTTTGTCTCCCTCACCAATAAAAGATGGTCCAATAAAAGATACTACCTCATCCACCTTGTCTCTCTGGGTATGTCTAAACTGCCATTAAAAACCCATGGCTGGCCCATGCCAGCTCACTTTGGCTCATGGGGCTTACTTGGGTTAAGGGGCCATTTAATTGCAATGTTGATGTTCAGACTTGGGCTACAGCCCAAGCTCTAGGACCCTGCGAAATGGGAAGGTCCCAGGGCTTGGGCTGCAGTCTGAGCCTGAATATCTTCACTGCAATTCAACAGCCCGAGCCCCACAAGCCAACTTAGCTGGCACAGGTCAGCTGCAGGTGTCTAACTGCAGTGTAGACGTACCCTCCAACACTTTGTGTATCGTTTCAATGTTTCCTCTGCATAGGTAAACAGTTCCTCCACTGCTAATAGACTTTGTAAACATCAACCAAGAAGCAAAAAACCCTTACGTACTTTTAAAAAACTGCTTACAAACACTTTCAGAGCATATTATTTAAAAGGTACTCTGACAGAAACTGGATTTTTTTTAAATTAGTCAAAAATAAATTGACTGTCCCTTCAATTTCTTTCTTCCATGTAAATGACTTCAGAAATATATATATAATAAACACACACACACACAGAGTATTGCATTTAAGCCCTGCATATTTTTAGCCAATTTAATACTGATGCCTACAAAGCCCACCAATTGAATAGTTTACTCTTCAGAATCCACTTTCCTGTTCTACTGTGCTAATGGAGAAACAGCAACTATTCAACTACAGCTGCACCTGGACCCCAATGACGTACTCAAGAGAACTCATGCAGATGTAATGAAGAAAAATAAGGATGTTGGCTTAACCTTGACCATCCTCTGTCAATGATAAACCATGTCAGGTACAGCATACGCAGCGTTATTTAACCTGTAATGAATCAGCAAAACATGCCCTCATGATCAGGAGGCTTGATTATTGCAGTTCCATCCTTTCTCTGTCATTGGCAGCTTGCTCAGCCTACAACAGCTGATTTGAGCAATCATATTACATTCACGCTGTCTCTAAAGCAGCAAGTCGATTCTAAATTGGCATAAATAGTTTTTAAGGCCCTGAATTGTGTAAGTCTCACCTATATTAGAGCCTAGCTGACACTTATCTGCACTGTGATACCACTTGCATTTTAGGAATCTCAGCATCATGTCACTGATTGCAGGAAAGGCAAGCTAATAAGCCCTAAAGACTGAAACTCTCCCCCCACTTCTCTAATCATTCTTCTGACTTAAATATTACGAGTTTTTTTTACGTTGGCCTCATTTGTTATTCCCCACTTCCCTATTTTTTGTATTTCACAACCTCAATTGTGTCTGTTATTAAGGGAATACTTTTACTGTGCTTTTAAATAATTATTGAATAAGAATGATACCCTTCTTTTCCCTCGGTGGGAAAGGCAGTTGGAATTATCTCCCCCCCACCCAATCTTTTCTCTATTTTGATGATTAGGTGAGGTTTCCACTGTACAGCAGATATGGGTGTTTGAACTTTGTTATACTTATTTACCTATTATGTTGATTTAAGTTTAATGTTCCACTTCCCTAAGCACAGATATGCTCTTTCATACAATCCAAATAAAATGAGGACTCTGCCATGGCAAAAGTGATTAGTTTTTAACTTTTTTGTTTGGTATCTCCAGTAGTTTGTCATCCACTTTGGTATGGTTCTTAAATACAGGAATGTGATTTTAGAAAGGCAAGTAATATCCTTGTAGAAGATACAGTGATTTTAAAAAATGTCTCAATTCCTATTTGTGTCAGCCATGTCTTGCAGCATACCTACTTACTTTGCTCTGTTGTGGATACCAGCATCTCGTAGTCTGAAAGCTAATAGATAGACAGTTGGGGGTGAGGTGGTTAATCATCATTCCCATAATACAGCATTTATAATATATTGCTGCAGCTTTCCTCTTATTTCACTTTTTGCAAGGTTAGCCTCTAATACTTCTACAGATCTGTTAACTTCATGGACATCAACCCTCTAGAGAGATATCAGCTGAACAGTGCACATTTTCTTCCATGTTAATGGGTAACTATTAATATGATAATACAGAAAGCCCAAAATTGGCTGTACAAACACAGATGCCCAAACACACACAAGAACGAACATTTAAGCATGTCTACCTTCCTGTACGCTGTAACAAGTGACAGAACAAGGAACTGTAGTCAACCTTAAATAATTGTAACACATACAATTGGGTAAGTAATTTTCTGAATGATTTTCACTTGCATGAGATTTTATTTATGTTCCCCAAGCACATATGTACTTCACAGCAAAGTATCCAGCAAGAAAATACTCAGCTGACCAATGTCGCTAACAAAGGAATCTATTGGTTTCCATGCAGAATTTAAGGTGTTTGTTTTGACCTATAAAGGCCTAACATTTTTCAAACCTGCCTACTTTAGAGACTGCCTCTCCCCATGCAAAGCTGCACACCCCAGATCAGCTTAAGCAATGAGCAAGAGCCCCTTCACTTAAAAATAAGAGGGGAGGTGCTGGTACCGCTTTCTTCATTAGGGGCCTTCAGATTTGGAACTTATTCCTCACTGAAGTAACCCAGATTTGAACACTCAAGACATGATGCAAGATTTGTGTGTTTATTCAGGTGTTTGGAGTGTAGGACTTGAAAGGGTCTGTTTATTATGGGGTAGAAGTATTGTTGGAGATGGTTATTGGTGACTGCCAGTAGGTTTCCTAGTACAGTAATTTTAGAGTGTTTCTTTAATTGGAAAGATGATATCTAGAGTAACACATATACAAAAAGGTGCCTATTTTATTAGAGAAAAGGGGATCTATTAAAGCATATTTGTGTTTTATTTTTAAAAACAGAAAGTGTGCATAAAAACTGTGTAGAATAGGTTCCAAAACTGTGGGGTTTTGATTAAAAGAATCCACAACTATTCTGGGTTAAAAAAAAAAAAATCTCTGTTTCAGAGCTCTCAATTTCATCAGGTCTGACACTCCTGCTGTGCCTCAAACCCTAGACTAAATGTAATCCAATCAGCTGATGGCCACCTCATCTCACTTGTGACTATTCTTTATCACTTCAACTGCTAATTATTTTCAGAAATTAAACAATCCAGTTTTCAATCCTCTACCTCTCAGCTCCCACTACAAATATGAAACGGAGGAAAAAAATTAGAACCACAAACAAACAATATATAATACAACATACTTCATTTTTAAAGTCAGAGTCCTTTACAGTACATCTCATTATACTCAGCTGACCCAAACTTAAGACTCTGGACACACACGATCTTGAGAGAATCTCATGTATTGCTTATATAGCATTGAGAAAAACAGAACCACTCAATTGCTCAAATGGCACATGACTAAGCAGTCCGCTTGCAGTTTTGAACTTTAGACTCACAAAGACAGAGCACAATCACCTTGCTTTCCTTCTGCTAGTAAAGCACGTGGTTTAGTCTTTATGATGAGCTGAATTACATAATCATGTAAAATACAGACCACAACAACTTGCTTTCTATAACAGAACACATACACAAGCTATCTACACCAACTAAGTGAAGAAAAGATAACATCCGAAAAGCTGAAGAACAACATCTGTGCTGCTCAAAAACTTCTCTCTTTTATCAACAGAAGTTTGCTCCCAGGAGAATTCTGTGTCCAAAAAATTAAAAATTCTGTGCCAAAAAGATAAAAATTCTGCACACAGTATTTTAAAATTCTGCAGGCTCCAGCAGGGCAGTGGAGAGCACAGGCCACTGGCTGCACAGAGGTGAAAGATCACCCTGCAGCTCCCCCCGGGACACAGACTTGGCAGTGAGACTTCACCCGACTCTGACACAGGTCAAGGGCTGGGCCTGCCTCCAGAAACAGCCTGGGGCACTGCCCCTCCATGCCAAGAACACCAGGTATAGGCAGGCACGCTCAGCCCAGCAGGATCCAAGTGTCGAGGGGCTTAGTGTAGGAGGATCCAAGTGTGGGTTGAGAGGCTTCTGTGTGGGGCAATCTGAGAGCGGCTCGGTGTGGGGTCTGGGTGTAGGGCCAAATCTGGATGTACAGGGGCTCACTGGGGGGTTCCGAGCGTGGGGGGTCCAGGTGAAAGTGGTTGGAGCTCAGCATGAGGAGTCTGGGTGTGGGGAGCTCAGCAGGGTGGAGGAGTGAGGCTTAGTAGGGTGGGGGCCCGGATGCAGCTGGTTAGTGCTGAGTGGGGGGGGGGGGAAATCTAGATGCATGGTGGGGGCTTGTTGGGGTGGTCCAGGTACAGAGGGGCTAGGGCTCAGGGTCATTGGGGTGGGGGTTTGAGTGCAGGAGACTCAGTGCGGGAGGCTTGGCGGGAGTCCAGATGCAAGGGAAGGGGCTCAGCGGGCGGGTATGGGTACAGGGGATAAGCCTCAGTGGGGTGGGGTGGGGATTCAGATGCGGGGGGAGTGAGGCTTGGCATGGGGGGGTTGAATATGGGAGTCCGGATGCAAGGGGGTTGGGCGGATGGGGGATCAGCTCCCCATACAGTGACCTGTCCCCTGTGGCTGAGAAGCAATGAGGGCAAAAAGCGGGGGTAGGGAGTGCTGGAGTTTCCTGCAGCCAGGGGCAATTTCTGGGGGTGCATCTGACCTGGCCCCAGCCGCTCTTTGCAGAGGGAGAGGAAGTCCATCCTCCCCTGCCCCCAAGCCAACCAGGACTAGCAGATGAGCCCAGAGCAGAGTAGGAGTAGTCCCTAGAGTAGTCCCTAGTCCCGCCCCTGCCCCACGGATTTCTCTCTCCACCAGCTGCTCTGGGTTCCCAAAACAACGCACCCATGCTGCAGTGGAGGGGCACGTGACCCTTCTTGTGGCTTCCCTTTGCTTTCCCATCAGAAGTCATTTTTTCTGCAGGGAAGCAAAGAAATCTGCAGGGGGCATGAATTCTGCACATGTGCAGTGGCACAGAATTCCAGGAGGAGTAGAAGTTGGGTCCAATAAAAAAATATTACCTCAGCCACCTCGGCCCTCTAAGACAATGAAATCATTCAACATGTTCCTAAGTCTGAGGCCCTTTGTTTGTAACTGAGAGCCCTTTAAATATTTACTAAATAGTCTCATGGCCAAATTACCTTTGCAGTGAGGTATATACTTGTTTCTGCAAGTTCTCCTCCCTACCATTCCTAATGGAGTACACCAGTGATGGGCAACCTGTGGCCCATCAGGGTAATCCACTGGCAGGCCACCAGACAGTTTATTTACATTTGCAAGGCCACTCGCAGCCCCCAGTAGCCGCAGCTTGCCATTCCCAGCCAATGGGAGCTGTGGGAAGCGGCGGCCATCACCTCCCTGCGCCCCTTCCCACAGCTCCCATTGGCGAGGAAAGGCGAACTGCATCCACTGGGAGCTGCGGGCGGCCGTGCAAATGTAAACAGACTGTCTGGCGGCCCGCCAGCAAAGTACCATGACGGGACGTGTGTTTGGCCTGTGGGCCGCAGGTTGCCCGCCACTGGAGTACACCATCCAAAAGGGAAAGAAAGTGAACCTTTTAAAGATTTAATAATAGTAATATCTTACTGTGAATGAAACAACTTGCAGGAAGCCTAAAGAAACAACTTGAATGTCAGACTCAAAAGGTGAAAGAAAAAAACGAGTTAAGCTTTTTGGACAAAATATTCTGCTTGAAGATGTGTGTATATATTTCCCATTGAAATCTGTTTAATAGTTATGTATTACCTTAGGGGACAGAATTTGTTTTTTTATTTTTACTCCATCTTTTTGAACCAGATTCCCTTGGACAATCTGTACGTTTCAACTGTTTTTAATGTGTTAGCTTACCTCCCCCTTATACAGTTTGCTTATATACACAGGCAGGCAGATAGCGGTTGGCAAGGCTAGATTCCTCCCCAAAAGATGCACAGGAGGTGTGTCTGCCTCAAAACTTCTCTCCATCATGGTCCAGCTCTGTGCCTAAGGGTGGAACTAAGAAGCAGAGAGCCCAATACAGCTGACAAGGAACAGTGATGGCAGCACCCTCTTCTACCCTATGCCAGGAAGAGACACCTGGCAAGGACTACTGGAAAAGAACAAAGTAGGCAGACACTGCAACTTGTAGCAGTGAAGAGGACCCTATTAAGTGGTGTGGGGAGGAAAGGGAAGGTAGCAGTGCAAGAAATTTTCACTCAGACTAGTAGGATTAGTTCTCAAGCCAGTAGCTGTCTGAGAAATATTTCAACTCCTATATTGAGAAGATTCTACTCTACACTGATGTAGAGGTGAGTCACCTTATGAACTACCTGTAACCGATTAACCCCATGAGGCAAGTAGAACTAGGCTCTGGAAAGAGTAAAACTGGTTCTGAACAAAGTAACTTGGTAACAAAGAAAAGGAGTACTTGTGGCACCTTAGAGACTAACCAATTTATTTGAGCATAAGCTTTCGTGAGCTATAGCTCACTTCATCGGATGCAGATGACCATATACAGGCTTCAGACCATATACACAGAATTATTAATAGTTCAGTTACTGTAATAAACCTCATGAAACAGCAATCGGTTCTACAGAAGACACTGGTGCATGCACTGATAACTGCAAACAATATGATAATCATAACTACAGATCGTAAGCACAAATAAAAACATTTGGTAATTAAGCATTTGTCAGTTGTATTTAGTTTACAGATCATAACAACTCTCAGAAGTTGTGAAGATGCTCATTTTGATTTTTCCATCATCAGAATACACCATTTCTTCCAAGTTCTACTGCAACTGGCTTTCCGTGGGGTGGGAGGAGGTATTGTTTCATGGTCTCTGTGTATATAATGTCTTCTGCAGTTTCAACAGTATGCATCCGATGAAGTGAGCTGTAGCTCACGAAAGCTCATGCTCAAATAAACTGGTTAGTCTCTAAGGTGCCACAAGTACTCCTTTTCTTTTTGTGATAGTATAGATCGATCATCTCTTTTTAAAAAAAAAAAAGAGAGAGAGATGAACAAAGCAACTTTGCAAACGGCACAAATATATTTTCACCAAGTAGAAGGCATTCTATACCCACAGCACTTGGCTCCCCATTCAGTAAAGAAGGTAAGCATGTGCCTAAATCACAATTTAGGATGTCAAGCAGCATGCAAAAGCATGAAGAAAAAAAAAAAGAAATATACATATTTTTAAAAAAGTGACTAAGTATCAACTATCTTCATTTACTTAACCATTAGTTGGTAATTGTCTTTTGACAGTGGCCTCTATGAATTTGCCCATAAATGTCTAAGAGTGGAGATGCACAGTAGATTCCAGAGGATTTGTAACTTAATTGCAAAACAAATGACCTCACTAACATCATTGTGCAATAAAGCATGTTTTATAACAATAATAAAAGTATGCAACATCCCACCAGTAATAAGGACAACATTTAAAGCAACCCTTATCCCTAAAAGAGAGATTGCACTGTGAAGCACAATGTTCACATAACAGTAAAAAAAAAAAAAAAAAAAAAACACAAACAACAACCCTGAAAGTACCTACCCACCCCAAATCAAATTTTGAGACATCCCACTAAAGTATATCTAGATGGAACTACAACCATTTCTTATCTATACACAAAAATAAATGTGTTTTCAAAATTACATACTTTGGTCCAGTACTTAAACATATTCATAAGTTCTCTTGCTACCTTCTTATTAATTCCACAAAGAATTCTTCTCCCTTTGTGTGAGCACTATCAAGAATTACAAAAACTGTTCCTAAACAACCCAAAAGAGCACTTTAAGCCCAGAAACGAATAATAGTGAGCTCTAATATACAAAGACTGCCATTAAAAAGTCAGCATTTGCCATAAGTCACCACACAGATATCACCCACTTGAGATATAGGGATAACTGATGATTGTTGGCACATACTAATTTAACTGGCAACCAGTGTGCATGTGATAAATACACATTTTCCCCCTTATAAGAGGATTATCAGAATATTGCTCTGAAAGATAGTTGTAAAACTTAGCACAACTCATACTTAGCGTTTGCAGCATCTTGCCTGAGAAGGTAACGAAGATCATAGGCTTATCATTTATGAATTTTCTGATTCTTTGCAGAGTATGAAGCCTTCAGTGTACTGGACCGAACCCTCTCGCAACGAGTTCCATATCAAATCTTCACTGACTTTAATTAGAGCAGAATCTGACCGCTGTATAACATGGGAACATTTCCAACACCACATTATGAAAGCATTTATATTTACTGCCCTATTTAAAAACTGGTCATTGATATGCAATACATACACAACATAATCATTAGTCACATTCAAGGTTAGAAGGAAGGCAAGAATTATCCCAGATTCTTGAACAGTTCTGCTCCTTTCCCTTATTGAAAAATTAACACCGAGAGGTGTCCAAAGAGATCTCACTTCAACAGACAGGCATCCAAGGAGGAACAGTGCTGCCCTCACCCTTCCAACATAAATCATAGCAAGCAGAACAGCTGTTTTTAAAATGCTGCTTTAGCAATAAAATGTTCAGTACATAAGATAAACCTTGTGAAAGCCTTACTTGGCATCTGATGATTTCTTGTCTAAAGGAGAAAAAAGCTTGTAAGACCCCATTCTTAAAACTTCACCAGAAGGCATGCCAGTAGCTGTCATGCCTAGGACATGTTGGCTCATTTTTATTGTATCATTTAATTGTATCATAGAATATTAGGGTTGGAAGAGACCTCAGGAGGTCATCTAGTCCGATCCCCTGCTCAGTGCAGGACCAACACCAACTAAATCATCCCAGCCAGGGCTTTATCATAAGAGCAACTCTAATAATTGGGGGGGGGGGGGGAAGAGTTTGGCGGGGTTAATAAAAGCTACATGAAGAATCTATATAAACTGAAGCCAGTAATATTGCTGTGGTAAAGTAAGAATCAACATTTTGTTGGTGGTTACGTGTCTACTCATAAAAATGCACATACACCTACCAAACCCTAGATTTGCATTCACAAATCCAGTAATTGCATTCCTAGGTTCAGATCCTGCAACTAGAACTGTACTCTCTCATGCCCACAAAGAGTCCCAACAGAGTCAATAGGAACATGCCCTAGAGGTCTGCCTGAGCCTAATTTTAAAGACCCAAACCTGACCTGAGGACAGCTGACCCTAACCAAGATTGCCAAGTCATTTTCAGACCTGACCTTGAACCTGACACTTGTAGTTGGGTCCTGACAGATTTCCTGACAGATTTGGGTTGGATTCCAAGGCTCTACCCTGCCCTCTCAATCAGTGACTGTAGTATCAGGTCCCTAATGTGAAAATGCTGGAGCACAAGTTCATTCTTGTCAGCATATGTATGTTTAAGATGTGTATTTCACAGTAAAAATAAAGCTCATTAGAGACATTTTAAACATTTTACCCAGCTCTCTCTCTACTCAAATTTAAATGTGAACAGTCATTTAGGAGTTCTGTGCTTGAATGAAAAGTTTTAATAAATAAAGCAAAATCTTCAGAAAGTTTACAAAAAAGCCTTCAAGAGCAGCTATTATTATTTCATGTCCCTCAAAAAATAAACAACTGAGAATAAATATTCATCACAGGGAGACCAATCAAAAAAGACTAGCCCTGGCCTTACTCGAAAACCTCAATCCCTTTTTAGAAGAATAAACTAAACTAATATATGTTTATAAAAAATCCATGGTTTCACTTATGGCATTCATTGGCTTTTCCCTACCTTTTCTTAGGCAGCTATTGTTACCCGAGGCAACCTGTATTGAAAATTGGTGATAAATAATAAAAGAGGGCTATGACAAACTGACTCAAGCCATGCATATAAGGGAGCTAATCCTGCTCCCAGGTAAGTACATAAATTCTGGAACAATTCTATGGAAGACAGTGGAGTTGCTCTAGACTCACACGAATGGAAATGGTTTCAGAGTGGTAGCTGTGTTAGTCTGTATCAGCAAAAAGAACAAGGAGTACTTGTGGCACCTTAGAGACTAACAAATTTATTTGAGCATAAACTTTCGTGGGCTAAACCCACTTCACTGGATGCATGCAGTGGAAAATACAGCAGGAACACACACACACAGAACATGGAAAAATGGGTGCTGCCATACACACTATAATGAGAGTGTTCAATTAAAGGTGAGCTATTATCAGCAGGAGAAAAAAAAACCTTTTGTAGTGATAATCAGGATGGCTGATTTCCAACAGTTGACAAGAAGGTGAGCGTAACAGTAGGGGGGAAAATAAGCATGGGGAAACAGTTTTACTTAGTGTAATGACCCATCCACTCCCAGTCTTTATTCAAGCCTAATTTAATGGTGTCCAGTTTGCAAATTAATTCCAATTCAGTAGTCTCTCGTTGGAGTCTGTTTCTGAAGTTTTTTGTTGTAATATTGCGACTTTTAGGTCTGTAATCGAGCGACCAGAGAGACTGAAGTGCTCTCATTCTTGAAATTAAACATCAGTGTAAAGGTTTGTAGGACTGAATTGTATGCCTATGTAAGGGGGCTCCCCTTACTAACATTCCGTGAGGATGTTTTGGTTAGCTAGCTTCAGTACCAAAAGGGGAAGGATCAATGGGAAATCAGGCCCCTGAGACTGACAGTCCCCAGGGGCAATGGGGAGAGGCCAACACTCCAGGTCAGCCTGATTGACAGGCTAATCAGCGAGTCAGGAGGCCAGGGTGGGTCCCATCCTCCCTGTGAGCTGGAATTGCCTGGGTTAGACAGAGTGGGGCCAAGCTAAGGAGAGAGCAGGGGCCCAAGCTGAGCTAGGGAACAGAGTCATGCCAGCCAGCGGGGCCAGAAAAGCAGCTCAGAGAGAGCAAATCCTGTACTGGGAGTGGGGCTGCAGCCACAGAGCCAGAGACACAGCCGAGAGAGAGCAGATCCTGTGCTGGGAGCAAAGCTGCAGCCACAGAGCCAGAGGGGCTAGAGAAGCAGCCCAGGGGGCTGGAGGCAGAGCAGCAGCATCAGTGATGAGGCAGAGTGAAGCCGGAGCTAGAACAGTGGAGCTGGAGCAGTCTGGAGCCAGGTGTGGTGAGCAACTGAGGCCAGCCAAGGGGCCAGAAAAGGGCCCAGTGCAGAAAGACAACCCCAAGCAAGGGTCCTTGCAGGCCAGACTGGGAGGGGGATCTTAACCCGACAGGGGGCTGATGCTGGGAAGAAGGGTCCCACCAACCAAAGCCTGGAGGTGTGTGGCCACCACCAGAGCAAGTGTCCAACCCGCAGCATCCCTGCAGCAAAGCCAGGGCCTGAAAAGAAGGCCTGGAACCTACAAGAAACAGACTGTAAACTGCCCTGACGTTCCAAAAACAGTTTGTAATGTTCCCTGCCACAGAGCGGGGTGATATGTTTTCCTTTAACCTTTCCCATTTTCCTTATTCTTTTTTTAAATTAATAGTTATTTAATTAACTTGTATTTGCTTTAAATTGTATGCAACAATCAGTGGGTCAGGGAAGTGCCCAGTGCAGAGAAAGTACCCCAGAGTGGGGACACCCTAGCCCCTGTCCTAGGTGACCACAGCAGGGTTGGGGGTCACGCCCCCCAGGAATCCTGGGCCCAGCCTTGTCGGGGTTACAAGAACTCTGCCAGACAGGAGAGTGGAAGGGAAGTCCTCAAGGGCAGAAAGGCCTCTGGGTAAAGGAAGGGGGAGCAAGAACTCAGATCCTTTCACTAGCCCACTTCACCAGGGTAGTGCAAAAGCCAAAAAAGTTCCCCACAATAGCAGGACCATTCCCCCGCTTACACCTATGACTATATATTGTATCTAAGACAAGGAGATGGGAGAGGTTATAATTTTCTGATGTCCAGAACAGGTCAGTTGCACTAATTTGGTTCTCAACAGGGTATACTGATTTAAATCAAGGCAGTTTAAATCACCAATTTAAATCATGATTTCAACCACCAAGTGGAAAGCCTCAGTTTAAATGAAGTTTTCCGTTTGTACTTCAGTTATTTTCTAAAGAAAGGTGCAGCCTCACTAGTTGATATAACCATTAAAATATGCTGATTTACAACTAAATAGAGCCTTGACAGTAGATTTGCTACAGCTTTTTGTTACCTAGAAGGGTACACTATAACTATTTACGTGTATTTAAGCAATTACATAGTTTAATATTTTCAGATTCTAAATAATTGTACTTTTTAGTATGTTAGAAAATGGTGAATATGTTGCTTATTTATGACAAGCTGCATTAAGATGGTAACTTATACCAAGATTGGATCCTGACAGCAATATTTGATAAATTGGTTACCACCCATTCAGTAGGTTATCTGGAAGAGAGCCTCTATAACAAATAACTGGATCTACGTAAACTAGTGGTGTACCACACAGCAATGCAAACTTCAAGAGCATTGCACACAGCTTGTTAAACCAGGGATGGTTTTGACGCCACAACTCCAGTGTGTGGTCACAATGGTTCAGCCCAATACAATGAGGCACGGAAGCTAGCCCCTCCTGCCCAGTAAAGCTTACCAAACGGCAACAATCAGCAGCAAAGTAACCTATAACATGAATAGGCAGTACTGTGTAGAAACTAATTATATGGAGGCCTCACTTGTAATGTCATTACTCCAAATTTCTGTTTTACTCCCCATTTATATAGCACCGTGGGACACACTATAATAATGCCTACCCCAGTTTTTCAAACCGACTCTATTACCCAGAGCTCCAATACCAGAATGAAACTGAAACTTATCTCCAAGTTTTTAATGTACATATTAACCCACTTGCTTTAAATTTAAAAACAGTACTAAACAGAAAAAAGACACACATTGTTCAGATTAGCAATAACATGCACAAAGCGGAACACGCCTTGAATAACCTTATTCATGAGGGGATCTTGAAATACTGATTTCCCACACCTGGACAGAGGTGACATTGAAAGTGTTGCTTGTGTTACAAGGGGTATTAGTTTTACCTGTACTGATTATGCTTTGTTCCTTACGCAGGTTGTTATAATGCCTTAAATCACATACAAAGGCCCTCACCACTGCTTCATGTATCAATCCGGCAAAGGTGTCACCTTGAATGATCACCAAGGCAACAAGTGGGCGCCTGTTGACTAACATACAATGGCTAGCATATATATATATATATATATATATATATATATATATATATGCTGATAATACTACTCACAATTTATATTCCAAGCCTTTAACTATACATATTATCAAGTATTAATATGGCATTTATATAGCTCAAATTGGCTTGTACCTTTATTATAATCCTGTTCACTTATGCTAAGTATCCCATAATGCCTTGCATTAGCTGAAGTAAGCTTTGATTTAATTAGATAGGAAAACTGTTAGTATCAGGACATATAACTGTTTCCTCATAGCAACAGAAACAGTTACCCTAAAAAATCTGTTTATCCTGATACAGGCATAAAAGGTGTCTTCATGCCCCATAATACCTGGAATGCATGTGCTCAGAAAAAAGTTAAGGGTACTTCATGACCTAGAACGGATGGGTTCAAAACAAAAGATAAAGGGGTACACCAGGGTACCAGAAACAAAGTCAAAAGCTAATTAATTAAATCCAGTTTCAGGTGACATATATAATACCTTTTACTGGTAAGCATGTTGGATATAAAAAGATGGCTTTAAAGACATAATTATGGAACGCACACACCTGCATAAGGTGAACGTTACATCGCTGCATGCAACTGCTCTTCGGAGACTGGGGTATCATAGAGAACTTTTTCCTGTAATATATTAATAAAACTGACTGACATTATTTATTTGGTCTCTTGATTATATTTCATAACAAACCAAAGTGTGGTCAAGCAATTGACTATACAATTTATCAACAATATAAAATGTATTTGTTTAAAAGAAAAACAACCTTAAATGTTTTGATAAGAGAAGTCTACATATCCAAAACATGCTTCACATTCACAATTAAATTATTTATTAAAACAGAGAAATTAACTGTATTCAGTGAATTGAACTAATTATTCAGGGAAGCTGGGGAAATTTTTCAGATAGGCCTCAGTGAAAGTGACTGGAGCTTAAATTCCTAGTCTCACCTAAAACTCTTGAAAATGAGACAGTCTCCTAAATTACTTAGGCTGACCTATTGTGCCACATTTACAAAGCTTGACCTCAGAAGTTATATGTCTTTCCTGGTCCTTTCTTTATTTGGAAAAGCAGCCTTTAACTCAACGTTTTTGATAAATGCTCATGGATTCAGTGTATTTTTTTATTTAAATATTTTAAGAGATTATAATAAATTTAGACATTACCGTGTTTTCTATAAAATTCAGATTTCATTTTAAACAGATTTTTAAAAAAATATAATTTAAATAATAAAATCTAATTTAAAAAAATTTTATCCACCCTATTTTTGAACCACTTTCTTTATACAATCCTGTAAGCTTCATATGCCATTAAACACAAGTCACTATACTCAAGACAGCTGGACCATTTTCAAGTGTGTACAGATAGAAAATGCAAGACCCTCTGTGTTACATATAATAAGATAACAAATGCAAACGGTTTCAGTTGAACGCGGATGCCAAAAAAAACCTAAGCCTTCATTTCAGCATACTGTATACTATTTTGAAGTGAACCAGATAGAGATAGTTTCTATAATTTCATTCGTGCTTTTGGTTATTTAGGTAGGAAACTGAAACTTGGCTGCTATCTTTTATGCTATACCCTCAGCAAACCCAAGCTATCGTATTAATTTATCATAATATTAGTAAAAACCACCCGTAAACACTAGTTGTAATCTATAGGAATTACATTATAACTAAATTGTGTTTTTAAGTTGTGATACCATCATGTCTGATGGGTCCAAAAATTGACCTACTTCTATAGGTGCTGGAACCAGGGGTGCTCCCGCACCCCCTGGCTTCAAGTGGTTTCCATTATACGTGAGGTTTACAGTTTGGTTCAATGGCTCTAAGCACCCCCACTATACAAACTGTTCCAGCACCCCGGCCTATTCATGTGTTAAAAGTTGTTCTTTTTTTTCTTGTTTTTAACAGTCCCTGTAATTCTCTTTTTTCCCCCCTCAACACTGATTCTTTCAGCTGATTTTTCCCTTCAACATTGATTTTTTCAATACACTCTTATTTTATTAAACAGGCATGAAATACCAAGTACATATAAGTAACCCTATGACAAACTACTGCGCTTTTGCGATGGGGAGAACAAAACATATGGATGATGTAGCTGGATGGTACTTCTCATTCAGAATATTCCTGAAGTACTTTATAAAAACAGAATTACAGTTCACAGCCATGCTGTACAGCAATTTAGGATAGAAAGCAAATAAGCTATGAGGAGAATCTTTAGGCAGGCAAAGTTAATTACTCAAATTAGACTTTTTGCAAAAGTTAGGGTAGAAACCTCAGTTACCTGGCCACTGATCACCACGTCCTAGGTTTTGAATACTGCCTTATCTGAAAACATCGAACAGTATGCTGTCCTTGTTGTAGTGCAGCAGCTCGTTAAATCAGAGTTAACCCTTCCATTCTTTTCTGATCCCGGAGCTGCACTTTCACCTTCAGAGAATCTGCTGCATTTGTAATGAAAACCAAGCAGAAGTCCTTTGCAAAGCATGCTGCTTCATAGTCACAGGAGCATAGCCAGATTTTGGTTAATCTCTGGTGCGAGACCAGCACAACAGTGGAATTTACTAAGAGTACCAGGAATAACCACACATAGAACAAAGAACCATGAAGAAGCTGGTAACTTTGCAAATTTACCAGACCAGTAACCAGTATAGGGAATGAATTCAGTTGCTCAAGACCAAGTACTGGAAAACCAGGGATCACAACCATACCTTAGGCAACTCAATGACATCTTGCCCATTTTATGAGGAGTTTGACTAGGTGCTGGGTACTGAGCTGACCACAGAGCCAATGGTGGTGCATGATGATTTGGTCAGCCTGAATGAGGACCTGCTGACCCCAGAATCCAGCATGGGAACCGATGGGAGCCAGCACCTAATGAGGCCAGTGAAGTGACTCTGCTGGTAACACCGGTCCCAAAGCAGGCTTAGCCACAGGAGCAGCTGCAGCATATCCGGGTGCCTTACTCAGAGGAGCTTTTCCATGCCCCTCTGAGGAACGGCTCACCACATAACCAGGAATATAAAAAGAAGGGACAGAAGCTGCCTCAGAGCCTGGTAAGTTTCTGGCTCCATTTTCATGTTTATTAATATAGAAATGGGAGGATTTCCATTCCACGAACCAATGCAAAAGTTATTACAAGCCCCAGCTAGCAACATGTATCCACTAATAGCAGATTGGATGCCAGGACCTTGGCATCCCCCTGCCTCCTATAACTCTCCTCCACCCCACAGGTGGAGTTCAAAATGACAACCAGGAAATGCAAATAGTAAAAAAACGCCTTGAAAGTGAGTATTTACTGAAAAGCACAGATTTTTGCTAGTACATTCTTGTTTCTTAAAAATAATAACCTTACATTGCCTCAGTGTTGTAATTAGCTGCCTGGAAACAGTGAACCACGGGGGAGGAAGGCAGAAATGTGTTTTATGTACGGATCTAGTCCATTGCAGTTAAATGTAATCCATAAGGGACAAAATCATTTGTCCCAAATACGACTGGGGTTTGAAATTTTATCCAGAAATGCACTTTGGGGCAAGGAGGATGACTGTGGAGTTCTGTATTTTTGCATGCTGTCATAACAAGCTATGCCATGTGGAAGTTAACACAGTATCCCGTTGATTCCCTCATGAATTCTGACCCAATCCTGAGTACCAATAGCTGCAAACTTTTCTTCTAGCAGGAACTCCAGATAAATAGTCATGTTTCAGGTAAGGGTGCATTTTCCAGGACCACCTCAGTAGCTGCCCAGCCCACTCCACTCATAAATGTACTGTTCAGTCACTAAATGTTTGACTACTTTCAGCTGCATACATTGCTGATTTCCCAGCGGCAGCTTGGAATAACATCTCCCTTTGCCAGTCAGGCACCACCAGAATGTTATGTCCTCCAAAATGTGGAAATGAAATCTCATATGAAATGATAGAGAAACCTTCTGTAGCACAGCCACTGACTGCCCCCAAGTTGTTCTGAAATTTTTAGGAGAAAAGAAAAAAAAAAAAAAAACAGCTACAATTTTTAAAACTTACCCTTGTCTCTGCACTTCTTTCGCTGCAATTAACCCGGCTGGGTCCCTCTCACGAAATACTAAGGTTCAGTCTAGAAAAGTAATATTTTATATACTTCAAATTCCACAAGGATTTTTTCTGTGCTCCTGTACTGAGAGCTATGTGAGCTATATCTTGTCCTATTTCAGGCCCCTCAACTCTACAAACTGCAGTACCTCTACAACTCATCCACACTTCAGCAGAAGCCTGGGCCAATGTACCCTCACAAACCATTCCAAGAAAGAGCATTTCTGTGATGAAATGATGGCTGAAGTTCTGAACAGGGCCAAGAAGCAGGTCCAGTACCAAAGACAGAGGGACTTCTGGCTAGTGGAAAGGCATGGAAAGAAGCAAGGCCCGGGCTAGTGGGCAGTTTCAGGACAAGGCTGCTGTGAGGGAGCAGGCATTTGCTTTGCAGTTCCCAGACCAGGAATGGAGGCTAAGGGAGGAGGACAGAGCTTATCAGAAAGAACTGTCTGAGCCGCTGCTATCATTAATGGCCACAAGAGTACCGGCTCCGGCTGCATCCGTACCACGTCCCGTCCATGGTACCCTGTGCTGCAGCTCAGGAACAGTTTGGACAATTCCATAGCTGGATGGCTCATGCAATCAGCATGAGCCTATGAGCAGCTGGGTATGGAAACTGTGCCTCATGCTGTCCTCCGTATTGATCCCCTCCCCTGGTGCCAAGTGCATGGCAAATGTGGAAGGAAAGGAAAGGAGGATGGGGGCCAGGGAGTAATTGAATCAGTTTTACATGTCCACACTACACTCCTTGTGTCGGCAGCTTGCATCCAAACCAGGAGCGCTTGCACTGATTTAACTGCCAGTGTGAGACACTGTGGGATGCTGAAAGACAGCAACATTTGATGTAAGCAACACAGTGTCTATTCTGACATTGCGTTGACCTAACTAAATCAACTTAAGCTCTATGTCTCTTGCGGAGGTGGAGTTATTAAATAGGTGCAGTGTGCAAATTACACTGGTGGGAGCTACAGTTTAGTGTAGACGCTTACAGAGTTAGATTGACATAAACTGCCTAATTCTGGAGTCTAGACCAGGCCTAACGGAGAAAGATATATATTATCCAATGGCTGAAACCTGAAGCTAAACAAATTCATACTGAAAGTAAGGCATAATTTTTTTAACAGTGAGAATAACTAACTAGTGGAATAATTTCCAAGGGTCCTGGTAGATTCTCCATCACTGACTATTTTTAAATAAAGATTGGATGTTTTTCTAAAGAAAGATGTTTTTCTTCTAGAAATTATTTTGGTCAAGTTTTATGGCCTGTGCTACACAAGAGGTCAGATTAGATTATCTCAGTGGTCCCTTCTGGCCTTGAAATCTATGAATCTATTCAAATAGCTATTTAAAATCAGCTTGAAATATCTTGCTAGTATTATGGCAGCACCTAGAAACTCCAGTCAGGCCCCTGTTGTGCTACCACTGTACAGATGGTTAATAAAGGAGACAGCCCCTGCCCAGAGAGCTTACATTCTAGATGTCAGACAGGATGCAACACGTGGTCAAAACAAATGGGTGAGGGAAAGAAGGCGGAAAATTAAGAAAACAAACAGAATTTTACAGAAAGGAGAAAGGTGTCTACATAGGAATTTGCACCACTTTAACTCTATTTAAATACAGTTCTAGTTACATTGGATCAATTTCTTGTGTAGGCCAGGGTTTAGGCCTCAATCCTGCAAAGACTTGTCTTCGTTCCAACAGTTAGCTTGAATTAGAATGATGGATCACACTCCAAAACACTGGAGTTACACAAAGTAATTTGATTAGCAATACAGCGATTGGATTTGCAGATTATGAGTTGATGTAAATCAAACTGTTGCATCCCCACTGCATTACTTCAGCTTCAATCCACACACTACACCCCCAATGGGTAGGGTCCTACCAAAATTCCAGGCTGTGAAAAACACGTCACGGACCGTGAAATCAGACGTCCCCTATGAAATCTAGCTATTGGAGGGGCGGGGAAGGGGCAGGGCTGGGGGTGCCTCTAGCTGGAGAGGGACAGGACTTCTTCTTCCCCTGCCCAGCCACTATCGGGGGGAAATCAGACCCACTTCTGGGTACCTCCCCTGGCTGTTGGAAGCGCTGCGCCTGTGCTGCCTTCAGAGTCCAGCTCTGAAGACAGCAGCGGCAGAGCTTCCTGTAGCCGGGGGAGATTCCCGGAGGTGAAGGCACGTCTAACCTCCCCCATGCTGCTGGGAGCGCCCTCACCAGAGGCTCCTAGCTGCTAGTCCCAGATAGGCTGGGGAGGGACAGGACTTCCTCTTCCCCTGCACGGCTGCTCTCGGGGAAATCAGACCCTCCTCCAGGTACCTCCCCCAGCAGTAGGAAGTTCCGTAGATGCTGCCCGCTCTGAAAGCTCCCAGCAGCATGAGGGAGATCAGACCCACCTCCACCTGTGGGAATCTCCCCAGGCTTCAGGAAGCTCCACGGCTGCACAGAAGTGAGGGTAGCAATCCTGTGGACCCCCCCACATCAGCTTTGTGACCCCCCCAGAACCCCATTTTGGTTCTGGACCCCCAGGGTTACAACATTGCAAAATTTCAGATGCACACACCTGAAGACATGAAATTGACCCATTTTAAAACCCTCTGGCCATGAAATTGATCAAAATGAACTGCCAATTTGGTAAGGCCCTACCAATGGGCCAAATAGCTCAAGCTTAAAGCATCACTTAACTTGAGCTAGAGATTTTTGTGTACGGACAGAGTTATAACAAACGTGCTGAGAAGGCATATCCTGAGAAACGACTATACAGGTTTGATTAGCAGCAGCAGAGTGACAGGATTAGCAGTTATGACTTATCCTCGCTGTATTACTAGTTCCAGGTCAGCAGCACTCAAGCTCCAACCTATCCCCACTGGCTGGCTAGCTCAAGCCTAAAGCACCACTCAACTCAAGCTAGAGATTTCTGAATGCGGAGAAGGGGCAAAACTCAAGTTATAACTTGAGCTAACCATACAGTGAAGAGAAGCCCTAAGACACCTCAGGAACAGAAAGTTCTAGAAATGCTCCATCCAAAGTAGTACAGATATAAATCAGCTTTTATAAGCTGCCATTGCTTCAGGTAATTGTCCCTCACCTACTTCCAACTCAGGTAAGCTAGGAATGAAACATTTATGATTCCCACCTTCTGTTAATAATGCCTCGTTAGTAGTAATTAAGGCCAAAGAGGTTGATGACTGCAACAAGAACAAGGTCTTGCCCAGATTTCCAGCTCTTGGTCTGCTCTCACCAGAAATGGAATACTGCAGTCATTACCTCTTTCTTTAAGTCGTGTAAAATCCCTCTAGCAATAGCTCTTGGTGTTTCAGGACACAAATGAAAAGGACCAGGCAGAGCACAGGAAGAAATAAGCAGATTTAACCAAAATGGATAGTCTCATCTTAACGTACTGGTCTTTACGCAAAGAGTTCTCTGACAAAGAATAATGCTTGTGTATGCTAGTGCTTTGTATTCAGATGAGCATTAGTTGCGATAGCCACAAAGTTTAGGCCAACTCCATTGTGAGGCTTCAAAAACATGACTACATAATGTGGCTCTTATGGAGCCAAACAATCCTGTTCAACCAAACAAGTATCATGCTAAGAGTTATTAGAAGAGAATCAATATTCACCATACCAAGCAACTAATCTAGCATTTTTTAAATGGGCTTATCAAGATTTTACAACCCAGACTGATTTACCCTAATAAGTATAATCTGAAGGGAAAAGTCCCCTGGATTGTTTTAATCGGTATTTTACAAGATATACAGTGATTCCCATGAAAAGTCTTTATTCACCAATTGCTACCACACAGATGTCTCCAAGATTCCAAGGGCTAGACTCCACGGGCAGTCTCTGTTAAATCATATGGCCAGTTGCTTGACCACACAATGGTTCATTCTGAAATATATTTGAGAGACTAAATAACCAATATCAATGAGGCTTATTGCTAAAATCAATAATAATATAGTACAGGGAAAAGGTTCAATATAACACCTTGTGCAGCATTTTCACCTTCACCTTACAGGAGAGGCATGCTCCCAAAGTTACACTCCTAAAGCCATCTTTTTATGTCCTCCCTGTCTACAAGCAAAGAGGATATTGATAATGTGATATATATGTTAGCCCAACATATGTTGGTCAGAACTCCCAATGAAGTCATACTCAGAATGCAAAATAGCTGTCATACCTCAGACCAGTAATAATTGTTCAGTGAACGCTGATCACTAACAGCTGCATGTTTGTTTCCAATGTATTCACAAAGAAAATCTCACTCTGTGTGTGTGTGTGTGTGTGTGTGCGCGCGCGCGCAAATAATGAAGGGAGCAATTATAAAGTTCCCAACACAGTCTTTTGAAAATAAAGTGTTAATCTCAGTCATGTTAAATTTTTAATTTACAGTTAAACTTCTAAATTAAATATTTAACTTCTACAATAAATATTTTAATTTAACTTATATATACACCATTTCCTTATATGCAATAGGTATTAATTAAAAATAAAAACTAATGAAAAAATACACAGTTCTACACAGCTTCTAGGCACTAAGGGGAAAACAACAAAGTACATGATATAAGCAGCTTGGAACCATAATTTGTTATATACATTATAAATCCACTTTGAAAAAGTTCTGGGCCAAGTTTCATTCTGTGACACACATGAACCTGCAGTAAACCTCAATGGACCTCAATGGAGTCACTCCAGATTTAGTCCTTTGAATACAAAAATGAAGTCTTTATCTTCCACTTTCAACCAAATAAAATTTTTGTATGTTCTCTCCAATTTCCAATTACGAAATCCATGGAGGTATAATATGCAACAACGTTATCTGCCAAAAAACTACAGAAGCTAAAATGAAAAGCATACATAATTTCAATCCAGAAGACAAAAATCAAGGTAAATCTAACACAGGTAGGGCTGCCAGGTGTCCCGTTTTAAGGGGGCCTACATAGTCTCCAGTTAGAAGAATTGACCAGACACCAAAAGTCCAGTTATCACAATTCCGTTGTTGCCCCAGCCCAAGGCCCCTTTAACCCAAGAATACTGGGCCCAGAGCCAGGGAGGGACAGAGCTGGAGGCCCCCAGGTACTAGTCCTGGCCAGCCTGGGGAGGGACACTTCCTCTTCCCCTGCACGAGCTGCTCTCGGGGACGGGTCAGACCCACTTCCGGGAACCTCCCCAGCTGCAGGAAGCTCCTCCCCCTCCCCCCGCTTCCTGCCCCCATCGCTCCCTGCAAACTCTTTGCCTCAGAGCTGCTGATGGACGAAGCAGGAGAGACACCAGTCCCCTTCAACCTCCCTCTTCTCTTTATAGTAATTGAGCCTTTGGCTGGGAGCAGGGGCAGTTTTGTAGCATACAGTTTTGAGAAACTGGAAAGTTGGCAACCCTAAACACAGGATCCAATTCTACGGAGATCAGTGGCAAAACTCTGACTGACTTGAATTGTGAAGGATCAGTTCCTTTTTTTGTTACTTTCAAATTATTATAAAGAAAACTAGCAATCATTTTCACCTACTCAGGACTCAAAATCCTCAACAGACTTGATGCAACCTCTATGAACTCTGTTGATGCAGGCTGATATATTGATGCCAGTCAATCTGAGAGAAAGGATGGTCTTGGGGTTAAAGCACTGCACTGGAACTCAGAATGTGTAGGTCAAATTTCCAGATCTGGAAAGTGATCCTGTGCAAGTCACAATCCCTATGTAACTCACCAGCATGGCAGTTCTCCATCAAACAAAACAGTGACAGTACCACTTCTTTTCTCCCATTCCTTACTTGTCTTGTTCATTTAGATTGTAAACTCCTTGAGGCAGGGACTGTTTATTACTATGTATGACAACACCTACATTCAGCAGCAAATTGGACTGAAAAATCAATCTCAATAAGACAGATATCATGACCTTTAATACTGTCTCAGCATCACCAGTACGGATATAGGATTATGTTCTCACCAATGTAGAAACATTCACATACTTGGGCAGCACCATCAGCCAGGACGGTGGAATGAGCCAGGACATCCGAAATAAAAATCAATGAAGCCAGGAAAACCTTCAGGCGCTTAAATACAGTCTGGAAACCATCAAAATACAACACCAGAACCCAACTCAAGATCTATCAGAGCTGCATACTTTCATCCAGGGTTGATAAAAATCAATGATAAAATGCTTTTTGAGGAAAAAAACTTATCTAAAGATAGTTTTCATTAAGATAATATAGCTGAAATTTCAAAATACTTCCGTAACAACCACTTTGCAGCAGCTGCTCTGAAAAAAGTGGGAGGAACCAAGCTAACTCTTCCACAAGACATGCGATCAAACTCATATCTGTTTTGAGCACTATAGCAAGAACTGGCCTAATCTGATGACAGTTTGTGAACAAAATCATGAAAAAATAGATGGCACTGTCACAGCCAAAGTTCTCAACCTTGGGCTTAAGAGAAAGGTTGAACGCATGCCGGGTAGCCTGAAGCCGATTTCTGTAGCCTTGAACAAAATGCAGGGAAATAGCTGTTTTATTGCTGATGCTGTTGAAATTTGGAATGAACTGAGTGAGATCTTAAAAAGAGAAATATGCAATGAGAGTTAAATTACAAGCATTAAAAATAACGAATTGGATAAGCACTATGTCCAGCTCATTTTCTGGCAAGTATTCTCAATACTCAGTATCTGGGTCAAACCTTAACTGCTGGAGAAGAGGAGTTGGCTATGACATGGACATCCAGCAATCATGCCTCCATAATGCCAACTATAATAAACTTCAGAGTTAAGGGTGAACCATTCAAGAAATATACATTTGCTGATGATGTTTTAAAGAAAGTCACACCAGTGAACTGGCGAAAGTCACTTAAGCACTTGGATTCAGAGACCGTTGAAGTGATAATCTCACTTTTAACAGCAGTAGCTTCTTCTGCCAGTATAGAAAGAATATTTTCTTCCTTTGGACTAATTCATTCCAAATTGAGAAATCGTTTGGGACCTGAAAAAGCAGGAAAGCTTGTTTTTCTTTTCCAGATTATGAACAAACAGGAAAATGAAGGTGAAGACGACTGAGTTAGTTGCAGAAGCCAATATTTTACGTTTCTCATGTTGACCTGGCTGACACAGTCGATTTAATTTTTGTGGGGTTTTTTTTTAATATTTCATTTAATTATTTTAGTTTTTAGATTTTAAAAAACTTAAATGTTTAACTAAATTCAAAAATTCATATGCTTGTTTTGTGAAAATATTGTATGTTTGCTGTTGAAGAAAAAAATCGAGAATACATAATGTTGTTGTTTTAGTTAAATAAAACTATTTAAATGTCTGTCTGGTGATGTTCTCCTCCTAATACAGCATGTCAAGAAAATCCTCCAAATATTAATGATAAACCTGTTGAACTGGAGATAGTTCACCTCCCAATGACTTCATAAATATCTGCTTCAATTACCTTTGGTAAATGAAATAACCAAACAAACATTCATTTTCTGATACAGCTGTAAAACTAATCTGAAAAGTTTTCAAAATAAATCACTTTAAAAATGTATAGTGTGTACCTTCTAAACATGAAACCTACATCTCTCTCTGAGTTGTGAAGAATAAGTATGAAGGTTATAACAACCAACAAGAATGCACTTTTATGTAGAAATTCATGATTAAATCAAGTCTTCCTGACTAGTGATTTAAATCATGATTTAAATCGAATCCACCCTGCTTTCAAAACTACTTTATAGTGCAGAATGCTGGGGAATGAGAAAGTATGACATGTCCAAACTGTCTTCATTCCATACAACCTGCCTCAGAAAAATCCTCCGTATCTTTTCACACTGACCAATCTCAAACCAAGATCTATTGACACAGTGCAGCCAAGAGGATCTGAGCACAATCATTGCCAGGAGGCGCTGGGTCGGTCATGTGCTTCTGATGGTAACTGATTCCATCACCAGAGTAGCAATAAGATGGACACCTAAAGGCAAGCTAAAATGAGGCCACCCGAAAACAACATGGCAAAGAGCTGTGGAAGCCGAGCTGAAAAACCTAGGGCACAGCTGGGGAACCATTGAAAGACTTGTCAGAAACAGACAGGAGTGGAGGAGCTTTGTCACTGCCCTAAACACCAAAGGTGTAATAGGAACATGATGATGATGACAACACCTAGCAAACTGCAGACTTCCATCTTGATTGGTTCCTCTAGAAGCTCCTATAATATAAATAAGTCACAAAGACACTACCTAAAAAATAAGCAAAACTTGGCCCTTCATTCAGCAAGCAAAGTTTTATGGGCTAATTGGGAGGTGTATACAGGTCCCAGTGACAAATCTGAAAGGCTAGTTCTGCCTTTCTGGGTGGTATTTCTTCTCTTAGGTCACTAGTTTTATAAGCAATACCCAAAAACTTTAAGGGGCATAATGTCAGTTTCATACTATTTAAATGTCTTTCTTTGCTATACCACCACCTCAGAATTACAAGATTTTTGTACACTTTTTGAATATCTTTCGACCCAGACATATAGACAGGTCAGTTTCACTTTCAGCTTCTAATACAATTGGATCTGATCCTGCAAGGTGCTGAGAGTTCCCAACATCTACTACAGTCAATGCAGGATCCAGGCTTAGCTCAATGCTGGGATTATGAACCCTACAAGGCAGTGCTTATTTGTTTGAAAAATCTATTTTTCAATCTAGATTCCAGGAAGACATGACAAAAGCTCTAAGAGCAATAGAGAAATAAGTATTGTTTTACAAAAGTCACATCCGAATCCAAATTTGAGCAGAGACTATCCCTTTCCACAAAAAAGAAAGTATACACCTGTCATCCTTTACAATGGTTATATAGTTGTTTTCCTTATTTATAAACTGTGCACACCAGAAAGCCCTGTAATTTCAGGGCCATACTTCCATTTATAATTTTAAAATCCAATAAGGTAGAATATTTGAGTCAATATTAAAACTTTGGGGGGTGGGGAGTGTCTGTGTCTCCATACACTTCTCCTAACAACAGAAACTGGAAACCTGAAGTTTCCAGGCATACTAACCAAGTTCCCTCTAATTTTTGACAGGCCCTGTGCACAAAAAAATTCTTCTGTGCAAATTTTTGACAGGCCATGTGCACAAAAAATTTCTTCTGTGCAAATTGTTGTGCTTCTGTGCAAATTTTTGTGCGCACGGTGTTTCGCTGTGTGCGGGGGGGTTAGGATCTGTATGCACGCGCACACGTGCACAGTTTAGAGGGAACAGTAATACTAACCCATATCTCTGGCCCAGTAACACACCCTCACTAAGCCCTCACCCACCCCAGCACACTACCACAAAGCACATTAACCATCCCCAGCCCTGTAACACCCCCGACCTCTCCACAAATCAATGGGTCTTGAGCTAGGACTGCTGACTCAGTGGAAGCAACACCAGGGCTCTTCAGTACAGGCCTCCACAGTCACATAAGAAAACAAAAATTAGCCTTTTTTTGTGTATAGAAGATGGGAATTCAGATGAGGTCTTTATAATTTGATGCCAGTATAGTCCTTAGAAGGGCTATTGTAAACAGATCACCCTTCCTGGGGAGTTCTTGGGTGGTTGGGCTACAATCCATGAGTCTTTGAGCTAGGACTGCTGAGTCAGAGGAAGCAACACCAGGATTCTTCAGTCCAGGCCTCCCTTACACAAAAGGGGAGCCTCCCTGGAATTGCGCCTCCAATAACCACCAAGAAACAAAATCAATCTACCTAAGCAGCTGTGTGTAAGAGCCAGGGAGGAATCCGTTCATTACTGCTGCCTCCTTCGCTTCTCATAGCTCTGGGCCTTGTGGGGAGCAGAAAGCCTGCAAGCATTCACAAAAGAGAATTTTGTACCTATTGCTGAATTCCCAGCTCAGCCTGGAATTTCATCCCACAAAGATCTAGGTTGACTATTCCCATATCACTGCTCCCCGGTTAAAGCAGAGATGTAACCAACAAGCTTTGGCCTTAAGAGATGCCATTCTCCATCACTCCCTCCCTCAAGAATTCAGAACTTGTGACTGCAACTGCTTATCTGCCCCAGGTTGTAACTCAAAACACATCGCTGGGCCACTTTCATCACTGAAAATAATGTCCATAAAATCCTAAAACTACCTTTTGACTGTAGAAAGGTTAGTGACAAGATCATCCTTTTATATGCCCCCTTGTTGCAATTTGAGGTTCCAGACACTACAGCATTTAAAACCAACAGGGCCACATTCATTACTCTCTCTCTCACCACATACATACACACACACACCCCTCCCAACTCCAGCAGCAACCCTCACCTTGGCACTCTAAACCCCTTCATCCATCACCTGTGTGCCCCCATCCAACCTAGCACACTAACCCTCTCCCTCAGCAGCTGCCTCTCCACTCTGGCTCTATGCCCCAATCCCAATGGCAAACTAGGTCTTCCCTAGTTCACTAACCTCTGCCAGCACCTCTCATCAGCTACCTTCTGATCTGGCACACAAAACCTCCAGCCTCCCAGACACTGCCACATCACAACACTGTAATCCAGACAGCAACCCCATTCCTTCCTGGCACACACACACTCTGACATGTCCCCACCCTGTCTTGGAACACTGACACCCTCCCCACCCTAACAAACCAGCCTCCCTGGCCCAAAAACCCTCCCAACACCCTAACCTCACCTTCCGCCCTGGACACTAACCCCTCACCCACCCCAAGGCGGTAATCCCCTCGCACCGCAACCATCCCTCCACAATCCCGGCTCTCAAACTACCCCCTCCCCAGCTCACTAACCACCAGCCCCCTGACTCAGCTCGCTGCCCACACCAGCCCCGGCTCGCTGCCACCCCCCCGCCACACACACACACACACACACACAGGCGCGCGCGCCCCCAACGCTCGCTGTTGCGGGCTCTCGAGGGCGCAGCCGGGTCCCAGGGACGGGGGCTGCCTCCGGGCACGGGGCCCTGGGCAGGATCAGGCCGGGTGGCCCCTGGCACTCACCGGGCTGCGGGCCGGGCCGCCTCCTGCAGCAGAAGCCCAGCGCGGGTGGGCGTCGGGGTGCTGGGGACGGGTCGCCGAGGCTCTGGGCGGCTGCAGGACCCTCCGAGCTGCGGCGCACGGCACAGCCACTGGCGAAGTCCCCTGGGCGGCGGCGGCAGCGGCCCGTAGGTCCCGTACGGCGAGGGGCGGGGAGGGCTCACCCACGTGACGGGCCCGTGTCGTCCTGCGCAGCTGCCACCATCCGCTGGTCTGGCGGGCTCCGCGCCCCCCCCCCCCGGGGGGGACCCGCCAGCGCCCCGCCCGCGCCAGCGGGACCCCACGGCCGCTCCTGGAGAGCCGCCCACGCCGCCGGCAGCCAGGCCCCGCACACACGGGAGCCCTGGACGAGGCGGAGAGTGGAGAACGAGCGAGCTGAGAAGGGTTCCTGCGCCTTCATGTCTCTGAGAGAAACGTGACGTGTGAACACTAGAAGGACGCATATAAAACATACACAAAGTGTTATTTGATAGCATGTATTGCTGTGTAAACGTAACAAGCTGTAACTAAAGATAAACACAGCCCAGGCGCCACCCCCGCCAAGTTCACTCAATACACTGCGAACGCACCTATCAACCACAAGGCGGCCAGACTAGAAGTTATAAAAGATGTAGGCCCGGGGCAGTTAGTGCACAGAACAGCACCAACGCATCACACTCCGCTGCCCCTGCCGTCAAAAAGGCCACTTTGGCCTGACCCAGTAAAAAAATTGCCCAGGCAGAAAACAGGCCATGTGCGAGCGCTGTATCTCACTCCCAAAATTAACAGGGACCTGCAAAAACCGTTGAAAAGCTGCTGCAAAAAATCAAAAAGAGGAATCAAACAGGGACAATGGAAGGAAAAATGAAAGGCCATAGCTGAGGCTAAACAAAAGAGGTGCAGCCTACACTCCTCAGGTGATGTGGCTCACAAAGTGATCGCTAAGTAGCGCCAAGAAGCAAGACTCACCACTGCTCAAGTTACCTAAGTGCTTACCGAGATGAGACTTGCAAACCATCCTCCAGGCCAGGGACATGGAATCACTCAGGGACAAATGTATCCTCCAGGAAGTGTCAGGGAGATCAGATTGGGAAGCATAATGCTGCATCTTGACTCAGAAACCATAGAGCTGCTTCTTGTTCTTAAGTAGGGCCCTACCAACTTCAAGGTCCATTTTGGTCAATTTCACAGCCAGGGGGTTTTAAATTAGTCAATTTCACATTTTTAGATGTTTACATCTGAATTTCACAGTAGAGTTGTAACCATGGGTGCGGGGGGGTCGTAAGGCTATTGTAGTGGGGTCATGGGATTGCCGCCCTTACTTCTGCCCTGCTGCTCGCAGAGGTTCTGCCTTCCGAGCTGTCCAGCTGGCTCTCTAAAGCCAGTGCAACAGCCAGCAGCAGTGCAGAAGTGAGGATCACAGGATGTGGGGGGGTTACCATATGTCTGGTTTTCCCAGCAGCTTTGGGGACTGATAGCTGGAGCCGCATCCTTTCCACTCAGGGGTGTGTATGTGTCAGCTCAAGCCACAGCCTCTCTGTGTGGGGTTTGTTTGTGTGTGTGTGTGTGGCTGTGTGTGACAGGTTGAACTGTAGCCTCTCCATGTGGGGAAGCGACAACTTGAGCTCTGCACCCCGGAGAGGTTCCCGGGGGTGGGTCTGATCCGCCCTGGGAGCGGCCCCTTGTAGGGGAAGAGGAAGTCTTGTCCCTCCACATCCCCTGCTGGGACTAGCAGCTGGAGTCTTGCACAGGGAAGGAGCCCTCACCTGGGCAGCAGATTTCACAGGGGAGATCAGATTTCATGTTGCGAGAGGCATTTTTCCTGGCTGCGAATTTGGAAGGGCCCTGTTCACAAGTGGAAAAGAAGCATCTGTCAGACACTTTCAGGACAAGAGCCTGCCCAGCTGTAACCAAATCCTGGTCACAGAAGGAAAAATAGCTTATGAAGGGACTGCAGGAATGCCCTCTGCAAAAAATCTCTGCAGACACTGAGCAGATTATTGAGACGGTAAATCAGAGAGGCTTTTACCCAAAAAACACACAGATCAGACGCCAATCTAAATAGTGATGGCTGCTGCCAACTCCAACTAAACCAACCAGGAGCAATCAGGCAGGTTAAGCTTGATCAACCCAGCCTGGGTAAAAGCAGAAGAAGGTTCCTGGAGGAGATAGCCTTGGAGGGGAAAAGAGGGTTAAAAAATGTAAAAGGAGTACTTGTGGCACCTTAGAGACTAACCAATTTATTTGAGCATGAGCTTTCGTGAGCTACAGCTCACTTCATCGGATGCAGTGAGCTGTAGCTCACGAAAGCTCATGCTCAAATAAATTGGTTAGTCTCTAAGGTGCCACAAGTACTCCTTTTCTTTTTGCGAATACAGACTAACACGGCTGCTACTCTGAAACCGGTTAAAAAATGTGTATTGTCCAAGAGCCATGGACTGTAAAATGCCTGGTTGGCTGAGCACTTTGCTCAGGAGTTGAAAAGGCCATTGTAGAATGTAGGTAAATCCAGGCTAAGTAACCATGTCCTAGCAGAACAAATGAGAGTCAAAGCCCATCTCCCCAGCATGACAGAGGGAAAAGAAAGCCACTGAACAAACCAAATGCAAAACGTTGACACCCTACTGACCAGGTCAATGACCCCATCTCTCTCATCTACCAGCAAGAACAGCAAATCAGAGTGAAACCAGGTGTAACAGTTCCAAAAAATGGTTGATGTGCCTCTGAATCCAGTCCAGGAGTTCTCATAGAGCGTCCAGATACAGCAGTAGGTGCTACAACATTGAGGTCATGAAGTTGTTGGCAACCAAAGCCTATCCCCAAAAAGGAAGTCCAGTAAGGAGCCAGCACCATTTCTGCAAGAGGCCTTGTACCCTCCACAGCTGTCTCCCATATCTTTATTGTTCAGATCAGAAATAAAAACACTTTCATCCCAGAGGTGCCCCCATTATTGGAATTGTGAGGGCAGCAATTGGGAACCACTACCTACTGCCAAGATCCCAATAAGATCAAATTGTTCTTTGCCCAATTGATTTGAGCAAAGGAAGCTGTTCGTATACTTGCAGACAGGTGCAAAGTGCCTGCACATAACCTTCAGACATGATAAAATCTGAGATGTCAGCAATATAGGCTGACAGACAAACCAGGAAAGCATCCAGCTCCCTGGGCAAAGGCAGGCCAGTCAGTGGGCTTCTTATGAGGTGCAAGAATGGCTCCAGGCTCAGGGCAGATAACATCTCAGACAGAAGGAACCCCTGAAGAGCGCGTCTATGTACTGGTAAGCAGCAGCGAAGACCCCCCATTAATCTTTAGGTTTCAAAGTAGCAGCCGTGTTAGTCTGTATCCGCAAAAAGAAAAGGAATACTTGTGGCACCTTAGAGACTAACCAATTTATTTGAGCATAAGCTTTCGTGAGCTACAGCTCACTTCATCGGATGCATTCAGTGGAAAATACAGTGGGGAGATTTATATACATAGAGAACATGAAACAATGGGTGTTACCATACACACTGTAAGGAGAGTGATCACTTAAGGTGAGCTATTACCAGCAGGAGAGCCGGGGGGGGGGGGGGGGGCACGACCTTTTGTAGTGATAATCAAGGTGGGCCATTTCCAGCAGTTGACAAGAACGTGTGAGGAACAGTGCGGGGTGGGAGGGGGGAATAAACATGGGGAAATAGTTTTACTTTGTATAATGACCCATCCACTCCCAGTCTCTATTCAAGCCTAAGTTAATTGTATCCAGTTTGCAAATTAAGTCCAATTCCAAATCTTTAAAACTCTAAAACATTACAATAAAAAAAAATGAAGTAATTGGCCCAATCCAAAATGTTTCCAGTGTTTTAAAAAGATAGACACGGGCAAGTCTATCAAAAGCTCTCCCCTGGTCCACTGCAATAAATCCCACATCCAGATTTAAAAGTTTGTGAAAGTAAAAATATAGAATCACAGAAATGTAGGGCTGGAAGAGGCCTCAAGAAGTCATCAAGTCCAGCCCCCTGTCCTGAGGCAGGAACAAGTAAATCTAAACCATCCCTGACAGGTCAAACCTGTTCTTAACCTCCAATTATGGGGATTCCACAACCTTCCTTGTTAGCCTGTCCCAGAGCTTAACTACCCTTACAGTTAGAAAGTTTTTCCTAATAGCTAACCTAAATCTCCCTTGCTGTAGATTAAGCCCATTACTTTTTGTCTTACCTTCAGTGGAGATGGAGAACAAATAATCATTGTCCATGTTTTAACAGCCCTTACTTAGCATATGTGAAGCCTATTATCTTCTTTTCTCAAGACTAAATATGCCCAATTTTTTTAACCTTTTCTCAAAGGGGTCATGTTTTCTAAACCTTTTATCATTTTTGTTGCTGTCCTCTGGACTCTGTCCAATTTGTCCACATCTTTCCTAAAGTGTGGTATTCAAAATTGGACACAGTACATCAGGAATTAAAAACAAGTGATCAAAAATACAGAGGTTAGGGACAAAATATGTTTGAACAAGGTGTATCAAACAGTCCAGTTACTTTTACAGATGATTTTCAAAGGCTCTGATTAGGCTCTTATAATCAGAATAGTGAAAGGGAAATAGGTCTCCAGTTCAGTAAGTCACAAAGGACCCCTTGGCTGCAGGGTGATTACTGCCCTGCAGCAGATGAGGGGTGTGATGCCTCCCCCCCCAGGCTGCCACCTGGAACTGAGGTACAGCTGAGCCCTCTGTGTCACCAATCTGGGTTCCCTCTTGCACTATGATGCTGTGACAAGCTGCAAAGTCCTCCAGGCTTGCACTCACACCAACATCCAAAAGCAGGGACCACCCTGTCTGTGTTCATGAATGCTCTGGCCAGCCACTCATGAACCCACAAAAGAGAGGCGGCAGCCAAAATACGCCCCCAGCTCCCCAGCCTAGGACCCCAGAGCTGTACCGTCCTGCCCTGGTCAAAAACCTGACCAGTATGAATTTATTACGCAGTCCACCACTTCTACAAAGGAAAGTGGACGTGCACCAATTCTTGTTCCTGAGCTGAGATTTTTTCCCTTTGTACTTCAAACAACACACAGTGTTTTAGGTAAAATATAAAAAAGGTTTATTATCTACAGAAAGATAGATTTTAAAATATCATAAGTGAGAGCAAACAAATCAAAGCTGATTACTTAGCCAATTAACAAAAATGCAAACTAAGCCTAAAATACTAGATAGATAGGGTCTGAATTAGCAATATCCCACCCTGGCTGATGATACAAGCAGTCCACCGAGTTTCCGTACACAGGCTAGAAATTCCTTTAGACTGGGACCAGCACTTTCCCCAGTTCAGTCTTTGTTCCTCAGGTGTTTTTAGTTGTCCTCTAGTGTGGGGAGTGAGGTCCAGTCATGATGTCACTTCCCCCTTTTATATCTTCTTCCAACTTGCTGGATAGCTCTTTTGCTGTGACCTGTGTCAAACAGTTCTCATTGTGCAGTGCTATCTTGAAGAAGTTTCTATTGTACACAGTTCCTGGGGTAAACCTTGTGCTTCTGTGTATTTCTTCAATAAGCCATTAACATTGTTTGACCTTTTTACTGCTGTACCTGAAAGGCTGCTTGTGGGTGTTCTTAACCTCACAACATGTTTCAGGAGTATATACATAGCCACACTTCATAACTTTACATACTATAGCACATACAATCCAACGAGATATTAATGTCTAGCAAATCAAGACTTTTAGAATGATACTTCACAAAGCATACTTTGTACAAAACGTATCATAATTATATGACAGTGGTGAATATAGGGGTGCCAGGATGTCACAAGAAGCAGCTCCTTCTCTTGGACGCATTCCATCAGGAAGAAAATCTGAACCAATAAGATGCCAGAAATGTTCAAAAATTCAGAGGACAGCCTGTCAATAGCTGAGGTCTTGCTTGTACAGAACTGCTGGACCATAACAGAGAGTTTCTGTAATGATAGAGAAGCATCCAGACACTACTGTTTCCCACCAGTCAGACAGGGTTAACCCTGGTAAGGCTTCTCTATCACCAGCACATCGTAGCTTCAGGCAAGTACAGCACACTGTAAAAGGAAACAGTTGCTTTCTGGATCTCTGCATAGTCAGCCATCACATAACTATCAGGCTGCCAGAGACAATGAGTCTGCTGGCAGTCCACAGTCTTTCTCTCCAAATCAAAATAAAAAACATGTGGCAGCACTGATATTATACAGGTGTGTGAAACAGGCCCAAACCAGGGCTCCCTGCTCCTTCTCCTCCAGCAAGCACCTCAGAAGCTGGCACCTTCTCAGTAAGAGTCTGGTGGATCTGCACCAGGTTCCCCACATATACTTCCATGATGTCACATTCCAAGGCACTCATAGCATGATGAAAGGATTGAATAGCAGCCTGGACATACTCATGGCAGAATAGCTGGATTTCGACCTTCTCAACATCCTAGCAATTGTCTCCGGGACTCAAACAAAGGGCTTCTGCTACTGCCAATGCTCACAGAACACAGCAAACACCTGGGTAAAATTCAGGTCCTACAACAGTTTGGCATTAGAGCGCCAGGAGGAAGCACAATCCGGAAGAGGGAAAGACTCACTAACAGAAACACAATGATGTTCAGACAAGTGAGTGGAAGACTGAACAGACATATTCATAGTTGAGTTCATGCTACAAAAGTGATCCAGTATAGTCCCTGAGACACAGTTGGGAGTAGCCCTCAGCCAGGAGTACTGCCTAACTACAGGGTGAGAGCACCTCCATACATCCATTAACCCAAAGGGCTGAAGGACACAGTGCAGTCAAGCAAGGCCTGAGCAAGCATCTGCAGAAAGGAGACAAGGTTGGTGGAGGATGTATTATTTTATTCATCACAAAGACAGATGTCCACAGCAGAAATAGCACTCCCAACTAGCTCATGGCATATGCTGAATGAGGACCTGTATAGGGTCTTGTGCTTTTTGCGGTCCCAGAATTGTGCACAAACTAACACAGGTGAATGAAACAGCTTGCCAGGAAAAAAAAGGATCATTTGGTCAAGGAGTACATTCTTGGAAAGTGGGCTGAACAGATTGCCACGTGAAGGGGTTCTATGCTGATTCCCATCATGAAGGTAGCTAGGTGCTAAGATGACAGTCATTCAGAGGTGTAAGGGAAGCCAGATACTGCAGGAATGGGGTGGAGCTAGGAGACAGACAAGTGACAAGAGGGGAAGCTTGCCAGAGACCAGCTGTCTAGAATGAGCATAGTGGTGAACTGGCAGCCTAAAGGAAAGGCTGGAAATCTGGCTACTAGTTGATTAGGGAAAGATTAATGGATTATAAAGCCAGAAGGGGCCAATTGTGATCTTCTAGTTTGACCTGTATAACACAGTCTATAGGATTTCCCTGAATTAATTCCTGTTCAAACCTTTGCATGGCTTTTAGAAAAAAATGCAATCTTGATTTAAAAATTTTCAGTGATGGATAATCCACCACAACCCTTAGTAAATTGTTCTAATTTCAAAAATGTATGCCTTATTTCTAATCTGCATTTGTCTAGCTCCAACTTCCAGCCATTGGATCTTGTTATATCCTTGTCTGCTAGACTGAAGAGACCATTATCAAATTTTTGTTTCCCATATAGCTATTTACAGACTGTGATCAAATCATCTTAATCTGTTCTTTGTTTATGTAAACAGATTGAGCTCCTTGACTCTATCAGTATAACCCGTTGTCATAAATATAAAGGGAAGGGTAAACCCCTTTAAGCTTAAGGTTAAGAAGCTAAAGGTAACCTCGCTGGCACCTGACCAAAATGACCAATGAGGAGACAAGATACTTTCAAAAGCTGGGAGGAGGAAGAGAAACAAAGGGTCTCTGTCTGTCTATATGCTGTTTTTGCCGGGGATAGACCAGGAATGGAGTCTTAGAACTTTTAGTACGCAATCTAGCTAGGTATGTGTTAGATTATGATTTCTTTAAATGGCTGAGAAAAGAATTGTGCTGAATAGAATAACTATTTCCATCTGTGTATCTTAAGGTTTTGCCTAGAGGGATTCTCTATGTTTTGAATCTAATTACCCTGTAAGGTATCTACCATCCTGATTTTACAGAGGGGATTTCTTTACTTCTATTTACTCCTATTTCTATTAAAAGTCTTCTTGTAAGAAAACTGAATGCTTTTTCATTGTTCTCAGATCCAAAGGTTTGGGTCTGTGGTCACCTATGCAAATTGGTGAGGCTTTTTATCCAACATTTCCCAGGAAAGGGGGGGTGCAAGTGTTGGGAGGATTGTTCATTGTTCTTAAGATCCAAGGGTCTGGGTCTGTAGTCACCTAGGCAAATTGGTGAGGCTTTTTACCAAACCTTGTCCAGGAAGTGGGGTGCAAGGTTTTGGGAATTATTTGGGGGGAAAGACGTGTCCAAACAGCTCTTCCCCAGTAACCAGTATTTGTTTGGTGGTGGTAGCGGCCAATCCAAGGACAAAGGGTGGAATATTTTGTACCTTGGGGAAGTTTTGACCTAAGCTGGTAAAGATAAGCTTAGGAGGTTTTCATGCAGGTCCCCACATCTGTACCCTAGCGTTCAGAGTGGGGGAGGAACCTTGACACACGTTTTTCAATCTGTTAATGATTCTTGGAGCTCTTTTCTGAATCCTCTCCAACTTAACATCCTTCTTAAATTGTGACACCAGAACTGGACACAGTATTCTGGTAGTTGTCACACCAGTGCCAAATACAAAGGTAATATACATACAAAAAATCACATCAGCCCTTTTGCCAAAGCTTCACTCTGGGTGGTCATGTTTAGCTAATTATCCACCATGGCCCCAAATTCTTTTCAGAGTCATTTCTTCCTGTAAATATGGTCTACATTCTTTGTTTCTAGATCTAAGACATTACTTTTGGCCATATTAAAATGAATATTGTCTGCTTTCAGCCAGTTTCCCAAGCAATCCATATCACACTCTATGAGTTATCCTTCGTCATTATTATTTACCACTCCCCCAATTTTTGTATTATCTGCAAACTTTATCAGTAATGATTTTATGTTTTGTTCCAGGTCATTGATAAAAATGTTAAATAGTATAAAACCAAGAACCTGCCTAAGCATAGTTCCCCACTCAAAATTAATTTTGACACCTGTCATGTGGCCAGTATTTAATCCATTTAATGTGTACCATGTTGATTTTGTATTGATCTAGTTTCTTAATCAAAAGTTCATGTGGTATCAAGTCAAATATTTTACAAAAGTCTGAGTATATTACATCAACACTGTTACCTTTATCAACCAAATTTATAATCTGGCCAAAAAAAAAGAGAAAAGAACATTAGTCTGATAGGTTTATGGAAAATAAATACTATGTTGATTAGCATTAATTATATTACCATCTTTGAAATCTTTATTAATTGAGTCCCGTATTAGCCATTCCAACATTACCTTTCTTCTAGTCTTCTGGAACTAATAAACACTAATGGGACAGAGAACTCATTGGCCTGGTCTTTTCAAACTCTTGGATATCAATTATCAGGAGCTGCTGATTTTAAAATGTCTAACTTTAGTACCTGCTGTCTAATATTCGCCTGAGTTACATTTGGAATTAAAAATATTTCATCATCACATGATAGGACTACATCATCTGGCTTTTTCTCAAGTACAGAACAGAAATATTTATAGAACACTTCTACCTTTTCTTCGTTAATATTTATATTTCTCCCATTTACATCTACAAATGGACCAATATCATAGTTAGGATTCCTTTTGTTCCTAATATAGTTTAAACTTTCCTTCTTATTTTTCTTAACTCTGCTGGCCAGAGATTTTTTTTTCTGTCCTTTTGCTTTCCTCATCAATTTTCTACAATTTCTAGCTTCTGATTTATATTTTTTGCTATCAACTTCTCCTTTCTTTCATTGGTTTTATTTATGTTATATATATATACACACACACGCACATACATACATACAGAGAGAAGGGGGAGGAACAGAGAGATTTTATATATATATTGATTTTCGATAGCTGCCTTCACTGCCCCTCTAAGTAAGGATGGTTTTTTAACCAGTGTGGCTTTGGGGCCATTTAGTAAAAAAAATTTAAGCAATTACCATTCATATTTTCCCTAAATTCTGTCTCCCAATGGATTTGGCTCATAATTGTTTTCAACGTTGTGAAATTGGACCCTTTTAAAGCACCAAGTGTATATATATTACTGTTTTAGACTTTAGGCTGGCCTAAATAGATGGAGTCCATCAAGCAGACATCTGCAACAAGTGCCTGTGCGTCCCCAACATGACTCAGCCGAGTGCCAAAGCCTATTGGAACCTCCAGCATAAAGTTGTCCTACTCACCTAATCCTACCAGATGAAGAATCCTTCCTGAAGCCTCTGACCTGACTTTTCTTCCTCTCCCTCCACACATGTGAAGAGGGAGCTCTTATATAATTTCTAAGGGAGAAGGCAAATGTGAAGGCAGTTGGTTTGTATGCTTGTATGATTGTACAACAGTCACTAGCACATTGGCAGGCATATGAAAGTTGGTCAGTCCTGATATCATTTGTACAATATCTGGAGCTGTGGCCATAGAAAAGTTTCTCATTTTTGGCCAATATAAGTGCCACTATACATCTATTCAAACATTTTTTCAATATCCTATTTGAACGTCCAAAGCACAGATTCCTATACTTTAAAGGGTAGCTCCGTCCAACCTGGTTTTAGTTACCAGGGCTATCAAATAATTTTGTTGCTTCAAATGGTGAAACAGTCTTGAGGAATGATTTTTTCTAAGTACCTTTAAATGCAGTTTGGTCCTTTTGGTAGTTTTCCAGATTGACTGATTTATGGTCTGATTTTACTGAGGCTTGGCACAATTAGTTTGCAAAAGAAAGTGTGATAGTTGCAGGGAATGGTTTCCATGGCATCTGTCAGAGACATCGCTATATCATTTTCTGGGCTGGTTGCCATGTCTCCTGTTGGTGGTGCAAAGATGAATTCTGGAAATTTTCTGTTAGATTTTAGCTCTCATTCACTCTACCTTTCCCCGTCGGTTCTGGAGTTTTCCACATGACATCATGATAGAAGGAAACTTAATTTCCAGTACTGCATTAGCACTTGTCACACTGATCCATTTCTCTTTATGTCTTTTTCCCAAGGTTTTCTTAAAGACAGGCTGTTTTACATGGACCCATTTGGGAGGGTAATCCAAGAGCTAGTATAATCTCATTTATAATTTAAGCGCTGATTCATTAAGGTACTTAAGCATGTGCCTAAATTTAAATATGCAAGTAGTTTTATTTACATCAATGGGGCTTAAAGTTATATCAGTACAACTCTATTTACATCAATGTGCTTAAAATTAGGCACATACTTAATTATCTTGTTAAATCGGGGTCCTGTTCCCTCCTAGCAGAACTTCAAAACTGGATGAATCATATCCATAACTGGATGCTGTATTCTCATCTATCATAGAATCATAGAAAATTAGAGCTGGAAGAGAACTCAGGAGGTCATCTAGTCCAACCCCCTACTCAAAGCAGGATCAGCCCCAACTAAATCATCCCAGCCAGGGCTTTGTCAAGCCAGGCCTTAAAAACTTCTAAGGATGGAGATTCTACCACCTCCCTAGGTAACCCATTCCAGTGCTTCACCACCCTCCTTGTGAATAGTGTTTCCTAATATCCAATCTAGACTGCCCCATGGCAACTTGAGACCACTGCTCCTTGCTCTGTTATCTGCCACCACTGAGAACAGCCTAGCTCCATCCTCTTTACAATCCCCCTTCAAGTAATTGAAGGCTGCGATCAAATCCTCACTCACTCTTTTCTTCTGCAGACTAAATAAGACCAGTTCCCTCAGCCTCTCCTCTTAAATCATGTGCCCCAGCCCCCTAATCGTTTTCATTGCCCTCCGCTGGACTCTCTCTAATTTGTCCACATCCTTTCTGTAGTGGGGGGCCCAAAACTGGGTGCAGTACTCCAGATGTGGCCTCACCAGTGCCGAACACAGGGGAATAATCATTTCCCTCTATCTGCTGGCAATGCCCCTACTAAAGTAGACCAATATGCCATAGCCTTCTTGGCAACAAGGGCACACTGTTGACTCATATCCAGCTTCTCATCCACTGTAATCCCCAGATCCTTTTCTGCAGAACTGCTGCTTAGCCAGTTGGTCCCCAGCCTATAGCAGTGCATGGGATTCTTCCATCTTAAGTGCAGGACTCTTGTTAAACCTTGTTAAACCTCATCAGATTTCTTTTGGCCCAATCCTCCAATTTGTCTAGGTCACTCTGGACCTGATCGCTACCCTCCAACATATCTACCTCTCCCCCCAGCTTAGTGTCATCCACAAACTTGCTGCGGGTGCAATCCATCCCCTCATCCAGATCATTAATGAAGATGTTGAATAAATCTCTGCAAAAAGCAAGGTTTATTATTGCTTCCTCAGTACATATTCTTCATCTTGAATATAGATGAAACAAGTGGTTGGGTGGATTCCAAAGATAAAAGACTTCTCCTTCTCAGTTGTTTCCCAGTCTCTCTGATAGAACCCTAATTCAAGCTGGCCACTCACATATTCACCACTCTATCACACATCACAGGTAGCACTGGTTGAACTGCACCAGTGCTTGAGCAACAATGGGGCATTTTTCAGAAAAGTCTCAGTGGTGAAAATCTTTGGGGAAAGACTTGTTGAGAATATTGATGGCTCCTGTATTGTGACCAGTGGAATATATTTCAAACCTTTATAATTCATGTGGGGGTATATCCTTTTATTTCATTTGTTCATGCCACAGCTATAGCATTAACACTGATGCACTGTTAACTGAAGTGTCAGCATTTGGGACAAGAGGTACCATACTGTTTTATAGCTTCTTGTGACCTCTTGTCCCAAATAGCGAAACTCCTACTAACACTGTGGCTGCAATAACAGTGGCATAACCTCCATGAAAAAGAAAGTCCTCAAAAATAATAATTTAACAAAATCCTAATAATTATTCCCCTCTGAAGAGTATTGTTTGCAGTGAGCGATGCTGTTTGGGATTGGCCATTGCTGATGGAAAAGCTAACAGGTTACAGACAAAATATTAATCTTGAGGATAAACAGCCTGGCTTTCCTAGGTGCCTTAGCTAGTCAACATGGACAGTAAGAGTGCTATCAGAAATGTTAGAAAACAACTAGTGTGGGAAGACCCCTAGCTTTAACTCCTGCTAAACCACTTCCTTGGATTACAGTGAAGAACATGTTATCATGCACCCTCACCTCCTGGGAACCCCCCTCATGCAGGGGCAGCAGGTTTGTATAATTTTTGGTGGTGCCCAGAATGGGTCCAAGTCCCCCCCCGCCTTGTAAGCCGATATATATTTTTTTAAATAATGTAAAAATGGACTGGAAATAGTAAGCATTAACAGTTTCCCTATATTACATAATATCACTATCGTAAGAAAAAATTATTTAACTAAGAATATCAACTTTATTAATACTCTTGAATACAGAAACCAAGGACTCTTGGATCAATAAACTTCAAAAGCAAATACCTTCTAAAATTAAAACAAAGTGTAGCCCCTTCTATCACGATGTTCTTCAGGAGACGGCAAACACTTTTTTGTTGTTGTTTGGTGGGGGATGGGGCTGCCCCTTGCCCAGCCTGGGGCCGGAGCGCTGACTGCAGGCGGGGTGGGAGGCAGGGTGTCACGACACTCACCCAAGCCCCAGCTGCTCAGGTCCAGGAAGCCCCCTCACCTTCCCTGTGGTGGGTGCCGGGGAGTGGCTGCCATCATGTATGCCTCCTCCCCTGCTGCTGCACCTCACCGTAGCCTCACTGGGGATGGGGGATGGAGCTGCCCCTTGCCAAGGGTGGGGCAGGAGCAGTCGCTGCGGGTGGGGGGGCAGGGTGTCATGAGTCCAACATTCACCCAAACCCCAGCTGCTCAGGTCCAGACTCCAGGAAGTCCTGTCAGAGTTGTCTGTCTCCTGGTGGGTGCCGGGGTGTGAGGGCTGCCATTACGTGTGTGCCTCTTCCCTCTGCAGGCGCAGTGGCTGCCTCAGCCTCCCGCTGGCACCGCTCCCTTTGTCGTAGCCAGCAGCAGCCAGTGAGGGAACGCAGCACAGAGCGGCAGGGCAGCCACCCACTGCCCAAGGCGCAGACATGGGGGATGCACATGGGACCAGCAGGTGGGGCCAGGGGACACTTCAGGGGAGGCACATGGGGGCAGCAGGCGGGGCCGGGGAAGAGACCTGTCCCTGAACATTGGAGGAGTCAGAACCCCAGGCCCTGAATATTGCTGGAGCACAGACACCACAGGCCCATATAACTTGTCGCCCATGCCCTCACATCTGGTCATGGTGTTGCAGAGGTCCTCATCTCTAACACTCCTGTGTGGCCACTTCAGGGGCCCCACAACAGCCTGTCTCTGTCTTGATCTTGGTCTTCTGTGGCCCGGCCCTATGGCCAGGCCCCTTTAAAGTTCAATCCCCTTCCACGGTAACAAAAAGGTCCAACTGTAAGTCCAAATAAATCTCTAAATAAGTAATTTATTTTGTCAATCTCAGGCCATTCTAAAGTCCTCCTAGATTGCTTCTTCCCCAGCAGGATTCCCTACACTGCCTCCCTTCCCCAGAGACGCCAGCAGCTCACCTCAGGGATCTTCCTGCCACTTACAAACCATCTCAGGCTTTCCCCCCAACCTGCTCTCCTTGGATACATCTGCACAGGGATAAAGACCTGCAGCACAGCCGTGGCTGGCCCTGGGGCAGCTGGCTTGGGAATAGTGGGGCTAAAAATCGCCGTGTACACATTCAGGCTTATGATGGAACCTAGGCTCACATTGAAGAGATGGGAGGAAGATGTGTCACAAATAGAGAATTAATATTTCAGACAGGAAAGCAGCAACAGGAGCAGACAAACTTTTAAGAAACTATCATCTTGTTTTCCTGCAAATATGTCCCAAAATAAAAAATTTGTCTTTAAATAGACCGTTTTGCATAAGTTAGCAGTTGCTCTTTAGGTTGGGCCTTAAAGTTCTTAATTAAATGCAGTATTTGTGTTGTTACAAGTGTCTTTTTAAAAATATGTTTACAAAATTTGCCCAAAAGTTGATGACATGTAAACAGTATTGTGGGATAGAAAGTGGTCATTTTCAATTATCTTGGATACCAAAGTAATTTTACCCCCAAAATTACTAGTCTAGAAAAACAAGAAGTGGTAGGCCACCTCTTAATTATTTATCTTACTGACAATTGAGGAATGCGTGACTCCCACTGTTTTAGTCACAGAAGTTCTTTTACATACCTTAAGGACATCATGACTAAAACTAAGCAAAATAATCAGTTAAAAAACAGGGCTATTTTATTATTAAAGAAAAGAAAACATTAAACAAACCAATACAAATGACAAAACACAAATGATAAACCAGTTACTTCTATTACAATCTCTTCTCTGTGCCTTTCTGTGGGGAGCTCTTAGAGACATGTTTAAGAGTAGACGCACCCTTGGTGGGGGACATTCCTCTTTGTAAATTGAGACCAAGGTCTTAATTTCCTAAAATTATTGAGAGAGAGTTCAATCTTAGTGTATCAAAAGAAAATAGACTGTTTATAAATGAACAAAAGAAGTTTAAGGATAGATAGAGCCTATTATTATTAACCAGACAGTTTGTAGAAGAGAAAGCTAAGTAATTTTACTAAATCCTATGAAATCAAAGAAGATATTTAAATCAGTCACTTAGAAGAATCCATTTAAGGAGCTGTCTTGAGACAGACCCATTAATAAATAGTAAGAATCTTAAATCCAGTTGAATCCCACTATTTTCTCTGGTTAGTTCTTGTCTCCTATCCAGGAATACATGGTCTATTGGTTTGGTGATTAACAGGAGAAACTGTTAATTTTTTAAGTTATAACAGCATGTCCATATACTGTACCACTAAAATCATTAGAACGGTTTAAAAAAAAATCTTATCCCTCGGTAGTGTCTTAGGGCTTGGCTACACTTGCGAGTTAGAGCGCATTAAAGGAGCCTCGGGCTCACTAGCTCACTACCTGTCCATACTGGCAAGCCAAGTAGAGCGCTCTGACTCCGCGGCTAGAGCGCTCCTGGTACTCCACCTCGGTGGGTGGAATAACGTTTGGTGCGCCCCTGCTGGAGCACCGCGGCACCAGTTGGGACTCTCTCGTCTGTTAGTGCACTCTAATCGGCCTCCAGAAGTGTCCCACAATGCCTGTTCTAGCCACTCTGGTCATCACTTTGAACTCTACTGCCCTGCCCTCAGGTGACCAACCATCAGACCCACCCTTTAAATTCTCTGGGAATTTTGAAAATCCCCTTCCTGTTTGCTCAGCCAGGCGTGGAGTGCTGTCAGCGAACCTTTCCAGGTGACCATGCCTCCACGCTCCGGGCGATCCGCAGTATGGAGCAATGGCGAGGTGCTGGACCTCATCAGTGTTTGGGGGCAGGAAGCTGTCCAGTCCCAGCTGCACTCCAGCCGTAGGAATTACAATACCTTTGGGCAGATCTTAAGGGACATCATGGAAAGGGACCATGACCGGGACGCACTGCAGTGCAGGGTTAAAGTGAAGGAGCTGCAGAATGCCTACCGCAAAGCCCACGAGGCAAATAGCTGCTCTGGTGCTGCCCTTGCGACCTGCCGTTTCTACAAAGAGCTGGACGCGATACCCCGTCCACTCCACTCCGAGTACCACCATGGACACCTCAGAGGCCAGTTCAACAAGGCAGCAGGAGGAGGAGCAGCAGCAAAGCAAGAGCGAAGGTGCTCAGGCGGAGGAAGACACCCAGGAATCCCTAGATACATGCATCCAGGAGCTGTTCTCAAGCCAGGAGGAAGGTAGCCAGTCGCGGCGGCCAGTGGTAGGGGAAGGACAAACACCAGAGGAGGTTTCCGGTTAGCAGCTTTTATTTTGGGAAGGACGTTATTTGGTGCGGGCTGTTGGGGTGAGGAGGGTTAGGGCTGCATGCATACCTAGATGTGGAATAGGGCGTTGATGTGCTCTCTCAAATCACGGTAATCGGACTCAGTGATCTCTTCAAAGGTCTCAGCCAGAACTTGGGCAATGCGCTTGCGCAGGTTCTTGGGAAAGCCACTGTGGTCCTTGTCCCAGTAAGGCTAACTTGTTCGCGCCACTGTCCCGTGAGGGGCCGGGGGGACCATTGCTGCACAAAGGCAAGCTGCATATGGGCCAGGGAGGAATCTGCATTGCAGTAGAAGACCCTCCCTTGCTTCCCAGGTCACCCTCAGCAGCAAGATATCTTCCAGGATGAACTCCTGTGGAAAATGTGGGGACAGTGTTCAGTATAGGGGCCCCCTGCCACTGTTGGCTCTCCCCAAGGCACAGAAACCCAGAGGACAGTATAGCTGTGAAACTATCAGTCACGTGCTTACTCCCCATTTTGAGTCTGTGCTTACTCCCGTGGGTTATATGCGCTCGCTTTGGCACAGACAAATTATCCTATTGTGTAAACTGTGCTTGCCTTCAAGTACGGGGGAATCATTACTCTGTCTGGTGTGAACAATGCTGCCTCTGTTAAGAAGGTTGCATCTGTAAAAGCAAAATGCAACAGAGATCTCAGCCATCCATGTTATCACCAGCTGAAAGACTCCAAAGAATCAGAAAGAGGCCACGTAGAGGCAAGGAAGACATGTTGCATGAAGGAATGCAGCATTCAAGTAATGAAAATCAAAAAGTGCAAGAGTGGCGGGACGGTGAAAGGAGGATCCTCCAGCAGAACGAGGAGCGCTGGCACAACAGCATGGTGCTCTGGCAGCAAAGCACGGATCGGCTGTTAAGCATAATGGAGCGCCAAGCAGACCCTACAGGCGCTCATAACCATGCAGGCGGAGCACTACCACACCCACCACCCCTGCAGCCCTTGTCCCAAAACTCTTTCCCTTGTGCCCCCATGTCACCTCCAACCCACTTTCGCCAAAATCCGAGTTCTTACTGCCACCAGCTGCCTCCAACACCTGTAGCTTCACCACCCAGCCCTGAAAACTATGACCCTTACCCACTGCACTCAACCCCCATCACCATGCAGTATAGCCATCCTGAAGTGCAGCACTCATTGCACAGCACTCCAAACAGGAAGGCTGAGTATGATAACGGGACATACGAAAATCTGTGATTGTACCATTCCCCACCCTACCCCCTTGCACTTTGTGTTTCCCAAGCCGTTGTTTCTTTTCAATAAATGGATTTTTTGGCTTTGAAAACACTCTTTATTATTGCATAAAGCAAAAGATACCTTAGCCCAGGAAAGAAACAGGCACTGCAAGTCAGCGTAGCAAACACCGATTCCTACTAACATTGGAACCACTGCACTTCACTCCCGTGCAGGGCACTACACATTACTGGTGGCTTTCAGCCTCAGATTGCTCCCTTAAGGCATCCCTAATCCTTTCAGCCCCATGCTGGGCCCCTCTAATAGCCCTGCACTCTGTCTGTTCAAATTCAGCCTCCAGGTGTTGAACCTCTGAGTTCCATGCCTGAGTGAATCGTTCACCCTTCCCTTAACAAATGGTATGGAGGGTACAGCACGTGGATATAACTGCGGGGATGCTGTCATTGGCCAGATCCAGCTTCCCATAGAGAGAGTGCCAGCGGCCCTTTAAACGGCCAAAATCACGCTCCACAGTCATTCTGCACCGGCTCAGTTTGTTGTTGAACCGCTCCTTGTTGCTGTCAAAGGTCCCTGTGTAGGGTTTCCATGAGCCACGGCATTAAAGGGTAAGCGGGTCTCCAAGGATCACAATGGGCATTTCGACTTCCCCTATGGTGATCTTCTGGTCTCGGAAAAAAGTCCCGGCTTGCAGCTTCCTGAACAGGCCAGTGTTCCGAAAGATGCGTGCATCATGCACCTTCCTGGGCCAGCCTGCGTTAATGTCAATGAAACGCCCACGGTGATCCATCGTCGGAGCCCTCACTGTCACTTTGGATCATAAGGAATAACTCGACTGCCAAACGTGACATGCTGGCGAGAGTCACAGCATACTCCTCAGCAGTTCAGGCTCCTTTCCCACAGACTGAAAGGGAAGACAGAGTGCACGGTACAAAAAACATTGAAAGATGGGACCAAATGTGGACGGAAGGATAGGGATTGCTGGGATGCGAACCGATGCATCACAGGGTGTTGGGACAAGACCCAGAATGCTCTGCACCCCCACCCTTCCCAGAAGCCACAGCACCAGAATGGGAAGAGGTGATCTGTGGGATAGCTGCCCATAATGCACCGCTCCCAATGCTGCTGCAAGTGCCGCAAATGTGGCCATTCAAGTGCGCTTGCAGCTGTCAGTGTGGACAGACTGCAGCGCTTTCCCTACTGCGCTCTCCGAATGCAGGTTTAACTCAAAGTGCTCTACATCTGCAAGTGTAGCCATGCCCTTAGTTAATGTCTTAGTTGAAGTCTTCATGAGGTGCTCCTTGGATTGGTTGCCTTGAGGTTTCCCTGATATTAACTTCCTTTCGCTGTCTATGGCAGCTTGTTTGTAGGGATGGTCAGGATAAGTTGATGAGTGGTGATGTGTTTAAGCGGGGTAGCAGAGGGTGTGTAAGATAGTGCTCATTTCAGTTTGTATACTCATCTCCTTTCTATTTTGATGAAATTAGAGGAAAATAAACCCCTTTTCATGCTTGTTTAGATTTATTTAAAATTAGTTGCTGTATTCCTTTCATTGACTCAGTACCATCATGGGTTGTTGTTAGGAGCCTCTGAGTCTTATGAACATGTAGTTTGTTAATACATATATGCATTAGGGTTGTAATTCTTCCTTGACAGTTGCATTTTCTTTGTGGCAGGAAATTCTCAGACCATTTTTAAATTTAGATTGTTAACCCTTTGTATTCAGCCCATTTTCTGAGAGATTCTTTCAGTTTTATTTGAGTTCAACAGGCAATGAAATTGTTTTCAGGAAGTCCAAATACTCCTGTTTTTATATAAAGTTTTTAGTTCTCAAAATAGCCTTTTTAAAATTCAGTAATTCTTAAAAGAACCCTTAGCCTGAATAGTTATTAAAGAAGTTGTTGATCCTTGGTAAGTTTTGGAGAGATGATTATTTTTGTCTTCCTGACTTGGGGGGAAGGGGGTGGGGGGGAAGAGAAGGAAATTGCTTGAGTTTGCCAGATAGCTAATTAATGAATTCCCCATTAATATGAATATTCTATACTCAAATGGCTTCTTAGAGCATTTCTTAAAAGTGTTTGCCATTTCAACATTTAAGGAATAGACAGAAAGGTTTAAAACATTTCCAACTGCATGTTTTTCCGAGAGGCTTTTCTCAATGACGTTTTTAGAGTGATTATAAAAAAATTCATTTCAACAAGCATATTTTTGCAATTTTTTGTGGGGGCTTACTTTTAGACTTTTCTTGGGAGAATAGAAAAGCTCATTTCATAAGCTAGATTTATTGCTCTGGCAACACATCCTTACTTTTTTAATATATATACACACACACACACACACACACAAAATCAGGTCTTTTCTTAAGACACAAATGTTTTACATGGTTTGTTTTCTTGAGACAAGGATTACATTTGTAGCAACAATTTTTTTTTTTTTTTTTTTTTTTAACAAAGGGAGGTGTCCTGGTCTTGATAAGATATTCTGGTTTAGTTACCTTTTAGACTAGATGGTATTTATCAGTTACAATATAAAATTTGCAGTTAAAACTCTTATTAAATATTCTTTAGCAAGCACCTATCACACATCCACTTTTCAAAACATAGCATAATGACATTACTGTAAAAATTAAAGCAAAATAGGAATGAAAAAGAATGCATTCTGGAGTATGTATAAACACACTTAGGGGTAATAAACATGGTTTTATGGCTAAGAGGAGGTTATCTTCCTCACATTTGGCTTATCTCTAGAGTGACAGAAAGCAGAAGCCTCCTGCAATTTCTTTTGATGAGCTTGAACATTATATAATATAACTAAAACATATATATAAGTAGTGTTATATTTTCAAGCATCCTTGCTACACATACTTATAGCTATCTTAATATTCCACAAAGGTGCAGACAGGTTTGTAAAGGCCTACTATTAAAAGTATAAATTATAATTTTATTCATATTGTTTTTGCTTCAACGTTGAGGTCTCTCCACTACAGCAAATTCTTCTACCAACTGAAAGGCACAAGCCTATTACGCAGGAGAGGACACTGATCCTAAAGTAATAGTAGAGTCTGTGGATGCCCTTTTTCTGAGTACGATCCAAAGCCCCTTGAAATCAATGTAGAGACTCCTATTAGCTTCAAGGGACTTTGAATCAGGCCTCCTGGGAAAAGAGTGACTGCTGATCTGCTTTTAGCATTTGTGCTGTAATCTACTTTCCCATTCACACTACTTCCCATAAAGCTGGCTGAGTGCCATCCCATCCAGAATGAAGGTGTTGTCTGCTGAAGAGGGAAGGAATAAAGACAGCAAAAACAACACTGGGGATAGAGTCCATGGTTTTTAAAAAAAATGATGATATGACTGTTTGCTCCTCTGTAGTATCAGATTAGCATAAACTTCGTGTTTATTCTAGGCATTCTCTCTCCAAGTTTCTCCCTACAATATATACACCAAAGGAAACCCATATTAATTGGCAGGTGGCTTTTGCTTGCTAAATTAAAAGCTAAGCTTACGTTTCGCTGATTGCCCAGGAATTTTCACAATTCAGGCTGTACGTTTTCCAGTATTTCCAGAATACTTCACCTGATTTTTCACAGTAATTGCAAAGGCGTAGATTTGTAGTCTAAACCTCAGGTTAGGCAAACCAGCATTGCACGGTTTTGTGCACTGTAGCAATTTTCAAAGCCTTAAATAATTAAGCAGCAGGGTGTGCTTTTTTGTTCTCGGTACAGCACCTAGCACAATAGGTCCTGGTCCGTGATTAGGGCTTCCAGGTGCTATGGTAATACAAATAATAATACAGAGGACAGCATGTATGAAACTGTTCTCAGAACAAATGAGAACTAAACATATGATAAATGAACCTGTCACATGGTACACTGTCATTGAGATGTCATGATTAAAAGAGAATGCCAATGGAACAAAACATTCATATAGGATAACAGTCTCCTACTGCTAGATAAATGCTGATGCACAGCAAAAAACGTGGATTTTCAACAGGTAGCATTTGTTTGCTGCTATTAAGTGATTAATGTTGTAGGTACTGTCATTTTCGCTGATCAGTGATAATGCTCACTGAACCTCTCTTGAAAAATTGCATTCTGATTGCCACAGGTTAGACATATTTCCTCCATACTTCAGCCAATTAGAAAAAAAATAAACTGTATTTCTGTAAAAAAATTCTTACACAATTTGTTGGAATATACTCTTTAAAATATTGGCAAAAAAAGATGTTTTCTTGGGGAAACACTGCTAAATTTGAAATATAATAAGAAACACTTATTCTAGACAGAGCAGTGGCAATACAGTAATGCATCACCATATAAAAGACCAAAGAAGGAGAAAGAATTAGCGAAGGAAGGGAAGAAATTCAAAGGAGAACACAATAAGTGACATGACACGAAAAGTTTAAAGTGATCAGATATAAATGTATTTAATATTATTTGTATTCTGGTAACATCCCCAAATGTTCTAGCGCAGGCACTGTGTATTTTACATGTATAATATAACACAGCAACTGCCCAAAAATGCTTGTAATTATGCATCAACTGGAAAGTGTATCATTTCCACAGAAAATTAGAGGAAGTCACACTGCTTTCTGGGACCTGTTGTGGCCATCTAGACTTGGACTCATTCTGAGCATTTTAAGTGCCAAAAATAAAAAAACAAAACAAATTCAAAATGAAGCTTTTTAACCTTCTAAAGCAAAACCTTTCATGTGGAGCTCAGCCCTGTTCAGTGGCTGATAAAATAAATACTGGCTTCACTGGTCAAGAAGGCACAGCACTTACTATGTTTTTAATATTTCTATGTCAGTTCCTTCATGACTGTGGTGGTTGGATGGGAATGATTGGGTGGAATATTACTGGTGGGACAAGAGTTCAGTTGTGGCTCACTGCTGATTTGTTAGACTCAGGTGCCCCCTAGAGGAGCAAAAAGAAAAGGAGGACTTGTGGCACCTTAGCCCTGGTCTACACTAGGACTTTAGGTCGAATTTAGCAGCGTTAAATCGATGTAAACCTGCACCCGTCCACATGATGGAGCCCTTTTTTTCAACTTAAAGGGCTCTTAAAATCGATTTCCTTACTCCACCCCTGACAAGTGGATTAGTGCTTAAATCGGCCTTGCCGGGTCAAATTTGGGGTACTGTGGACACAATTCGACGGGATTGGCCTCCGGGAGCTATCCCAGAGTGCTCTATTGTGACCGCTCTGGACAGCACTCTCAACTCAGATGCACTGGCCAGGTAGACAGGAAAAGAACCGCGAACTTTTGAATCTCATTTCTGGAGACTGCGGGAACTGTGGGATAGCTACCCACAGTGCAACACTCCAGAAGTCGACGCTTGCCTCAGTACTGTGGAAGCAGTCTGCCGAGTTAATGCACTTAATGCACTTAGAGCATTTTCTGTGGGGACACACACACTCGAATATATAAAACCGATTTCTAAAAAACCGACTTCTATAAATTCGACCTAATTTCGTAGTGTAGACATACCCTTAGAGACTAACAAATTTATTTGAGCATAAGCTTTCGTGAGTTACAGCTCACTTCATCGGAGCAGATAGCAGCAGTGCTTAAGGCTGAGCAAATACTTTCCATCCCTCACCTGTTTAGCCTTCTGTACAATGCCAAGAGTGTAGGAAGGAGTTTCTCAAGGTATATATGAGAAGGAATGTGAAGTTCTGGGCCAAAGGGGACTGTTTGGCTTAAGATTTATTACAAGGAAAATAGGCATATGAGAGAAAAAGTATACAGTGTGTCAATGGAGCCTTCAATATCTCTTCCTTTAACTTTGTCCTGAAAACACTCCTTCCCAGAAAGCTATGCCCCACCATTTCCCTCAGAGACAAGCGGATAAAAAAAATTACAGAAAAAAAACAAAACAAAAATATGTGGCTCTAACCCAAGGTTTGCTTACTATCACTACTCCGCTACTTCCTTTTGTTCTGTCCCAGCCCATTTTCTTCCGGTCTATGATCAATCTAGACCTTAGATTTCTGGGCTGGGACATAATGTTCACATTTTCTGCATTGCCCACCCCAAGCTTTCAAAAGGAAAACAGGAAGGAATTTTTCACCCCATGAATAATATTGTACAAGTGGCTAGGCACAGTAGAAGTGAGGATTGCCATCCTTTCAAGCATCAGGTATTAGGTGTGGAGGCAAGTTATGAGACTTGATGGATTAATTAAACTACATGGAACATGAACTAATCCAGTGTGGTAAATCTTGAGCCAAATTTATCAGAAGTCCATCCTCCAAAGCATGTATGTCCAGTGCACTCCACAAAGCAATGGTGCACATATGTGTGCTATGCCCGATCCAATCCCCCATTTTCACATACACAGGAGTAGTCACACTTTGGAGAACTATGAAAGCCCTTAGGATCTTACAATCTGTACCATTCACAGAAAAGTATTTCCAGGAAGGCTTCTAGAAATTGCTTCTTCATTGACATTTGGGTGTAGAAACGCATAGCTGATTTAATTAGGCCACTCTACTTTGCCAACTTTTGTGAAACATATCCCTTGTGTCTGCATCACATGACGATTAGCCAAAGGAGTAGGAATGTGAGCTAACTGGTTAATGTATTGCTTAGCTCTGTGCATAAATCTTTCCCTAATGCCTCTCCAGTTTTCTGTGACTCAGTACGTGTTTGTTAGCATTATAATAGGCTTGGGTGGAACCTTAGTCAGTATTCCTGAATTCAAGTGAAAGAAGAACAGACTGAAGTGAAAGGACATTATTCTCTCCTCTCAGATTATTTTTGCTATTATTGCATACCAAGATTGTGGCAAACTAACTGCTCTTGCTAGGAAAAGCAGCAATAATTACAGGATTTTAGGTCAACTGCTGGGGCAGCACAGGTTCTCTGTTACATGTCCAAAACATAAGACATCCTACTTCCTTCAGGCTAAAATTCCACAAGACAAAAGGAAGGGTTTTTTCAGCCAACACCCATGTTTTTAAGAAAAGGTTTTTCTCATAGCCTGCCTTTCATGTTCCTCTTTCTGTGAGCTTTTCAGCTGTCAGTTTACATCCTGGATCCTCTGAAAACCAGATGTGCGCTCCTAGTTAGGCTTGTTAAGGTTCCCCTCAAGGATCTCCTACCATTCATTTTGGCTAGCTGCCACTTAGGCCCTGAAAGAATCCTACTGCTCTTCCCCTTTGCAGTTCCAGTAGTGGCACAGTGCTCTGAAGGTAGGAAGTGTGGCGGCAACTGCATGTGCGCAGCAGGATGACGTCATGGAGGGGAGCGCACTGACACCATTACTTTTACAGCTCTGTATTGAACTAGAGCTGGGCACCATTTTTTGTCCAAAACTATTTTTAGACCTGAAACATTTTCTCCGCCTCCAGAACTGCCAACAAAGCAAAAAGTCTGTTATTTGCACAGCTCTATACAAAACTGCAGCTCAGAGCTGATTTAGGAACTGTTGGTTTGATTTTATTTGTAACTGTTAAATCTGAATCATCCTCTCCCCTGGAAAGTCCCTTCCTCCCTTAGACCTGAATCTCTGTAAGGAACCCCTCATTAAGTTCCTCTCCTTTCATTCTCCTGGGGACAGCTAAGGTTTATCCTCACCCACCCTAAAATGTTATTGCACTTGAAATTTCCCTACTCAGGCTTCTGAACACATTTACTCTAAGTGTAAGCTTAACTATAGGATTGTGGATAAAAGTTTATGAAACATTCCAGTCACCTATACTGATAAATGTTGATGGGAAGAAATGGAAAAGGAAGACAGACTGAATTAGTCTTAATGAAAAGGCCTACTGATATAACTCAAGGACTGTGTTAAGATCATGTCTGGTAAACAAGGGAAGTGTGGGACCGGAAATCAATGAACCAAAGTCAGCATGTCACAAGTTAGGACTAATTGGTGGACAACATAATGACGGAATGGGCTATTTTACCCATCACAGTCTTTTGAGTCTTTACTTAAACACACACACAAAAAAAAGATGTTGGGAGGAAAAATTAGCAGATGCAAATACTAGCTAACAGAAAAATGGGATAACAGGAAGGAGCAGATTTCACTAACATGGCCGCCACACCCAGGCTTCTGGGGCTTTGGAATCCACTGTGAAACCACTGGGCCTCTGTTGTCCTAATCCTGAGACATGTCCTGACAAGAATGGGCCAAAGAGAGGGACCCAAATAACATCACCACCTCCAACTAAATCCCAAATACCATCTGGGATATGAAACTTTTTCCCTTCCTCTTCTCCCCCCATGTGTCCTTTTCCTTCCCTATCTTATTTCTTCTCTTTCATTAGCGAGAAGGAAAAAGGAGGGATAGCAAAGCTTGACTTAGCTGGCCAAGAACATATATTTTGCAGCATTGCTGTAAGCCTGTGGCTAGAAAGGCAGCTAAAAGCAATACCCTTAAAACTTATAAGTTTGCAAAAGTCCTGAGAGTAGCAGATAAGTGTGCTGTTCCTGTCAACACTTCTTTGCTGTTCTTTCCTTTCTCCTTGTGCGTGCGTGTGTGTGTGTCTGTCTCTCTCTGTCTGGTTTTCTCCATTAGGAAACAGGGCTGGACTTTAACAACAATGGTCACAACTACTGAAGTTCATCTCAACTAACATTGGTTCTGATAACTTGACTAATATTGTGATGCCCATAAAAGAAGAGACGTATCATGGTTAGCCTATTGCTTGCTTCTACCATATTGTACGTCACATTTTTTTAGACTTTGGCAGAGTAGCCAAAATTTAATTTTACAGTAACCTACAGACAGGAAAACTTTCAGATTAATTGGTAACAAACTTTTAAAAATCCTCATATCAGAGAAATTCTGATGCCCAAGAATGCATTTTCTCTTAATTCCAAACTAGGCATTGCAAGCACCAAACCATAGAATTATATACAGTTTACGTGGCCTGCATCCAAAGGGATGATGTTTGTTCCTGAATAGAGCTTGGAGTGATCAAAGTGGCAATATAATTACCCCATAGACCAACAGGAAATGCAGCTGACGTAATAAGGCTGAACTGAATCTTGCCAAAGCGTAGAAAAACTGTAGACGATTAAAAAGATTAGATATTTGACATATGTTCGAAATTTAAAGATCACAGGTAACCCTAGTCCTAAAACAAACATCCAGTGACTTAACATATCTTGTTAAATGGACTGAAAACATCCACTCAAAAGTCATGGTGAAGCTTATTTGCTTTGTAAATAATATTGCAGTCATTGCAATCATATTCAGTTTGGAATACATTTGAATTGGCAGTCCATTGCACAGCTGTAACGATGTATATTAATTTTACAGTCTCTTTACCATCAGATCTCAGGTCACTCACTTCATAGTTTTGTTGCCTCACAGTCACTGAAGTGACAATGCTGTCACAATACAAGTTATTTTGAGTCAGGGGTATCAATTACTTTGTGATTATAATTCAGTTTCACAATCACTACAAGTGGTGTACCAATCATACTGTTTTTGCATCAGTGGTATAGTAATTCTACATTAATACCATTATAAAATTGTACTTCTACAGTCAAGGCACAAATTAAAGAGATAGCAGACTAAGTTTTAAGGAAGACTGTTTCTAAAGACTGAGAAACAGTGTGATGGCCTGAAAATTCAGTCTGTATACAAAGTGAGAGATCCTTCTTTTTCTGTGGGGGCCCTTATCAAACTAAGATCCGTAGGGTCCCAACAACTTTTTTCATCTCAGCATAGGAATCACCTCAGGTTTTTGTTTAGTTTTTTCCTCCATACGAATCATCTCAGTTTTTCCCATCTCAGCATACCAATGACAGCCACCAAGCAAGGCACTCAGCATCTTTTGTTCCACCACTGATGCTGAACTACAGGGCAGGAAGGAAGGACTGAACCTTATTTCAGCTTTGTGTATTTGTCAGAAATAACAGGCCAGATTAGAAAAGGGGGTTTTTGAATGAGTTGTGACACTAGGCAGTCTCTGAGCCAACTCAGTACTCCTTCTTTATCATCTTCTCATACCCCAAAATGCATAGGGCATCCACCAATGTCAGCTATTTATTTCAGTCTTGGGCTGGTCTATTCAGGCTTCAGAGTGTCATATTAATGGATTTGGCTTCTTTCTGTATTATGTTCCTTTAAGTCACCTTCTTTCTCTTTCCAGATGGTATTTATATCATGACGATGTGGAAGTCATGTTGCTGGCATCCTCAAAGCATATCCTAAATATGTCCACTATTGTCTTTTTACCCGTTTGATGCTTCAGATTGGGTTGCTCTACTTAGAATTTCTGATGTTGCAAGAAACTCATTCCAATGAACTAATTTTATCAAATTCCATTGTAGATTTCCATTACACTGCTCCATGAAGGACGACTGACATGATGGCAGTGCTTGTAATTCATATTTGTGTCAGTGCTAACTGTGCTACTTTTCCTAATCTTTTCAAGTTTATGAAAGTTGTTTGCTACTTTTGATATTTGTTGCTGGACATCTAGCATATTGCCACCATTTCCCCCCTTGTTGAGAACAAACCAACCTGATGTGTGTCTGCCAAAAGCTGGGTCTTTTCTTCCACTAAGCAATGATGAAGTATTGAGCAGGACAATGTCATCAGCAAAAACAAGGTCATCTAACTGGGTTTTACCATTTGTCCATAAAATTTCTTGGTTCCATTCTTTGGTTACTTTCCTCAGGACAGTCAATGACCAGTTCAAACAAACAATAGTGGGGGCTATAATACACCCTTTCCTTACTCCAGTTGTCATTGAAAAGCATTGACTCCTCTTGTCCACATCTCTGACTGCACATTTGGCGTTATCATTTAGATCCTTGATGATTCTCAATTTTGCTCGTATTCCATAGTATGCCAAATTTTCCAAAGACTGTCTTTGTGTATGCTGTCAAAAGCCTTCTGGAAATTATGAAATTTATCTCAAGAGGTTCTTGCCTTTTCATGCTTTGTTTTATAATACGTCTGACAAAACAATATGGTGTGTATGTGATCTCAGTAGCCTAAAACCTTCATGTTCCTCTCTGAGTAAGAGCTCTGTTTTTTGATATGTTCCAGACTGAAATTGCACTTGATTTTCCCAGGCATTGAGATAATGTGATTCCTCTCCTGTTATTAGTTAGTGAGGCCTCTCTTTCACTGGGTTGGGTTCTTTTCTTCACTCCATATTCGATCCAAAACGCCAAGGAATGTTGGGCAAGGGGGATGGAAGGGGCTGTTTTGTCACTTGCTTTAATCAGCTTTCCACTAATGTTATCCTCTCCAGTTGCTTTCCAATTTTTATGTTTACTGATGGCTTTTCTAAACTTCTTCCATAGTAATGTGTCCTAAGTCAATATCAAGCTCTGATGGTTGGTCTTCATCATGTATTTCTAATAGTTCACTTGGGCTTTATTTAAAAAAAGCCTGAAAATGTTCTGCCCATCTTTTCTGTGTTATTCTTCTGTACTAAGGAGACTTTCCATATGCATCTTCCATAGGCCTCCAGTAGTACTAGTTTCCTATTAGCCATTTAATTTGTTTTATGGTTTTAAGGTCGTAAGTAGCTCTGACCTATCATTATTATAAATGGATTTGTTTAAAAATATAAGGCTTTTAAAAAAAAACCTCTCTGTGGATCTAATTTTCCTAAGGATAATGGAATCATGCATATTCAATGTGTACATACATACAGTCTTAAACTATAGGATGTACAAAGTGCTTAGGAATGCAAGTCTCATACTATGAGTGATTCAGCATCATTAGAGGTAAACTAGGTGTGTTTTTTTAAATCAGTAAGGCTGTATTAGTATAAGAGTTTAATTACAAAGTCAGAAACACTGATGAAAAGCATTTTTCCATGCAAGGCCTCCTAATTACTTTATGTAGATGCTCGGTTCTGTGACTTGATGTACCCTCTCAATTCCAACTGAACTCAATAGGAGAAAGAGGATTGGGCCCAGATCCTCAAAAGGTATTTAAGTATCTAATTGCCACTGAAATCAAAGGGAATTAAACACTTTTGAGGAGCTTGGCTCTAGGTCTTCACAGCCTATAATTTACAAACTATGTCCTGATCCTGCATGGAGAGAGACACAGCCTAACCACTGCACTTGCAAGCACAGACAAGAGAACTGGTAATTATAGTAAGAGTAAGAAAAATCAAAACTATTACTATTCTACTACGCTCAAAGGTAAAGCTTTCTTTTTTGTAATTAATATTTTTTTCAAAGTTTATTACAATCAATTGCATTCTGTAGTGAAAATACAAATGCATTTTTAAAAACAAACATGAAAATAACTTGCAAGTATACTGCTATATATGAACATTCAACATTTTTTAATATACTCTTACGGGGTGGCAGACTTTTACAGCCTCCTGCCCAAGAATGCAGGGCTCTTCTGTTGAGTTATCCCAGGTTGAATGTGAATCAAAATCCAGGCTAAGTATGCTGAGTTACACTGATAGGTAGATGGGATTACCTCTTACCAGGATATAAAGATGGGAGGAATCTTGTTTTTGCATGGAATGAGCTAGTACAGAGCAGATTGTGAAGGGAAAATTTAGGTAGGGGCAAGCTCAGGCTCTGGTTTATGCTGTGTTGTACCTCAGAACGAACAAAGGAAAACCAAACCCCAGGAAGGACAAACTTGGGGTGTGTGTGTGCTCTGTTCAAGAGGAGTAGGGATTCTGTCCATTCAGAGGATCAAAATGGCTAAATACACATCTCTTCATAATAAATACTAATGTAGTGCAGTTATAAGGCATGTTGCATTGAAAAGGATTCTGAAGGAGGGAAGCCAGTGTTACACAGCGTTCAACTAGTCAAACAGCATCAGGACACTGCAACAATCTGGCTTTATATCTTCTTCAGTGTAGAGTGCGGGGTCATCCAGCACTTCCTGAAAATAGAGTTCTTCAAGGAAGTGTCTAATCATCATCATCTAGTGCTCCCTACAATACCTACATTCTTAGTATCTTGAGGTGGGCAAAATTTGTAGACTGAAATTTCCTGCAAAAGAATGCAGATTCAGCAACACCACATTATTTCAAATAGTCATGTCAGTTTCTCACAATTTTTCATTTTGAAAAAAATTTCAAACATTTCAATTTCAGTTTACCTTGCTTTTTCATTTAAAAATTTCCTCCGATTTTAAAAGTGTTAAGTACTCAAAACTGTTTCAGATTGAACTAAGTTCTTTGTTTGACCAAAATGAATTTTACTTTGATTCACCAAAAAAAATTTTAAAAGTGTGTGTTTTGGTCCAACCTGAAATAAGTTATTCCCCCCCCTGGCTTTTTCAAAAGCCTAACAAAACAAAACAAAGAATCAGTTATTCATCCAGCTCTAATGCTAGCACCCCTTTTGTCATATTTGAGAGCACAACGTTAAAAGACTATTAACTGCCTGTACACTTAGCAAAAAGTCTTTCATACTACATACTACCAACTCCCTCCCCATATTAACTCTCCCAAATGCAGAGGAAAATACCTTAAGTTACCAAGCAAGTGTTCTCTTTCACTGCTTAGTACAATACAAAGTCTTGCGTACACCTTAAATGCAAGGCAATTAGATGTTGAGCAAATGAGAGCCTACTTCTAAGTAGTGGCATGCTCCTAGGCTCCACCTCCAGGTGCACCCAGTGGAGTTAATTGGCTTACTTGGTCACCTTAACCCCTTTCAGTCCTGTGTGGGGTGGTCACTCCATCACATGGCTGGCTGGGTTGATACTTTGTCTTTCTATTTCCTATATTCCTGACAGGTTGAGGATCTCATTCTTTTTCATTCGCCCAATTTTCATGCTGCAAGGGTATTCTGGATAAGAAATCAGGTATGTACATCTAAGCTGTAGCATTGCAGTTTCCATAGTATGCTCTGAAGGCATTTTGGGGCCACGGATAGTGGCTTTTTAAAAAATGGTCTAGAGGCTAATCACTTTCTACTCTAATTGTTTCCCCATCCTTGAAAATACCGGTTGAATTTTTCACCTGCAAACACTATTCTAAGACATTCCTTTTCAATTTAGGCATGTCTTTGGTTGGTTGGCAACAGTGACCTTGATGCAAAAGCTACCTGTTGTCCCTTTTGTCAGGTTGATGCCCTCAGCTCCATCACACTGGCACCGTATTGTATGGTTGCTTCTTTATTCATATCATATGTTTCAGGATAGGATGTTTGTCACCATCTCTACAATTCCTGAACTGATCTTTAGGTGTGGACATCTGCTGTATTCTGAGTGTTTTAGAGTCAGGTCATAGCCTTTGGTAGGTCAGCAGCTTTCCCACATACGGTATTGCAGTCAATTGAAACTTCACCTTGTTTTAATTTAATTTTAGATTTACTTCCCCTGTTTTTTTTCTAGCAGACAGATTAGGGTTGTGATCTGTCACAGTTTCCCCTATGCTATCTCCTTGTCCAGTAGTGGACTGTCATCCGCTGTGATGCGGATTCTTGCACCTCCTATTGGTTCATCTTGCTGGTGGCACCAATATTCTTCTGAACCATCTGAATCTACCTTGCACAACTTCGGGTTGTTTTATGCTTTCCGTGTGCTACCTGGGCCATTACTGGTGTCTGATCCACTGATGATCTGCATTTGGATTGGAGTTTATTCATTAGCTTAGTATATGTCTAAAGCTCTTGGTAGAGATAGTACGGACTCTGCAGTCTCCTCCAACTTTCTGTATTTCTTATCTCTATTACTAGTCTATCATGCATTTTAAGACTTGATAATTGCATAAGTCATCCATTTATGATTGGCAATATACCGATCTATTATTTCTCCAGATTCTTGATTTCAATTGTTGAAAAAAATATTTTGTGTAAGACACGTTTAGTGGGATTTTACATGGATTCTTCCCCTGTGCTGCCGACATACCCAGGTGCTAATAGATCATATGGCAGCCTTCACCCCTTACAGCTTTTAGTGGGACTGCGTGTGAACTGCTGGCCTGTCTCTTCCAGCCCAGGAAGGACTAATACCACACTTAAGGTTTATTCAGGTTCTTCCTTCCAGGTAGTTCCAGTTTATGTTCCACATATAAACCTAGGCTTTTCCTCTGACCCAAGGTCTTCTGCAGAGGCCTTTCCCCTTGCCTCTCCACTGCCTCCACTCCAGGGAGGCCTTTCCCCTTTTAAAAATATTATCCATCTTCCCCTTTTTGAACTCTTAAAAGAGGAAATCTAATAACTTGTCACACTGCTGCATTTTTGGCCAATAAACCGTTTCTATTTACAATTGAAAATGCATCTATTAGCTCTGTTCCCCCCCCCCCCACTTTGAAACACTTTTAGCATACATAATTACATTTCTCAGTGATGTGCAATTCAAGGACACCTCATTCCTACTAAAAATTGCACAGTGCTGGGTTAAAAACCAAGCCAAATGCCACACAGGACCTGTTTCAAGAAGAAATCTCAGGACTCTCATGCTTCAGATAGTTGGGATTAAGAAAAGTTATGGTAATGAGGTCATCAGCTTCATGCCTTAAACTTTTGCCTCTGTTTTCACTAACAAGGTCAGCTCCCAGACTGCTGCGCTGGGCATCACAGAATGGGGAAGAGATGGCCAGCCCTCTGTGGAGATAGAGGTGGTTAGGGACTATTTAGAAAAGCTGGACGTGCACAAGTCCATGGGGCCGGACGAGTTGCATCCGAGAGTGCTGAAGGAATTGGCGGCTGTGATTGCAGAGCCCTTGGCCATTATCTTTGAAAACTCGTGGCGAACGGGGGAAGTCCCGGATGACTGGAAAAAGGCTAATGTAGTGCCAATCTTTAAAAAAGGGAAGAAGGAGGATCCTGGGAACTACAGGCCAGTCAGCCTCACCTCAGTCCCTGGAAAAATCATGGAGCAGGTCCTCAAAGAATCAATCCTGAAGCACTTACATGAGAGGAAAGTGATCAGGAACAGTCAGCATGGATTCACCAAGGGAAGGTCATGCCTGACTAATCTAATCGCCTTTTATGATGAGATTACTGGTTCTGTGGATGAAGGGAAAGCAGTGGATGTATTGTTTCTTGACTTTAGCAAAGCTTTTGACACGGTCTCCCACAGTATTCTTGTCAGCAAGTTAAGGAAGTATGGGCTGGATGAATGCACTATAAGGTGGGTAGAAAGCTGGCTAGATTGTCGGGCTCAACGGGTAGTGATCAATGGCTCCATGTCTAGTTGGCAGCCGGTGTCAAGTGGAGTGCCCCAGGGGTCGGTCCTGGGGCCGGTTTTGTTCAGTATCTTCATAAATGATCTGGAGGATGGTGTGGATTGCACTCTCAGCAAATTTGCGGATGATACTAAACTGGGAGGAGTGGTAGATACGCTGGAGGGGAGGGATAGGATACAGAAGGACCTAGACAAATTGGAGGATTGGGCCAAAAGAAATCTGATGAGGTTCAATAAGGATAAGTGCAGGGTCCTGCACTTAGGATGGAAGAACCCAATGCACCGCTACAGACTAGGGACCGAATGGCTAGGCAGCAGTTCTGCGGAAAAGGACCTAGGGGTGACAGTGGACGAGAAGCTGGATATGAGTCAACAGTGTGCCCTTGTTGCCAAGAAGGCCAATGGCATTTTGGGATGTATAAGTAGGGGCATAGCGAGCAGATCGAGGGACGTGATCGTTCCCCTCTATTCGACACTGGTGAGGCCTCATCTGGAGTACTGTGTCCAGTTTTGGGCCCCACACTACAAGAAGGATGTGGATAAATTGGAGAGAGTCCAGTGAAGGGCAACAAAAATGATTAGGGGTCTAGAGCACATGACTTATGAGGAGAGGCTGAGGGAGCTGGGATTGTTTAGTCTGCAGAAGAGAAGAATGAGGGGGGATTTGATAGCTGCTTTCAACTACCTGAAAGGGGGTTCCAAAGAGGATGGCTCTAGACTGTTCTCAATGGTAGCAGATGACAGAACGAGAAGTAATGGTCTCAAGTTGCAATGGGGGAGGTTTAGATTGGATATTAGGAAAAACTTTTTCACTAAGAGGGTGGTGAAACACTGGAATGCGTTACCTAGGGAGGTGGTAGAATCTCCTTCCTTAGAGGTTTTTAAGGTCAGGCTTGACAAAGCCCTGGCTGGGATGATTTAACTGGGAATTGGTCCTGCTTCGAGCAGGGGGTTGGACTAGATGACCTTCTGGGGTCCCTTCCAACCCTGATATTCTGTGATTCTATGATTCAAATTAGTAGTTTTTAGTTTCTCAAAAAGAATGCCATTAGTATGATTACATAGCAAGGGAAATATCAATTTGTATACTTTTCCTCAAAATGTTTTATGATCCTATATAATGTTATTAAAACTAAGATATATTATTAGACATTTTAATACTAGCCATAGAGGATAAGCTTTATTGAGGTCTTATTGTAGGGTATTCAGTCTGTATAGCTATTAAAGGGAGGGGAACAAATTTACCCTCCTCTTCTCATTAACATACCCTGTCATACCAAAAAATATCAGTTATAAACTTGCAACACATTAGGAAAATTGTTGCATGAGGATATTGCTTTTTTTTTTTTTTAAATGACTTTAGGATGTGCAAAAAAAAAAAAAGTGTATCATCAATCTCTCACAGGTTCTCTGCGGCAGAAATCCGCTGGGCTCAGATGAATTATTCACATCCATATTGATTTTATACAAGAGCCAATAAAGTTTAGCTTGTAGGATTCTGATTAAATTTAATTTGAATCCTGTATATAAGATGGAGTCTTTCAGGAAACCTTAAGGCAAAGGCCAATCCCTTGTCTCAGTCATTCTAATGGAATAAACTGCATCCTTCTCCTCCAATTGGCCACATAGATGGCAAGCAAGAACCTTACTTTTCTCCCTGTAAATTAGGGGTGACTTCCCTATTTAATTTTAAACCACCTCCTTAGCTTGAAATTTTATCATTGGTTATGGTGGCTCATCAGCAAGGGGCTATGGTACAGGGCTGTGGTGGACTGTAATTCAACCATTCTCAGAGTTCACTACTGCAAATAGTTGCCTTTAAAAGCTATTTATAAACAAAAACACTGCCTGCTCTGTAGCACCCACTTCTCACCAAGCGTGACTCTGCTGAGGCCTGCCTCAGTCTTGCCTTCACAGCCGAGATATTTCAAAACATTTCCATTCTGGGGTCCAACTTATGAAGTCCTGCATAAAGCCTTTCAAAAGAAAAAACCTTATGGTATCTTCACTCCAGTTGCAAGCTGGGCACAGCCTGTCCTCCCTTAGGGGAGGTTTATCTTCCTGCTTTCCCAGCATCTCTTACCTGGAGTTCAGCCTTTTCCCACAGACCTGCCTCACTGGTATTTTGTCCCCTCTAGCTCAGAGGTTTGCAGGACCCTGGCTTTGTCATGCAGCCATCTTCCAACAGCCTTCAGCTGTTTCCCTGGTATAAGGCCCAGGTCCCTTCCCTTAAGCCAGTGGTGGGCAACCCACAGGCTGCATGCGGGCCATCAGAGTTATCTGACTGCAGGCGGCGAGACATTTTGCTGATGTTGACCATCAGTAGGCACAGCCCCCTGCAGCTTCCAGTGGCCGCAGTTTGCCGTTCCTGGCCAATGGGAGCTACGGGAAGCGGTGGCCAGCATGTCGCTGCAGCCTACTGCTTCCCGCAGCTCCCATTGGCCAGGATCGACAAACTGCAACCACAAGGAGCTGTGCCTGCGGACAGTCAATGTCGGCAAAATGTCTCATGACCCACAATCAGATTACCCTGATAGGCTGCAGGTTGCCTTAAGCCCTATTGAGCAGCAGGTAATCCTCCCTGGTACACTGGACCCAACTCCTTCAGAAGGGACCGTCATCCTGTTACAACCATCTTCCTTCCAGATGGATCTACGAGCCTCACATTTCATCTTCTTGCTCTGTTCCAGATCTGCCAGTTTTCTCAGGCTCATTTTTGCCAACTTGAGCCCAATATGTAGCTTCTCTGTCCTTATTGGTTCCTGATGCGGCAGTCTGCCTCAGAGGCTCTTGGAAGTCCTCTGGGCCAGTTTAATATAATTTACTGTTTTACGCACAGAAGTCAACTACTCTGCAAGAATGCTTGTACCCTTTTGTATTTCCTGCAGGGTTTTCTGCATTGTAGCTTTTGGGTTTCCCCTGGCTAGCCTCTGCTCTCTGACTGGGTCCTGGGCAGGTTATGAGGAGCCAGTTCTGTATTTGAAGAGTCTGGGAAATCTTGATTTTAAAAAAAAAAAAAGGGGGGGGGGTGGAGAGTCAACAATTTTACCATTTTCCCCCTCCGACAAGTCTGGTTTTAAGAGGCTGCTAGGTTGTTGATTTGGGAAGAATAGCAAGGTTTAAAGCTATCCTGGTGAAAACTTCTGCTCTAGGTCAGGAGCACATAACCCAGAGTGGTGGCAGGTGAGGTATGTGAATCTCCCCACAGTTTTATATTTTGAATGTGATGAAAGGGTATTTATTTTGGGTCAGAGTTAAGGGTATATTGTCTATACCTAATAAGAACAGTGTTTACTATATGCTCATTGTTATACCTTCTTGCTTTTAGAACGCTTGGGTTTTGTAAAATGATGCATTTTTTATTTGACAACATTCGGTTTTTAAATTAGATTTCTGGAATTTTCCTTATTTTAAGCACATTTCATATTTTGTCTTGTGTAGATAAGTGAAGAAATAGGGTGTGGTTTTTTGGTTCGCTTTTACTTTTTTGATAAATGGATTGGAAGAGTCTCCACTGTAATGAGCAGGGCAAGTCAATAGTGTCTTCTACAGCATCCTGCCTCACTCATTGCACACCAGACATGGCTCATTACATGTGTAATGAGCCATGCATGAAAGCACAGCCTACCATTAGCCCAAGAACTGGAAAAATTGCTGACAAAGTACCAGTAATCAGGTCTAATGCTTCTACAGTCAATTCCTAACCTACTAGGTCACGGGTCCTAACAGCTGAGTCACTGCATTTCTCGGTGCCTTAGCTCATCTGAAAAATGTGGCTCAATGTTTCATCTGTCAATCTCCAACCACTCTGAAGTTGGAGAAGCATATTAGCCCATTTTATAGTTGTCTTAACCAACTACAGCAGAGGTGGGCAAACTACAGCCCACATATGGCCCGTGAGACCATCCTGCCCAATCCCTGAGCTCCTGGCCTAGGAGGCTCGCCCCTGGCCCTTCCCCTACTGTCCCCTCTCCCCCACAGCCTCACCTCACCGCCGGCGCAATGCTCTGGGCAGCAGGGCTGCAGAGCCCAGCCTGACCCAGTGCTCCGTGCTGTGCGGCTGCCTGTCCTGGTGCAGCCGTGCTGCCAGCCACCGGTGCTCCAGGCAAGGTGGTAAAGGGGCAGGGAGCAGGTGGGGGTGGATAGAGGGCAGGGGAGTTTGGGGGGTGGTCAGGGGCATGGATAGGGGTCAGCGCGGTCAGAGGGCAGGGAATGGGGGGGTTGAATGGGGGCAGGTGGCCCGGGGGGCAGTCAGGAAGGAGAAGGGGGTTGCATGGGGTGGTGGGGACAGTTGGGGTGAGGTGTCCAGGGGCAGTCAGGGGGAAGGAGTGGGGGGTGGATGGGGCAGCGGTCCCCAGGGAGCCGTCAGGGGGTGGGAGCTGGGCCATGCCTGGCTGGGGAGGCTGTGCCTCCCCAGCCAGCCCTCAATACAATTTCAGAAACCTGATGCAGGCCAAAAAGTTTGCCCGCCCCTGAACTACAGAGACCTGAAAAATGTTATACAAGCCATGGTAGTCTAGTGCACAGGATGTCATGGTAACATTCCAAGCTCTGCCACAAACTGCTGTATCTTTGGCAAATCGCTTAATACAGGTTCATTTTCCAGATGGAGCAATGAGGAACAGCTTAATTCACCCTTGATCATGAAGAACATAGGAAAAGGAGTAGTAGTTTTAGTACAACCTAAACTTCTCTTCTGGAAGAGCCTCGCTTAGTTTGGAAGATGACAATTAAGATATTCAATCCCCATGATTTTTGTCCTCAATTGACTTTGACAAGAAGGCAATTTCTGAAATACATTACCATTCCCGCCTTTGAAAACTGGCTCTTGTGCTGTAAAACACTGAAAGAGTTAACAGTATATCTCCCTAAACCTGGAAGCAGTGATGACTAGCTTTAATAAAACACTTGGGATGGCTGAAATCATCCACATCTTTGTGGGCATCTTGCTTCTGCCTGCACTGCAACACACCACATCTTGCATGAACCAATGTCAATATCTATATTGTTTCAAATGTTGTGGTGTAGAGTAATTTTATTAGGGAAAATAGGGACAAAACAGTGTCCACATCACAAAATTTTCAAAGGGGAGATTAATTTAAAATCCTACTCAAAGTCTTCAAAGCTTTCAGAGCACAGGTTTCCCTGCCCCCCCCCCCCCCCACTTTTAGAACCACAAGGTGGATCACAATCCACCTTATAATGATACCATAAGGAAATAAACAGTTGTAGGGGGAAGCTTGGTGCACTAGTCCCTGGTAGATATCTGATAGTTGTCAGATACAGAAAGACCTTTATCTCATTGCTAAATTGCAGCCAGCCAATTGAAGGCAACATGCTCACATGTATTGAATCCTCTATCCTGCTTCCACTTAAAAATCAATGGCAAAAATCCTCCATGAACATCCCAGGGAATATTACTGGCTTCAAAACTCTCCAAAACAAGAGAATCAATATCTTTGCTTAAATACAGCCAATTTACTTTCAATGGGATTTAATTATATGAAAAATTTGAAGGTCATTTTTGAGTTGGAGGGTGATGAATGTTAGGCATGTGTCAAAATGTCAAGTTACTGTAATTTGTCAAACACTTTGGTAGGGTAGCTTCATATTTTGCATAAACATTCTCCTTTGCCTTCAGAGCATATCTGGGAAGGCTCAGGCCAAAGTTATAGGGAAGCTAAAAATAGAACCTTATAAATGGAGCTAATTGCAACTGTAGCAATGGCGAGGCAATATTTTATACCATAGGTTCTCTGGCTCTCATCTTTTATTCAGTCTCATTCTAACCTCATGATTTCTCTATAATAGACACTCTTTGAAAGACTATTTCATAGGGAAGTGTCACACTTATTAACTGAATCAGGCTATTTCTGCTCTTGCACCAGCTAGCAAGATAGGACAATTAAGTCATGTGATCATAGAAAGGTCTTTACTGTGTGACTAGACATTTTCTGTGTTAAAGGATGCAATCGGCATGTAAAAGCTACGGAACAGCCATTGAAATAAGCTGTACTTTCCATAAAGATTTACTTCTTTTGATAGGTTGTGTAGCAAAAAGACATTTAAACTAAACCATTTTACAAAACAAGTTCATTATATGCCCACAGACTGCAATTTCTGCAAAATTGTGTGCCAAACTGAAAATAATTAAAATCTAGTTCCACAAATAGATGTAGATAAACAGTGTATGTGCTGGCAATGAGGGTCTACTGAAATCTGGCCAATAGATATTAGTATACAGTACCCTACATAACTATCATTAAGGGCCAGATTCTGACAGATTTCCATAGGGAGGCTGAGGGGAGCACCAGCCTATGAGTTCATTGAAGCACTTTTTGCCTCACTTTCCCCACCTTCTTTTAGCCTGCTATGGCTGTCGGCATGAGCTTGGACCAAAGCCAGACCGTAAGCCCAGCTAGACTTGGCAGACCACCTCTTCGTCACAGGTGCACCTCAACTGCTATAGTCTTTCCTCCATGCCTCATCCCAGACTCTTGTACCTCCAACAGCCCCCACTGTCCAGGGGATGGCACACTCCTCCCCTCACTCACAGGTTCAGGCAGGCTGCAGCTTGGCTGAGCCTTGCCCCCCGCACCCCATCTCCAGTCAGCCAGCTCCCAGGGGGAGGTGGAAGACTATATACTCTTCTCAGCTTTCTCACAGGCTGCTTCCCAGAGAGAAGGGACTTCCCATCCTCCTCTCCTCCCAACTGGTCTCACCCAGCTCCTCATGGAAAGAAGCTCTACTCTGCCCCAAAAAGACGTGTATTGTCATCTGAGATTGCCATAACATGAAATATATGCCAGAATGTGGGTAATACCACAGAGCAGGAGACACACAACTCTTCCCCCAAGGAATTCAGTCAAATTTAATTAACACTTTCTTTAAAAACAAGCATCAGTATGGAAGCACGTCCTCTGGAATGGTGGCTGAAGCATGAAGGAGCATACAAATGTTTAGCATATCTATCATGTGAATTCCTTGCAACGCCAGCTACAAACCTGCCATTTTAATGTCTATTCTCACTTTCAGGTGACATTGTGAATAAGAAACGGGCAGCATTATCTCCCGTACGTGTAAACAAACTCTACAGGGGAATGAAAACCAGATAGCTACCTCTACCTCTTCTCAGGTACATGTGTCCTGTTAACTTGGAGATGGACAGGATGCCATCTTCACATTTAATCATTTTAAGAGATAATGCGTGCACATGCTGGTTCTTTCCCCGGATTGGGCTCATCCATGCTCTGCTGCTGGGAAAGGCGAGACTGCAGAGGAGCCCCCAAAAGACCCTGCCCCACAGCATAGCTGGACTTCCCCACCCCAATCACCACCACCACCACGTCCGTCCTCCTTGCTCCTCACATCAGAGGTGTCTGTTTCAGGTTCCACTGAAGTATCCATAGTGGTCTGTGGGGTCTCTGCCAAGAATGGCATGCAACTTAGAAGAGCAGCAGTTCTGTGGTTCAGTGCACCAGATCTGTTGTTGGCATCCCTGGGTTTATGGTATGTCTGCTACAGTTCCTTTGTTTTCACAGTGCATTGCTGCTGATCCCTGTCATACTCCTTTGGCTGCATCCCCTGTGCAATATGCTCGTTGATGTCCATGTTTCTATGATTGCTCCTTAGCTGTGCCTGCACAGCCTCTTCTCCTCACAGGCCCAAGAGATCCAATACTACCTGACTAGTCCAGGCAGGAGCACATCTTCAGCATGTAGCCAGCACAGTCAGATGGGCAGTGCTGCTAAGTTAGGGTTGCCAACCCTCTAGGATTGGTCTGGAGTCCCCGGGAGTTAAAGATTAATCTTTAATTAAAGATTGTCATGTGATTAGATCTACAGGATTATGTGCAACCAAAATTGGTGACCCTATGCTAAATGTGCTCACCCAACTGGGCAATCAGGCGAAGGCATTTCAGAAATACTCATGGCTTTTAAGGGGTGGGGACACAGCTTTCAGTTTGAGACCCCGGGCAATAGTAATGTTCACAATTGTGATCAAAGTGGTCACTTTTGGGCATTGTGGGACAATGTGGGACTCAGTGTATACTGTGGCTCAATGCAGTTTGGGGTGGTGGTGTCACTGCCTCACCAGAGACTAAATTTGAACATAGATGCATGCATAAGTAGATTCAAGGTGATTTTTAATCAACCTAACTTTGTAGTTTAGGTAAGGCCTATGTTACACAGGGCATTACATTTTTCACAGCCCTGAGGGATGTAGCTAGGCCAATTTAATTTGTGATCATAGACCAGGCCTGAGAAGGTTAGACAGAACCTAAAGAGTTAAAGGAATAATCAGATGTTGAAGTCAGCTAGCTTTGATAGTCCAAAGATAAGGTTAATAGAACCATTAATCATTGGAAATGAAGAACAGAATGCAGAGTGGCCTCAACCTTTAGAAGAAATATTTTATCTTCTAATAGGCCCTAAATGTCCATTAAGCTTCATTAAATCCAGCCATGTCACCCATCAGACTAGAATGCCAGCACGGGATTGAAACAAATATTCAATATCCTTGGGAACAAAGTGTGAATTGAATTAGTTTAAAAGAAAAGATTTACAGGAACCACCAAAAGTGATAAAGCTCTAGTTAAAGAGTTCATGGTCCAATGCATGTATCAGTACAGATAACTGAAAGGCTGATTAAATCTCTGTACCACTTTGAAACTTACTCCATAATATTTTGGCCGTCTTACCAGACTTTCTTCTATGTATTAAGTTAATCAGTGGAAGTCACATACCTAAATTCCTGCCCACTACTCAGAAAATTAATCCTATTTTAATGAATTCTGGGTAGATTATGGCTCCTGAAAGCAAAACAATGGTAGAGCACATGCCAGTTTCCTAACAGAGACACAAGCATAGTTAAGGAGGGATTAGTTTTTGGGTCAATGCTGGGACTGTGTTTGGGCCCTAACAGTTTAGGGCAGTCCTCAGGACTACTGTAAATTGCATCTAGGAACAGCCCAGGCATAAGAACAGTTCAGACACGGCCTGTACCAAAGGCTCCTGAAAGGAGAAGTGTAGTTGTCTAAGACAACCCTGCACCTGCCAAGAAGGCCCTTATGCTGAGAGTATTCCCCCATGGAGACATTACTGCTGATTTGAAGCTGCTATACTGACCCAAAGAGGCTACGCAACAGGGGTGAGTTTCCCCTCAGTGCTTCAGAGCTTGCTGTAGGGAGCATGCTTGCTAATGGTCCTTACAAAACCTTTAGCGAAGAGGTGTCATACTCTCAGGGCTAGTCTACACTGACAATGCTAAAGTGCTGCCTCGGCAGCACTTCAACATGGCTTGTATAGTCACGGCAGAGCGCTGGGAGAGAGAGCTCTCCCAGTGCTCTTCTAAAAAAAAAAAAAACAAACAAAACAAAAAAAACCCAAAAACCACACACACCCCAACCACCTCCGAGCTGTCTCGCTCAGGGGTTTTTTTCACACCCCCTGAGCGAGACAGTTGCAGCGCTGTAAATTGCCAATGTAGACAAGCCCTTAGTGTCACTCTCAACATCCCATCTGGTGCAGAGGAGGTAGCAGTGCAATGTACTCCAGCTCCATCCTTCCATGCCCATGCTGGAGCATTCAGCAATGCTGGCAGTGCTAAAGGCAGCCCCCATGCTCCGAGTGCACAGAGCTACATTATGTCAGACTCCTTTCTGAGAGCTCTCTCTTCTCTCCAGTAGCCTCCCCTCCTGTTCACTGGCCAAGTATGGGGTTGTTCTGTTGGATCATATTAAAGAAGTTCTGTATTAAAATCACAAATGAGTTTGATTCCCCATAGTTTAAACTCCTTATTACTAATTAAGAGGTCTCTTGGGTTTTGGTACTGTTTCTCTCCCTCTATGTGTGAAACTTGCAAGCCGCTAATTGTGTTAGTACATTCTAAGACAGAGTCTGTTCTCAAAGCAATTCACAGAGACTCAAAGCAATACTCTAACAACAGAAACAGCACCCAGAGACTCCTCGCCCTTTTGTTGTATTAACAATTGTGATTAAAATAGAGATAGAGGATGTATGTGGATGGATGCTTGGTGTGGATAATAACTGAATGATCAGGGAGGTGCCAGCCTAAGAATCCAGTGTCCATCGGCTGAAGAAGGCGTCAAGTGGAAATAACCAGAGGACCCCCGGAGGGCAGACTGGAATCCACCCAACAGCCTCAAGAATGGGAGAACCAAAGAACAAGATAACATCTAGCAGCACGGAGCCGTCAGGAATGTGCCATCTGCTGATTGATTCAGCAACAGCATGATGAAGCAATTCCCACAGACTGGCCTAGGAAGAAATTCCTATAAAAAGAGACTCTAAAAAGTGAGAACTTTGGGGTCTGATTCTGCAAACCAACTTCCAGGAGCATCAGATGAGCATCTGACAAGGCCCTGCTCCCTCCTCATGTCCAGGCCACCTGGCCAGTGGCTTGGCATGAGCAACTCTAAGGCTGGTAACTATGATAACAACCTTGCAGAACCTGTGTGTGTGTGTGTGTGTGTGTGTGTGTGTGTGTGTGAGTGAATGTGTGAATAAATATGAGATTGAATGGAACGTTATAGCTATAACTAACTGCTTACTATGATAACAACCTTGCAGAACCTGTGTGTGTGTGTATGAATGAATGAGTGAATAAGGATGAGATTGAATGGAATGTTACAGCTGTAGACTATGATTCTTTCTGTATTCACAATAAATGTGGTATTTTGCCTTTTTCCCTTTAATAAGATCCTGCTGGTTTTTAATTTATTGGTACAACAGTTCAAGATAGGGGAAGCCTGCCTTGCAACCTATTACACAACTTTAGGAAACTGGGCCTGAGGCTCTTTTGTGTGCTCTGCATTGTGTGTGTTCACCTCAGACAAACCACCAGGGCTAAGGCTTTATTCTGTAAAGAAAATGGAACAAAATTACAGTCCAGCAGCCTCCTCCTTTGCTTTCCTGCTGCCTGCTCCCAGTACAGTCAGTGCTGAGATCGCTTGCTGGGAGGGGAGAGTGTACGTCCTGGCGGGAACCAGGAAGTTCTCCCAACATGCCACAGTTTGTAGTCCACAGCTGCTGTTGAAGCACACCGAATCTTGGGCGACACTATTGCTACTTTAATTGGGCCCATGGTGAATATTATTTGGCGATTTTTTCCCAGCAGTTTCACTTGCAGTTTACTTTAAGCCTACTTTTTTCAAGTCTGATAGGAGAGGTGCTGAAAACCCTCACTGCCCCCAGCACCCCCTGAAGTCATGTAGTGACTAAAAGATACCAGCCTGCTACTACTGGAAAGCATACTCCTAGTTATCCACATATCAAATACAGACACAGGCAGTGACCTTGCAGGCTTCGTGCACTACCTTACCCAGTGTGCTTCAAACTATTTCTGTTGTGATCATGTCTATGGGTGAGAAGGTAACTCAGGTGCCTGGCCCATTCAGTTCTTAACCTTTCCCCTGGGACAACTAAAAGATTTACCTACCAGATGTGTCACCTGCCTTGGACACTGTGGCACTGAGTGATGCTTTCTAACTGGGATAGAAAGAAATGCACCCACATGGTTCCATGCTTCCCTGAGAAGGAGAAGAGGGTTGTGCTGGACAATTGCTCTTTCTCCATTTGTGTGAAGTACTGCAGCGTTCTAGTCTATCCCATCTCCTGTTCATTGAATATGGGAGGCTGCGGTTAGAGAAATGTAGTGTTGTGTTAACTCTTTCTGCGTCCTCTGATCTATGTAGTGCAGTCTCAGCTTTCCTAATGTCCAATCTTGTCTGGGATCTGGATAAAAACTAAGCGGTCTAGAATTTAGCCCACTCTAACTCAGCAAGATGCTGATTAGGAAAGCTCTTGGCTTTCTGGTAAGATAATCAGACAAGGCTCAGTGCCAACTGGCAAGGGAATTACAATATCATCCTGATACAGATATTTATATTCTGGTTCACCAAAAAGGACTATGAAGTCTTTTATTTAAAGCCTGGTCACTAATATCATTGTGAAATGTATGTATACTAAAGATGCGTTCCTAAATGCTGTATCAAGACAGACTTGACAAACAGTTTTCTGCCAGAAAAAGGATGTATATTCACCTATCTGCATGCAAGTGAAGCATTGTAAGTTAACAAAACCAGTAGGGGGCTGGGGGCTCATTCACATACAAAGTCAGCAGGAAGATGCTCACCAGAAGGTAACTATGAAAGGGTGGGGCAGAGGAAGAGGGCCATCTTGACTCAGATACAGAGAATAGATTTTGGGGAACGTAAGGAGAAGGCAAAGATGAGACCCCTTTATCCTGCACCTAAGTAGTAAATCACACTACCTGATTACCTTAGCAAAAATGGGATCTCAACCATGCTCAAAGCACTGCTAAGCACATTTGGGGTGAGAAACTTTTTAACAGGTTAGCCTGCTAAGTTTAGGCTCTAGAAATTATGTTATGATCGTGTTTCCCTTGGGTATATATTTCCCTTTCTCACTGTCTTTTGACTCGAGCCATTGATAATAAACCTAATGCTTTCACTAAAAATATCTCTCAATGCAGTGGTATTATACAAGGAGCGGACCCTGAGCTGAATAATTCAAGCTGGTGCATACGCTGTTCCCTTGGGGACAGCACATTCTGGGGTTAATGTGAGTGTTCAGAGGCTAAGGGGCTGGACACCACAGGAACACACTTCAAAGGGACTTGGGGATTGAGTATGGATATTGTTAACCTGCAAGGCACAGGAAGAGCTGGAATGGCCCAGAGGAAATTGCTTGTGTGACTAATGCAATGGTGGAGGCAAAGAGCTGACACCAAGTTAATCACAAACAATTCTCCCTCTGACTGGAGAGTAACAAGGTCCTGACGATCTCAAGGACCATCACACCTTGAAAAACCCACACCATGAAAAATGGTGAGAGGTGCCATGAGGTAAGGTTAACTACACGCTAGGATCCCATCTTCGTAGATGGAATTTGGACCATTGCCCAAACACTTTGACTTGCTCTGTGTAACACCCCCTTCTCCCTCTTGGTTGGTGAAATTTAATGGGGGACACCTGGCCTTGAGGAGTCTCAAGATCACCCTTGCTTCTTTCAGAAAAGGCCAACTAATAGATGCCCAAAAGAATGAAGTAATCACATCTATCTTCAAGTAGCCTAAAAAACAATACTGTAGGCACATCAGAATTTTAGGACTAGAGTAGAAGTATGTTGTCCAATATAACTATTTAATTTGCTAGACTACTGCCAAATAGGTGGTTTAATCATGAAGAAAGGTCAGTCTTATTATACAGCTCCAATTTTAGAAAATTGAGGGCCATCCCAGACTGAATATCTACCAAATAAATTGACAAGTTATGCCCATCTCCAATACTTCCTCCTGTATAATTTTAATGAGATCTGACTTTTAATGCAGTGTAGGACAGTTAGAGTCACTTTAGCTTTTTAAATAGTGCTTCTTGATGCTCATCTTTCCATGTCACTCAAAACTGCTTCTCTTACCCTTTTTGAATAAAAGGTCTGCCTGACAACATTTTCATTGTGTAACCCCTATTGTCATGGGCCTATAACTGGTCTATAGAAATTGTACCGTGGGCTGGAACTTAACATAAAAAACCTCTGGCAGCAAGTTAGAGACAAATGTTCAACAACTTGATTTGGCCATAGGAGAGGTACAGGGAGAGAGAGATTAAAACCTGTGCTCCAGCAACTTTTGAGGTTGTTTTCTGGAAGAACCCTCCAAATTGCAAACTAAGTGTTTTTGCTGTTTTGAAAGGAAAATAGCGTTGCATTTATATAGTGTCTTCTGCTCGGCATCTTCTAGCATTCTATAGACAGTCATAAAATCAACTCCAAAATGCCCCAGAGAGGCTGGTATACTATCTCCATTTTACAAATAAAGGCCCACCCTTCCCCACAGGGCATTGTATACATATGTAATAGCCATTGACCATGAGAAGGCAGGTTAGTCTACTTGGGGACCAAAACACTATTTGGATTTTTTTATGGCTGGACTAGTATTTCCTCATGGCATCACTGCAGTGTAAAGAGCATCATGAAGGCTCCAGGTGAGTGAGCAAGAAGGAACAGGCATCAGGTAAAGGGAAGCAAAATGGAAGTGAGGCCTCTGTTTTTCCTACAAGGACAATGCAAGTAACATCTCTCGTTTAAAAAGGAGGGGGGTGGGGGGGCGGGGAGGAGAAATAAAGAGACAAGGAAGGAAAATGTAATTGATCAAAGTCACTTCAACTTTTAAGACATTCTCCAGGCATTGACAACATCACATCTAGTCAGTACTGTACCTTGAATTAAGTTACCAGGCGAGCAGGATGAGCAAGAAATTTTAAGAGCAACCAGTAGTTTATGCCCAAATGGGGCCATTTGAAAATGTCTTTCATCAGGACATAAGCTGTTAAAGAAATATGTTACCACGCAGCGAATACACAACAAAGCAAGCAAAGCTGCAGTGGGAACAAGAGGCATTTTCAAGAAAACAACAGCTGGATGTTTTCAAAAGAACAATGCATTAATTTACTAAATTGCATTCTAAACATAGTTTCTGTATTGAAAATTGATGTGCATTTAAGAAGAAACACCAAGCAAAAATGAATAAGTCATACTGATCAGTGCCTTGAAACTAATTTGGCTTTGCTACAACAGAAAAGTGTTACTGGTCAGGCACTAAATATATGTTTTTGAAGTGGAAATAATAAAAACAAGCAATTCACTACTATTATAGAGGCACTGGAGTCAAACAGGACTGGGGTTTTCTGCTACATTATATTATATTACTGGCATGGGCACCAGGTTTGTATAATTTTTGGTGGTGCCCAGAATGGGCACAAGCAGAATCATCCGGTCCATAGGATGGACCGGGACAACGGCCCCAGGCCCCACACTTCAGGGGGACGTGGGGTACAGGGTGATCTGGGAGGTTAGCGGGGGACCTGGTGCAGGCATCAGCGAGTGACCTGGCACCAGCCCACCCTGCTCTGTTCCCCCCCCCATTCCACGCCTTCCCCCTAGCCCCCGACCCTTTCCAGCTTCCACCCCCTCCCCCAAGCGACACTGGGAGACGGTGGAGCAGGGCAGGCTCGCTCCCTGCTGCTGGCACCAGGCCCCCCGCTAATCCCCTAAGCTGCCATGTACCCCGTGTCTCCCTGAAGTCCCCCCTCAAATCACAGTGAGCCCAAACATTGGTGGAGCTGGGCCCATATAACTCGCTGCCTACGATTACTGGATGAAAATGACAAGTACTTTGTGAAGCTTCTTTGTTCAAGACCACCACTGTATCAGGTGGTCAAATGAGGTGTTAACTTTTATGAGAACACTCCATAGGAACTGACATAGGGTCAGATTTTCAAGTGCTGAGTCAGCACCCACAGTTGCATCCAGATTTTTAAAACAGCTCCTCTCCCATTTAGGCATCTAAATAAGGGCCAGATATGCAAGAGTGCTCAGCACTGAACAGCTCCTATTTTATGGCCAGATTTTCAGAAGAGCTCTGCCACCACTCATCTCACCTAAGCTATTGTTAGAAGAATAAAGCCCCTAAGAGCATGGAGCTCTTCAACTATGGAATATGTAATAAAACCAGGCCTCTCCATCGAGGTCTTTTATGGGATTCTGAGAAGGAGAACTTTCTGTGAAGATCTTTACAGAAAGAACTCATATTCATCAATGAGAATTTTCCCTCATGCCAGACAAACATTTTTAAAAGCCATCCAAATTACATGGCCAAACACTGAATGGGATACTCCGAGTGACACAACATGATACACGGGGCATGCGGCCCCCGTGGTCTCACTGTGCAGCCTGCAGGGGGTGAGTAGGCAAGCGGCAGGGTGGGGCAAGCCAACAGCTGGCTGGCCAGCCAGCAGGTGGGCGGGGTGGTGAAGAGGCCAGTGGCTGGGGGGCAGGTGAGCTGGTGACAGGAGAGGGGGGCTGAGGAGGCGAGTGGGCGGCAGGGGTTGAGAAGGCAAGGGGGGGGGGGAAGGAGAGGACGAGCTGAGCAGGCAGTGGCCGCAGGAGGGAAGGGGAAGAGTGGAGCCTCAGTACGCTCCCTGCTCTGGGGAGGGGGAGAGGGAGGGGGAGAAGAGAAGGGAGCGTGGCCTTGGGGAAAGGGGCTGGAATCAGGGCATATCCCTACCAGCCCCTGCCATGAGCACCCCCATGACCCCAGCCCCCGCTGCACCCCCCTCACACCTCCCCAGCCCCCGCTGCACCCCCCTCACCCTGACTCCTGCACCACCCCCCTCATACCCCCCCTGCCCTGCCCTGCCCCCTCTCACACCCAGCGGGGTGGCGCTGGGGAAGGAGGGTTTGTTTCGGCAGAGCCGGGGAGTTCAGCCCTCAACTGTTTTCTTTGGAGTAATATGGCCCTCGCCACTTTATGAGTTGTGCAAGCCTGCTATAGGTGGTATTTTCAAAATGGAGACTTGCTTCACTATGAGAAAGTGATAAAAACAAGCTCTTACTGTCTCTCATACATGTATGTATACACATTCTTAATTAGCAGTTAGAACCAATTACAGGTTTATAGCTGTTAAATGCTAAGCTGTAAGTGGTTTAAGAGATATAAAATGACAAACTAAATGTAAATTTGATAAGATAGCCACAGCTAGTTTTGTTTTCCTTGTTCAGTTTACAATAGCTGGAGACAACAGTTTCTTCAACTCAAATCTGCTTTGTTACAGAGGATAAAATTGATTGAACTTGTGGGTAACTTGTTAATTTATGCAGTCTGCAGAACACACTATATAAAGAATCTGAAAAGACTATATAGATTTTGCATCTGTATACACCTCTAGGTATCCCACCACCCTGATGCCCATATTACCTCACTGCAATATTTGTACATCTGCAGCCTCTCCAGTCTCTTTAAATTGGGAAGATATAGATTTTCAAAAATGATTTCCTGTAATTCTGTCAAGACAAGAATTACACTGCACATCACAGGGGAAAGGGCAATAAATCAGAGCCAGAAGAATGCTTACTAGACAAAACCAGTGACTGAAATTTCTCTGTCAGAGCTACTCACCAGTCAGCACAACCCCACACACAGCTGGTGATAGCACAGCGGGCTCTCTTCATATTGTGCCCCCTGCCAAGTCACTCCAGCCCTGTGGTGGTCAGCATCATCTCATTACTCAGCCCTCCAGCCAGAGCACTTTAGAGTCTCACCCCTTCAAGGGTAAGAGAGTCCTACAAACAAAAGTCTAAGAGCCTCACAGCCGATCCTTGATCGAAGTCCACACTCACTAGTCATTCCAATCCTGTTCTCCAGGGTCTTTCCACACCTTTATCAGGTCTCCTATAGAGAAATCCAGACCCTACCTTTCCCCTAGGTTTTAACCCAAGTACAGGTGTCCTGTAGTAAGCAGGCAAATTCTATATAGCGTCTATAGACTTCCATCTTCTTGAACCTGTCTGCAGGCCTCTCCTTCCTAGCACAAGTATTTAGCTGTATTTATCTCAAACCGCAAACCCTTGTTATCTTCTTAGGCCTTTTAATTGTTACCCTTTTCTCAGAGCAGGAGGGTCCCAGGGCTCCCCATTAAAGTCCCCTAATAAACTTCTAACAAAAACAAATTCAAGCCAGTTCTACCATTCTCAGGCATGTTTTTTCCATCCCTCTCTGCTCTGATCTTCTGCAAGCACCTTCCTGAAAATCAAGATTCTACCCTTTCATCAAGGCTCCTCACTAGAGCTTGTATCACTCCAGGGACTTCTCCATATCTTTCCTAACCTTTTACCAGGGTTCTTTACTTCAGAGAGAAAGCTATTAATCACCTGGGCTTCTTCTCCTACCAACTTCACTACTACCAACAGCTGGACCATACTATTATTCTTTCTCTACCACCACACAGTGAGGGTAGGCCAACCTTCCTTTCTCTAGAGTAACCACTTAATTGCTTCTCCAGCTGGAACTCATCTTTAATTGGGCCTGGCTCACCCTACAAGTACAACCAGGTTCCCTAATTGAGCATGCCAGCTCCAGTTAACTCTTTCAGTGTCAGAATACACCCCATCACAATCTGTCATGTCTGTTAGTTTGTTTTGCTGGTTTTTCTATCCCTTTGTGTTGTGTGGAGAAAGTGTGTTTATTAAGGTACAAGTACGTTTACTTCCCCTCCACTTCCCACCCAGTACTTGTATTTTCCATTTGATCTGGAACTCTGCAGCACACCTCAGTCATGAAACACCTGTGCAACAATTAAAGGTTTTGTTCATGTCTGGTTAGCATAAAAATCCATTCAAATGAAGCAGCTGGCTAATATTCATAAACAATATTGTACATTATTAGGAGCAGCTTCTCTGCATCAGCAACTATCTGCTCGCTTTTCCATCAGTTCTTTTACTTTGCTACTGGAACGCTTTATGATGCTCTCTGTTAGGTATTCATCAAGGTAGCAGAACCCAGGGAAAATCATTTGGGGCATGGAAATGTTCCTAAAAATATATTTTGAGTGTGAAAATAGAAATAAAAAAGCAATTAACTGAACACCTTTCCCAGATTTTGACAAAGATTACCAGAATGTACATCTTTGGTGTCAAACTTTTTATCATCTGTAATCCTGAAGAGATGCTGATTTAGCTGATAACTATTACAATCATTATTTGGATTATTTCTGACCTCTAAAGAGGAGACTGAAATGTAACATAGATCATAAATAGAATGAGTTTGCCTATCTCTCAGCTTAGTCCTTAAGTGACAGTTGTCCACAATTAACCATTCAAGACCAACCCCAGTGCAAATCAGGACTGAGGTGTGTAGGTGGAGCTAGGGTGTGGGCAGTAATGGAACAGGATTGTGTATTGCAAGTTAGGACTCAGGTGCTGTCATAAAAATAAAGGGAAGGGTAACCACCTTTCTGTATACAGTGTTATAAAATCCCTCCTGGCCAGGGGCAAAACCCTTTCACCTGTAAAGGGTTAAGAAGCTAAGATAACCTCGCTGGCACTGACCAAAATCATCAATGAGGAGACAAGATACTTTCAAATTGGGGGGGGGGGGGGGGAAGGGTCTGTCTGTGAGTCTGTGATGCTTTTGCCGGGAACAGATCAGGAATGCAGACTCAGAACTTCTGTAAAGTTAGCAAATAATCTAGCTAGAAATGCGTTAGATTTCCTTTTGTTTAATAGCTGGTAAAATAAGCTGTGCTGAGTGGAATGTATATTCCTGTTTTTGTGTCTTTTTGTAACTTAAGGTTTTGCCTAGAGGGATTCTGTATGTTTTGAATCTGATTACCCTGTAAGGTATTTACCATCCTGATTTTACAGAGGTGATTCTCTTACCTTTTCTTTAATTAAAATTCTTCTTTTAAGAACCTGATTGATTCTTCATTGTTCTTAAGATTCAAGGGTTTGGGTCTGTGCTCACCTGTACAAATTGGTGAGAATTTTTATCAAGCCTTTCCCAGGAAAGGGGGTGTAGGGCTTGGGGGGATATTTTGGGGGAAGATGTCTCCAAGTGGGCTCTTTCCCTGTTCTTTGTTTAACACACTTGGTGGTGGCAGCATAGGGTTGAAGGACAAGGCAAAGTTTGTACCTTGGGGAAATTTTTAACCTAGGCTGGTAAGAATAAGCTTAGGGGGTCTTTCATGCAGGTCCCCACATCTGTACCCTAGAGTGCAGAGTGGGGAAGGAACCTTGACAGGTGCAAATGATGGCGCTGTATGGGGAGTCAGGACCAGAAGACCAGGGTGGGTTTTATTTATCAAGCGAGGCTCATTAGTAGAGTTGTATGCTGAGGGATTGCAGAGCATGCTGCTTTGCACTTTCCCTGCTGCACTCTAACTAGTCCTCTCCATATCACACATCCATGAGGCCTAATATTCACATCCATTTTTCAAAGTCTTTTTTTTTTTTTCTTCATCCAAGGTGTTTCTGTTATCAATCACTTTGATTTATGTGTCACCTCTGATTTGCCAGAAATGGCACAAGATATATTCATTCTTCCCCTCTAGCTTTGTGTCAACATCAGCCATGCCAGGGTAGGAGAAGGTATTTCCAAAGCCTTGCAGTTTTAGATGTCTGAATGAGCAGCTCTTTATTATCACTTGTCAGTCCCTTTTGATTTTAAAATCACTTTAGCTGTGTCAGAGACCTGATCTCCTAGGAGGTAAATCTCTAATAAAAACTCTTAAGGCAATGTCATTATAGACAATAATCCTTATTATGTATGTTAAATATCCCTATCCTGCTTGGTAGGGAGACATACTTTGCTAAATGTCACATCCTTTCCAATCTCCACTGGAACCAAAGTTCTGGTTTAGCCAAATTCTTCTGTGGGAGATAATTATACTTTGCAGCACTATACTATTTCCTCTTTGGGGCTCTGACACATTTTACAAACGTTAATTAAGGCCACACAACACTACTGAGAGCACTTCCTTTCCCTTATGTTCCACCCTTACACCAAGTGGTGGGAGCTGCTGCCACCTGCAGAGGGCAGGAAGCCCAGGTGGGCCAGTCTCGACTCAAAATGCCTCATGAAAGTAGGGTTAGAGCATGGACAGATATCCTGCGTGGACAAAAGGATCTTAGTGAATATAAAGACCTAAGAGATTAAAATCTATAGATCTGGGGAAATGGTTTATAATTGAAAAATAATACCTTTTGAGGTAGATATAGGATTGTATAATGAAATTAAAAAGGGGAGTGTTAAATGTGCAAGTTATAACAAATCAATACATTTGTGATAAATGGGGAAGCTACTGCCAAATGTATATCGACAGCTCCAAAGATGTAAGAACAGGAAGAGTGAGAACAGCATTCCCTTTCTCCTTCTCGTACTCTGAAATAATAATGCCACTGCTGGATATTGCCTAGAAGACCCTCCCGAACAGTTGCGCTATTCATTGCCAGATGAACAGACTAATGTTGCAGGTGCTTATCTACTGTGTTCCCTTCGAGCACTGTACCTGAACTGGTGCCTTAGAACCACTATTAGTGTAATGCCTAGGAGCTGTAGTCCTGGACAGAGGTCCCTTTGTGCTAGGTGCTTTACAAATAGAAAAAAGATGGGCCTTGCCCCGAGGGGCTGGTCATTTATGTAAAATACAAGAGATGGATGTAGACAGATGAGGGAGTACAAATAAACAGTAAGATAGTATAGGTCAACTTGGTAGGAGTGGTCTCAGCTGCCTAACCCTCGTCAAGTTTTTTGCAGGCATCATAGTAAAGAGAGTTTTGAGGATGGATTTGAAAGTAGACACTGAGAAGAGATAATTGGATAATGGAGGTGGGAAATGGGGATGGTGGTGGTTGCTGTGCACAGAGCAACTGACTCTTTTTATCCCTTTGTCTTTGTCTGTGTTTGAATTTGTCAGCTTTGTAGCCTAAGCAGTCTCTGCATGTCTACATTAATTGAAACTTCTTTCCACAGATTCCCAGCAATGTGCTTTGTGATTGCAAGGTGCTGGTTTGCCAAATCCTAAGCTCTAGTGTTGGAAAATCACTTCTGCTGGCTCCTTTACAGGACTAAGCAGAGTCATTCCAGTGCATAGCATGCATGCTGCCTGTGTGTATTTCTCAAAGGGATTTTCACAAATGCACAGCATTTGCATGCCAAGTATTCGGATGCTGTGACCCAAGAATCTCTTGAACCCAACTGGAAGAGTGCAAAATGGTTACAGGGATCCCCTGGATCTGGTATTTACATACTACTTCAAAGAATGTCTTGAAAGCCCATGTCACCCTGATTGTCATAATTGGCAAAATGTATGTGTGGATTATCTATAAGGAGATATGTGCATATCTATTGGGAATTATGTTCTTAAAGCCATGAAATCAAAGGAGGTCACCCAGAGGTGACATGCCTTGAGACAGTTTCCACCAGATAGGAGGCTGGAGACACTCTTCTCCCTGGCTGACCATTGTGTGTCTTACAATTGAAGTCCTTTTTGCATGTGAGTCAAATGCTAATGAAGGGCGTGCAGTGACTTCAAGAGAAGAAATGAACAGGAAGGGGTGAATAGTGAGGTGGAGGGAGGGAAACACTGTTTACAGGTGAAGAACAAGGGACTGGTCTAATATATCTAGGGGTGCCTGGGCATTCTTTATGTGGACAACCTGCCAGCAGTCTTGGTCTCATGAAAAGAGGATCTCAGCCATCTTGGCTGCAAAGCACTATGAGAAAGATTTTGGGGAAGCAGTATCTCTCATTTAACAAGAGGGCATTTTGTTGAGTTCAGGCTCTAAAACGTGTGTTATTTTATTTTATTTATTTATTTAATTTTATATGTAACCCTTTGTTTCCAGTATTTTTGTTTGTTATCATTTAAATCTCTGTCCTTTGTTAAACAAACTTATACTTGCTTTCTTGCTAAACAAACCTAAATGCTGTGAATTAAGTGGAGCTGTGTTCTGAGGTTTAATTAGTAAGCTGCAGTGTACTCTTCCTTTTGAGGACTGGGAGTCTGGCAATTCTATGAGCATCCAATGGATAAGAGGCTAGATATCACAGAGGGATGCTCGGGGAACTCAGGGGTTGGAGTATGCCTATCACAAGCCTGCATGAGGGACAGGAGAGCACTCTTGGACTGAGAGCAGAGCACTCTTGGACTGAGAGCGGAGCACTTACGTTACCTGTATCTAGGAGAGTCATGGAGCTGGCCCATGGTAGGCACAGACAAGGTATCCTCACCCTAAGGGTAGCCTACAAGGTAGCCTTACAACCCTGGGTATCCTTGGGGAGCATCACACATGCCACCTACCTTAAACCTGATGTGTATTGAAAATAAAGGGTTTTAAAATAATATTTTAAAAAAGAAAATCAATATTTCTGAGCCACCTATTGGTCATGACTATAGCATGTCACTTCACAACAAGAATCACTAAAGGTTGGTCCAAGCTGGAAGTAGGCAGATTGACTAACATCTTGCAGAGGGACTGGGGGGGCATGCTCCCCCAAAAATGTTGGTTACCCTTTTTTATATTGGTAACAAGTAGTTCACTTTAGCTGTGATGTTTTATAACAAGGACCTCATGCTCATATTGTACAACTTTGTGCCACACACACACACCCTGCTCAAGGAAAATCCACTCAGGCTGGATTGTCCACAAGACTTAGTCCCCAGAGTCCTAGAAGAGTCAAAAAAAGAACACACTGGCCAATTGAAAACCAGTAGGCAAGTTAAGAAAACTTCCCTGCAGCTTCTCAGAGGGCAGGCAAATTGGGAATGAGGAACCAACAAAACTGGTCAAGGCCTTGGCTTCAAGTGCTACAAATAAGTGTTTCTCTAAAGGCACAGATAGCCAAATTCTGAGTTAATTATTTAACTGTTTAAAAACTTAGGCTAAACTTATGGCACCGGCCATCCTGTTCCAAACAGACTGCTCCAAGCAAACCAAGGTAGAGAGTGCCTGCAGTGCCACACTTAGCCCAGCAGGGGTGCTATGGAGCAGCCCCACCTGTGTCACGGAGCATTACAAGACTGTATCTCATTCAACTCCAGAGAAAGGGGGAGAGATTGAGGCAGAGACAGAAATAGAAAGAAACAACAATTTAAAGGATTGGGGGAGTGTCACTTGGAGACAAGAAAATATAAAAAGGAGTGATTGGCCAAAACTCTTTCTCCAATATCGGGGGTGTGGAAATCAAACTTTAAAGTAAAATTCCTAGACAAAGAAACCTAAGATAATTAAGGTTGAAAATATTACTTTAAAAATTATTAGCTTCAGTTTATAAAATAAAACAAAAAGAGGAAGTAATGTTGTGCAAGCAACTGTAACTCTGAGATACATGAGGAGTTAGAGTGGAGATTTCAACCAATTCTATATATAGGAGAGTAGGGTGAGATCCCCTGGTTCCTTTGGCTTGTGGTGGAAAAGTGGAGGAGATCAAGTGTTTTTTCTGGTGGTGTTCATAGTGAGAATAAGAGATAAAGTGCAAGATTATTATGCGCATGCAAATCTAGGTGTTCATGTGGAGGACTTGTGTAATTAAAATTAATAAAGTGCTTAAGTGGCTGGATGGATTGGGGCCTGAAATGTAGAAATGATTTTATTAAATTGACCATACCTCTGATTTGTTTTTGCTGCATTGACATAATGGGTAACAGATCAGCTGTGTGCTGGAGTTCTGTTCAGCAATGAGAGGATTGCCCCAATTCATTTTAGCTCATCCGTGGTCAGATTTTTGTTGTAGTTTTTGTCTTTTTTTGCAGACAGCTTTATTTCTGCCTTGTAATCAATGAGCAGCATTAGTTCCGTAAACAGGGCTTGCCATGGGCTATCTCCCTTTGTTCTTCCATTTCCAGAGTTGGCTATCCAGCAGCACTGCTTTCTGTAATATGGCTTTGTGCCAAGTTAGCTCTGATGTGTCATTGTGGACCTGTATGCGCTCCTAACAAAGACTTTCATTACTCTGTGAGAAGATGTTTGTGACCATCTCACATGTAGCCTATAGAGCTATCTTTAGCAATTCTTTCTTTAGCAATAACACAAGGAACCTACAGGCCTGTATTCTGGAAGACATTGGCTTCAGCAGTTAGCATAAGACTTGAGGCCTATGAACTTTGGCACAGATAAATGGCCTAACATTCCCAAAATTTTGGGGAACTTGAATTCGAGTGTTTAAGGGGGAAATTTGTCTTTAACAACACCAGCCAACCACAGGAACATGAGCTAACACCAGTTTTTTGATATTTTAGGATGGGAACATCTGCAGATTTCTGACCACAAGAGTAAATGGCTACAAATTGACATATATGATAATAAGTTGAGATCATTAATATACTCACCTATAGGAGAAGTGCACCCCAACATTAGTAGAATGAGGAAATACAAATACGTAAGAGGGGAGAAACCCCTACTGAATATGCATTAGACAGAGTAGCATAAGCGTAACATATTATAAAAGTTGTATCCCAACCTGTGGACAGGAGGAGAGAGAGATTTAGGGCTCGGGAGGTGCCAGAATGATGATCAGGCCAATGGTGATGAGGAAGATAATGGCTAACATTTTAGGTTGTTCTGCAAGGGCTGGTGTGAGTATATGGATGTTCAAGTGTATATTTTGTATCATCTCTCTTTACCTTGCTGGGTTTGAGTGTTTGTAACTTTACTAAATGTATTAATAAATTATTACGAATACAGAACTCTTCCTAAAGTGTGGGTGTTACTTTACATCCGGGTTCCCAACTAAACAGTAATTTTAAGAATACTGGGCCTTATCTTAAGACAAGAACCTGTCAAACCTCAGATGATAACTGGGAATTCTTAAGTAATCAAGATATGATTAATAAATCGGGCTATACACATTGCAAAGTAACTCGATTTACATTTTTCAGGATTTCTACTTTCAGTGTTGCTTTTCCATGCAAAATTCATTATTCCAATTGCTATTACTTAGATCCCAGCTGAATCTCATTTTTCTTATTTTCTTGCCCATGTTACTTATCCCTTCAGGTCTCCTTGTTTCTTTATCCTCACTGGTGTGTGTGTCACCCACCTAAAACATAAGAAGTTGCTTTTATTCACTACTTCCAAATCTGTTCAAAGACAAGATGTTGGGCGGCTGATAGGATAGGAGTGGTAAATTTTTATAAGGAGTCAGTGGAATTTGTGCATGCATATGAATGCAGAATTCTACCCCAATTTTATTTTATTTTTTTTGGAGGCCCATTTAAAGGAATTGCCAAACAAAATTTTCAAACAGAACATTAAATGCCCTTTAAAATGCATGATATAAATATGGTTTTGTGGTAATATCCCTGTATTACTGATCATTCCAAAATATTAATAATTCCAATAACTCTTCAATATTTTGGCTTTGCTGTTGCAAAGAAAGCCATGCAACTGCAATCAGAAGAAGCTCAAGCTAAACAAACTCTGCTCCTGGTGCTGTACTAAGAATGCCAATTATACTTTTGACAATTGAGTCCGCATAACAACCAAATCTCTGTGCGTGTTCACACATAAATACTGTACGTGAAATCATTGGTTGTGAACGAGAGAACATGGCAGAATATTCCCATATTCCATAATGCTTTAGACATTCTGGAACATTCCCACACTCCATGCATTCCATAATATTCCTTCTGGATTGTTCCCATACCCCAAATGTGCTGGGACATTCTTGGGCTCCACCCCTCATGCCTTCTTTTCTGGAATGTTCCCATGCCCAGGCATTTTGCAGTTTATTTATTTGGCATAGGCAATCAGATCAACCCAAGCCACAGAGTTATCATCAACCATTTTTCAAGGCACAAAGACCTCCAGGAAGTTGAGTAATTTTGCAGTCCTCAACAATGTGGGTCAAGGTTTGTGGCTGCCCACACTGACATAATGGACTGTCTCTAAAATGCCACCAAAGTTCCACTGAAGCACAAATTCCATGTCCGGTACAAAACTGGTTCGAAAAGCTCCATTGCCTTCACAGTAAATCAAACCTGATACGATGCTGAGCGGGGTCTCAGACAAGCTAGCTATTTGTCACGGTCTCTTCAGACCATGAAGCTTGCCACGTGTCCTCACCGTAAATCCCTCACTTGGTAAACTTATCGATAACAGGTGTCATGAGGGTAGATGACCATTTGGTGGATTAAACAAGTGTTTAATTAATGGTAGATGTGGAATATCATGCAATTTTGTCACAAGTTTTGCTACACTTTCCTCTCTGCAGTGTCCCTATGTATTCCCACTTTCTGAAATGTCACTGTCTCCACTGTAGAGTAGCGGTTTTCAAAAAAATTTTCTGGCGACCCAGTTTAGGAAAATTGTTAATACTCATGACCCAACGGAGCTGGGGATGAGGGTTTGGGAGGGGCTCAGGGCTGGGGCAGAGGGTTGGGGTGCGGGGGTGAGGACTGCGGGGTGGGGCCAGGAATGAGTGGTTCAGGGTATGGGAGGGGGCTCTGCGATGGGGCAGGGGGTTGGGGCTCTGGGATCGGGGTGCAGACTCTGGGGGGGGCCAGGATGAGGGGTTTGGGGTGCAGGAAAGGGCTCCAGGTTTGGGGCGGGGTCAGGGCTGTAGCAGGGGATTGGGGCACAGGCTTACCTCAGGCAGCTCCCAGCCAATGGCGCAGCAGGGATGCTAAGGCAGGCTTCCTGCCTGTCCTAGCACTGCGGACTGAGCTGTGCCCCAGAAGTGGCCAGCAGCAGGTACGGCTCCTAGGCGAAGGCACGCAAGCGGCTGCACGCAGCTTTTGGACACAGGCGCCCCCGCCTCCCCCCCTCCCCCAGCTCCCATTGGCTGGTTCCTGGCTAATGAGAGTGCGGAGCCGATGCTCAGGGCAAGGGCAAAACAGGTAGGAACTAGCCTGCCTTAGCCGGGCAGCACCGCTGATGGGACTTTTAACGGCCCAGTCAGCATTGTGGACCAGAGCCGCCCCAACCCAGTGCCTTACATTCCGTGACCCGGTACTGGGTCGCGACCTGCAGTTTGAAAACCACTGCTGTAGAGCATTCTCACACCACACACGTTTTGCCCCCATCCCATATTCAGGAACATGGCCTGTACCAAGGCTTAAATTCTTATACAGTATTTCCCAAAGCCCTGGGGCTGGGAGCTTCTGCCCCATGCAGAGGCGCTGGGGCTCAGGGCTTCTGCCCCACAGGTTTGAAAATATTTACCAGAGCTCTGCTCTGGACAGCTTTGGCTGAACTTAAGCCCTACCTAGCCCTCTCCCAGACAGTACAAATATTTCAAGTCTATTATTCCCTAACAAGAATAATATGCCAGTTTATTATCTCAAATAGTTATTCAGAAACTTTTGATTTAAGCACACTGGATTAGATAAAACAGTAGAACAAGTTTATTAACTACAAATAGATGAATTTTAAGTAAGTTCAAGTAATGAGGCATAAAACTCAGCTATAGTTACAAAGAAAATAACAATAACATTTACTAATGCCTAATTTAACAAACTATATTAGATTCAAGCAAAGTTTCTCACCACATGCTTTCAACAGTCTTATTGACCAAACTCTGTAGGTCAAGATCCCTCCCCCACAGTCCAACAACTCTTTCCCTTTTCTCTTCAGGTGTAGTGAATGCAAGGGGGGGGGGGGGAATAGAAAGGGGTGCCTTGGGCAGATGTTTGCCCCTCCTTTTTATAATTTCAGTCCCCCTCCTGGAAATCATTTCCACCTGGGCACTAGAAGACAAAGAGTCTATGGGGAATGATGTTCCCTGCTGGCTTTTTCTCTCCCATTTGAGCTTTCTTTGTTGCCTCTGTTTACTGCTTAAATGCAAATTAAGCAGAGCAAACATTCCTTTGTCTAGGACAGACCTGTTTGCCATCTTCCATTTGGGCAGAGCTGTGGGCTTTGGAATGTGTTAATAACACCATACAGGCTACTATTATAGCATCACATAAAATATGTCAACATTGAATCAGGATAATAATGACTGACAAATTATGAGTTTTCAAGTGATTCATAGATTCATAGATATTTAGGTCAGAAGGGACCATTATGATCATCTGGTCTGACCTCCTGCACAACGCAGGCCATGGAATTTCACCCACCACTCCTACAAAAAAAACCTCACACCTATATCTGTGCTATTGAAGTCCTCAAATCGTAGTTTAAAGACTTCAAGGAGCAGAGAATCCTCCAGCAAGTGACCTGTGCCCCATGCTACAGAGGAAGGCGAAAAACCTCCAGGGCCTCTTCCAATCTGCCCTGGAGGAAAATTCCTTCCCGACCCCAAATATGGCGATCAGCTAAACCCTGAGCATATGGACAAGATTCATCAGCCAGATACTACAGAAAATTCTTTCCTGGGTAACTCGGATCTCACCCCATCTAATAGCCCATCACAGGCCATTGGGCCTATTTACCATGAATATTTAATTACCTTACAAGGCATATTTTGAACAAAGATTAGTACAATAGGGTGTAGGGTGCCAATACAAGGATATTAGTATGTCACACATGCATTCTGGGAAATTTCTTTAACTCTGAAGCACTGTGGCCTATGGCCCCCTAGAAAGAAGAATGTGAGGGTAGTGGGGATACTGAGGGGCAGGGGAATGTGAAGAATAGGTATTGACTAAACAAGGGCAGGTGGGTGACTGAGTTGATGCACCAGAACAGGGGGTGGCCAAGAAACAGAATGGGTGGGGTAGAAGACTGTGAGGAGAAAAGGAGAGGGAAATGGGGACAGAAAGAAGGTATCTATTATGGTATCTGGGATATGGTGGGCCTCGACCCACCCAAGGCTAAATGCCCACCCCCTCAGCGAGGAACCTTTGATCCCAAATGACTTCTTGGGACAACAAATGAGAAAACAGGGACAGGAGTGTGGGTCAAAGATTAAAAATTAGGGATCTAGAAGGAGACATTGAGCAGAGAACTCTGGACTGCTCCTCAAAGGTGTCTAAAGAGCCAGTGGACACTGCCCAGAGAAACTCTGCCCGGAGGTGTGATTGGACGAGGGACCAGAACTAGGATCCACAGTTGCAGAGCCTTTCCCCCCACGCCATTCAGCTTCCTCTTCCTGGTTTAGTGGATGGCCATCTTGACAAGTGCCAGGAAGAGACTGATGAGATTGATGAAACCGTGGATGTGAGAGGATAAAGAAGTGGGGGGAAAAGTGCAGCCAGAACCTCTCAATGAGGTTCTAGAGGAGCTGGAAGAGGGAATGCATCCTGATGCATTCTACATCAGGGTCTCCCTCTTGCCGCAGAAGGGATGGGTGTCGGGATTCCTTGAACAGCATCAGGTACACATGACTCCATGAAGGAATGACAGTTAATATCTCCAGTGACCATGGAACCAGAGTGGAGTAAAGACTACCCCACTGGAGCTCCCTGCCCTCCACAGATGCAGCAAGTCCCATCACTTGACATCAGCACGGGACAAGAGGGCAAGGAAGTAGATAGTATGTGGCATGAGTGTGTACAGATGTTGTCTATGTGCAGTTTGTAGATGGACTGGCTGGATGGTGTTCAGCTGATTCAGGTGATGCATTGGGCCTAGCCAGGAAGGCTCGTGGGTCAGCAGGCCAACAATGAGCTCCAGAGGTCCAGGGTGAGAGGTGGGGGGAGCACTTTCCCGCAGGGCCTGCTTGAGAAAAGGGAGAGAAGCAGGGGTACAGCTGCCCTCATCTCCTGGAACATGCTAAAGGGAAAGCACCGAGGGGACAACCCCATGACCTGTCCAAGTGCCATGGAGTCCACCCAGTCTGTCAGACCATAGTCCAGAAAGTCTCTGAGTCTGGTAACACAAGTCAGGGCCAACCTCTGGTGCACCAAGGGGGGACTCCACCACCTGCACATGAAGGTGTAGGCTGTATAGCAGGAGTTCTACAAGGAGAGCCTCCCCTTCAGCAGCCACTACGGATATGGCCAATGAAACTAGCTTCCGGTCCAGACAGAAGCCAGGCAGCTCAGAGAAGTCTTGGGGAGACGTTTAGGGTGTAGATAAAAGAGCTGCGATCATACAGAAGGAAGGTAAGGAACATGGAAGAAGACTGGAGTGGGGAGGGAGGGACATGGAGAGGGTAATTGGCACCCTTTTCCAAGCAGCCAGTGAGGATTCCAGCTTTTTGGTTGGTTGAATTTTGAAGCTGACAGGATTAAGCACAAGTGGGGGGATGAGTGGCTTTCCTCCTAACTCCTCAAAAACCAGAAGGTGGAATAAGTCACCCTCCTCCCTGGTTGGTTTGTTTGTTTATTTATAACGTCTTGATTTTTCAGTTTCATGACTGGGCCTGGGAGTGGGGTTTGACTGACGCGTTATCAAGAGCAGGGGCAGACAGTTATGGTCTTTCCTCCGTTCCCCACTACCCAGCAAACCCAGGATGTGGGTATGGCCCTGGGGGTAGCCTGGCTTCGGTGCTCTTGGCCAGTGTTTTTCAAAGTGCGGGTTGCGGCATGTAAGGCACTGGGTCGCTCTGGTCAGCACCCCCGACTGGGATGTTAAAAGTCCCGTCGGCGGTGCTGCCCAGCTACCTGTTCCGACACCGCGCTGCGCCCTGTAAATGGCCAGCCAGGGCCAGTGCAACCACTAAGCGAACTAGGCGGTTGCCTAGGGCGCCAAGTGGTTGGGGGCAGCCAAAAGCGCGCTCCGGGAAGGCGGTGGAGCAGAGGTGAGCTGGGGCGAGGGGAGGGCCACCTGTAGCAAGTAACAGGGGGGAAGTATGGCGCACAGGGGAACCGCTCCCCGCCCCAGCTCACCTCTGCTCCGCCTCCTCCTCTAGGCGCGCCGCCCCGCTCTGCTTCTCTCCCTCTCAGGCTTGTGTGCCAAACAGCTGATTGGCGCTGCAAGCCTGGGAAGCGGGAGAAGCGGTGGCGGCGGTGTGCTCGGGGAGGAGGTGGAGCAGAGGTGAGCTGTTGCAGGGCGTTGCCGCACAGCTCCCTGGGCCGAGGGAAGGGGGGGAGTTGCCACACGGCCCCCCGAGGGGAGAGGGGGCAGCGGGGAGCTGCCGCGGTGGGGGGCGCCTCAGGGAGGAAGGGGGCAACGGGGAGCTGCTGAAAGGGGGGGGTACGTCAGGGCGGAGGGGAGGTGCAAGGTGGAAGTTTCGCCTAGGGCGCAAAACATCCTTGCACCGGCCCTGCGGCCCGCAGCAGGTCCGGCTTCTAGGCATGGGGCCAAGGGGCTCTGTGCGCTGCCCCCAGCCTAAGCACTTGCTCCGCACTCCCATCGGCCCGCCTGCGTGCCTCCACCAAGGAGCTGGACCTACGGCGGGTCGCTCCAGGCACAGCGTGGTCTGCGGTGCCAGGACAGGAGTGAAGACTGACTCTGCACCCCGGCTGCACCGCTGACCAGGAGCCGCCGGAGCTAACCCCTTGCCCCAATCCCCTGCCCCAGCGCTGAGCCCCCCCAAAGCCGGAGCCCCTCCTGCACCCCAAAACCCCTGCCCAGCCCAGAGCCCCCTCCCACACCCTGAACCCCTCATTCCTGGCCCTACCCCACATCCCTCATCCCCACACCCCAACCCTCAGCCCCTCGCACACCCCAGCCCCTCATCCCCAGCTCCGTTGGGTCGCAGGCATCAACAATTTTCTTCAACTGGGGCCCCCCAGAAATAAAAGTGTGAAAACCACTGCACTAGGCAGCAGCCGGGGGCGGGAGCCATTTTTACAAGCGGACCCTCGCTTCCAGCGGCAAAGGTTATTGAGGGAGCCGGTGATCATCCTGCCGGAGGGCAGCTCCCAGCTTGGCCTGGCTGAATCCCGGAAGGCAGCGGCCAGGAGGCCGGGCCAGGGCGGAGCATAATAGCGGGTTCCCGGCCCGCTCTCTGTCACGGTGCAAGCCCCTCCCCGCTCCGCTGCAGAGCCCGGTCCGGAGTCCCCCCCTCAGGGAAGGCTCAGTTTCCCCTGCCCGGGTGTCTGTGCAGAGCCGCTACCGCTGGTCTCCCCATGGCGAGCTGCTTCCACGGCCCCCTGCCGGGGCGCCGCTCGCTGCCGGTGCTCCTGCTGCTGCTCCGCGTCTCCCTCGCGCAGGAGAGGGCGGCGGCGGCTGCCATGTCCCTGCTGAGCGGCTATTTCGGGACCAAGTCCCGGTACGAGGAGGTGAATCAGCACCTGCTGCGGGACCCTCTCTCCCTGGGGCCCCCGGACCCGGGGTACCTGCTGCCCTCCGCCGCCTGCGCCCCGCTGCAGCTCCGCGCCCTCATCCGCCACGGCACACGCTTCCCCACCGAGAAGCAGATCCGCAAGCTGGGCCAGCTGCACCGCCTGCTCCGCAGCCAGGAGCGGCCGTGCCCCGCCGCGCAGCGGCTCGCCCGCTGGGACATGTGGTACCAGCCCGACATGGACGGGAAGCTGGCGCCCAAGGGCCGCCTCGACATGGAGCAGCTGGCCCGGCGTCTGGCCGCCCGCTTCCCGGGCCTGCTGTCACCGCAGCGCCGCTTCGCCTTCGCCAGCAGCTCCAAGCACCGGTGCGTGGACAGCAGCGCCGCCTTCCGCAAGGGGCTGCAGCTGGCCCTGCACCGGCAGTCCCCGGCCAGAGGTAACGGAGCGGGAAAGGCTGGCCTGGGTGCCCCGGCACACACACGAGGTGGTGGGGGGAATACAGTGGGGCCCACCCCGGAACTGGCCTGGGGGCCTTTGGGCCTCAGCACACACCAGTGGCGCAGCTAAGGTGGAGCCCTGCCCGGGACTGGTTTACCTGCCCCCAACACTCACGGGGTGGGGGGGCTAAGGTGGGGCCCTGCCCGGGACTGGACTAGGAGCCCCCAGCGCAGACACAGGGGGCTGAAGAGGAGTCCTGTGTGGGACTGGCCTGGGGGACCCCAGCGCACACATGATGAGGGGGGGGCTAAGGTGGGGACTGGCCTGGGGGCCCCCAGCATACACCACTGGCGCAGGTAAAGTGGAGCCCTGCCTGGGACTGGCCTGGGGGTGGGGGTAAGGTGAAACTCTGCCTGGGACTCACTTTGGTGCCCCAAGACACGAGTGGAGTGTGGGATGCAGAAACAGAACTTCCCCCTGCTCACACACGCACACAAGGGGAGGAGGCGTAAAACCCACCACTGCATAAAGGAAGCCACCTGTCCTTGAAACAGTCTTCTCTAGGATCACTCATCTGCCATTGTCTCTCCAGTGTCTTCTCCAGCTCTAAAGACCTGTGATAAATTTTGTTTTAAAATGTTGTAGTAGTAGTAGATAGAGAGGAAAATGTTTCCATTATAGGGCAGATATAATCTTAAGACTAGTTTGGTTAGCATGGTTCTCAGTAGAACAGAGGTGAGCAAACTACGGCCTGCGGGCCACATCCGGCCCACGGGATCCTCCTGCCCTGCCCCTGAGCTACTGCCCCAGAGGCTAGCCCCCGGCCCCTCCCCTGCTGTTCCCCCTCAGCCTCAGCTCACCGCGCTGCTGGTGCAATGCTCTGGGTGGTGGGGTTGCGAACTCTTGCCGGACAGCGCAGCTGCAGAGCCACGGCCTGCTCTGGTGCTCTGTTCTGCCCGGTGGTGTGGCTGGCTCCAGCCAGGCAGCACGGGCCTGTCCTGGCGCTCTGGGCAGCGCAGCCAGTCACCGGTGCTCTAGGCAGCACGGTAAGGGGCCCCCAGGCAGGGTTGGATCGAGGGCAGGGGAGTTCGGGGTGGTGGTCAGGGGGTGGGGGTGTGGATAGGAGGCAGGGTGGTCAGAGGGTGGAAAACAGGGGGGTTGAATGGGGGTAGAGGTCCCGGGAGGGGGTAGTCGGGAAGGAGAGGGGGGGGTTGATGGGTGGCGGAGGGCAGGCAGAGGTTCCGGGGGCAGTCAGGGAGAAGGGGTGGTTGGATGGGGCAAGGGTCCCGGGGCGGGGGCAGTCAGGAATGAGAGGAGGGGTTGGATGGGGGCAGACAGGGACGGGAGGTCTGGGGGAGGTCAGGGGACAGGGAGGGATGGATGGGGCAGGAGTCCCAGGGTGGGGGCAGTCAGGGGCGAGAAGCAGAGGGCGTCAGATGGGGTGTGGGCCGGGCCACGCCTGTCTGTTTGGGGAAGCACAGCCTCCCCTAACCCGCTCTCCGTACAATTTCGGAAACCCAGTGTGGTCCTCAGGCCAAAAGTTTGCCCACCCCTGCAATAGAATCTCTTTACATATCAGGGAAAGCAGTGTTAGAGCCCTGTTTGAAATACATACAATTGAAGCTAATGTAGTTTTCCATTTGTCTTATTCTGGACAGCGTTTAAATCTAATAGATTATAATTAACCTCTTAATTCTGACGTTATCTTGTTTTTTGTTATACATTAGGCTATCTGACATGTTGACTCCCCATTCAGTCCCCAGAACAACTTTTGTAAAATCTGGAAGGGAATTCTTTAAATTGTTTGGTTTTTTTGTGTGTATTGTAGGGGTTTTCCATTAAGAATTGTTTTTCCTTTCAGATATTGAGAATGAGACGACTGAGATTAATGACAAATTAATGAGGTTCTTTGATCATTGTGAGAAGTTTGTAACCTGTGTAGAAGAGAATGCTACAGCTATGTACGAAGTGGATGCCTTCAAACAGGGTCCTGAGATGAAAAGGGTTTTGGAAAAAATTGCGGCTACCTTGTGTGTACCAGTGCGTGACTTAAATGCAGGTAGTGTACTTATTCTGTTTTTTTATTCCTTAACTTTCATAAATGTTGTTTTCTAGGATCTTCAGATAGTTATGAAGAACAAATAGTTTAAAATGCTCTTTTATAGGCCTTTGGAAAGATTAGTGAAGACAGCATGTCATATCACTATTTGAAAAGAACAGCTTTTAAGAATTACTTCATTTACCAAAGCCAACGTGGGTAATGTACCCTGACACACATGTTGTAATACAAAGTCACAAAGAACGAGTTTTAACAGTTTAATTGAGGAACCCTTCTGGGAGAAGGACCAAAGATACAAAGGAACCCACAATTCTGGATTACTTTTAAGGAAAAAAGTAGTTTTACCAAATCACATACAAATTCTAGTTTTATTCCTCTTAGTTGTGTTAACTTAAATTTCTTAAATACAGTATTGTGATAATGAATATTCATTGTTAATGAACAGTCAGAGAACCTACTATAGAAAAACCCTTCCCATTTAGCCCACAGGACATATTAACGTAATACAGGTTGAATGAATACTTCTCAAAATGTTCTTCTCTTGAAGAAAAGGCACAGCTCATAGTCTAAACTAAAACTGGTATAATGTGGTAAATGTTTTTGTTTTCCACATTGAAGCTCTCCTGTATTAAATTCCATCTTCTATGCAAATTTTTATAGAAACTCTTATTTTAGAATGTCATAACAAAATGCACAAGTTGCCTTTGCTGCTACTGAAATAACTGATGCATTCAGAATCCTTGTACCTTCAGCTAAATTGTAAGTGGACAAGTAGTTGCTAAAATAAGAATGATTAGAGTAGCTGGCACTGCGTTCTGCCTAATAGGGGAATTTTGTGCAAGCCTATGGGGTCATTCAGAGAGAATGTAAGAGATTACTATAATTTTGTAAGATGTAGATTTTTTTTTTTTTCTACGTGAAACTTGCAAAGAATTGAGTTGGACTTGCTGTCTTAAATCAGAAAAGTAGTGCATTTGTTCTTGCCATGTAATAGCCCAATAACAAGGGAGTAAACATAGCCTTATTTCTATATCTTGTAACTATTGTCGACTGCATAATAATAATACACACCTGTAGATGTAAATTACTAAACAGGTGATGGTTACACGCACGTGTCCCTGCCCTGTGAAGGGCTTACAAACTAAGGCCCTGATCATATATACATTTGAGTAGGCCCATAGTGTAAAATTGGAGCCTTAGCATACGTTATGGGTTTGGGCTCTGGATTGGCTATTATTTTATATTCTTGTTTATATTTTTCCTCATAATAGGAGGGCAATGCTGGGAGTGGGTGGTAGAGAGCAAATAAACTTAATTGTCATCTGTCACTTATTTATTTGGATTTATTACAGATTTGGTTCAAGTTGCTTTTTTTACCTGTTCATTCGAGTTAGCTATTAAAAATGTGAATTCTCCCTGGTGCTCACTCTTCAATGAAGATGATGCTAAGGTAGGTGTTGCACGTATGTAGTATGGTGGCGTTAACTTTGTGTAAAGTTGTTCTGTTCAGTTTTGCGTATTTATGTAAACAGTTTGTTATACGGATATTCTTACAAAAAAGAAGTTTTAGTTTAATGTTTCTTTCAGATGTAATTCTGCAATATGAAAGATTTTACATGATTTACTACACTTATGAAAAGCAAATCTGAGCATCAATTAGAACATACTGTAACAGAAATACCCATTTTTCTGTGTTAACTGACAAATCGTTTAGACTTCTAAAAGAGAAACGTTTTTCCTCTCTCTTTTGTCTATCAGGCTTCACTGTGCCTGACAAAAAACATTCAAATGTTTGTCTTGTCTTTTCTTATGGGGGAAGAGGGATGACAAGGTGAAAACTGAACTTGAATGTGTATCATTTATTCTTGAAATTGTGAAATAGTACCCCAGAAAATCAGTGACAGCAACTTAGAGCAGCCCTCTTAATAAAAAGGTCCTGGGCACTCAATGAGGCAGGGCTCCTTTGGAAAAACTTACAGTATGTCATGATGCAGTTTTAGACTCTTACTGAGACTAAACACAAGGGGGCAGAACTAAGTCTGCATGGCAACTGTAATTTTGGCATTTGCCTACTTTTGCATGCTTGACTTTGTAACCTTAAAATTTGTTTAACTTCATTCATGTTTAAAAAGGGAAATTAGGAAAAATTCAACAAATTCCATCATGTTGAACCATATTGACTCCCATGTGACTGATCAGCATTGGAACCTCTAGATCCACAGCACAGACATCTGCTACTTGAGCTAATGGAGTAATTGATAGCAGTAGTAAGTTATTGTCTACATGGACCACCTGCTAGAGGGAGATGAGGCACGTTTTACCAGTGGCTTTCCCAGCTGCTTGCTGAAAGAAGAATGGTGAGACTCAGGAATCATGAATTCTATTCCAGGTTCTGAGGTGAGGATTCTTTAGTGGTTAGACCCTTGTGCGCAGTCCCCCCCAGTTTGTCCCAGTCTCTCTCCCTTTATTTTTTTAGAGCATGATAGAAGTAGTGTTCAGATCTGCAAGCTCTGAAGGAAGGAACAAAAAGTAAAAAACAAACCAAACAAAAAACCAAACAAGCAACAAAAAACAACGGAGTAAATACTTGTAAGCTTGTGTCTAAGGCACAGGATTTGAAGTCAGGAGATTGGAGTGCCACTCTTGACCCAGATACATACTTTTTGTGAGTTTCAGCTTGTCTTTCTCCTCCTGAGTTTCCTCATTGGTAAATTAGGATTAACATTCTTGCCTAGCTCACAAGATTGTTGAGAGTAACTAGTGTTTGTAATGCATACTTTAGATGTTCTGGAGAAAAGTGGTAAAGAACATTATTCACTTCTCCACAGAAAAATATTAGATTGGAATCGGAAGAGCCCAATTCAGGGAGATAACTATGCCTGCTAATGTTTGTTGGTGTGGCTCCATATATCATAAGAGTGCCTATACTTCCATCCCCTCTCTTTCAGTTCTTCTTACTACAGATATATGCAGGAAAGCTCGCTGGTAACTGATGTTGCCGGAGGAGTTCTGGTCTAATGAAACAGTGAAACTTACGTTACATCCATTGCTTCATGAGGATTCAGCACTGTAGGGTAATTTAGACCTACGCATTAGAGGAAAAAAACCAGAGTTTTCTATCCCTGTCACATGTAACTCACTGTGATACTCCTAAGACATTTGAGCAGTTTTGGCAAGAATGTATCCCCCTCCCCCTGCCAAAACAAAATAAGGTTTGGCGATATCTGCCGCTTGCATCAGTACTCTGTGGAATCTGCACTGTTGGTTTTTGGGTGGAAATTCAGGGTGTTGGTTTTGACCTATAAAGACATAAATGGCTTGGGATCTTCCCGTCAAACAGATGGCTGTTACTCTGAAACTTCTCTTCTTGTGTGACACTGCTGCAGCACCAATCAGCAGAGATGCTTGAGCTGGAGCCCGTTGTTCTAAATATGAGGGAGTTGCTGGCAGGACATATTCTGTAAGGGGCCCTGGACTTTTTTATTCACTTGATCATTCTCCCAGCCCAAAATAGCCTGAACTTGTTGACCATCAAAGTATGCCATTTTTATCAGGCATTGGGGGTGCGGGAAAAAGAAGAAAGGGAGGGTCTCTGTGAGATGAGGGTTTTTTGCTTCAGTTGAATGGCTTCTCCTTGTTTATTTTTGGTTAGTCTTATTAACTGTTCCATGTTTCATTTTAAACAAGGGGATTGTATTTGAGGTCAGGGTACCGAGGGCCATTTAGAGAGACACTTTTGTTTTTAGATATTGAACTGTATAAATCATGTTTTAGTCTATCCCAACATTGACTCTGTTCTTTGTCACTGGAATAAGCTTTAAGCCTCCTGCGTTTGATAGTCCATATGCTTCTGGCAAACAAAAACCTTTCTACAGCTAAGTCAGCTGCTAGAGATTGGAGAGGATAGTACTTCAGGTATAAGAATGAGGATTGAAACTGATCAGGGTGAAGATGCTCTACATCTTACGTTTGTTGACGTGATGTAATAATGCCTGGTACTTAATAGTGCTTTTGGAAGCCCAATAAGACGCACTTTCCAAAGATTCTAAGCTTTATAACACAATGGGGCATCCCTTGAATTAAGCATTACCAAAGTACATATGGCATTTATGGGATATGTTGAATTCAACAAAGTTGACTTTTCATCTTCTCCTTTTTAGGCTTTCAGAGCTGTAAAGATATTGTACCCCCCTCCCCCCCCCCAAGATCAGGTATCCACTGTGGAATTTGGAGACCCATGTCCCAGGACCAAATTTGATGAAAAATGTATTAATTGCATCAGCTTTCATTATCAGTACAAAGATGTAGAAGTAATATTTGGTTGGTTGAGGTTGTCGTGATGTGTACTGAAGGTGGTCATATGGATAAGGATGAGAGGCTTTTTTTGAAGAGGTAGAGGTCCCCTTTATATCTATTGCTGGCGGGGGGAGAGGTTGGTTGTTTGCCTTCATCCCAAGGGTGGCTATAGCTTGGAGTGTCAGTGTGTGACAGAGGTTCTGGGGATTTTTTTTTTTTTATTTTTTAAAAGACAACCATGATGACTTAAATGTCAGTCTCGGTTCTGGTATTCCGTTGGAGTTAGATCACGCATGTAAGGGTGATGTATGATCTGCTTCTGCTTAGATTTGGCTTCTGAGAAGATCAGCTCTCCTTTCAGATTATGCTGTGTGTCTCAGCAGCTTTTGGTATGACTGACCAAGTTGGGGACCAAGGGCTATTGCTGTATGTTTGCAATTGTCTTTCAGAGGTTCAGTCACTTCTAAAAGTTGGTCAGAGATGGCGGGCATATCACTGAGGTATCTGCTGTGCATCATCCCTGAAGAAGTTCTATGTCCTATGGTATACAGGAAGTCAAACTGGATGATTTCAGCTGTACCATCTGGCCTTGGAATCTCTGAATAAAAATCAGTTTTGGTCAGTTGAGAGTCCTCTGAGTGTGAGCTTATAAACACTGTGTAGACCAGAGGTGGGCAAACTACAGCCCACAGCCACATCCAGCCCGCGGGACCATCCTGCCCGGCCCCTGAGCTCCCGGCCAGGGAGGCTAGCCCCTGGGCCCTCCCCCACTGTCTCCCCTCCCCTGCAGCCTCAGCACAATGTGCCGCCAGCGCTCTGTCTCACTGCTCGTGCCAGGCCGCGTGGTGGCGGCGTGACTGGCTCCGGCCAGGCGGCGGGGCTTTGCTGCTCTGAGCAGCATGGTAAGGTGGTGGGGTGTTGGATAAGGGGCAAGAGGTCCTGGGGAGCAGTCAGGGAACAGGGGGCGTTGGATAGGCCTGGGAGTTCCGGCGGTGCCTGCCTGGGTGTGTGGATAGGGGTCAGGGCAGTCAGGGGACAGGGAGAAGGTGGGGTTGGGTAGGGGGTGGAATCCGGGGGGGGGGGGTGGTTAGGGGCTGGGGTCCCGGGAGGGAGTGGTCAGGGGACAAGGAACGTTGGATGGGTCTGGGGTTCTGAGGGAGGCGGGAAGTGGGAGGGGGCGGATAGGGGGCAGGGGCCAGGCTGTTTGGGGAAGCACAGCCTTCCCTACCCAGCCCTCCATACAGTTTCGCAAAGCCGAGTGGCTTTTGGGCCAAAAAGTTTGCCCCCCCGGTGTAGACCAATACAGAAGCATCACTATACTTATAAGTAAGACTAAGATTTTGTCATGGATATTTTTAGTAAAAGTCACGGACACATCATGGGCAATAAAGAAGACTTCTCGGAAGCTCGTGACCTGTCCCTGACTTTTACTAAAAATATCCATGATAAAATGGGAAGGGAGTAGGCAGCTGTGGGGTGGCTGGGAGTTCTGGGGCCCCCACCACCCGTGGAGGCTCAGAGCTCCAGGGTCTCCCTGCCACCAGTGCCGGAGGGGAGCTACAGGATCACTCTGCCCCGGCGGTGGAGAGTGCTGTGGGAATCCCCTTGCCACAGCTGCGGTGGGAAATGGGCAGGGTTCTCCACCCAGGGAGCGGGCGGGGGTCCCCCTGTGCCCCGCGGTGGGAGTTGCGGCGTACCTCCGCTGCGCAAAGCTTTTGAGAGCTTGGGGGCCTGCTGCCTCAGGTGGTGGGGGAACCTTACAGCTCCCCGCTGCTTCGGGAGGCGGCGGGACCCTGCAGCTCCCATCTGCCAGGGCTGAAGTCACGTATTCCATGACTTCCGCATCCTCCATGACAAAACCATAGCCTTACTGATAAGTAGCTGTGTATTTTTTATTTTATTTTATTTTATTTTATTTTTTCCTATCGACCCTGGAAATTGGTCTTTGTCTGGAGTATTTGGACAATATCCCTGGTAGGATGTGTTTGAGTTAGCTTATCCTCATCCTTTTGGATATAGAAGTCTTGCCTTTGGGTAGAAGTTATTGATGGGAGGGTCACTGCTTGTTATAACTTCACTTAAATGGATTTAATCAGAAGTAGTGTTCTACCAATAAAATAAAAACCAGCAGGATCTTATTAAAGGGGAAAAGGCAAAATACCACATTTATTGTGAATACAGAAAGAATCATAGTAAGCAGTTAGTTATAGCTATAACATTCCATTCAATCTCATATTTATTCACACATTCATTCATACAAACACACACACACACACACAGGTTCTGCAAGGTTGTTATCATAGTTACCAGCCTTAGAGTTGCTCATGCCAAGCCACTGGCCAGGTGGCCTGGACATGAGGAGGGAGCAGGGCCTTGTCAGATGCTCATCTGATGCTCCTGGAAGTTGGTTTGCAGAATCAGACCCCAAAGTTCTCACTTTTTAGAGTCTATTTTTGTAGGAATTTCTTCCTATGCCAGTCTATGGGAATTGCTTCATCATGCTGTTGCTGAATCAATCAGCGGATAGCACATTCCTGACGGCTCCGTGCTGCTAGATGTTATCTTATTCTTTGGTTCTCCCATTCTTGAGGCTGTTGGGTGGATTCCAGTCTGCCCTCCGGGGGTCCTCTGGTTATTTCCACTTGACGACTTCTTCAGCCGATGGACACTGGATTCTTAGGCTGGCACCTCCCTGATCATTCAGTTATTATCCACACCAAGCATCCATCCACATACATCCTCTATCTCTATTTTAATCACAATTGTTAATACAACAAAAGGGCGGGGAGTCTCTGGGTGCTGTTTCTGTTGTTAGAGTATTGCTTTGAGTCTCTCTCTCTGTGAATTGCTTTGAGAACAGACTCTGTCTTAGAATGTACTAACGCAATTAGCAGCTTGCAAGTTTCACACACACAGGGAGAGAAACAGTACCAAAAACCAAGAGACCTCTTAATTAGTAATACCCTGGAATTTAAACTATGGGGCATCAAACTCATTTGTGATTTTAATACAGAACTTCTTTAATATGATCCAACAGTAGTGTGCCAAACTAAGAATCTTACCACTTTTGACCAAGACCTTTCTATGGAAAAACAGATGTGTACAAGTGTGGGGTTTTTTTCCATTGTGCAACTGGCACATCCTGTCCCCTTATTTATCCCATTATGGCTTTACAAATACACACACCATAGTAATTATCACATTACTGGACTTCAGTGACTTGCAGCTTATTTAGAATGCAGCAGCATATATATTTAGGAATAATGTATATTTATTGCAACATTATGTTTAAGTGTTTGACAGTGGTTCTCTTCTGAAAATCTAACTTTAGATAAGATGCAAGAGGTGGCAGTAACAAACAAAGGAAGGGAGGCTTAAGAGGAGGAGAGCATGGGTTTGAGTATAAGATGATACAGTTTCTTGTGTATATATACACAGAATCATAGAAATGTAGGGCTGGAAGGGATATCAAGAAGTTTTCAAATTCAGCCCCCTGCACTGTAGCAGGATCAAGTAAACTTAAATCATTAGGTGTTTGTCCAACTTGTTCTTAAAAACCTCCAATGTTGGGAATTTCACAACCTCAATTGGAAGCCTATTCTGGATCTTAACTACCCTTACAGTTAGCAAGTTATTTTCTAATATCTAACCTAAATTTCCTTTGCTGCAGATTAAGCCTTTTACTTCTTATCCTACCTCCAGTGGAGATGGAAAACAGTTGATCACTGTGCTCATTATAACAGCCCTTAACATATTTGAAGACTGTTATCAGGTCCTGCCTCAGTCTTTTTTTCTCAAGACTGCCAGTTTGTTTGTTTGTTTGTTTTTTTTGTTTTTTGTTTCTTTTAACCTTTTCTCATAGGTCAGGTTTTCTAAACCTTCCATCACTTTTGTTGCTCTCTTCTGGACTCTCCTAAAAAGTTTTCATCTTTCCTAAAGTGTGGTACCCAGCATTGGACACAGTACTCCAGCTGAGACCTCACCACTGCTGAGTAGAGTGACAATTACCTCCCATGTCTTGTACTGCTGTTAATACACCCCAGAATATTAGCTTTGCTTGCATCTGGATTTCAGTGTTGACTTATTTTCAATTTGTGGTCCATTATAACGCCCAGATCCTTTTCAGCAGTACTACCACTTTAACCAGTTATTCCCCAGTTTGTAATTGTGCATTTGATTTTTCCTTCCTAAGAGAAGTACTTTGCATTTGTCTTTACTGAATTTCATCATCTTCAATTCAGACCAATTCTCCAATTTGTCAAGGTCATTTTGAATTGTAAACCTGTCCTCCCAAGGACTTGCAACCCCTCCCAGCTTGGTATCATCTGAAAACTTTATAAGTACACTCTCCACTCCATTATCTAAATCATGAAAGAAAATATTGTATAGTACTGGCCCCAGGACTGACCCCTGTTGGACCTCACTAGATGCGCCCTCCCAGTTTGACAGTGAACTAGTGATAACTACACTTACAGTATGGTCTTTCAACCGATTTTGCACCCCCCTTATAGTAATTTCATCTAGACCACATTTCCTTAGTTTGCTTATGAGACTGTCATGTGGGACTGTGTCAAAAGCCTTGCTAAATTAAGATATATTATTGCTAAAGTTTCCTCCCAATCCATTAGACCGTAATCTTGTTAAAGAATGAAATTAGGTTGCATTAGCATGACCTGGATTTGTCAAGAGTGTGCTGGCTATTCCTTATAACTCTATTACCCTTTAGGTGCTTACAAATTGATTTTTTAATTATTTGTTCATTTGTATTGAAGTTAGGGAATTATAGACCAGTCAGCCTGAGTCCTCTTTGTTCCCCTTTTCAAACATAGGTACTCTGTTTGTTTGCCCTTCTCCAGACTTGTGGGACCTCACCTGTTGCCAGTGAGTTCTCAGAGACAATTGTTTCATCTAGTTCCTTAAGTGTGCTAGGATGAATTGCAGCAGGCCCTGCTGACTTGAATACATCTAACTTATTTAGATATTCTTTGACCTGTTCTTTCTCTATTTCCATATGCATTCTTTCCCCCTTGTTGTTCATATTACTTATGTTGAGTATCTGGTCACCACTAACAGTTTTAGTGAAGACTGAAACAAAATAGACATTATGCCCCTTAGCTTTCTTAATGTCATCAGCTCTCTTTCTCTAAGTAGAGGACCTATTCTTTCCTTCATCTGTCTCCTGCTCCTAATGTATTTACAGAACATCTTCTTATTGCCTTTTTTGTCCCATGCTAGGTGTAACTCATTTTGTGCCTTAGTCTTTCTGATTTTGTTCCTACATGCTTGTGCTATTCTTTTGTACTCCTTAGCAGTTTGCCCATGTTTCCACTTTCTATAGGATTCTTTTCTGAATTTCTGGCCATTACAGAGCTCCTGATGCCGCCATATTGGCCTCTTAATATTCCTATCTTTCCTATTGGGATAGATTTCAGTTGTGCTGTTAATATGGTTGTCTTGAGATACTTGCAGCTCTCCTGAACTTTTTCCATTAGATTTTCTTTCCATGGTACCTTATCTACCAGTTCTGAGTTTAAGTCTGCTTTTCTTAAAATCCATTTTCCTTATTCTGCTGCTCTCGCTACTTCCTTTCCTTAGACTCATGAAATCCATCTTTTCATGATCACTTTGACACAAATTGCTTTCCACCTTCAGATTTGCCACCAATTCCTTTCTATGGTCAGAATCCAGTCTAACATGGCTGCTCCCCTGGTTACTTCCTCCACTTTCTGGAACAATGACAGGTTTCAGAGTGGCAGTCGTGTTAGTCTGTATCCGTAAAAAGAAAAGGAGGACTTGTGGCACCTTGGAGACTAACAGATTTATTAGAGCATAAGCTTTCGTGAGCATCCAATGAAGTGAGCTGTAGCGCACTAAAGCTTATGCTTTGATAAATTTGTTAATCTCTAAGGTGCCACAAGTACTTCTTTTCTTCTGGAACAATGTATTTCTGGGTCATTAGAGTCCCCCCCCCCCCCCCCAAAATAAAAAATTCTGCACACAATATTTGAAAATTCTGCATATTTGTCAAAGCAGTGCAAAGGCTTGGGGGAGTCAGGGGTAACGGAAGAGCTGAAGAAGAGGGAAGGAGCCTAGGAGTGAACCTGAAGCGTGTTGGGTGTGGATGATAGGTTTTTTTTCGGGGGGTGTGGGTGGGATTGTTAGGGAAGCCTCCCCCACGCAGACCCTGGCTGACCTCCAAGCCTCTCTCATTCAGTCAGCCCCTGTCCCCACACCCCTCATCCCCGTGGGTCTCTGCAGCCCCCCTCCCTCATCCCCAGGCTTAACGCTGTCACCCCACTAGCTCCTGAGCCCATGCTCCAGTCTGTACCCCCCACTAGCCAGTCTATCGACTGACACACACCCCTCCTCCCCCCCTGCAGCCCTGTGTGCTCCACTCTGTCCTAACATGGCTCCGCAGGCAGGGTGCTATGATGAACTTCTACTCCTGGGGGAATTCTGCAGCACTGGGCATAAAACTTTGTATTTTCCTGCATAAAGTACATTTTGCTAAGAAGTGCTGCAGTTCTGCCTTTTGCCCACCACAGGCCGCTGTGGAGCTAGAACAGCTGGCATGAATGCAGCTGGCTGTTCTGGCACCACAGTGGCTTCTGATGGACAAAAGGTAGAACTGCAGCACTTCATAGGCAAAATGTTTTTTGTGTGGGGAAAATACAAAATTCTATACCCAGTGCTGCAGAATTCCCCCAGGAGTAATTTGTTTTAGAAATGTCTTATCTTACCCCCTCTTCCTGATTTGGTGATCTGTAGTAGACCCCTATAATGATGTGTCCTATTTTTGCTCCTTTTATCTTTACCCAGAGACTCACAACTGGTCTGTCTCTCACCTCTTTCTGAACAAGTGTGTGTGTAAGTGTCTAATATATTCATATTCTTGATGTATAATGCAATACCATGTTCCTTTTTACCCTGCCTGTCCTTCCTGAACAAGCTGTACCCTTGTATACGAGTCATGAGACTTATCCCACCAAGTCTCTGTGATGCCATTTGTCATAATTTAGCTTATGTACTGATACTTCCAGTTTTTCCTGTTGGTTCCCCATACTCCTTGCATTTGTGTGTAGACTTCTAAGGTGTTGATCAGATTCCCTCTCTGTGTCCCTCTTGTTCTCCATCCAATGAAGTGAGCTGTAGCTCACGAAAGCTTATGCTCAAATAAATTGGTTAGTCTCTAAGGTGCCACTAGTACTCCTTTTCTTTTTATGACTATATAGTAATTTTCCATATCCCCCCAAACATCTAATCCTCTTCTAAGGTCACTTTGCTTTATACTTATTTCTGGGCTTTTGTCACCAGCTCCCTTTAAACCTAGTTTAAAGTTCTCCTCACTAGGTTGGCGATGGTTTTGGTCAAATTATCTTTTTCAAAAGTATGTTTGCTTCCAAACTAATATGTTTGAAGGGCTGTCTCTGAGAATGGAGCTGATGTATGAGTGTGAAGTAGGGATCTAGGAATGTTGGGACCTGGCATGTAAATGGGGAGAGGAGAAGGGGACCAGAGGAAGAGCCCAGGCATAATGGGGTAGGGCAGGCCAGCCAGCCAGGTTAGCAACATGAGAGCAGGTTCAGTAAACCACATGGCAATCATATCAGTTGGTGGTTCAAGTTGCTTTGGTGGAGTATTGCCGTCTCTACGTCAGAAGAACTGAAGTGTTCATTTGTAATAACATGTTGCTCTGGCTTTGAGGAATGCTAGAGTTTTCAGAAGTCTGCCCCAGGAAGCTGTGTAGGGGGAGAAAAGTGGGGGTCTTTTGATAGTGCACCGGGTTTTGGTGTCCTGTGCAGCTGCCCATAGCAGGGGAAGCTGGGCAGGCTCTGTCTGCACTCATGTTTGTCTGGTGGGATTCACTTCAGCAAGACAGATCTTGGCACTAGGCTCTTTAAGTTGATAATTTAATGATGCATTATACATAAAAACAAGGTGATGAAAGCCGTAGAAGTTAAGGAAATAGCATTGCTCTTCTGCTTGAAGCTTTCCCACAACAAAAAGCTACTACAAATATGACATTAGGAGGAGTTGTACACTCATGCTGGAAGAGCAGAAATCAGTGGCCATTTTTGTTTGTTTCAGAGTAACAGCCGTGTTAGTCTGTATTCGCAAAAAGAAAAGGAGTACTTGTGGCACCTTAGAGACTAACCAATTTATTTGAGCATGAGCTTTCCTGAGCTACAGCTCACTTCATCGGTGAAGTGCATCCGATGAAGTGAGCTGTAGCTCACGAAAGCTTATGCTCAAATAAATTGGTTAGTCTCTAAGGTGCCACAAGTACTCCTTTTCTTTTTGTTTGTTTGTGTTTTTAATTCAGGATGCAACAGTAGGCATGTCCAGTTTTTTTTTAAAGAAGACTGATCAAACTTGCCCATTTTCCTAAGAGAGCTGGCAGTGCCATGCTATTTGTAGTAGTGTCTTCATCTAGACAAAAGTTGCGTTTTTGTAACACATTTTAAAATCTTATTCTAGGTACTAGAATACCTGAATGACCTAAAACAGTACTGGAAGAGAGGATATGGGTATGATATCAACAGTCGTTCCAGCTGTATTTTATTTCAAGATATCTTCAAACACTTGGACAAAGCCATTGCAGAGAGTAAAAGGTAAAAAAGCATTTTTTTAAATTTAATTAAACTTGCTTTTAGCTTCAATTTTCTGCACTTTGGTCATGACTCATACACAGCCCTAACGGGGTAGATCTGAAGGAGATTAATGCTTAGAACTTGGATAATGGCTCAAGAATAAAATAATACTTGGGCTTGGTTAGAATCCTTTAAGGGACTGATTCTCACATATATAATAAGGCAATATTAATTCCTCATGCTGCATCCTGTTTAGCCGTATCAATATCTGTGAATGGAGTTTCATCCAAAAATATTCATAAGATCTGGAGGGGTTTTCTCCTTGTTTTATGACCTGCTCTCTCCTTCTGCACACGCATAGCTAAATGGCTTTAACTCAAACTTCTTAAATTATTTATTTTTCTTAGCTGAGAGAAAGCTTTGCAAGTTATGGCCCACTGGGAAAACTTTTGAAGACGTTATGGTGTTTAGCACACTACTTTTTGTGTTGTAATAATTTTTTTGAAAAGGATAAAAGTACTTCTTCACATTATTTTATTTTTATTACCATAGCCCCTAGGAACCCTAATCATGGACCAAGACCCATTTTGCTAGATGCTGTACAAATACAGAGCAAAAAGACTGTCCTTGCCTCAGGGAACTTAGGCTAAAGACTATCTCTGTTTGTTGGATTAACAAAAGCCTGTGTTCTATTTTTTTTTTTAAGTTATTGAATCATTTAAGACTTACATGATTAGCCAGCAGCCAAGTCTGAAAGAAATTAATCATTTTGATTTAGATAGTGTTGATGTTTTGTTCTAGCTCATTAAGAACATCATAATTTTAAGAGATTTCAGGTTAAAATCATTAACAACAAGGACATTTGTTTTTTAAAAAGTTAAACTGAAAATTTAGAATTTAACTTACTACTTACCAGTAATATGTGCTTTTTAAACTCCTATCAGATTGGATATGAAAGGTAAGTTTGTTCAGGTATGCGTGTGTTTTCTTAGTTGTGTTTACTCTGATTCTCCTGCTACTGGACTGAGATGACTCTCTTTTTTTTTAATTTTTCTAGACCAGTGGTTTTCAACCTGTGGTCCACGGACCCCTGAGGATCAGCAGTCTATGTCTAAGATTTCCAAAGGGGTTCACACCTCTGTTTGAAATATTTTAGGGGTTGCCAAATGAAAAAAGATTGAAAACCACTGTTCTAGACCAGTTCAGATACTTGAGTATAGTTCCTCCCTCCACGGAGTCAGAGCATTGGAGCTTCTGAGGTTTAATTTCGCTGTTTTATATAAAGGGCGTATCATCTTAGACTTCTAGGTTTGTCACTAGCCGTTAGAATACAGACAAGGCTATCTGGCTACAAAAGTAGTTTTCGAGCCAAGCCAAATAGATGCTTTGAATCATCTCTTGCAAACCACAGCTATCATCCCAATCCCACAGGATCTGGAGAGGGCAAGCCATGTACTCAGCATATTCAAAAGGCAGGCTTTCATCCAGGATTTGACGTGTAAATTGCTCTCTGAGCACCAAACTTTTTCATGAATCCCAAGTCAGTGGTACATATGGTCAATATAGGAAAATGTCTGTCTGTCCTATGGATCTTCAGGATGCCTATCTACAGATTCTTACTCTTCTACTACTTATTTCTATTGCTTCGCCAACCTGGGACAAAAATGTTAATACCAGGCCTTACAACTTGGTTTACCCTCAAATCCCAAACCTTTATTCAGGTTATGATACTCAGGAAAGGCAGTTTCCTAAACTTTTCAAGCCTTGTCTTGACTGGCCAGGTTCATATTATTGTGAGCATACCATTTTCTGAAGTAACATGACCAATAAAGAGGAAAAAAAGCAATTTTATTTTAATCCAGAGTTTCTTACCTGTGTACACACTCCAAGCCAGGTTCTACAGCTTGTGCATCTTCTGGGATCCCATATGGAGTTACTGCAGACCCTTAGGTCTGCAATCACAAGCCTGGATGTTAATTTTTCCTAGGCACATTGGGCCTCTTAAACACCTTGACTATTGGAAAATGCAATCAAAGAACTAAGTTCCTGAGGATACCACCACAAATTGGAATCTCCTTCAAGAAGTTGCTTATCCCCAAAAGTTGCTCAAAGGGATGTCCTTGCATCCCCTTGACTGCCTGTAATCATGGATGTCAGCCTATACAAGTAGGGAGCTTTTGTGGGGAAAGGCTATTGGCAGTGATCATTCATGGGGAAAATTGTTTATCAGCCATCTGGAAGAGGGAGTGGTAAAGCTAGCTCTTGTAGTTGAGGTTTTTAGAATGAAGCATGTAGTTCAGTAGAACAAGACCACAGTTGTATACGTCCTCCAGCCAGAGACTATAAATTAAGATGTCTATTTCAGTGGTCAGCTGCAACGTGTTGCATCAGAAATTCAAAAAAGCAGTTTGTGCTCAATGGGGAGGAAGGCGGCCTCCACAGACGAGGTGCATCTGGCTATCTCTTTCTAAATAGATCTCTGTGACTAGACCTCTGTTTTATTTAGTGGTGGAAAAAGGAATTTGAAATTCCTTTAAAGGCTGTTCAGACAGTGCTTAGCTTTGTCTTAAGTAGAGAACACCCTTGTTAAAGATCTGCAAGGCAGCTGCTTTGCGTTAGATGCACGTTATTGCAGAACGCAGTGGATGGGACGCTGTAATTGAGCAGAAGGTTGCTTCAGGAGCCTGTAAGGCGGTAAACCCAGCTTAAAACATTAGAATGGATTGAGGAGGTCTGGACGTAGTATACAATAATAAAGGGAAGAGAAGTTTTTTTTTTTTTTTTTAAAGGTGTCATGAGTCTAAATACACTTTTAGCCTAACTCAGGACCCCATGGGGTCACTCTGGCTTGTCCAGTGGTGATTGCAAGTTTTTCTTTGCTGCCCTACAGTAGACTTACTGCTTTAAAGTTCACAAAGTTGGTTTCCATCTGCTAGCAGGAGAGAAAGTTTCCATACATTTGGATCTTTATTCAAAAACTCTGAGAACATAAATAGATGCCAACTGTATACATGAAAACTCTAATATTAAGGCGTATAAAACTGTTCAGCGCCAACATTTAAGTTTGTTAAACTACCTGATAACTCATTTATCAGTGGGGTTATTTAGGAATGATACGTAGTGCAGGATGTTTTATTCTACAGTAACATTTAACCTCCTCTGCAAGGAGGAACAGAAGTAAACTTTTATTACATAAGGAACTGCAATTGGTAAGATTAAATTGTTATTTTAAACATATCATGTACTTCATTATGCTTTAGAAAACATAATATGAAAATAGCAAGTGACATGGGAAACCACATTTTCTAGACCTTTTTGGATTAATGAACCTTCTCTCTATTCGAAAAACTTTTAAGTGTTACAACCAGGGCTTGGTTGGTCAGACCTAACGTTGGAGTTGGGAGTCAAGCCGAGAGTCCAAGCCAGACCAGGGATCAGGAACAAGACAGGAAGGCAAGAACCAGGAGCAAGGCAGGGAAATGGGAAGCAGGGACAGATCAGGAAAGCAAGGCTCAGGCATCAGGATAAGAAAGCCAGATCCTGTGGAGCTGCCAGATCCTATGTATCAGCTGGCTTGGAATTCGCTCTGTTGCCTGTAGAACTTCCTGTGTCATCTTGCAGTTTAAACAGTGTACCTAGCCCAGTCAGGGACTCTGGGGTTCTTGTAATCCAGGGATCTCGAACTCAAATCACCACGAGGGCCACATGAGGACTAGTACATTGGCCCGAGGGCCGCATCACTGACATCTTTTCATATAAAGATACAAAAGTCCCCAGCCCCGCCACCACTCTACCCCTCCATGCCCCCATTCCAACCCCTTCCCCAAAGTCCCCACCCCAACTCTGCCCCCTCCCTGCCCTATTCCAACCCCAGGTGCTTCCTACTGCCAAACAGCTGTTTGGCTGCGCTTAGTGCTTTCCAGGAGGGAGGTGGGAGTAGCGGGGAGCCATACTTAGGGGGAGGAGGCAAAGAAGAAGCAGGGCAGGGGCAGGGATTTGGGGAAGGGTTTTTTTATAGCTTTGCAGGTATTAAAATAAAAACTAGATTAAAAACCCAAATTTATTGTCAGATTGCTATCACTGACTGTACCCAGTAAGTATTAACTACGAGTCCCTTAAAAAGAATTCAGAGAAAATCATAAAATGGTAAATGGAGGTGACAGAGGAGGGAGGAAAAATAGGTGAGAAATAGTCAAGCAATGTATTTAAAAAGGCCTAAAACATACTCATTCATTCTGAGACTTACAAAGATTCTTCATTTGTTAATATGTTTTAGATTATTCAGATTTGTAATCTGAATAATGTTCATCTAATTTATATCCTTTTTACACTTTACTCACTTTGGACATACTCTCTGGTTTCACTCTGGTTCTCATGCACTAGCAAAAACACAGCTGTATTTGGGTTTCAGACACAGGAGGGAACACTTAAACACTGAGAATTTTGTGAACTATATGACACAGTTTTTATCTGTACTTTTGTCTATGGATACTAGATGAACAGTGTGCCATCTGTACAGCAAATAGGTCAGAATGCATATGCCCAAGTCATGGTCCTTTTCTGTTTAGGTAATTAAACTATAAAACATTACAATGGAGTTTAAGTTTTGAATAAAAACAGCATGTAGTTCCATCACAGAGCAGAAGATGGCAGAATTAAAACAGTGAAGACTTGAATATAATACTCTGAATTAGCTAATCTGTTCACTAAGTAATGCTTAAAAGTACATAGATATCTATCTCCAACCACTATTGCATCTGAGCATTTCATAAATATTAACTGATCGTCCTCACCCCTGTGACTCAGGGAAGTATTCATGATGCCTATTTTACAGATGAGGAGTTGAGGTACAAAGAAGTGTCTTCCCCAAGGAGTGTAGGGTAAAGCTGAGGCTAGAACCCTATCTTTTGAGCCCCAGTCCAGAATTGTAACCACCAGACCAATTTTCCACTATAATTCTAGTAAAACGCTGTTAGTATGTGTATATAAACATTATATATGCATTCATTGCTCTCTACTCTTGGTAGAGCAACTTCAAAATGGTGAGCAAGTGGCATATTGGGCAATAGTTATTCATTCATAAACAAATTATAGCATACCCTTTTGTGGGATGATACCTCACTTCAACATATGTCACAGCTAGGGAGTGATGTGTGACTTCTATTGCAATTTACCCTTTGCTTCCCTATCAGAAAGTAATTTTTTTGCAGAGAAGCAAAGAAGTCTGAAGGGGACATGAATTCTGTTCACGCACAGTGGCGCAGAATTATCCCAGGAGTACCATATCTACAAAATCCACTGTATCCACCGCTGCCCCTGGAGCTGCTGGCTGGGACTTTCTGCCCTGACGACCCCATCAAATGGGGGCCGTGCCCAACACTTTGGGAACCGCTGACTTAGTAAATGGTCGAACCATTTTTCTCGAACTGTAAATGACCAAATAGGATTAGAATGGATGCAACCTTAACCATAATGGGTGCAGCTGTTCCCATTTTGAAATAGCATGAGCAAAAAAGTCTAGTTTAAAAATTCTTTCTCTTTCTTAAATCTCAGCACAACTTAAAAGCAAAGTATTTTCATTTTCTTCTTTTTAATATGAGATGTAATCGATCCCTTGAAAAGTCTTCCTGATAAAACTTGTGTTCTCTAGTCAATACATACATAATATTTTTAAACATGGCATCAAAATTCTACATCATTTTCGTTGTTGGGCTTTCTTATTTTTAACTGCTATGTACATAAGTCAGAATTCCAGTTAGTGTATTTAGTTTTCTCTGAACAGCTTGATTTTAATCTAGTGGATTCAAAATATTTGCGCAAGCTGAGGTAAGAGATGTTAGCATGTATTCCTGTTCCAAAAGCTGCAGAAAACTTTGTTCCATGAGTTCAGAAAAGATCTAGAACAAGGGGTGTGTGTTTCTGTGTCAGTGTTTCTATTTAGTTTTGGTGGCACACAAGTGCTCTAATAATCTTGATGAACTGGTTCATAGTATATCTGAAAGTCCAGTGATTGTGTCATTTGCTAGTTGGGATAATGAGGCTTTTTCCCTTGGCCAGTGATATGGGGAGACCTATGGCCTGATACAAAGCCTGTTAAAGTCAATAGGAGGCCCTTTTTCTTAGGTAAATAGCATGTTTAAAACAGATACCATATCAGGTGTACCCTGTTTAGAGCCACAGCCCTCCATTATTGAGTGACTGCTGCTCATTGGAGGCTTTCAGACTTTGTCAAGGCTATCAAGCAGTTCTGGTTATTGCGTTGCTTCACTAGTCATTTTAGAAAATCAAACCTCCGTCATTTTTCTACTTTTACATTTGCTTTTTGTGATACCCATACAATTAAAAATGACTTGTCCTCCTGCTTTGTTAAATATAAATTTCAACCACATTTGAAATATCTTGTGGGATTCCACTGCTTTAATGACTGAAGCCACAGCTCTTGCGTCTATTTTAGAAAAACATTCCTCATAGTATGTTTAATAACCTTGCATATTTTAGTCTGAGGTGGATTCTGGTTTCAGATGTTCATCCACATGTCAGGGATAGATTTGATTAAAATATTGTGTGACTAAATGTGTGAAGTGCTCTCTTCTTCAGTAGTTTGTTGGTATTTGGTGCTGGGCCACTGTACACTGTTAACTCCTGCTCAGAGTTACACCAGTTTCAGGAGCATGACTAACTAGCCCATGATGGCTTTGTGGGCTACGCTTGGGATTGATCAAGTGCTCTAGGGTGGTGCCCAATTAGCTCATAGAGAAGCTGTGCCAGAAAGAGGTTGCTAGAACACTAAAGGAAAAGATGCTTAGGGAGGGGGAGGGGAAAAAAGGAGCTCTCCAGAGAAGATCTGCAACATACTAGAAGGAGTTCACAGCAGGTAGAGTAGGCTTCTGTCGGGGTGAATGAGAAACCCAAGAGAATGGTCAGGGTCCCTTGGCAAGGGAGACATTGACAGAGTTCCTCTCATGAGGCTCTGAGAAGAAAGCTGGTGTAGGCGTCCAGACCAGAGTCCTATAGGTGGACTCTGGCTCCTGGGAAGGGGTTAAGAAGGAGCGAGATCTGGTGGAAGAAACCCACAGGGAGCAGAGTAGACTCCCATATGGGAAGCCCTGAGTTAAAGCCAACAGTGGATAGTAGAAACCCACAAGAAACAGGTTACACTCCCATGGGAGAAGTCCTGGGATAGGACCTTTAACTGGGAAGACAGAGACCTCCACAGCAAACTGCCGGAGCCCCTGAGTAAGGCAGGAAGCGTGGGGAATCCTGCTGGAGAAGTAGTATCTAGTTTGGCTTGAAAGGGACCAAAGAAGAATTATTACTTTGGATTTGTTAGGGCTTTCTTTTGAACCTTTTTGTTCCCTCAGAGGGGGGGTTGGATTTTGTGACTTTGCCAGGGAATTGAGCCCTGGAACACCTCGTGAGAGGAAGACAGCTAAAACAAGGTACCGGGGATGAGGACCCCTTACAGCATCACACCCTGACACAGTGGGCCACTATAGGTGGTGAGTAAACCACCTTCCTAGACCTTTTTATTGAAAAAGCTAGCTGCTCCCATTTCTCTTGGGAGCTTTAAGGCACTCTAGAGAATGTTTGTTTCAACTTACTGAGTGATGAGAGTGAGCTACGAAAGGTTGGGATATCTTACCTAATACAAAATAGGTTGAAGTCTTGTCTCAGAAAGCCTTTTAGTATTACATAAAAGATTAAAAATGTAGTATTGGAAAATCCTCAGAGACACTGAAAAAAAGAAAAGGAGTACTTGTGGCACCTTAGAGACTAACAAATTTATTTGAGCATAAGCTTTCGTGAGCTACAGCTCACTTCATCGGATGCATGCAGTGGAAAATACAGTGGGGAGATTTATATACACAGACAACATGAAACAATGGGTGTTACCATACACACTGTAACAAGAGTCATCAGGTAAGGTGAGCTATTACCAGCAGGAGAGTGGGGGGGGGACCTTTTGTAGTGATCATCAAGGTGGGCCATTTCCAGCAGTTGACAAGAACGTGTGAGGAACAGTGGGGGTGGGGTGGGGGCGGAATAAAAATGAGGAAATAGTTTTACTTTGTGTAATGACCCATCCACTCCCAGTCTTTATTCAAGCCTAAGTTAATTGTATCCAGTTTGCAAATTAATTCCAATTCAGCAGTCTCTCATTGGAGTCTGTTTTTGAAGTTTTTTTTATTGAAGAATTGCCACTTTTAGGTCTGTAATCGAGTGACCAAAGAGATTGAAGTGTTCTCCGACTGGTTTTTGAATGTTATAATTCTTGATGTCTGATTTGTGTCCATTTATTCTTTTACGTAGAGACTGTCCAGTTTGGTCAGTGTCCATGGCAGAGGGGCTTTGCTGGCACATGATGGCATATATTACATTAGTAGATGCGGAGGTGAACGAGCCTCTGACAGTATGGCTGATGTGATTAGGCCCTATGATGGTGTCCCCTGAATAGATATGTGGACACAGTTGGCAATGGGCTTTGTTGCAAGGATAGGTTCCTGGGTTAGTGTTTTTGTTGTGCGGTGTGAGCTCTCCTTACCGGATTGCTCTTGTTACAGTGTGTATGGTAACACCCATTGTTTCATGTTGTCTGTGTATATAAATCTCCCCACTGTATTTTCCACTGCATATATCCGATGAAGTGAACTGTAGCTCACAAAAGCTTATGCTCAAATAAATTTGTTAGTCTCTATGGTGCCACAAGTCCTCCTTTTTCTTTTTGCGGATACAGACTAACACGGCTGCTACTCTGAAACTGAAAAAAAGGACATGCATCCAGGTCTCTGAGAAGCTGCTGGTTAAAATTCTAGGCATGTTTAGATAAAAACTAGTGATCTATATTTGGTAAGTAAGTTAGCTTTGAAATAGTATTTTTCTTTCTGATATGACACATATTTCCTTTACTTGAAATATATTTGAATTAACTCTTTTTCTATCATTCATTTTTAAAACTTCCTTAGGCCATAAAGGTGGGTTAGATTTAAAAATAAATCTTATGTCTGCTGTGTAATTCAAGGATAGTAATTATTTCAGTCTCTCCTTAATCTGTTGTGATTTCCGTGGGCTCAGGACAACTTATTCTTGAGCAGTAAGTCGTTTTGAACTTGGAACTGCAGAATTTTTCCTTTAGGTGTGAAACTCCAAAATTTCTTGTCTTGGTCTACTTTTGGGTATTCAGGAACTGACTGTAACATCGCACTGCTTGATATGCACCTACTGTACTTTCGTAGTTACCATAAGGCCATTCTATTTGCCTTTTAAAATTAGCCCTCCCATAATATTTGACAGACGTGGATCCCAAAGTCTGGTTTTGAGAACTGGTTGGAGTATGTTTTCAATGAATACGGTTATGTTGCCATCTGTTATGAAGTGAGGATAACTGAAGATGCAAGCCTAGAATATCTAGATTTAACATTGGTTCTTCAGAGGAAACACAGAACGATGTTTAGACCACTACCCTGTTGTCCAAGTGCATAGTTAGAAGGTTGACTATCAAAAATGAGCAATCTCCTTTGCACAATAATCTCTTAATTGCGCCAATATTTTTGACAAAACTTTTGTGTGCCAGTAATTAAATATGGATTCATAAACTCCATTGAAATTCTTCTTGGCATCACTCTATTTGAACAATAAAACCCCGCAGATTTTTATGCATTAATTGTAAGATAGCTTGTTTGGATTTAAAACTTACTCCAAGAGCAAGATACATAATTTCCGTGTGCTTCTGTGCTTTGCAGAAATGGCAATAATGTTCAGCTGTCTGTCTGTCTTTTTCTTTCTGTCTTTGTGTTAATGTTAAATGGCATGCATCTTTTGGATGCCATGATAAATAAACACAAGAGGTAGCAGTCTGGTACTCCGTTTTGTGAACAAGGTCAAAATTGAATATAATTAGATGTGCAAGATGTTACCGCTTCGGTTGATCTGTGGCTTCCTATCCCATGTCAGCTATTTCTTTAGGAATTATGGAGATAACTCATTTAATGGTTACCAGTACACTTTGAAGAAAAGGCACTATTTCTTTGTCACGGAAGCAGTTGATAACTGGACTTAACAAGCTTGCACAAATTAGAGGACAACTGAGCAGTGTGTTATATAACATTAAGAGCTTTATTTAAGGAAATGGTCATATGATCATTCTCATACAAAGGCTTATGGTTTCATACATAGAGGATTTTCATTTGATCCATTATATATAAACAATGAATATATGGTTTATAAGGAAAGATCTGTTTTTGAGTTTTCTTAAGTTATTGATGTTTTCAGGGAAGAAAACAGCTACAGGTGTCTCAAAGGTAAATTGATCTGTCCAGTAAGATGATGATTAAACATTCATAGAGTATAAAATATCAGCTTTAGTAAGAGAATACAATGGGCAGGTGTTGGGTTAGTTCTGTGCTGAGTAGTTTTTAATTCTGATTGCTCACACTTTTGTGTTAACTTGCAATTCTAAAGAAGCATATTTCTCAATGGCAGTTTATCAAGTGAAAGTCACTGTTAAGGGGGCCTCGTGACTTTCATGACAGTATGACTCCTAGTCCTGTAAGAGAACAATAGTTGGTTTATATAGAAAATAATTAAGGATTTTAAGATTTAAAATCTAAGCGCTCTGCAATGAACAATTGGTGTACTGTAGCCAACACTATAGGCCTCTTATGCTTTCTGCTTTCTAAAATGTCATCTGGAGGTTTCATATGCAATTAGGGAGAAATGCTAGTTGAAGTTGAGGATAAGTCACATTTGTTTCCTTCCCTATGTCACCCATACAACGATGCCAAAACTATACTCGTTACCTGAAATTTTGCTTGTGATTTTTGTATCATAAAAGAATTTTTCTAGAAATTTCAAGGCAAATTAGACAATGAGAAGATTTTTCACTACTGGAAGCTTTTTCTTAACAATTCTTGTGTCATAACTTCTTCGAGTGCTGATCTTTATGTGTATTCCACTGTGGGGATCCACGTGTCCAGAGTTGGAGAATTTTGCAATTAGTATCCGTTGACCCACGCCTGTGTCCTTGCCCTCCTCGTGCCTCCAGCTGAACAGATAAAGGGTGGGGTCGGCCAACTGCCTCTACAGTCCTGTCTGTACCATGAGTCTAAGTATGGCCCAAAGCAGATGAGGAGGAGGAGGGTGGATAGTAGTAGAATACAGAGAGAGACCACACATCTTGAACAACCACCAGTTATAACATAAGTAACCTCCTCTTCTTTGAGTGCTGGTCCCTATGTGTATTCTACTGTGGGCAACTGACAAGTTGTACTCAAGGAGGATGGCGCAAGGATGCAGGGAGCAGAGCTGTTTGAAGGACCACCATCCCAAAGGATGTGTCAGTTGCAGAGGTGGTAGGGTCTAGTAGACTGAGCATGGGACTGGATAGTAGCATTTTAACAGGAAACATATTTTTTAAATGTACAGCCTTATAAGAATAATGATTTTAAAAGTAGGTGAGGGAATGCCTGGAAAACTTACACATATACAAATGAGCCAGTCCTGGTGATGAGTGTTCTTGAATAGTAGGAGAATTGGCCATAAAGCTTCCAAGGATAAGATTATTGCTTGCTACTACATCACCACCTAGAGTAAAAGATTGAGCCCCATTCCCTGAGCGGCCTGCTTGGTTTATGATTTTGGGTGTGAGGAGAAGTGGGGAGGCATAGGCTCTGGGGTGATGCTGCATGAACTTGGTGGAAGGGGAGTGGCAGATATATAGTGGTCCTTCCCCTTTATCCCACAACACACTGGCCAGCTAAGCCAAGCTGGTGTAAGGAGGGAGTAGCCCATAAGGGTCTTCAGTAATTTATATCTTCAAGGATGATACAGTTATGTGCTGCCCCTTACACAGAGGTAAGGGGTAGGTCACAATCCAATCCCAGATCATGGGGAGTCAAGAAGAGCTAGTAAAGTACCAGAAAATGGAGAGAAACAAATGTTGTGAACTTGAAAAAGGAAAGGTGTCATCCTGACCTCTATTGTCCAATGTGTGTGTGTGCGCGTCTATGGAACGGCATCTTCTTTATAATAATGGAATAAATATTCAGAGACAAACCTAAATCATCTTCAGGATAAAATCCTGAGCAATAAGCAATGTGGTTTTATAAAGAACAAATTTGGCTAGAGAAGCTTGATTTGGGGGCGTGCTATATTATTCAGGAATGGAATTACAAAATAAGTGTTTGAAAGGGACACAGGAAATGTTGCCTGGCTGTAATTCAATTTAATTTAGACTTACAAGTACTCTATGCTCCTGTTGGATCATATTAAAGAAGTTCTGTATTAAAATCACAAATGAGTTTGATTCCCCATAGTTTAAATTCCAGGGTATTACTAATTAAGAGATCTCTTGGTTTTTGGTACTGTTTCTCTCCCTCTGTGTGTGGAACTTGCAAGCTGCTAATTGCGTTAGTACATTCTAAGACAGAGTCTGTTCTCAAAGCAATTCACAGAGAGAGAGAGAGACTCAAAGCAATACTCTAACAACAGAAACAGCACCCAGAGGCTCCCCGCCCTTTTGTTGTATTAACAATTGTAATTAAAATAGAGATAGAGGATGTATGTGGATGGATGCTTGGTGTGGATAATAACTGAATGATCAGGGAGGTGCCAGCCTAAGAATCCAGTGTCCATCAGCTGAAGAAGGTGTCAAGTGGAAATAACCAGAGGACCCCCGGAGGGCAGACTGGAATCCACCCAACAGCCTCAAGAATGGGAGAACCAAAGAATAAGATAACATCTAGCAGCACGGAGCCGTCAGGAATGTGCTATCCGCTGATTGATTCAGCAACAGCATGATGAAGCAATTCCCATAGACTGGCATAGGAAGAAATTCCTATAAAAATAGATTCTAAAAAGTGAGAACTTTGGGGTCTGATTCTGCAAACCAACTTCCAGGAGCATCAGATGAGCATCTGACAAGGCCCTGCTCCCTCCTCATGTCCAGGCCACCTGGCCAGTGGCTTGGCATGAGCAACTCTAAGGCTGGTAACTATGATAACAACCTTGCAGAACCTGTGTGTGTGTGTGTGTGTGTGTTTGTATGAATGAATGTGTGAATAAATATGAGATTGAATGGAATGTTATAGCTATAACTAACTGCTTACTAAGATTCTTTCTGTATTCACAATAAATGTGGTATTTTGCCTTTTCCCCTTTAATAAGATCCTGCTGGTTTTTAATTTATTGGTATAACACTCCAAGATAAATTTTAAATAACTTTGTCTGTCAGTACTGTCCAGTGAACTGTAGGATGGTTAATATAGCTTATTTTGGAGAATGGAGTGTTCCCTTCAGATTTTGTTTGGGTATTATATGTGTCCTGCTTTCTGTCCTAGGTGAGAGAGCCTGATATGTTCTATTGTTTTCTGGAGACCTTGGTACCAGAAACATATTGACAAACTGAATCAGAAAGATCAACAGAAATAAATAGAAGGCAATATTGCTGTGGGAGGAGGGGAAAGGAGCAAAATCCTTGTAGGTGGATGGGAAGGTAGAAGGGAGATGCAAAAAACTTAGTATTTAAAAGGTGAAACACAAAGAAGATAGGATTGTTCAGGGTAATAAAGGGAATATTAAAAATAATTAAAATGGGACAGCTAAACTGAATGTCTTAACAAACTTCTGGTAGTAGAAACCCATTTTTTTGGCACATCTAAAACTCAACTAGATCTAGCACTAGGAAATGTATATTAGGGAATGATCCTGTGTTGGATGAGGATGGTTTAGATGATAGGCCTTTTCAATCTCTCTTGTCTAAGATTTTGTTAGCTGAAGTATTGAAGATGATTACACATGGATAAGTCCCTTCTAAATTGTTTTGGGGTTGAATAAACTTAATGATTGTGCTCCACTATTTCTTTTTAGCCTAGTTTCTGGGCGCTTTCATTTTAGTTCTGCAGTAAATCTGTATAGCTCAAACCTTGCAATGGGGCTTTGTGCTTGTGGACTTACACCAGTACAATGCCCCCATTAAAATCACTGGGGCTGGGTAGAGGTACAGGGGTTCACCCACACAAAGCAGTTTGCAGCATCATGATCTTAGCTGCTACAACAATATTTATAATTAAGTGGACTTGATCTACACATGATCAGATGCAAATCATTGGATTTGTGAGGATGAAGAACACCATTCTGGTGCTTTATTTTGAGGAGTTTAGGAGTACATAGGCATTTTATTGGTAGTTTGCATGGTGGCGAATTTCCCATCCCTATGATGCTTTCAAATGCAATTATGTGTGAAGGTGTACACCATTATCTAACAATTATATAAATTGCACTTAGAAGAAGGGTGGTGATGGTCATAGATTCCCTTCTGAGGGAGATAAAGGCATCCATCTGCCCGACTGATGATACTGCCCGACTGATCAGACCATAGTGACTGCAAGGATCTGGGAGTGAGGGTTAAAGAATCAGGCACACAGGTAGTGGTATCATCAGTCCTTTCAACTGATGGTAAAGGCCCAGGTAAGGATGGACACATCCTGGAGGTCAATAGAAATCACTGCAGATGGTGTCAACAGGAGGACTTTGTCTTTCTTGACAATAAGGAGATGATCTGTGGAGGAGGACTACTGCACCTGACAAAGGGGGAGAGCTTATCCACAACTTCTAGGGAACAAAGTTTCAACCAGTGTGGTCGAAGACAGCATTTTTCCTGAGCTTCTGTCTATCTGTGTAGCTGGAAGTGATTTTTGGCACTTAGGACATAATTTTCCCATTCAGCATGTGTGCACCTTACTGCTTATTAAAGGTAGTATTTAGAGTAGGAATTATCATTTTACAGGTGGAGAAACTTCTGCAGAGGTTAAACCCACGATCCCAGAAGTCAGCCAAGATTCCAATTGGCTCATGATCTGAATTCTGTGCTCATGCTGCTAGACACTGTATAGAAAGAATTTTTAATAACATTTTTGGTTCTAGCGTTAATAAACTATTGATCATAAGATACATAGATATAGATTTGTATAGTTCTGAACCATGGTTAATTTGCTTAAACAAGGTTAATTTACATTTATAGTACATATATTTATACAGCCTCATATAAATAACTCCTTCAAGGAAATCAGCAGTGTCTTGTCATTATGATGGCAGTTTTCATAGTGGTGAAATTGACTCCCTAATGGTCTACTTTCAAGTGAAGTATGTGTATAGATGCACATAACTATAGAAGAGTTATATAAATTAGCCCTATACAGTACTTGAGGTTGTAACTAAGCCCTGCCGTTACCATCTGAAGTAAGGGAATTCTCATACCTCAAAAGGGAACTAACTGGAGAAGTATCTATTTTTTTTTTTTTTTTTTTTTTTTTTTTTTGGACAAAGCAAAATAAGTAGCAAACTTTGGCATAAGTTGCTATGAATTCTTTGTTCCTTTTTTTTGGGAGGACTTGAATTAACTCACTGGTGCTGGACATTCTCCAGTTTCATATCAGTGTGGACATCTTCCACTTACCTCCATGGCCCTTGGAAAAAGCTATAGTACCTTCTTTCACTTCTTGGGTTCACTTTTTTGTTTTTGTGTTTTACAGGAGTCTTTTTCTAGCATCCTCCTCTAGCTGCTGATCCTGTAATTCTGGGAGAGACTGGCAGATGCAATTGTAAATTGGATATTGCCAGTCTTCCTTCCTTCTTTTTTTAGCCCCTTTTATGGTTGGTTCTTATTTTCCTGCTCCTGAGATGGTGCATTCTTTTTGGCTATCTAGTGTCCTCAGGAGTTTTACCTGTGCTCCTCATTATGACTATGCCTGGCCCCTTTACAGATGTGCTAAGGTGGAAAAGTTCCACGTATCCTTTCTTGAAGTTCTTCCTATCTCTGGTCACAATCCAGCCTTCAGTTAGAAAATGTGCATGACGTCTCTGCATAATGAAAGTAGAGAGAGAATAAGGCAGTAGCATCTGCCAGAAAAACAAATGTTTCCTTGGTAGTAGCAGTTGTGAATGGCTGCAGTAAGCTAAACATAATTCCCCTTTTTTAGCATGATACACGAACACAGAATCTGATACTATGGATGTATATCGTTTTTTTTCCAGTGTGCAAAATAGATAATCCTGTGGTAGTTATACTGCACCAAAGAAGAAATATACCTTTTTTTAAAAACTATGAATTTGTTTGCTCTGGTGTGATTTGAAGTTCACACTTAAAAGTTTCAGAGTAGCAGCCGTGTTAGTCTGTATTCGCAAAAAGAAAAGGAGTACTTGTGGCACCTTAGAGACTAACAAATTTATTTGAGCATAAGCTTTCGTGAGCTACAGCTCACTTCATCGGATGCACAAATTCTGTAGCTCACGAAAGCTTATGCTCGGATAAATTTGTTAGTCTCTAAGGTGCCACAAGTACTCCTTTTTCGTTTTACTTAAAAGTTGTAACCTCAAAAAACACACTTGAATTTTATTGCAGTTTGATGTTATTTATTAACATGAAGTGCTAATAAATTGTGCAATTAACATAATTTATACCTTAGCACTAATTTGCCCTTATCTCTTGTATGTTTGTCATAGCAGTTAGAGGTTCTGAATGGCTTACTGTACCAGAATTGCTGTTTTGAAACCTTAAAGCTTGCCAGCTTCAAGATGATTGCAACTTGCGGGCTTTATTAAGTCATCCTAGGTGCTATCCCTTGGATTCACTCTAAAACATGAGGTGATTTAAAATGGCGCTGTCATATAAAATGCTGAGCTGACTTAAGTATTTATCCAGGGCATTTGAAGAGGAACAGTATCTTAAATACAAGTTGTATTACTTTGCTAAACAATCTTTGCTTTTTTCCCTAAAATAAGCAAATGGCCAAAAACAAGAGACCCTGGTCGCAGCTCCCCTAGATTACCTTAGTTACACGGTGTAATGAAGAACCAAGCATTGTCATTCTAATAATTCACATTCATCAGAACAAAATACAGTGAAAACTATATTGGCTATCCAAAAACATTGCCTTATTTACGCATCATGTTTTCGATTGTTTAGGCTTAATAGCAATGTGTTAGAGTTTTGGCAAACTTTTCAACACACAAGTCTCATGATGGAGAGCAATTTTGGTGTTATATTTTGAAACAGATGGAGATAGGTGCCTTCTCTGTCCCCACCCCATAATCTCCCAAATCAATCCTTGTAAGGAAACTCCACTTACATAAGACTCCATAAAGCTTACTTTATAGCGGTTTCCTGCTTATCTGCCTCTTTCCAGGGTTTCTGCTGGGGGAGGAAGCAATGAGATCCCAAAATTTGTCTTAAAGTTCATATCCAAGTTCTTAGCTTGTGATTAGACACGTTAGTTAACTTTGAGAGGGAAGAGGTTGAACCTGACAATTTGCATGGACGATCTGAGATAAATCTTCATATATCATATGGATGCACACAGTTCAACTCTTCTTGACCTGTTTCAACATAGTTATAGTGCACTGCAATAAATCATAGATATGTAGGGCTACAAGGGACCTCAAGAAGTCATATGGTGATCCACTGATGCTGAGACAGGATTAAGTATACCTAGACCATTGCTGATAGGTGTTTGTCTAACCTGGTCTTAAAAGCCTCCACTGATGGGAATTCTAAAACCTCCCTAAGTAATCTTTTTCCAGTGTTTCTCTACCCTTTTAATTACAAGCTTTTCCTAATATCTAACCTGATTCCCCCTTGCTGAAAACTAAGTCAATTACTAGTTGTCCTACCCTCCGTGGACACAGAGAACAATTGATCATCATCCTCTTTATAATAACCTTTTACATATTTGAAGACAAGTATATCTCCCCACCCCCCACCCCAGTCATATTCAATTTGTGATCCACTATAACCCCAGATCCTTTTCTGCAATACAGTTGCCTGGCCAGTTTTTCTCTGTTTTGTATTTGTGCATTGGATTTTTCCTTCCTAAGTATAGTACTTGTCTTTATTGAGTTTCATTTTGTTGATTTTAGACCAGTTTTCAAAGGTCATTTTGAATTTGTGCTTACATCCCCTCCTAGCTAGGTGTTACCTGCAGATTTTATAAGCATACTCTCTGCTTTTTCATCCAAGTCATTAATGAAAATATTGAATAGTACTGGGCCCACCCTCTGAGGCCCCACTAGTAATGTCGTCCTAGCATGTCATTGAACCACTGATAACTACTTTTTAAGAACTGTCTTTCAACCAGTTATGCACCCACCTTATGGTAATTTAATTTAGACCGTATTTCCCTAGTTTGCTTCAGAGAATGTCATGTAGGATTGTGTCAGAAGCCTTACTAAAATCAAGATTTATCACGTCTACTGCTTCCTCCTTAGCCATTGGGCTGGTTACCCTATCAAAGAAGGAAACTAGGTTGCTTTGACATACATACTCATATTGGCTAGTACTTAACACCTTATCCACTAGGTTTGAACAAATTGATGGTTTAATAATTTGTATCAGTATCTTTCTGGGTATCAAAGTTAGACCAGCTGGCCTATAATTCCCTAGGTCCTCTCTGTTCCCCTTTGTAAAGATGGGTTCTGTTTGCCCTTCACTAGTACTCTAAGACCTCCATGAGTTTTCAAACATAATCACTAAAGATTCAGCGATTACTTTGGCTAGTTCCTTAAGTACTGTAGGGTGTACTTCATCTGTCCCTGCAAACTTGAATACATCTAATTTATCCAAATACTCTTTAACCTGTTTTGACCCAAGATTGTTTTCCTTTGTCAATATTAAATGTGTTTCACATGAGGTCATAATTAACCTTTTTAGTGAAGAATGAAGTGAAATAGGCATTAAACACTTCAGTTTCTCTGTCCTCTGTTGTTTGCTTTCCTTTCCCGTTAGGTGATGGACTTACAACTAGCCAGGAACATAAAGGATAAAAAGTAATTCAGTTACAGTTTTGCCTTTCTGATTTTGTCCCTACATGTTCGTACTATTATTTTGTACTTTCCCTTGTATATTCTTGTCCTTGTTTCCAGTTTGTACAATTGCTTTGACTTTCAAGTTATTAAAAAGCACCTGATGTAGTCATTGTTCTTAGTGATGTTCTTATCTGTCCTCCACCTTGGGATAATTTGCTGTTGTGCATTTATTATTGTGTGTCTCTTAGAAACTGCCACCTCTCCTGGATTCCTTTTCCCATAGATTTCTGTCCCATGTGACCATGCCTACCATTTCTCTGATTTTTCATCATCAGATATTTTTATTCTGCTGCTCTCACTCTTTCCTCAGAATCACAAACTCTTTTTTTGTGTGTGTGTGTGGTCACCTTCACACAAGTTGCCTTCCACCTTCAGATTCTCAACCAGTTCCCCCATTTGTCAGAATAAAATCTAAAATAACCAGCCCCTATTTACTCCCTCTACCTTCTGAAACAAAAATGCTGTCCGCAGTACATTCTAAAAACTTGGTGGACCATCTGTGTCCTGCCATATATTTTTTTGAACAAATATTTGGGCAGCTAACGTCTTCCATTATCACTAGGTCCTGTGCTTTGGATACTTCTGTGGTTTATTCTAAAAATGCTTGATACACTTCTTCTTCCTGATTTGGTGGCCTTATAGTAGATCCCTGCCATGACATTGTCCCTGGTTTTTTTCCTTTTATCTTCACCAAGAGTCTTTCAACAGGTTTGCTTTTCACCAGATATCAGAGCAAGTGTCTTAGTATATAATGGAACCTTCATCTGTTTTTTTTTCCGTGCTTGTCCTTTCTGAACAGGCTTTGCCTGTCTATACTAATATTTCAGTCATCTGATTATTTCAGTAATGCCAAATAAGTCGTCATTTTGTCGGGGTACTAGAACTTCTGGTTACTACTTAGCAATTAATTGATAGTAATAGTACTTAATAGGTAAAATACAGCTGCTAATGTTTTTTAAAAGTACAATTACATTTTTGATTGTTACAAAATACATTTTAAAATGTTTTGGTTTTTTTAAAATAAAAGGTTTCAGATAGTTGGACACCTCTGTTTCCAAATGGGTTTTTAGTAAACGTCAGTGTAAAACAAATGTTTAAAATCTACACTTTTTGCTAACAACTGAACAGTACACTAGTATTTGCTTTTAAACACAGATGACTATCTTGCTTATGCTCCACTTTATGTTTTCTAGTTCCATGCCCATTTCTTCACCTGTAATCCTGCAATTTGGACATGCAGAGACCCTTCAGCCACTGCTTGCTCTAATGGGTTTCTTCAAGGATGAGGAGCCCCTTGCCGCTAACAATTACGAAAAACAAATGCATCGGAAGTTTCGTAGTGGTCGCATTGTGCCTTATGCCTCAAACCTGATATTTGTGCTTTATCACTGTGACCAAGCTAAGACCCCTGAGGAGGAGTACCAAGTACAGATACTATTGAATGAAAAGCTGCTGCCATTTCCTCACTCGGAGGAAACTGTCTCTCTGTACACAGATCTGAAGAACCATTATAAGGACATCCTTCAAAACTGCCACTTCAGTGAGGAATGCAAATTATCAAAAACTAATGATACTTCCACTGATGAACTTTGAGGGAGCAGAACAGAGCAAATATCATGGAAATTGATTTCTGGTATGCAGTTTGGTGTGTGTGGTGAACAAGTGTTTCTCATCAGTGTTGGTTTTTTATTTCCTGCTCATATATTCACATTCTTCTCTTACATCTTTAAACTGATGATAAATGCTTATTCCTATGTCTTAATTCAGGGATTTCTTAAAGTTCTAAGTATATATTGTCCCTATTGCATGAGCACAATTTTGAAAATAATTTCTTTAATTAACCTGGCTGTTGGGATAAGCATTTGTTACAAATATGAAGATGCAAGGTAACGTATATTTATACATTTATATGCATTACTATATAATTTATTTATATTATTCCTGTTTTCTAAGCTTGCACAGTAGATAGGTTTAGTGGACCAGGAGACTTTAGCTTACCAGAATGGCACTTAATGGGACTGATGGCATTTCCCTCTCATCTGACTCCCTCGTTCTGTCGTTCCTTCTGTTTCTTAGTGTTTCTCTGATGTCTCAAGCATAAAATGATCCTCTCCTATTTGCTTATTTTGCAGCTAGATGTTGGCTGCCCTTTCAGGGTTCAAGAAGGAAAGGGCGCAAAGTGCTTTCTCCCCAACCACTGTCTAGGCAGGAGTCAGCCATGATTCTAATTCCCGCACTCTTTTGAGCATAGCAGCTTCCTTGGATAGTGCCCCCAGGGGTATTATCCATCCAAAAAGACGCAGGGAGTTGAATTTCCATGGCATAAAGACTTCTTCAGCCTACCTGCCAGAGCTAATTGGTCACTGAGGGAGGCGTGTCCTGAATTTTCTGAAGCCGTGCAGTGGCTGTTGCTCTAGAAGATGTACCAATCCTCTGCCAGTCTTATAGGTCTCCTTCAATGTCATACTGTTCTTGTTTAACAGTTCAGGGTAAGGCATACGAATATTGCATGTTTGGCCCCATTCAGACTGGATTTCCTCATCCTCTGACAAGTGGTAGTGATAGTAAAGTCTAATAACTATCAGGCAGAGATTTTTTTATTATTGTTCTGGAACCAAATGCTATCGTTATATTAGCCACCTTGGGCTTTTTTGGGTACATCTACTCTGCATCTGGGAGTGTCTTTCCCAGCTTGGGTCAAAAGACATGCACTAGTTCCGCTTGAGCCAGCGTGCTAAACAGCAATGTAGCCAAGAGTAGCATGGGTGGCCGCTCGAGCTAACCACGTGAGTACTAACTCACTGGACACCCTGGGTTCATACACGTTTGGCTAGCCCAAGCTACTACCTGTGCTGCCTCCAGCTACACTGATGGTTTTTGCATGCAGCTCGAGCAGGGCTAACGTGTGTCTGTCTACCTGAGCTGGGAACCACACTCCCAAATGCAGTGGAGATGTACCCCCTGTCTATGTGCCAGCCAATCCTTGAAACAGGACTGTTTATTCTAAAAGAATGGACTACTTGTTCCTTGAGTACAGTATTGCTAATTTTTAAAGGAGATTGCACCTGTATTAAAGTAGGATTAATTGCCACTGAAAAATGTAAGATACTGTAAAGAAAATTTTAATATAAAAAATGCAGATAGTTACAAAGAATAAGTGTCTGAAATAGAATACAGATACGGAAAACAGTCAAATAGAATCCATTATCATGATTGTCTCATTAGGCAGATCAGATTGAGAAACGTCAAGACCCTGAGAAACGTCAAGACCCATAGAAACCAATGAAACTCGAGCAGTTGCAAAATTATAAGGAGTAAGATTCTAAGTGCCTAAATCCCACTGAGTTTCACTTAGGTGCTATTGAAAATTTTGCTCATGTATTCTATTGTTTGCAAGTCATATTGGTTAATTGAATGAGTAGGGTCAAATCAGATGATAAAATAACTTTTTGGAATATAAAATTTGAACTCAAAATAATTTTGAAATAATTTGATTTTTAATACATTTCTAATGGAACAATCCCTATATTTTTATAGTTTCAATCTGTTTTACAAGGCTTAGCATTATGCTGGGCAGTACAGTGCTGTATTGTAAATATGACAATCTCAATGAAGGGATAATGGTTTGTCACTGAATGGAATTACTAAACGTTGGGAATTTCTAAACATTTGGAAACATTCTTAGTGAAATATTAGTACCTTAGTAAAGCTAAATCACTGCAGTTATCTTTTAAGTGAATCAAGTACTGATAGGATGGATAAGGAGCGTCATTCATCCTGAAGCAAATGTGGCAAAGAAACGAACTGTCAGTATTTGTATGATCCTTTCTGTTTTATCTCCACCTTCATATCAGCTTTTTCTCTTGCTTGATCCTATCTTGAAGCTATAGTAGTATATGACTTCAGTTTATTGTCATAAAAAGCATTTTCATAATACTCATTTTTATGGGCTTCACTGCAGGAGCAAGTGGGGAGAAAAGCTATGAAGAATTAAACTTTTTCTAAACGCACTTAGCTTAAATACAAAGTAAGGATAAGGAATCGTGAAAAGCCCCCCTGAAACAAATAAACTTCTGTTTCCAGGAATGAGTCACCTTGTTTTAATGAGACTGTGTTCTGGTTTTGAACCTTATGAGATGAAATGTTTTCCCCATTGAAGTTGGAAGTTTTTTTCCACTTCTAGGAGCCAGGATTTCACCTATGAAGTTTATTAAAAGGGATCAGATGACAAAACTGGAGTATATAGACAAATTGGACATAAGCCTCCTATAACTAAAGCAGCTGCCTTTTTCATTCACTTAAATTTGCTCCAAGATGGAGGTACTACTGAGTAGTCCCATCCACTGTAGTGCATGGAGGCTTTTTGGGGGGGGTGGGTGGGGGGAGGAATGTGTAAAGGGAAGCAGAGGTGGGTTCTGTTTTTCAGTGGAGGACAATTCAGTAGTGTCTGCCAGTCAATCAATGTGCTTGGTGGAAAATCAGTTTGAATAATTGAAATTGTGCTATTTTGGTACTGCTGTATTATGTGTAAGGTGTTTTGGAAAACTGAAGCTTGATTTACTCGTTTGGCATAATCAAATGTTTGGTTTTGGAGCTGGTTATTTCAGACAGTGGCTTTAATTTTGCAGAATTCTAATAAAAGGTTACAGATGCAAATACATATTTTGAAAATGTACTACATGAACGTTGTAAGTGCTCCTTAAACTTTTAACTTGGGTTGGGTGATTTTAGTGTAACCTGGTAAATTTAAAATAAACTTGCTGTATAGTAAATGAAAAAGGAAACTAAGAAAGATAAGTGTGCTCTATTACAGAGTTGGGTGCTAGTCCTGCTATCAGCAATGCACAGATAGACTGCTGTGTCTTGTGGTCAATTGCATGATTGGAACCTTAATCCCGCAGTATTCACTATGACTTGAATAATCTTTTTCCTTTGGCAAGCTTTCTGAGTTATGCATTTGAGACCTTACTTGTGCTGATGCAAGGTACTCCTTGTGTCTGGAGAGGTATGAGCAAAACTAATTTTGTTACTTTTTTAATAGTAAAATCTTGGCAAAGTAACACCGTAGGTATGTGTTGCTTATCAGTTGAAGCCTTAATTTGCAATCGTTCTGCAATCAAAAACACTCTGACTACAACATTGGATCTCTTATATTTAATGCTACTATTGAATACTTGAAATAGTCTTTACTAAGAATTGTTTGAAGCTAGAGCAATCTTTCTGGCATCTTTTAGCTGACCACCTCTTAATTTTTCATACTAAACAGCGAATCTCAACGCTGTAATTCTGGCTAGCGTAAAGTTGTCCAGTATTTTTTACTATACGTAGTATGTATTTGCAGTGGTACTGTAGGTGCTTGGATGAAAATAATTGGCTTTGGCCAAACCTTTTAGTACTGTGAAGTATGAAAAGTCTCACCCTATTTGGTGTAAAGAGATATCTAATCTCAGTAGCTCTGTCAGCAACAATAACTACACAAGGGTCTCTGGCAAATACTGCAATTTCTTGCAAATACAGTTAGTAACTACTTTATTTGAAATTTTATATTAGCATAATCGTATTGATGTACCTTTCTCTGGTTAATGTAAACCTTGAAGTGGGGGTTGATGTACATTACCTACATATTAACCAATAACTTTATTTTTCAATTTGTATTTTGGAGTGCATTGTATTTACTGATCTTTGTGGGGGGTCTTATTTGAAAGGATAATAGTATGCCAAATTAAACTTCTAACAGACTATATTAATATTTCTGATACACAACTTAAAGGAGTGAAATGCAATTTAAAGAATTAGAATAAATAACTATCATGACAAGGGCCCTACCAAATTCACAGTCCATTCTGGTCAATTTCACAGCCATAGGATTTGAAAATTAGTCAATTCCGTGTTTTCAGAAGTTTCCATCTGAAATTTCATGGTGTTGTAACTGTGGGGGTCGTGATCCAAAGGGAAGGTTGTGGAGGGGTCGCAAAGCTCTTGTAGTGGGGTCATGGGATTGCCACTCTCACTTCTGGGCTCTGAAGGCAGCACCCCCGGAGCTAGAGGTGGAGATGGGTCTGACCTAGAGGTGCTACTGGGAGTGCCCCAGCCGGGGGCTCCTAGCTGCTAGTTCTGGCCAGGTTGGGGAGGGACAGGACAAGCTCTTCCCCTGCACAGCCACTCTCGGGGCAGATCAGACCTGCTTCCAGGTATCTCCTGTGGCTGCAGGAAGCTCTGGGACTGGGCAGCAGCCCTGGAGCTTCCTGTAGCCACAGGAGGTTGCTGGAGGTTCAGGTGGGTACCTCCCCTGGCTACAGGGTGCTCCCAGCAGCACAGGGTAAGTACCCGGAGGTGGATCTGATCTCCCCCGCGAGTGCGGCCCTGCAGGGGAAGAGCAATTCCTGTCCCTCCCCAGCCCAGCCAGAACTAGTAGCTAGGAGCCCCTGGCTGGAGTGCTCTCAGCAGCACAGGGGAGATCAGCCCCATCTCTATCAACTTCCTACCACTGCAGGAAGCTCCAAGGCTGCTGCCCAGTCCTGGAGCTTCCTGCAGCTGGGGTAGGTACCCAGAGGTGGGTCTGATTCCCCCACCCCCCCACTTTCCCCCAAGTGGCTGTGCAGGGGAAGAGCAAGTCCTGTTCCTCCCCAGCCCGGCCAAGACTAGCAGCTGGAGCCGAAGGCCTGGTAGGTTACCCAGCGGTTCCCTTCCCCTTCAATAACTAGATTTCACAGGGGAGGTCTGATTGCATGGTCCATGACACGTTTTTCACAGCCATGTATTTAGTAGGGCCCTAATCATGACTGAAGCCAGTCTTTTTTAAAATAATTACAATAATATCTTAAGGAAAAAATTATTTCTTGCTCTAGTCTTTTGTACCCCAGAAATTTGACACTTAAACATCTGTGTTTGTATGGCACCTAACACAGTGGAGTCCTGCTCTGTGACTAAGACTTCTAGGAAATCTGGAAATATAAATAATATTGTAAGAAATATTTTTCTTCAGTAAACTTAAACCCTGAACATGTGTATCTTCTCACTGTAAATAAACATGCCATTTCGATTCCATTAAAGTTTAATTTCCTTGTATTTTCATCAGTGTAGCAGCTCTTGAGCATCAACTCAATGATGATTATATAGCAACATTCAATAAGTTCCTATTTTTATTTTCTGTGTAAAGTACTGTTTTTGCCTTCATGTGATGATTTTTCATCTGTATTAAACTGCAATTGCTGAGAATTTTACTTCAGTTTGCTTTACATTTCCTGTGTGATGAACAACTCTTCAGGGAGCCTTATTGATTTTGCAGCTACGGAAGGAAAAATCTGGCTCCCAAAGCTGGGGGGATTATACAAAAATCCATCTGCATACAGCACTGTAACTTATAAATCACCAGATGGAAAATGCTGATTGTGTACAGCTTAAACTACGTCTCAAGCTCTTTCAGTCCAATCCAGTACTTATCGAGCTGAGAAATATTTTTACTTAAATTACCCAATGACTATCAAGGGGGGAAAATGGGTGACTAAGACAATTATTGTCAACTTTGCCAGCTGTAAGGGAAAGCAACAGGGGAAGGGGCTTGAGAGGTCCAAGCAGGGGGCAAGGCCTCAGGGGAAGAGGTAGTGCAGAAGCAGGGCCTTGGGGGAAAGGACAGTGTGAGGGCAGGGCCTTGGAGGGAATGGGCAGCACGATGGTGGTAGAGGCTTAGAGAGAAGGTGTGGTGCGAGATCTTGGGAAGAAGGGGCAGAAAGGGCGCAGAGCCACAGGTTGGTAGCCCCCACACTTTTAGGGAGCTTCTGCCACTCCTGCCCTCAGTACTCTCTAGAGGGAAACCGTTCCTGCCTGCCTTGACACAGGTCTTCCCACCTCGGCACTGTTCCCCAGACTGACAGGTATTGCCCCTCCATGGTCTCTGGAGGAAGGCTCGTTGTCAGCCAGTTCCGCCCTGGGCAGCTCTGCCGGTTGATGGACCCGGACACAGAGGTACTGCCGAGTACTTGGCCCAGTGGGCACTGGCCTATGCAGATGCAGTGGCCATTTTGGAACCCATAGGGGTTTCCCCATATTCAAGGGCCCTCTTCCAGATACTCATACTCCATAGACTCAGAGAGAAGAGAGCTTCCATCCCTACAACTGGCACCTGACCTGGACTCCAGTACCAAGCCCAGTACCGAGCCTCAGGACCTAGATCTACAGGACCCGGTTGGTGCATAAGGAGAGGAAGAGAACCCCCTGCCGGTGCTGGTCTCTTCTTCCTCCTCCCAAGATGAGGAAGTGTCTGGGACACAGGTATCCCTTCCCCCACCTCACCCCCAATGACTCTTAGCTCACTCGGAGTTGTTGAAAAGTGTGGCCTCGGTGTTTGGGCTGGAGCTGGAGTTAATCAAAGAATTCTCCCACTGCGTGGTCGATACCTTGTCTGCTGCGGGCCCATTGAAGCAGCCCTCTCAATTAGGCCATTATGGGATTGGTTAAGGCCTTGTAGCAAACCCTGCTTTTCCAGGGCCGAAAAGAAGTACTTTGTCTGTGCCTAGGGCTATGAGTACTTGTACGCCCACCCCCTTCTGGGGTACCTGGTGGTCTTGGCAGCCAATGAGAGGGACAGCAAGAAACAACTTTCAAAGCAAGGGAGTACAGAGAATAGACCTTTTTGGTAGAAAAGTTTAAATTATATGGGGTTGTGAAAGTAGAATGAATTATACTGAAATTATAATTCATTAAAGAAATGCTACTTGAAGGGTTTGTTGAAATATAGTTGTCAGGAAGAGAAACATTAAGGAGTGTGAGACAATGGGTCCTCAAACTAATCAACTTAGAGCTCCTACTGAGCTAGGAGATTGGTAAACGTTAATATGCAAATAAGATATGTATGTATAATTGTCAGTTTCTGCTTTCTTTTGTCTCTTTTATGTTAAATTGGCTTTGGCTTAGCTGTATAAATAGGTTATCTTGGGCCTCAGAGAGGGGCTCACAACTGGGTGCATTAGCAAGGCGCTTTGCTAATAAACAGAGTGGTCTGACAAATTATGTGAGTCCTGAATCTGATTTTGACAGGGTCTACAGCTCTGCATCTCCAACCAGTAGGTGTTGCTGGGGAGATACGGTTTTAATGTCTGGGAGTCAATGATGAAGTACAAGGACTCTCTTCCCCAGAATTCCAGGCAGGAGTTCTCTTCTGTGGTGGAGGAAGGGAAGTCTGTGGCCAGGGCCTCCCTACAGCCCACCCTGGATGCTGCAGATTTGGTGGCTAGTTCCATGGCTTCTGCAGTGATCATGCGCAGATGCTCTTGGCTCCAGTCCTCAGGTCACCCAGCGGAGAACCAACAACCCATCCAGGACCTTCTGTCTGAAGGCACTTTGCTCTTCTCTGAGCAAACGGATGTGAAGCTTCACAGCCTGAAGGATTTTAGAGCCACTCTCAAGTCCCTGGGTCCATGTGCTGTAGTGCCTTTGAGGAAACACTTCAGGCCGCAACAACCAGTCAACTTCTCGGCTTTGCCGCCACACCCGGACCTGTTTAAGAAACAAAACAGGTTATAAACACGAACATCCGCCCACCCCCGCTTCAGCCTCTCTACCGAGTCCTCACAGATGGGAGGCTCCAAGCAGAACTTTTGATGGGGCGCCCAAGGACATTATACCAGTTCTTGTACTGGATACTGCCCCTTTTTTGTTTTCAAGCCGTCTCTCCCACTTCAGCCTGGCATGGTCCCTCATCACCTTGGACCTTGAGTACTGAGGACGGTGGAGGAAGGTTACGCTTTCCAGTTTATTTCAATTCCTCCATCCCACCTCCCTTCCTCGTCCCTCTTCAGGGACTCTTCTCACGAGCAGTTTTTGCCCAGAAAATGCAAGCCCTCTTCTGGGTAGGGGCTACAGAGGAGCTACTTCAGAGCTTGAGAGGGAAAGAGTTTTACTCCCATTATTTCCTAATCCCGAAGGCCAAAGGGGGTCTCAGGCCCATCCTAGACCTGCACTTCCTCAACACTTACCTGAGGATACTGAAGTTCCACCTGGTCTCCCTGGCCTCCATTATTCCCTCCCTGGATTCAGGGGACTGGTACTGTGCCCTTGACTTAAGATGTCTATTTCACATCTCCATGCTTCGGGGCCACATATGATTTCTCAGGTTTTGTCATGAACCAGACCCACTACCAGTTCACCATCTTCCTCTTCGGCCTGGCGACAGCCCCTCAAGTATTCACAAAAAGGTAGTAGTGGCAGCCTTCTTCAGAAGGCAAGGGGTGCCAGTCTACTCTTGATGACAGGCTGATCAAGGGCTGGTCCGAGTCCCAGGTGAGAGCTGGCATCCACCTGATCCAAGCTACCTTCCAAGCACCAGGCCTGCTGATAAATTAGGAGAAGTCAATGCTCATCCCCATTCAGAGGATAGTTAATTGGTGCGGTGCTCGATTCCACCTCAGCCAGAGCCTTCCTCCCAGAGGCTCACTTCCAGATAATGTCATCCCTGATATCGCAGGTCAAGGTCTGCCCCATCATGATAGCCTGTTTCTGCCTCAGACTATTGGGTTATATGGCTGCGTGCGCATACATGGTAAGCAGGCAAGACTGCGCATCAGACTCCTTCAAGTGTGGGTGGCCTCAGCATACTCGCCAAACCATCATCATTTGGTCTCAGTGCTTGCAGTTCCTGCCCAGGTCCTTGCCTCTCTAGATTGGTGGAGGGACCTCCAGATGGTAGGCTTGGGCATTCCCTTTATCGGTCCCCAACCCTAAGTATCCCTAAGCCCGGATGTATCTGAGCTAAGTTGCAGGGCTCAGCTCGAGCACCTCAGAACTCAAGGTCTGTGGTCCTAGGAGGAGCTCTCCTTACATATAAATGTCAGAGAGCTCAGAGCAGTCCACTTAGCATGCCAGGTGTTTTTACCCCAGATTGCAGATAAGGTTGTGTGAGTCCTTACAGACAACACAGCAGCCATGTTTTATATCAGGTGGGGGCATGTTCTTTCTCTCCTGTGTCAAGAGGCCATTCACTTGTGGGAGTTCTGCATAAAGCACTCGATCCACCTAAAAGCTTCTCACCTTGTGGGTGCCTGGAACAATCTGGCAGATCACCTCCGCAGGTTCCTTTACCCCAATTGTAGCCAGGACCATCTTCCAGCAGTGGGAGAGGAGGGGCTCCTCTCATAGATCTATCTGTAACCAAGAAAAAAGGAAGTCTCAGCAGTTTTGCTCTCTACATGGGTGTAGCCTGGGCTCATTCACAGGTGCCTTCCTGCTCCCTTGGACAAAGCACCTGTTCTATACATTTCCTCCCATTCCTCTTGTGCACAAAGTCTTACTCAAATTCAGACAGGACAGAGCAAAGGTTATTCTTATAGCCCCAGCATGACCATGCCAGCACTGGTTTGGCACATTATTAGACCTGTCAATAGCGACTCCGATGCTGCTCCCTTCCCTCCCAGACCTGTTCTCACAAGATCACAGCTGATTGCTCCACCCGAACCACAAGGCCCTCCTCCTGACCGCGTGGAAGCTCCATGGTTAAACCAAGCAGAGCTGGGCTGTTCAGACAAAGTCCACCAGGTATTGCTAGGTAGTAGGAAACCATCTACTAGAGCAACTTAGCTTGCCAAGTAGAAGTGTTTTTCTGTGTGGTCATCCCAACAAGGCTTCTGACCCACTAAGTCATCTTGCCAGTCTGTGCTGAAGTATCTGCTTCATCTGAAACAGCTGGGCCTAGCCATTTCATCAATTTAAGGTACACCTAGCAGCCATTTCTGCCTTCCACCTTCTGGTGGATGGTAGGCTGCCCCCGCCCCCCAAAAAATGTCCGTTTGCTTCCTCAAGGGCTTAGAGAGACTATACATGCAGATTTGTGAGCCCATTGCACGGTGGGACCTCATCCTCTCAAAACTGACAGGCCCTCCCTTTGAGCTGCTGGCACTGTGCCCTTTGTTGTACTTCTCTTAGAAGGTCACCTTCCTGGTAGCAATTACCTTGGCCAGGAGGGTCTCAAAGATCGTGGCCCTTACATCAGAACCCCCATATACGGTGTCCTTTAAGGACAAGGTGCAACTTTGTCTCCACCCCCTTATTCCTCCCAAAGGTGGTTTTGCAGTTTCATAGTAATCAGGCTATCTTCCTGCCAGTATTCTTCCTGACACCACACAATAATAAGGATGAGTAGCATCTTCACATACTGGACGTTAGGCATGCCCTAGCTTTCTATATAGAATGGACTAAACCATTCTATAAGTCCACACAGCTCTTTATGGCAATAGTGGATGGGATGAAAGGCCTGCCAATTTCAGCCCAAAGAATTTCCTCCTGGATCACTTCCTGCGTTCGCAGGTGCTATGAGCTGGTGGGTGCCCCACTTCCTGCCAACTGCCCACTCAACGAGAGTTCATGCTTCCTCAGCAGCATTTCTGGACCAGGTCCCAGTCCAGGATATTTGTAGAGTAGAGACTTGGTCATCGGTTCATACTTTTTCATCCCACTATGCCATGACCCAGGAGGCTAGAGATGATGCTGCATTTGGTAGAGCAGTGTTGCAATCCACATGTCCTCTGAACCACCGAGCTCACCTCCTATGGTACCACTTGGGAGTCACCTAACATGGAATGGACATGAGCAAGCACTGGAAGAAAAAATGGTTACTAACGTTTCTGTAACGGTTATTCAAGATGTATTGCTCATGTCCATTCCACAACCCACTGACCTGCCCCATGATCAGAGTTAGCCAGCAAGAGGGAACTTAGAGGGTGGGGAGCCAGACAGGCCCTTATACCGGGTGCATGAGCGTGCAGCACTGGAGGGCATTAGAGCCAGCACAAGGGATACCACGGAGCAAAAAATATCCGGTGACTGTGCTAGCAGTGTGCGCTCAACTAACGTGGAATGGACCCAAGCAACACATCTCGAAGAAGAACAGCTACAGAAAGGTTAGTAACTTGTTTTTAAAAGTAATTCTGTAGTACTCTTGTGTCTTTCTGCAGCAATTATTTGTAGTTAACCAGCTCTCTGCTGTTCTCCATTTTATGACTTGTTCCCAGATCACTGACCCTTCAGTGTTCTGTATTAGTTAACCCACCAGGCAGGACAGATTTATTAATAATGTTAAATAAAATACTTATCCAATGTAGAAGAAGCCATAAACTTTAGGGGCCTAATTTAGAGTTTGAGAAACTTTGGGAAAAAAAATTAAATGAACCATTTAAACCGTAATACAAGCGCTGTTGTTGCCTTTTGTTCAGACCCAGGCTTGTGACAAATAGGTTTCACCCAGGGTATTTCATTTCTCTATGTAAGCAGTGTCAGGATGAGCTCCACCCTGACATCTGGTGGTGAGGTGTGGCAAGTTGTGGAAAAAAAAAAAAAAACTTCAGGGGCTGATCTCATTTGCATAGGCACACCCACGCCGCCTAGACTGAGGCCATAGCTGCCCAAATGGTCACTTCGGCTGCTGTGGGATCCCCAGTGTCTCTGTTATTGGGGCAGGAAGAATAAATTGTTATTACCCTGATTATGGGAACTGTGCTTGGAACTGTACTTGGCCTTTTGCTATGATGGAGGGACTCACCATCAACTAAGTAGCACTCGCTAGGCAAGGGTCATGGGTTCCAAAACTGTGTGAATTGAGAGAGACTTGAGACAGGTATTAGTACCTGGTGGTGTGGGCCCCTTTGTGAGGGCCTGAAGCACCAATTGCACCTCTGTCTCTCTCCACTGTGGAATGTCAGAGCTAATTTTGGGTCTATTAAGAGTCTTGCTACAGGTACTATGCTGCATTCACTTTGGCCTTAAGGTGCACCAGCACTAAGGCCCCCACTACTATGAGCTGAAATCACTGAGAGCTGAAATCACTAAGAGCTGAAATCACTGAGCACTGTGTCAAGTAGTGGGGAGCCGGAAGATCTAGAGTGCAGCGGTGTGTTTGTGAGACGGCGAGCTGAGCAGAACTGTTCGTGAGACGGCGAGCTGTGCGGAGTGGAGCCGGTCGTGGTGGAGCGGAGCTGTCTGTGAGACAGTGGTGTGTTCGTGAGATGGCGAGCTGTGCAGAGCGGAGCCATTCATGAGACAGCCAGCTGAGCAGAGCTGTTCTTGAGACAGCGAGCGGTGCAGAGCAGAGCCGGTCGTGGTGGAGTGGAGCCGTTCGTGAGACAGCGGTGTGTTCGTGAGACGGCGAGCTGAGCAGAGCTGTTTGTGAGACGGCGAGCGGTGCAGAGCGGAGCCGGTCGTGGTGGAGCAGAGCCGTTCGTGAGACAGCGTAGCAGAGCAGAGCCCTGTGGGGCAGTCAGCTTCAGGACACGTAAGGTGCCCCTTGCCCCTTTTCCCCACACACAGGCACATTTTAGCCAGACTGGGGAGTAACACTATGCAGATGAACTTTTGAACTCTGGGGCTGGACTTTTTGGACTTTGGGTGATTTGTGGATTGCTGGACTCAAGAGACGTTTGGGTGCTGGGACTCAAGAACCCGAGGGAAAGGGGCATGCCCCAATTTGCTTGGGGTGGTTTTTTTGCTCATGGGTTGTGTTATGAATCCTGTTGGTGGTGTTTCCGCAACATAATGCCACATTGTTTCTCTCTGTTATTAAAAGGCTTTTTGCTACACTCAGACTATGTGCTTGCGAGAGGGGAAGTATTGCCTCTTGGAGGTGCCCAGCGGGGGTGGTATATATTTGTCCCAGGTCACTGGGTGGGGGCTCGAGCCGGTTTGCATTGTGTTATTGGAATGGATCCCCTAGATATTGAACCCGGCCCTTGTTGCTGCCAACTCTGATGGGCAGAAGGGTTACATCTAGATAGCTCTTAGTGTTAAATATAGTCACTTCATGGAGTTATATTTGATGCTTGGGTATCGCTTAACTTCCCATCTTGTGTAATTTTAATAGGTAAAAGATACTTTCCCCTGGTGGTGGGTGTCTTGTGTAGCTGAACATTACCAGAGCAGTGCCTGTTGCTGTACAAGGTGAAAGGTAGCTGTGGAGACTGTCAATAGTTTTTCCATTTTTGCTGTACTCTCCTATTGATGTACTTACCAGTGCATCCTTTCCTCCCCCTTAAAGCTCTCTCCTAATGCAGCTTTAGCCATTGCCTGTGTCTTGAAATTATATAGTGTATTTTAGGAAACTAGCGGTTAATGTAAATGAAATCCTAATTACTCTCCATTTTACAGTATTAGTATAAGACCTAAAAGTTGCAACTTTTTCCATAAATATGTATTGAAAATGCTGGATAAAATAACACAATTGAGCTGTAAATGAAAAACTCGTACTTCAGCCACTGATTTAAATAAATGTTCCTGTATTTCATCATGAATACAGATGAGAATCTGCAAACTAAACTTTCAAAAGTGACCAACTTGAGATGCTTTTACAGAAAAGTTTTGCATGAATTAACTCGTAAAGTACCATGGAGAGAAAACGCTGCCTATGAGTTCAAAACCAATCTCAAAGTTTCTCATGATCAAAAGTTATTTTAAAGGTTCCTGATATTTCAGAAAGGTATGGATGTCTGCTCTTTGTCCCCTACTTACCTGTAGTGTGGGAAGGTTTCATTAGTTTGGAGGGGACTAGAGCACTTGTTATGGGCTGGCAGGGGGAATTGGATAACACATAACTTACCTATTCAAAACACCCTTCAAATACTCAGTTTTGCTATATTCCTGTCAAGTAAATTTTAAAGATGGGGAAATTAAGGCACAAGCTTAGTGAAAAGAAAAGGAGTACTTGTGGCACCTTAGAGACTAACCAATTTATTTGAGCATAAGCTTTCGTGAGCTACAGCTCACTTCATTGGATGCATACTGTGGAAAGTACAAAAGATCTTTTTATACACACAAAGCATGAAAAAATGAGTGTTTACCACTACAAAAGGTTTTCTCTCCCCCCACCCCACTCTCCTGCTGGTAATAGCTTATCTAAAGTGATCACTCTCCTTACAATGTGTATGATGATCAAGGTGGGCCATTTCCAGCACAAATCCAGGTTTTCTCCCCCCCCCCCCCCCCCCCCAGTGACTTGCCCAAAGCAGAATATTCTTTAGTCTTATCTGAGAACTCAGGAATTCTGGAGTCTAGGCTGTTTCTCAGTCCACTAGCCCATTCTATCTTTGCGATTGTGAAATAGCAGAAAAATTCCCAAGTATCTGGTGGCCCTTGCACTTGGCATTAAGCGCTGTTTATTTTATTTTATTTTTTTGCTTTATGGGTTTGAGATTTTTCAAGAATTGCTTGAAGCTTTGAGAATAACCTTTGCTGCTGTTTTTCCTCTCTGTATGTTTTCTGCATTTGACATACTTAGTGCACTTTGAAAAAAGTCAATATTAGCTGTCTGTGTTGGAGTTCCGCACCAATGCAGCTGTCTTGTAGCGATGCCATAAGTATATATCTCCAGATTATTTCTGATTGGGTCTTCTGCAAAGTTCTTATTTCATAAATACTGTGCCAAAATAAGAACTCCCTTTTTGTAAACTTCCTTTGTTCAATCATTTCATACTATATAGCATGCCATATAAGCTATAGTGTACAAAATGTATTTGATCAAGAGTAACTTAGAGCAATGAGCTAACTAGCTTGCAATACTGTACGTTTTAGAATTAACTCTGTAAATATAATACGTAGTTTTTTGGGTTGAATTTGTAGTAAAAACTTGTTTATCTCCATTCAGTTACTCTTAATGTAAATGTAAGGGATTAGTTAAGTAGGGAACTGAAATTTTTCTAGAGTTACTACAAGAAAAATTCACTGGGAAGAAAAATCTGGGGGTCTCTGTTCTTAAATAATTTGACTTTATGTTGCTGTGAATTTTTAGTAACAGGAGAAGACCTTTTCTGATGAAAGTGGCAGTTCAGTGCTTCACAACCTTTTTCAATACCTGGACTTCATGTTATGAACAGAAAAATGTTTCAGGATCCCTACCTCCAATCTGCCCATAAAGAAGGGGAGAGTGATTTTGTCACTTCACTCCACCCTTGAAACCTGCTTGTGATCCTTGGGTTGAGAAGCAGTGTGTTAGTCAATCCAGGGAGGAGAGGGGTTTAAAAAGCCAGCTCCTAAGTGACCAGAGAAGCTAGCAAACAGAGGAGTTTTACAAGGGAGCTCTCCAGGTATAAGAAGAGTGACTATTGTGACCCTTGGGGTAAGTTTGTTTTTGTTAATTTTTATGTTCTTGCTTGCTTGAATTTCATAGTGTGGTCTGTTGGTGGGCTATGCGCTGAGCTTAGCGGCCTGCTAGGCAAGGCTGAGATCTTCCTAATGAGGCTCTAGCCTGCGATTTTTTGTATCTCTAATTTCTTTAGGCTCCCTTAATGAGGAGGTGGGGCTAACTCAGGGAGAACAGGAGTTTAAAAAGCCAGCCCCTCAGCAAATAGAAGAGCTAGCAAACAGGAGCACCACATGGGACTTTTGTGGGGGAATTGGGAGGGAGCGTGAGAGCAAGATACACCTAATATACAGTCTCTAAACTTAAGTCAATAACACCCCTCCCCCAAGGAAAAAAAAGTGACACACAAAGAACCAACAACCCTACCCCACCCCCACAAGAGTAAAAATCCCGCAGGTGGAAGTCCAGCAGCAGAGTAGGGGTTGCCCACTGAACGCAACATATATGATTAGCTGCCTTGTGGGCAGGTGGCAAGTGTGTGCATTCGGTGCAAGCCACTCAGGGGCATCAGAGATAGAGTATGGGCTTTTGAGACCAGAGTGGCTGAACTGGAGGAGCCAAGAGAGACGTACATAGACAAGACTTTCAGGGACACAGTTGAGCAGTACTAGCCTGACACAATAGAGCAGTCTCACCCCAAATCTGACAGCCTCTGTGCTGTTGAAGAGGATGAAAGTCTCTGGGAAGGAGAATATCAAGCTGGAACAGAGGGAAATAGTCCTGTAATTGGGATCCTCCTGCCATATGATGTCATGGTATTCTTTTGCCTGAGGATACCACTCTGGGGAAGGGGACCTCAGTTATTAAGGAGAGACTGATAATAGTAATGGGGAATTTGATTATTAGAATATAGTTAGCTGGGTTTGGGATGACCAGGAGGCCCACTTTGTGAATTGCTTACTGGGTGCAAAGGATGCAGACCTCTGCACAGACTTGTGTGTAGTGATGGCTAAACCACAGAGTAAAAAAGGTAATTAAAGACAAAAAGACTTTCTGGAACTCAAATCCAGATGAGGAAAATAGGAGCGTAAAAACTGTGGCAAGTCAAATATAATTAGGCAGGCCAAACAAGATTCTGAAGAACAACTAGCTAAGGATAAAAAAACCTAACAGCTTTTTTTTATTTTTTTTTAAAGTACATCAGGAACAGGAAGACTGCCAAACAATCACTGGAGAATCAGGGTGCTAATTGAGCACTCAAGCAAGAGGAGGCCATTAGGGAGAAGCTAAATGAATCCTTGCATTGGTTTTCACTGCAGAGGATGTGAGGGAGATTCCCACTCTTGAGCCATTCTTTTTAGGTGACTAAACTGAACAACTGTCCGAGACTGAGTTGTCATTAGAGGAGATTTTGGAACCAATTGATAAACAGTAATAAGTCACTATGACCAGTTGGTATTCACCTAAGGCTTCTGAAGGCAATCAATTGTAAAATTACAGAACTAACAACTCTGGTACATAACGTATTACTTAAAGCAACCTCTGCACCAGATGATTGGATGGTAGCCAATTGGATTGGATGTGATGCCAATTTTTAAAACAGGCTCCAGAGGCAATTCTAACAATTACAGGCTAGTAAGCCTAATTTCAATATGATGCAAGTTGGTTGAAACTATAGTAAAGAACAGAATTGCCAGACACACAAGTGCTTGCAATATGTTGGGGAAGAGTCAATATGGCTTTTATAAAGTGAAATCATGCCTCACCAATCTATTATAATTTTTTGAGGGGGTCAACAAACATGGACAAGGGTGATACAGTGAATATAGTGTACTTGGACTTTCAGAAAGCCTTTGAAAAGGTCCCTCACTGAAGGCTCTTAAGCAAAGTAAGGAGTCATGGATAAGAGAGAAGGTCCTCTCCTGGATCAGTAACTGGTTGAAAGATAGAAAACAAAGGGTAGGAATAAATGTTTAGTTTTCATAATGGAGAGAGGTAAATTGCAGGGTCTGTACTGGGACCAGTGCTGTCGAACATATTCAGAAATGTTCTGGAAAAGGGTAAACAACGAGGAGGCAAAAATTTGCAGAGGTAAAATTACTCAGGATAGTTAAGTCAAAAGCTGACTTTGAAGAGTTACAAAGGGATCTCACAAAACTGGGTGACTCGGAAACAAAATGGCAGATGAAAATCAGTGTTGATAGATCCAAAGTAGTGCACATTAGAAAACATAATCCCAACTATACGTACACAATGATGGGGTCTCTTGGAGTACATCTGCTCAACGTGCAACAGCAGTCAAAAAAACTAACCATGTTAGAAACCATTAGGAAGGGGATAGATAAGACAGAAAATATCATCATGCCACCAAATAAATCCATTGTATGCCTACACCTTGAATATATTAGAATTGGAAAAAGTAAAGAGAAGGGCAACAAAAATGATTAGGTGTATGGAACAGCTTCCATATGAGGGGAGAGAGAAAAAGCCTGGGACTGTTCACTATGGAAAAGAGATGACTGAGGGGGGAGCAGGGGATATAACAGAGGTCTATAAAATCATGAATGGTGTGGAGAAAGTGAATCAGGAAGTATTATTTACCTGTTTACATAACACACAAACTACCGGTCACCCAGTGAAATTAATAGGCATACTTCTTCATGCAATGCACAGTCAACCTGTGGAACTCATTGCTATGGGATGTTGTGAAGACCCAAAGTGTGACTAGGAAGTCACAAGAATTAGATAAGATCATGGAAGATATGTACAGCCAAAATAATCAGGGATGCAACCCTGTGGTCTGGGTATCTCTAAACCTCTGACTGCTAGAAATTGGGCTGCATGACCGGGGATGGATCACTTGATAAATTACCCTCTTCTGTTCTCTCCCTCTGAAGCAGCTGGCACCGGCCACTGTTGGAAGTCAGGATATTTGGCTAGATGAACCATTGGTCTGACCCAGTATGTCCATTCTTAAGTACCATTTTGACTGGACCATGTATTATTGCGTTCTGTGTTTCCTTTTTGAACATGGCATTAGCAATAGCATATATGTTTAATATTGTTTCAGTTCTTTTACAGAAGTCTTATTTGATTTGGCAGCGGTTTTCTCGATGTGTTTTGTTTAAAACTTTAATGTAGAGGCAGGGCCAAGATTCTGCCCTGCTCAAACACCATTTTTCACTGAAAGAGATTGATGAGCTGCCAGGTTGCCTCAGCTGGGAAAACTCCTAGCACAGAGGACTCCCTAGCTTGCATAGCGCTATCCTAGGTGGCTCCTACGTCACTTCCCTACAGCTTCGGGTGTGCAGGGCTGTGGACAATGTGCACTCTGGCTATTTCCAAATGGCCCCTTAATGTTCAAATCCAAATGGTGTAGAATAGAGCATCCTCAATATGCTCCTCCATACCAGCCCTGGTGTAGAACTGTACCAGAAACAGGGAGTCGTAACTACTTCCTCTGTATGCCTGCTATGTCCTGTGGATGTCATGTACAGCAGAGAACTCTGCACAGGATCTCTGAGATCATCTGGATCATCTCTGCCGTCAGTTATCTTACCCATAATCATTTTTTTCCTACTGACAAAACTTATTGTAGAGTCAGAAGCAAATCTTTTTTTTTTCTTTTTTTTTAATTTGAAGGGGATGGTCAGTGGTAGTGCTGGGTTGTGAAGTTCTTTACATCTTTCTTGACTTTGTAATTTAAGGGAATCTATTATCTTTAGAAATACAAATACTTTGATTTCTCAGTGGCTGGAAAAGGTCTCAGACAATCCCCAGAAAATCATCAAGAATAACTTCTGAGGTCCAGTTACACCAAAATAAGTTTACTTTTAAAGTTACTAGACACACTCCCTGTGTATCTGTAAAACTCTGTCCTTATGTCATATTAGAAATGAGGAAGATGCCAAACTTTGTTTTGGATATAATTTTGAAATATTTACTTTTCATATTGTCTCATGAATTTCATTTGATATATATTTTTGTTTGAAAACATCAAGTCTGACCCGTGGTATGGTTTTTTTAGCAGCAAACCTAACGTAGACAGTGGACTAGGAAAAGAAGTTGAATTAACAAATGTTTATCCAAATCTGAAATTGAAAATCTCTCTCTAGTCTTGTCATAATCATTGTCATTAAAACTGTGTGTTTAATGAGAATGTGTGACATTTAAACAGTTAAATTTCCCCAGGTGCTTGTTAAAGAAATGGGGCAGGGGGTTGGGGTGTGGGAGGGGGCAAGGGCTCTGGCTAGGGGTGCAGGCTCTGGGTGGGGCTGGGGATGAGAGGTTTGGGGTGTTAGGAGGGGGCTCTGGGCTGGGGCTGAGGGGTTTGGAGAGTGGGAGGGGTGCTGAGGCTGAGTCTAATGCAAGTCTCCTATCACCTTTGAACAGTTTCTCCGTGTGTCCCCTAGCCCTAGGGGGGATCCACTGTTCACAGACAGCCTCCTGGCTTCGAAACTGTCCCTCTGGTTCTGAATGAAGACTTAAGTTTCAAGTCTCCTTTTAAAGAAAGGGCTCTTGTCTTTTCTCTCCTGGATCATGGTTACATAGAGTGGGGAAATTCTAGCCAGGATGTCTGTGTTTTCCCTTTAAATTTAATGGCCCATCATTTGTTTTTTCCTGGATTGTATAATGCTTAGTGCTTGGAGCTAAGTCTCGTCTGGTTGGGAAGGTGGACATGAATCCAGTTCTCTGTATACATAAATTCATAACCAGTTCTGTAAATATATGTCATAAAGACCACCAAGTTCAGATCATTACAAGCTTTCATGAAAGGCCTTACTCAGCATATTCTTATGTACTCTAACACCATATACAGCCAGTTGATTCAATTGCTTAGTCTTTGGGGCTTAGACCCCTCCCCCACCCCAGTTCTTCCCTTGGGGTGGTTGGACCTGATTGCCACAGCCTATTTGATCTGACTGTCCTGCTGAAGTCATCTGCTTCCTCATACCAACATGCTAGGAATTGCAACAACAGGGAGAAGATGTCAACAAGAATGGAAACAGTGGAAGCAGAACAACAACTTCAGTGAGGAAGCTGAGCGTATAGGTAAGTGGCAAGGGTTTCAAGTGTGTTTGAGATGTAGAACGTGGTTTTGATGGGGGACTCATCTTTGGTGGCATCAAGAACATTTCAGTTGTGGGGAAGGTCATGACTGCTGGAAGGTGCTGTGACTACTGGAGCACCCAGCAGAGCAGGTTGGAGGAATCGGGTGTGCAAATAGTCAGTGCCGAGGAAGGACAGTAGCTGTACAGGAATGTATTGAAATTGAGGGAATTTGTTGAACTAATAAAGTATTCAGGCATCTGTCCCAAACCGGCAAGGCTGGTGCTCCTACCCCCCACCTCCACCCTTGTTTTTTCTCCCCGAAGAGAAAATCTTTACAGCGTAAGGAGGTATACATCAGTGTGGAGTCAAAGGCAGCAATTTTTCTTCCAATGCTATTTTTAAAATTAGTAAAAAACTTTTCTTCAAGTAGTTCAGTTATTTCAAAAGTGGGAGTAGCTGTTTATTATCATTGTTTAAGTGATCATGATTACTCACCTGTTGTGACAGATGGACTGGACCCTTATCGGAGATGCAGTTGGAGGGAGCAAACTTTAAACAACTAGCTACATTTTCTCTGCAAACTTGATTGCGTTCTCGCAAACAAAAATTAGACACTTTGAGGAAAGAACAGGAGAATGACTTAATCCTCCCCCAATCAGTTTTCTGTGTTTCTTTAACGCTCAAAATGGGTGCAGTGTCTCTTTTAAATCTGCGTGAGACGCATCATTGTTTCTATTATGCTGAAGCTGGTCATAAGCTGTCACCCATTCAGGGGGACGGTGTACCAATCCTATCTCACCTTGTCCTATGCAGGTGAGGAAAAATTGTGATTTTGTATGCACTTTGTATTTTGACTCCTATCTCCAGCTGCGTAATCAAAGAGAGCACTTCGTTTATGGTAAAGTATCTGCTAAACCTTGAGCTATTGTGAATTGTCGGGGGGTTTGCTTCTGTATCTCTGCTCTTGTATAACAGCAACATCAACACATTTTCTAAACAGATGCTGTGAATATTTGCACCCTATATTGGACACAGTCTTACAGCCCTGGATGAGTTCCCCTCATGGAAGATCACCAGTCTGCTTTATTAGACCCAACATTTGGATCCCGCATGCTTTCAAGCCAACTGGGTCTGAGCAACATCCAGACACTGTCTGGTTCTGGCATCACAGGCAAGCTCTGGGGCACAGCCTCCCTCTCTGGCACCCTCCTTAGGATGTTTGGCCCCATGGCTCAGCTGCCACCGGCCCCAAGGCTGGTGTTGAACCCTCCTCACAAGCTCTCCACTCACTTATGCATGCTCTCTCCAGAGCTCTACCCTCATGGGCCCTCCACTTTACAATTCAACTCTCCAGGGACTGCGTGGCCCTTACAACTAGGAACACACAGGCTTGGCAAAGGAACATCGTGAACACACCTTACTCTTAAAATGCACAAGATACAGATGTATGGAAAAACAAACATCCCCCCCCACGCCCGCGTAGATTGAACTCACCCCTCAGATTTGGGTCCAAGCTCTGTCCTTATTCTGGCTATGTAGAGACTCCCTTGTCTCTATGCAGCAAGTCCTGCTTGCTGCTTTTGGCCCCTTTTGCATACACAATCCCTCTTATAAAGCCACTCTTGGTCAGGATGCCCAATATAATGTACCCATACACCAGCCATGCGGAGTTTGGTAAGCCTGTGTGTTGTCTGAACTCAAGCCAGGGAAAGGGAATGATTTCATTTGAGACTGTCAGGTACTGTGGAAAGTTGGGGGCTTTTTGTCTGGGCCCTTTTTATGAACCAGGAAGAGAAGGAAAGCCATGTATTTTTTTAATTTTGTAGGGAGAGAGGAAAAGGGGGCCATTCTGGTTGTCAGTAAGGAGAACTTGTGATGCTCTGATTGACTTTAATGGGAGCTTTGCCTAAGTAAGGAGTTCAGGATTTTATCCCATACAAATAACTTCAGTATCTTACCGGAAACCAAGAAAAAGTATCCAATTAATATTTTAGACAGTATTTTAAATTGATTAAATGTAACAAAAAAATGGTGGAGTGAAACTTAACAAACCCCCCTTTTAAAATAAACACTATAGTTCTTTCCCTTCTCTCCCACCCCTTTATTCTGACTATATAATCCAAATAATTACTTTAATAATACATTCCTCCTGACAGTGCCAAGACTTTCCACTTAATAATGCTAAATAAACATTTATGATAAAAGCAATAAAACTACAATTTAAAAAATTATAGCCTTTTTTAGTTGCTTTCCAGTGGACAGAATGGGCATCGCATTTGTTGTTTGAATTCCAATTCATTTTCTTTTTTACTAGGGAAACTTTCTTACAAATAGACTGAAAATATAGTATAGCAACAGAGAGAACTAAGGCAGATCTTTGTAGGGCAAAATTCAATCGTTATTTGAAGTATCTCACTAACAGCCACCTTTGAGCAAGACTTCTAAACGCAGCAACATCCTGCCATTCTGGTACTTTTGTAAAATACCTTCAGATCAGTGGATTTAACTCAAGTGAAATGTGACCAAATTAGCTGCCTGTGCTATTCTGATCAGAGTCCAAGCAGTACACTGGTGAGCAAATGAATAATTGCATGCCTAGTTTATACTGTACTTTGATCAGGCTGTGAACTTTCTTCATGTACTGTATGATAAAGAGGAGTGGCAACGGCAAGGAAATATCGTATGCCTCTCATTCACAGGAACTCTGACACAGTTCTTTGTACTTGGCTGCTACTGCTAAAAAATGTGAAAGCCTAGTCAGCTGCATTCAGGAGCAGTCTTCCTTTGGAGATGCACTTTCTTTTCTTATTTATTCCCTCATGTTCATTTCTCTATTCATTTGATATTTTAGTTGTAGATTTAGATTAAATGTACCAAATACTGTTGCCCTTTTGCTGAGTGGAAGCAGAATTTGACACCTTGAAGGTCAGTTTCCCATTTGTAGCAGAAAGCCGTGACACCAAGACAGTTTCTTGGTGTAACTTGTTTACAACTGGTTTCAGAGTAACAGCCGTGTTAGTCTGTATTCGCAAAAAGAAAAGGAGTACTTGTGGCACCTTAGAGACTAACCAATTTATTTGAGCATAAGCTTTCGTGAACTACAGCTCACTTCATCGGATCCACAGTATGCATCCGATGAAGTGAGCTGTAGCTCACAAAAGCTTATGCTCAAATAAATTGGTTAGTCTCTAAGGTGCCACAAGTACTCCTTTTCTTTTTATTTACAACTGTACACAAGTCCTGTTTCCTTGAACAAACTGTACTGAATCTACTCTGTTTTGCAGAAACCTCAGGTCAGACACCGCTGCCTTGTCCAAAGCAGCAGCTTTGGGCCTCTGTCTCTCTCCAGGAGTCATACAAATCTCAAACACAACCAACTGCTTAAGCATATGTTGTGCATTTATTCCTCTTTTTGCCCCTGCACTTTTCATCTGGGAAAGTCTCAGTCTAAGGCTCCCCTTGTACTGCATGCTCTGGAAAAGGTGACCAGGCTATTGTCCCTTCTTTTGCACAGCTACTATGTAGAGCCAAGGAGCCTGAGAAATATCTAACAGCCCTCAAAAGGATCATTTAGCCCATGCAATATCCTAATTACTCTTTGGGCACAGTTACTACAGGGCATCCCTAACCCATTCTGTGAATTGTTTCATCTTGGGTGCTTAAACATAAGTGATCCCTAATGCGCAAGCCGTGAGCATCATATGCCATACAAATACAGCTAAAAGCCACATGCAAAGCAGATATATAAAGGTCAAACTAAATAACAGGTGCTTAATGTCCTCAGTTCATAAGAATGGCCATAGTGGGTCAGACCTATGGTCAAATAGTAACACATGAATAACGTAATAGATTCTATCTCTGCATTGAATTCTGTGTAATCAAATGCTTAAAGAAGAAAGAGGCACTAACACAGAACGAACAAAGATAAAACTGAAAAAAATCTACTGATGTATGTAAGGAAAGATGAGAAATAGACATTTTCAGAAACCTCACTCTTCTGTCTACTGTACACCTGATAATCAACAGTTTCCGTAACAATTTGATAAATAAAATTGTTGAAGGGTTAAAAGAACACAATGTACATTAACTTTTCAAATTTAAAAATAAACAGTTTTCAATGAAACTCCTAAACTGTGTGTCCAGGTATGCCAGAAGGAGGATAGGGGACGTTGGATGTAGTTTAATTCTGGTAACTTTATTCCTAAATGTCTGGGAGTATCTGGCAGATAAAATTGTACGGTGCAGGTAATTCCATATTCATTTACATATAGCCATGGGACAGCTGGCAGCCCTCTCCTTTTCCTGTCCTGGTCCACAGCCAGCCTGCTGCTGGGACCTCACCCTCTCCTCAAATGAGGGTTAAGGAGTATAAAGGAGGGGGATTTGACTCCCTGCAGTACCAGTAATAAAAGTGCAGAACCACACCCTGTTTCCACTCCTTTAAAGAATACTGCCTCTGAATCCTTTATCAAACCATCTTATTAGACTTTGTATCCATTCCCTATGGAGTATCTGCCCTGGACATCCGCCCCAAGCTTACATAACGAGTTGCAACATCATAGCTTAATTTCCCCTCTAATTTTTGACACTCCCTTCCCCCCCTCCCCCGCCCCCACTAAGCCCTAACCTGGTGTGAGGAAGGTGAAAAAAACCCACCTTGCCTTGGTCAATCTGGTAGTGAGGGAAACTTTCCTTCCCAGCCCCTTGAGAAAGGAGTGACCTGGCATTTCAACTGGTTCCATGGGAGGGAGCGTGGGCGCTGCTCAGCCTGGTCCAGGTGAAAAGAGGGTCTCTCCTGCACAGATGTGGGCATAAGTACTCCCCTTCTCTTCCAATCACCTGGGGGTGGGGGATAGGTCAGCGTCCCCAAGCTGACCTGGTGTGGCACTGCCTACAGGTAGCAGGTAACTTTAGCTCTTAGAGGAGCAACACACCTTTTCTGACAAGCCAGACAAAGGGCCCTACCTTCTTAATGTGCAATGAGGTCATTTTCACAACTGGTCTGAGATAGAAGCCCTGATTTCTTGACACTGAAAGGGTTTTCCCCTCCAATAAATCACTTGTTTGTATCCTGTTTCTTAAAGAGTGCTTGAAAAATTGCAAACTTAAAATACGTACCAGTGTGAAGATCTATGGCGTTATGAAAAATTTTAAGATACAATTATTTAAAACTTACCCAGGATGTTTACTTGTGGTAGCAAATCACCGGCAAGTTATAAAAGTTAAAATGCTTGTGTTAGCCTCTGAGATAACATCCAATGCAGAGCGACTGGTAACATGTATGACAAAGCACCCTGGAAGATGGTGCAGAGAGAGGGAGAATATAAAATGATGAAAATGGAAATAAGTGATGTATTGCCAGCATTGAAGGTAGAGACACGCAGGATAGAGATGGGAGGAGATACCATGAAAACTGGGGAAAGAAGAGGCTATGGAATGTCAAGGATCTGTTCCTATTTATTTTCAGTTTGGGGCTGAGAATGGGCTTGATACTGAAGAGGCAGAAAGAAAAGGAGTACTTGTGGCACCTTAGAGACTAACCAATTTATTTGAGCATAAGCTTTCGTGAGCTACAGCTCACTTCATCGGATGCATAAAGTGGAAAGTACAGTGAGGAGATTTTATATACACACAGACCATGAAAAAATACACATTGTAAGGAGAGTGATCACTTAAGATGAGCTATTACCAGCAGGAGAGTGGGGTGGGGGGAGAGAAAACCTTTTGAAGTGATAATCAAGGTGGGCCATTTCCAGCACATTTCCAGGAGTTAACAAGAACGTCTGAGGAACAGTGGGGGGGGGGGAGCGGAGGAATAAACAAGGGGAAATAGTTTTACTTAGTATAATGACTCAACCACTGCCAGTCTCTATTCAAGCCTAAGTTAATTGTATCCAATTTGCAAATTAATTCCAATTCAGCAGTTTCTCGTTGGAGTTTGTTTTCAAAGTTTTTTTTGTTGAAGGATAGTCACTTCTGAGGTCAGAAATCGAGTGACCAGAGAGATTGAAGTGTTCTCTGGCTGGTTTATGAATGTTATAATTCTTGACATCTGATTTGTGTCCATTTATTCTTTTACGTAGAGACTGTCCAGTTTGCCCAATGTACATGGCAGAGGGGCATTGCTGGCACATGATGGCATATATCACATTGGTGGATGTGCAGGTGAACGAGCCTCTGATAGTGTGGCTGATGTGATTAGGCCCTGTGATGGTGTCCCCTGAATAGATATGTGGGCACAGTTGGCAACGGGCTTTGTTGCAAGGATAGGTTCCTGGATTAGTGGTTCGGTTGTGTGGTGTGTGGTTGCTGGTGAGTATTTGCTTCAGGTTGGGGGGCTGTCTGTAGGCAAGGACTGGCCTGTCTCCCAAGATTTGTGAGAGTGATGGGTCGTCCTTCAGGATAGGTTGTAGATCCTTGATAATACTTTGGAGAAGTTTTAGTTGGGGGCTGAAGGTGACGGCTAGTGGCGTTCTGTTATTTTCTTTGTTGGGCCTGTCCTGTAGTAGGTGACTTCTGGGTACTCTTCTGGCTCTGTCAACTACAATACCCGCCTGCTGAAGTGAAGAAACAGATTATCAACACATTATCAACTAAAACCTCTCCAACGCACTTTCCACTTTATGCATCCAATGAAGTGAGCTGTAGCTCACGAAAGCTTATGCTCAAATAAATTGGTTAGTCTCTAAGGTGCCACAAGTACTCCTTTTCTTTTTGTGAATACAGACTAACACGGATGCTACTCTGAAACCTGAAGAGGCAGAGTACTTGACCTAAGGGCAGGAAGACAAGACAGGGTGAGCTGGGAGATAGAGGGCGTGAAGACTTACAGCACTGAATTTTCCTTCTTTGGGAAAGAGTTAGTATCTGCAGTCTCTTTAAAGAAGTGAGTCTTAGGGAGGGAAGTGATTGACAACACAGCAGAGGCCTTGCTCACTGAGACTTGAGAGGTTGGTCCCTGTATAGGAAGCATCATGGGAATGGGAACAAAGATGGGCTTGAGAAAAAGGAATAAAGAGGTTAGTGAGGGAAAGCAAAGGAGGGGAGAAAGGACTCTGCCAGGAACAGCATCAGAGATCAGGGCTTTGCTGCGGGGCCTTGAAGTCAAGGCAAGGCAAGAAGCTTAAACTTAATTCCTGTTTAAGAAAAAAAAGGATTGGGGGAGGCAGTGATGGGATTCTATGTGCATCATTATCAGTGCACTTTCATTAACTCTTTTTGTGGAGGGGAGGCTCCTGCATGTGGTTGGATGTGTGGATGCAATAGCAAGAGTTAAATAAGTATAACTGAGAACCTTGTGAGTTGTCAAGTTAAAGCCTTCACTGCAGGAGAGGGTAACAGTGTATGATAATCAGGGATAGGTGTTTTACCACGGGAAAGCAGCAAGTCATGACTTCTGTGATTTCGTGGGGAGGGACTGTTATTTTTGAAAAATGGTGTGCTTCTGAATCCATCTTAGAAGCAGGAAGATGGGACGGTATGTGCCCATCCATGGAAATTTTAAAGAATAAAAAAAGGCCTGAAAACATTACGATTAGAGTAATTCATGAACGAGTGGCATAGACCTTCCTTCCACAAACAGACAGGAGACCATTGTTTTTAAGGGTAACTTGTTTTACTGCATGCGCACGGCACTGTGGTCTAATGGAATGAGCAAAAATATAAAAACGAATGAATTCTAATCTTGTCTTGGACATATCCTTGCTCTGTGACCCTGGGAAAGACGTTGCTCACATGGTATTTGTTTCCCCATTTTAAAGTGGAAAATAATGATTTCAGACAGTAAGCACATAGATTAGATGATTATACAATGCTTTGAAAATGCAAAGAACTATATAAATGCTAATTATTATTATTATTATTATTATTTCATGGCTCTGTTTTATCTATTAATCTGTGCTGTGAAGCCTTGGCAAACTATTTTTGAGTATCTAAAGTGTGTGTTTGTTCTTTTCATAGCAATCACTGGTACTGTTAAGGTTGCAAAATTCCTTTCATTATTACTTTTTCATGAGCTTTTAACTTTTTCCAAAGAACTGACCTTTTGGGATCAATGTTTCCATGGGTGGTTTGTACCTGAAAAATTTTGGGCTTTTTTGCTTGTTTTTGAAATTTGGCCACAATCCTTTTAAGGCATTTTTGAGTTACAGGATATCGGGAAGACATTTTTTCCCCTATTGTCATTCAAAAACTCTAATTGTACTGTCCTTGAAAGGGGTTAGAACCAGATAAGCAGAAATTTGAAGTTTGACATGGTCAGCATCTCTAATAATATATATATAATATGCTTTGCTTAGTTTCTGTTAATTTTTTAAGTTATACTTAATTTAAAAATATCTTCTGAGCATGTAATTCTGGAAATCTTGTATTTCTGCAGAAGTGTGAATGAAGTTTTCACATACAATTTCAGACATGGCTTGTACAATATATTTTTTTTAAACTAGTGGATGGAAAGTAGAGTTGGTAAGCAGGAAATGCAAGCTGGAGCAGTTCATTATTGGAGCTAATGTCTTTATTGGCACAAGAAGGTATAAGGCTGCTGCCAAAGTTATTACATGCATTCAACTGTGACGTAATAATTATTATAGGAACACGTCATGTATACAGTATTTGAACTATAGACACTGCCATCCTCTCAGGGACTGGAGGAGCAGGGAGCTACTACGGCATGCCTTCGGACCCCCTCTAGGTCCTTTCTGCCAGCATGAGCTTGTGAAACCTGGGAGAACATCAACTTTACCTACTTCCCTCAAACAGTGTTTCTCTCTGGTGACTCCTTCTCCATGTCCTTTGCCCCATCCTGGTAGCCCTTCATATACTGTTTGTCTCCTGCATGATCTTTCCCCCTCCCAAAACCCCAGTCAGCAATGACTTCTGTGCCCTCTTACCACCAGGAGTGCCTCTCTCAGACCTGTCCTCCCTCCCCACTCACACTTTACTTTGATCTATAGTTAACTCCCACCCCCTGCACATCTCAAAACTGCTGCAGATAGATTAATTCATGAGTGTCCTTTGATGAATGGCATGGTGATGTTTTCCCTGGGGGACCACAGAATGTGGCTCTCTGTGGCGGGTGTTTTATTAAGTACAAAATTAAAGAAACTCAATAGAGATGAGCCATTTAATAGCAGTGCTAGTGTTGCCAGATAACCCCTCCTCACTTCAAAATGACAGACTATAGAAGCCACTTAATAGTGAAGCCTTTGATCAGTGGAGGACCTGATGCTAGATAAACAAGTAAAAACAAGAGTAGAGGGAGAATCACAGCTGTCATTGTCACGGTAATGTCACAGTAATAGAGAGCATCCCCTCATGGTATTAGCTTGCCTGCTACTTGCAGCAGTGGTGGACTCCTACAGTGTAGCTGTTTCATGCTGCTGCTTCTATCTGTTTTCTCCCCTTTTCCCACCCCCTATAGAAAACATCACCTTTGCTTTTACAAATGATGTGCAAAACAGAGCAAGCAAAAATAGCATAGGTGATGTAGTCAGTAATAATACTGCAACTGCTCTTCAGCTTTGTGCATTCCCAAGATGAGATGATTATTAAGGCAAAACCCTTTCCCTGTAGATGTGAGGGTGAGGTTTCGTAACCCACAGAATTGAGGAGATAAGTTTGGTCATAGAGAATCACTGTGGAGATAGTGTCTGTCATGTGGGGAGAACAGTATTCAAGCCAAAGAGGACAATTCGTGTCTTATGTACTTTTCAAGACCGTCCTATGGAAACTGTCCTCTGAACCACCAGGGCTTTCATCAAAATGGTGTGTAGTATCCTTTTTTGGTTGATGTACTCTGTTTCTGTGGGTGGAAAGAAAATGAGCAGGTAAATTCCACCTGTTGCAGTGCTAGTGGTGGGGAGCCCTGCCAGAGATTAAACTATCTTTTGTTTTTCCCAAGGGATCTCTGTGTGTTCAGCACATCTCTGCAGGATGCTATTCCTTGCACACCTCAGCAATAGTGACTGTTGCAATGGACTTGCCAAGACCAAACAAGTGTGCATGTGAGTCATAATCAGCATTTCTGGCCAGCTTCCATCAAGCAATACTTACACGCATGACTGTAGAGATGAGAACTCTCCTTGGGATGTTGTGAGAGCATTCACTTGGCTGACAGTTGGGCAGCATTCTATGGGTTACCTATTTTACTTTGTCCTGTCTAAATGTCCTGTTAGTTTAACAATAAATATGTTGCGTACTAGGATCTTCAGTGAGTTCTTTGCCTAGAGAACTATAGCTGTAACACTGGCCTTTAAGGGTGGGGTGTTAAGCAACAGAAAAAAATTGGATGATACTCAGGGTTGCAAGAGGGAAATGAATCTCCCTTCCCAAGTAAGAGATCTCACAGTGACAACATATCAGATGAATAACTTTCTTTGGTTAGAGAAATAGGCTATCAATATCTATAATTTATATATGTACAATCAAGCCACCTTGTAGGACACCCAATCCTGTTAGCAGAATGCCGCAGGCATCAGTAGAAATCCCATGATTGCAAGATTGGGCCTATATCTAATAATTAAAGCAACAGCCTAACACTCTTTTCAGTGACAGAATCACTATAGAATCATTCCATATGGTTACATGATAAAATCAGAACTGTCACATGTCTCACGCGTGGCGCAAAACCCATTCATCCACTGTCCATACTGAATGTCATGCATTTGGCTGTGAGGCAGGAATGGCTTGCAGTTGCAGTCTCACAGCCTACTGAGCTGCAGTCCAGTGGCCTCTTTCTCATTACTTCATTTGTTAGATTTGAGCTGCAAAAGAACAGCACCACAAATGGTGGCAGGGACAGAAGATACTGGAGGGCCTCTACTGGCCTCAGGCTACCTCACTCAGCAATAAGCCATCCCCCACAGATATTGCCATTTATCTAGCCCTTAGACACCCCCCAGTTCCTACAACGCTTCCCTATTCACTTTCTCCATGACATTCATGATTTCATAGACTTCTATCCTAATCCCCTCTTCATAATCTCTTTTCCAAGATGTGATGTTTCTGAGGGAAATCTTTGTAAAGCTCAGAATTTTGTTGAGCAATACCAAATATACAGTGAAATCACTGACAGTGGCCTTCTGCCAACTTCTAGCACAGGGAGAGGAGGCCCAAACTCAAACTTCCCTTGGGCCAACAACTGTCAAGAAGAAGGAATTCTTTAAAATCATCATTACATCATGACACTTTTTTCCATAGAGGTTTTTTTATATTATCTTTTTATTTCAAGAACAGATTTTACAATCAGACAATTAATATGAAAATTAATCAAAGGAAAATGCATGATATATTAGTGGGTGCTGTTTCCTGAAAAACTTATGGTCAAATTCATCCTGAATGTAACAGCATGGACTTCACTGGAATTATATCTGGGAGGAATTTAGCCCATAGTCAGTAATACACACTAACGGGTCACACACTTTGTCACTTCCGTAAGCTGAGCACATTACACACAGCAGGACTCCTTGCATTTCTCCTTTTCCCTCACAAGCGCCCTGTGTGCTACCCTCCCATCTTACTCTGTTTCAGAGACTCCCTGCAAGTTCCCCCCTCATACTCTCCCCCCGTGTCTCCCCATGCCAGGTTCACCCCTTCTTTCCCCATCATACCGGGTGGGACACAGAGCCCCTATCTACCCCTTTCTCCTTCCCTCCCATACCCTCACATTCTACCCCTGCCAGGGGCTGTGCACTGTGTGCCACTTCCCCCTATGTCAGAGTCCTCCATTCTCCCTCACTGCCAGAAGCTGTGTGACTCCCCATTCCTCCTCCTCCCCATCATTCTTATTTCTTCCCTTTCTGCTTGGGAGAAAGGTCATTCACACTTTAAACTCTATTGAGAGGATAGGCAGAGCTGAAATGGGGTGGTGGTAAAGTTGTTTAATGGTTGTCATCAGCTGGTTCTTTGATCTATAGATAGTTACAAACCTGTTTGAAGCTGCTGGGTCTACTAGCTAGATGCTAGGGGCTCTGCACTTTCCCCATTTCCCCTTCCAGTTTTCTGACTTTCACTGAAATCAATAGGGTTCTGTGCATTGACACCTAGAACATTCCCTGAAATTTTGAAATTGAATAGATGTGGCATTCAAAAGCTACTGCATTACACCCAACCAGCCAGAGAAATGTCATCAAGTTGAGTATAGGTCCTTGGTTTGCTCAGCCAACGATGGGCCAAATTAAATTATGACTTTGAGAACAGTTGTGATTGGGTCAGAAAATGGGTGGAAATAGTAACAATACAAACATAACTTAGAAATTGCTATACTGGATCAGGCAGAGGCAGTTTAGTCCAGTGTCTTGTCTCTGACAGCAGCCAGTACCAAACACTTCAGCAGAAGATGTCCTGACCAGGTATTCATGGAATTTCCTGTCTTTTGGGCAAATTTCTTTCTAATCAGTTAGAAGCTGGCTTTTATCATAAAATTTAAAGATTTATAGCCCACATTTCCTAACTTCAAATGTTCTCCTCATCCACTCAAACATCCAATCCATTTTTTAATCCAGCTAAGCTCTTGGCCTCAAGGTTTTCTAATGGAAGAGAGTTGCACAGGCTAACTGCATTGTGGAAAAGTTAGGACTCATCAGGCATGAACCGAACAGGTCATCCATATTCCTTTGTACTAATCAGGTAGATGTTCTTAGTTGGTAGCCATTGCATACTGCTATCTGATTTCAATTCTGAGGGCATGTCACAGCCCTACATTACCAGTTTATTTGGTGTATGATCAATGAGTGAATCTCCATTTTTTCCCCCCTCTCAGGTGAAGGGTAAGAGCGGGAGAATGAAAGAAGCCGAAAACTTGCTCCTTTGGTCTAACACTTTGTTAGAGGGAATGGTTTCAGCCAACACAGGACCACAAACATGCCAAATACCATGGAAACCTCTAGACAGGATCTCTTGTGCAGTTGGGGCTCTGTGGTTTTGGACAGATGGGCAGGGAGCCAGGCAAGGGGACTGCTGCTCTCTGTAGTATCATTCCCTTTCAAATCTGTAGTAATTTCTTTGCAAAAGACAATTCTGACAGTCAGTATTACCTTACTTTACATAGATTTCTACTTGCAGGAGGTGGCTTGAGCCTGTAATATCTTTGCCAGTGTCTTTCATTCCTGAGGCTTAATACGTATCCACAATAGTGTTTTGCAACTTTTCTTCTCCAGCACAGGCAAATGGCAGGGCACAAAGGGAGTGCAAGGAATCCCTGTGAAAAGAGGCCTCTTTCCTTGATTTCTCCAAAGAAGCACCTGGCTGTACATGTGCAGAAAGAGAACAAGCCCTAGATTATAGATAAAGGCTCATTTTTCCAGTGCTTTTACAAACCTACCAACTTTTAGGAGAGGCAGAGATGAATGAGGCAGTGCGGTTTAGGAGCTAGAGCAGGGCTTGGGAACAGAGAAGCTGGGGCCTCTGCATAGCTGGCCAGTGAATGTGTGGTCCCGTGTCTTACTCATTTGTCCACTTCAGGCAGGGGTGGTGGGAGGCAAAGGGCCTGATTCTGCAACCCGCACTGTGGTGAGTAAAGAGACTCGCAGGATCGGGCCCTTTATGAGTTTGGGGGGCGGGGGCGTGAAGGGCGGGGAGCTGCAGCGAAGTGCGGTACCAAGCGCAGCGTTGGGTCGCCGGGGCTGGTTGGTTTCCACCGTGAGCTGGGCACACGGGGGAGGAGGGGGTCTGTTTGCCTCTGTTTCCCGGGGGCCCCTCCTGCTCCCTTTGCCTGTCAGGGACTTTTTGGAGTGTTTCACTGAGCCCTGGAATGACTCGCCGCTGTCCTGGCTCCTGGACGGTCGCCGCCGCTGGGAGCAGCCCCCAGCCCCGCGCCTCGTTCCCTTCGCTGCCGCGCGGCAGGGGCCGCTCCCTCCCTGCTGCTCCGTGGGGCGGCAGCGGGGAAGCCGGGACACAGCCCCAGTGCTCGGAGCCCCGCTCGCCTGCTTCTGCCGGGGGGCGGAGGGGAGCGGGCGGGAGGTGGAGACGGAGGAGGGGTGAGGCTTGAGGGGCCGGTCCCGGGAAGTGCTACGTGTCTCCCAAGTCTTTATAGCGCCTTGCCCCCAGCGCCAGTCCTTGGAGCGCAGCCTGCCTCGTCCCCCGCCGCCAGCGAGCAGTGCCCGGCCGAGCGCCAGCAACATGTCCGAGAGCAGGAAGCCGACGACGGTAGGAGGCTCGCTTAGCGCCCGCCAGCTCTGGAGCCAGCGTGCGCTCTGCACCCCCGGGGACGCGGAGCCTTGGCTGCCGCCCGGTCGCTCGCAGCCTCCCCCGGCGCCGCGCTGGGTCCCGCCCTCCCCGCACGGCTGCCGGGCACCGCGCTTGGCGTTCCCGGCTGCGCCCTGGGAGCCCGACCCGCAGCGAACGCGGGGCTGGCTGCAGGGACCCTCCCCGAGCAGACCTGCCCGCCGCCCAGAGGGATGCCTGGCCCCGGGTCACCGGGCAGCAGGGGGACAGTCTGGTTGGGCCGGGACCTTGCTGTGAGGGGGCTTGTTATGCGCGTGGGGATTGTGAAATTCCTGCCGCCCGCAGAGCTGGAGCGAGTCACCACCTCCGCTCAGCTCCCCGCGGAGGAGGGGGTTGGCCGAGCGTCTACACTGGCGCGTCTACACTGAAGCGTTTGAAAGGAGCAGCTAGGAGGAGTTAGGGGGTTCAGAGCTGTGGGATTCTCCTCTGCCCCGTCTGTATGGTTAACTTGGGGCTGGCTCCTAACTTGAGTCCGGCAGGCAGCCGTCCGGCAAACGGGCTCTAGTCAATTTACTGCCCAACTCTCTGCCCCTGTTGGACACCTGAGCCCAGGAAGCTGGTGGTGGAGGCAGCGGTGCTGGAACAATTTGTACAGTGGGAGGCTGCTGAGAGCCATTTCACCGAACTGCAAACCCTGTATATTATGGAAACCACTTCAAGCCGGAGGGTGCTGCAGGACCCCTAGTTCCAGCACCTGTGCTGAAGACCAGTGTGCCATGGCAGAACTGAAGGTGTGCTTTGCCTCCTCTGGCCAAAGACACTTGTTACAATTTAGGCCACAGATTTTGTGGTCCTTAAAGTCAATAGAAACGCATCATATGCTTTTGTGTTTGATTTTCACTATCTCCTCACATGATTTTCTTTTAAATTTGAATCATGTCTCTGTTAGACCAGAGTTGCAAACTTTCTACTTTTAGTTTTAGCATTTGGCCCTCAACTTTTTTGCATGTAGGAGATGGCTAGAGGAAAAACCAATTACAAAGCTTTATTCTCTTGTATGCCTCGGATATTTACCAGTGTAATTTAAAAATGTAGCCTCTCTCAAGATAGGTGGGAGTATTCAAGGATCCATTCATGAAGATATTAAAGCTACAGTGTAATCTGTTAATGCCAATAAAAGAACAGCTATTTTTCTAGCTATTGTAGCAATTTGATCTGCAATTAATAAGAAGAAATCCCTGTTGGGAGTTCCTAGTGGCCAATGTTAGCAGTTGATGATTAGCACAGTTTCCTCCTATATTGGTTTTTAAAACTATACCACTTTAATTATGAGTGATTCCATAAAATATATCTTAACCTTGCTTGATTATTCTCTATTTATGTTGTTTTGGACAAATTCCACCTAGCTCATTATACACACTTCTCATTTAGTCAAACCCCTGAAGTTTCCCAGCCCATCTCAAAGCACAACTATCTTTGATAATACATTCACTAATTAATTCTCAGAAGACCTTTATATTCTGCAGAAGGAGTAGAGCAATCCAGATGACCTGCGCCATGGCTGTTATTCCCCAGGCTAGAAGGGAGTACTTTGGGGGTAGCATACTTTACTCTTGAATGCAACTTAAGTTATCACTTTCAGTCCTGCTTAGCTTGAAAAATAGGAGCTCATCATAGGACTTTGAAGCTGTGAGAATGTATGGAAAAACTGTAGGGATAATAATAAAAGCACTTCTAACCTTCAGAGCTCCATATGAACATTAACCAGTCTTCACAACACTTGTGTGGTAGGTAATCAAGTATTATCCACACTTTACAGAGTAGGGAAAACGGAACAAAGTTAAATGACGTGCCTGATATTACACAGTGAGTCAATAGCAGAGATGGGATTAGAACCCAGGAGTCTGGGACTATATTACTCTGCTATCATACTGCCTCTCTGCAAATCTTCAATGCTTCTGCAAGGTCACCGACACAAAACTTCTCCCTTTCTACATTCTTCCAGAATTGTAGAAAGGAAAAACAAATGTAAACCAACTATAAAATGATAAATTAATCTACAGTACAGTACACTTGGGCAGAGGCCGGTTCTGTGAAATGATTGTCCAACTGCAGTTCTGCCATGATATTTGATACCCTGGTTACAATACAGCCAAGAGGGTAAGGATTTGAAAGAAGTGATCTTTCTTAAAATTGACCATCGAAGAAAACTTTTGTATCTCATTGACTTCCACTGTAACATCAATGATGTCTACATCCTTACTAGAAAAGGGTAAGGCAGTCTGACAACTCTTGGGGTTGTTGGCATTGGAGTCAATAAAGCTACACTGATTTATACTAGCCAGGCCCTGTGCTTACAATAAATTGTAATAATTTGTGTGCTAGCATTGGACGCAACAATAAGGAAAAGCAAGGATGGCTTACTAGTGAAAATGATCAAGGACAGCAATTTAAAAATAGAAAGGAAAAAAGAAAAAGAATGTTCCCTGCTTTTAATCTATGGGCTCTTCATATGATTATGAACCCGAGTCTGAGAAGCGTTGGGCAGCCACAGCTCCTTCTAAAATCATTCGGGAGTTGCATTTCTGTTTGCCAGGTCACAGTAGTAGAAGGATGGAAGAGGGACTTGGTTGGAAAGAACCTAAAAGCAAGGCAATTCTGTATATTTTATATATGGAAATAATAATATATGTGTGCATATATATCTCTATCTATAGAGATATAGATATATATATGGAAAGAAGTAAGAGTAGTGTATAGCTATCTATAATCTAGTCAATTATTCTGAACACACATTGAGAATGCAACAGTGGTAGAGCAGAGGGAGTTTAGAATGTTTGATTAAATAATCCCAAGAAGTTCACATACAAAAACTAGATGTACACTGTCAAATAGGTGCTCTCAGTAGTTCCAAAATCGTTGATAAGGAACAATGTTAGCATAATTGCTGGCCCTATTGCGTAAGCACTCCAGGCACAGAACTCACTAAATGTAAACGTAGAAATTTAGGCACAAAGAATGCAGACCACAAAGCTCACGAAAGCTTATGCTCAAATAAATTGGTTAGTCTCTAAGGTGCCACAACTACTCCTTTTCTACTTACAGGAAGGAGAACTCTATCCTGGGAAGCAGTGACTCTGAAAAAGTTTTTGTGGGGTTATGATGGATAATCAACTGAACATGAACTCCCAATGTGACACTGAGGCCAAAAGAGCTAATGGAGTCCTGGAATGCATAAGTAGGAATAGAGAGGTTATTTTACCTCTGTATTTGGAACTGGTCTGACTGCTGCTAGAATATTGTGTCCGGTTCTGGTGTCCACAATTCAGGAAGGATGTTGATGAAATGGAGAAGAGCCATGAGAATGATTAAAAGATTAGAAAATATGCCTTATAGTGATAGACTCCAGGAGCTCAGGTTAAGGGTTGACTTGATCACAGTCTGTAAGTATCTACAGGGGGAACAAATATTTCAGTCCAAGATATAACACAATCCAGTGGTTGGAATTGAAGCTAGACAAACACAGATGGGAAATAAGGTGTACATTTTTGATGTTGAGGGTCATTAATCAGTGGGACAATTTACTAAGGATTGTGGTGGATTCTCCATCAGTGGCCATTTTTAAATCAAGATTCTATGTTTTTGTAAAAGATATGCTCCATGAATTATTTTGGGGAAATTCTGTGACCTGTGCTATACAGGAAGTCAAACTGGATGATCACAATGGTCCCTTCTGGCCTTGGAATCTATGAATCACGGATGCAGGATCAGGCCCTCAGATTTATGTTCTAGGAGCAGGGACCTTGCCATTCATTCATCTGTAGAATGCCAAGAGCATAGATGGAAAAATACAAATAAAGAAGTCGATGTGTGTTTTGACTATGTGAAATGTGCTGATAATCTCGGTCTACAGTGGATAACTGTCTAGGTTACAAGACCCACAACCATAACTAGCACTAATTGCAAACAAAGCTGTCAATCTCTGAGGAAAGGCCAAGGACTGAATTATCAAGGAGACTGAACTGCTGTCTCAAACCTGAGGTAGCCTTTTCAGAATAGATTGAGCCATATTGACAAGGTAAGTTGGTGAAGCATTCACTGTCATCTGGCAACTTTCAACATGGTAATAAAACCATATTTTAAAAAACAAAACAAAACTGTGAACTAAATAAATAATGGATGAAATTCATAGTACAAATGTAATGGATTCTGCCTGTTCCTAGAGAAGGGCAACGAAGGTGTGACAAGATTATGACTATCAACAGATGGCTTAGGCAGTGGTACTATAAGGAGGGCTTTGGGATGTATGGCCACTGGGAGGCATTCATGGACAGAGGACAGTTCTCTCGGGATGGACTTCATCTGAGTAGGGAACGAAATAGACTTCTAGGACTGAGGCTGGCACAACTGATTAAGAGAGCTTTAAACTAGGAATTTGGGGGAGATGGTTGGGAAATGTCCAGGTAATCTCCACGCCGGATTTTAGCATTGAGAGGGAAGAAAACGAAGTAAGAAAGGATACAGCCGTGGGTAGGAGAATGGATATAAGGAGGAAGGGCAGTGTGGATACCAGTCTAATAGGTTATACTGGCTGTAGAATGACCTGCCTAATCGGATACAGAATGTGAGTGAGGCCAAACAGCAAAAATTAAGATGTTTGTACAAGAATGCGAGGAGCCTAGGTAACAAAATGGAGGAACTAGAGCTACTGGTGCAGGAAGTGAAATCAGATATTATAGGGATAACAGAAACATGGTGGAATAGTAGTCATGACTGGACTACGGGTATTGAAGGGTATGTGCTGTTTAGGAAAGACAGAAGTAAAGGTGGTGGAGTAGCATTGTATATCAATGATGAGGTAGAATGTAAAGAAATAAGAAGCAATGGAATGGATACGACAGAGTCCGTCTGGGCAAAAATTACATTGGGGAAGAAAACTACTAGAGCCTCCCCTGGCATAGTGCTTGGGGTGTGCTATAGACAGCCGGGATCTAATTTGGATATGGATAGAGCCCTCTTTAATGTTTTTAATGAATTAAATACTAATGGGAACTGCGTGATCATGGGAGACTTTAACTTCCCAGATATAGACTGGAGGACGAGTGCTAGTAATAATAATAGGGCTCAGATTTTCCTAGATGCGATAGCTGGTGGATTCCTTCATCAAGTAGTTGCTGAACCAACAAGAGGGGATGCCATTTTAGATTTGGTTTTGGTGAGTAGTGAGGACCTCATAGAAGAAATGGTTGTAGGGGACAATCTTGGTTCAAGTGATCATGAGCTAATTCAGTTCAAACTGAACGGAAGGATTAACAAAAATAAACCTGCAACTAGGGTTTTTTATTTCAAAAGGGCTGACTTTCAAAAATTAAGGAAATTAGTTAGGGAAGTGGATTGGACTGAAGAATTTATGGATCTAAAGGCAAAGGAGGCCTGGGATTACTTTAAATCAAAGCTGCAGAAGCTATCGGAAGCCTGCATCCCAAGAAAGGGGAAAAAATTCATAGGTAGGAGTTGTAGACCAAGCTGGATGAGCAAGCATCTCAGAGAGGTGATTAAGAAAAAGCAGAAAGCATACAGGGAGTGGAAGATGAGAGGGATCAGCCAGGAAAGCTACTTTATTGAGGTCAGAACATGTAGGGATAAAGTGAGACAGGCTAAAAGTCAAGTAGAGTTGGACCTTGCAAAGGGAATTAAAACCAATAGTAAAAGGTTCTATAGCCATATAAATAAGAAGAAAACAAAGAAAGAAGAAGTGGGACCGCTAAACACTGAGGATGGAGTGGAGGTCAAGGATAATCTAGGCATGGCCCAATATCTAAACAAATACTTTGCCTCAGTCTTTAATAAGGCTAAAGAGGATCTTAGGGATAATGGTAGCATGACAAATGGGAATGAGGATATGGAGGTAGATATTACAATATCTGAGGTAGAAGCGAAACTCGAACAGCTTAATGGGACTAAATCGGGGGGCCCAGATAATCTTCATCCAAGAATATTAAAGGAATTGGCACATGAAATTGCAAGCCCATTAGCAAGAATTTTTAATGAATCTGTAAACTCAGGGGTTGTACCGTATGATTGGAGAATTGCTAACATCGTCCCTATTTTTATGAAAGGAAAAAAAAGTGATCCAGGCCTGTTAGTTTGACATCTGTAGTATGCAAGGTCTTGGAAAAAATTTTGAAGGAGAAAGTAGTTTAGGACATTGAGGTCAATGGTAAATGGGACAAAATACAACATGGTTTTACAAAAGGTAGATCGTGCCAAACCAACCTGATCTCCTTCTTTGAGAAAGTAACAGATTTTTTAGACAAAGGAAACGCAGTGGATCTAATTTACCTAGATTTCAGTATGGCGTTTGATACCGTGCCACATGTGGAATTATTAGTTAAATTGGAAAAGATGGGGATCGATATGAAAATTGAAAGGTGGATAAGGAAATGGTTAACAGGGAGACTACAGCGTGTCCTACTGAAAGGTGAACTGTCAGGCTGGAGGGAGATTATCAGTGGAGTTCCTCAGGGATCAGTTTTGGGACCAATCTTATTTAATCTTTTTATTACTGACCTTGGCACAAAAAGTGGGAGTGTGCTCATAAAGTTTGCGGATGATACAAAGCTGGGAGGTATTGCCAATTTAGAGAGAGACCGGGATATCATACAGGAAGATTTGGATGACCTTGTAAACTGGAGTAATAGTAATAGGATGAAATTTAATCATGAGAAGTGTAAGGTCATGCATTTAGGAATTAATAACAAGAATTTTAGTTATAAGCTGGGGACGCATCAATTAGAAGTAACGGAGGAGGAGAAGGACCTTGGAGTATTGGTTGATCATAGGATGACTATGAGCTGCCAATGTGATATGGCCAGGAAAAAAGCTAATGCGGTCTTGGGATGCATCGGGAGAGATATTTGCAGTAGAGATAAGGAGGTTTTAGTATAGTTATACAAGGCACTGGTGAGACCTCATCTGGAATACTGTGTGCAGTTCTGGTCTCCCATGTTTAAGAGGGATGAATTCAAACTGGAACAGGTACAGAGAAGGGCTACTAGGATGATCCGAGGAATGGAAAACCTGTCTTATGAAAGGAGACTCAAGGAGCCTGGCTTGTTTAGCCTAACCAAAAGGTTGAGGGGAGATATGATTGCTCTTTATAAATATATCAGAGGGATAAATACCAGAGAGGGAGAGGAATTATTTAAGCTCAGTACCAATGTGGACACAAGAACAAATGGATATAAACTGGTCATTGGGAATTTTAGACTTGAAATTAGACAAAGGTTTCTAACCATCAGAGGAGTGAAGTTTTGGAATAGCCTTCGAAGGGACGCAGTGGGGTCAAAAGACCTATCTGGCTTTAAGATTAAACTCGGTAAGTTTATGGACGAGATGGTATGATGGGATAACATGATTTTGGCAATTAACTGATCTTTAAATATTCATGGTAAATAGGCCCAATGGCCTGTGATGGGATGTTAGATGGGGTGGTATCTGAGTTACTACAAAGAATTCTTTCCTGGGTATCTGGCTGGTGAATCTCGCCCACATTGCTCAGTGTTCAGCTGATCACCATATTTGGGGTCGGGAAGGAATTTTCCTCCAGGGCAGATTGGAAGAGGCCCAGGAGGTTTTTCGCCTTCCTCTGTAGCATGGGGCACGGGTCACTTGCTGGAGGATTCTCTGCTCCTTGAAGTCTTTAAACCACGATTTGAGGACTTTAATAGCTCAGACATAGGTGAGAGGTTTTTCGCAGGAGTGGGTGCGTGAGATTCTGTGGCCTGCGTTGTGCAGGAGGTCGGACTAGATGATCATAATGGTCCCTTCTGACCTTAATATCTATGAATTAAAGTTCCAATACTTATGATAAGTAAAAATCACCTTTCAATTGCCAACTGTTTTCCATTATTTCTTGGAATTTGAGGCTTGATTACAAACTGAATTTCCATATTTTTCCTGGTTTAAATCAGAACTGTACGAGTCTTTAAACTAAACTCCTATTAATTTAACTGGATGATTTCCAAGTATCTTCTCCTTATTTGTCATTCTATAAACGGATGCACCATATTTTAAATGTGATGCAAGTTCATTCAGACCTTGATTAAATCAAACCCATGCACATCAAGTACAACTATACAGCAATATTAGCATTCTGTTCATATTGTAATAAAACTGGTGGTGCTCTTTTTTAAAGCTCTTCCACATGAGGTAATCCACTGCTTTGCTGTTTGCAAGCAGATAGTCACAGGGGAACTCCTTTGAGTGGAAATAAATCTCTGGAGAAGGGTCCACATGGGAGTAGTGTAATTCTAGAGGTCATAAAATCTGGTTAGTTTATGCAATGTATATACAATTGTTTGTTTCACAGTGTTGAGATGGGCATTAAAGAAACCTAACGAAACAACATGGGCAGCGGGTATAACAGGCCAAGAAAGGCTAAGCCTTCCCTGGCACAATGGCTGCTGACCCTCCACTGGACACCTGGGCCACGGTGGCCCTGCCTCTCCCCCAAAGCCCCCACTGCCTGCTGCTGCATGCCAGTAAGTCCTCTACTCCAGCACCACCCTGCTCTGGAAGTCCCCGCTGCTTGCTGTGTCCCTCCGCCTCTGGGGAGGGGAAGTGAGGAGGGATGTGGCAAGCCAGAGGTGGGCAGGGGCATCTGGCAGGGCAGTGAGGTGGCTTGGCCGGACGCTGTGGGGGGTAGGGGGCTGGTGGCTCGGCAAGGGGGGGGCCAGCAGCTCGGATGGGGTGGGCCTTCAGGGGCAAGGGGGGCTGGTGGCTCGGCCTGGGGCTGGACCAGTGTTTGGGGGGCCGGTGGCTTGGCCCAATGCTGGAGCCGGCCCAGCTTGGCCGGGACTGGGGCGGGGGACCCTTCGGGGAAGGGGTGCTGTTGTCTTGGCCCAGCACTTGGCTTAGCCTGGACCAGCAGCCCAGCGCTCGGGGGGGCGGCGGCTTGGCCAACGTGGGGGTGATTTTGGGGCAGGGAGGGCGAGGGATCTTTTGTGACTGGGGCAGGCAGGCTGGGGCTCCTTCGGTCGAGGGGGGAGGCCTCAGAAAATTACTTATCCTATCAAGGTCCCATTTAGTGTGGTAGTTGAGACTTTCCCTTCTTTTACTCCTCACTTAATCTCTTTCTCTACTTTTCCATGAGTGTGAATCCAAATTTTCTGCTTTTTGGGCATTAATGAAATCCCGATTTCTTCCTGCTCTTCCATAAAAAGAAGCTCCTTACTGGCAAAATGATGCATTAACCTTTCTCCAACAGACTATATTCTGTGGGGCTCTGTGAAGGCATACTCATGTAGCAGAATAGACGTTACCATGAATATGGACAGTTTGATAATGTGTCAGAAAAAGGAATGTATACATGATCTTTAGTGGTTATGAATTTTTAATCTTTTGAAATGCAGTGAGTATTAACTACATTTTGGTCAGTGAAACAAATTATTTGGTTATGTGACCCTTTTATGATAACTGGGTAGAGAGTTATATAATCCAAATATTTAAGAAAACCAAGATGTCGCTTTTGCGTTCATAAAATTCTAGCTCGGTAGTACTTTCACTTTATACCCATTTAGCTGTGTAGGCAACAATAAGGCAATTAGAAGAACATCACTTTGACTTCTAGACTGTTAGCAGGGTCTGCACTATGTCATTCTCATTAGTAAATAATCTGTTTTAATTCAGATTAAGAACAAAATATTTTATTTACAGCAATCTGGCTTTTGCTAGTTAGAATGAAAATTATTTTCTCTAGTTCTGTATTATGATACTTGAGGAGGTCTGGAATTCTAATGGTAATTATACAGAGAAATGTCTCATTCAGCACATGCTCTGCTTTACTGAATTTGAAAAGACATCATTGATTTCCAGAGGTCTTTTCTAAAAGCAATAAATATTAGCTTTGAGGCACTAAACGAGTTTTTTAGAACAGTGGTGTTTAATAATGACATTAAGATTTAACCTTACTTACATAAAACTTCTGTGTTCTTATGAGTGAACTAATACTTTTGAGAACAAATATACTTGAAAATAATTGCTGTGAGTAATGTGTAACTGTAGACCTAACCTTGTTTATTATGTGAGTTTTTGCACAGTGCAGCATTCATGACTAAGTAGACCTCACAACATCCACAAGCTTCAGACTTGTTCCCTATGCACCTGAGGCTTCATTGGCATTTCCTTAATTCAGTACAAAAGTTATCTTTCATAATCAAGTGGCCTTTTCATAACATGCATAAGAATACATATAATACAATATTTTATTGAGAGAGAGCTTTTGGTAATACATAAATATATAGATATGGAGGACCTTGCAATGGACTCCTCATTGACATGACTGTCTATAATGATCATTGGATACTGAGGGCCTGTCCTCTCATCCACAGAGATTGAAATGTCATCTCAATGAAACTAGATGACTTCATTAACAGTATCTTATTCTCTTTCAGTTACATTGAAGATACTGCATTTTTCCCCTTTACTTAAAAAGGAAATTAATATGTGACAATATGCACTGTTGGATTTTAAAAAACCTCTCCACGTTTATAAATTATTGAAAGAACACAAAAAAGTAATTAACATCTAACATCTAAAGAGGCTCAGTTTCTTTGTTTAAATTACACTGATACACGAAAGAACATTATATGGTTAACTCACATATAACTGGCCTATACAACTTCAGTGTATTCTGATGTTAGAATAGCCATCCAACCATAAGAGCAGAGCTCACATGGATCGTGATATCACTTGCAGTGTGTATCAATAGCCTTAAAGGTTTTTTTATTAACTGAAGGACAACATAAAGATAAACATTTATAAAAATCCTATATAATGCAAACTACTAAATCTTTTGCGTGTTCATTTTTGATAATCTTGTATTACAATACATTATAGGTGTATTATTTCAAGACAACTACTGGTAGCTCACTGCAGTGGAATTTTGACATCAGGGTAAATTGATTGTAGTATATTGGTGTATTGCAGTCCTGTTAGCTGAATTGCTCAAACATTTTTCTGATGTTTTATAACACTTTTAAAATAGTCATAGTTTACAGCTATGATTACTTCACAGTTGTGAAATAGAGTCATCCTCTTATTGCCTCATAATGGTGAAATATGACTGTTTTGCTATCTAGGAGCTGGACTTTTGCTCTTTCAAATAAAGAAATGCAGAGAATTACATCTGCATAGTTCCACAGACAATAATATTGTTACAGCTCTTCTCCCAGTAAATATATCCAAATATGGCTGTTGGAACATGTAGGCATTTTTGCAGAAAGGATCTTTATAGGGGAGTATCATATTGCTTTTTAACTATTTCTTTAGACGAGCAGTTAGTCTGTCAAGAATAACTCTTGTAAAGATGTACTTCAATTTGAAATTATACTTGGTATCCATCAACGAGGTAGCTGTTCAGTTTGATTGTTGTCCATGTGCCCCACCCAAAATCCTTGCTATTCTCTTTCATGGGTTTTTTTTGTTTCCCCATTTTGTAGCTTATTAACACTATCTGTTTTAAAGGGCTGCTAGCATTACATAGCTTACTGTCTGTATTTAGTGTTCTTAAATGTGCGTGGATTGCACTCTCAGCAAATTTGCGGATGATACTAAACTGGGAGGAGCGGTAGATACGGTGGAGGGCAGGGATAGGATACAGAGGGACCTAGACAAATTGGAGGATTGGGCCAAAAGAAATCTGATGAGGTTCAATAAGGATAAGTGCAGGGTCCTGCACTTAGGACGGAAGAACCCAATGCACAGCTACAGACTAGGGACCGAATGGCTAGGCAGCAGTTCTGCGGAAAAGGACCTAGGGGTTACAGTGGACGAGAAGCTGGATATGAGTCAGCAGCGTGCCCTTGTTGCCAAGAAGGCCAATGGCATTTTGGGATGTATAAGTAGGGGCATAGCGAGCAGATCGAGGGACGTGATCGTTCCCCTCTATTCGACATTGGTGAGGCCTCATCTGGAGTACTGTGTCCAGTTTTGGGCCCCACACTACAAGAAGGATGTGGATAAATTGGAGAGAGTCCAGCGAAGGGCAACAAAAATGATTAGGGGTCTGGAACACATGACTTATGAGGAGAGGCTGAGGGAACTGGGATTGTTTAGTCTGCAGAAGAGAAGAATGAGGGGGGATTTGATAGCTGCTTTCAACTACCCGAAAGGGGGTTCCAAAGAGGATGGATCTAGACTGTTCTCAGTGGCAGCAGATGACAGAACGAGGAGTAATGGTCTCAAGTTGCAGTGGGGGAGGTTTAGGTTGGATATTAGGAAAAACTTTTTCACTAGGAGGGTGGTGAAACACTGGAATGCGTTACCTAGGGAGGTGGTAGAATCTCCTTCCTTAGAAGTTTTTAAGGTCAGGCTTGACAAAGCCCTGGCTGGGATGATTTAATTGGGGATTGGTCCTGCTTTGAGCAGGGGGTTGGACTAGATGACCTCCTGAGGTCCCTTCCAACCCTGATATTCTATGATTCTATGAAATGTCAGTTATTGAAGGATAGGTTCTTGCCATCTGAAAGGAAGTGTACATGCACACATAAATATGCATTTTTACATGAGCTGGTAGACATTTTTCTGTGTCCCTACAGTTAAAATAAGAGTGGTTTTCATGTTGGTTCCATTTTTCTAAATATTCTGTCTTTCAGTGTATGATTATGGCACTCAGCTTTATAGACTTTATTGGAAGATGGATCACAGCAGAGGCTAATATGAAATAAAAATTAAGGGGTTTTTTTTGTTGTTTTTTTGGAGCTCTGCGAGATTGGATGGTTCAGGGGATTGGTAACCAAACAGTTAAGTCTTTTACCTCTAAAAGAAAAGGAGTACTTGTGGCACCTTAGCGACTAACCAATTTATTTGAGCATAAGGTTTCGTGAGCCACAGCTCACTTCATCGGATGCATACTGTATGCATCCGATGAAGTGAGCTGTGGCTCACGAAACCTTATGCTCAAATAAATTGGTTAGTCTCTAAGGTGCCACAAGTACTCCTTTTCTTTTTGCGAATACAGACTAACACGGCTGCTACTCTGAAATCTGTGTCACCAATTTAGGCCAAACCTAAGTATTTGGTTACTGGAAGTTATTGTGTAGTAGCTGTTTGGTGACCTGAGCTGGGTGGCCTTACTTCATTTCCTGGTGGACTAATGTTCACGTTATTGTGCACAAAACCCACCACACTTGGTGATAACGAGCACCCTTCTTAGCATTCTTGGCAGAGTAGGTTGGGATTGAACAGGCATGTAGACTGGCCCACCTTGATTATCACTACAAAAGGTTTTTCCCCCCCCCACTCTCCTGCTGGTAATAGCTCACCTTACCTGATCACTCTCATTACAGTATGTATGGTAACACCCATTGTTTCATGTTCTCTGTGTATATAAATCTCTCCTCTGTATTTTCCACTGAATGCATCTGATGAAGTGAGCCATAGCTCACGAAAGCTTATGCTCAAATAAATTGGTTAGTCTCTAAGGTGCCACAAGTCCTCCTTTTCTTTTTGCGGATACAGACTAACACGGCTGCTACTCTGAAACCTGCTGGTAATAGCTCACCTTACCTGATCACTCTCATTACAGTGTGTATGGTAACACCCATTGTTTCATGTTGTCTGTGTATATAAATCTCCCCACTGTATTTTCCACTGAATGCATCTGATGAAGTGAGCTGTAGCTCACAAAAGCTTATGCTCAAATAAATTTGTTAGTCTCTAAGGTGCCACTAGTACTCCTTTTCTTTTTGCGGATACAGACTAACACAGCTGCTACTCTGAAACCTTTCAACCACAGGGGACAAGTCAGGTCAGAGTTGCAGCTAGGTGCAGAAGCAATTGCTTTTTCCTGTGTTGTACTAGATCTCTGCAGGCATGAGGCCTAGACTACACTGGAAAAGATTTTCTGGCATAGCTATACTTGCAAACTCGCCTGGTGGAGACACACCTTATACTGGCAAAAGTGTTTCTGCTGGCATAGCTTATATGAATTCCCCAAATGAAATAAGTTATACCAGCAAAAGAACTTTTTTTTACCAGTATAACTGTATCTATACTAACACTTTGGCCAGTATGGAAATGTCATTTAAAAAATCACATCCTCAAGTGACATTACTATACCTGCAAAAGTTGTTAGTGTAGACCTGGCCTCGGTTTCTACACTGTCAATCCTGCACCTTTCACAAGCACTAGAGTCACACAGAAGAAACAGTCCTCAAGTTTGCTGGCATTATTAAGAATGTTTCATTGTCAATAAGAAATCTATGTCAACACATTAATTTCAGGTATAGGTTTCTGCCTCTAGTTCTTGAGATGGCAGCCCCTGAAGTCAGATGTCAGGGAAGGCATGATGGTAATTAGAAGGCTGTAATTGTAAGGTCTAATGTTGCAAGTTGTGGCACAAAGGGAGCATGGCACGCATATGCTGCTCACCAGTGATTTCTGGTTTCATGGCTGCAGCAAAATGTGTGCCTGTCCCCAATCTTTGGTTTGCTTTGTCTTGCTCCGTACTTACCAGGCCATACAGCATCCAGCACTGCTGATAGCAGTAATGTTGTCAGGCAGTGTCCGTTGGCATGGTGACCCCCCGCTACTGATAGCATGGTCCTTATGGAATGGCAGTCGGGGAGCCATGCCACAATCACTCCAGGCAGTTGATGTGAGTGACTGTTCTGCAATGCATTGGAAGTGTAAGGGGACAATTCCGAAATTGTCTTCTGTGCTAACTCAAAAGTATGACCAACCACTGTTGCATCTACAGCGGACAATGTGTAGAGAAGGGTCTCGGTTTGAAGACTACCTTCCTCCCTTGACCATGCTGACAGGCACACAGAAGCAATGGATGAATGTTGTGATTTCACAGTCTAGAACTCAGTGATTGTTTTTGAGGAACTGGAGTGTAGGCATATTTACTGTTATCACGGGGCTGATTTTGACTGTTGAAATATCTGTTTAAGTGGAAACACTGTTTCTATCTAAAATACAGTGCTTTCGATAAGTTTGCATCTATACATCCGACAAGAAGATAATGTCACTTAACTGTCTATGTCATGAGCGTGATATTGGGTAAGATAACGTTGTTTACCTTGAACTAGTACTTCAGTAACAGTCAACAGTCCTGAAAGTGCATTGACCCTGGGTTCACTTCAGGATATTATCTGTTAATGTATTACTCCCAAGTACATGATGGGCCAAATTTATCCCTGCGCTAACTCCAAGTCATAGTTGCAGAAAGTGAAAGAGTAGTTCACTACAGCCCATGTAGTTGAATATTTTGTCTTTTAAAACTTCTCAGAGTATAATATTAACAAAGGAAGAGCTATAGATGTTCACAGTTCTGTGGTAGCATGCATTATTAGGCAGGATAACAGAAAAGTAGAAAAGTTTGTGGGTGATACCAAGCTGGGAGGAGTTGCAAGTGCTTTGGAGGATGGGATTAGAATTCAAAATGATCTTAACAAACTGGAGAAATGGTCTGAAATAAATAGGATGAAATTCAATAAGGACAAATGGAAAGTGCTACACTTAGGAAGGAATAATCACTTGCACAAATACAAAATGGGAAATGACTGCCTAAGAAGGAATACTGCAGAGACGGATCCAGGGGTTATAATGGATCAGAAACTGAATATGAGTCAACGTAATATTGTTGCAAAAAAAGCGAACATGATTCTGGGTTGATTTAACAGAAGTATTGTAAGCAAGACACAAGAAGTAATTCTTCCACTCAGGAATTGTAAGGCCTCAGCTGGAGTATTGTGTCATGTTCTGGGAATATCACTTCAGGAAAGATGTGGACAAATTGTACAAAAATGATTAAAGGTGTGGAAAAGACAACCTAGGAGGAAAGATTTTAAAAATTGGATTTGTTTAGTCTGGAGAAGAGAAGACTGAGCGAGGATTTAATAGTCTACAAGTACATAAAAAGTTGTTATAAAGATGAGGGTGATACATTGTTCTCCTTAACTACCGAGGACAGGACAATAAGTAATGGACTTAAATTTCAGGAAGGGAGATTTAGGTTCCTAACTGTCAGGTGGTTAAGCACTGGAACAAATTACCTAGGGAGGTTGTGGATTCTCCATCACTGGCGGTTTTTAAGAACAGGTTAGACAAACACCTGTGAGTGATAGTCTAGATAATACTTATTCCGGCCTTAGTGCAGGGGACTAGATGACCTATCAAAATCCCTTCCAGTCCTACATTTCTATGATTCTATAATATTATAAGCAGGGCTGGTAGCACCACCTATTATTGAGGCTGTCTGACAGTTCCCATCATAAGACTGTGTTTTCACTTGCTTCTACCTTGCCAGACTTTAAGCATGTAGGCTGAAATGTGTCATGTGGGTGGGAGCCTCAGGCTGAGTTATTTTGGAAGATTTCAGCCAGAATGGTTAAGCTGTCTCTAAGAATGAGGCTAGGGAAAATACATTGTTTGGCCCATGTTTTAAAAAAAAATTCCGATGACTTTTTCTTTGACTAGATGTGTATTAACTGAGCACCATCCATCCTGTGCACTGAATGAGGCAGGGATTCTGTGCGGGGAAAATAGTATATGATCTCTGAGATATGTCCTGTCCTATGAGCAAAGGAAGACAGAAGGCAGAAGATTCTGGAAGTGAATCATTGGCAAGATAGGTTTAGTGTCTGGTGAAGGGTTTTGGTTTTGTGGAACATTGGTCCACCTTCTACAGGGAAAGGGAACCATACAGTTTGGATGGTCTCCACCTCAGAAGAAGAGGGATCAATCTCCTTGGGAATAGGCTAGTTAGAGTACTCAGGAGGGGGTTAAACTAATAGCCAAAGGGGAGGGTAAAAAGAGGAAAGATATGAGCACCCAGATGAAATCAAGATACTGAAAACAAAATTAATCAAGAAACTAAAGGAAATGAAGAGAAGAAATTTCTGAATTGCCTATACACTAATGCTAGGAGCCTGGGTAACAATTGAGGAATTAGAATTGCTCTTTATGAGCATAACTTTGATCTAGTTGATACTACTAAAACCTGGTGGGATGATCCACACCATTGGAATGTTAAAATCAGTGGCTATAACCTATTTAGGAAGGATTGAGCGGGCAAAGGGGGAGGGAGAGTGCTACTCTACACCAAATTACCTGATTTGACGTCACTGATAACTCAGAAGAAAGTGGTCTGAGCACTTATGGATCAAAGTCCTAACAGATAAAGCACAAGATGGGGCATTAGTTGGTGTCAGCTACAGAGCACCAAATCACACTAAGGATGACTACACCTCCTTACTCATGTATCTGTACTATATAGGAAAAAAACCTGTGAGATCATGGGGGACTTCAATTTGAGTGACATAAGCCGGAAGTCTCATGCTGCCAGTATTAAAACATCCTTGAAATTTTTAAACATTATAGCTGACAAACCTATGGACATATTCTAAACGTGGGACAATTATCCCCCCTAACCTCTCTTCTACCCTCCCCCAAACAACAAAGAACAAGCAAACAAAAAAGAGAGCCCTCTTCAAGGGTAAAAAAACAATGCAGGCAGAAGTCCAGTAGCAGAGCTGGAGCTATGCAGTTAATTGCACTGAATGCAGCATGTATGATTACCTTCCCTGTGGGCAAGTAGCTGTTAGCCGATGGCCAGGGATGTTTGGTGAGGTGCCAGCTATGCCCGTTTATACCATCCGTGACTTTAACCGCTAGGACGCACTGTCCCTTCGCGGCGGGCAGCCCGGGCTAGGCTGACGGATGCCCCAAGGTCCTAACCACCCGTGACTTTAACTGCTAGAGCTCAGAGCTCCTTCGCAGCGGGCAGTCAACACTGACTGACAGGTGCCCCAATGGCAGCACTAAGAGCCTCTCCACACCCGTGACTTTAACTGCTAGAGCTCAGAGCTCCTTCGCAGCGGGCAGTCAGGATTGACTGACAGGTGCCCCAAGAGTTTGCCCCGTGGAGGCGGCACAACTCAACGCTGGGCTCTTAGTACTCTCACCTAATGGCCAGGCTTTATAGCCAAAACGGCTGAGGTTCTTTTAATTGTGTTGGCTGCTTTACAGTAAACCAGAGAAACAAGTCAGGCTTATGCATAAATGGTTACCAAAATTTATTAAACTAGATTCTAATCATGTGGTTACAAAATTGCTAGTGTCTACTTATTTAAGTGTAGAGATGTAACACACACAAACAAGTTACAAAACTGAAGCTACAATCCCAAAGAAAGAAAACAAAGTATAGAGCTCTATTTCAAAATATGTGTACACTAAAGATAGGAGATCAGGTGTGGGTGCTTCTTACCCTCCTTGCATCTCTCGATTCCAGCGGTGCCAAGCCAGGATCGGTCACTCAATTCCGCAGAAAGACGAATAAGGGACAAGGCTTAGGGACCCTCTTAGCTGCAGAAGCCTTGGGAGGCTGTCACTTATCTGACCAGCAGATAGATAGTGAAAAGCACTCAAAAATCATGGTGCTGTAGGTCCCCTACTTATACCTCTGTACTCCTTTATTCTCTTTCTCCTTTCTATGCCAAATTGGGGCTGGTCTGTCGGGGTGACGCCAGCTCTCGCAAGAGTAGTTCACACTTGCAAGGGAGAAACAATAAGTTTCGACTACTGGACACTTCTTTTATCAGGGTAAATATTTTCCCACCTAGGATGTTGGTGTGTGTGCATCATGCTGTTTTAGTAGGGGCTAAGAGCCATGTCTGTCACAGCGCCTCTGCCTGCTGTGAGCCCAATTGTTGTATACGTTCCCAGAGGCACATTGTCGCAGCACACCTGTGCTTCTCTCAGCTTCAAAGGCTGTGCTGGAGTGCCCTGGTGTTTTGGCTCCCGTGTGTTTCCAGCAATGCTGGTCTGAGGGGGGGGGGCTGGCTGTCTGGCTACAGTAGCATATGTCTGCATTCGGTGCAAACAACTCATGGCCCTCAGAGACTGAGTATGGGCTCTTGATACCAGAGTGGCTGAACTGGAGGAGCTAAGGGAGACAAAGAGGTACATAGATGAGACTTTCAGAAACACAGTAGAAGGGTACTACCCCCGTCTGATAGCCTATGTGCTGTTGAGGAGGATGAAAGTCTTGGGGAAGGAGAACATCAAGCTGGAGTGAAGGGAAATGATCCCATAGTTGGGACCATCCGGATGTCATGGTATCCTTTCACATTGAGGATATCCCTCCAAGGAAGGGGACCCCAGTTATTAGCAAGAGACTGGTAATAGTAATGGGGGATTTGATTATTAGAAATCTAGATAGTTGGGTTTGTGATGACTGGGAGAATTGCATGGTGAATTGCCTGCCAGGTGCAAAGGTTGCTGATCTCTCAAGACATCTAGATAGACTTATGTGCAGTGCTGCGGAGGAGCCAGTCGTCATGGTACATGTACGTACCAGTGACCTAAGGAAAGGCAGAAGAGTTAGTCAGCGAGGTAAGAGATTAAGGTTCAAGACCTTCCATGGCAACATTGTCTGAAATATTTCCAGTTCCATGTACAGGGCCAGTTAGGCAGAACTGCAGGATCCCAAAGAGTAGATGAGATGATAGTGGCAAGAGGAAAGATTTCGGTTTATTAGGCAATGGGATAGGAGGAGCCTATACAAGAAGGATGAGCTCCGACTTAAACCAAAATGGAACCGGATTGCTGGCAGATAAAATTAAAAAAGTCAGAGAAGTATTTTTAAACTAAGGGCTGAGTGAAAGCAGAGAGTTGTGGAGAAGCACGCTTTTTGGAGAGAGACATCCTCAGGGGAGGATTTATTAAAGGGGATACTCTATATCCTCAAAGAGGAGAAGAGAGGAGAGACACTGATAAAGTACAGGTAGGAAATGAAGAGAAACAGTCAAGTGAAAAAGAGTCCCATTCAGTTATATCAGATGAAGGCAGACAACTAAATATTGACAAATTTTATAAGTGCATATATACAAATGCTAGAAGTCTAAATTCGAAGATTCGTGAAATTGAACACCTGGTATTAAATGAGGATCTTGATATAATAGGTATCACAGAAACTTGGTGGAATGATGATAATCAATGGGACACTGTAATACAAGTGTACAAAATATATAGGAATGACAGTAGGTGGCACTGGAGGGGGAATAGCACTATATGTAAAAGAAAGCAGAGTCAAATATAGTAAAAATCTTAAATGAATCAAACAGTACCATAACATCTTCATGGATTGAAATTCCATGCTTGAATAATAAGAGTGTAGCAATAGGAATATAGTACCGATCACCTTATCAGGATGGTGACAGTGCTTGTGAAATGCTCAAGAAGATTAGAGGTGTTACAGAAACAGAAAACTCAGTAATAACCATGATTTTTCAACAATCCCCATATTGACTGGGTACGTCACCTCAGGATAAAATGTCTACACACTATTAATGACCGATGCATGGAGCAGCTAGCCTTGGAACCCATAAGGAGAGAGGCAATTCTTGATTTAGTCCTTAGTGTGTCACAGGATCTGGTCCAAGAGCTGAATATAGCTGAACAGCTCAGTAATAGCAACAATAATAATTAAATTTCACATCCTTGTAGGGAGAAAAAAATACCAAAGGGAAACCCACAATAGCATTTGACTTCAAAAAGGGAACTATGCAAAAATGAAGAAGCTAGTTACACAGAAATTAAAAGGAACAGTCACAAGTGAAATGCCTGCAAGCTGCATGGAAAATATGTATACCCCCAAATTTAAAAAAAAAAAAAAAAGTAAGAGGACGAAAAAAGCTACAATAGAGTAAAAGAGGTGATTAGAGACAAAAAGACATCCTTTAAAAATTGGAAGTCAAATCCTACTGAGGAAAATAGAGAGGAGCATAAACTCTGGCAAGGCAAGTGTAAAAGTATAATTCGGCAGGCAAAAAAATAATAATTTGAAGAGCAACTAGCAAAAGACAAAAAAAACTAACAGCAATTTTTTTTAGGTACATCAGAAGCAGGAAGCCTGCCGAACAGTCAGTGTGGCCACTGACTGATTGAGGTGCTAAAGGAACACTCAAAGAAAACAAAGGCATTGCAGAGAAGCTAAATGAATTATTTGCATCAGTCTTCACTCCAGAGAATGTGGGGGATATTCCCACACCTGAGCCATTCTTTTAGGTGAAAAATCTGAGCAACAGTCCAAGATTGAGGTGTCCATAGAGAAGGCTTTGGAACAAATTGATAAATTAAACAGTAATATGTCACCAGGGCCAGGTGGTATTCACTCAAGAGTTCTGAAGAAAGACAAATATGAAATTGCAGAACTACTACCTGTGGTTTGTAACCTATCATTTAAATTAGCTTCTGACTGGAGGATAGCTAATGGGATGATGACTTTTAAAGAAGGCTCCAGAGTCGATCCTGGCAATTACAGGCCAATGAACCTAACTTACATAGCAGACAAACTGGTTGAAACTATAGAATTATCAAGGCACATAGATGAACATGATATGTTGGGGAAGAGTCAATATCGTTTTTGTAAAGGGAAAACATTCCTTGCCAATCTGTTAGAAACCTTGGAGGGAGTCAACAAGCATGTGGACAAGGGTGATCCAGTGGATACATAGTGTAGGTGGACTTTCAGAAAACCTTTGACAAGGTCCCGTACCAATGGCTCTTAAGCACTGTACGCAATCATGGGATAAGAGGGATGGTCCTCTTCTGGATCGGTAACTGTTTAAAAGATAGGAAACAAAGGGTAAGAATAAATGGTCAGTTTTCACAATGGAGAGATGTAAATAACAGAGTCCCCCAAAGATCTGTACTGGGACCTGTGTTGTTCAGCATATTCATAAGTGATCTAGACATGGGGTGAACAGTCAGGTGAAGATAGTTAAGTCCAAAGCACACTGCAAAGAGTTAAAAAGGGATCTCACTAAACTGGGTGACTGGGCAACAAAATGGCAGATGAAATTCAATGTTGATAAATGTAAAGTCATGTACACTGAAAAACATCCCAAACTATACATACAATGTAATGGGGTCTAAATTAGCTGTTACCACTCAAGAAAGATCTTGGAGTCATTGTGGATAGTATTCTGAAAACATCTGCTTAATGTGCAGCAGCAGTCCAAAAAAAAAATCCCCAACACAATGTTAGGAACCATTAGAAAAGCAATAGATAAGACAGAAAATGTCATAATACCACTAAATAAATCCATGGCACACCATACCTTGAATACTGCATGCAGTTCTGATTGCTGTATTTAAAAAAATAAACTATATATTCGAATTAGAAAAGGTACAGAGAAGGGCAACAAAACTAATTGGGGTACGGGATATTAAAAAGACAGGAATTGTTCAGATTAGAAAAGAGACGACTAAGAGGGGATATGACAGAAATCTATTAAATCTTGAATGGTGTGGAGAAAGTGAATAGGGGAGTGTTATTTACCCCTTCACATGCCACAAGTACCAGGGGCCACCCAATAAAATCAATAGGAAGTGGCTTTAAAACAAGGATAAGGAAGTACTACTTTATACAATGCACAGTTCATCTGTTAATCTCATGGCCAGGGGATGTTGTGAAGGCCAAAAATGTAACTGAGTTCAAAAAAGAACTAGATAAGTTCATGGAGGATAGGTTCATCCATGGCTATTAGCCAGGATTGTCAGGAATGCAACCCCATGCTCTGAGTGTACCTAAACCTCTAAATGCCAGAAGCTGGGACTGGATTACTGGGGATGGATCACTGCCCTATTCTGTTCATTCATTCTAAAGTGTCTGGCACTGGCCACTGTTGGAAGACAGGATACTGGGCCAGAAGGCCATTCTTATGTTCTTACGACAATTTCCTATCTGAACAATTGTTGCGCCAACACAGGGAAATTTTATATTAGACCTTGTTCTAACTGATAAAAAGGAGCCGATCACAGCACTAAAAGTTAATGGTAGCTTAGGTACAAGTCATCATGACTTGATCACATTTATAATGTGCAAGTAAAATAAAGTCCAGACCAGTAATTACATGGTGCCTTAACTGGGCCAATTTCACAAAGTTGAAAACAATTATAAATCAAATCAGTAAGGGGGAAGAATTTAATCAGAAAAATGTGAATGATAATTGGGAATTATTTAAGAATACCTTCCTAGATACCCAAAAAGCCACAACCCTAAAGTCAAGGATAAAGGCTGGTTAAAAAAATCAACCTGGTTTAGAGGGGAAGTGAAGTGAAGACAGCTGTAAAAATAAAAAAGTAGTGTGGAATAAAAGGGGAAGTTGATAATAGTGAATATAAATCAGAATATAGGAATTGTAGAAAAGTGATAAGGGAAGCCAAGTGACACAAGGAGACATCCATGGCTAGAAGAGTTAAGGACAATCAGAGTTTTTAAAATATATTAGGGACAAAAAGAATTCTGATAATGATATTGGTTCTATACTACACGGAAATGGTAGAATTATCAATAACAATGGACAAAAGAGGAAGTATTCAACAAATATTTCTGTTCTGTATTTGGGTAAAAACCAGATGACACAATCTCATCATGTAGTGATAACATTCTTTCCATTCCACTAGTATCTCTGGAGGATGTTAAACAGATGTTACTAAAGCTAGATATTGGCTGGAAGTTGAAGCTAGACAAATTCAGACTAGAAATAAGGTGTACATTTTAACAGTGAGAGTAATTAACCATTGGAACTATTTACCAAAAAGTCGTGGTGGATTACAGACTAACACGGCTGTTACTCTGAAACATCTCTATCACTGACAATTTTTAAATCAAGATTGGATGTTTTACTAAAATAATGCTGTAGGAATTATTTTAGGGAAGTTCTATAGCCTAGACATGGGGTGAACATACTAGATGATCACAATAGTCCTTTCTGGCCTTAGAATCTATGAATCATGGGATTAAAAAGTGTATTTGTATCACACTTATACAGCATACACAGAAGGGGGACATTCTGGGTGAATGAATAAAAACCACTTGAGTGAAAACCACTGCTTTATATTTAGGCAGTAATGTGCTTAACTTCTTTTAGGCTCCTTTGAAAAATCCCATCCTTAATCAACAGGATTTCTAGCACCCTTTGACCCTTCTAGCACCCTTCACTGAGAGGCCTATTGGTTACAAAATAACACACTTAATCCCTAGAGCTGGTCCAAAGCAGACTGATTTAAAGGGCCCAGGGCTCGGGCACCGCTACCACCCCAGGCCCTTTAAATCGCCGCCCCAGCCCCGCCGCTGCTACCCCAGGGCTCCAGCAGTGGGGTTCTGGCAGCAATTTAAAGGGCCGGGGGCTCCAACCATTGCTGGGAGCCTCAGGCCCTTTAAATTGCGCCTGGGGAAGCCGATCCACCCCGGTACGGCGCACCGGCTCTTGCCGGCTCCCTTTCACCTCTGAGACTGTCCCTATAAAATTGGGACATCTGGTCACCCTAGACCCAGTTGAAGAAAATTGTTGATGCCCGCAACCCAGCGGAGCTGGGGATGGAGGGTTTGGGGTGTGGGAGGGGCTCAGGGCTGGGGCAGAGGGTTGTAGTGCGGGGGTGAGGGATGCAGGGTGGGGCCAGGAATGAGGGTTTCAGGGTGTGGGAGGGGGCTCTTGGCTGGGGCAGGTATTAGGGTGTGGGAGGGGGTCAGGGCTATGGGGTAGTTCTAGGGATGAGGGGTTTGGGGTGCAGGAAGGGGTTCTGGGTTTTGGGGGTACTCAGGGCTGGGGCAGGGAGTTGGGCTGTGGGAGGGGGTCAGGGCTCTGGCCTGGGGGTGCAGGCTCTGGGGTGGGGCTGGGGATGAGGGGTTTGGGGTGCAGGAAGAGGTCGCAGGTTTGGGAGGGCTCAGAGCTGGGGCAGGGGATTGGGGCACGAGGTTGGGTCACGAACTTACCTCTGGCGGCTCCTGGTCAGCAGCTCAGCTGGGGTGCAGAGGCAGGCTTCCTGCCTGTCCCGGCACCATGGACTGCACTGCACCCAGGAAGCAGCCAGCGGAGAGTCCTTGCTCCTAGGCAGAGGTGCACAAGTGGCTTTGCACAACTCTCACCCGCAGGCATCACCCCTCCAGCTCCCATTGGCAAGTTTCTGGTCAATGGGAGTGTGGAGCCGGTGCTCAGGATGGGGGCAGCGCAAGGAGCCCCATGGCCCCCCTGCCTAGTCAGACCTGTTGCTGGCTGCTTCTGGGGCACAGCGTGGTGTCAGAACAGGTAGGAACTAGCCTGCCTTAGCTGGGCAGCACCGCCAACGGGACTTTTAACGTCCTGGTCAGCAGTGCTGACCAGAGCAAGGTGATCCAGTGCCTTATATGGTGTGACCCAGTACTGGGTTGCAACCCATGGTTTGAAAAACACTGAGCTAAAGCATGCAGCCAACATTTACTTATTTGGGGCAGTTCCATAAGATGTTTAAGAATGTACTACTTCCCCATGCAGTCCCTCCAGTAAGCATCAGAGCTATCTGGGGACTATTTTGTTAAAGCAGTTATTTAATCATCGTCATTACTCTCTTGCTCATCTTCATCCTCTAATCCAGTGTTTCTCAAACTGGGAGTCCTGACCCAAAAGGGAATAGCAAGGCTATTGTAAGGGGGTTGCAAGATCACAAAAAATATTGCCTGCGAGAAGGGGATCTGGGTACAACAGCTGCCATTCTCCAGGCACCCAGCTCTGTAGGCAGCACCATCGCCAGCAGCAGCGCATAAGTAAGGGTGGCAATACCATGAGTATGCTCCTATGAGTATGTACAATAATTTGCTATCACTTTTTTTATGGGGGAGGTTGTCACAGACTGAAATATTTTCACAGGGAACCCAGCAAAAATATTTGAATCTGCTCTAAGCTATGAATTGGAACAGCAAATATACAATCGGAAATGTTTTTCTGATTCATCTTTGAAACAGTGAAGCATTGGAATTGGCTGAAAAAGGTTCTATATGTAGCAATGAACCAGTCAGAAAGAAAACTTTTAATATTTCAAACATGGTCACAGGGCTGTTCCTGTATTAATATCTTAAGCAGCCAAACTAAAAATAAAATAAAATCCAAAATAACGTTCCTCACAGGAAAGTATTTACTGTAAGAATTAACTAAAATCAGTTGTCCAAAAAGATGCAAAAAATTAACATATATCTTTAAATTTGTCTATAGAAACTCCTTCATAATAAGGATCCCTTTTGATCAAGTTTCTTTTTAACTGTCTACCTTCAGGAAAATAACAAGTTTCATTTACTTATTTCAGCAAATCCAAATCCTGTATTGGACGTTTGTTTTTTTTTAAAAACAATCGTCTATACCAAGAGTTTAAGCTAGTCAAGACTCAGAATCTAACTTTCTTCCTCATCCAGCATGTTTACTGTCCTGGAGATGGGAAGGGAACTCTCTCTTGGAGCTGCCAGAATGAGGCCGTTAGAGCTTCTACTGAATTATGGGTAAGGCTCAGGAGCCCACAGGTACACCCAGTTTTCCTACATTGACCCACTCCAATTAGACTTAACAGAATCACCTGTCCCCCAAGTAAATCAAGATGAGTGTAGCAGGAGGGAAATACTTTTATTCATGCTCTGTACATCTGAAATATATCCAAAGTTTTTGTTTATTCTTCTTGATCTGAAGCATCTTAGTGGCTTGCAATAAGAATTTTCCTTGCTCATCTATTAGCTGACCTCTGTAGTTTTGCTTTATGTTTTGAGGAACAAAGTAACATCATGCAATGATGATATTGGGTCAGATGCTGGTTTCATTGAAGTCAACAGCAAAATGGTCATCCATTTCAGTAGAAGGATTTGACTCCTTTTCAATACAGATTTGCCCCTTGTCTGCACTTGAGTTTTGGGCAAAATTTCCATTGACTTCCTTGGGAATTCTGCCTGAGAAATAAGGGTAGGATATGGCACAAAGATGGGGTGTCAGCTGTGCTTGGTGCACAATTCTGATTTTTAAACACAAAGGGCTAATTCTTCTCTCAATTATGATAGTGTAGTCCAATTGAGGTTAATTCCATTGAATTAAATTATTCTCTTTTAAATTATTGTTCCTACTGCAGAGAGTAAAGTTCAATCCTAAAGTTAGATATAGGAGAATATCCCTATACAGGGCCAGATTTTGTAACGTGACTCACGCTAAGTTGGTATCTTATTCCATAAGTAGCCCCCATTGAAATCTATGGTTCTTAATGTAAGCAAGAGTTGTACAGTCTGGCCCCCTTCTGAGTAGAATCCAAACTGTTCGGGGTACCGATGCTGTAATGGTTATTTACAATGTGTTATTATAGTGTGGTAAAATCAGAGAGATAAAAATACAACATGGAAACAAATGTAATAATCTTAGCAATGCAACAAGCTTAGCTTGTACTTTTAAAAGTAATTTGTTTTATTTGAGGAAAAAGCATATGTATTCTTCTTTTGTATGGAAACAGCAACTTTTACAAGTTAATAGAAAGGATGAAATCCATTCCAGGGCTTCAAGAGGCACAGAGTGCACCTTTGCTATGCCTAAAGAAAAGATGGGATATATGTAGTGTAAAATGCAGATTAATGCTCAGACCATATGCTGAAAATGACCAGGGCAATTTCACACCTCACAAAAGGAGTAAAGTATTCCTGTATTTCAGACTGAATTATGATCGAGGAAACAAATGGTAGATTGACAGAAATCTGCTCTATGCAGTGTAGTTGTAGCCACATTGATTCCCGGATATTGGTCCAATAAAAGATATTACATCACCCACCTTGTGTCTCTAGAAATCTGCTCTGTCATGCTGCCTAGGAGAATCTCATATTAATAGTTAACCATGATATAGCATTTTCTTCTGATCTCTCAAGTAGTTTTGATTTGATTGCTTACCTGAATGTTGTCATAAAAAAGTTAATCAACTAACCACAAACATGCTGCCAAACTGATGTAGCCTTGGAATAATGGTTTGTTTGCAAATAATACATAGTGCTATGATTAAAGATGGACCAATCCATTGGCATGTTGATTCCCGGATATTGGTCCAATAAAAGATATTACATCACCCACCTTGTGTCTCTAGAAATCTGCTCTGTCATGCTTCCTAGGAGAATCTCATATTAATAGTTAACCATGATATAGCATTTTCTTCTGATCTCTCAAGTAGTTTTGATTTGATTGCTTACCTGAATGTTGTCATAAAAAAGTTAATCAACTAACCACAAACATGCTGCCAAACTGATGTAGCCTTGGAATAATAGTTTGTTTGCAAATAATACATAGTGCTATGATTAAAGATGGACCAATCCATTGGCATGCTGAACCTCCCTCACTCAGCACTGAAATCAACAGGAGTAGAGGGCAGTTAGCAGGATCAGGCCCTGCCTTTTTCCACTGAAGTACATAGGCTTCATTTACCTGCTTCTGTTGTTTTTTTTTTAAAGAAAAAAGATCCTTGATTAACAACTTGATACAACTGCTGCAAATAATAAAAAGAAAACTAAAAGTCATAACTGCTCTGATAATAGCTGATCAATTCAGAGTGCTCATTTCTCAGCTCTGTTCCCAGAGGTGATATTATGAAGGTCGAAAAAGAATCTGCCTCTTGTCCATAACCCTAAAATACCAAAGAGCAAGTATAGAAACCCCAAGCATTTTAAACAGAAATTACATTTAAAATAAAAATAAAAAGCTCACCCCAGAACATTAAGGTTGCAAAGTCAAGCAGTTGGAATTTAGGAAATGCTACATTTCAGACTGCATGAGCAACTTAATTCTGTCCCATTGTGCATCCATTCTGACCACTGAATGAGGCAGGAGTTCTGTGGAAAAAAACAGAACGTGATTATGTAGTTACACTGTCATGATGCATGTGCTCCGGGGAGCTTAATTAAGTTTGCCCAGGCAACCGTAATTTCTGAGGGCTTGACGTGCCAACCTAAATAATGTTCTTCTAACTCTTTTTTGTATCTAATTTCTTAAGGTTTTTTTTTTAATATATGCTGAGTCTAATGGGTTTTTTTCATGGATCCTGCCCCCATGTTGCGCTTCCAGAGGTGGGAAATGGGCCACGGGGACCATGTGTCAGATCCTGGATGGGTGGAAAGTGCTGGGTACGGAGGAAGAATTCAGCCCCGCTCTCCCCACTCTGCTGCTGCAGCAGCTGCTCTCTGGATTCCCAGGATTCCCAAGGCAGTGTCTGCTGCTGCTCGGGAGGCAATGTGAGCTTGGCGCATTAGAATGTTCCCAGGCAGTTATTTTGGCAGGCTGTCAACGTTTACCTGAGGAATGCATGTGAGAGAAGGGAAATAGTTATTTTGAAAGTTTTTAACTCACCCAAAACTGGACAAATCTGGACCCTTGTCCTTGGGGCAAGTGATAGGTACATCTTTAGCCCCATCGTTTTTTCCCTGCCAAATTTCAAAGACCTGCTGCAAACAATGAAAGTGTTAGAAACTTCTTGAAAAAAAGTTGCAGGAATCTTTTTATAATGGAAAGTGTTAGGCAACCTAAATACAGGAATAGCTATTGGCTCCCCCTGTAATGACACTCCTTCCCATTTCTGCTTTTTTAACCTTTTTTCTGTTTCTCTCTCCATCCCCGCTCCAGCCATCCTTTACTAGTGCAGAATCTAACTGCCAGACAGAGTGGATGAATGGCTGCCATGCAGAACCAGTGACAAAGCTACTCTTATGTATTGAATAACAAGGCGGTACATCTGCTTCCAGGATTCTTACACTTACAGGGTTCTGTGTTTGGCAAAATATTCACTGGACAAATCTTTCTATAATCTTCTTTCACACAGCCGCCTGTCATATTTTTGGGAAGAGAACAGAGTGTATTTATTAAATGACATCTGTCCATTTAATCCAGCCTTGTAAAATCATCCTGAAAATGAGAGTCCAAAATTCAGCCTTTGAAAAAGATTCAGACCTGCTATTTAGCACAATGCGGAGTTGCTATCTCACCTGCACAGTTAGGTTTTTAAACTAGGGGCCAGCTTGCTTTGCTGTAAAACCACTAACGTGAATGGAGTCACCTTGAAGCTGAATTTGGCCCTTTGTTTTTTGTGTTGGTGATATTGGCAAGGCAATTAAAAAAAAAATAAGTCAAATGACAGTAGTGAGCGTTTAAAACTTAGCATATTCAGCTGTGCCTGCTCCTGCTGCTTTCTGAATTTCCTCATACTTGACCTCTGTTTTATGTTTCTGGTCTCATTGTTCTTCATGGGACTCATTTGTAATTCTCCTCCAAAAAACCGTTTTGGTAAATAAAGAAAAGAAGGTAGCTGACCATGTTAGAATGGAGTGCGTATTGCTCACTCCTTCACATAGGCTGATGCCAGGACAGACAGGTCAGAGTGTGCTGTTATAACTACACTGGCTTCTACAGCAGGTGCCTGCGGAGATAATATAGAGCCTACCCTACCAGAACAGGAACATCAGGGTGTTGGTAAGAACAAGTGAACAATCCTAACCCTGTAGCTTGCTGCCATGTCATAGTAATCAAAACCCTTTCGTGCATTTCTTCATAGTTCAGGCTTTTGAAGACTTCAGATTTCCTTCAGATTTGGGTGGGTAACCTTACGGTATGTCTACACTACGAAATTAGGTTGAATTTATAGAAGTCGGTTTTTTAGAAATCGGTTTTATATCTTCGAGTGTGTGTGTCCCCACAGAAAATGCTCTAAGTGCATTAAGTGCATTAACTCGGCGGAGTGCTTCCACAGTACCGAGGCTCGAGTCGACTTCCGGAGCGTTGCACTGTGGGTAGCTATCCCACAGTTCCCGCAGTCTCCGCTGCCCATTGGAATTCTGGGTTGAGATCCCAATGCCTGATGGGGCAAAAACATTGTCGCGGGTGGTTCTGGGTACATATCGTCAGGCCCCCGTTCCCTCCCTCCCTCCGTGAAAGCAGCAACTGACAATTGTTTCGCGCCTTTTTTCCTGAGTTACCTGTGCAGACACCATACCACGGCAAGCATGGAGCCCGCTCAGGTAACCGTCACCGTATGTCTCCTGGGTGCTGGCAGACGTGGTACTGCATTGCTACACAGCAGCAGCAACCCATTGCCTTGTGGCAGCAGACGGTGCAATAGGACTGGTAGCCGTCATCGTCATGTCTGAGGTGCTCCTGGCCACGTCGGCCAGGAGCGTCTGGGCAGACATGGGCGCAGGGACTACATTAGAAGTGACTTGACCAGGTCATTCTCTTTAGTCCTGCAGTCAGTCCTATTGAACCATCTTATGGTGAGCAGGCAGGCGATACGGATTGCTAGCAGTCCTACTGTACCATCTTCTGCCGGGCAGGCAAGAGATGAGGATGGCTAGCAGTCCTATTGTACCATCTTCTGCCGAGCAGCCATGAGATGTGGATGGCTTGCAGTCCTTCTGCACCATCTGCTGCCAGCCAAAGATGTAAAAGATAGATGGAGTGGATCAAAACAAGAAATAGCCCAGATTTGTTTTGTACTCATTTTCTCCCCCCATCTCCCCGCACCGTCTAGGGGACTCATTCCTCTAGGTCACACTGCAGTCACTCATAGAGAAGGTGCAGCGAGGTAAATCTAGCCATGTATCAATCAGAGGCCAGACCAACCTGCTTGTTGCAATAAGAACAATTACTTAGGTGCACCATTTCTTATTGGAACCCTCCGTGAAGTCCTGCCTGAAATACTCCTTGATGTAAAGCCACCCCCTTTGTGGATTTTAATTCCCTGTAAGCCAACCCTGTAAACCGTGTCGTCAGTCGCCCCTCCCTCCCTCAGAGCAACGGCAGACAATCGTTCCGCGCCTTTTTTCTGTGCGGACGCCATATCAAGGCAAGCATGGAGGCTGCTCAGCTCACTTTGGCAATTAGGAGCACATTAAACACCACACACATTATCCAGCAGTATATGCAGCACCAGAACCTGGCAGAGCGATACCGGGCGAGGAGGCGACGTCAGCGCGGTCATGTGAGTGATCAGGACATGGACACAGATTTCTCTGAAAGCATGGGCCCTGCCAATGCATGCATCATGGTGCTAACGGGGCAGGTTCATGCGGTGGAACACCGATTCTGGGCTCGGGAAACAAGCACAGACTGGTGGGACCGCATAGTGTTGCAGGTCTGGGACGATTCCCAGTGGCTGCGAAACTTTCGCATGCGTAAGGGCACTTTCATGGAACTTTGTGACTTGCTTTCCCCTGCCCTGAAGCGCATGAATACCAAGATGAGAGCAGCCCTCACAGTTGAGAAGCGAGTGGTGATAGCCCTGTGGAAGCTTGCAACGCCAGACAGCTACCGGTCAGTTGGGAATCAATTTGGTGTGGGCAAATCTACTGTGGGGGCTGCTGTGATGCAAGTAGCCCACGCAATCAAAGATCTGCTGATATCAAGGGTAGTGACCCTGGGAAATGTGCAGGTCATAGTGGATGGCTTTGCTGCAATGGGATTCCCTAACTGTGGTGGGGCCATAGACGGAACCCATATCCCTATCTTGGCACCGGAGCACCAAGCCAGCGAGTACATAAACCGCAAGGGGTACTTTTCAATAGTGCTGCAAGCTCTGGTGGATCACAAGGGACGTTTCACCAACATCAGCGTGGGATGGCCGGGAAAGGTACATGACGCTCGCATCTTCAGGAACTCTGGTCTGTTTCAAAAGCTGCAGGAAGGGACTTTCTTCCCAGACCAGAAAATAACCATTGGGGATGTTGAAATGCCTATAGTTATCCTTGGGGACCCAGCCTACCCCTTAATGCCATGGCTCATGAAGCCATACACAGGCAGCCTGGACAGTAGTCAGGAGCTGTTCAACTACAGGCTGAGCAAGTGCAGAAAGGTGGTAGAATGTGCATTTGGACGTTTTAAAAGCGCGCTGGCGCAGCTTACTGACTCGCTTAGACCTCAGCGAAACCAATATTCCCACTGTTATTACTGCTTGCTGTGCTCGCCACAATATCTGTGAGAGTAAGGGGGAGACGTTTATGGCGGGGTGGGAGGTTGAGGCAAATCGCCTGGCCGCTGGTTACGCGCAGCCAGACACCAGGGCGGTTAGAAGAGCACAGGAGGGCGCGGTACGCATCAGAGAAGCTTTGAAAACCAGTTTCATGACTGGCCAGGCTACGGTGTGAAAGTTCTGTTTGTTTCTCCTTGATGAAACCCCCCGCCCCTTGGTTCACTCTACTTCCCCGTAAGCTAACCACCCTCCCCTCCTCCCTTCGATCCCTGCTTGCAGAGTCAATAAAGTCATTGTTGCTTCACATTCATGCATTCTTTATTCATTCATCACATAAATAGGGGGATGACTACCAAGGTAGCCCAGGAGGGGTGGCGGAGGAGGGAAGGAAAATGCCACACAGCACTTTAAAAGTTTACAACTTTAAAATTTATTGAAGGCCAGCCTTCTGTTTTTTGGGCAATCCTCTGTGGTGGAGTGGCTGGTTGGCCCGAGGCCCCCCCACGGCGTTCTTGGGGGTCTGGGTGAGGAGGCTATGGAACTTGGGGAGGAGGGCGGTTGGTTACACAGGGGCTGTAGTGGCAGTCTGTGCTCCAGCTGCCTTTGCTGCAGCTCAACCATACACTGGAGCATATTGGTTTGATCCTCCAGCAGCCTCAGCATTGAATCCTGCCTCCTCTCATCACGTTGCTGCCACATTTGAGCTTCAGCCCTGTCTTCGGCCCGCCACTTACTCTCTTCAGCCCACCACTTACTCTCTTCAGCCCGCCACCTCTCCTCCCGGTCATTTTGTGCTTTCCTGCACTCTGACATTATTTGCCTCCACGCATTCGTCTGTGCTCTGTCAGTGTGGGAGGACAGCATGAGCTCAGAGAACATTTCATCACGAGTGCGTTTTTTTTTCTTTCTAATCTTCACTAGCCTCTGGGAAGGAGAAGATCCTGTGATCATTGAAACACATGCAGCTGGTGGAGAAAAAAAAAAGGGACAGCGGTATTTAAAAAGACACATTTTATAAAACAATGGCTACAGTCTTTCAGGGTAAACCTTGCTGTTAACATTACATACATAGCACATGTGCTTTTGTTACAAGGTCGCATTTTGCCTCCCCCCACAGCGTGGCTACCCCCTCAACCCTCCCCCCTCCCCGTGGCTAACAGCGGGGAACATTTCTGTTCAGCCACAGGCAAACAGCCCAGCAGGAACGGGCACCTCTGAGTGTCCCCAGAAGAAAAGCACCTTATTTCAACCAGGTGACCATGAATGATATCTCACTCTCCTGAGGATAACACAGAGAGATAAAGAACGGATGTTGTTTGAACTCCAGCAAACATACACTGCAATACTTTGTTGTACAATGATTCCCGAGTACGTGCTGCTGGCCTGGAGTGGTAAAGTGTCCTACCATGGAGGACACAATAAGGCTGCCCTCCCCAGAAACCTTTTGCAAAGGCTTTGGGAGTACATCCAGGAGAGCCGCGAATGCCAGGGCAAATTAATCCTTTCACATGCTTGCTTTTAAACCATGTATAGTATTTTAAAAGGTACACTCACCGGAGGTCCCTTCTCCGCCTGCCGAGTCCAGGAGGCAGCCTTGGGTGGGTTCGGGGGGTACTGGCTCCAGGTCCAGGGTGAGAAACAGTTCCTGGCTGTCGGGAAAACCAGTTTCTCCGCTTGCTTGCTGTGAGCTATCTACAACCTCACCATCATCATCATCTTCTTCATCCCCAAAACCTGCTTCCGTGTTGCTCCATCTCCATTGAAGGAGTCAAACAACACGGCTGGTGTAATGGTGGCTGAACCCCCTAAAATGGCATGCAGCTCATCATAGAAGCGGCATGTTTGGGGCTCTGACCTGGAGCGGCCGTTCGCCTCTCTGGTTTTCTGGTAGGCTTGCCTCAGCTCCTTAAGTTTCACGCGGCACTGCTTCGGGTCCCTGTTATGGCCTTTGTCCTTCATGCCCTGGGAGATTTTGACAAAGGTTTTGGCATTTCGAAAACTGGAACGGAGTTCTGATAGCACGGATTCCTCTCCCCATACAGCGATCAGATCCCATACCTCCCGTTTGGTCCATGCTGGAGCTCTTTTGCGATTCTGGGACTCCATCATGGTCACCTCTGCTGATGAGCTCTACATGGTCACCTCTGCTGATGAGCTCTGCATGGTCACCTGCAGCTTGCCACGCTGGCCAAACAGGAAATGAGATTCAAAAGTTCGCGGTTCTTTTCCTTTCTACCTGGCCAGTGCATCTGAGTTGAGAGTGCTGTCCAGAGCGGTCACAATGGAGCACTCTGGGATAGCTCCTGGAGGCCAATACCGTCAAATTGTATGCACAGTACCCCAAATTCGACCCGGCAAGGCCGATTTAAGCGCTAATCCACTTGTCAGGGGTGGAGTAAGGAAATCGATTTTAAGAGCCCTTTAAGTCGAAATAAAGGGCTTCATCATGTGGACGGGTGCAGGTTTACATTGATTTAACGCTGCTAAATTCGTCCTAAAGTCCTAGTGTAGACCAGGGTTTATAGTAAGGGATATAGGAATTAGGCATAGAAAATAATGAGGAACCACAAAAACTAGAAGCTGTAATTCAAATCTTTGAATGGATATAAAGGTTCAAACTTGAAATTCCAGTTTAAGTATGTATGTAAATTCAGCTTCCCCTTTCCTCCACTTGGCGTGTAAGGTAACTCTGAAGTTAAAGCTTAGAAAGGGGAATAGCAAACAGTAAACTTACTACCTCTTGTAATTAAAGAAGGTGTAACCTTGTTTAGCTGCAAGGCATTTATCTTAATCTCACAATGTATTATAAATTAAATGATCTTTAAGGGACATTTGATGCAGGGCCAAATTCTATGCTGTCTGTTCTAAACAAAGCATTGCGTGCATAGCTATGATAAGAGATATCAGTGGTTTGTTTACAGTGGGATTGTGTAAGTCAAATGTTATAACTTTATATTAAGGGAAAGGTCATTACATACATTAACCTCATTGTCTTAAAATCCTTAAGGTACCAGAATCACTTTTTTTCTGTCTGATCCCTGACCCAAGACTACCCCTATTGGAGCTAAAATGCAGACCTTCCAAGTGCAGAGGGCACTTTTTTTTTTTTTAAAGTTCTCACTAGAGTTTTTTTTAAAACCAAAAATTAACAAATAGCTCAAGTTAAAGTTAAAATTTGTACCTCTATCTTATTTATTTTTCCTACTAAATTGTAAAAGACTGATGCACCGTTTGCCGCTTTCCTAAGGAGATGTTTTTCTTTTGGATACACTATAACAGCTCAGTGACAAAGTTAGTTTTATCACTTTTAAATTTTAAATTTGTTTTCTTTCATTTACATTGGAAGGCCCCTTACTCCTGTATTATGTGAAATGTTAAATAGAAGTGCTTGACCGACCTTCTCTATTCTATTTTTTATAGATTCTTATACCAAGCTCATCACCACACAATCTGAGCACTTTTCACTAGTGTATTAAGCAGCTTGACTAACATGTCCCCTCTTACTATGCAATCACCAACTTTAACATTGTCACTTGTCCCTCTGGACCAGCAGGGACTTATTGAAACTGATCCAGAATATAACACGTTCCAGACCTTAGACCACAGCAGGTTTCAATTCCTGAGACAAAACCTGTTATTTATATGAAGGACATGGGGTAACTATCAAAGTAGGGTTATTTGCAGAGCTAATTTAAAAGTGTTGCTTTTAATGAATAAGAAAAAAGTGACCCCATCAGAATTTGCTGTGGAATTTGTCAAACACTTACAGGGTTCTGTGTTTGGCAAAATATTCACTGGACAAATCTTTCTATAATCTTCTTTCACACAGCCGCCTGTCATATTTTTGGGAAGAGAACAGAGTGTATTTATTAAATGACATCTGTCCATTTCATCCAGCCTTGTAAAATCATCCTGAAAATGAGCGTCCAAGCACAAAAGTTACTCCCAATTTTACCGCATTAATGAAAAAAGTAGTGTTATTACTGTCTCATAAGTAAAAAGTTATGTGACTTGGGAGGGTGAGATTTAGCAAGGCTGATTTTAATCTCCTTTATTAGTCTGATTTCAAGAAAACCCCACAATATGCTTTTGATTTGCAAGGTGACTGGCACATGAGGGGGTACTTTTTTCTTTCTTTCTTATAGAAATTAATTGTGGATGCATGAACAAGATATAAGAATTCTTGTTACATTCAAAATTCGTGCCATGCTACAGGATCAGAAATTCTTGAAGACTAAAATATTGGAGAACGCTGATATGAAAAACTCATGTGTTAGTACAGTAATTTTGGCATTTCAAACTGTCTGTGTTTAAGCTGAAAGGCTTCTTATTTCAGGTAACCAGGATGTCTTTGTTGGTCTCTTTAAAAGCCTTAGTGTTACGTTCTTGGTAGAGGAAAGAGATTGGTGTAGTAGTGCCAAAATTAACAAGCATAAAAAGTTAAACTGTGCCAAAGAACAAGTGTGGTTCCACTCAGTTCAGAGCACTGAATAAAAAAATAGGATCCCAGTTTAGCAGTTTACCTTGCTGTTGATGAGTAATGCTAACTGAGCCCCTAGAATCAATAAGTCCTTATGTAGGGTGTGCTGTGGCATATCACTGTGTGGCTCAGTTAACTGTAAGGCAGCCTTTTAGCCCAGAAGGGATTGACAAGTAATATGTCCAAGTTATCCCCTCCTCGTTTAGGAGTGGAGGGAATGAGAGGTGCACATATACTAGCCGAAAATGGTCTGTAAATGTGTTAGGGAAGCAGAGATTAGAAGAATCTGTGCTGCTAGGGAGGAGAGAGAAGGTCCTGGTAGGAACCAGGAAGAGCCTGTGCTCTTCAGGGCTTCCCCGTCCGTTGTAAGTGTCCTGAGGTAAATGGGATTTCCCCACCAATATTGGAACAGCTGTGTATTTGGAGGATCATGCCCTCTGGACCTGCAACTCCTGCCCCACTGGTAATGATGGAGCTCTGTGAACTGAAATTTGCAAACTTTTCAGTTTAAATTCATCCCTTCCCTAGGTTGTTTCCATTGGAGAGAATAAGTTTGATCTTGAAATGCTCACTCACTTGTGTAGTCCTTACATATTCAGGTAGTCCCGTTGATGCTAGTGTTTTGAGAAAACAAACTTTTGGGTTGTCAGAACCATACTGAGTCTCCAGGGTCTGAGGTTTGGCCATAGCGACTGATTACTAGAGAAAGATTCAGTTTACAGTTGCAACAAGCAGAATTTACCCTTCGAATTTTAGCGCTTGTCACACCCTTTGCTGAAATATGTTTTATTTCAGCAGCACAGAGACATTTTGATTCAGCTTTGCAATTCAAAATTGCGCAAATGCATGGGCAGATGGCATTTGGTTTTTTGGGTTGTTTTTTTTTTGACATCGTGTAAATTTTTCAAAAAGCCAGAACTAGTTTCATTTTCTGAGCAAAACTTCTGTTACAGCTCATTTTTGGAAAGTATTTATTGGATGGGCTTGTAGAGCTTGGAGCAGATTTCAGAAGGATAAAAAACTAACTTGGTACTTCACAAGAAACTATGGACTCAATCTTGAAACCCTGGTTCCTGTGGGTCTGAGCACTTGAGATAAAGTGCATCTCCTGGGAGGTGCTGAGCACTCTCTTTTCACTGAAGTCAATGGGACCACTCACAAGACAAGGGCTGAAGGAGTGGCCCTGTTATGTTCTTAAAAGAAAATTATTTGCTTATTAAAATGTTTTTTATTAATTTAATTGTGGGTTTTATTGGTTCTTGGATATGTGTGCAACATTATGAACACTCAAAGCTGCAAATAGTTCTTGATTAAAAATAAATTTAAATAGTTTCTTGATATATTTTTATGTTTAGTTTCCTTTTAGCCATAAATGTTTAAAATTGTATCTAATTAAATGGGCTGTTTTTATTATTTTTCATTCAATACTGATTTGCTCAAACTGTTTTAAAACCTTTCTTTTTAAGTTTAAGACTGAAATGTGGAAAGGAGCCAAATGTAAAGTGCTTAACTGGAAAAAAAAAGTAGTCTTTTTATTAAATAACCCTTAAAGAAAAAATGCTTTTATGCCTAAACATTTATGAATAAAAATGCATCTTTCTCCAGTGGGGGGAAATCCAATATGGGTCTGATTCTGTAAGCTTTCTGTATTCCTGTTAAAGACCATGCCAATTTCAAATGTCCACAAATTAAAGGAAATGAATCATTGTGGGCTTAATCCCGCTCCTATTGAATTCAGTGGAAATATAGTCTTTATCTCCAATGGGAGATGGATCAGGATCTGTCTGCAATATCTCATCCATTGTGCTTTATCAGTTTCTTCTTGAATAACATTGCAAAATTAGGCCCAGATCCTGCAAAGACTAATACATATGCATATCTTTATGCATTCTCAATAGCTCTCACACACACTTGACTGTGTGCACTGTGAGTAGACCCATTGAAGTCAGTGGGGCTACATAATGTGCACAAAGTTAAGCATGAATATAGATCTTTGCAGGATTGGGACCTTAAAATGTAGTTTTGCTTCTCTAATAAAAAGGCCACACAGTCAATGTTTGCACTGGAAAGTTTGCCTTTCAGTTTGCTCACAATTATGTGCTGTGACAGAGTCAGGCTAGATGGCTTCTTTGGTTTTTTTTTAAACTGGAAAAAAATCCTTTATTTTAGTCTCTGAAACACAACTTTCCTCCTCTCTAAATCAAGCGGAGTAGGTATGAACTGTTGCTTCTTCATTACAGGAAGTCAGAAATGGTAGTCACATCAGGCTTGCCATCCAGCTGCAGCATAGATCAGCATAATCGCCTTGCTTCACGCTCAGATTCCAGCAGCATCAGGACATCCCCCTCATGGACAGGCCCCTTTACGTTAGAAGGCAGAAACATTAGTCCCAGATTAAGCAGGTCCACTGCTAGAATCAGTTAGGCAGGCTGGCTAATCAGGGCACCTGAGTTTAAAAAGGACCTCACTTCAGTTTGACGTGTGCGTGCGAGGAGCTGGGAGCAAGAGGCACTAGGAGCTGTGAGTGAGAAGGCGTACTGCTGGAAGACTGAGGAGTACAAGCATTATCAGACACCAGGAGGAAGATCCTGTGGTGAGGATAAAGAAGGTGTTGGGAGGAGGCCATGGGGAAGTAGCCCAGGGAGTTGTAGCTGTTGCGCAGCTGTTCCAGGAGGCACTCTAGCCAGCTGCAGTCCACAGGGCCCTGGGCTGGAACCCAGAGTAGAGGGTGGGCCCGGGTTCCCCCCAAACCTCCCAACTCCTGATCAGACACAGGAGGAGTTGACCTGGACTATGGGTTCCACCAGAGGGGAAGGTCTCTGGGGTGTTCCCCTACCCACATGGTGGATCAGCAGAGACTGCGGGGATTGTTCTCCTTCCTTTTCCCCATGCTGGCCAGTGATGAGGTTAGCTGAGTGAACGGCAGGTTTGAGCCACTAGCAAAAGTGGCCAAACTGAGGGCTGCCGTGAATCTCTGATCCGCCAATAAGCGCAGGACCCACTAAGGCAGAGGAGGAACTTTGTCACAGTGCATTACCAGTTACCAATTATGTGTAAAATGTATTCTTACAAGGTTGATACTTTTTTCCCCTGAGATAGATGCACAACTAATGTGGTGTTAATATTATGCTGCAAAGAATATTTCTCTGCTGGCCTAGTTCTGGGACAGCTTTGTAACATATTTTCATGAGGGAGAGCTTATTTGGAATAGATTTTCTTAGACTGCCACTATTGTCTGGCTCCTTTCCAGGCCCTGCACATGAGCCAGATATAACATGCTGAGATATGCAGAGGGGTATTACTGTTGGAATGAGAGAAATTATAGAACTGTTATACATTTTTTAAAAAACCCTATCTCTCTAAACTAATGAAAAAAACCTTTTCTAATTACAAATATTTTCCTTCCAAGATGAAAAGGATTTTTTCCATGGAAACACTTGTGCTTTTTAGGTAACTAAACCAATATTGGATCTGGGATTTTGCAATGGGGCTGGTGGACAGAGAGAGATGGGCTCACTATGAGCCCAGTTATTTCTGACACTCTGACTCCCATCGAATAGTATCTTTCTTTGAGATGGGACTTCTCATGAAGTAAGGTACTATTCAATGTGATTAAGGATGGCAGAAGTGGGCCCTATGCAGATTAGTTTATGAAAGACGAACTGTGCATCTAATGCTTCAGATCAGTGATAAGCTTCCAGGTCCAGGCCGCCTTGCAAAGCAGCTAGTGCATTTTCTTATGCATCAGGTCAACTCTCAATAAATATCAGAGGACTTGTTCAAAGATCCTCAGATATTGTAGGTGTATTAATCATTTGTCAGTGAAGAGTAGAATATTATTCCATTTGCCCTACTCATATGCCAAGTAGAAATTATCCTTAGCAGTATATGGATATTGCAAAAAAAACCCAACAACCCAGGAATGTTACCTCTTTTAACCATTTTGTTAAGAAGAGATGGCAGTTTGTTTTGGGGACATGAGTTAAGGAAAAAAGACTCAAAATAATCAATCTGAAATCAGCCAACTCTCAACTGGCAAACTAGTAAGTTCACTTTTAAAATCTAAGCCCCCCAGACATTTGAAACTTTGACATCATACAGTTTCTGCCATTGGCTTCTTGTAAATGTTAAATAGAATGGGAGGAGAAAACGGAGCATTATGGGTCTCCCCAAGTAAGCAGTTTGGTGGCAAAAGAGAATTTGCCTATTGGCACTCTGCAGCCTAACAAACGCACCATGAAACCAACGATACACCTGAGATACATCAATGATATTTTCATCCTCTGGACAAATGACTTATACTCTGTCATAAATTTCCACCACAACTTCAACAACCACCAACCATTCATTAAATTCTGTCTGGAAAGCTCCCACACCAGCATCAACTTCCTGGACACCATGATCAGGTTCAGCAATGGGACCCTGCACAAAACTATATTGAAGAAATCCACAGATCATCACACCTACTTTCATAGGTCCAGTAACCACCCCAAATATACAATGAAATTTGTTCTCTACAACCAGGCACTCAGGTACCACAGAATGTGCTCTGAGGAGAAAGTCCAGGATATACACTGTAACACACTCAAAACTGCCTTCACCAAGCAAGGACACTCCACCAGAGAAGTAGATCACATCATGGAATGGGCTACCCCATGAGAGAACCTGCTTCAAAACAGAAATAAAATCTTCTCCGACCACACACTCTTAGTTGTCACTTACCACTGGAACCTATTCAGGGTACATCAAACAGCTACAGCCCAGACTTGATGGGGACCTCATCATAGAAGAAATCTTTCCTCAACCCCCTCTTCTGGCCTTCAACACCCCCCAGCCTCTCCAAACTCATCATAGAAGCAAACTCCCCACAGACCAGGACACACCAACTCAAAGCGGCACTAGATCCTTCCAGAATAACAGATCCAAAACCAGCAGAAATATCTCCACTGCTACAATGATGAACACCCCCTACAACACACCTTTCAAGATCCATGGGTCCTACACATGCCTATCACAACCACTGCACTAAACGCCCCAATGACAACTATGTGAGTGAAACCTATCACTACACTCTTGCATGAATTTACACAGGAAAACGATAAAAGGAAAAAATACCACATCAACTGTAGGTGAATAGTTTTCACAAAATAATCCCTCTATATTTGACCTCTCAGTCCTCATTCTTAAGGAAACCTGCACAACACTTTCAAAAGACAAGCCTGGGAGCTTACATTTATAACTTTGCTAGACGCTAAAAATCATGGACTGAATAGACACTGGATTTATGGCTTATTACAATAATTTATAACCCACTAACTGCTTTAGCTGCTTCCCCCCTCTCCCTACCACCCTGCTTCCTTTCCTGCCTATGACTAGCACGGGTGTTAACAGGCCACTTTGCCTTGAATGGTCGCTTGAAATATGTTAACTACTTACACTAAACGATCTTTTCCACCTTGTATTTAGCTGTGGCACTCTAGTTTCCCTGACCTGAAGAAGAGCTCTGTGTAAGATCAAAAGCTTGTCTTTCACCAACAGAAGCTGATCCAGTAAAAGGCATTGTCTCACCCACCTTGTCTCTCTTAAAAGAATTAGAACCATCTGTTCTTTTCCATTAATCCCTGTTGCATCTTTGAGATAGGATTGTAGTAGATTATGATCCATAGCATCATGGACAGATCTAGTTGTATGAGAATAGATATCCATGGCCAGGAGGATCTAATCTGTCAGAGTGAGCACTGTTGTTTCCATTCCATGTCCTGCCTGCAAGGGTATTATCCAGAGACATGTGAAGTTGGAGGTGGCACTTGCCAGCTTTTTTATTGCCTTCCTCAAATGTATCCAAGTTAGTCCGTCTCTACACAAGAAAGTTTTGACATGTTTGGATGTTACTGGAACTGGATGAATTAGAGATAACTGACCCAGTGTTCAACCCGGTTTGTCCTGATCTACACTGACTACTCAGTCATAGGCAGCATTGTGTTAGCTAACTCAGTTGTTTGCAACATTATGCAAACGTGGTAAAATTGTTTAATACAGGCAAGGCCCAGATAGGCTGTGTGTCTTCAGGTCCCAAGATTGGCTCCTTGCGCTCAGGTCTCCTAGGATTTGAAGTGAGCAGCTCAGGTCCTCAACCCTGCCTCCACTATCTAGACTGTGAAATAAATGTTTAACAACACTGACATAAAATTGTCCTCCTGCAGTAGTTAGAGTTCAGAGTTAACACTGCTTAGAGATGATGGTTAGAAGTTCATGCCTCTCCTACAGTTATTGTTTTGCGCTCTCTCTCTCTCTCTCTCTCTCTGCCTCAGCCTGCACTGCATAGGTTACCTCCAAGTCTCATTTAAAAGGTTTACTTGGTTATTTTAAGAGCTAGAAATGAAAGTATTTTAAATATAGCTTAGATTCTCATTAAACTATCTCTCTTCCCCACCCCCCCACTCCCAAGCTGCACCACTGACTGCAACATAAGGGTCAAGAAACCATTTTTGTCAGTGTCCACTTTCTGTGGCTAAAAATTTGGGTTTAGAATCTTTTCAAAAATTTGTTCTCAAGATGTCAATGTTTGACTTCAGGCGACGACATTCTTGGTTTTGCTCTGGTTGTTAACGTTTCAGGTCTGACTTCCCAAGGCAGTTTTAAGATGATGAATCATTCTGAATTAAATCAGTATTTCCTGGTGAATAGTCTGTCTTGTCATGTCCTCTCAATCTACCCAACTAGGAAAAGTTTTGTATTGCTTTACTGTACTTGTGCTGTATTTATCTTTTGTATGTTTGACAGCAAGAATTTTACTTACTTCAGGACAGTAAAAGGGGACTTCAGGAGGGGAGATGTTGAATTCTCTCAACACATAATACAGTTTCTAAAAGTTTTTTTTTCTTTTTTCTCTTTAAGAATGAGTCAGCTAAACATGAACAAAAACTATATGCAAGACAAAGTAGAACAGGATTTTGGTCTCAGGCTGGAATTTCCTGTATTTACTGTAAATGGGCTGCAGGATTTTCCAAGTACGTTTCATCGTGCTTTGGGTACACAGTTCTTAGAGAATCTTGGGGAGCAAAAAAAATGCTGTTTGATGGGTATGCAGTAGAGATTACTAGCTCACCAACAAGCAATTTCCCCTACTTTTTGTTGTTACTTCTGTAAGATGTCCAGGAATCTACTTTAGTTCTTGAGCCTCTGTGAAGTATAGTCACCAACAAGGTTTGTCTCGAGCAGGATCGTTCTCCCATATTAACCTATTGAAAAACTATTTTATAAAATTGTGTGTAACAGGCAAGCTGTTACTAAAGAGAGTGGTACAAAATTCTGAAGAACATATTCTATTTTGCAAAGATATTCAACATATTTTTTCCTCACTTAACTTTCACATGCAAACAATCTGTCGTGTCCCCTTCAGTCTGCAAACAATCCCTCACAATAGCTGTACTCTTGTTTTGGTGTAGGAATGTTTGAAGTCTAGGTGTGTGTAACAAGCGGGCAGACTAGGGCTTCGTCTGTGTGTAATTCCCTGCTCACGCACATGCTTGTGGTAGCTCTCCTCTGAGAATGCTAAAAATAGCGTAGTAGCATTAGCATGAGCAGTGGCACTGGGGCTAGCTGCCACAGAGTTTTTCGGGGGTTGTACTTCAGGTGGCTAACCTGTGCCACTGCCTGGGCTGACGTGGCTACACTACTATTTTTAGCACGCTAGCACAAGTCTGTCTGTGCGAGCTGGGAATTACATCCAGCTCCAAGTGTAGACGTAGCCTATAAGACACTGTATAGGAGTGCAGGGTTTTTCTGTTGAGTGACCCTAGGCTCTGTTGCTAAGTACAGTTAGCTGCAGCGAGGATGTGCAGGTTGTGGGAATATTTCCTTTTGAGTAAGAGGAAACTAGGGTTCTAGAATGGAGGAGGTCCTGAAACAGCCTGGCTTGAGGAGGAAGCATCAGCAGAGGTTTATGTTCTGGGTTGTTTTTTTTTTTTTCTGGGTTACCAGAAAAGCCAAACTTCAGAAAAGGGGTTTCTTTGGACACTGAGGGTCTCTGTGCTTTGTAGGGCTAGTCATTAGCAATTTGATTCTGTATTTTTAAATTATGCTAAATCATAAATACTGCTTTTTATCTTTGGTTAATAATTCTGACAGACTTCTCTCTTGGATACCCTGATGCCATGTCCATTTAGCACTTGCTCAAATGCTGCAGCCTGAAGCTAAGGGATGACCAAAGTTGCAGTGCTATGGTACATTCTCAGTACTGCCAAATGTTATATATTCACAAGTAAGGCCCCAAAAAATCATTCGATTGGATTAAAAACCAGGATTTAAAAAAATACGTTGTGAGTTCTTATATTTGCCTTCTGGTTGTTGAGCCTTAATTACACTCAGGTCACATTTTCAAGCTTTTCTCCTCAACCACGAGGGCTAAGAATGTGGTTTAGAAAAATGAAAACCTGAGATTCTCATGCATTCACATGACTCCAGCAGCTGGGGCTCTAAAGAAAAAAAATAAATTTTATGAGACTTGTGCTAAAATCATGAGAGTTGGTGAAACTGCTGACTACAGTATTGCCAACCCCAGGTGTTCCAAAATCATGAGTCAGGCTGCCAAAAATCACGAGGTTGGCTTAGAAATCACAAGATCTTTAAAAATAAAGATTATAATTTTTTTTTTACTTCCGGTTTCTGGGCTTTTTGGGTACACTCGGATCAGCCACATCTTCATGCTTCCCTCCTCAACTGTGAGAGCTGGAAATTAACTTTCTTTTTAAATGAAAGCCTAGGTTCTCACATAATCGCCTGATAATAGGAGTTCGGGCTTTAAGAAAAACACCTCCATATTATGAGACTCATGATAAAATTGCAAGAGTTGGCAACACTGTGCCTGTGTTTCAAATGCTGCCTCGCCTGCCCAGCTAACAAGCTCAGAATAGATCAATCCATAACTGATTGATTTTCTTCACTGGCGCCTTTGTACCCAAAAGCTATGCTGAACTGCTACCCTGTGTTCCAGGAGATGACGCTAGGTGAGGGCCTTATTTTGGAGCAACTAATGTGTGTCAATGTAGGGCGAACCAGTGCATTTAATTGGCCAGAAGTTGGTTCTTGTCAGATGGTGGTGCTTGCTCGTTTGTCCCTACCACGGGAACATAGTAGAAGCAAAGAACTGCTTTTAAAAATGGCAAATGTACTTAGCCTGGGTAGAGGAACAAAAAACAAACAAAAAAGAACCCATCCTAACCAAGGAAATGATTGCTGAGTCAGTCCCTGAGAACCACTCTGCCCGCAGCAGCAGCAGCAGTTAAAATGGGAAGTGGGAGTTGAGGCAGTTGGGGCTGTGGATTCCCAGAAGGGATAAAATGTATCACCTGCTGTGGTTGAAACAGGAGCCCTCAAAACTTTTTAGCTTTGGGATTTCCCATCAAGATGTGATGGTGACATGGACGCAAGAACGGGAATTTATTACTTTTTGTAAATCTGGAGAATTTTTTTTTTTCATAATTGGGCCTGATTTTCAGCTCTGCTTACCTTGGGCTGCCCTATGTGAGGCTGCAAATAAACTTGGGGCATTTTTAGATTCACAATTGCATAGACACTCAATTATTGTCGCGGGGATATTTAAGTACCTAATAGTACATGAAAAATCAGGTACCTGGAGATCTCGGTTCCCATAAGTAACTGGGAATGCAAACTTGCAGCCACAGTTTTTAGACACAGAAATGGAGCCCAATTTTTGAAAATTTAGATCAATACTTTTAAAATTAGCATGAAACTTGGAACACAGTAAATAAGTGTTTCTCTGTGAGGATGATCTCACTGGAAAGGCTGACCTGTCCCGTGGAAGGCAATAGCAAGAACAGGGTAGCATGAATAATTTTTCACTTAAAATTCTACAGAAGCCAAAACCTCAGTAGTTTAGTAAATATTGATTTGTTTTCAATACATGCTTATTTGTTTGCTGAGTCCCAAGAATGTTAATGACCCAACAAGCAGGAACAATAGACAGACTGCCTTGCCAATATGTTTAAAATACTCTTCCCATTTTATTCTCTCTCCCATTCCTAGTTTTTTTGTCTTCTCTTACAACTTTTCTGGGGCAAGTGAAATGTTATTACTTCCCTTCTCTAACCTCAGGAGAAGAGTAAATATTTTTATAGCATGGGGTGGAATGTCATGGCAAAGTTTAAGAACCCGTGATAGTTCATATACCATATGTGTATCTCTCGTAAACCCAGCTATCGTGCAGAATTTGTTTGGGCAGAAAATATTTGTACTTTTTTTCCTATCAGACTCTTGAAGCCATTTCTTCAGCTGGATCAGTAGGAAACCAAGTGTTTTGAGAAGGCAAAGCTCAGTGGTATCCAGACAGTTGTTTCAAATCTATTAGTTTACAGTGAGCCAATTAATAGAACAGCAACAAAGCACGTTTATACAGAGGATAAACAAAGGCCTAGTTTCTATAATGGCTGCAACATAGCCTCTGACTTTTGGTTGAAAGATAGTATATGGACAGGAAGATGTTCTGGAATCCAGAGCCCTTTTTAGTGGGAGAGACATGTATTACACACACATAAACTATGTCAAAAGACTATTATTAAGGTTGCAACGTCAAGCACTCAAATGTTAGAAAATGCCAGAACTAAGGTTGCCAGTACGACTAATTTCCCCTCTCCTCCACTTGTACCTATGCATTGTGATAGTGTCTATAAGTACATGATCAGATACTATTTTTTCTCCTCAGGCTTCTCATCCTAGTCCTAGTGTGCTTGCCCAACAAGTCCTAGTCTTCCCACTCTGGATTCCCCATCCAAATCTCTGTCTCCCTCCCTTAGTCTCAGTTCCCATTTCATTACCACTCTTTCCTCCCCCTCCCACTGCCTCTTTGTCCCCAGTCCTGTTACTTTCTAGTTCCAGTTCCAGTTCCAGTATCACCCTCCCTTCCTCCTGGCTCCTCTCCAATCTGACTCTGACCCCATTAAAACGGGGTAGTGACCCACAGTTCGAGAACCGCTGGTTTACGTTATGTAAACAATTACACGTGTGCTTTACACATGCACAGAATTTAAGAGAACTAAGACAGAAAACATGGTGAGTGTGTAGTTTGCATCCACATTTCCTTTTTTATGCAGTGCATGTGCCTGAGGGCAAGTCAGCCACCTCAGAGCGCCCTATCTACAACAATCCATATGCAGATTAAATTTCGTATCAGCTTTAACAGGAAATTCCTGCTATACTCATAGTCAGAGGCAACATATAAAAATGCACCGGTATGATAGGCTCAAAATGAGGGGATCAAAGATAAAAAGCAACTTAAAGAAGAATTGAATTACAGATCTCAGAAAAACAATTGTATTGAATTAAGTCCATCTGAAACCAAAGACAGCCATCTTATTTGGTTATTTGTCCCCCTTTAAGTTCCATGTAAAGCTATCCACTATTTATTCAGAAACAGGTAGCACTGCAAACATACTTCCTTTGTGCTTTACTGTAAATAACCTCCTTTTTTATTTTGAATCTTCTGAATTTGAATTTTCTCCTCTTCCCAGTTCCCCTTGGATTTTTCTATTCTGCAGTATGAAACAATAAACTTTTTGTTTTGTTTTTTGTGTAGAATATCCAGAGAGCCACTAATGTTGTATATCAAGCTCATCATGTCAGCAGAAGTAAAAGAGGCCAAGTTGTGGGTACAAGAGGTGGATTTCGAGGCTGCACAGTCTGGCTAACAGGTATTTTAAGCCTTATTGAGACTGCAAATGGATGTGTGAAATGTGTTGCTCACTGGTGCTGGATGAGTATAGCTCGAAATTCATTTATGTATGTCAATAATCCAAGTAGAGCTTAGTGCATGGTGTAAAGCAGGGGTGGGCAAACTACAGCCCGTGGTCCAGATCCAGCCCTTCAGGGCTTTGGATCCAGCCTGCGGGACTGCCCCCCATGGTGCCGTGAGCCCCGCACCGCTCTCAGAAGCAGCTGGCACCACGTCCTGGGGGGTGGGGGAGAGGGCTTTGTGAGTTGCCCTTGCCTCCAGGCACTGCCCCCCGCAGCTCCCATTGGCCAGGAATGGGGAACCACGGCCAATGGGAGCTGCAGGGGAGGTACCTGGAGGCATGGCAAGGGCAGCTCTCGGGGCGTGGTGTCAGATTCTTCCCGGCGCGGAGCCAGGGCAGGCATGCAGAGAGCCTGCCCTGGCCGCAGTGTGCGCCGCAGCCACCCCAGAGCCGCTTTAGGTAAGCGGCGCCGGGCCGGAGCCCGCACCGCTCTTGCACCCCAACCCCCTGCCCTGAGCCCCCTGTCGCATCCCGTACCCCAACCCCTGCCGCACCCCTCCTGCACCCCAACCCCCTGCCCTGCGCCCCCTGTCACACCCCACACCCCTCCTGTACCCCAACCCCCTGCTCTGAGCCCCCTCCCACAGTCTGCACCCCTCCTGCACCCCTGTGCTGAGCCCCCTCCTGCACTCCGCACCCCTCCTGCACCCTTACCTGAGCTCCCTCATACACCCTGCAACCACTCCTCTGCCCCAATCCCTTACCCTGAGCCCCTTCCTGCAAATCCCGCACACTATCCCGCACCCCAGCCCCCTGCCCTGGCCCTGCATACAATTTCCCCACCCAGATGTGGCCCTCGGGTCAAAAAATTTGCCCACCCCTGGTGTAAAGAGATCTATTTCAACTTGACCTGCATAAACTGATACTAATGGGACCTAGGAAACTCTTCTGACATGGATACACGGATGAAATAAAAATAGTTTCCTGGGATTTAAAATATCCTGTTATATGATATAACAGGGTGGGCTTTGTATATATAGAGAATAAATAATGCTTACAACGTGAGTCGCATTGTATTCATTTAATGAGTCTTTGGGGAAGGGATTACTTTTCCCCCTTCCTTCCAGGTTTTTTCTCTCCAAGGCGAAACTTCCCTCACAGGTTAGGGGAAGTCACAACCACACTCTGTACACGGTTCCAGTTATGTTTACACAATTCTCTTACTACTTTTAATTGTTTATCGTGTGTGTTTGCTTGGTAACTCTTGGTATATTTTGTTTGGCAGCTGGAATATGGGAAAACACACATTCCATAATGTTTGGAGAATCACTTTATCTTATGTTCGTATCAGTTTGTGTGCTGATCATTCTATTAAAAAAAGTTTAGTTTTTAAAAAGTTACTGAATACCAATCATTTAGGTGAAAGACTAAATTAGTTTAAGGTTATTCCTGAAGCTGAAACTCATCCAGTGCTGTTTATTCCCTTTCATATATAATTTATATGTACTGTATATGAAGCATTTTAATTTCATTTGGTGATATTTCTTCTTTGAAATATACAGGGATCTTACCATAACTTTCTATGATTTTAATTTTTAAAGGATTAGGCAATAATGGAAGTACATTTGAGGGTTTCTGGATAACTTTCCTAGATTATCAGTTAGTGACTAACTTTGTTGTCTTACATAAATTGAAGTGCTCCTGTCCCTAGCTAGCCCTCCTGTCCTGACTCCGTTCCCGGAGCAGTCTCCAGTGCATGGATCTGAACCCTCCTGGAAAGAAAAGGGGTTTGGATGCCTCCACAGAACTGTCTTTCCTCCAACACAGACCCCATGGACTGCTCTTTGTGCAGTCTAAGGTCCGTGCAGGGGATTGGGACACAAGGTATGGCCAGTAATCGGAGTATGATCTCGGCCCTTTGATTTTTCAGAAGACAGCAGGCTCCCAGGCCCTGTATCCCACCAACTGTCACAGCCCAGCGAGGGGTCTCCACGTGATGGCCTGGCCCCCTACATATCCCCTGGGATTTGCCAGGTTTGAGTGCATCTATTTCACAGGAGAAAAGAGGGGACCAAACCCTGTGTTCTCCCCTGAAAGAGAGATGTGAGAGTCTCCATGAGGATTTCCTCATGGAAATTAGTCTGCTTGCAAAAAATCCCATTCTTTAGTTTCAGTACAAGAGATTAGCAGGGCCTAGGTATGCAACTGCTCTGCTATGGCTATTGTTGTCTGTCTCATGCCTCTAATCTACCTCAAATATCTAATCTGTTTTCTCAAATCTATATTTATATTTTAAGAGCTGATGTTTAATTACTTGTAACCAGTAATTAATTGGATTACTGTTTAGTTTTCTGTTTTTTTAATACTCCGGATGAACCTCGGTATGCCTTACTTGTCCTCTCTAACAGGTCTTTCTGGTGCTGGTAAAACAACTATTGGATTTGCTCTGGAAGAATACCTGCTGTCTCGTGGCATGCCTTCCTACTCGCTGGATGGGGATAACATTCGGCATGGTCTGAACAAAAACCTAGGTTTCTCAGCTGATGACCGAGAAGAAAACATCCGCCGTGTTGCCGAGGTTGCCAAACTGTTTGCCGATGCTGGTCTTGTTTGCATAACTAGTTTCATTTCCCCTTTTGCAAAGGTAAACCTATTTAAGATTATTCTGATATTTACTTGGCAAAATGGGGTCTCTGCAGAGAGTCCACTGGCTCTCTCACTACTAGAATTCATGACTAGAATTTTTCGGAAAAGAGGCGCTTTTAAAGAGTGTAATATATATCTTGTGTAGGACCTGGTCGAGGAGTTATGGAGTGTACTCACCACCAGCCGTATTTCAGGGTCTGATGCCCCTGGGATGTTTATCTCTGGTGTTCCCTGCAAGCCATCTGTCTTTGCACACCACATAGCCCTCCAGCTGAGAAGCAGCTAGTTGAACCCTTTCTGGGGGAACAGATGTCACAGTGTAATCTAAAGTCCCCAAGAATCAACCTCTCTTCTGGGTCTTGTGCGCACCCCTTTTCCTTGGGGTTCCATTGCCTCTCCTTAGCTCTGGTATCAAACACTCTTGATCCCACCAAAGTCTTACTGAGGCCTCCAGCCCCCAATAGTCTCTGGCACTTCAGCCCTTCACAGGAACTTGCCTTCCTATCTGCTCCCTCTAGCTTCCTACTTCAGATTAAACTCTTCTTCCTTTTATGGGGCCTGAGTGTCCATTAAGGGACCTGAGTGTCCATTAAGTTATCACCTGATGCCTCCCAATCCTGCCCCCTGTGGCTGAGAAGCAGCTACCAAGGTACTGTGACAGGGTCAGGCCAGATGGCTACAGGAGAGTGTTCCTGTTGGGATCCAGGAAGCCCGCCCACTGCTAAAGGATCCCCCCCCCCCAGACTAAGAGGGGGATCCACAGGATCTGGAAAACCAAATAATTACGGGGGACAACTAATGAACAACAGGGACAGGAGTGCGGTCAAAGGGTCAAATGAAGGGAACCGGACGGGGACACCGAGCAGAGAACCCCGAACAACGCCCACTGCTCCTCAAAGGCGTCAAGGGAGTCAGTGGACGCCGCCCAGAGGAACTCTGCCCGGAGGCGTGAACGGACGGAGGAGCGGAAATAGGCCCCACAGTCACAGGAGACTCCATCGGCCAACCTCCTCACCCTGGTTTTATAGATGGCCACTTTAGCCAGGGCCAGGAGGAGGTTGACCAGGAGGTCCCGCGACTTAGTGGGGCCATGGACAGGGAGTGCATAGATAAGGAGGTGAGGGGAAAAGTGCAACCAAAATCTTAACAAAATATTCGTGAGGAGCTGGAATAGGGGCTGCAGCCTGGCGCACTCCAGGTAGACGTGCACCAGGGTTTCCCTCACGCCGCAAAAGGGGCAGGCGTCCAGGATTGGGGTGAACTGCGCCAAGTACACGCCCATGCTCACGGCTCCATGAAGGAGCCACCAACTGATATCCCCGGCGGGCCTCGGGACCAAGGTGGAATATAGGCTGGCCCACCGGGGCTCCTCACCCTCCAAAGGTGGCAGGAGGTCCCGCCACTTTGTGTTGGGACGGGGCACGAGGATGAGGGCGTAAAGGGTGTGGAGCACGAGCGTGTATAGATGTTTCCTTGGTGTGGTTTGGAAGCAGAGATGCAGCCGGCTCACGGTGAAGGGCTGAGGGGGTCGGTTGGGTCCATGGGGAAGGGGCCCAATTAAAAGGACTGGCGGGACTGGGGTAGAGGGTAGGCGGAGCGCACCCTCGTGCAGGACCCAGTCGAGATAAACCCGAGCAGCGGGCGGCAAAGCGGCCTTCACCTCCTGAAGTACGCGCAGGGGAGTACGAGGTCTTGAGAGCCCCATGCACTGAGCGAGCATCAGGGGATCCAGCCAGTCTCCCCGGTCGTAGTCCAGGAAGTCTCTGACTCTGGCCTTACAGGAGAGTGGTCGAAGGTAGATAAATTAGTTCCAGGTTAAGCAGGTCCCTTTTCCCTGGGTAAGATAACAGGGGCAGTTCCAGAGCAAGAAGGAACTTGCTGGAACAAATTCAGGCAGGCAGGCTAATTAGGACACCTGGAGCCAATTAAAAAGCTTCTAGAATCAATTAGGGCAGGCTGGCTAATCAGGGCACCTGAGTTTAAAAAGGACCTCACTTCAGTTTGTGGTGTGCCTGTGAGGAGCTGAGAGCAAGAGGTACTAGGAGCTGAGAATGGGAATGTGTACTGCTGCAAGACTGAGGAGTACAAGCATTATCAGATACCAGGAGGAAGATCCTGTGGTGAGGATAAAGAAGGTGTTGGGAGGAGGCCATGGAGAAGTAGCCCAGGGAGTTGTAGCTGTTGCGCAGCTGTTCCAGGAGGCTCTCTAGACAGCTGCGTTCCACAGGGCCCTGGGCTGGAACCCGGAGTAGAGGGTGGGCCGGGTTCCCCCCAAACCTCCCAACTCCTGATCAGACACAGAAGGAGTTGACCTGGAATATGGGTTCCACCAGAGGGGAAGGTCTCTGAGCTGTTCCCTGACCCACATGGTAGATCAGCAGAGACTGCGGGGATTGTTCTCCTTCCTTTTCCCCATGCTGGCCAGTGATGAGGTTAGCTGAGTGAACGGCAGGTTTGAGCCACTAGCAAAAGTGGCCAAACTGAGGGCTGCCGTGACTCTCTGAGGCAAGCAAATCCGCCAATAAACGCAGGACCCACCAAGGCAGAGGAGGAACTTTATCACAGTACATACATTGTATCTGTTCCATAATTAATTATTAACCCCTTTCCAGCCTTTGATGGGTTTCACCCCATCACACGCTCACTTTATTTTTTCCCCTATTCTTTTTTTTTTTTTTTTTTTAAATCACAAGTATATAAAATATGTTCCCTTGGTCTCTTATTGCTCAGATGCAAACTGGCCTGACACACTGATGTTCAAAAATGTGTAGAAAACTAGGTTTCAGTTAATACGTGTTAAAAGTAAAAATTTCACTCGAGAGATTCATAATCACTAGTTCCCTGAAAAATAGAAAACTGGAGGAAGGCGTATAGGGCTTTATAGTGTTATAATTAAGCTGATATATGCTGTTCTAATAAGTTTTGATATCCTGTTATACTTGTGATTTGGTTTGCTTCATAATAATGACCGTAATCTGCTAATATCAGGTCAATACAATTGGTTATCAATAATTTTTGTTTTAAAGCAAGGATTAGTTACTAAATAGTCATTCAAAGTATAAGATTCTGCCAGCCTGCTAAGTGAAGATAGATGTTCTAAACTGCTGTTAAAAAGCTGAATCTAGATCAAACTAGTAATTTTTATTAAACATTATGTGAAAAGGAACTTCTTTTTCTTAGTAAGAATATATTTAGAATAGATAACATTTTACAATGGATGAATATGGCCTGTACCCTTCTTTTGGAAAAATCCAACTCTAGGCAGGTGTTGGTGACCAGATAAAACATTTTAGCAACACCCCACTGAGAATTCAATTGTGGAATTGCTTATGATTTCTCCCCTTGCTTCTTATAGGATCGTCAAAATGCAAGGGAAATTCATGAAATGGCTGGTCTTCCTTTCTTTGAAATCTTTGTAGATGCTCCTCTAAATATTTGTGAAAGCAGAGATGTGAAAGGCCTTTACAAAAAAGCAAGGGCTGGAGAAATCAAAGGTGAGGTAAACAGTTTGTTTAATGATATCTCAGTATCTTCTTTTTATCTGCCTCCCTTTTCTCTTCTCATCAACAGTGAACAGTGCTAATGAGAGCCAGCATTCCTACCTCTTTAAATAAAAGGAAAAAAACCCAGTCATCTCTTGGAAGGTGGTGGAAACAAGGGGCATAGAAACAGACTAATTTCTGCACTCTTAAATGGTACAAGCGCCTTGAGTACGTTTGCATTATTAATGCTAGCAGTATTCACTTACACAGAAACTTATTATTATAAGTAACAATTTCAAAACTGTCAAAGTGACTTAGGTGCTAGATACACAAAGGGGACTTAGACTCAGCATCACAATGCCTAAGGTTTAGCCACCCTGCTGCCTTGGAGCACCCAGAGTCCCGAGTTAATCACCCAGGCTCCCTATACAATGCATGGGGAGAATTAGGCACCTAAGAATGGGATCCACCACCCTAGTCATCCTGTGTGAGAACTGATCCATCAGTTCAGGTGACATAGGTGGGGAAACACCTAGTGTGAGGATCTCTTTGAGGTTTAGGTGTGAGCTAGCCACCTGAGTGTCAGAGGTTGGTGGCTGTGTGTGTGCCCAATGGCAGATGCTTAGGCCCCACGGGGACTTCACTAGCGGAAATGTAGGTGCTTACAGGGTTGGCAGCAGCAGATCAGGAGTTAGGGGGATCTAAATTTTGGACTTTGCCACTAAAAGTGGCAGTTAGGCACATAAATCCCTTTGTGGATCTAGCCTTTAGGAACCTAAGTCCCATTTTCAGAAGTTACCCAGGCACTTACACATGTCTCTTTAAACTGAATGGGACTTAGTCTTCTAAGTGCCCAAGTCACTTTCAAAAATGGGACTTAGGTTCCTGAGTCACTTAGGTGCTTTTTAAATTTTCCAATTTTCAAATTTACAATCCATTCAAGCATGCCTGCTAGATTTGATAATGACACTTTGGAAGAAAAATATGGACACATCCTTTAACTATTGAAATCTACTGAGCTAGAAGAGGTGCTTTTTTTAATTTTTAATGAAGAAACTGGTCAATATTTCACTGAAATATGTGTTTTGGGGAGTTCCTTTCACCTTAATTCATCTAGTCAATGTTAAAATTTTTACTTACCAATGTACCTTCCTATGTTCTTTTAATGCTGGGTGAAGTCACACAAGATGCATTATAGCTAGTGTGGCTGGGAATCTGCGATATTCTGATAAACTAATCTGGAACATTTTTAAAGTCTCAAAGTTCTAACTTTCTTTTTGAACTCAATCCCTCTGTGCAGGGTAAGGGAGAAGCTCCAGAGCATAGATGCTGGAACTAGAGGTGCTGCCGCACCCCTGGCTTGAAGTGATTTCCGTTATATCCAGGGTTTACAGTTTGGTTCAATGGCTCCTAGCACCCCCACTATACAAATTGTTCCAGCATCCTGCTCCTGAATGGAGTAAAAAGGGGGAAAAGACGATAAACCTCTCCCCAAAAGGAGCAATTCTCTTAAAGTGTGAGGTTTTCCATAGCAGGACAAGAAATCACATAACATATAATATCATACCCTACGTAACATCTGTGCTTAGAGTGAGGTTACGTTTTTTTTTTTTGTGGCAAAGAGACTATTGTTGAATTGCCCAACAATAACATGCTGAGGAATGGAAACGTAGGCGTGAGAAGGGTGAACGGGGTGAAATGTAGAACATCCGAATTGGGAAACAGACTAGTACTGAAAACAGGTGGAATTTCTACCTTGTACTGAAGAGAATATCCACATAGTCCAAACTTAACCTCTTTCTGGGGTTTGATTTTATTGCTATCTCAAATAAAAAACAAATGTAAACCTCAGCCTTAGCTTTCTCCCTAAGTTTGGTTGTTACTACAGTTTTCCCTCCAGGAAATTTCTGTCCAAAGAAGGATACTCCAACCTCTCTTCTTCCTTGATTTGAACTAATAAGATCCACCTGCTAGTATGATTCAGTTACACTTGTACTGCCCTATCATTCAGCGTTCAGGTATATGACATGAAGATTATTCAAAACAGGAGTTGTGCATCTCTGTGCAGCTTGCTAGTCTTCCACCCAGTTACAACTATGTATTACAGGCCAGCTGAATCTTCTCTGCAACAACACTGCTTTAAGGCCTGAAAAGTAAAGTTAATGTTGACAAGTTTCTGTATAAAAGTGGGCATAATAATTTTCCCTTTTTTGAAATGGCAAATACATTCCCTTCCTCCACTAAACAACTGCTCATGGACCCTTGTTATTTGGAGACTACCTTCTTCTTTGTTAGGCTTCTTTACCCTCGCTCTCTGATAGTAAACACATCACTTTTTTCTCTCTGGCATTAAGGGCTGTATGACTGGTATTTGCAGTGTTGCCATCAATGCATCTCCATAGATGGGCAAAGGAAGGTTGCTCCTGTAACATACAGCATCATATTGCTATAATCCTATTGTCAAGTCCATTATCGATAGACCAAACAGGAAGTCTCAATGCCATTTCTGAGCATGGGTTCTCTGAATGAAAGACTGTTTTCTTGCCATTTGTACACTAGCTAACTATTTTATTGATCCCTAGGCTGTTGACTATTACATTCACTAAAATTTGGCTTGGGTTTAATTTTATGTAGGATTCACTGGGATTGATTCAGAGTATGAAAAACCAGAATCTCCTGAACTAGTGTTGAAAACGAACATTGCTACAGTGAATGAATGTATCCAGCAGGTTGTGGAGCTGCTACAAGCACAAGTAGGTTGTTTTATACCAAAAAATGCCTGCAGTTTGTAAAGTATATTTTCAAATGTTAGCCTTTTGGTATATTTTGTTTAAAAACTAATGTGGTAACTAGGATCTTTCTTTTCTTTTTAGAACATTGTTCCCAAAACTGAGATTAAGGATGTTCTTGAACTGTTTGTACCTGAAAATAAGATTGACCGGGCCCAAGCTGATGCTAACATGCTGCCTATTCTAGAGATTACCAAGGTGGGAGAATAAAGAAAATGGCATTGTGTAGTGCCTTGATAAACCCTTTTATCAAAGTACTACACAAGTTACAATAAGACATCTCCAAAGTGAGTGGAACCCTGTTGCTTTCTGATTACTGCAAGCCGTATGATTAATGCAAGCCCTAATACTACACAAATGTGAACGGTTCAAGGGTTACTATGAGTTTAAAAACAAATTAAAAAGCAACACAACAGCAATGTGTAAATTATACAGTGTGATCTGTACAACACTTTTCCATTTGTTATATTTGCTTTTTGACATTAATAAATCATGTACCACTAATGTTACATCATTAGAGTTTAGATGCCTTGCTCCTGACTGTAGGGCTCCTTGTCAGATGAAATTGAGGACTTTGAAATCCAGATTTAGTCTGTTTTTTTGTTCTGATTAGCATTATAGAAGTGATTCTTATGGTAACTGTACTCCAGTCTTAATTTTATCTTCTGAAGATTGTAAAATGTCCCAGGAGGCATGTACTATATGTAGAAATATAATTTTATATTGCCACCTAACTGCAGTAAAACCCAGTTAATTAGACTTACAAAATAAGACTTTCAAAGAACAGCATATATTTCATCCTCTAAAAGTTTAAAAATCACTCTATTAGTATTATTTATAGCCAATACTCTTACAGTCTTCCAAATAAAATTGAAAAATTGGTTGTCTGTAATAGCCCTCTCTACTAAGACTTATTTTTATACTGAAATATAACTGAGAGATTATTTTAAGGAATTTACCCAAGGGACAAATATTTGTGAATAGCCTTTATCAGGCCATACAACTTGTTGTGTTTGTGCTGTGGCCTATGTGCAACATGAAACTTCAGTAAATACTGTGGCCAAAATTTTCATCTGGGCTCAGCTTGGTGTCTTACATTGGATGCATTTTTGTCTCTGCAAAATTGCACCCATTCCTTTTGTGACTTCAAGTGGAGTACAGGTACAAATGTTAGCAGCATCATTAAGGTGCAGGGATGTAAGGGAGGTGAAGATTTCTGCTTAACAATCTTAAAAAGAAAAAACACTTTGGGAATCCTTCTGAATGAAAGATGTTTATAAATGTACTATATTAAAGAAAGTGGTAGCACTTATGTACAAGATTGTTCTTAGATTTCTTTAGCCTTCAGTTCTATCTTTGAAGCATTATCTGGAAATACAAGTAATATCTGATTCTTTTTTTTTCAGTTGGATCTACAGTGGGTCCAAGTCCTGAGTGAAGGCTGGGCCACACCACTGAAAGGATTTATGCGTGAGACAGAATATTTGCAAGCTATCCATTTTGGCACCCTGAGTGATGGTATGATTTCCTGCTTCCAACATTTTTTTTTTTGTTTTAAAACTTCCAAACGGACTTAAAAATTGTTTGAAACATTTAAATGAAATATGATAGTTGTCAATTATATACCAAAGATTAATCTACACTTAATGTTTGTTTTAATTCCTCTCTCTTGATGAATGTGGCACCTGAGTAAATAGCTTTATAAAGAACCTTGAGAATGGCAAGTGGATGCATTTAACTGTGTGGAAGAATATGAACTGACAGTCTATTTTATTATGGAAGGGCTCCCAATGCCACAGGCACGGATTCCATTAACTGGCAGTTCAAATATTTGAATACCATTATGTAAACTTTCCCTGTTCAATTGTACTCCATTTAATATAAATGCAATATCAAGGCCAATGCCTAAGGATATTGCCAGATTGAGTTTGTAGTCCCCTTTAGGAAAGAAGACCTGTACATTGGAAACAGAAGCCTGTATATGTTTTCAGATGATATTTTTAGGTCTTCTTTCTTAAGGCTTAAAAGCGAAACCATGGACCTGAAATTTTAATCTCTCATTAGCAATATACTGAAAGGTTAACCTTCCTTGCTTTTGGAGAAGGTAATCAAAGAGATGGTGGTGAAGGAACTAGAGTTACATCTTGGCCTGGGAACAGTAGATGGTCCTGTCCCTGATTTTAGATATGGGTTTAGTAGAGTCACTTCCTAACCATGCTTGCAGTTAAGATGTCCGTGTTGATTTTGTTAGATCTTTTAGCAGCTGTTGACATAACTGACCATAAGGTTTTGTTGACTTGCTTTTGGAAGCTTGAAAGAGTGGCTGGAGATAGTGAATTTGATCTTTCGTCTCTGAGGCCCCAAACGCTCATGTAGAGTAATAACTCACTTTCACTGACTGAGATTACTCCCAGAGTAAGGTACTGCTCAAAGTAAATAAGGAATGAAAAATCAGACCCTGACAGGCTAAAAAGGGGGCTAATTAATATTAACTCTTTGTGGACTTCAGCATTGTCACCACTCCTGTTCAACGTGTACGTACCACCAACATTTTGACATGCAGCATTGCTAACATGCAGGTGACCCTCAAAACCATGTCTCCTGTTCATCAAATCCACAACTGTGGTCCTTTTGCTGATCCCAGTGCCTGATAAGCTAATTTGGTCTCATCAATATTTATGTTCAACCTCATGAGACAAAAGTGTTGAAGCTGGGAACAGGGCAAGTGTAGCTTTGTCAATACAGTTTGTAGTCTAAAGATCACATTGCTGTAATCCCTGCTTTTGGATTCCCAGGTGGCTCTGGTGGCCCCAAGCGCCTTTTGACAACTGCTGGCCTGGTGGCTGTAACTCTTTCCCTCTGATGCAGACCTCACCGCAATAATCCACACCTCTGTAACTTCCAGGTTAAACTACTGTTTTGTTGCTACACTTGAATATCACCATGAAGCACCATTTGGATCAGATTGCAGTGGCTCATCACTTGAGTGGGATGCCCCATGATGAGTTCACAGCACCAGTGCTCTGTTGCTTGTACTGAATGTCTTGTTTTGTTTTGTTTTTTTGTGTTTCATACTGTTGGTTACTACGTGTAGAGCCCTAACTGGCCTGGGACCCACTTATCGCAGCACTTGCTTTTTTCATTATGTGTGTTAACTTCTCTCAAACAGGCAGCAAAGGTATTTTCAGTTGCAGTCCCATGCCACTGGCATCTGCTGTCCCTGGTGGTCTGAGTTTGGTGGTCACTGTGTATCTATTGGGCTGGCTTTTGACTAACATTTCGAGAGCAGGAAGTGGGGTTCTCTGACTTTCTTTCATTGCAAAGCCCTTATTTCTTTATTAGTGGTTGTATTTAGTGATGTAAAGTGGTTAGGTGCAGAGGCAGTGGACACCATTATATGTTCCTAAATAAACATTTGGGACTGGACTTTCAAAAAAAGGCAGGCAAGTCATCCTACCTGATTAACATAGAGTTTGAACCCTCAGCCTAGGACTGACCAAAAAATAGTTATGTCTTGAAGGATGCAAGCAGAATAAAGTGAGCAGTAGAAGCATTGGCACTTACCTGTCCAAGTTCATGTTACCAGTTTTTACTAATAATACATTTTGAGTCCCATAACCTCTCAGTAATAAGTCACACTTATATTTTAGTAATTTGGCTATGTACAAAACCCCCTGTCTTAAATATGTTCCCCTGTTTCTGTAGGGTATACTGAGGTGCCTTGTAAAGTATTTAACCTCTCCTGTGAAACAAGAAGTCACATGTGTGGTAGCATAAGAGAGACATTCCAAACATGTATAAATATCTAATTTCATTTTATTTATCTTCAAACGGCTCAAAAGGTATATTAATAAGATATATATTAATTAAATCCGTGCCACACAGATTTATTGAGTGGTACTGTTCTCCCCTTTAGAGATGAGAAGTAGTGTGCTCCAAAATTATTAGGATAGAGTCAGAAAATAACATGACTAATAGGGGCTGGATAAAAATTTTCTGTCAAAAGTTCTTTGACAGAAAATTTGGGTTTTCAACTAATGAATTTTTTTGTGACAAGTGTCTGTTTTCTGTGGAAAACGGAGTATTTTGTTGGAAAAAACAAGTTTTCAGCTGAAAATGTTTGTGTTTTTTTTTTTTTTTTTAAATGCAAAACTAACCCCCTCCACTTTTCAATCAGTTCTATTAATGAATTCTTTTGAATGCATGCAGCTGGCACACAGCTTGTCTTACCTGTTGTGTGTGTGTGTGTGTGTGTGTGTGTGTGTATGTATATATATATATATATATATATTCTGACGATTTCATTATGGAGAAACTATACACATTCAGCAGTTTTGGGGTGAAATAAGTGTTATGAGAACAGGTAGCAAATTAAATAAATAGCACTGAACCATACAGAGTAACATTTAGTTGACAGCAAAAGAGAAAAAAATTAGTCTTGACAATGCAAGGAAATATCCAAACTAAAAATTATGCAATAGCTGTTTGAAGTTTCAGATTGATTTAGTTCCTGAATCTATTACTGTAAAAGGTATTTTTGGGGAAGTTAAAAACATAGGTGTTTAATTACATTTTTATTCCCCTAGGAAAGGGTAGAGTTGGTAGCTCTAGTTAGTATGTATTTAATTGTTTTCCAGATACTATGGAAATAATTACAATTAGAGACTAACATAAATCATATAAAATGCCATAGAAAAATAAAATCTAAATTCGGTTACTGGAATTGGCACCAAGTTGTTTATGATCCAACCAGTTATACATAATACCAGACCTCCAATATGCCGTTAACTAGGTTCATGAGAATACTAATCATATAACTATGCAAGTTATATTTGCATATATCAAAAGTGACTGTTCTGTGTATTGTAATTAAAGCTGGAAAACCATAAACCAAAATGATTTATTTAAGAAATTATTCCATGTTTTGTTACCACATTGGCTTTACTAATTGATCTCTGAGTATTGGTTGGTATTATTTAAATAAATAGACCTGATATGAGGTTGCACTTTTGACTTTTTAAACATACCTCTGAATAATTTGTGAAAGCATGTTTCAGTCAGGAAGATTTAAACAAAGGGAAATTTACCTGGTTGGATCACACACGACTACATTTTAAGTACCTGATTGTGCTTGAAGCTAATCTACAACTGCTACACATAGATGAATGATAAACCATTTTATAAAAAATGAAATAGTATTAAAATCATCCATCACATGAAAAATCTCCAGGATGCTAAATCAGCAGAATATTGAAAATTTGTCTTAGATTGCCACGTAATCACTGTCACAGTTACAACTGCTAAATTGTTTAATGATCCTTTCTTATGAATTTTAATTCTTATAAGGAAACAATAGGTCTATTTCCAAGCAAAAACAAGGAGAAAAACCTAACCCCAGAGTAAAATCAGTATGGTCATGTGAATAATTGAATGAGGTCATTAGACCAATTTATCCAGGATCTATGATCATTCATTCAGTCCTGGGTTAGGACTTCCTCTTTCAGAACATTTTCATAAGAGCCGTGTGTGTGTGTGTGTGTGTGTGTGTGTGTGTGTGTGTGTGTGTGTGAGATGCTTTAGCCATTTTAAGTATATTAAAATATGGTGGTGTTCTCATCACAGATGGCGTTATTAACCTGAGCATTCCCATTGTGCTCCCTGTTGCTACGGAAGATAAGAAACGGCTGGATGGCTGCTCTGCATTTGCACTTGAGTATAATGGCCAAAGGGTAGCAATCCTCAGAAACCCAGAGTTCTATGAACATAGGAAGGAGGAACGCTGTGCGCGCGTGTGGGGGACAACCTGTGTGAAGCACCCACATATCAAAGTAAGTGTGTTAGTAATTTCCCTGTTTGCAATAATAAGTCTTCAGGAATTAAAAACTAAGGCAACCTGTAAAGTAGAGAGCATGGAATAGTATGTTTCCTATTAGGAATATACATGGTGTTTTCTGTACTCAAAGTAAAATGCAAGGAACCATTCACTGGAAAAGATCACTTTAGGATCACAAAGGAGAATTGATTTCTTGACGTGTAAACGGTCCCTGAACATCATGTTTGTTGGTTAACGAGAGAGCAATTTATTCCATCAGCCTCATGGAACTCAAAATCAAATGCGTGGGGAGGGGGTAGATATAGAACACGACAAAAAAGCTGGAGAGTTTTCTACAAAAGCTCATTATATACATAAGTACAGTTGTTGGGGTTTTTTTTGTTTTGTTTTGTTTTTTAGCTAAAACATGTTCACATTGATCTAATACTTTCACTCCCTAAATTTCCATGAATCAGTGTTTTGGTTTTCTGTGATGCTATTCAACATTCTAGCATGGCAAATCACTGGCTGAGAGCTAGAATTGAGGCATGAAACAAAACATAATTAAAATGAACTTTGAATGGTGCTTTTTACTTCTTTCTACTAATCATAGAAGAGTGTTGGGATTTTTTAAAATTTTCTGCATCTTATCTTTACCCACCTCCTCTGAACAAAAACACAAATAATAATTTTCATTAGTATATGGTACATATTAGTTAGTGTCTTTGCTTAAAATGAGGAGCCAACTTTGACTGTCTACTTTCAAAACCAGCAGTCATGTCAATTCTGCTTATGCATAATGAAAACAATAAGGCGTTTGATCTGATACTGCTATGTTTTTTTTATTTGTGGGAATTGGTGTAACAATGCCAGTGGCTGTGGGGACCACTGTGAAATCGCCAGGAAGAAAAGAACCCCATGAATACTGGGCATTTAATGCAGAAAAGAGAAACAAAACATGCAGTGTGAAGGCCAAGATCCAGAACATCGGCTGATGTAAATCGGTATAGCAGTAATTGGGCCCAGTGGAGCTATGCCAGTTGAAACCAGTTGGGTGGCATTTGTTAAAAGAACGACAAGATACCAGACAAATACATGCTAGATGAAAGACTACAATACAGCACAATTCCTAGGCATTTCAAAGCTGCTTCAGTGGCACTTACTGGAGTTGACTGATACTGTTGTTCGTCTTTTGAGTTAACTTCAGAGTGCTATATAGGTCACATTTTGAGCTCTAAAGTCTGCCAGGAACTCCATAGGCGTCCCATTGGCAGGAGTTATTGAAAGGACCCACTGAATGGAAGCATTTTGGGTCACCCTTGCAACAGCCCCTCCTCAGCTAGTGCTGTGTGCTACTTGAACTTTGCCGGAGCACTACAATTCCCCACCCAGAAGAAGGAAGACCTGTTTGTTTCTACTTTTTATTGCTGCTTCTTTCCTCTCCTGGCAGACTTTGTACCATCAGGTTGCATGGAGCCTGAGGTACATTTAACCTTGTCTGTTACATTTACGTAGTGTTTTACACCCTGACTTTTCCAAAAGAAAATGTATCCAGTAATTAAAAAACAAAAACAAGGAAGATTAAATATATAAGCAGAATCATGCCTAAATAAATGTTTTTGAAAGTATCATCCAGTATTTGGGTGAAAGTGATGAGGAAATGATAGATTTCATGATTCTAAGGAAAGGAAAGAGTAAGAGCAGCAGAATAAAGACAATGGACTTCAAAAAGCATACTTGAACTGAACTGGTAGGGATGTTGCCATGCGAAGAAAATCTAAGGGAAAAAGGAATTCAGAAGAGCTGACAGTTTCTTAAAGAGACCATATTACAGGCACAGCAGCTAACTATCCCAATGCAAAGGAAAGATAGAGCCATATTGACCTCTTACTATTCTTCCTATCAGGAGCTGTTTAATGATCAGAAAATCAAAAAGCAATCCTACAAAAAGTGGAGACATAGACAAATTGCTGAGGAGGAGTACAAAAGAATAGCACAAGCATGTAGGGACAAAATCAGAAGGGCTAAGGCACAAAATGAGTTACACCAAGCAAAGGACATAAAAGGTGATAAGAAGAGGATCTATAAATACACTATGAGCAAGAGAAAAATGAAGCTAAGTGTAGGTCCACTACTTAGCAGGGAAGGAGGGCTGATAACAAATGACCTCAAGAAGGCTGAATTGTTTAATGCCTGTTTTTGCTTCAGTCATCATTAGAATGGTTAATTGTGACCTGATACTCAACACAATTAATATTAACAACAAGGGGGAAGGAACACTAGCTAGAATAAGGAAATAACAGGTTCAAGGACATTTAGATAGATGCATTCAAATCAGCAGGGCATGATGAAATTCTCCTAGGACACTTAAGGAACTAGCTCAGAGGTGGGCAAACTACAGCCTGCGGGCCACATCCGGCCCGGGGAACCGTCCTGCCCAGCTCCTCCCCCACTGTTCCTCCTCCCCCACAACTTCAGCTCACTGTACCACCAGCACAATGCTCTGGGTGGCGGGGCTGCGAGCTCCTGGGACAGTGCAGCTGAAGAGCCACGGCCTGACCCGGTGCTCTGTGCTGCGCGGTGCGGCTGCCTGTCCTGGTGCAGCTGCGCCACCAGCCACCGGTGCTCCAGGCAGCGCGGTCAGGGGGCAGGGGGCGTTGGATAGAGGGCAGGGGAGTTCGGGGGGGTGGGTGATCAGGGGTGTGGGTAGGGGTCGGGATAGCCAGAGGGCAGGGAACGGGGTTGGATGGGGGGGCAGTCAGGGGAAGGGGTCCTGGAAGGGGCAGTCAGGGGACAGGGAGAAGGGGTGGTTGGATGTGGCAGGGTTCCCAGGGGGGCAGTCAGGAAGGAGAGGGGGGTTTGGATGGGCCAGTGGGGGGCAGTTAGGGCCGGGGATCTGGGGGCAGTCAGGGGACACAGAGTGGGGGCTGGATGGGGCAGGGGTCCCCGGGGGGGGGCTGTTGGGAGTGAGAAGCAGGAGGGGTCAGATTGGGGGGCGCAGGTCAGGCCATGCCTGGTTGTTTGGGGAGGCAAAGCCTCCCCTAACTGGCCCTCCATACAATTTCAGAAACCCGATGCAGCCCTCAGGCCAAAAAATTTGCCTGCCCCTGAACTAGCTGAAGCAATGCTGTAACTATTAAATATTATCTTTGCACACTCATGGAGGATGATGCAGGACCCAGACAACTGGAGAAGGACAAACATTGTACCTATTGTTAAAAAGGGGAACAAAGAGATTCCGGAATTATTAACCAGGCAGCCTAACTTCAATATCTGGAAAGATATTGAAACAAATTATTAATCAATTTGTAAGCACCTGGAGGATAATACGGCTGTAAGGAAGAGCCAGCATGGATTTGTCAAGAACAAATCATGCCAAACCAACCTATTTCCGTCTTTGACAGGGTTACTGGTCTATGGATCAGGGGAAGCTGTAGACATGATATATTTTTATTTTAGTAAGACTTTTGACACAGTCCCACATACCATTCTTATGAGCAAACTAGGGGAATGTGGTCTAGTTGAAATGATTATAAGGTGAGCGCATAACTGGTTGAAAGACCATAAGTAAAAAACAGTTATCAATGATTTGCTGTAAAACTGGGGGACCTATCTAGTGGGTCTGGTACTATTCTATACAGTAACTCCTCACTTAAAGTCGTCCCAGTTAACGTTGTTACGTTGCTGATCAATTAGAGAACATGCTCATTTAAAGTTGTGCAATGCTCCCTTATAATGTCGTTTAGCAGCCGCCTGCTTTGTCCACTGCTTGCAGGAAGAGCAGCCCGTTGCAGCTAGCTGTTGAGGGCTTGGAACCAGGGTGGATCGACAGCCCCCCTAAGTTCCCTGTGCAGCAGCTGTCCGGCCCCCCACTGCCGTGTGCTGCTCCTGCCCTCTGCCTTGGAGCTGCTCTCCAGAGCCTCCTGCTTGCTGGTGGGGAGGAGAGGGGGGCTAATGTCAGGGTGTCCCCCTCCCTTCTGCTCCTCTACCCCGCTTACCCCATATCCATACAGCGGGGGGGGACGGGGACACAACAGGGCTCAGGATGGAGGGAGCTTCCTGGCAGCAGCTGCTGCGGTCTCAGCTTGCTGATTAACTTAACAAGGTAGTGTACTTAAGAGTGGTGTCTGCGTACTTAAAGGGGAAATGCGCATCTCTCTCTCACACACAGGGTGTGTCTCTGTCTCTGCCATGCTGTCTCCCCTCCCTCCATTTGTGCTGCTTTGAAGAGTGTGAGGCTACATTAAAAACGAGTTAACCCTTGAGGCCTCAGCCAATTGCTAGTTCATCATTTAGCAGTAAGGCATTCCCTGGGAAATATCCCACCCTCTGACTCCACCACCTCAACCAAGCTTCACAATCATCATCGCTGTGTACAGTATTAAATTGTTTGTTTAAAACTTATACACTGTGTGTGTGTGTGTGTGTGTGTGTAGCCTTTTGTCTGGCAAAAAAAAAATTTCCCTGGAACCTAACCCCCCCATTTACATTAATTCTTATGGGGAAATTGGATTCACTTAACATTGTTTTGCTTAAAGTTGCATTTTTCAGGAACATAACTATTACATTAAATGTGGAGTTACTGTATTTCCATTAATGGCTTGGATAATGAAGTGTAGAGTATGTTATGAAATCCACAGATTACACCAAACTGGGAGGGGTTGCAAGCACTTTGGAGGACAGGATTAGAATTCAAAACAACTTTGACAAATTGGAAAATTGGTCTGAAATCAAGAAGATGAAATTTAGGGCTTGTCTATACTGAAAACACTGCAGCCAACGCACCTGTACCACTGCATCTGCACCACTGTAGAGCTTCAGTGAAGATGCTGCCTACTCTGACAGGGGGGTTCTCCCGTCGGTATAGGTAATGTACTTCTCCAAGAGGTGGTAGCTAGTATGATGGGAGAATTCTCCCATCGACCTAGCACTGTCTAAACTGGGGGTTAGGCTGATTTAACGGCATTGCTCATGGGTGTGGCTTTTTCACACCCCTGAGCAACATAGTTATACCAACCTAATTTCCTAGTGTAGACCAGGCCTCGGGAAAGACAAGTGCAAAGTACTTCACTTGGAAGGAAAAATCAAATGCACAACTACAGAATAGTAAATAACAGGCTAGGCAGTAGTACTGCTGAAAAAGATCTGGGGGTTGAAGAGAATTACAAATTGAATATGAGCCAACAATGTGATGCAGTTGTAAAAAAGGCTAATATTCTGAGTTCTGTTAACAAGAGTGTTGTATGTAAGGCACAGGCAGTCATTGTCCTGCTCTGCTCAGTCCTGGTGAGGCCTCACCCTCACTACTGTGTCCAGTCTGGGCTCCACACTTTAAGAAAGATGTGGACAAATTGGAGAGAGTCCAGAGGAGAGCAACAAAAATGGTAAAAAGTTTAGAAAACCTGACCTCTGAGGAAAGGTTAAAAAAACTGGACATGTTTAGTCTTGAGAAAAGAAGTCTTGGGTTAGGGGCAGAGAAGAGGGGGACCTGATAGCCTTTAAATATGTTTAGAGTTGTTATAAAGAGGACGTATTCAATTGTTTTCCATCTGCACTCAAGGTAGGACAAGATATAATGGACTTACTCTGCAGCAAGGGAGATTTAGGTTAGATATTAGGAAAAACTTTCTAACTATATGGATAGTTAAACACTGAACTAAACTTCAAAGGGAGGTGGTGGAATCCCCATCATTCTGGAGGTTTTTAAGAACTGGTTAGACAATCACTTGTCAGAATACTTGGTCTTACCTCAGCCTAGATGACCTGGCAAGGTCCCCTCTAGCCTTGCATTTCAAGGAGAGAAACACTTAGGTTAGATGCAGCCACTCAGTAAGTCACTGATAGTTGTACTGTGGAGGCATTTAATGAAAGATAAAATGAATACAAATGTTTTGGTATTTAGCAGATATCCCATGACTAATATATGTATGTGTGTGTATATTTATGCTTTGTAGATGGTGATGGAAAGTGGGGATTGGTTGGCTGGTGGTGATCTTCTTGTGTTAGAGAAAATAAAATGGAATGATGGACTGGACCAATACCGCTTGACACCACTGGAGCTCAGACAGAAGTTTAAAGAAATGAATGCTGGTAAGCATATGACTTTGTGATATTACACCCTCTTCACAATCTCAGCTGGACTAGTGCCTAATTATCCTTTGTCTCCCTCTAAAAGATCCTCACTTTGAGACAAATATCACAAGACTAATTACAATAAAGTGGAGCTTAAACTAGATAATTTCCTGCTAGGTAATTTTCAGCATGCAAACTACCTTAAAAAATTCTAATAGATCTGTTCCTGTTGCACGTGTGTGATGTGAAAATTAGACATTTCACAGACTTGCATTGAATTATTTTGCTGAGGTTGATCAAAAAGTATGTGAATATGTGATGTTGCGCTCTAAATGATTTTATAAAAATATGCTAATGAGTGTGAATATAATGTAACTGGAATATGCTTCATGCAAAAGGTCTCTTGTAAGGTATCATTACAAAGCTTATAATCTACTGAGTGTGGTCATCCTATTTGTATAAATGTATCACTCTTGTATCTGAAACTACAAATATGAAATATAACTCTGAGGTCCTATTGTAGTTATGCAAAGTGTGGGCCATTAATGATGGTTTGGAATCTTAATGGCTCCCATCAACCAGGACAATTGACTGTGGATGGCTCTGTTTGCTTGCAGACCTTCCTGTGAGTCAGGCTGGGAGGAATGAAGGCTTGGGGTCTTACAGTGACATGTGATCATGTCACCTGAACTGAAATCCATCTTTAACCTGGTGTTTTTCCATTGAGAAGGAGGGATGAGAACCCAGAGGGACAAAGGATTCCCGCCTTATGCAAAAGATCTATAAGTGGGTGGAACAGAACAAAGGGGCAGCCATCATGAGGAATCCCCTAGCTACCGCCTGAGCTGGAACAAGGGCTGTACCGGGGAAAGGATTGTGCCCAGACTAGGAAGGTGTCCAGTCTGTGAAAGAAATATATTGAAACATCTCTAAGGGTGAGATTTTATCTGTATTCAGTTTTATTACTATACTAGACTTAGACTTGCGGTGTTTTGTTTTATTTTATTTTGCTTGGTAATTCGCTTTGTTCTGTCAGTTACTACTTAGAACCACTTAAATCCTACTTTCTGTATTTAATAAAATCACTTATTAATTAACACAGAGTATGTATTAATACCTGGGGAGGGAGAGGTGCAAACATCTGTGCATACCTTTCTATCAGTGTTATAGAGGGTGAACAATTTATGATTTTACCCTGTATAAGCTTTATACAGGGTAAAATGGATTTATTTGGGGTTTGGACCCCATTGGGAGTTGGGCATCTGAGTGTTAAAGGCAGGAACACTTCTTAAATTGCTTTCAGTTAAGCCTACAGCTGTTAGGGGACGTGGTTCAGACCTGGGTCTGGGTTTGCAGCAGGCTAGTGGGTCTGGCTCAAACTAGGCAGGACACTGAAGTCCTAAGCTGACAGGGGAGGAAAGCAGGAGCAGAAGTAGTCTTGGCACATCAGGTGGCAACTCCCAGGGGGTTTCTGTGATCCAACCCATCACAGAATAGTTAACAGTTCTCTTTATGATCAGCCCAAAAATGAAATCATATTGTAGATCTAAATATAAGGCTTGGTTTAATCTTTTCTTCTAAATTTCTGCATCTAATAATAAATAACTTCAAGGGCTTTGCAGTTTTCTCATCATAGTGTAGATAGAAAATATTCTTATTAATACAAATAATAATATATTAGTACTATATAGTTGAGGCTTCACTGGAAATCACAGGCTTGTCATGGAAAGGCATGCTATTTGTACCAAATTCAGTCTGATTTTTCCCCTACACTTGCCTCCCTGGTTAAACAGGGAGCACCATAACAGCTGACCTCACTTTCTTCCTGCCACTGAGATCTGTTGTCACCCCAAATAAAAAGGGGGAGAGGATGGAACCTGTGACACCCACAAGACAGAACTTTCTTGGCAGATGAAGAGTGTTGCTATATTGAAGAAAGAAAAGGAGTACTTGTGGCACCTTAGAGACTAACCAATTTATTTGAGCATAAGCTTTCGTGAGCTACAGCTCACTTCATTGGATGCATAAAGTGGAAAGTACAGTGAGCAGATTTTATATATACACACAGACCATGAAAAAATATACATTGTAAGGAGAGTGATCACTTAAGATGAGCTATTACCAGCAGGAGAGTGGGGTGGGGGGAGAGAAAACCTTTTGAAGTGATAATCAAGGTGGGCCATTTCCAGCACATTTCCAGGAGTTAACAAGAACATCTGAGGAACAGGAGGCGGGGGGGAGGGGGGAGGAATAAACAAGGGGAAATAGTTTCACTTTGTATAATGACTCAACCACTCCCAGTCTCTATTCAAGTCTAAGTTAATTGTATCCAATTTGCAAATTAATTCCAATTCAGCAGTCTCTCGTTGGAGTCTGTTTTCGAAGTTTATTTGTTGAAGGATAGTCACTTTGAGATCAGAAATCGAGTGACCAGAAAGATTGACGTGTTCTCTGACTGGTTTATGAATGTTATAATTCTTGACATCTGATATGTGTGCGTTTATTCTTTTACATAGAGACTGTCCAGTTTGCCCAATGTACATTGGTAGATGTGCAGGTGAACGAGACTCTGATAGTGTGGCTGATGTGATTAGGCCCTATGATGGTGTCCCCTGAATAGATATGTGGACACAGTTGGCAACGGGCTTTGTTGCAAGGATAGGTTCCTGGGTTAGTGGTTCTGTTGTGTGGTGTGTGGTTGCTGGTGAGTATTTGCTTCAGGTTGGGGGGCTGTCTGTAGGCAAGGACTGGCCTGTCTCCCAAGATTTGTGAGAGTGATGGGTCGTCCTTCAGGATAGGTTGTAGATCCTTGATGATGCGTTGGAGAGGTTTTAGTTGGGGGCTGAAGGTGACGGCTAGTGGCGTTCTGTTATTTTCTTTGTTGGGCCTGTCCTGTAGTAGGTGACTTCTGGGTACTCTTCTGGCTCTGTCAATCTGTTTCTTCACTTCAGCAGGTGGGTATTGTAGTTGTAAGAACACTTGATAGAGATCTTGTAGGTGTTTGTCTCTGTCTGAGGGGTTGGAGCAAATGCGGTTGTATCGCAGAGCTTGGCTGTAGACAATGGATCGTGTGGTGTGGTCTGGGTGAAAGCTGGAGGCATGTAGGTAGGAATAGCAGTCAGTAGGTTTCCGGTATAGGGTGGTGTTTATGTGACCATCGCTTATTAGCACTGTAGTGTCCAGGAAGTGGATCTCTTGTGTGGACTGGTCCAGGCTGAGGTTGATGGTTGGATGGAAATTGTTGAAATCATGGTGGAATTCCTCAAGGGCTTCTTTTCCATGGGTCCAGATGATGAAGATGTCATCAATATAGTGCAAGTAGAGTAGGGGCATTAGGGGACGAGAGCTGAGGAAGCGTTGTTCTAAGTCAGCCATAAAAATGTTGGCATACTGTGGGGCCATGCTGGTACCCATAGCAGTGCCGCTGATTTGAAGATATACATTGTCCCCAAATGTGAAATATCTGTGGGTGAGGACAAAGTCACAAAGTTCAGCCACCAGGTTTGCCGTGACATTATCGGGGATAGTGTTCCTGATGGCTTGTAGTCCATCTTTGTGTGGAATGTTGGTGTAGAGGGCCTCTACATCCATAGTGGCCAGGATGGTGTTTTCAGGAAGATCACCGATGGATTGTAGTTTCCTCAATCTGTCTCAAAGTGGTGGTGTCTCGAAGACAGCTGGGAGTGCTGGTAGCGTAGGGCCTGAGGAGGGAGTCTACATAGCCAGACAATCCTGCTGTCAGGGTGCCAATGCCTGAGATGATGGGGCGCCCAGGATTTATGGATCCAGGTTTATGGATCTTGGGTAGCAGATAGAATATCCCAGGTTGGGGTTCCAGGGGTGTGTCTGTGCGGATTTGTTCTTGTGCTTTTTCAGGGAGTTTCTTGAGCAAATGCTGTAGTTTCTTTTGGTAACTCTCAGTGGGATCAGAGGGTAATGGCTTGTAGAAAGTGGTGTTGGAGAGCTGCTGAGCAGCCTCTTGTTCATATTCCGACCTATTCATGATGACAACAGCACCTCCTTTGTCAGCCTTTTTGATTATGATGTCAGAGTTGTTTCTGAGGCTGTGGATGTCATTGTGTTCTGCACGGCTGAGGTTATGGGGCAAGTGATGCTGCTTTTCCACAATTTCAGCCCGTGCACGTCGGCGGAAGCACTCTATGTAGAAGTCCAGTCTGCTGTTTCGACCTTCAGGAGGAGTCCACCTAGAATCCTTCTTTTTGTAGTGTTGGTAGGAAGGTCTCTGTGGATTAGTATGTTGTTCAGAGGTGTGTTGGAAATATTCCTTGAGTCGGAGACGTTGAAAATAGGATTCTAGGTCACTACAGAACTGTATCATGTTCGTGGGGGTGGAGGGGCAGAAGGAGAGGCCTGAGATAGGACAGATTCTTCTGCTGGGTTAAGAGTATAGTTGGATAGATTAACAATATTGCTGGGTGGGTTAAGGGAACCATTGCTGTGGCCCCTTGTGGCATGTAGTAGTTTAGATAATTTAGTGTCCTTTTTTCTTTTGTAGAGAAGCAAAGTGTGTGTTGTAAATGGCTTGTCTAGTTCCCCTTGTTTATTTCCCCCCCCCCCCCCCCCGGCACTGTTCCTCAGACGTTCTTGTTAACTCCTGGAAATGTGCTGGAAATGGCCCACCTTGATTATCACTTCAAAAGGTTTTCTCTCCCCCCACCCCACTCTCCTGCTGGTAATAGCTCATCTTAAGTGATCACTCTCCTTACAATGTATATTTTTTCATGGTCTATATGTATATATAAAATCTGCTCACTGTACTTTCCACTTTATGCATCCGATGAAGTGAGCTGTAGCTCACGAGAGCTTATGCTCAAATAAATTGGTTAGTCTCTAAGGTGCCACAAGTACTCCTTTTCTTTTTGCGAATACAGACTAACACGGCTGCTACTCTGAAACCTGTCGCTATATTGAAGCTCCATTGTGTTAGTTCCTGGAAGGCTTCACCAACATTAGAGAGACTAGATGGGTGAGGTAATGTCTTTATTGGACCAACTTCTCTTAGTGTGAGAGACAAGCTTTTGAGCTACACAGAGCTCTTCATCGGGTCTGGGAAAGGTACTCAGAGGATATGTCTACAGTGCAGTGACACACACCCGTGGCTGATCCTGGCTGGCTCGGGCTCGCAGGGCTGTTTAATTGCAGTGTAGATGTTCAGGCTCGGGCTGCAGCCTGAGTTCTGGAACTCTCCCACCTCGCAGGGCCCTAGAGCCCGAGCTGCAGCCCAAACCCAAATACCCACATCACAATTAAATAGTCTCTTTGCCCAAACCCCACAAGCCGGAGTCAACTGGCATGGGCCAGCTGTGGGTTTTTAATTGCAGTGTAGACATAATCAGAGTGTCACAGCTAAATACAAGGTGGAACAGATTATTTAGCCTAAGTAGTTAACACATATCCTAAGGGGCCATTTCAAGATGAAGTGGCCCATTAACACCTCTGCAGTCATAGGACAAAAAATAGGGATTAGTAGGTTACAGATGGTTGTAATAAGCCATAAATCTGGTGTCTCTCTTCAGTCTGTGATTTTTAATGTTTACCAAAATTATTTAGGCTCCCAGGCTTATCTTTTGAAAATGTTGGGCAGATTTGAGAGGGCAGATATGGAGTGATCATTTTGTGAAAAGAGTTCACCCATGAGTGATAGTGTTTTTGTCTTTTAACATTTTTCTGTGTGAGTTCGTTTGAGAGCGTAGTGTTTGTCTCATTTCACCCACATAGTTATTACTGGGGCATTTAGTTCAATGGATGAGGCACATCCCGTGTTGTGATATGCATGTGTAGAACCCACGGAACTTGAAAGGTGTGTTGCGGGGGGAGGGGAGGATCGATCATCATAGCAGTGAAGATATGTCAGCAGGTTTTGCATCTGTTGTTCTGGCAGGGTGTGGTGCTGCTTTGGGTTGTGTCCTGGTTGGTGGGGAACTTGCATCTTATGAAATGCTTGTTGAGGTTCGGGGGTTGTTTGAAGGCCAAAAGAGGAGGTTCAGGAAACATTTTCAGGATGTAGTCCCCATCAAGTGTGGGTTGTAGTTGTTTAATTACAGTGTGGAGTACAGTTCCAGTGTGGGGGTACCAAGTGACAAGTTGGGGTGTGTGGTTGGGGGAGCTTTTTTTTCGCTTTATTGAAGCAGGTTCTCTTGGGGTATTTGGGTGGCCTGTTCCATGATGCAATCTACTTCTCTGGTGGTGTTTGATGAAGGCAGGTTTAAGTTTCTTAAGGTGCATATCTTGGGCTTTTATCCTGAGACCAATCACCAAAACATGTCCACACTGGGGAGAGAAGTTCCACAAGTCACCTACAACTCTGCATAACAAATTTGACCTTGTTTTAGAAGGTGGGTGCTTTTACTGTAGATTTTCCAAACTCCCTAAGCATTTTATTGAACTTTGAAAACAAACAAACAAATATTTTCAGAAGTGAAGTTTAGAGGATGATTGGAAATACACTTTCTAATGAGAAGGTGAAAAATACATTGGCCAGAGTAGGATGATATAACCAAGATCAACCTCGGAGAAAATGTGCACAATGAAAAGATATCACAGAGCATTTAAGAGGAATAATACATATGTAATTTAAATATTGTAGCAACCATTCCACGTGAAGATAAAGTTGCTTATTTTGTTTTCTTGTTCTGTGTTTGTGCAGCACCTAGCACAATGGGATTCTGGTCCATAACTAGGGCTCCTAGGCACTATGGTAATACAGATCATTCATACAAATAATAATATCAGGGAACATAAACAGTAGAGGTTGTCATAATTTGATGCTCATAACTTACATAGTGTATAAATGTACTTCCTGTTAGGTGTTCAGGTTAGTGCCATTGTTAATCATCTTATCAGACTTATGACACTGTTCTGAATCTTTCTTGCTTAGATGCCATATTCGCATTTCAGCTGCGCAACCCTGTCCACAATGGTCATGCTCTGCTCATGCAGGACACCAAAAGCCATCTGCTGGAAAGAGGTTACAAACATCCTGTGCTTCTGCTTCACCCTCTGGGAGGCTGGACCAAAGAGGATGATGTGCCGCTAGCGTGGCGAATGAAGCAGCATGCAGCCGTGCTTGAGGAACATGTCCTAGACCCAAAGTCAACTATTGTTGCAATCTTCCCCTCTCCCATGTTGTATGCTGGTCCAACAGAGGTAATGTATTTCTTAAGTAACAACCAACACCTTGAAGTATTCACAGAATTTTAAATCCATAAATATGGCTTTATTCAGAGAACTGACATAGTAAGTGACATCTGAGGTACCCTATTCATTCTTCATCAGTAGCTTCCATATCAATTCTGCTTACAGTACAAGTCCGATAAGATTTGCTAATTGACAGGATTAAAAGATCAGACCAATATCTGAAAAAGTCCAGCTGTAAATTTTGCTTCAATAATCATCAGATTAGATTTTGCTGTACTGGGTCTGCAACCTGGTAATCTGGACATAACCTAAACACACATGACTGAAAAACAGGGAGTACATAAGAGCCATTTTTATTGAGCTATGTTTCAGGCAATCATTTTCATATAGTTACTTACATTTTTCCCCGCTTGTGCCGGTCTATGTTGTAGCTTAATTTGATACAAATATATAAATACAACTTTTTACCAAAGTAATCTAAAAGCAGACTTCCTAAATGATAAAACTGTCCCACTCGTCTTTGAGAACCTGTGCTATCCCCCAAAGCATCAGGGAATGAGGGACTTTTTAATAGTCATACAATATGTTTACATATTTCCTTCAGTGTTCACCACATGAATGCACCTTTGTTTTATCATCACATTAGCCAGGGGTTCAAATTTTAAAAAGGCTAGACCTCACAGAAATACCAAGGTCTGCCATCTGGGCCTCCATAAGTACTGGCAACTTGTTAAGTCTCCCATGAGTTTTCCCTCCTTCTACCCTGAGCCATCTGAATTCCCCCAGTAGGTCTGTTCTCATTCCTACCCGCTTGCAGGGTGTAAATTCTTTACTTTGTAGTGCCCACCACTCAGTCTATCTGCCTTCCGTTCCTGCTTCCCCCCTCTACTCATTTTGTGCTGGACACTTTATTTGGAGGCAGTGGAACTGCTATAGATAAACCTGTGGCACTATCTCCTGAGAGGTCCACGTTGGCAGTGACTGCTTATAGAACCGGCCTGTGCTGAAGGTGAAGGCTACACAAGGCATGGTGGAGATGTAATGGGTAACTGGGCTTTTGACTCCTTATTAATTTCCACTCCTTTGGGAGTTTCTGGTCATGGACATTCATTACTTCAATTTTCCCCAGTAATTCTTTCCCTAAAGCTAAGGAATAAATATCCTGAGGTAGGCAAATGTGGAGGTTAGGATAAAAGCACGAAGGAATCAGAACTTTCCTCACAGTTTCATCTGCTCGTGCAGCATATACCTGTCTCAGCTGGGCAGTCACTTGGCTGCAGTGTAGGAACCTTCAGCCTCTTCCTTTCACATGAGCTTTTACAAAAGTTTGTGCCTCGTGGCTATTAAATAACTAGGAAATAGAACTACAATATTATATAAATCCTGAGAGAAAGGAATAGTAATTTATTTCTGGGGGAATTACTTAGCCTTTTAAACTAGTAATTTCAGTAATACTAGCATTATTTACACAGCACCCCAGGGGTGCAGGACGTTTGGTGGTTATACATTTTTTACTGAAGATGGACTGTCTCAATTTCTATTTAAATATTGAGAGGGTGACAAAAGCGAAGGGAATATAGCTGAGCAGAGACAGTGTACAGACTGTGAGGCACAGAGAGTATATATATATCCAGCCACATTCTGTGCTGCCCCTTGCAGGACAGACAACTCAAGAGAGGTCTGAGGTGCAAAGGTGGCTTTACTTTACCTTTGCACCTCTGGGATTCTAGGCCTCGCTGGGGTGATCTGTCTGGCCTCCTGGAGAGGCTGGGGCAACTCTCACACGTAATCAAGACTATGGCAGTCAGTTCTTGGTGGTCCCAATAGAGAGAGGAATTCATATTAAAGTAATTAAGGATGCCCTAGTCTTTCCCATTTCACAAGAGGCCCCAATTATCCAGCCAGCCATACTTAAGTTATGGCATATATTCAACTATTAGTAAATAAAGAGACTTGTAAAGTGTTCACTCTTCAGCCTTTTTCAGTTATGGCCTCTCAGTTTTCATGCATCATTTCATTTAAGGAGTTCTGTGATCAGACAGAGAGAGAACAAATGATCTCATGTATTCTTACAGCCGTAAAAAACAGAACAAAATCAGTTTCTCGCTGTACAATTTCCACTAGATGCATCCTTTGCAGAAATTTAATTTTAGACCAATTTCATTTTATTTAAGTAGAGGAAGTGAAAGCAGTGGTAGATGAAAGTGAAGTGGGTAAATCTATAACCAGAAACAACAAATAGCCAGCTGAAGAGTGTCATTCTTTTCATGCTTGTCCAAATAAAGACATTGCCTAGCTTTTAAACATTTTTTATTAAAGCAAGACAAAAATATTGACATGCTGTGTCAAGTGTCGGCCTGCATTTAAATAATGGTATTTGTGTTGCACCTTCACAGGTTCAGTGGCACTGTAGGGCTCGAATGATCGCTGGAGCCAATTTCTACATTGTGGGCCGAGACCCTGCAGGCATGCCCCATCCAGAGACCAAGAAAGATTTGTATGAGCCCACACAAGGAGGGAAGGTCCTTAGCATGGCACCAGGCTTGGCCTCTGTGGAAATCATTCCCTTCAGAGTTGCAGCATACAATAAAGTAAAAAAGGCCATGATTTTTTACAATCCAGAAAGGTAACACAGTGAATGATGATCTGCTTTAAAGTAGCCCATATTATATTTAAATAATACTTAATATTTAAAGGATTTCTTAAGGGTTGAAGTTTAGCAGAAGAAAGGAAAAATTTTGTAGTATTTTAGATAACTTGGCTGTAAATGAAATAAAAGAACTGAGGGATGAAAACACCTATGTGAGGAGTCTGTTTGCCTGCCAGCACAGGACACAACACCCAGACAAAGGAGTTAGCACATATGAAACTAACGCTATGCTTGATTTTCACCAAAAAGTTTAAGAAACAACAACATTTAGGAAACAGTAGAAATACTTCTCCTTATTTTTAGAAAAGTATTTTACATTTAATAATATAATGTAATAGTGAAAATAGAGGTCCTTTTAATAGAGGTCCCGTTGCTTCTTATTGCTGCTGGTAAATTTGCACATGTAGATAAAAATTTGTGCCATTAGTGCTTACAGAGTTAGTGAAGACATCGCAATTTTCAGATTAAATTCTGAGGATAGCAGAAAAAATAAATTTGAAAAGATTTGGCTTTGATGCACTTAAGGAGACTAAATTTACTGATTTCATCCATATATCTGTTCTGTGGTAGGCACGATGAATTTGACTTCATCTCTGGAACACGCATGAGGAAGCTTGCTCGAGAAGGCGAAAATCCACCTGATGGGTTCATGGCCCCAAAAGCTTGGAAAGTCTTAACTGAATACTACAAATCACTGGAAAAAAAATATTAATTCTACTTTTCCTCAGAAATATGGGTATTAAGAGTGAGCTCTTGATTGATTTTACTGTATTACAGATCACTTAATTTGCATTTTCAATATCCTAATGATAGGTTAGAACATTTTCTAATAGGGTCAAATTGTTTTTGAATGTATGTATTTTGGGCCTGGCCCTTCTCCCACTAAATTATTGGGAATTTTCCTTTCAACCTCAAAGGGAGCAGCAGCCGGTCTGTTATTTATTTGGATGATTGTCCAAAGCCATATTAAGACTGACCAGCTGGACATCTTTAGTGATGTCCTAGTGGTACACCAATCCCCAAAGGTACACAGTTTGACCTTACAGCCAGGATGTAGTTACATATCTCTTATGCTCTTTAAATCAGTTACAAACTGGAAATAGGAAAGAAATGATTTACTATATTTCCCTTATTCCTTAAGAAGCCCATCTTCTGCAATGGGCAGAAGGATTTTCTTTAGCACATATCTGGGTTTCTGTTGTCCACCACACACCCCTCTCTTTCTAATGCCTCCTACTTAAACTTGGACTTTTCAGTCAAGAAACTGAACTAAGCTTTATTGCAGCTCCAAGTTTAGCTTTCTACATAAAAGACACAATTTTAAATCAGCCCAGCTTGAGTGCCAGGGTGAGGTTGGGAGAAGTGGTGCTTTAACTTTTGAGTCCTGCATTGAGGGCTCCCAGTGGCACTTTCCCTCCCCACCCAGAACTGCGGGGGAGCTGGCCTGCTTTGATTGCAGGAAGCTGTACTAGGAGCTGCATGAGGCCCTTAGACTACTCTCACTTCATCTGTTTTGTACCAGTGTAATGCCACTGACCACAGTGGGGTTATTTTTGATTTACACTGGTGTATGTTATTTGAGAATCAGGATCCGAGTTCAGCTTATTGAATAAAGAGGCCAAGTTTAGGTGGGGACAGTTTAAAATAGTCTCTTCACACCCTAGAATGTCAAGCTAGCGCCTCTTTCTTGCCACTTTCTACCCTCTTTTCTATAATAAAAGCTAATTTAGTCAAATATAATGCTTCCAGTTTCCAATAGAAAAAGGAAACAAACTGGCCACAACCTGTTTTGGAAAGGCCATTTTGGCTCCAGGAGGTTTGGGAAAGGTGTCATTGACAGAGCTAGAAAAACTGATTTTGCTATACAGTAAAAATTTTAGATGTAGTGTTTAACACATGTTCCCTTGCTTATGCTTTCCATATAGGAAGGATAGCTCCCCCCCACCCCCCCACACACACACTTTGTCCTTCTGAAAGATTAGCTTTAAACATTTGTTTTTCAAATTATGCATATTTACTGTAACTGCAGTAAACCCCTCCAGGCTGTGCATTAACAGAGTATGGAAGAAGACACTCTCCCATCAGTTTCATGCCCATAATGTACAAAAGTCATGGATCAACAGCCTATTAATGCCCATCATGTTGCAGCTTACTGCTGTTCTAAAGAGAGGAAAGAAATAAGGCCCATTTGTTTTATCACTGTCTGCCAGAGACTGGGGCGTGGGTCAGGAACAGCTGGCTGAAGCTCTATCTAGAAAAAACAGTAATGAAAATGGCAGATGGGAAAATATGGTGAATTGTACGTGCCTCCTTAATGGAGAGTGTGTGTGTGTTGCCTGTTGTTGCTTCCGGGGATAAGCTGGGGGCTAGGATCTCCAGGTGCTATTAGACGGGGATGTTGATGGTTTTTTCCCCACATCTGTATCTGGTTAGGAGGTTGCAACAAGTTTCTTTTGGACATGAGTGTGGCTTCTGTGATCACTTCGTGTTTGCCACCTTGTGATTACTAAAGTGAACTCTTCTGAGAGCTGCACCATAAATCCATCTGGAAATGTAAGCTGGTGCAGGATGTGGCTGATCACTGGGGAAGCAGGCTCACCATGCACACACTGTACTAATCTTCCAATCTGCATTAGCTGCCATTGTGTTTTTGGGTGATATTGAGGTTGTTGGCTTTCATCTTCCCTGCACTTGCCATATTTGTAGTCAGCAGAGGCATTGTGTACACTGGAGACCCCTCAGTCTAGAAGAGAAGGAACTGTTAGCAGGTTGTCCATGTGGGGACCCAGGCCTAGACTTTGTAACTCACTGCAGTAACTCCTCACTTAAAGTTGTCCTGGTTAACATTGTTTCATTGTTATGTTGCTGATCAATTAGGGAACATGCTCGTTTAAAGTTGCTCAATCCTCCCTTATAACGTTGTTTGGCAGCCGCCTGTTTTGTCCACTGCTGGCAGGAAGAGCAGCCCGTTGGCGCTAGCTGGTGGGGGCTTGGAACCAGGGTGGACCGGCAGTCCCCCTATCAGCTCCCCGCTCCCCTAAGTTCCCTGTGCGGCAGCTGCCCAGCAGGCTATCAATTGCCAGCAGTTCAGCTGTCCGGCCCCCCACTGCCGTGCGCTGCTCCTGCCCTCTGCCTTGGAGCTGCTCTCCAGAGCCTCCTGCTTGCTGGTGGGGAGGAAAGGGGGGCTAATGTCAGGGTGTCCCCCTCCCCCCCCCGCTCCTGCACCCCGCTTACCCCATCTCCATTGAGCAGGGCGGGGGGGGTGAAGACATGCCAGGGCTCAGGACAGAGGAAGCTTCCTGGCAGTAGCTGCTGCGGTCTCAGCTTGCTGATTAACTTAACAAGGTAGTGTACTTAAGAGTGGTGTAAGCATACTTAAAGGGGCAATGCACATCTCTCTCTCTCTCTCTCTCACACACAGGGTGTGTCTCTGTCTGCCAGGCTGTCTCCCCTCCCTCCATTTGTGCTGCCTTGTAGAGTCTGAGGCTACATTAACAACCATGGGTTAACCCTTGAGGGCTCAGCCAATTGTTGGTTCATCATTTAGCAGTAAGGCAATATCCCACCCTCTGACTCCACCACCTCAACCAAGCTTGGATTTGCTTAACATTGTTTCACTTAAAGTCGCATTTTTCAGGAACATAACTACAATGTTAAGTGAGGAGTTACTGTACTTCCCTAGTGGCTCAAATAGGCCCAAATCTGTTGACTTAGGCTTTGGAGCGTGTTCTATCTACTTTCATGGGCTTCTAGGAAGAAGAAAGCATATGAGAGCTGCTGAAGTAATGGTTGGTATTTACTGGAGACCTGTAGGAGCTTATTACCTCCATGAACATGATATTGTGTTATTCATTTTCTAGGGAAAATATACACAGTTATTGTAGGAATTAATGTGAGTGATTTCAGTCTCTGATCTTGCAGATTTTTATATATATCTCAGAATACTTTAATGGGTGTCCAAAAACTGGTTAAAAGGTGTTGAAAATGAAATTAGCATTCTTCTCATTTTGCAGTTATAATTGTAAAAAGATCTATACATAGTAAAACAATCATGCTTCTGCTTGTAATTTAGTTTAGTAAAATATATAATTAAGTGAAATTGTTTTGCTGTGCCCATTGTGCAATGCACATAATTACAGAAGCAATTCAAAATGTTATTTCAAAACATTTTACTTTTCAAATATTTCCAGCCTTCTTATTGCTTTTAAAAATCTAGAGTAAGGAACCAAAAGTTGCATTATACCTCAAGAAATTAAATACTACAAATGTAACACAGGAAGCTAAAAATATATTAAACAATAGTGCCTTTTATATTCAGGCCCTCTGGCAGGGACCTGAAAGACAAAAGTAATACTGTGACTTTAATTAATATTTGATATTTTAAAAAGTGGTGTTGCATTTTTTTAACCTTAAAACAAACAAGTGGTCTGTGAAAAAGCAGTAAACCCAAATGGTTACAGCAAAACAATTTACTACACTATTTTAAAGGAATAATTTGAGTCCATTCACTAGTATTTTTATAGTATATTTATTAAAGACAAGACTGGAATTTGTGCCTTGACTGATGCATCTCATGATTCATAATCTGAATGCGATACTCTGTTATTAAACATTCACTTTTAGTACAAATATATATTTCTATGTCTAAATATTTGCTTGTCATTTTGTGAATTTTTTTTATAACCTTTTTTTGCTTTCTGAAATGTATTCACATCGAAACTTACCTGTAAGGGAATGCAGACTGTCAGCATTGAATTTACATGAGTTCTCCACTGCCATGCTACTCCTGGCCTTCTAATCTCCAGGGGTTTGGCAAGCATGGGAGAGTAGCCACTGAAACTATGCTAGAAACTTATTGGATCAATACCAGCAGAACCTATTACAGCCAGTTTCCTGAACTATCCATGCCTTATTACTTTCTTATAGCATGGTTCCAGCATGAGGATTAACATAGGTATGCAGGCATTTTAGTTAAAAAATACCCCACACATAGGCCACACTATTTCCAACTTCTTAGTAACTACATCAACCCCACATCAGATATAAAAAGCAATTTGGGGCTATCTGGTTTGCTCAGTTTTCAGACTCTAACCTGTGAGCACCTACATGCTGCTGGGATCCACTTCCCTATAAAGCAGGAATAAAATGGAGAAGTGGAAATCTTCACTCCCCTCTTGTAGAAGCGGTTGATGTGAAAAAAAAAATTGCTACCACCAAGGTGAAGGAATCAAGTAATTGGGATTCAAGTGAGGGTCTTATACCACCCTCCTCACTGTTCCAAGCACCTTCCTGTAATAAGTTTAAATAATGTAACCAATATCTGTCACGTGGTTTGTTCTTGCTCTCATCCTTTACCGAGCAGTTGGGCAAAATTGTGTGTGCAGTGTAGTGTTATGGCACTTTAACATTTTACTTTTTTTAATGTGCACGTTAGTGTGTGTAAGAAGAGGCAGGTCAAAGGTAGCTTGAAGTAGTGCACCTTGCGGTGGTGAGGTTTGTGATGGTCATTAGTATTTATGAAAGTTCATTCTAGTCTAGAACTAGCCCTGAGAAAGTTTGGTCTCCTGCATGCATGAACTTTACCCTTATGGTGGACAACTCCATTATGGCCAAGGAACAGTTGTAGACTACAGTTCTCCTGAAGCTTTGGGCACCTTTAGATATCCAGGCCCAAGACACTGAGTATATTGAAGAAAAGGACAAAAACCTTCAACTTAATATTTTATGGGAAGCCAGTGTAGAGAGCAGAGGCCAGGTTTGAGGGGCTTAGAATAGCCAGCATTACTGAGGAGCTGCCCTGCAGCATTGTGTGCTAGTTGGAGTTTCCTAAGAGCTTCATGGCCAGCTACAGTTGTATTGCAGTAACCCAGACAGGAAGTGATGATGTAACTGAGGCCAGGTCATCATCTGCCAGGAGAGGATAGATTCTTCTGGCCCACCAGGTATGGCAGAAAGCATTATGCACAGATGCTGGTGTGAGTTTGGAAGTGGTGAGGAAACCCGAAGTACCCCTACCCTGAAACTGACCAGCTGCAAGTGTGTACCTTCACCTAATGAAGGCTGAATGGTGGCTGCAAGAGTATCATCGGTCATGGCCACACAAGAGAAGGCTATAATCTCAGAACTCTACTTTCTTCCCAAACAGGTACACAAAGACATAGAATTGCTCCAATCAGGACTCCAAGTGGTATTTTGCCCTCAGAGCTGGGTGAGGAAAAATCCCACCATGAAGGGCTCCCCTCTAGGTCATTGAGAAGTGCAAATTTGTGGGAAAGTTGCTCATGGCTAGATGGTGAAGCACTCAGCACCAACCACAGGGACTAAATTTTCAAAAGTCCTGGTAAGTGAACGGTTAAGAGTAAACCACTTTCTGCTCAGAGGATGAGCTGATACACTTCAGGCACCATGATCCCCTGCTTATTTGTGTACCTAGTTTGGGTGAATTGTTGTCCCTACTCTTACTCCCACATACAGGAGGAAAAAGCTGAAGTTCAAGCATACTCTGAAAGAGAAACTTAAATAGCAGAAGGGCAATTCAAGTGGTGTTCTCCAGAGATCTATATCAGTGGTTTTCACTCTGTGATTGATGGAGCCCTGGGGGTCCAGAGACTGTTTAAGACTTCCACAGGTGTCCACGCCTCCATTTGAAATTTTTTAGGAATCTGCAAATGGAAAAAGAAAAGTTGAAAACCACTGATCTATATGAATCCTTCACTGAATAGCAAGGTCCTTGTGAAAAGAAGACACCAGGATTTCCTTCTAGACTAGATCATTTGATCAGTCTTTTAGCTACAGACTACTACTGAAGCTATGATGGTTACTGAGTGGAGTAGGAAGAGACCTAAATGAAATCAAACACACATCACACAGTATCATGTTCAAGGGGACAGGGAAAAACAAACCACTGGGTCCAAAAGGGCCTGGTTCAGCAAAAGCATATAATCGTGCTTAACTTTAATTGAAATCAATGGGACTGCTCAGCTATTTAGAGTACCCAGAGGTTTAAGGTTAAGCATGTATTTATTTAAGTGCTTTGCTAAAATGGATTACTAATGTAAGTTTATCTACATTTAGTAATAAGTGGTCATAATACATGCAATTTGAACTGATTCTAAAACCACAGAAGTTAATTTTAATATGCTGAGTGTTACTGTATGTAAGGTAATGGGGGGGGGGGGGGGAGATCACAGTACCTAATGCTTCACTAAAACTATATTACTTCTGCTGCATTTTCCTCATCCACAAATTTAATAAAAATTCAAGAACAACTAAATTTGCCTGTCATTTGTTCCTTTATAAATCCCTGCTGCTTTTCTTGTAGATGTTTACAAATTCTCTCACTGCTGGTTCTGTTTTTTTTTCTTAAGGACTGAAGAGCTCCCCTTCCCATAGGAGGAATTCTTTTAAAAAGGATATAATTCTCTGTTATTGGATCTCCTCAACTATTGTTTGATTTTTCTATACTTGAAATACTTGAGATTAAAATGCCAAATACCCCAAATTAGTGTTCTTTACTGTGGCATAATCTCATTTCCCTTTCCCACTATGATTGAAAGCTATGTGCATTTACCCTAGAGCTTTCCAGTGTCAAAAAGGAAACCAACATTATACTGGAGAAAGGCAATCTTTGAGAGGAGGGGGTGGGAAAATGAGTTGCTGAGTCAAAGTAACATCTTTTGAACAGCTGATATATAACAGGGTTCACCGAAGAAGTTCTCAGAGAAAAGGGACTTTACACATATTATAAAATACAGTGGTTATAAACTTTTGATGGAATTTCCATTTTTAGCCCTTTATATCCTAGGGTGGGTGGTTCAAATTTCTTCATCTTATTTTTAACTTGTTTTCAGTGCTTATTTAACTTTCCTCTTATCAGTAGCATATGCTGGTTGTCCGTAACATACTTAGGTCTGAACATCCTGGCCGTTAGGTTAGGAAGTATATATGCACTTAATTAGTGAACAATTCATAGTGCAGCTATAAAAAATAAAGGTACACTTTGTTTAAACAATATTAAGCTTGGAAAAGTTTTACATCTTACATTATCGATCTCTTATATAGATTTGTTCTACTGTACTTGTGGGCAACAGTTTAACATTGCTAATTCACAATGACTGGGAGACCCAGGTCGAGTTTCTCAGCTTTGCAAATTTAGTGTATGAGGAAACAAAGAAAACCACCACAAAATATACTTCCCCCTCCAAGTTAAAATAAAGCTTGTGATAATTCATAGCATCCTGTAAAGATGTTGAAGTATATTTTCTAAAAAAGAAAAGGAGTACTAGTGGCACCTTAGAGACTAACCAATTTATTTGAGCATAAGCTTTCGTGAGCTACAGCTCACTTCATCGGATGCATTTGAGTTATGCTCAAATAAACTGGTTAGTCTCTAAGGTGCCACAAGTACTCCTTTTCTTTTTGCGAATACAGACTAACACGGCTGCTACTCTGAAACATGACTTCATTTTCTAAAGAAAATGAAGTCATAACAACAGAACCCCTGATTAGTGTATAATAAATCAGAGCCACATTTTTTAGGGAATTAGAACATGGAGGGTTTAATGAAAGACCAGTTAGCAAGGTTATTCACTCAACTCAGAGAGGAAAAATGTAAAAAAAAAAAAAAAAAGCCTAATATCAGGATTTCATAAAAAATGAAAAATATTCAAACATTTATGCATTAGTTTGCTACCTCTACTGAATGTAGACTTAAAACATCAATGTGAAAGTCACCAATACTTCAAAGTTGTAAAATAAAATTTCAATTCAAACAGAATTTCTGCCTTTTGCATAAGTTTCTAAAAGAAAAAAAGGTAAATGTGCATTGAATACAACAGAGTCTTTTAATCTATACATCTTCTGATTTAATTTCATTCAGTAATTAAGTAAAAAAAGATTTTCCATATTCAACTTATCTACAGATTATGTCTATATATAAAAAATGTGTGGATATATACACTTAATATAAACACACACACGTTCATACATATATACATGAACTGGTATTCAATCATTTTCCACTTCCCCTCAAAAACATGCATCAGCTTAGAACCTACTTTAAGGCCACTACAACGTATTGGTACTTGGACAAAACACAAGCATTCACTCTTGGACTGGACTATATTGTTCCACTTCATGAGCTGTAGACCACATCTATTTCTGTAAGATTACCAGATTTCAATAATTTAGAATTCAGTGTATAAAACCCCTCTGGAAATGAAACATTTAACTCCCTTATTGAAAGAATATCCCTCCCCCCACACTCATTTTAACTAACTGATTACAGCGCAAGTCACCAAACTAGGCCACATCAGAAACTGCAAACACACTGTTTAGTCTTAGTCTAAACTAACATGCATCAAAACATTCTGAAGTGTTGCATCTTTTGACTTCCTCATCTTCTCAATTGCCCTGTGCAGATCCTGCTGTTGCACTGGCCGAATTTCATCCTCATCATTGCTTTAAAAAAAAAACAAAAAACCCAACAGTGATTCAAATGTTACATAATTAATCTGATTTACATGCTGTAAAATAATCCTCAGCTATACATACAGTGCCAGAAACTACAGAACACTCAATAGATAATGTCTGGCTATATCAACGGATGTAACTGACCTAACCAGGGGTAGGAGAGAAGTGTTCACAAGAGCTATTACTTGCTGCAAAGTTCTGGAATTACATAATGTAACACAGGATCAAGGTCTATGCAACACAAGGGTGTGTGGGTTCCTCTTTAGGTACCTTACTGTATTGTTAAAAAAAGTTCTAAAGTTGTGAACACTAAAATAAGGAACTCATTCAACAGGAAAGAAACCCATTTGACAATCTAGTTTGGCTCTTATAAAATGTTGTTTAGCTGTAATTTTTTAAGGAAACTCTGGACTACTTACTGTTCACTAATTTCTGGTTTTTATATATATGGAGAATTAGTTTTCCAACTAAACACATCAAATGTTTTTTGTTCACTTTTCAATACTAAACCATGAAATGTAGCACTCAAGCTCACCTTGGATTTGGATTTAAGGACATACAAAAGTAAGCTTGAGGGCAGTGATCCTGTAACAGAGGCAACGGAACCTTTACATTAGAATGTATCGTTTAGTGCTTTGGGAAATGCAGGGGGTGCATGACTGGAACCTGTATAATTCAAGTAGCCACATTTACAGCCTATGATTACACACGGGGACCGATCCTCCAAACATTATACACAGTGTAACTTTATGCACATGAACAGTCCCATTAAAATCAATAAAGTTATGCCCCATCTTGTGTGTTCATCTTTTACCATAATATTTCCCAATAGTACTGAAGTAATTTTCAACAAAATCCTGATTACATCCATAACCAAAATGAAGTGATTTATTCACTGAATTTGTGTGTGTGGAGTGAGGATTGGTGTAGAGAAAAACCACCACTGGTTTCCATCATTTGTTTTGTTTTTAAAGCTCCTTCTTAACATTAAAACTGAAGACATAATTATTTGTAGTGTCTAGCACAAAGGGGGCTCAGTCTCAGTCTCGCAGCCATAATACAAACACCAAGAAGCACCTTTCTTCACGTGTAGAATTAACATATTCCCGGACGCACAGGAGTGCTGCATCACGACACATTTCTTTCAAATCACTTCCTGAAAATCCATCTGTTTCTTTAGCAATTTGCAGGAGGTCCACGTGCCTGTCCACCTACCAGAAAATAAAGAAATGGGCATGAAAACTTCAAAGTCAGTAAGATATTTTACAAAATATAGAAAAGAAAGTCACTATTAGAGACTTACTGTCTTTAGATTTTATTAGGGTTTTGCCTTTGAGGAACTAAAAGGAAATGTTAGCAAAGTATAATCACAACATAAAACAATTACTTTCTACCTGGGAAGCAATGACGTGATTAGTAAAACTAAAGTTTCACTAACAAAACTTTATAGTTATTAAAAAACTGGCAGCCACTGGAAGGCAGTAATTACCTTATTATACTTCATTTCTCCTGTACAAATTTAGAGTGCTGATAGCTGAAGAGGACAGGATCCCCCTGACACAAAGTCTTAGAGCTTCTATGACACTTTTTAGGGCTTGTCTTTACTAGCAAATTATGTCATTTTAGAACACAACTGTGAAGAGTTATAAGTATCAGCTCAGTGTTAAATATGACTTAGCATGCACTGTAGACAACATCCTGTAACTACCAGTGGATACAATGGAATCACAGAAATGGTGATCCAATTCTTCTACACCCACACTCCAACATTAGCCTTTCTTTACAAGGGGCTAATCCTACAAGGTACTTAGTGCACTCAGGTCCTTATATATGTATAAGTAATACAAAACAAGACCTAGACATAGGCCTATAAGTAATACAAAACAAGACCTAGACATAGGCCTATAAGTATTTTATTTTATTACATGTTGTCTATCAACACACAAATTTATTTCTCAGACATTGTTAGAAAGTGTACATTTAGCATTGACGTTTCATTTTAATGAACATTTTTGCCACTTCACACACTAAGTCTGAAAAATCAACTGACATTAATATTTTCTGTTGGCACCTTTCATCACAGAATATCAAAACACATTAAAACCAATTAATTTTAATAGTGCTATTCTGAGGTGGTGAAGAATTTTTCCCATGTTACAAATAAGAGAGCTGAACCATTGACAGGCAACATAACTCGTCCAAGTTCATGCACCAAGTCAAGCAGAACCCAAAAGCAACCCAGGAGTCTTGACTCCCTCTTGATAGTTCTAATCCAGATCTCCCAACTTTAAACAAATATTTTCCATCAGAAAATGGCGTCTTCTATAAGCTAATCTTTTTACATAGATGCATCAGAAAAGCAAGTGGAATTTTTTTTAAATTTCTTTATAGACAAATTAAAACTACAATGCTTCAAGTACATAAAAAAAGGTCAACATTAAGGAACATGTTCAAATAAAAGGAAAAAATATTTCCTGAAAAAGGAACAATCTGCGTCTAGAAGATTAGCCTGCTCTAAGTCTAGAGGCTGTGATATGACCCATCACATTCCTTTCAGCCCTAATGTCTATAATTCTATGGATTTCCCAATACTAAATCCATCAAACTTAAAATCATCAAGTTTCAGCCTTCCTCTAGGACTCATTTATGTTGACACTTTTCTTTTAAATATCAATTCTGTTTTCATATCTCTAGTGCTCACTTATTTTGCTGGAAGGACCTTATATTCCAACTATCACCTGCATGCAATCCTGACAGTTTATGAAATGTTTTCCTTCTTAATACTTAGCCATTCATAGCGATCAACTCTCATATTATACCACTAAAATTAATGAGATTTAAAATTAGTTTTACTTCTGAAATGTATTTGTTTTATTGTACAGACATTAATCTAGGATGTTTTGTAAACTAATATGGGAATTACTAATATGGTGGGTCTAAATCCTGCAAGTTCTCCATGCACAGAACCATTATCTTAAAAGGGAGTTCCACACAGAAGGCTGGCAGGACCAGGCCGTACATTTTGTCAACAGCAACAGTGGTAAAATTGTGTAAAAATACACAGATGTTCCAAGTCTCCTTGTTCCTTCTCTAGTCTGTGACATGAACCCCATATAAAGTACTGAAGATAAATGTGAGGCAACACTTTCTTCCTGATGAACAAGCAGGAGGTAAAAGCAGCACTGTCACACATTGCCACTTTCCAGCTCAACTAGAGAGAATGCCCTTGACAGAGAGATTATATAATTTGCCCTAAACCACAGTGAATCATTGTCAAAGCTTATATTAGAAATCTAATTTCTCTAAAGACAGTTTCATGCTTAATCTATTAAACTACTCTACCTCTGAAATCTGAGGTCACACCCAAATCCAGAAGCTTCCCAGTCATAAATACACTGCACTCAAACACTGTCTACCAGCATGTTTCTGATTATAATCCATACAATGGTCAAAGATGGTTGGTTCGAAAGCATGTTTTCCAACTGCCCTGAAGGTTTCCACCCATGGCCATGATAATGCATAGAAATATTTTTTTAAACAAATATGTTACTTACATTTTCATTTTTCAAAATCAGTTTCAAAATCGCCTCTCTCTGTTTCAGAGCCTTTAAACAGAAACAAGATTTCAGTCATTATGGAACAAAAAGAGACTGATAGAGAGTGTGACATTTCTTTACCTATTAAAATAATTCAACTGTACATATTTATTTTGCATCTTCCATGCCCTCCAGAAATACAGGTTGATCCCTTGAAATGAGAGGTCAGTTTCCTAGCATGTATGCTACTGATGGCAATGGTGCTATTCAGCACCAAGATATCAAGTCTACTTTTTATCCCTTGAGTCCAGGAACACCGTTTACATTAATTATAGGGAAAGAGAAAAAACTAGCTGACGAATACTTAAAATCTTACTCTTCCCTGAATGGGACTTGTACCCATGTAAGTATCTTAGGGTTTTCTGCACCCATCATCCATAACAGAGGACTGGTCCCGCTGGATCTAAAATGGACATTATATATTTAATATACTTTGTTAATCACATAAGCAACAGGACAATCACCATTGCTGCAAATGCTGTTTTCAAAAGTCGCGTTGATTCTAAAGATCATACTTGAGAAACTTCCTTAAGCAATATTAGTCATGCATTGCAATGAAGTTATTGACAGAAGATGGATAAACACTGAGCATGGTTTTACTGAGACCAAGATTGCAAAAAGTAAGTGTTGAAAAAACTGATTCATATCTGCCAATGAACAAGTTTATGCCATTTAAATCCGCTTCCATTTATAAAAATTGAATTGATTAAATGCAAATTGCAGAATACTTTATTATATGCTTCAATGCCTACCTAGGAGTTTCTGGCTGCTGCATCCCCAAGCCCTGCAAACACCTTTTTCTTACCTACGGACTGGCCTTGGGTATTCACAGCTGCCAATTCCCCTTGTTTATTTTGGATTAATAAGCTACCCTGAGGGAAAATAATTACTTGGCATAGTAACTGTGGTGCTCAGAGATGACTGTCCATACTGAACCCCACTCTTGAGATAAATGTATTCTGGAGAAAGAACTTGGAATTTCCAGAGTTCTCTCCACTGTGGTTCACACATCATCCCAAACAGCATTCTGAGGGAATCAAAGGGGAAAATGCCCCAAACATCCTTTGGTTTCTTTCATTAATTAAAAGAATCCTTCTACAAAAGACTGAGATGATTGCCCACATGGATCCACACTCCCTATTCACCTTTCCCACTTCAGAGAACCACAGTTACCCCGGTAAGTAACTTATTGCTGTTTCAAGAATCACCCGTAAGGATCCCCTCTCTGAGGTTAATGGGTAGTAGTAACTTTCCAGGTTGGGCATCAGATGAAGAAACCAAGTTGAAGAAGTTAAACTATGTGAGTACAGAGAACACAAGAGCCTTATTTATATCAGTAACAGGAACATTGAGTAGGCATCTGGTAGAATTTGAGTATTCTCTGATAGCTTTAGGTGGCTGAACAGCTGCCAAGTCTAACCATGATGGAAACATAGTCTGATATTTTGACGACCCCTGAGCTAAGATACGCTGACCTTTGGTCTTATAGTCAAAGATAACTGCCAACAACTTCAAGAAAAATTGAACAGAAGTGTACATAAATTTACATGCAGGGGTATCAATGCTTTTGGTTGCTCTCCCCTTGGTGTGGACGAGCAGAATGGAAAGTATGCACCAACTCCATTGTACAGGATGAGTGCAGGAAATGGGTTTCGAAGCTGCTGGTGGCACAATGAGTTGGTTCCAGCTAAAATGTGTACGTCTTGAGTTTCTCATGGGAAATTTCACCCTAAAAAGCAAAAATTATCTGTACTTGTGAGAAACTGAAAAAAACCTTAACAATACTCTCTGGTGCCGTTTGCCTGGGCAGTGAAGACGTAGGTCTCTCATTTGGTACAGTACAAACCTACTGCTAATGCACTAGGCAAACGACCCAACATTATTTAAGACAATTTGCTCTGACTTACTGGTTGGTTAATGTGAAACCTCGTAGGCATTCTTCTCATAATGGCAGAGTCAAGATCCTGAGGGCGATTGGTAGCTCCCATCACTATCACCTTAATACAGAAAAACAGAATGATTAAATAGCAGAGAGAAATTATTTCAAGAATCATCATAATGGGGATTCACAAAACAAACAAGCCAAATTGGGTAGCTGTTCTACATTCCATCAAGCAAATCAGCCTATAGAGAAGTTGTGTCAAGCTTTCTGACACTTGCTCTAGCAGCAGGATTTAAACAAACATATTATGAGGTTATTTTAAACAGCTGGAAGCAGACTAGTTAGTTCAAAATATTTTGAGCCTTTCACCTCTAGTTTGCAAATTCAAATTCAGTCCAAGTCAACAGGCAGAATATAACAATTTTTGGTCACTAACATTTGGACTCTGTGGACAAGTTCTCTCCAGAACTAACAATGGGGAGGCATTTTGGTAGGGTAGCATGAGGAAGCACTCTCTCTTTTCCTATGTAAATAAAAAGCAGATTGGATTCCAGGACTAGCAATATAGCATTTTTCACAAGCATTACATTCACTAAAAAGAATGTCTGATTTTTAAAAAACCTAAACAGCTGAAAAGTCAAAATAAACTAACTGCTTTTGTATTATTAACTGGATGTGAAGCGACAGGAAGCTTTACAAAGGTTTCATTTAAAATAATATGAATGCATCTTATTTTATAATCCATATTTAAGACAGGAACAGTATTTACATCATTGGACTACACCTCAACTGTCATTTTAAGAGCAAAGTTACCTACAGTGTACACATCTCATTTTCTCTAAATTATGTTATTCTAAATTATGTACATTGCAAATGATCAGTCACAAAAAACATGAATGTCAAAGAAATTAATCCCATGTCATTTTAGATTCCTAAAAGCCTGTTGTTTTTAGCTCTCTCATTTTGGATCTTTGCCCCACAACTGGCCTTGGCAAGTTGAGAGCTATGCATCAGACCTATATTGCTTTCATGGGTTAGAGTGATGCTGCCATCTAGAGGCACAAAGTTGTGGCTCAAGTTACCGGATAGTAAGATGGTAAGCAGACATTAAAAAAAACTTATTTTACGTTCAACAAAATATTGTAAGCGAAAGGTTCATTTAATAAATGGTCCAACGATATTTATTAGACCACATATAGAAGTAGTTAAGGGGTCAGATTCTCTGGTCTGCACATGACACAGCATCAGGAGGTGAAAACCACACTTATCCCTTGCTCCTGGGGCCAGCCAGATGGCAGGCCGTACGTTTGCAAAAGTCAGAGAAGCTTGAAGTTTGATCCAACAATTCTCTCTGCTGGTGGCTCCAGGGGTCTTTTTGGCAGCAGGCAAATCACCTGGGCATACAGGTGCCCTGGCCACATCACCTTTCCTCTGGGAACACAGCAGATGCACAACATAGCCACTAAATCAGCTCTATGGCATCTGGATATTTTCCTTACACAAGACAAAAAGATGACCAGATCTGGCTGCTTTTTTCTGAGGCCAAAATCTAGCCTCATATTCTACGTATGAATATAAACATATCACCATTCATGCAAAGGGAAGCTTGGGGACAGGCTGAAATCAATTTAGACTTTTTTAAAAAAAAGTAAAGATAATTAGAGATTACATTGTAAAGTTCAATAACTACTCTTCTCTCTTCTGTGTCCCTAGAGAAACTCTGCCCCTTTCTTACAACATAGCAGATGAACATCTGTTGTAACAGCAGGAATGACAAAAACAGACTTCCCTCCACTTTCAAGACAGGGAATGTGATGTCATCTGCAGTCACACCCCAATCTAAGGATTCCCTCTCCCCCTCAGAGGAGTTCTAGGGCACGGGGCACTGAGGAAGACAGGCTGCAAGGGGATCCTTCTTGTTCTGTACTGAACCACCTGATGTCAGCACAGGGAGAGACTGTTTCGGTGCAATCCAACCTACACCAATTTTGGAGCCCTAATAATTCTTTGCCATCCACCTTCCCCTTCCTGCTTCCTCATGCAAGTGGCACAATGCATAGCTTCCTAACTCCTAAAGGGAGTTTTAGATCACCACTACTGCTTGTATCTCCATCAGCAAGGGAAAATGTACAGACAATTTGCTGCACACAAAACTCTCAAAATTTCAAAACTAATTTCTGAAATAAGTCTATAATTTAAAAACTATTTAATTTCAGTGAGACACAACAGGCTGTACATTGTGCACAATACTGTTCCTTCTCAGGTGCACTTGAAGCAGGAGGCAACTAACAGGGTCTACATGTTGCCCATCATGTTGCCCATAACGTCCAACTGTTTAAGTTACTGAGACTTCAGTACATTTTCCTCAGAATGTTAAGAATTTTACAGCAATAACAAAAGCTGGAATGAATCCTTGCTATCAGAGGGAATTTTGTTTAGATCCAGACACAGCATAACACTCCCAACTAAATATTTACCAATAAAACATTTTGAAGAAATTGTAATGGTCAGCTCTCAAAAAATATGGGGCAGTCTTTAAAAGTACTTTGGACATTTCAAAATCATTGTTTAAAGAAAGATTTTTCTGAACAGTATGAAGTGCAATATGGGAAGAGCCTGAAAATGGACATGTCCAATAATTCTCAAAAATATTTAGATATATTTTCACAACCAACTCCCAAAACTCTCCAACCAGGTCTTTGTACTATATTTTACTCCAATGGGGCTCCCACTGTGCCAAGAAGTATGAGTGAAGGGCCACAATGACTTCTTCAGGCTCAGGAGTGGAAGCACAAGATCAGATATATGTTTTACTGAAGGAAAGGAATGCTTCATTTCACTGTTTCCAAGACACTTTCACAATGTTTAAAGAGGCATCGTGTTAAAAACACTGGGAAGAATCTGTGCCTTAGGGAACATCAGGTTACTCACCCTTAACTTCAAGTTCTGTGCGGCGTAGTTATTAGCACTAACATCCTATTGACATATTGTATAGTTCTGTTCCTTGCAAAGCAGCTGGTCAACAGCTATACTTAGCCTATATGTCTTTGAATTATATGAAACCTCTGCTATAAAGTTACTGGTTGTATTCAAGATGCATGAGAAGCTGGATTTCAATTTGACTGCCATTCTGACAGATTTTAAAGTTATAAACTATAAAAAGATATAGTTAAAACCAGCAGTGAAACAGAGAAAAGAAAGCTTATCTAATCGGGAAAAGAGTACTCTTAGGCATTGGATGGTTCAGGGTCCTCTTTATGGGATACAAACACTTCCAGTTCTAGAATGCCAAATTAAGTGCAGTCTGATTGTGATTACCATCCAATGATTGCTTGGTGGTCTATGTGAAACAAGTACTGTCATCTGTCCAGTTCCTAGTGGATTAATTTCTACATGTAAAACTATCACTTCACTCTGAGTACAGACGTCAAGCATTTAACAGACACGGAGAGAGAACTGCCCTCTCAGCCTTACAAGGAGGTTTCTCTGAGTAAAATTTGAGAAATGTTGATAGGATGGTGTGGGGTCAGGCTGCCCTCTCTCTCTCTCCAAGTGCTCTAAACGACAGAATTTCAGACTCTCACAAGTACTTTTTACAAGCAGCACCAACTATTATTTTCTAATTTGATATTGTTACCAAAAGTTAGATGAGAAAGGAAGGGTTGGATAAATGAGGCAAAATTCCTGCTCTGGTAATATCAGCTTCCTGAACTTTCAAGTTTAGCCCAGTAAGCGTAAAGATTATGCTTCTGTTGGAGAAGCAGCTGGGCTGGTGGAGGGAGGATGTCTAGGCTTTTCTATAGTGAGTATTGACATAATTGGGATTAATATTCAAATCTTTCAATAAGGGTCCTGGCGTCTAAGATTTAGGAGTCATGCAAGTGAATTTCAAAAGGAACAGTGTGGGTTTATTTCCTTGCCAGTTAGACAGGCCAAGAGTGGTTTGTATTTGTCTTAGCTGTTACGTTTACCCTGAAACAACTGTTCATGTGATTTTGTTTCAAATAATAAAGCTTCAAATTTAAATAATCTCAAATATTGTGGTTATATTATTGGGGGAAAAAAACCACTTTTTTAAAGTGTCTATAATTTACTATTGTCCACAGTAACATGAATGCATGAAGTGACTATTAGCATAGGGTTCTTGTTCCGACATATTCTGCCATCCAGCAACAAAATAGAGAAATTCCTCTGGCAGCTACTATGTTCAACAGACTATTTTTAACTAGTTCCTAAATGGAGAAAAAAATTTATTAAGTTTCTCAGTGAGAATTATGGTACGTTTTGTCTTATTTTTTTAACTCACTTGGCAACTATAGTCAGTGTCCAGACCATCCCACAGACTCATGAACTGAGCTTTCATCATAGCTGTAGCTTCATGATCAGAACTTGAACGGCTTCGTAGAAAGGAATCTAAATGAAAAAGATTCAATGAGCATTATTTACCTTCACATTCAACCACAGCAACTGTTATATTTCTCAAGGGCAAATTTATAAGATTGTAAGATTGTAATCACAAAAGAAAAATAATTTAGGACCAAGGAGAGAGATGCTGAATATCACTGAAATTTTAGTCAGATCTTCTCAGTTACATTATCTAAGCACTATGTAAGTACATGAAATATTACATGAAACTGTCTCAGATTTTGTGAAATAATCCCAAAATATTGCAGAAAACCTAGAGGAGAAAAATCTGCAATTGCCAATGTTTTACTTTCTCAGGTATCTTACTAGCACTTCCTATATATAATTGGTATCTTAGGCAGCTTCTATTCCTAGATATGTGAAAAAATGAATTTTCATCCTTGCTCCTCATGAAGACTATTACGCTCCCTCTGAGAATACGACCGGCTAAGAAGCTGTCAAAGGAGACTATTACAGCATAGTTGCATGTTTAATGTAAAGTGGCCCACCCACTTTTCACGCAGCGTTCTAGCTCTACTAATCAACTCCAGAAGCATATACTGTTGTTAAAAGAGTTAGTAAGAGCGCTTCCAGAAGGAAAATAGATTGTCTTTGGAAAAAGACTCCACCATAAAATGAAGTTGGAGAAAAGTGGAAGTTTCACTACATGTTTCACAGTGAATCTTGTTTCTCAGTGTCCCATTTTAAGAAGTGCTTGGTGAAAAAGAGAATGAGCAATTTTAACTGAAGTGTTCTTGTTTCACTTTGGTATGGATTCATGACTTCGAAGTTAAAAAGACAAATCCTCATGCTCCTAATAAATAGCACCTCTGCTTTCTCCCTAATCCTTATATAGATTTTTGTTTGTTTTAAATTTTCTTCTTCCTTCCCCCCCATTCTCATTTGTCCTGTTAATTCTTTAAACTTTATTTTTATTGTTTTATATATATAAAAAATACATAAATACATGCACAGGATGGAAATAGCATATAAATAACAAAATTCAGCGTTCATTATTTGCAAAACTTGGAACAAACAAAATCACAAATCAAAACTGAAACCCTAGAGGTCATGTAGGGCATAACGTAGGAGTATCAGGGACTCATACATACTAAACTGCAAAAGTATTCCATAGTTTCATGTTTAGCATATCTTGCATGTAAATACCTTGCAATGCCGGCTACAGAAGTGCCATGCAAATGCCTGTTTTCACTTTCAGGTGACATTGTAAATAAGAAGTGGGCAGGATTATCTCCCATAACTTGTTTGTTTTACTGCCTGACTGAACAAGAAGTAGGACTGAGTGGACTTGTAGGCACTAAAGTTTTACTTTGTTTTGTTTTTGAGTGCAGTTACGTAACAACAACAACAAAATCTACATTTTTAAGTTGCACTTTCATGATATAGAGACTGCATTACGGTATGGTATGAGGTGAACGGAAAAATATTTCTTGTTTATCATTTTTACAGTGCAAATATTTGTAATAAAAATAATTATATATAGTGAGCACAATACACTTTGTATTCTGTGTTGTAAGTTAAGTCAATATATTTGAAAACGTAGAAAAACATCCAAAAATATTTAATAAATTTCAATTGGGATTCTATTGCTTAACCATGTGATTAAAATTGCAATTAATTTTTTATTTGCAATTAATTTTTTTGAGTTAATTGCGTGAGTTAACTGTGATTAATCGACAACCCTAATTTTAAGATGTATAACCTTACTCTAAAGATACGTATGTCCCCACTGATATTGTAATACCACATCTCTAGGCTATCATCTGTGTTTATACATATTAGATACTGGTTAGTTTTGAATGAACTTTTGCCTTCAATTGAACCTAAGAGTGTCAGGTATACAAAAAGATCTAGAGTTAAATGTGTCTTCCAAAGTATATTTGTAACAGAAAACAAAAAACCCCACAGACTTAAAACAAGCCAATGTGGGCATGTTCAGATCCCTGACTGCTTCAGTTCCCTCTGCTCCTGCCCGTCCTATATTATCTAATAATATTCTAAACACAAATATATTTAAGTAATTTGCTAAATCAAATATAAATTAGTACAAAACCTAAATAAATATAAAAAAGTTTCATATTAATTGTATGTCAGATGCCCTGCACACATTGAATAACTAGTGCTCTTTAAGATTACATATCAGGAGTATGGATTGTTCCAAAGGATTTGTGGTTACCATAACGTGATCCATCAGAGGTTCTAGTGAAGAGGTTCTGTCTAGCTGTGCAAGTTGTGATAAGTGCAGATAATACTATCATCAGTAGATAGTTCTATATCACCCAGTTTACTGTTAATCTGTTACTCTCTGCAGTGCTACACAGTTGTTACTGCTCAGTTCCAAAAGGTGGTCAACAGAAGAGTTCAGCCTAGCTGGTTATCTGCTCCAAGTTGGAAGATTATATAAGTGAATATTACCATATTCACAAGGATACATAGGAAAATAAACTGATTTCTAAATTTGTTGAGGTACGCTTTTCATGATGAAAAAAAAATCTGCTATTTTTGGTCAAATCTGGTTTCAGTCCGCCAGACTTGAAGTGTCTGCCAAGTTTCAGAGGGGCATTTGCAAAATCTTGTGAAGCCTGCTAAATCCACAGTGAAGGTGAATGGGTACTTGATGCTGCATCTGACAGTGCTCCCCCATAGGATCTGCTGTATGCCACTGAATGCAGGGCTCTTTTTACTAAGATCAGAGGAGAAGTCAGAAAAAAAGAGAAAATTTGTGGCCCTTATACATAAGGTTTTAGCTTTTCTGGCAGCATTCATTAACATTATTTTAACCTTGAACTTCAGCAGCTTGAAGATGATGGGTCTGGGCCTGTCAGACTCCTGCCTTTTAGTACTAGGCATCTGATGGGCCCTTTCAATATCTAATGGCAGCTAGGGTCCATGGTGATGTCCACCCCACACAAAGCAGAGCAGGTTAAGTGAGGTCGATTAACCTGATAGGCTGCACCTGGGGGAGAGCCAGTGCTTGAAAGGCTGATTGATGATGGAGCCCCGCTGACAAGGAACATGCAGGGCTGATATAAAGTCAGGAAGTTGGCAGTGAAAAGGGGCTGAAAGTGAAGTGAGGTGTTTTGAAGCTATAGAACTAGGTAGTCTACAGTTACTGCCTGGAAGGAGGGAGTTTGGGTTCCAGTCCCAGGACTATGTCAGCAACTACGGTCTGCTTGCTATTTACCTGTTGCTTTTTCCCTGGACTCCTTCCTACTTCTCTTGTGACTCCCCTGCTCTCTGGGTTTACTAGACCAGAGTAGCAGGCTGGGCCAGGTTCCTCTATCAGCCATTGGGAAAGTGACACAGAACCTGGCTGTGGACTGGAAGACTATCTGGAGCAGATGAAGACAGCTGATCCAGTGGGGCTTTGATAGCCTGGAAGGGAAGGACTACATAGTGACCTGGCCAGATGGCTGAGTCACAAAGAGGGAACACCTGAGTTCCAGAGACAGCGAGAACAAGAGGGGAAACAGTGTGAGCCACTATCGAGAGGGGGGCAACAGACCTGGAGCTAATCTCCAGAGCAGCGAAGAAGCCATGGAGCTAATCCCCAGAGCAGCCTCAGGGTGAGTGAACCCCATTACAGGGGCCAATTTAAATATGGTATGGAGCAGCTTCTGAAGTGGATACTATCTTTCTCCTGAGTGAATCATTTGGGATTTTACATTCCATACATCTTTAGAGAGGACACAAATATCCTTTGACATAGAATTTATCAGACAGACAGGATTCATTCAGTGCCATGATACCCTGGGCTAGATCTTGTTTTGCTTCCCTCTTCAGCTGCTTAGGTGATTCAGGCTTAGGTCTTTCGTTGCTTCTCACTTTTTCATTGGAAGCACTTTGAAGTTTATCCAGGAAACTAATTTACATTTATGACCAACTTATTCCCAATTTGCTAGGAAAGTAATTACAAGAGATGAACGGATATGTGGGGAGGTCTGGGACGAGGCAGCTGTCTTTCTCATGGGTACCATACAACTGTTCTGTTAATTCTAACCACCCATTTCTTTGCAGTGTTCTAATTCCAAGCCCTTAGCTTCCTCAACATTCTACCAGCGGAAGGGCTAGTTTAATCTGCCCAGGCCTTTCAGAGATAACTACGTATTTCAGGAAAGCCTTTCTTCTCTAAACATGAGCTTCCTAAAGGTCCAACTTAGCCCCGTGGAGAGAGAAAGAACAGTGGTGCTGTACCCCACCAACATATATTTCCAGAATTGACACTCAAACTGGGAACTTCCATTCACTGTGTTGTTTCTCCTATAACTAACCCCAGGTGTAAATTCACAAACAGTAACTACTACTACTGCTGGAAAAGCTTTTAAGGAAAGGCTCGTTAAGAAAGACATTGTATAGGGATAACTTAACTTAAAATTTAACTCTTATCATAGGACTTCTGCAATATGAGACATGCTACTTTGACATGGATGCTCTTCAATACTATTTACGCTATTAAATCTTGTTTTATTACCATTTTGTTCTGTATCCTAATACAAATGTTTTCTCAGAATTAGTGTTATCAGACACATCAACTTACACTTAAAGTTTAATGTTGCATTTCTGTGACTAAGAAAAAAAGCATGTATTTTACCTATTTCATCGATAAAAATGATGGAAGGTTGCAGTTTTATAGCAAGGGAGAAGACAGCAGCAGCCAGTTTCTGAGACTCCCCATACCATTTATCAGTCAATGTTGAAGGCTGGAGATTAATAAATCGACAACCGGCTTCCTTTGCTGTAGCTTTGGCAATCAGAGTTTTACCACAACCTGGAGGGCCATAGAGAAGTACTCCTGAAAAATAACAGTATTAACATTTTAGGGTCACTGGAAGGAAGGAAAGACCCCAGTGTCACTAACACAGCGATATATGAACTCATATTCTATCTAGATTTCCCTAAGGCTAGCATCTGAGTGCCTTTCAGTAACTACCACCAAACTCCATGTACACAATTGTACTGCAATTATTGTATTGCCTTAATATAAAAAAGCAATAATTTCAAATTATTTGAGACTGCTTTACCTTCTTTTCTTAGAGAAGAGCTAATACAGAACAGCTCATTTTAAACTTAAACATCTGAAGCTTTGTTTTGTGCCTATTAGTTGTAAGGAACACTCTACATTACTGACAAGCTAGTGGGCAAAAAAAATCTTTTTCAGTTTGCTTACTTGGGGCATTTGCTAGGGCTTTGTTTATAGTCACTCTACCTTCCTGAAAAGTCTTATGAAAAAAATCTAATGAGGTAGGGAAATCCATATAAGTTATTTTAAAAGCATTTTTAAAAAATTCCATGCATAGTATTTAGTAGTACATACATTCTCATTTTTCCCCCTAAAATTAGTCAAACAATTTATTAGTTTCCTGTAGTGAATACATTTTCTTATTTTGTTAGACTTAAATGGGTGTTCTCTATAAACACAGCTGCAGAAACTGGTGAGTTAGTTTTTTCTTAATTTAAATGTTTTTGAGGCTTTCTACATCTACATAAGGACAATTACTTAAGAGATGCATCTCCCATCTTCATGATTTAAATAACTGATAAAATTGAGGAGCGTGGTCTGTTTGGAAGTTCTACATAAACAGTCCTTTCTTCATCTTATTAAAGCACATGACCGAACATCAATTTTCCAGCCAAGATGAATTCCTAACAAGCGGACAATATTTTGTATAAAACTGAAACATTTATTTCCAAACAAAACAGAATTGAATGTTTTAAGGGGACAACTGATAGATGTACGCAGTAATTTATTATACAAAGAAGGCTTTCATATAATACAAAGAAAAGATGGAAGAGATCTTGTCAATAGAAAATAAGCCTTATACTCTTGTCCTCCTATCTAACTACTTAGGTCCAAAGTTTGCTTTCATGTACATGAGTATAAAGCAATTGTGACTAAGAACTTCAGGGGAGACACTTCAAATTTACAATACTATAAATAAGAGCAGATTTGACCTTTTCTCTCTCAGGTTGTGTTGAGTTGGCAGTGAACTTATCTAGCTAAACACCAGAGAAGGAGGGATGAAGGATCTACATATTCACACTTGCATTCCCTTACTGGAGATCTGGGTCCAGAACAGTCAAAAGGGACCTGCAAAATTAGCTTGCAGTAAGTCTTCACATTTAAGGCCTTTGTTTTTATCAGTGCACTGGTATCCTTATCGAAGTGTGGAAACATTTCCTAGCATATAATAGAGCTATATCTGATCTCCTCAAAAAGAACAAAATGAAATGTAAAGAGAAAAAAAAACAACAACCCAACAACCAGAAATCCAGAATTAATGCACAAGTTGGATGTCTCTTGGAAATGCGTATTTGGATTGGTAGAACATGCATGGACATGACATCAATAAAAACTGACATTATACCAGCGTTTCCCAAACTTTTTTGGCCACGGAACACTTTTTAGCCTATTACAGAACACTTATAATATTTCGTAGTCGTTTGGTTTTAAAAAAAAATTGCATTATTTATGCTCAAATGTATTTTATAAAACCTTGAACTGACAATTTCTAACTGGAAAGCGCATACAAAGTAGTACAAAAATCAATTCTAGATTCTTTCATGGAACACCTATTCACATTGTGTGGAACACCAGTGTTCCGCGGAACACAGTTTGGGAAACGCTGCATCATACAATAACGAAGAAGACTGTTTATGAAGTAGTGCAAAGATCGTGGCCTTTTTTTTTTTTTTTTTTTTTTAGTCTATCTCACAAAATTGCAATAAGCAATGAGGTCATTCTATAATGTCAATCCTCATAATTAAAGTGATAGAAAAATACCATTCTGAGGAATTAAACTTTAAATATCAGGTTGCGATTTGACTCTTCTCCTTAACACAAGGTACATCATTTCTAATACCCAACTTGTCTGGAACAGTCCTCTTGAAAGCATAAAAGTAAAAAAAATTTTTTTTTTGTCCTAGTCATTACAATTTTTTTAATAAAAGAAACCACGGACAAATTATATCTAGAACAGTGGTTCTTAAACTTTTGTACTGACCCCTTTCACACAGCAAGCCTCTGAGTGTGACACCCCCCCCCCCCAAATTAAAAACACTTTTTAATACATTTAACACCATTATAAATGCTGAAGGCAAAGCAGGGTTTGGGGTGGAGGCTGACAGCTCACAACCCCCCATATAATAACCTCACAACCTCCTGAGGGATCCCAACCCCCAGTTTGAGAACCCCTGATCTAGAATGCTTTCTCCTTACCTTTTGGTGGCTGCAAGAGTCTGGAATTCTCAAACAAATGTTTCTTCTTGATAGGTAAAATGACTGTGTCCTTCAGATCTGTAATGACATCATCTAAACCTGCAATATCACTCCAGGTTACCTGATGTACAAAAACAGTATTGGGGTGGGGGGTGGAAGAAGTTAATGAATGTATCATACCCACAGCCAGCAAACATAACCCTGATTCCCAGATGGCCTCCAGAGAATCTTTTTAAGAAAAAAAAAAAGGCAGTATGAAATCTCAGATTTAAGACCATGTAAATTTAATTATTTTTATGAATAATGTCACAAAATGCAGGTTTCTCTCTATGATGCAGTTAAGATTTCCTGGTAGAAAATTTTCCACTTGGATACATTCTGACAATGATGAGCTTTTAAAGTTTCAAAGTTCTACATTTATGAAGATATAATTCCTAGTTGAAGGATAGATTTGACTACTAATGACACTATTAAGAGCTTCCATGTTTCACTCTGTTTTATACACATATAAAGTGCCATATTTGTTATAGGAATAATAGGGGGAAAATGAACCATGAATATAGTGTCTTACTTGCATGCTAAGAGGGTCTACTAGATGTGCGGCAATACTCATTTCATATTCAGTAAGCTTGACATTTTTCACTCCAATCTGCTTCATTAGCTTTTCTGCCTAGAAAGACAGAACAGAAGCCATGAACATTAGAAAAAGAAAATGGTTAAATAGTTTAAGATCTGTTTTTAAAAAATTGCTATTTTGGGGGTTGGAAGTTAGGAGCTAGAAATGAGATAGGAAGTCATTTGTTGAATATGGCTTGAGTCCTTTGCAATAAAAAGGCATTACTGTTTATCTACTCAGTGGCCTATATGAAGCAATTCATGGTCTCAATTTCTGACAAATGTCACAGCAGACACATCGAAGACTGAAAAGGCATAAAGATCCTGCTCTGTCTCAGTCCTTCAGAACAGGGCTGAGGCACATTAATGGGTGGTGGTCACCGCCCCCCACAGCTCCCATTGGCCGGGAACAGGGAACCATGGCCACTGGGAGCTGTAGGGGGTCATGCCTGCAGACAGTCAACCTAAACAAAATGTCTTGCAGCCCACCTTCAGATTACCCTGATGGGCCACATGCTGAAGGTTGCCAACCTCTGCAGTAGGGGGTACTCCTCCCTCTGTCTGTATAAAAGCACTGCCCCAGCACAGAACTATAAAGAACGTTGCATTAAAGATGAGGTCTGTTAAATGATGCTGGAGAGTGGTCCTGACCACTTGTTATCAAACACAGAACCTACGAAGGGAGTTAACTCTAATTAGTTTGGTCAAGATGCTGGGGTAAATATACTCCATTTATCTAGATGTCCTTTGCACAAAGGCAGTATGTAAAATACAAAGTTTCAGTTGGATATGCTAGTGTTCACTTCCTGTCTTAAACCAGGGCTTGAAAAATTTACCCACTTACTAATCAAAAGACTAAACTTTAGATAGGTGCAAGAGACTTAGGAGGGAGGGAATGAAATAGCCAGGTCCAGGGCCAACACGTTGGTGAGAAACCAAAATCCACTGCTTCTCAGAAGTACCAGGAATGGGGGAGGATGTGAGACTGCTACTAGGGTGCTATCCACAGATTCTGTTTGAAGACTATCAGTCTCTGGTTAGTAGGTAACTGAAATTTAAAACTCCAACCACTCTACCCACTGAGAAGGCTTTTGTCTCTCTCTTGTCCAGAGCATCTTAGCTGCTCTAGAGAATCATAGAAATGTAAGGCTGGAAGAAACTTCAAGAAGTCTTCAAGTCCAGCCCTCTGAGCTGTGGCAGAATCAAGTAAACTCAGACCATCCCTGACAGGTGTTTGTCCAACCTGTTCTTAAAAAATTTCCAATCGTGGGGATTCCACAACCTCCCTTGGAAGCCTATTCCAGATCTTAACTACCCATTTGGTTAGCACGTTTTTCCTAATATCTAACCTAAGTCTCTCTTGCTGCTGAGTAAACTCAGTACTACTAATCCTAACTTCAGTGGAGATGAACAATTTATCACTGTCCTCTTTATAACAGCTTTTAATATACTTGGAAGACTTATCAGATCCGCTTACCCCTCCTCCCCCCAAAACTTCTTTTCTCAAGACTAAACATGCCCAGGTTTTTAACCTTTCCTCAAAGGGAACCTGACCTAAACCTTTTATCATTTTTGTTGCTCTCCTTCTGATTCTCTCCTAAAGTGTGGTGCCCAGAATTGGACAATACTCCTGCTAAGGTCTCACCAGTGCTGAGTAGAGCAGGACAATTACCTCCCATGTCTGATATATGACACTCCTGTTAATACACCCCAAAAACAGATTGGTTCGCAACTGCATCACAACGTTGTGATGCAGCTATCTGTGATCCACTATAACTCCCCGATCCCTTTCAGCAGTACTTTCAGGTAGCCAGTTATTCCCCATTTTGGAGTTGTGCATTTGAGTTTTTTCCTTTGTAAGTGAACTACTTTGCACTTGTCTTTATTGAATTTCATCTTGTTGATTTCAGAACAATTCTCCAATTTGTCAAGATCATTTTGAATTATAATCCTATCCTCCAATTTGCAACCACTCCCAGATAGGTGTTATCTGCAAATTGTATAAGCATACTCTCCATTCCATTATCTAAGTCGTTCATGGAAATACTGAGCCAGAACTGACCCCCTGCGGGACACTACTAGATATGCCGTGCCTCCTCCCCCCATTTGACAGCAAACCACTGATTAAAAAAAAAAAGTTAAGTATAGTCTTTCAGCCAGTTGTGCACCCACCTTGAAATCATTTCATCTGGACCACATTTCCCTAGCTTGCTTATGAGAACGTCATGAGGGACTGCGTCAAAAGCCTTACTAAAATCAAGACCTATCATAGACAGCTTCCTCCCTATCTACCAGGCAATAAACCTGTCAAAGGAACAAAATTAGGTTGGGTTTGGCATGGCATGATTTGTTGACAAACCCATGCAGTTATTCCTTATCCCTATTATCTTCCAGGCGCTTATGAATTAATTGTTTAATAATTTGTTCCAGTATCTTTCCAGGTATCGAAGTAAGGCTGTCATTCCCTGGGCTGTCATTCCTCTTTGTTCCCCTTTTTAAAAGATAGGTACTGTTTGCCCTTCTCCAGTCTTCTGGGACCTCATCCGTCCCCCACAAGTTCCACACGTAATTGCTAAGGGCTCCTAGATTGCTTCAGCTAGTTCCTTAAGAACCCTAGGATGAATTTCATTAGGCTCTGCCGACTTGAATACATCTACCGTATCTAAATACTCTTTAATCTGGTCTTTTCTATTTTGGCTTGCATCCAGTCTCCCTTGTTGTTAATATTTCTTGTGTTGAGTATCTGCTCACCATTAACCTTTTGGGGAAGACTGAAGCAAAGTCAGCATTAAACACCTCCGCCTTCTTGATGTCATCTGTTATTAGCTCTTCTCTCCCGCTAAGTAGAGGACTTACACTTTCTTCCTCCTTTCTCGTGCTCCTGTGTATTTAAAGAACCTCTTCTGATTGCCTTCTGTCACTTGATAGGTGTAACTCATTTTGTGCCTTAGCCTTTCTGATTTCATTCCTACGTGTTTGTGCTATTCTTTTGTACCCCTCCTTAGCAATTTGTCCATGCCTCCACTTTTTTGTAGGATTTGTTTTTGATTTTTTTCAGGTAATTAGAGCGCTCCTGATGGAGCCATACTGGCCTCTTATTCTTCCTATATATCCTACATCTGCTAATCTGCTAGGACTGCCTATATTAACTCAAATTCCCCAAAAGCTGCAGCAGTAGCATAGAATTAAACTGTTTCTTTAGTTTTTATAGCTGCCCACAAAGTTTTAAACAGCAGCAGTGAGACTGATGAGCATATTAATTTCACCCTGCTGCTAACTAAGCAAAGCTATTATCAGCATAAGAGGTACTGGAGCTGTCTGCAGTCTTGAGGAAGACAACATTGCATCACTTTACATTTGGAAGATTTTCACAACCATATGAGCTAGAAACTTTATTTTAAACTGAAGTTTAAATTTTGCAGAGACTGACAGCTTAGGCCACGGGTTCTCAAACTGGGGGGGGGGGGGGTCCGGACCCCACGGGGGGTCACGAGGTTATTACATGGGGGGGGGGGGGGTTTGCAAGCTGTCAACCTCCACCCCAAACCTCACACTGCCTCCAGCATTTATAATGGTGTTAAATATATTAAAAGTGGTTTTTAATTTATAAGGGGGGGGGGGGCAGGGGGAATCCCACTCAGAGGCTTGCTATGTGAAAGGGGTCACCAGTAAAAAAGTTTGAGAGCTACTGGCTAAGGCCCAGATACCTGCCAGAGAAATGTTCCCACCCATTTCTACTGAGGTGGGTTCTTTCAATCCCTGTCCTAAATGTGCTTCAGCAATTGGTGAACTGGCTTCTGTGCCTATACAGAGTGGTTTGTATAAAAGTGTTCTTAGAAAGTAAAAAAATATTTGAAAGTTTGGTCTTACCTGTTTCTGGGCTTCTACTTTTTGCTTCCTGGTTGGATCAATTGCATCTACCATCCATTTAATGGTAAAATAAGTTACCGCACCAAATATCGTCAAACGGAAAATTAAACCAACAACTTCATTCCGACTCAGGGGGCGAGAAAAGGCTTCAGCATGAACCATTTTGATTTAACACTAAACAGAAGTCAGAGGAAAAAAGCTTTAGACTTGCAAAATATGCACTTTATTTTCTTTTAAAAAACATTTGAGAAATATTTATCCACTTACTTAGCAGTTAGACTATTTTCTATTTTTACAGTGGTGGCACAAGCTCATATGTAACTTCTTGCTAAACTAATTAACTAGTTGAATCTGGAACCTAACAACTAAAGGACACTTATAATTGATCATATGCAAACTTATGATTCTCAAACTGGAAACAGAAGCACAAAAATTAGAGTGGAAAGGGTTAAATGCTTAGTCAACATCTGGTTTCATTTTCACCTCTGTTAGAGTAACAAAAGGCAACCAGTTGAATCCTTGCTTCTATATTTTAATGTATTCAACAAGGTCCTAATTTCAGAACAGTTGTTCACTAAAAAATTTGCCTTCCTTTCAACCATACAATACCTTACTAATAGGAACATGCCATATTTTAGTTCCAAGTTTAGCCCATTCCTGTTCAGGCCTGCTGCTTTATTGCTGTGATTTAAGATTTAACAATATCAAAAATGTTGACTCAAAAAGACAGGGAAAAAGAACTACCTGTTAAAGAAAGATAACAGTATTTCAAACTTCTCCCTCTACTACTTTTGTATGTGTCTCATTGTCACGTTTTTAAGACCTGTATTCCACATTTGGGTATTAGAAAGTAGAGAATTGTAGTCTGGATCCATTACAAGACATCGGTAGTCTCGATCTGCAGACTTCCCCAGAAGGCTGTAAATGCTGGCTTTGTAGCGGACTTAACTATTTTCTATCCTTGGCTTCTCTTATCCCTTTATCAAGGGATAAGCCAACCCTTATTCCTTGATAAAATTCCTTTAGGCCATCCAGCCTCCTTAGATGTGACCCCATATGGAGAAGTAATAAATTCTCCTGGTCCTAAAATCTAAAAAAATCAGATTAGAAATCTGGGGGTCAGTGGAAAGATACAATCGATGGGTATGTCTACATTACAGCAGCACAGCTATGGTTCAGCAGCTTTGCCGGTGTAGTGTGGACGCCTCCTGCATAGACAGAAGGGGGTTTTCCATAGATGTAGGTAATTCACCTCTGAGAGGTGGTAGCTAGGTGAATGAAAGAATTCTTCTGTTGACCTAGCTGCTTCTCCAGTGAAGGAAATCTCAACCTAATGGCATCACACAGGTTGAAAAATTTTTCACAGCCCTGAGCAAGGTAGCTTGGTCAATCTAATTTTTAGGTGTAGACCAGGACTATGTGCTACTGAACAAGGAGGGTCTCAAGTCTGAAAACTTTGAGCAGCCTCATTCAACCACTGACTGCCTTCCTTTTTAGGTCTAGGGCAGTGGTCACCAACCCGTCGATCTTGGGGACTCTCCAAGGCAATTAGAAAAGAAGGACTTGTGGCACGTTAGAGACTAACAAATTTATTTGAGCATAAGCTTTCGTGAGCTACAGCTCACTTCATCGGATGCATGCAGTGGAAAATACAGTGGGGAGATTTACATACGCAGACAACATGAAACACTGTAACAAGAGTGATCAGGTAAGGTGAGCTATTACCAGCAGGAGGGCGGGGGGGAGAACACCTTTTGTAGTGATAATCAAGGTGGGCCATTTCCAGCAGTGGACAAGAATGTCTGAGGAACAGTGGGGGTGGGGTGGGGGAGAATAAACATGGGGAAATAGTTTTACTTTGTGTAATGACCCATCCACTCCCAGTCTTTATTCAAGCCTAAATTAATTGTATTCAGTTTGCAAATTAATTCCAATTCAGCAGTTTCTCGTTGGAGTCTGTTTCTGAAGTTTTTTTCGTTGAAGAATTGCCACTTTTAGGTCTGTAATCAAGTGACCAAAGAGGTTGAAGTGTTCTCCGACTGGTTTTTGAATGTTATAATTCTTGACATCTGATTTGTGTCCATTTATTCTTTTACGTAGAGACTGTCCAGTTTGGCCAGTGTACATGACACAGGGGCATTGCTGGCACATGATGGCATATATCACATTGGTAGATGTGCAGGTAAACAAGCCTCTCATAGTGTGGCTGATGTGATTAGGCCCTATGATGGTGTCCCCTGAATAGATATGTGGACACAGTTGGCATCAGGCTTTGTTGCAAGGATAGGTTCCTGGGTTAGTAGTTCTGTTGTGTGGTGTGTGGTTGCTGGTGAGTATTTGCTTCAGGTTGGGGGGCTGTCTGTAAGCAAGGACTGGCCTGTCTCCCAAGATCTGTGAGTGATGGGTTGTCCTTCAGGATAGGTTGTAGATCCTTGATGTGTTGGAGAGGTTTTAGTTGGGGGCTGAAGGTGATGGCTAGTGGCGTTCTGTTATTTTCTTTGTTGGGCCTGTCCTGTAGTGGGTAACTTCTGGGTACTCTTCTGGCTCTGTCAATCTGTTTCTTCACCTCAGCAGATGGGTACTGTAGTTTTAAGAACGCTTGATAGAGATCTTGTAGGTGTTTGTCTCTGTCTGAGCGGTTGGAGCAAATGCGGTTGTATCGTAGAGCTTGGCTGTAGACAATGGATCCTGTGGTGTGGTCTGGATGAAAGCTGGAGGCATATAGGTAGGCATAGCGGTCAGTAGGTTTCTGGTATAGGGTGATGTTTATGTGACCATCACTTATTAGCACTGTAGTGTCCAGGAAGCGGATCTCTTGTGTGGACTGATCCAAGCTGAGGTTGATGGTGGGACAGAAATTGTTGAAATCATGGTGGAATTCCTCAAGGGCTTCTTTTCCATGGGTCCAGATGATGTCATCAGTGTAGCGCAAGTAGAGTAAGGGCATTAGGGGATGAGAGCTGAGGAAGCGTTGTTCTAAGTCAGCCATAAAAATGTTGGCATAATGTGGGGCCACGCAGGTACCCATAGCAGTGCCGCTGATTTGAAGGTATACATTGTCCCCAAATGTGAAATAGTTATGGGTGAGGACAAAGTCACAAAGTTCAGCCACCAGGTTTGCCGTAACATTATCGGGGATACTGTTCCTGACAGCTTGTAGTCCATCTTTGTGTGGAATGTTGGTATAGAGGGCTTCGACATCCATAGTGGCTAGGATAGTGTTTTCAGGAAGATCACCAATGGATTGTAGTTTCCTCAGAAAGTCAGTGGTGTCTCGAAGGTAGCTGGGAGTGCTGGTAGCGTAGAGCCTGAGGAGGGAGTCTACATAGCCAGACAATCCGCCACTGTGGCACAGCAGGGCTGCCTGCTGCAGCCCCACACCGCTCCTGGAAGTGGCCAGCACGCCCCAGCAGCCGGCGGGGGGGTCGTCTCTGTGCACTGGTCCTGCCTGCAAGCACTGCCCCCACAGCTCCCATTGGCCGGGAACAGAGAACTGTGGCCAATGGGAGTTTTGGAGGCAGTGTCTGCAGGGAGGGGCAGCACGCAGAGCCACGTGCCCCCTGCCCCAACCCAGGGGCTGCAGGGGCACGGTGGCCCCTTCTGGGAGTGGTGTGGAGCCTGCCTTAGCCTCACTGCACCGCTGACGGAGGTAAGTGCCACCCAGTAGGAGGCTGTACCCCAACCCCCAGCCCTGAGCCCCTCCCGGAGCCAGCACCCTGAGCCCCCTCCTGCACCCCGAACCCCTGCCTCAGCCCTGAGCCCCCTCCTAGAGCTTGCACCCCTCACCCCTCCTGCATGCCAACCCATGCCCCAGGCTCAGCCCAGAGCCCCCTCCCACACTGCGAACCCCTCGTCCCCAGCCCAGAGCCCACACCCCCTCCCAAACCCCAACCCTCTGCCCTCTGAAAGTGAGTGAGGGTGGGGGAGAGCAAGCAACGGGGGGGGGGGGGCCTTTGGGAAAGGGGTGGTGTAGATCCTGGGTTGCCCTTAAATTCAAAAGTGATCTTGAGTGTAAAGGTTGGAGACCACTGGTCTAGGGTGACTGAGTAAGAGATCCTTTGGCAACATGAACCATTTCTCCTCCATGGCTGACTTCCACACTGAGCTGACAGCGAGGGCCAAGCTGGATGATTTAGAATCTAAGTACCCTTAATTTTTTCCCCTCTCTTGGCTAACTGCTATTCAGTCATAAATGCAAAGATCCTGCAGTCATGTTAAGACAGTGATGCCATTCTGTTCTGCCTGAATGCCATACATGGATTGAGCAGACTGGAATAAAAGAGCACTACAGTTCAGTGCCTACCAGAGGACTGCTAAAGCTGGTTAACACGTTTTAATACTGATCACTAAAACTTTTTTCTTTTAAAATCATTCTTTATTTTTAGGAATATTTTACTCTTAAATTTCCAATATATACTTACACATTAGATAAAGCCTGCCTTTTTAGGAGCCCAATTAACTAATTAGAATTATGTAGACAGTTGGCTGATTTTGTTAAACCTGGTTTGTTGAAGCAAAGGGAATAAAAATATTCACCCAACACCAAAGAATCGCCAATAAGATGCTTATTTAGCAATCCCTACGTGATCAAATCACTTGCAGTGAAATACTACACTATAAAAAAAGCTTTTAAGCTGAAAACTGGCTCTTTTGTTAATTTTTCTAAACTATTTTAAGACTTTTTGCTCAATGTATTTTAATGGATTTTTCTATCAGTTCACTGAGAAAGAGTTGAGCCTTTGATTAACTGCCCTAAGAAAGTTTTGTCTGACCAATGGCTGCATTTTAATTATTTATTTTTTTTTTGTTGTTGCACCATTTTCTACCTGCTTGTACAATAGCCCTCCACAAACATACAAAACTGGGCAGCTGCTCTGGTTTCTCTTCCACTCCCAAGACATACTTTGCTTATTGGATCATTAAAAAATTGACTCTCCACAGACATCCAAGCAAGAGCAAATGCTACTCTTTTCAATATGTAAGCATAGATAATAGCTGGGTGCTTTTATTCAGGGACCTTCCCTCTCTTCCATTTACTATATTTTCCTGGTAAATTATAAATACTTTAGCTCAGAGACTGTCTTTTTGTTGTATTGGTACAGTACCTAATACAACAGGGACCTGATCCATAACTGTGGCCTCTGAGCTGCTACCACAAAACAAAGCATACTGGCAAGCACCTCACCTCAAACCCTTTTAGGCATTTCCTCCTCCTCCTAACATGGCTCCAGTGCACACCATGGATTAAATGAGGGGGCTCAAATATCTGTACTTCACAACCTTCTCTTGGAATTCCATCATCCCCTCTTTAATGAGCAGGTATGAGTGCCAAAATCATTGGTAATCAAGTCTTCAGAATCTGTCACAGTAATACCAATCACCTCAATACAGCCCCTGGCTATCCTAAATTCTAATCCCTAAACAGGCCCCCCGGCTCGCTTATAATTCTTCATTAAGTTACACATAGTTTATTACTTATATAAAGGTAAAAAAGGTACTAAAAGTGAGTCATTTCTCCTTCTGATTGTAGTTTCATTCGCTATAAATAGCACTATTTTTATTGTGGCAATATTGTCTGAGAAGAGTCAGAGACCATACCAAGGACATCAGGAGGTCACAAGATTGAAGGAGAGGTTGCAGCATGCCTTCTCTGCTTTTAAAACATCCAGTATGTCTCATGGGACTCTCCCCAAATAATCGGCCCAATGTCAAAGACATATAAAGACTATTGGATATATAGTAGAGGGCAGGTACAGTAGCACAAACTAACATTCCATGCAAAGAACCACTGCTTTTTGCATGAGCACTTTAGTCAGTGAGGAAAGGGTTTAATGTCATAGAAAACTCTGCCAATACATGTTAAAAACATGCTCCACAGGAGAACTGCTTCATTCAGCATGCCCCGTTCGGAAGCACCCATGTGCATTAAACAGTTAAATTAGCTATAACAATTCTGCTTAGACTGTCAGTAAAACGTGCTAAAAAACTTGTACACCCCCAAAAATAGTACAGTACATAAGACTATGTTCAATTTTAATCCTAAAAACTCAATCAAATCAAAACATTTTTCATCTGAATCTTTACAAACATTTTTAACTAAAGCCTATTTTCCTGTCAACTTCAGCTTTCTATCCCCCAGCTGTTATGGCACACTTTTTTAAAAACAACCCAGAGAAAGAGATTTGTTTTTATAATAAATTTATGTTTCCCCTCACCTCTCCTCATCTGGAAACTGTCAAACCACTTTTTGTTGTTGTTTTACACATGCCCAAGATCACCAGTTCACCTTCAACCAAAGTCTAAACCCAGAATATTCTGACCTAATACAAGAAAGCTTGACAGTGCTAAACGGGGGGGTTATAACTGGGAAACAGATGTAACCCAACGTACATACAACAATAGTAGTCCTAACATTTGAGCTACAGTACAGAACACAAAGTCAAATAGTTGTTGGGATATTGGACTTCATTTCTCTGAGGGCAGATGGCATCAATTATATATGGTTTAGTCCCTATTGCAGGTTAATCCAAAAACCATGCTATAAATTTGCTAGAAGCTCAGAAGGAAACCGTAAAAAAAAGGAAGAGCTCACACCAACCCCTTTCTTTAGTACTTGGGTGACCTAAAGGATTCTCACAAGCAACATGTAGCTCTTCCCATCAGGGTGGATTTGATTTAAATCACTTGTCAGGAAGACTCTATTTAATCATGGATTTCTACCTAAAAGTGTATTCTTGTTGTTTGTTATAACCTTAATACATATTCTTCAAAACTCAGAGATAGATGAGACCCAAACAGGGTCTCTTTCAGGGCCTCCTGTCATTATAGGTTTTCCTTTCTATTGAGATCTACCATACCATTCTCTCACATCAATGAAGGCTACACTCAAAGACCTCAAGACTTCTGGAATATGTGGCTCAAACAGTTTCACTTTTGTTTCTACTGCCTGTCCCTCCCTTCTCACATTTATCTTCAGACTTCTTCTTTGTCCAGATATAGTCCAACCCCAACAATCTTCTAGTCATTGAACTTTTTGAAACTTTTCACTTTTAGAGAGGTAAGGGATTGACTCTGTATACACAAATTTGCAAAGGGACAATAGAGTTGAGGTCTGTTTTTCTCACCTCTATTGTTTTTTATTTAAAAACATTTTTGCTGTTAACAAGCATGTTATCCCTGGAGACACAAATCCACAGTTTGAGAACCGCAAAACTAAGCGTCTCTGATGGGATCTTCTAGACCAGGGTCAGCAACCTTTCAGAAGTGGTGTACCGAATCTTCATTTATTCACTCTAATTTAAGGTTTCGTGTGCCAGTAATACATTTTAACATTTTTAGAAGGTCTCTTTCTATAAGTCTATAATAACTAAACTATTGTTGTATGTAAAATAAATAACGGTTTTAAAATGTTTAAGAAGCTACATTTTAAAATTAAATTAAAATACAGAGCCCCCTGGACCAGTAGCCAAGGCCCAGGCAGTGTGAATGCCACTGAAAATCAGCTCACTTGCCATAGGTTGCCTACCCCGTTCTAGACTGAGCACTGAGTCCCATTGGGTAGATAGAAAAATTAACCTAAATAATCTATACAGAAGCCCCAGGAACCCCATAAGATTGGGTTCCTAATCCATGAACTATTCAACTCATTTACAAAACTTTTCTTAAACATTCCATGAATATATTGTCTCATCCTACAGAATTAGAATTTATAATCCCTATTCCATGATGAGAGATCTTTGAGCTATAATGTATCTATCTTTAGATTGGATTTTTTTGATAAAATGCTTTCTGAGGGAAAAACCTATTTAAATAAAAAATCCGATTCTTCTTTTTTTTTAATCCACCCTGCTTCCCATCAAGTGTGAGCATCATCGGCTGATCACGAATGTGGGCCTATGCTGTCCATGCACACCAAAATCGGTAAACTAGGAAAACACAGAAGTGGCACAGTCGGGAGACGTCAGGTCTATTCCTAGCTCAGCTGCAGACCTCCTATGCAAGCCTGTGCAAGTCATTAAATATCTACAGGCTTCAACTCCCTACCTGCAAAACAGGAGTGACATGGGGTATTTGGACGATTCAAGCATATAAAGTGCCTTAAAAACTGAAGCTCGAGGAGACTAGAGGGGCACAACATTGTCGCCAGTCACTGAAGGGCAACAGCGCGGGTACCTCTTGAGCAAGGTGGCTGCTCACTCAGGAAGCGGCGCGGGCGGGCCCCCCGGGGCTGCCGCAGGGGCAGGAGAGGGTGCGGAACTACCGCTGGAGGCCCGGCGGGGGCAACGGCGGGCGAGAAATGACGCAGTAGGAGGGCAGGGGCTGGAGCACCCCGGCCCAGCGGGCGAGCGGCGCAGTGGCGGGGGCAGCCCCACCGATGGTGCGACGGTGGCGGGCGAGGCGGCGGGCAGGAAGCACCGCCCCTCTCTTCCCCCCCGGCCCCCGCCCCCGAGGCGCCGGGTGCTCCCCAGTCAGAGCCGCGGCTCAACAGGAAGCGCGAGCAAGTGCGGGAATCCTCGCCTGTGACCTCCCCGCCGCTCCGGCCCGGCGCGCTCCGCACGGGACACTCACCCCGAGCCAGGCGGCAGCGTGAGGCGACGGGTCACGGGCGGCGCGCGCCGGAAGGAAGGAAGGAAGGAAGTTAGCAGCCGGCCCCGGCGGCGAGTCCCTGTTAACTCCCTCCCCCAGCCCTGCAGCAGGAAGCCCCGCACAAAGGTTCCGCCTTGGCCTGCCGCGCACGGCGCAGGGCGGGGGCGCTCGTTGGGTAGCCGACGCAGCTTCCCTCCCTCCGCTGGAAGCTCACGCAGACCCGGCTGCTGCCCATGGGCGGCTGCCGGCTTCAGGGATCCCGGCAGCTGAGCGCCGCCCGGCCCGGCAATCACGCCCGGCCGGATGGGCCCGCCGCTGCGGGGCTCAGCGCCGCCCGGCGGGTCGCTCGGCGCGACAACCTTGGACTCCGAAACGATGCCTGTCGCCCCCCCGCCAAGTCACTCTGCAGCCAGCGCGGAGCCGCCCCGCCGTGGCAGAAGCCGCCGCGCTGAGGGTGGAGCCGCCCCGCCGTGGCAGCCTGGGGCTGTTACAGATTTGTACAGGTCTATACACCAGGATCGCCGTTCCGCTGCAGGTCACCGTGACTGCCCTCAAATCCGTACTGCCTCCTGTGCCTTCTGAGATGCCCAAGCCTTCCTGCTCCCAGTTACCCATTTTTTAATACAAAAATAATTTAAATCTAAAACTTATGGTCAAATTTAAATAGGACAAGTGCTGCTGTAATAAGTAAATAATTCATTTTCATATGTAATTTTAAATGGTACCTGGAACTGGTGCAGAATTTAGCTCTGACTTGCTGCAGAACACAGCCGGCCTTGATTACTATCCATATTGTACAGATTAAAAAACGTAGGCACAGAGAGGTAAAACTAGTTGTTGAAGGTCACACAGGAAGTAACTGACAGGACTGGGAATGTTCTTTCCCAACAATTCTTTCCTAGTCCTTAGTTCTAGCATCTATATACCAACATACTACTTTCCTAATGCAATACAGATGTTTTCATACAGCCAAGTGCAAGTTACTTGATATAGATCAATTAATCTACTGAGAACAAGCAGAGGTATATACATTATTAATGATTATGTCTCTGATCCTGCAACACTTATACACATGCTTAACTTTATGCACAAGTACTCTCATTGACTTCATTGGTGTTCCTCATGCTCATAATGTTAAGCATATACATCTTTTTAAGACTGGGACCTATTATATTTGAGTTGTGTCTTATCACATGGAGAAAGATGGATTCCATAAGCATGCTTCAGCTAACTCGCTTCCCAAATAATATGGGATAGATCCTTAGCTCATGTATCTTGTCTTAGCACCACATCACAATTTACACCAGCTGAGGATTTTTTCCTATTTAACTTCTAATTTAAAATTGACTGAAATGTTATTCCAAGTAAAGATATAGTAGCTTTATGCTAACAGTACAATAATTGTGTTATCACAAACATAAACTATAATAACCCAATAAATAAAGAGTTAAAAATGTTATTCCAAGTACAGAAAATTTGTATTTTAGTTTGTCACCAACTTCACTTCTAAGGTTTGACAGTCATCTGTCAGATTCTTTTAACATTACTCTCCCATCTTTCAAAGACATCAAATTGTTTTGATTCTCCTTCCACCCAAAAAGTAATGTGTCCATGTGGTTCACTCCCAAATCCATCAGTGGCACTTTTAGGCGTGATGGGGTGGGGTTGCTTGCCAAGAGCAAGATTATCCCCAGGGGAGAAGCATTCTGCTCCCAAAGTATTTCTCTCTCCTGCTGGCTCAGAACCCAAATTCACATCGCCTAATTGATAACGTAATTCCAGGCTGGACACATTTGTTGTTGTTAATATTATCCTCATTTCTCTGGTTTTGATAAAGGGAAGAGACTTGAAAAATATGTCTTCAGTTTTCTGACAATAAAAAAGGACATAGTTTTTTATAGAAGGGGTACAGCATCAAATCTGTCTAAGATTTTATATAGCTATTGATATATAAAATTTAAGGAAACTACTTAATCAAGAAATATTTATTATTTGTTTTTCAGTTTACTGCCTCAGCTGTCTGATTACTGCAGGACCATCCACTAGTTTAAAAAAAGTAAGGGTAAAAAGTTAAGATTTTACTACACTTACCTTCTGTGTTAGTAATATATGCTAAATAAACCTAAAAAGAAAGGTCTGAGTAGGTCTTGCCTTGAGTAAAAACTATCCATGCCTTTTAGATACAGTTGCTGTGCAATACTTTGTGAAGTCTGAAAAATGAACTAGTGAAAATCATTTGTTTTCCTTCACTCTCCTTCATATCCCTACCCCACCCCAGGCTTTTCTTCTGGTCCAAATCTTAAATTTTGTACATTGTTACATATTGTATGTCTAGCCAACAGCCACATAAATACAACAGGTGTAAAATCAACAAAGTGCACATATTAAACAATAGGTGCCTGACCAGCACACGCATAATAATAATACAATAGCTGTCTGACTAGCAAAGCCATAATAAAATGGTTGTGTGACCAGAATGCATATCAAAAGCAGTTTAACGCTTCAAACACCTTATTAGTCTAAAAACAGTTCTAAGCCTTAAGTGGGATACTCAATACCACATATGTAAACAATTCTATTTTGGTAATACAAAGCTATTTTTCTAGCAGAGAACAAACAATATTTAATATCATAATGAACAAACAAACTTGTGTTATAGCTTATGTATCTCAAAACTTACTTACTTGGTTTTATTCAAAGTTTCCAGAAAAAATATTCACCTTTGTTCAGACACACACTATGAGAAGTATCAGTTCAAAAGCATTTTTGACAGAAGTTGAGAGGTGGAAACAGGGACTTGCAATAGAATGTTTCTTACAACCGTAACAATATATATTTCATTATTACCTTTTAATTGAAAAGACAACATAAGTGAGAGTTACCAAAGATTCTTTAGTGTGACCTTCACAAATATCTCTCCATATTGCTTTGGGGGTGGAATAATGACCTCAGATCTGGGATTCATCAGTCATGAAGTAAGGAAGTGTGGTTTGAAATGTTAATTCTCAATTCCCATAAACGCAGATTGATAGATGAGGCAAAAAATGGTTCCAGATGCTACAGTTTCCAAACTATTCATCTGTGCTCACTTTTCTCTATCTCTATAACCTGGAGCAATTTTACTGTAAGTAGGCCACCTGCATTCTCAGATTTATCTGAATATGGAAAAATGCCCTTGAATGTGTTTGGAAAATGGTGGGTTGACACTTATCCTCATTTCTAAAAATCTGAAAAAAGCTGGGTTTCTAACCCAAATAAGCAAGCAGCTTGACTAAGTGATTCATGCAAATATCTATGAAAAAATTATTTTTGGAAAATACCTCATTAAATAAAATTGTCATGACAAGTTACAGGATCTCCACTCTTCCATTTCACAAGTACTCTGTTGGAAGGCAGACTGGAACCCTTTCAGTGTAATTTAAATAAAGGAAAAAATGGTCTTGCAGCAAAAGCACAGAACAGTGAGCCAAGAGATTTTGGTTCTTTTCCTGGTTCTGACCTGATGTCTTGTGTGACCTTAGGCAAGTCAGTAATCATCTTTTCAGCTTTAGCCTCATCTGCAAAGTGGTGATGAAGAGATCTAACTTAGGGGTCTTGTGATGCTTAACTCATTAATGTTTGTAAAATACTTTCAGATCCTCAGATGGAAAATGCTATATAAATACGTGGAAAGTATATTTATTAACTACAGTGGGAGAAAGCTTTTCCTTTAGGAGTTCATTTAAAAAAAAAAAAAAAAGAAATAACCATGAGAATACTTACCTCCTAATGTCTCGTGTCTCTCATGGAGCCCTGAGGACCTTCTGATTTATTACTGTGCTTTTCACCGACCTACTTTCAGTGCCTTATGTCATAATTCTTCTGCTCAAAGAGAAGTATATGGAACTTCCTTTAGAACTGCAGCTGCGGTAAGGTGCTCCTCAGGACTGGATCAGCACCCAGTGGCCCAAGGAGCCATAAAAATGTCGCTTACAGCTTTCTTTGCAGCCTCTTCTCTTCCCAATCTACGCTGGGCATCAGACAGCCAGTCCTGAAAATGTGGACCACTATTCCTCAGTTTTCAGAGTAACAGCCGTGTTAGTCTGTATTCGCAAAAAGAAAAGGAGTACTTGTGGCACCTTAGAGACTAACCAATTTATTTGAGCATGAGCTTTCGTGAGCTACAGCTACAGCTCACTTCATCGGATTCCTCAGTTGTTATCTGCAGTCAAACACCTGTTAGAAATTCAGATCTTTTTCCTTGGTTTCCTAGGTCTTTAAGATATTCAAACATTATTCATCCACCAAGAAGCTATAGCGGCAGCTCCTGCTATTTATTCTTGTATCTTATTCTTGGGTATTATTTTCCCAGTTGACTCCAAATTAATTATTAAATTTCCTTTCTTACTTATTTTTTCCTTCATGTGACCTGACTCTGCAATTAGCTCTTAATTCTTTTACTTTACTTTACTTGCGGTTACTTTGTGTCCTTTTCATGTCCACTGTATCTCACATCTTCACACATTGCCCCAATGACTCTCCTCGAGCTCCTTCCCCACCCCCTCAGCCCCCACATCTAAATGTTGTTTTCCAAAAGACTTTTCCCAACAAATACCTAGTTGCCATGGTGCATCCTGATGGAATGTTGCCAGAAGCCCCAGCCACCCAGCTCAGAATCTTGTTTTAAAGGAAAATCATACACTTTACTACTCAACTTTTCAAACTTTTTCATATTGTGTACCACTAATAGACTGTCTCATGTATCACTTTTTCTCACATTCACAACTGCTTGAACCACCTCCCCTTCATGATCATGTAGACCACTTCCCCTCCATTTCCAGATCACGTTACATCCCTATGGCAACTACAGCAATTGTTTACATAGAAATGTAATATTAGGAAAATATTTAATGTAATTGTAGCTGTCTTTTCATATAATTTAGCAGCTGCGAACAAGCAGGAGAACCAAAGCCATTTGACCAGTTAGCTCTTGATGGACAACTAGGAAATGCTCTGTGGACCACAGTTTGAGAACTGTCATGATATTTTTCACTTCTTGTCCTAAATTACTATATAGCGTTTCTATGTGCTGATAAACAGTTGGCCCAATTCATCTCCAAAGTGGTCAGTAATGCAATTCAGAGGTGAATAATGCAATTTCTGAAAATAGAGAAGTTTGCAAATCCCATTGGGATATCTCATGATGAAAGTCACATAAATTGAAGAATTAAAATTTTGCTCCCTCTGAGACATTGAGGCAATTCTCTTTAAATCCCATCTTCCTATTTTCTTTCATTTTATATTTCAACAACAATAATACAAAATAGAAAAAGTTAAAGGAGAATCTTTGTAATGAATACAAACTCTGAGGTTTTGAGCCACTTATCTGATATTGTCTTCAATAAGTCTGTCCTTGCATCAGTTTAATTTGTTTTCTTCGGTGTTTTAAAACTAGCCTGTCTCTGAGATAGAGCTGTGCAGCTCCATTTTGTCCCTACCTAGAATTTCTCATGTGCTGGAAAGGGGGTTAGTACCTCAGTCAAAACAGCCACTGACTGACTTGGGATTCTATTTCACTTTGGCTATGAAAAGATAGGTAGATTATTACAAAGTTAATAGTTTTATTACTGGATATTATTAAAAATCATCCACTGCACAGCAGTATCCGAAGCTGGAGGATTCATCCAACCTCTCCCTTTTACTAAGGGTATATCTACATTGCAAGTGAAGTTGTGATTGTAGCTAGCTAGCACGGGTAACAATAGCAGTATAGATGTGGTGGCGTGAGCTTCCAGCATAGCAACCAGAGTACCCAAGCGTCTCTAAGCGGTATGTCTACACTACAAAGAAAACTTGGGCTTAGACTCAGGTTTAAGCCCAAACCTGCCTACTGTCCACACATGAAGCCTTCTGAAATGCACCAGAAACCTCTGAAGACTCAGGCCTGCAGACTTGCCCAGGGGTATGGGTCCAAGCCTGAGTCCTGTTGTGGAGCAGATTCGAGCCCACTCGTTTTGCAGTGGAGATGTAGTGGGAGCCCAGGTCACCAAGCTCATGTTCAGAGAGTCCACCAATGCTGTCCCATGATCTCCTAGGCCTGTGTTTCCTGGCCCTTCTTTGTCCAAATTTCCCACTCTATTCCCAGGAACTGGAAACAACCTCCTAGCCAAAATATAGCTGCTAAGCATTGTAACCCTTCCTTTCCACATGGACTGCTCAACTGTAAACATAGTTAACCCTATTGTGTATTAGCTATGGCCAGCACTAAGAAGAAGCCCTAAGCTAAGCATGCTGCTAGCTGGCCAGAGGAATACAGCCAGACTCTGGTAAATCTGTGATGTGAAGAGAATAAGAGCCATGACTTCAGCAAGAGCATAAAAAAGACCACCTGTACACAAGAATCTTGGAGAGGCTGGTGGCAATGGGGATCTACCAGACTCCCAATCAATGCTAGGAGCGGGTCAAGCACCTCAAGACTGCCTACTGCCAAACCATGGATGATAACCACACCTCAGGGAACTCCCCTTCTACCTACCTCTTCTATGAGGAATTTGATCAAGTGCTGGGAACTGCCCCCCACACAGAGATCACAGTGCTGCATGACAATCTCCTGAGCAGGTTTATAACCCCAGAATCAGAGGCACCACTGATAGATAGCCTGCAGCCTCTGGATGAACCCCCGCCCCTCAAAATAACTCTGTTGCTGGTACTTGTCCTGGATCAGGCTATGCCACTGGAGCAGCTTCAGCACATCCTGGGGCCATATTCAGAGAACCTCTTTGGGGACGGTCCTGAGGAACAGCCCCTTGCACAAGAAGCACTAGTACCTGTAACATGCTCCTGGGAATACCCAGAGTTGTGAGCCACTGTGTTACCTCTCTGCCTCAGGAGGAGTGAGCTTTGCTGGAGATTAGACTTTGTGTCAGCTCCCTGCCATTCTGGTCTGTCTTCCTCACCTGCAAACTCCTTGAGACTCTGTCAGTCTTAACCTTGCCTAGCAGGTAACAATCAATGAACTCTGGTCTCCAAGGTTCTCAGAGATGTCTCTCTGCAACGCACAGCACATATCACTCACAGTGTTTCTCAAATGTGGCCAGTGGCCACATGCAGCCACCAAAGCCTTTTCTTGTGGCCACAGCCTTCAGGGTGGTTATTCGGGGGAGGAGGGGCAAAGCAGTGGCCCCTCTCTCTGGAGACACAAAAGCTGGAGGAGCAGGCAGCCAGTGAATTCCTCACCTTCCCGGGGACGGTGGGGTCTGGCTTTTGCCCTGGGGTGGCAGATGGCAGGCTCCAGCCATGGGGCTTTGGGCTCTGTTTCCTGAGCTCACCACCCCTCCCATCACCCCTGGCTCCTGCTGCCTTCCCTACTGCCCCACTGCCCCTGGCTCCCGCTGCCTCTGTACCCACCTCCCAATCCAGGGCAAAATTTGTCCCTGGGATTGCCAAGGCTGAGTAAGTCTGCTGTGAAAAGTGATATTTGTGTGTTTGTTAATATCACTTTTCACAGCAGACTTAATAGCTAGCAAAACTAAAAAAAAGGCAACCAAAAAAGCAAGAGAAACAATAAGAAAAAAGACAAGAGCTGGTGCCCGCACACTGAGGCCACCAAACTTTTTTTTGTGAGAACCACTGCTCTACATTCACAGAAGATACTAAGTTTGCTGCTCTTTTAAAGAGTCAGTACATTACAGCTTATTAACTTAACACCCTTCCCTTCAAACACAGCACTTAATTAGTTTATTGATCCCCTGGGGTTCAGTCTCCTCTCTCCCTTGGCTGGGGATGAAAAGATGCTGGATGTGTTGGCCAAGGCCATTGAACAGCTTGGCTATCAGAGAAAGAAGGACAGAAGACTAAAATGAGAAAGAGGCTGCCCAGCATGAGTAGAAATTGGCAGCAAAATTCCTGGAGCACGATCCTAGGAAGACAGAGCACAGCAGCAGGAGTTTTTTGAGAGGTTGATTGCTCTCATGGCCACCAGGCTGCAAGCTCTAGCTCCAATCCCTTCACACTAAGGGTATGTCTACACTACGGAATAAGGTCGAATTTATAGAAGTCGGTTTTTTAGAAATCGGTTTTATATATTCGAGTGTGTGTGTCCCCACAGAAGTGCATTAAGTGCATTAACTCGGCGGAGTGCTTCCACAGTACCGAGGCTAGAGTCGACTTCCGGAGCGTTGCACTGTGGGTAGCTATCCCACAGTTCCCGCAGTCTCCGCTGCCCATTGGAATTCTGGGTTGAGATCCCAATGCCTGATGGGGCTGAAACATTGTCGCGGGTGGTTCTGGGTACATATCGTCAGTCCCCCCTTCCCTCCCTCCCTCCCTCCGTGAAAGCAAGGGCAGACAATCGTTTCGCGCCTTTTTTCCTGAGTTACCTGTGCGGACGCCATACCACCGCAAGCATGGAGCCCGCTCAGGTAACCGTCACCGTATGTCTCCTGGGTGCTGGCAGACGCGGTACGGCATTGCTACACAGTAGCAGCAGACGGTACAATACGACTGGTAGCCGTCCTCGTCATGTCCGAGGTGCTCCTGGTCGCCTGTGTGAGGTCGATCAGGAGCGCCTGGGCAGACATGGGCGCAGGGACTAAATTTTTGGTGACCTGACCAGGTCATTCTCTTAAGTCCGGCAGTCAGTCCTATTGAACCGTCTTATGGTGAGCAGGCAGGCAATATGGATTGCTAGCAGTCCTATTGTACCATCTTCTGCCGAGCAGCCATGAGATGTGGATGGCATGCAGTCCTTCTGCACCGTCTGCTGCCAGCCAAAGATGTAAAAGATAGATGGAGTGGATCAAAACAAGAAATAGACCAGATTTGTTTTGTACTCATTTGCCTTCTCCCCTGTCTAGGGGACTCATTCCTCTAGGTCACACTGCAGTCACTCACAGAGAAGGTGCAGCGAGGTAAATCTAGCCATGTATCAATCAGAGGCCAGGCTAACCTCCTTGTTCCAATAAGAACAATAACTTAGGTGCACCATTTCTTTATTGGAACCCTCCGTGAAGTCCTGCCTGAACTACTCCTTGATGTAAAGCCACCCCCTTTCTTGATTTTAGCTCCCTGAAGCCAACCCTGTTAGCCGTGTTGTCAGTCGCCCCTCCCTGCGTCAGAGCAACGGCAAACAATCGTGCATCTGAGTTCAGAGTGCTGTCCAGAGCAGTCACAATGGAGCACTCTGATTGGGCTAAAACATTGTCGCGGGTGGTTCTGGGTACATATTGTCAGGCCCCCGTTCCCTCCCTCCCTTCGTGAAGGCAAGGGCAGACAATCATTTCGCGCCTTTTTTCCTAAGTTACCTGTGCGGACGCCATACCACCGCAAGCATGGAGCCCGCTCAGGTAACCGTCACCGTATGTCTCCTGGGTGCTGGCAGACGCGGTACGGCATTGCTACACAGTAGCAGCAACCCATTGCCTTCTGGCAGCAGACGGTGCAGTATGACTGATAGCCGTCCTCGTCATGTCCGAGGTGCTCCTGGCCACGTCGGCTGGGAGCGCCTGGGCAGACATGGGCGCAGGGACTAGATTTTTGGTGACTTGACCAGGTCATTCTCTTTAGTCCTGCAGTCAGTCCCATTGAACCGTCTAATGGTGAGCAGGCAGGCAATACGGATTGCTAGCAGTCGTATTGTACCATCTTCTGCCGGGCAGGCAAGAGATGACGATGGCTTGCAGTCGTATTGTACCATCTTCTGCCAGGCAGGCAAGAGATGAGGATGGCTAGCAGTCATACTGTACCATCTTCTGCCGAGCAGCCATGAGATGTGGATGGCATGCAGTCCTTCTGCACCGTCTGCTGCCAGCCAAAGATGTAAAAGATAGATGGAGTGGATCAAAACAAGAAATAGACCAGATTTGTTTTGTACTCATTTGTCTCCTCCCCTGTCTAGGGGTCTCATTCCTCTAGGTCACACTGCAGTCACTCACAGAGAAGGTGCAGCGAGGTAAATCTAGCCATGTATCAATCAGAGGCCAGGCTAACCTCCTTGTTCCAATAAGAACAATAACTTAGGTGCACCATTTCTTATTGGAACCCTCCGTGAAGTCCTGCATGAACTACTCCTTGATGTAAAGCCACCCTCTTTGTTGATTTTAGCTCCCTGAAGCCAACCCTGTAAGCCGTGTCGTCAGTCGCCCCTCCCTCCCTCAGAGCAACGGCAGACAATCGTTCCGCGCCTTTTTTCTGTGCGGATGCCATACCAAGGCAAGCATGGAGGCCGCTCAGCTCACTTTGGCAATTAGGAGCACATTAAACACCACACGCATTATCCAGCAGTATATGCAGCACCAGAACCTGGCAAAGCGATACCGGGCGAGGAGGCGACGTCAGCGCGGTCACGTGAGTGATCAGGACATGGACACAGATTTCTCTGAAAGCATGGGCCCTGCCAATGCATGCATCATGGTGCTAACGGGGCAGGTTCATGCGGTGGAACGCCGATTCTGGGCTCGGGAAACAAGCACAGACTGGTGGGACCGCATAGTGTTGCAGGTCTGGGACGATTCCCAGTGGCTGCGAAACTTTCGCATGCGTAAGGGCACTTTCATGGAACTTTGTGACTTGCTTTCCCCTGCCCTGAAGCGCATGAATACCAAGATGAGAGCAGCCCTCACAGTTGAGAAGCGAGTGGCGATAGCCCTGTGGAAGCTTGCAACGCCAGACAGCTACCGGTCAGTTGGGAATCAATTTGGAGTGGGCAAATCTACTGTTGGGGCTGCTGTGATGCAAGTAGCCCACGCAATCAAAGATCTGCTGATATCAAGGGTAGTGACCCTGGGAAATGTGAGGTCATAGTGGATGGCTTTGCTGCAATGGGATTCCCTAACTGTGGTGGGGCCATAGACAGAACCCATATCCCTATCTTGGCACCGGAGCACCAAGCTGGCGAGTACATAAACCGCAAGGGGTACTTTTCAATAGTGCTGCAAGCTCTGGTGGATCACAAGGGACGTTTCACCAACATCAACATGGGATGGCCGGGAAAGGTACATGACGCTCGCATCTTCAGGAACTCTGGTCTGTTTCAAAAGCTTCAAGAAGGGACTTTATTCCCAGACCAGAAAATAACTGTTGGTGATGTTGAAATGCCTATATGTATCCTTGGGGACCCAGCCTACCCCTTAATGCCATGGCTCATGAAGCCGTACACAGGCAGCCTGGACAGTAGTCAGGAGCTGTTCAACTACAGGCTGAGCAAGTGCAGAATGGTGGTAGAATGTGCATTTGGACGTTTAAAGGCACGCTGGCGCAGTTTACTGACTCGCTTAGACCTCAGCGAAACCAATATTCCCACTGTTATTACTGCTTGCTGTGTGCTCCACAATATCTGTGAGAGTAAGGGGGAGACGTTTATGGCGGGGTGGGAGGTTGAGGCAAATCGCCTGGCTGCTGGTTACGCGCAGCCAGACACCAGGGCGGTTAGAAGAGCACAGGAGGGTGCGGTACGCATCAGAGAGGCTTTGAAAACCAGTTTCATGACTGGCCAGGCTACAGTGTGAAAGTTCTGTTTGTTTCTCCTTGATGAAACCCCCCGCCCCTTGGTTCACTCTACTTCCCTGTAAGCTAACCACCCTCTCCTCCTCCCTTCGATCACCGCTTGCAGAGGCAATAAAGTCATTGTTGCTTCACATTCATGCATTCTTTATTCATTCATCACACAAATAGGGGGATGATTACCAAGGTAGCCCAGGAGGGGTGGTGGAGGAGGGAAGGAAAATGCCACACAGCACTTTAAAAGTTTACAACTTTATTGAATGACAGCCTTCTTTTTTTGGGCAATCCTCTGTGGCGGAGTGGCTGGTTGGCCGGTGGCCCCCCCACCGCGTTCTTGGGCGTCTGGGTGTGGAGGCTATGGAACTTGGGGAGGAGGGCGGTTGGTTACACAGGGGCTGTAGTGGCAGTCTGTGCTCCAGCTGCCTTTGCTGCAGCTCAACCATACACTGGAGCATACTGGTTTGATCCTCCAGCAGCCTCAGCATTGAATCCTGCCTCCTCTCATCACGCTGCCGCCACCTTTCAGCTTCAGCCCTCTCTTCAGCCCGCCACTTACTCTCTTCAGCCCGCCACTTACTCTCTTCAGCCCGCCACCTCTCCTCCCGGTCATTTTGTGCTTTCCTGCACTCTGACATTATTTGCCTCCACGCATTCGTCTGTGCTCTGTCAGTGTGGGAGGACAGCATGAGCTCGGAGAACATTTCATCTCGAGTGCGTTTTTTTTTCTTTCTAATCTTCACTAGCCTCTGGGAAGGAGAAGATCCTGTGATCATTGAAACACATGCAGCTGGTGGAGAAAAAAAAAGGGACAGCGGTATTTAAAAAGACACATTTTATAAAACAATGGCTACAGTCTTTCAGGGTAAACCTTGCTGTTAACATTACATACATAGCACATGTGCTTTTGTTACAAGGTCGCATTTTGCCTCCCCCCACCGCGTGGCTACCCCCTCAACCCTTCCCCCTCCCTGTGGCTAACAGCGGGGAACATTTCTGTTCAGCCGCAGGCAAACAGCCCAGCAGGAATGGGCTCCTCTGAGTGTCTCCTGAAGAAAAGCACCCTATTTCAACCAGGTGACCATGGATTGTATCTCACTCTCCTGAGGGTAACACAGAGAGATAAAGAACGGATGTTGTTTGAACGCCAGCAAACATACACTGCAATGCTTTGTTGTACAATGATTCCTGAGTACGTGTTACTGGCCTGGAGTGGTAAAGTGTCTTACCATGAAGGACGCAATAAGTCTGCCCTCCCCAGAAACCTTTTGCAAAGGCTTTGGGAGTATATCCAGGAGAGCTGCGAATGCCAGGGCAAATTAATCCTTTCACATGCTTGCTTTTAAACCATGTATAGTATTTTAAAAGGTACACTCACCGGAGGTCCCTTCTCCGCCTGCTGGGTCCAGGAGGCAGCCTTGGGTGGGTTCGGGGGGTACTGGCTCCAGGGTGAGAAACAGTTCCTGGCTGTCGGGAAAACTGGTTTCTCCGCTTGCTTGCTGTGAGCTATCGACAACATCATCATCATCTTCTTCGTCCCCAAAACCTGCTTCCGTATTGCCTCCATCTCAATTGAAGGAGTCAAACAACACGGCTGGGGTAGTGGTGGCTGAACCCCCTAAAATGGCATGCAGCTCATCATAGAAGCGGCATGTTTGGGGCTCTGACCCGGAGCGGCCGTTCACCTCTCTGGTTTTCTGGTAGGCTTGCCTCAGCTCCTTCAGTTTCACGCGGCACTGCTTCGGGTCCCTGTTATGGCCTCTGTCCTTCATGCCGTGGGAGATTTTGACAAATGTTTTGGCATTTTGAAAACTGGAACGGAGTTCTGATAGCACGGATTCCTCTCCCCATACAGCGATCAGATCCCGTACCTCCCGTTCGGTCCATGCTGGAGCTCTTTTGCGATTCTGGGACTCCATCATGGTCACCTCTGCTGATGAGCTCTGCATGGTCACCTGCAGCTTGCCATGCTGGCCAAACAGGAAATGAGATTCAAAAGTTCGCGGTTCTTTTCCTGTCTACCTGGCCAGTGCATCTGAGTTGAGAGTGCTGTCCAGAGCGGTCAAAATGGAGCACTCTGGGATAGCTCCCGGAGGCCGATACCGTTGAATTGTGTCCACAGTACCCCAAAGTCGACCTGGCAAGGCCGATTTAAGCGCTAATCCACTTGTCAGGGGTGGAGTAAGGAAATCGATTTTAAGAGCCCTTTAAGTCGAAATAAAGGGCTTCATCGTGTGGACGGGTGCAGGTTTACATCGATTTAATGCTGCTAAATTCGACCTAAAGTCCTAGTGTAGACCAGGGCCTAGTCTCTTAATGTTACCAAGTCCCGCAGCCTATGCAGCTTTTGGACAATCAAGGGCCTGTCTGGTTGATGGCCCAAGCAATGAACACTACATGAAACAGTCAGATATACCTTGTTCATTCCTCCTTGCCTGTTCAGCCACAATCCATGTGTGCAAAACACACCAGAAGGGCCAAGGAGAATGGGAACACAGGGAGGACACAATTCCAGCAACAGTGAAACTGCTACGGTGGCAATATTTGTAGTTGGGCTATTTTGCACTTTTGTTTGTTTGCTTTCTTAACATGCACTGTTTTTGTTTACTGTCTTTTACATCTTGATGACAGCTGGTCAGCCCTATAAAGGTTTTAAAATTATAATTTTTATGTACGTGCATGTTTAAAAGAAAGTGTCTAATTTGCAAACAAGGCTACATGAGCAGGTTCTATTAAATTAATTAAAATGAAACTTCATCAGAGTAATCCACAAACTGTGCGTTGAGGTATATAAACAGTTTTAATAAAATGCATAATAAAATTCATTAAAAGAAGTCTTCCTGAGCTGCCCCATCCTCAGCAATTGTGGGATGAATGGGCATAATTTAAGTGTGGAATAATTATACTATGTCATTCACCTTCATCCATGTCACCCTGCAAGCATATTATGTGGGCACACAAAGCATCTCTGATTTCCCTTATGTGTGTGGATCCTACCCCAGTAATGACAAGTGCACTTTCTGATTGCTTGCACCATTACAGCAATTCAGCAGTGTCTTGAGCCCACTTCTGGTGAAATGGCTCACCTTTGGCCTCACAGATGTTGTGCAGTGCATCACAGGCCACAGTAATGCACAAGACATTGACAGCATTGACATCCAAATGGTTCTGAAGGCACTGCCATGTGGATTTCAGTCTGCCAAATGCACATTCCATCACCATCCTACAACTACTGAGCATGTTGTTAAACCTTCTTTGGCCAGGCCCTCTGAGATCAGGATACAGTTTCATAAGCCATGTGTAGAAGGAAATACCTGCTGTCCCCTAGAATAACAGTGTGAACAGTGACTTCATTTATAACAATGTCCGTTGTGGGCGACCAGGGCCTGCATAATGATGGAATAGTACTCTTTGTGGTTTATGTTCTTGTGCTCCTTACAAAGGGCAAACTATGGTCATTGATAGCCCCAGCGCAGCTTGGGAAGCCCTTCTCTCAAAAACAGCAATTATTTCAGGGACATTGTTTATGTCCCCAATCTTTGGAAAAAACACAGTCCTGATTGCCTCACAAACCTCCACCACCACAATCCTCATAGTTGACTTGCCAACACCAAACTGGGTAGTCCTGTAGCAGTCTGGGATAGCCAGCTTCCAGGTGCAATAGAGGTCCCCTTCTGGACTAGCATGGCCTCCCTCTGTGTGTGGCCTGATGCTGGCGGATCAGGGCAAGCTGCTCACACAGCTCTGAGAATGTCTGCTTCCTCATGCGAAAGTTCTGGAGCCATTGCTGGTCATCCCAGGTCCCTGTGATCCCATCAGTCTATGCTCATGTCAGTCATCTAAAAGTTCAAGTCTATATATGGGGAATCTGCACTTATGCCAGAGCAACATCAGCTGGGTCATGGATGCTATCTGTGCCCCCATTTGAGGTGTGCCTTTGATAGGACAAATACTGTTGCCAAATTGTCCACCAGTGCCTTACAGATGTTCTTCCTGATTCCCAAAACAGGAGTGACAGCATGAGCAGAAGTCCTTCATTGGCACTGGAGCCATGTTGCTGGCTCCAGTTGCAGGGAGTGTGCACACCTAAAAAATGTCTTGGCTGATTGTGTTGATGGCCTAAGAGCACTTCCGGTCAAGTACTGTGGGATGGACAGACAGGTTTCCCACAATACACCATGAACCAAGCCCTAGAGCAGCTTTAGCTAGTAAGGGTGCAACGATCCCTGAGATATGCCCCAAGAAACCACAGCATCTGACTCGTGTGCGCATACTGCAGTATGGATGCATCAGCACAGATATGAGGCTCATGTATCAATGCTATGTGGATGTTCAAGTGCGAGCTTGGAAAGAGTGGGTCTGTAAGGGGGGGGAACATAGACCTGGATTTAGTATACAGTGTAGAGCTTGTACTCAGCTTCCTAACCTATGCTGAAGCCCATGCCACCACATCCACATTGCTATTGTTACCTATGCATGCTAGATTAAAGTTGTACTACAGTCAAACCTTCATTTGCAGTCCAGAAATACCCTAAAGGTGAGACACGCAGAGGCTACTTTGGCTGTTGGATTACAGTAAACTCTGAAGAGCAGGTCTGTTACTGCTCCATGATCTGTGTGGGAGTATTCTTCTCCACTTCCTCCAGTGACTCTGCCCAGCCTCCACCTTCACTACTCAAGCCCAGAGTTTGATTCAGAATTTGCCTGATATACCTCCCATTGAAATAAATGGAATCCTTTCCATTGACCTTAATGGACTTTGGATTTGTTAATAGGCATGATTTTAATAAAACAGATTGAGATTAATGAATTCTGCCACTAAATTCGTGCACTAATAATTATTCAAGTTCTCAAAATTAGTGTAAGTATGAAAATATGTATTGTACTTGGTAGCTGATTTGGCTCCATCTGTCCAATAAATATTACATACATAAAACTCCCTGTAATAGTTGTCTCTATCAAAACAACTACAGTCTGATTCCTTCAGAGCTATTATAGTTTATCACTTTATATTTTGTTGCATACTTTTATAGCACTAAACAATAAAAATGTATTTAACCAGGAAAATAAGTACTACATAATGCCTGTAGTGAGGCAGAGTGGCATCCCTCCGAGACTGACAGAAAGGGACCACTACACTCCCCCTGGTGGGCGGAACCAAACCAGCCCTGCCCCTGCTGGAAGTGCTGGGGCGGGACAGAAAATATAAAGAGAGCGTCCCACAATTCAGTTGGGATGGAGGCCAATGTCTCAAGCCCTCCAGGACTCCGGACCAGGTCCTCAGCCACCCCCATGCCCTGCCACCGAAGGGGTCCGAGGATGGAAAGGAGTTACTGGGACTACTGTTGGCTGCCTACCTAGAAGCCGCTCAGGACATGTGGCCAATGGAGCCATGCCAACAAACTGCAGTAAGAAGTAGCCCAGAGGAACCAGACAGTGTGGTTGTGCTGCCTGGAAGCGAGTCAGTGTGTTTCAGTGGGATCCCTGCTGACCCAGTGGCAAAACTACCTGCCACTGTTAAGGCCCTGGGCTGGGACCCGGTGGAGTAGGTGGGCCAAGGTTCCCCCACCCCCTGGGTGGTGGCTTACTCACCCCAGGCTGGAAGACCTGTGCCTGGTTTGTGGACTGCCCCAGCCAGGAGGCCGCAGGCCCCTAGACTAGAATTGCTGTTTGTCCCTTCCAGGAGGCTCTGGGCTAAAGACTGTGTTGTGTGGCCCCACACAGAAGGCCAGAGCTTCTAGACCGCTGATGGACTGTTTGCTGTCTGACACAGTGAGGCAGAGCGGCCCTCCTCTGAGCCTGACAGGGAGAGACCATGACAGCCTAAATATGCATATCAGTTTACACAAGACCATCCTTTTTCAGAACTGCTGCTGTCTCTAAGGGCAAATAAACTTATAATCTAGACAACATTTTCTTTCCTGTTTCTTTTTAAAAACCTCAAAGAGCACTGTCAAGAGAATCAGCATAAATTAAAAAAATGTGATGCTAACAGCTTGCATTACTAATTTACTCCACTTATCCTATTTACTTTTTGTACTTGCTCATCTTGAACAGTGAAACTAAACCGATCAGTTTACTTTCTATGTTTTGTGCACTAGCATAATGGCTGTTGTGTTTGGGTTACCAGCACGCAGGAGAATGTTTAGGACTCTTTCCTGCTTCACCTCTCTCCCTCTCCCCTCCAAAAAAAAAGAATCTGTTTGCTGAAATTAAGAATAAATTAAATTCAAACATACACATTTAAAAAAACAAACACACAAAAAATTAACTCTAAAATCCAAATCTAAAATCCAAGTGGCACTAAACTGTTTGGCCACTTTGGCACTAAACTTCACAGACAAAGAAAAATTTTGGAAGAAGTACACAAAGAAAAACGATAGAATTCTTTCACAAGCCAACAGATGTCAGTTCAAAGTTAAGGTTGATGCTAATGTTTTATGCCACACAAAATTGGGTTGTGTGTTGATTTCTGCCACAAACTAAACATTATTTATAACATTGTTTTTTGTACAAATATTTGCTGCCTTACTGAAGCAAAATCAGTTTAATGCTTTCTATATCCTTGGAGGTTCAACACAGGACTTTACAATTCTGCACTCTTATCCCTTAGTTTCTCGCTGTTCTTAGCTAACATTATGCCAAGGGTACAGTGAATATAAAGGTACAAACTAGGGCTGTCGATTAATCGCAGTTAACTCACGCAATTAAGTAAAAAAAATTAATCGCAATAAAAATTAATTGTGATTAATTTCAGCTTTAATCACACTGTTAAACAATAGAATACCAATTGAAACGTATTAAATATTTTTGATGTTTTCCTACGTTTTCAAATATGTTGATTTCAATTACAACAGAATACAAAGTATACACTGCTCACTTTGTATTATTATTTTTTATTACAAATAGTTGTACTGTAAAAATGATAAACAAAAGAAATAGTATTTTTCAATTCACCTCATACAAGTACTATAGTGCAATCTCTTTATCGTGAAAGTGCAACTTAAAAATGTAAATTTTTTTGTCACATAACTGCACTCAAAAACAGAACAATGTACAACTTTAGAGCCTACAAGTCCACTCAGTCCTACTTCTTGTTTAATCAACTGCAAAGACAAACAAGTTTGTTTACATTTATGGGAGATAATGTTGTCCACTTCTTATTTACAGTGTCACCAGAAAGTGAGAATAGGCATTTGCATGGCACTTTTGTAACTGGCATTGCAAGGTATTTACATGCCAGATATGCAGGGCCGGTGCAACCACTAGACGAACTAGGTGGTCGCCTAGGGCACCAAGTGGTTGGGGGCGGCCAAAAACATGCTCCGGGGAGGCGGTGGAGCAGAGGTGAGCTGGGCAGGGGGGTGCGGGGAGGACCGCCTGCAGCAAGTAACGGGGGGGGGGGGCGGCGCGCAGGGGAACCGCTCCCCGCCCCTGCTCACCTCTGCTCCCCCTCCTCCCCTGAGCACGCTGCCCTGCTCTGCTTCTCTCCATCCCAGGCTTGCACGCCAAACAGCTGATTGGCGCTGCAAGCCTGGGAGGTGGGAGAAGTGGTGGCGGCGGTGTGCTCCGGGAGGAGCCGGAGCAGAGGTGAGCTGGGGCGGGGAGCTGCCGCACGGCGGAGAGTCGCCGCATGCGGCTCTCCGGGCCGAGGGGAGCTGCCGCAGAGGGGCACCGAGGGGGGGGGGGCGAGGTGAGCTGCCGCAGGGGGGTTGCCGAGGGGAGCTGCCGCAGGGCGGGCGCTGAGGAGAGGGAGAGGCAGAGGGAGGGGGGCCGAGGGAGCACCTCAGGGCGGAGGGGGGGCGGGGTGCTGCCGCAGGGCTCCTGGAGGTGGGGGGGGGCGCAAGGTGGAAGTTTCCCCTAGGGCGCGAAACAACCTTGCACCAGCCCTGCAGATATGCTAAACATTCATATGTCCCTTCATGCTTCGGCTACCATTCCAGAGGACATGCTTCCATGCTGATGACGCTCGTTAAAAAAATAATGCATTAAGTAAATTTGTGACTGAACTCCTTGGGGGAGAATTGTATGTCCCCTGTTCTGTTTAACCTTCATTCTGCCATATATTTCATGTTCTAGCAGTCTCGGATGATGACTCAGCACGTTGTTTGTGTTAAGAACACTTTCGCTGCAGATTTGACAAAACACAAAGAAGGTACCAATGTGAGATTTCTAAAGATAGCTAGAACACTCGACCCGAGGTTTAATAATCTGAAGTGCCTTCCAAAATCTGAGCAGGACGAGGTATGGAGCACGCTTTCAGAAGTCTTAAAAGAGCAACACTCCGATGCAGAAACTACAGAACCCGAACCACCAAAAAAGAAAATCAACCTTCTGCTGGTGGCATCTGACTCAAAGATGATGAAAATGAACATGCATCTGTCTGCACTGTTTTGGATTGTTATAGAGCAGAACCCATCATCAGCATGGATGCATGTCCTCTGGAATGGTGGTTGAAGCATGAAGGGACATATGAATTTTTAGTGCATCTGGCATGTAAATATCTTGCGACGTTGGCTACAACAGTGCCATGTGAACGCCTGTTCTCACTTTCAGGTGACATTATGAACAAGAAGCAGGCAGCATTATCTCCTGCAAATGTAAACAAACTTGTTTGTCTGAGCAACGGGCTGAACAAGAAATAGGACTGAGTGGACTTGTAAGCTCTAAAGTTTTACATTGTTTTATTTTTGAATGCAGGTTTCTTTGTACATAATTCTACATTTGGAAGTTCAACTTTCATGACAGAGATTGCACTACAGTACTTGTATTATGTGAATTGACAAATACTCTTTCGTTTGTTTTTTACAGTGCAAATATTTGTAATCAAAAATGAATATAAAGTGATCCCTGTACATTTTGTAATTGAAATCAATATATTTGAAAATGTATAAAACATCCAAAAATATTTAAACAAATGGTATTCTATTATTGTTTAACAGTGCAATTAATCGCACGATTGTGATTAATTTTTTAAATTGCACGATTAATTGCTTGACAGCCCTAGTAGAAACATTAGAAAATTTAGTTTTTCAGTTTTAATTTTTTTCCCTAAAAGACCCACATCATAACCCCAAATTTTGACAAACAAATGTCCAAAATATGATTCTCCAATCCTGCAAACATGGATATGTTTAACTTTACTCACATGAGTAGTCCCATTGAAGTCAATGTCTTTGCTGCATTATATTATAGCTTTCTAAACACATAGGGTCCAATTTCTAGGACCACTCCACCTGTTTGGTGCCATTCACAAAGCAACCAGAAAGTTGGATTATCCAGGTCCCTAAAGACTTCATTTGTTTAAGGGGAACCCACACATTACACAGAGCTAGCATAAGTGGCTCTATCAAAGTGCCCAACGTAACCCCATGGAAGAAAAGAAGTGTAAGTCAAGTCATCACCAAGCTAGTGGCAAGCCATGGCTGTTAGAATATACCCTTTGTGTTGTGGGCAGTTAGGAGTAACTGAAAGCAACATCCATGTTACTCCAGGGCCCAGACATGCCCTTGGCCAATGGCAAGATCAGGGGAATGCAAAGGTGGCTAAGAGACACCCCAATTGCTGTCACCCCAAATGTGCTGACCGTATGTCAGCCCATATGGTATACTTCCTGGTGAAAGATGTGTTTAGAAACCAGTAATATAAATGGAAACTGATTTAGAACACTTGTTGGGTTATGTTTGTTTGTTTGTTTGTTTACAGTGGAGAGAGGGAACATTTCTGAAAAATAAATATAATACATGCAATAAATGTAAGTGCTGATTTTGAGCACTTGCATTGAACAACAATGGGGAGGGCATTTTTCACAACTGATCAGTTGTTTGGATTAAAAAATCCTAGTGGAAGAGACACAAGTGATCTGACCTCTCATTAAACAAGAGTAGAGTACACATGGCATGATACTGTTTCCCCTTCTACTACTAGTACATTGTTATGTGTGATGTCTCCGATGGGCTTGATTCTGCAACCACTGAAGACAACTGGGGCTTCACTAGTGATTTCTACAGGAGAAGGGAATTGGATCCAGCAGTAGAAGGGGGATGGAATGGTGAAAGAAGGTTCCATAGGAGTTGGAAATGGGAAATCAGCAAGGACCCAGATGGAGGGAACAGATAGAGAAGGAAGATTAATAGAAAGCAAGACACGGTGTGTGAGAAGGGGAGAAGAAGCTGAAGACAGACTAATCAGCAGTTCAAAAGAATAACTGGCAGAGGTGAGAAGAGCAGTGGACGCATCAAAGAAAGAAAAATGGATTGAAAAACTCATCTGATGTCTCAGTTACTACGAGTCTGGTAATAAAAATTTTCCTGGCTCAGCAGGTTGCTGTGTGGAACATGCTAGCTAAGTAGGATTAGTCAAATAGCTGCTGGTAGCATGTCTGCATTCACACAAGTGTTGATTAATCTTGATTTCTTAAGGTTTGTAGTCATCATGAAGATCACCACCACAATTCTGGCTATAAGATGGCCTCAGGGTCTTGCTGAGATGATAGCCATCCATAGTCATTCTTTAGTTTAGACTGGTTTTCGGTATCTATCTGACCTGGGAGCAGGAGCCCAGGACAGGGACTCTGTGCTAAGGCACATGGTCTTTCCTGGAACAACAGCTGTTAAAAAATATGCATTGTCCTGAATACTTAAAGGAACTACAGAAATCTCACTCTGAAAGATGGTCTTGATTTGTTTACTATGGTTACATACACAAAAAAGTGTCGGGGGGGGAGGGGCAGTCTCATGATTTCTGTGAGTCTGCATGTGGACTCTTGTCATGAAAAGTGTTCACTCTGTCTGTTCATAAAAATGTATAGATTTTAAGGTCAAAAGGGACCACAATGACCAATTAGTCTGACCCCCTGCATAATGAAGGCTACAGCATTTAATCTGGTGAATTCTGAATATAAACCAAGAACATGTAGTTGAACTAGAAGTAAGGCTTTTAGAAAGTCATCTAATTTTTATGTAAATACTCTAAATGATGGAGAATTTAACACATCTCTTGGAGTCTCTAAAAACATATTAATTTCTGATTTCTATTCCTTAGAAAGGGAAGGAAAAAATAATTTCAGGCAGTCTCAGTCAATCACTACTAGTTCCCTTTAGGCAAGTGGATCAGAACGCAGGGGATCAGATCTTTTTTTGGTGGGGAAGAAAGGAAAAAGGAAGAAGAAAAGAGGGTATTCACCTTGTGATATTGGTGAAAATGTTTTGTGAAAGATGCTTTTACAATCCACTGAAAAAGGAAACTTCTGTATGTGTTTCTGCGATTAATTTAGGTGCCTATGCTCCTGCTTAGACTCAGGAGAGGGAACAATTCTTGATCCTGATAGCATTATTTTGGCCCAAGCGGATACAGTACTTTAGTTCTTTTACAGACATGGCCAGCGATATTCCCTCTGAACCAAGACACCTCACTCTCTCATCTTGGGAATTCTCTCAGCTACAATGTGCCTCTCTTCAAGCAACAATCCATAGGAAAGGTGTTGACAGACAGGTGTTCTCAGTCCTCCTGGCTTTCAAGGAAGGAATTTATCAGAAGGACATACCATTTTAAAGGGAAAGGTTTATGGTGTGGTGCACACAAGGCCTTATATGCCCCTACATCAACAATGTTCCAATCTCCTTTCCATTTGACATCTACTTTAAAGTCTGTCCCTCCATGTTCATTTGGTAGCTAAAAGAAGGCAGAACAATGTTTTGCAACTGTTTGCATCACATTATGTAGGGCTTAATGATTTTGGCCCCTCCCCTATATTATTAAGCCACTGGTGTCATGGTATATAAATGTAGTCCTGACAAAGCTCCTTTTGAGCCATTCACTACCTGTGAGTTCAAGTTTCCTGATGATGGCTCATTTCTAGAAGACAGATTTCACCTGATAGGATAACAGAGATTGAAGCTCTTGATTGATACATATTATACCAAATTTTACAAAAATAAGCAGAATTAGGAATCATCAACAATCCTTTTAGTAAATGTTGACAGACTTCCTTTTATCAGCATATTGTCCATGATGTATGTTCAGATGTGAGGGTCCTTAAGGTTTTCCTTGAAATGTACTAGAGGCCTCAGAGAACCAGCTCATCTTCAACTGTAAGATACCAATTTCTTCATCAATGAAGTCAATAAGTGGACATGGCCGAGGAGCTTCTGATTGTATTCCTCACTGGTTGTGTCCTACCTTGCTTGTAGTTTGAAGGTCTTATGTAGGTCTGTGGTCTCTGAGGTTTTCATTGCCAGCCTCAGGAACATTACAGGCAATGCACTAGATTTTGGATTCAGCCTTTCTAGGGAGAAATCAAGCTTCCATCTTCAGGCCTATGTTATCTATTTTTCAGACTGGGGGGATGCCCAGGGCCAAGCTCTCCTATTATGATTGATTTGGTCCTTTCAAGAAGTCCCTACTCTGGCTAACTTGGATGCATTTTCTTTTTCGGGTCCATATGGAGTCTCTCAAGGACTCTTGTATTTATGCTTCATTGTTGTAGGTATCTACTGCAGCCTTTTATTTAAGAAAAAGCAAAATAACATAGCTGTTATTTTTCAATAGGTCTTTGTTAAGAGAGACCTATTGTGTAGCCTATTTTATTTTATTTGCACTATCCTTCAAGCTACTTACTGTCCTTACAGGATTCTTATGTTTAGAGAGTATCTTTAAAGAAGAGAAAATTACTTACCTTGTAATTCTGCTTCTTTGAAGATATTATCTCAGGATTCTCATTCTCCCACCTAGCTCCCCTAAGTTTGGAGGATGCTGTTTTCAAATAGCGTTTCCATTCGTGGTGCTCAGCATTAGAATATCCTCAAGAGTTTGTTTTTGTATACCATCCCTAGTGTTAGGAAATGTATTTTAGTATTAGTACTTCACCTTTCTGTTAAAAAAGAAACTGATAATTGATGGTATCAATTTGCTTTCCAAGTAAAAAGGCGGAAGTTACATCTGCTGGTGCGTGTGTGATTGTGAGAGAACTCTCTCTCTGCAACTTGTCGGCTTTGGGGATTCTAGCTAACCTCATGATGGAAGCCTCTCTCATCTTAATCTGATGCAAAATTACTCCTCCCATCCTCACCCATTTACAGACTCTGGGGTACCTGCTTCTTTTTGTTCTGCCTTTTGGTAACTTTTCACTGCTTCCATCAGACAAGAGGAGGAAGTGTTTTCTCCCAGCGAGAGCAAACCCATTGTCCGAAGGTGTTTTACTTTGAATAGACGATCAGTTGAGTACTGATCACTCACCATTGTCTCTGGCCTGGCAGAGAGTAACACAGTCCTGCTATCTCATGGTGGATCCACATACATATATAGGCTTCTCATGACACAGTAATTTCATGATTCAGTTTAATAAAATCTCAGACAATTCAGAAGTGATATGGAGAAAACCCCCAAATCGTCATGCAAAGCAAGTAATTTTCCTATTCAGATGAGGCACAGTTTGGTTCATAGGGGCAATTCCTCAGAACTATCAGAAGTGGAGTAAAAGTATTTGAAGTAGCAGATATGAGAGATCTACACACTATACTCTGTCTCCAATGCTCTTTAGCTATATGTATGGTAGGAATAGAGCAAAAACAAGAAGTACAACTGTGTTGAGTATGGAAGAGATGAGAAAGAAACAGATAGTTGGTGAATTGCAGTTGTTAATGTACTGCTACTGTGCTCTCTATAGAAGGCTCTCATTCCTGCTCTCTGTTCCTACTGTCTGGTTGGATTGACTCCTCTGGGACCTATGAGGCTGCAGGGGGCAGTAGGTGCCCATATACTAGTTCAGAAACCACTTCTATGCTAGAGGTTATTGTTTAGAAAATTCAAACTAATTGGCATGATAAGTTATAGAAGTGTTGCCAAAATGTAAAGGAAAAGAGACCTCAGCTCTTTATCAGAGGTAGATACAACACATTGTTTTGGTCGTTTAATCTCATATACATTTCTCACTAAGTATCAGGTTGTTGTATAGATTTCATGCTATATTCACCATTATCCTCGTGCACAGGTTTTTCGTTGCTATTGTTTGAAGTCTTTGATCATTTCTCATAATTGATGAAATATCTCCTTCTTCCCTCCTATTTTAGACAACAGAGTAAACAAAATCTCTCCACTTCAGTCTTTTCTGTTATGCTGTTATGGGTTTGTGTGTTTCCACTTCTTGTTAGTTATCGTTGTATATGTGTGGACAGCATACCTTATCTTTACACATATCTGCATTGTGAGATATCCGTTATGGTCATGTGACTATCCTGCTTGTGGTTATTTTTACCTTTCTTCTCAGTGTCTCATATATCATGCTTTTAGGTTTTGGTCTAATGTTTTTAGCATCACTCTGTTAGGTTATGTCTATACTGTGTACCTTACAGCAGCCCAGTTGTGCCGCTACAGCCATGCCATTGTAAGGTACGCAGTGTAGCCTCTCTTTGCTGGCTGGAGCTCTCCTGCTGGCAAAATAAAACTACCCCCAATGAAGCGCACTAACTTTGTCGGAGGGAGAGCATCTCCCACTGACAAAGCGCTGTCCACACCGGCGCTTTTTGTCCTTAAAACTTTTGTTGGTCAGGGGTATGTTTTTCTCACTCCTGACCGACAAAAGTTTTAACAACAAAAGGACAATGTAGACATGAGTTGCAGGCCTTGTGTAAGAAGGGTGTTACAGACAGCAACTATGACCCTAAATTTTTTGGAGGAGGAGTTGTGCCTTGTTTATAGGTGTTCTCTGCTCTTAGAGAACAGATGGTGCTATAACCCATGCTGCAGACTGACAACTTACTCACCCTAACTGGAAATGACAACTCTGTTTCACACCAACTTAAAACAATTGTTTTCCTTCTACATTTTCATGAAAACATGCATCGGAGGAAAGAGGTAGGTGTGTGTCTCACTCTAGCCTGGTGCTTAAGAGTATTGGCCTGGACTACACGAGACACAAATTCGAGTTCCTGCTCCGTTTGATTCAGAGCAAGAACATGAACCTAGGTCTCCCCCACATCCCAGCTAAATATCCTAACCTACCCACCTATAGAGCCTCTGCCCAGGACCCAAAAAATTTCCACATGAAAGTTACATTTAATCTTTGCCAAGACAGCATATTTTGCCAAAACATTTCAGCCAGCTGTTCTCACTGCAGCTATTCCTAATATTACGGGGCTTAATACAAACTATCTACCCGCCACATATGGTCCCTGCTTCTCCCACACCTGATGAGCACCCAGGACCACCACATTTGGGGATTGCTCTACTCCCTGCACTCAGCTATCCTGCAGTTTTTCTTCTATAACAGTTGTTCCTCTTTGGAAACAACTCTCCACTGAAGCCAGTACCTGGGAAAATGCTGCACACTCTAGCAGTTCTCACATTTCCAGTCTCTACATGGTGTTCCCAGCAATCGGGAGCAGCATCTGCATTCAAAGCAGGAACCAATGGACACTGATGACATCATCAGTATTTTCTACAGTTTTGAAGAGCTATTCTCTCCTCCATTCTGATTACGTTTGCTCCAGTCTCTTCACCTTGGCTTCACTCCTCACCTACTCAGTCACCTTCTCCCACTTTCTTTCACTTATCCCCACTCACTATAACCCCCTAAACACCTCCCCCAAAATAAAAGGAACAGACATGCCATTTGCTACGATTGGATTGTTCACAACGCTTCCTCTAGACCGTCAGGTTACATCATATAGCCTTGGGGGCAGGGACCATCTGCTTTGTTTGAGCAGCGCCTAGCACAGCGGAGCTCCCCCCTTCTCGCCCGCTCCCTCATGCTAGGGAAACAACATGAACGATAGAGGTAGCCTGTAGCGCCTGCACTGCATGGGCTGTACCTGGCCCTACTCCCCTGTGTGTGGGGGGTGGGGGAGGGTGCGACTGGCAGATGCCCAGATGCTCCTGCACCCACCCCTCCGTGGGGCAGCCAAGCCCCATAGGTCCAAGGCCCGGTTCTGCCCCAGCCGCACAGCTGAACGCCCCGGAGTAGCCCGGCTGCAGCCCCAGCGACCAGCTCCCGGTCGGGCGTCGCGCCCCCTTGGTAGAGGTGGGGGGAGCGCCGCAGGCAGAAAAGGGCCCCGACGAAGCCCACGTGACTCCACAGGGAAGTAGCTCCGTCCCGGCGGTAGCGTGAACATATCGTTCCGCTTCCCTGTGGCCTGCTCACCGTTTGCTTCCCGGGACGGATCTCCCACCCTCTCTACGATCAGAGCGTTTCCCCGGGTGCAGGAGCGCGCCGAGGAGCGGGCGGCGCACCGGAAAGAGGAACAGCGGTAGTGGGCGACAGCGGGACGCTGATGTGGCGGGACTATTTCTCCTTGGCGGCGGAGGAGGCGGGGGGCGGAGCCAGAACCGTCTCTCCTCGGAAGCTGCAGCCATGATGGAAATTTGAGGCGCTCAGTGTCGCTCGGGCGCGGAGGAGGCCGGGGCTGATGAGAGCGGGCGGCTTGCAGCCCTGTACGCACCGCAGCGCCTGAGCCCGCGCAGACTCGCTTCTCCGTGCGAGCTGCAGCCGGACGCGCCGCCTTCTCCTCCCGCGAGGCAGGGAGCGCCCGCCCGCCCGGCTGCGCGGCCCCATCGCGCGGGCTGCGCCGCCGCCCCGGGCGGGGAGCGGAGCGGAGCGGGACGGGGGGGCCCGACCCGCTGTCACCATTTCTGGGGCCCGGCGCGTTGGAGAGTTCCCCTCTCCGCCTCCATCGCCTCAAAGACGGCGGCGGCGGCGGCGGCACATTCAGGGACCTGGGCCGACTCTAAACCCTTCCGCCGCCGCCGCCGCCGCTCCAGCGCCGCTCGGGGCAGCTGGGGAAGGAGGGGGCCGCCGCCGCCGCCGGGAGCAGCCGCTGCCGCCGCAGGGGGAGGAGGGTTCGCTGCTTCCCCTGTCCGCCGCCTGCGGGCCTCGGGCTGAGCCGCAGAGGCAGGCCCTGTCCACGGTGCCATCCAGCAGTAACAGCAGCCATTACCCGGTCGCCGTCCAGAGCCCAGCGGCCCCCGCTACAGCAGCGGGGAGAGGGGAACCCGCCTCAACCAAGGCGAGGGCCATCTGCATCCTGCAGAAACCGTCACCGCTGCCCTGCCTGTCCTCGCTGTTTCTGAGCAGCCCCCGGCTCCCAGACATGACCGCCATCATCAAAGAGATCGTCAGCAGGAACAAAAGGAGATACCAAGAGGATGGTTTCGACTTAGATTTGACCTGTATCCTTGTCCGACCCGCTCTGGCGCTTTGCTCGCCGTTCCTCTGGGAGCCGTGATCATCTCCCCAGCGACCTGTCGTGTTAATGCTGAGCAGGGATGCGTGTCTGGTCTCCTCCCCTCCCCCTTCCCCAGTGCTGCCATGTTCCTGACTGAATCTGCTTGCTCCCCAGTGCAGCCAGAGCCCAGTCGGGCAGGCTGAGTGCTCGGCCTAGGCCCTGCACCCAGGATAGAAAAGAGATTAAAATGAAAATGAGTGCTGCACCTACAGCTATTGCATCAGACGTGTATAGCAATTACCTAGTGTGTCTGCCTGTGTTGTTTGTATAGCTATGGTCGGCATAATTATTTCGAGCAAAATCAAATTAAAAAGTCAAATGTGTGGCTAGGTCTGTACAGTTATTGTGATTGTAAAATGGTCAGTTTTTAGCAACCGTATTACTTTGTTTTGTGAAAAATTGATGCAGTCTGTTACAGAAAAAGCATATCCCAGGTCGAATGTTGTCTGTCTTCCAGTTGGTTCATGTAGGATTAGGCATGAACATTACCTGTTCTATAGTTGTGTTTTAGGTTCTGTTTCTTATATAGCTCAAAATAGAGATTGAGTAGCTATTTGGTCCCTAATGATGATGATATGCAGATTATTGGGCATTATATTTAGCAAATGGTGATTGCAGAGATTAACACTGGTGCTCATTTGAAATTAAAGCATTTTAGTGTGGCCTGTATTGACATTTCTCTTACTTAGGTGTCCTGTCCCATTTACAGTGATTTCATTGCTCATGTTCAGAATAGTGCTTGTTATCTTGATGTTTGATTTTAGTTCAAGTATAAAACGTAATTGTCCTATTGTGCTGCATGTAGTGATGCCTTTTTCAATTACTAACTTGACTACTTGAATCGGAGACATAATTTTAGTGGATGTGTAGGTTTGATTTGCTGTTACCTGGGTCTTTGTGTAAATACAAAATATGTACTGACAGTGAACAAAGCATACGTTTCCAGTTTTTGACTAAAAATAAGTTTGTTTGAATATAAGAACATAAATAACTATCCATATTAATTTAAAAATTAATCTCTTTAAACACTAATTTGTCCATTTAGTGATATTATATACTGGTAGGTCTTGTGTGCATTAATGTACCTATGCCTATGTGTGTGAGGACATTTCACAAATGAAAATAGGGGATGAGGTTCTTTTTGTCAGCTGACTGATATGTTTTGAATACATAGGACTCTGAGAAATGTGTTCAGGGATATGTAATCTAACTCTGTTAGGACTAAGAAGTCAAACCATGAAACATTAGAACTGCATAGTCCTTTGAACAGATGTAGTATAGTAGCAGCAGTGGACATGTTTGGCTTTGAATGTGTGTTGCAAAGTTAATAGTTTAATACATTACAATACAACCTTATATACTATCAGAATTAAGTTCTGTTTATCACATGCTATTAACTAAAAGTAGAATTTGCTATTATGAAATACCTTTAGTCAAGCATTAAAACTGTCTTAAGTATTGAAAATGGTATTCATTTTTTCAGAAGAAGGTTTGAGTTTACAATGAGTTTACAGTAACATCAAGATAAACTTACTGCTCTTCAGACTGTTATGAGCTGAGTTGCATCACAGATACTAGATTTCTTCTGTATGGAGAGAGCGAAGTGTCTGTAGTACAGAATATGTACTGTTAAATTATTTGGGTCTCAGCCTAAAATTTTGAGGACTATTAAACAAAATGTGTGATCCCAAGAAGTGACCAATTAGATTTTTAAAACACTAGCTGCTACTTAGTAAAGCATTTGTTTTTTAGTCAATATTTTTCATTCTGTTTTGGGAACATACTGATTGATTACAGAATAGCTATTATTTCAGACTTCCATTTTAAGTTCTTTAAACTTCTTATTTCTCTTTAATGTGGATAGTAATACAGACCTGGATTTTCAAGATATAGGTTAATATTATAAAACCTGCAAGACTAATTTCTTGCTCTAAAATAAAACTGACAGACTTCAATTTTATTGGTACACTAAATAGTGTACGTACTTATGACTTCTATAATGATGGTAAAAATGGAAAACAAATAGCAAGAAACCTGATTTCATACTTCTCAGGTTTAGGGATTGTCTTTAAAACATGTTTTCTAAAATGTGTGTCATAAGGACATACTATAACAAAACAGAACTTTCTTTTAACTATTCATCTGCATATGCTTATTTTTGGCTTCTTGGCAAGAAGATTCTTGAATTTTAGTTAATGATTTTCTCACTTATCCGGCTCAGAGTTTTGAATGATACATTCAGTATTGTTACAAAATTTGTCTACTTTGTACTTTGCAGACTTAAAAAAATTCAGACCTATTTTTTTTTAGGTTTACATTAGAAGTTTGTGAGAAGACGAAGTAATTTGACATTAAAACCAGAAGTTGGCTATTGGTTATTGAAGTTTATGGAAAGATTGGTTTTAGAAATAGTTCAGAATATTTCACAGAGGAGTTACTATCAAAATAGTATGAAATACTGTTTTTAATAATATTCTGTGTTCACTGTAGAAGATTCTGAATAGATAATGAAGAAGGCTCCATGTACTGAATGACAAAATATAGTTGGATGTATTAGAATGCTAAACCTGATAAATAGGTGAGCCTTTGATTTTTTTTATCACTTTTGTGAAGGCTTCACAAGGAAGCCCTTTGACAAAGTTGTTAGTGGGGTAGCTAGTCCTATCCAGTACCTCAAAAGTTATACTAAGTTGTTCTCTCTCTAACTTAATCATTCTTTATTCATGTAATCTGCAAATTAATCTTAGTTGAGTTAACTTTTTTTGTGTCTTTTGTGGGTAGAGATTGCTCATAACTTTGAGAAGGAAAGACTAGATTTTAAATGTAGCACAGAAGGAGGTGTACGATCATATGATCTAAGCCGGGGCAGGCAAACTTTTTGGCCCGAGGGCTACATCAGGGTTGCGAAATGGTATGGAGGGCTGGGTAGGGAAGGCTGTGCCTCCCCAAACAGCCTGGCCCCCTCCCACTTCGTGCCCCTGACTGCTCCCCTCAGAGTTTCCAAACCCCCCTGCTCCTTGTCCCCTGACTGCCCCCTCCCGGGACACTGCCCCGCCTCCTATCCACACTCCCCACCCCCTGACAGGTGCCCCTGGACTCCCAAGCCCTATCCAATCCCTCCTCCTGAATCTCCACCCTATCCAACCGCTCCCTGTCCCCTGACTGCTCCTCAGGGCTCCCTGCCCCTTTTTCAACCCCTTGGCTCCCTGCCCCCTTACCATGCTGCTCAGAGCGGCAGGACTGGCTTATTAGAAAGCCTGGGAGGTGGGCGGGCAGGTGCAAGTCGTGCTGCCCGGCAGGAACGGAAGGCCAGAGCGCTCCCTGCGGGGGAGGGGCCAGGGGCTAGCCTCCCCGGCTGGGAGCTCAGGGGCCAGGCAGGATGGTCCCACTGGCCGGATATGGCCCGTGGGCTGTAGTTTGCCCACCTCTGATCTAAGGACTGTCAGCTTTTTGGATTTTGATGTTTCTTGTGCTTTTAATGTCAGAAGTCAGGGTGTGTCTTTTTCTTTTAAAACGAACATAGATTCACATTCCTAAACTCATTTTACAGGCCGTAAAAAGTCCCTTTTAACTACAAAATGTTCTTTTGGGGCTGGATTGAAATTGTGTATGGTAGTGGTATTAATCCTGGGATGTGACCAGAGATGTTTTTATATGTAGATCTTGCATTATATGATCAAAAGTTCATAAACTAATCACTTAACAAGTGTCATACTATAAAATCAGTTTAAATTATTCATGCAGAAAGAAGATTTTAACTTGATTACACTGATTTGTACACATTACACAGGCTGAACTGCTAAACAAATTTCTTGTATGTCACACTTCAACATGTACCATTTGTGAAAGTTTTTATACATCCTGGGAATAGCGGTAGAAAGGGATGTCTTAAACATTATATCCATTCATTTTAAAAAAGTAATTTATCATATTTTCACCTGCCTCTGATTCCTTCTACCATATTTATCTCTACGTCAGCTTGAACAGTGTTAAGTATGCTTTGTGAAATAGGTGGGGGGCAAGGGGAAAATGTAACTTTTTTATATTCCTGGTTTCCCTTTAACATATAGTGACATCTTAACTTTTTACAATGCTTAATAATTTTACTAAGCTTGAATACCTGCTATTTCTGAAACTATGTACTTTCATCAACCACACAAATAAAAAAAAAAATTAAGTGGTAACAGTTGGATAGAAGGGTCTCATGTAACTTTGATTGAATGCATGTGTTTTAGATGTAGTCTGTAGAAAGTTACTTAAATCTTTTGTGGAGTTTTTAGTCAGTTAAGAAGTCTAAAAAATAACAACGTGGTTGGTTGGTACCTATATTATATACCAGTTCGCAACTTTAGGCAGGCAAATTATGATCACTGCATTTTAAAGTGTTCATTTCAAACCAAAGTTCCATCCTGCATTGAGATCAGCTGGCAAGGACACCTGTACTGATCCTGAAGCCGGACTAGGATCCCAGTTGTGTGGATAGTGACTTTTATCCATATTAGTATCAATGAACTCCTATAAAAGTTCTTACTATTATTACATTTAAAAATAATTGTGCATATATTAGTTACTTAAATCAAAATTCTGAACAGAAGTTTCACAATGTAATTAACTAATTTTTTTCTGTTAGTACTGTCAGAGCAGTGTGCATTTTTGAATGAAATCTTAAAATGATCATATAACTTCACTATAAATTGTTGCTTCTTGGTTTTAGGAAAATCTGAAGTAATGGTGTGATGTCTTTATTGAATATTTAAAAATCTAATATTCCATTAAAAATAGAACAACTATTTGTCCAGTCTTTATAACTGAGGCACAATATATGAAATATTGTTGTTGTTAAATATTAAATAGTTTGTTTTAATTGATATGAAAGTACTAAAATCCCCTATATTATTCAGGACTCTAAGTGTACTAGTAAATCATTGCATTTACTTAATTTACTGGTTGAAAAAATATTCCTGTTTAGGTATGTATTATGTTGCTTAGCAATATTAAAAGCTTGACCTGTTGGAATTGCTCTCGGAGAGTTATCTAGGAAGTTGCATTTTGATCATGAAATATTAATTTCAGTATCACTGTGAATTACTCGTATATCCTCTTGTAGTATTGTACCTAATAGCTTTTATTTTTAAATGTGCACCAGAAGAGTGCTAGGTCACTAGCCTGGGGCACGGGAAACCCAGCTTCAGTTTCCTGGTCCACCGCCGACTTCTTGTGTGAACTTTGGGCAAATCACTGCCTCCTTTTCCCCATCTGTAAAATGTGTTAATAGTACTTCCCTACTTCACAGTAGTGTGTGTTGAGGATAAAAAGATTTTGACATGGTCAGGTACTGTGGTAATTAGAGGCCATATAAGTACCTAAGATAGAAAACAAAGTGCTGTTGGATGTAGAATTTTTTTTAAAAAAAAACTTACTTTTTGTGAGGAAGATTATTTAACTTTGCTGCTTTTGTATTATGTATTTATGGATAGCACTGTTTTGGTAGCCAGAACCCATACAAAATATGTATTTCAGTAATTGCTTTTGAAAAAATGCACTTTTTAGCTCAGCATTTTTGTGCTGTATTAAAAGGGAGACTTAGTGTATTTTCATTCAAATTATAGCTTGGCTCTTAGTATTTTCCTGTTCTATAAATGGTATGATAGTGCCAACTTCATGAGGAAATGCTTGATTTCTGCATTGTCTCACCATTTTAGTCAGTGTGCAGCTTTTCTGAAGACTGTTTGCACAAAATAAACATAAAGTTAAAAAATTAACCAATTACCTGTGTACACTTTTAAATGGACAGAAGCTGCCAACTTTTCCATGTGTTCACTTGTAGCTACTAGTCAAGTGATGGCTACATGTTCTGTTTGAATTCTCCTGCTCAAGTAGGAGAGAGAAATGAATACTGAAAAAGAGTGAATAACTTGTAAATGTCTCTCAGAAATGAATAGTGATTTTTTTAAAAAAAAGAAATAAAGTAAAATTGTTTAGTGAAATTGTATGCTCTGAAATAGTTAAAACAGAATCTTAGTTTAACAAGTAGTTCTGGAATATGTAATGGATTTGTCTAATGTATTAAAATGGGTACTGTTCTGTAATGTGTAAAATATTGCAGGATTTAGTAGAGCAAATGTATATTAAAATTGAAATTTGGTTTAAACAGACTAAGGAAATTTAAGCTCAAGGCTGCAACTGTTAACCAAACACTGACTGTATATTCTAGTGCTCTGTACAAAATTATGAACTCCTTGGAGATAGTTGCAATACCTTTTGAGCTGTACAACTAGCTGTCTTAATTCTGACTCTACTTGCTTTTGAACGGTTATTAAAACCATATTACTTTATAGAAGAATTTTTAGAAGTGCTGACTATTGGTGTTTGATCATTTACTTCAGTGGGAGTACAGTCGGGCCAGTGCTGAACACTTCTGAAAATCCTACCCTTTAAACCTTTGTTTTAAGGTAAAATGTCAATGGGTAGGTTAAACTTCAGTCTTGAGAGTGTTGTCATCTTGATGGATGTGTACCCTATCTAGTAATTTGTGGCCATCACACTAATGTCCGAACATTAAGGCCTTAGTTCTGTCCTTAGTTACATGTAACTACTCTTGTTGACCTCAAAGAGAGTATATTACCCATGTGTCTTGGGGAAGAATATAGCCCTGTATATGGAGCTTGTGAAACATTTGAGCTGGTTAGTATTGCTGCAGCATGGCATATATAGAAATACAAGCGAGGTCTCTTCATATCTGTTGATTGTTGACTAATAGCTTTCTTAGTAAAGTTTTTTCATTGCATAGTTGGTTATTCTCAATACACTTAATGATTATATAGTAACTCTGTTGACAGTTTCCAAAGTGTAATGTTTGCTGTGTGGGTAGCAGTTATTTTATTTAGAAAAACCTGGTAGTTTTTATTGTGTGTTTAAATAATTTTCAGAAGCACCTAAGTACCTTTGATTTATACCGGAGGAAGGCACAATTATGTAAGTGTTTCTGTATTATCTTGATCTGTGGCAATTTGGGTACAGAAATTCCTCTTGTCTCGATGGGAATATACTAATTTATGGAAGTGGCCTTTGTGAATTGATGTATTTCAGGAAGCAAAAAATATTTGAAAAAGGAAAACTTTCAGCATATGAGCTAAAACCATATAGAATATATTGCCCTTCAAAACATGATAAATCAATATTATTCTTAGGCAGAACTTTTGTATATGAAGTTTCTGCCTAGAATGTAGTTTTGGTTTGGTACATACTGCTGAACTTAGTCTTTAAATTGAAATGACAGAATTTGCCTGAATCAGTGTTGCCAGACACCACGTTAATGCAGCACAAAAAAAAGTGAAATTAAACCACCTGCCGATAAATCTAAAGTTAGTATTTGTAGTCCCTTTGCACTATGTGTAAAGTTACCACATAAGAAATTTTAACAGTAATAGATTGTATCCCTGACCAGTGCAAGGGGATAATGGGTAAGTGGTGGGGTTTTTTTTTAAAACACCTTATGAACACTCCTGAGGTCCGTTTCATAACCCATCCCTTCGTTCTCAGTGTAGTGTGTTGGTTGCTCAGAATTCTAACCTGGTTTATTGTGTTTATATATATATATATAAAATCTGCCTTTGTATACTGTTGGTGTTTCTTTCATAATTACATTGAGTGAAGTTCTGTACTTGGTTTTTATCAGTGAGTGTAAATGATTCAATAACGAATTGCAAATAGTGGCTGCAAGATGGTTTTTCTGTAATGTTTAGGAAGTTAAGTAGGGGTGGTCCATTAACTCTGATTTGGTATTGTCATAAATATAAAGGGAAGGGTAACCACCTTTCTGTATACAGTGCTATAAAATCCCTCCTGGCCAGAGGCAACATCCTGTTATCTGTAAAGTGTTAAGCTCGGCTAACCTGGCTGGCACCTGACCCAAAGGACCAATAAGGGGACAAGATACTTTCAAATCTTGGGGGGAGGGGAAGGCTTTTGTTTATGCTCTTTGTTTATGTGGTGGCTCTCCCTTGGGAGTGAGAGGCCAGACAGAAATCCATCTTCTCCAACCCATCCTAATCCAAGTCTCCAGTATTGCAACCAGTAGAGGTAAGCCAGGCAAGGTGGATTAGTTTCTTTTGTTTTATGTGAATTTTCCCTGTGTTAAGAGGGAGGTTTATTCCTGTTTTCTGTAACTTTAAGGTTTTGCCTAGAGGGGTATCCTCTGTTTTGAATCTGAATACCCTGTAAAGTATTTTCCATTCTGATTTTACAGAGGTGATTTTTACTTCCTTTTTTAAAATTTTTAAATAAAATCCTTCTTTTAAGAACCTGACTGATTTTTCCATTGTTCCAAGATCCAGGGGTTTGGGTCTTTGATTTTGTAACCAATTGGTTAGGATATTATTCTCAAGCCTCCCCAGGAAAGGGTTGTGTAGGGATTGGAAGGGATATTTTGGGGGAAGACCTCTCCAAGTGGTCTCTTTTCCTGTTCTTTGTTTAAAACGCTTGGTGGTGGCAGCATACTGTTCAAAGACAAGGCAGAGTTTGTACCTTGGGGAAGTTTTTAACCTAAGCTGTTAAGAATAAGCTTAGGAGGTCTTTTATGTGGGTCCCCACATCTGTACTCTAGAGTTCAGAGTGGGGAAGGACTCTTGACAGGTATTTATACATAGAAATTGCAGAATTGAAATCTGTGCATGTATGCAAATAGAATGAAGGTTGTACATTAGTGTTTGAGCGTAGAGATATGTAGACTATGCAAGAGTGATAGTTGAGATCAAGAAGAGGAACTAGTTAATAGAGTGTAGCTGGGATGTTGAATGACTTAATTATTTCCTTGGTTTTCATGGTACGTGTTGGTGGGGTATGCACCTCAGATTATTTTTTTTTTTCTGTATGGGGAATTTTCCATAGTTTTTAATCTCTGTATATCAGTATGGATATTTATGTAGTTGGGTATTAACATTAATATGTATTGTATTAAACATAAATGCCAGGATTAGGGTTGCTTTTTCCTGTGCAATCTTAATTCAGTACCTTTTGTGTGTATGCATTATCCTAGTCCTGCCTAACATCACATATGAAGTCCTGAGGTAGAGCCCCAGCAATAGAACCCATTTCTCCTGGGTTTTAGAGCTTGTCTGTGGCCTGGTCTACACTAGGAAATTAGGTAGTCATAACTACATCATTCAGGGCTGTGAAAAATCTACAACCCTGAGCAACTCAGCCCCCCCCCCCATCCACCCGTGTAAACAGCACTAGGCTGATGGGAGAATTCTCCCCTTGACCTAGCTGCCACCTCTTGGGGAGGTGGAGTATCTATGCCAACAGAAGATGGCCGCCTCTCATTGACATAGGTAGCCTCTTCAGTGAAGTGCTACAGTGGTGTTGCTGCAGTGTTGTAAGTGTAGATAAACCCTACAAATGAAGTTTTTTCCAGAATAGCTATTCTTCAGTAACTCCATATGTAGGCACGTTTTTATTTGGCAATAAGAGTGCCTTGTTCTGGTTTCGGTTAATCTGCTTTGGTAGTGGATTCAGGAATAGTTTCTGTGCTTTAAATTCACGCCATACCTTAATCTGTATTAAGTTCCAAGACCTTCCTTAGTCGATTGTAACATAAGTTAACACTGTTTCTGTTCTTACAACAGTCTGCTTCCTTCACTGCCTATCCTATGAAGTCAGTTGACGAGGTTCAGTAGGAAAAAAGGACATGATCATGCAATTAAACATTAGCAGAATGCATATATGCAGGGGATTTGAATAAAGGTCACATGGACAGTTTTTACTGTAGGTAGTCCTGTGACTCAAGTGGTACAAATCTGTGCTGTGACGTGAAAGTGCAATTTTCAGACCCTACTAATGTATGATGGGGAGGAGGGTGTAATTTTTTCATCTTTCCTTTAAAACAAAAACAAAATCTAGGAAATCGCATGTGAAAACTTGTTAAAAGAATGTTTAGGTTTCATGGTAAAGTGCAGAAAAGTTAAATACCAGAGTTATGACTGTCCATACATTCTTAATTCTGCTCTCTTGAACATATGTAGTACAATATAGTTTTTAATTACAGGTTTGCATTTTTTTTTCTTGCAAGATCCCTATATCATTCACTACACTAGATGGATGCATAAAGTTGCAGAGAATTGTAAATCCTGCATTTCCTAAATTGAGTGCTTGATTTAGCAGCTAAGATACTGTTTTTGATCTAGTATTACAAATATATCAAAAATAATAGCAGTCAGACTTCATTGGGAGAAAGCAAGTGTATTCTACCCCCAATCTGGTATTGAAGATTGTTTTGCATTCCTGCTTTTGTCTCTGTATTGGTGATCTCCCAGAGGAAGTTATGGTTGAGGATGTTAATAGTAGAAAATTCTTTTAAATCCCTACATTAGATTTCACAGAACTCTTTAGTACAAAATGTCTGTGTCCTCCAGGCTGATATGCTTTTGTATTTTTCCCTATTTGTGGAAGTTTTGGATGTCTTGGGACTTCTATAAAATTATATGTTTTCTAGTCTTTGCTAAGAACAGTGATTCAAAGTGTGACTACATTAACTTGAAAGATGCAACTCTCTAGCCTAGAAATCCTTTTTGGTTAAGAAGGAATAGAATGTAGCTCACTCTTCACTGTGCTGGTCTTGCAGGCTAAAATGAGTAAAGAGAAGTAGAACATATTGTTCTTGAATATGACCTGAAGAGATTCACATTCTTGACTGTACATATGCTCTTTTTGTCAGAAACATTTACACAGACTTTGTTGTTGGGACCACATGCATGTTTCCTTGTGGAACTGAACACTTGGATCTGAAGTTACATATCCTTCTAGCTGCTTTTATGTTAGCTGGTTTTCCTTGTTGAACTATATTTTCCTATAGTTGCTTGGTTTGTTAGGCCCTTTTTATTTTAATTTCTTATTGCTTGTTTCTTTTGGTGAGAGAATCTCATTCACATTCTGTAACATCAGCAATTACTTTTTAGGGAATTTATCAGCCTTCCAGAGGAACTCATGCCATCTTTTTTGTTACCCACATTTTTTGTGTCCATGAGTCTGTGAAGCATGTTGCAATTAAGAAATCCAGCACACCTTTTTCTTCCAAATCTTTCTCTAGCATCTCTTCTGGAGTAAATTTGACCCCATGCATGTAGTACTTAAAGTGAAGAAACTGTTGTTGAAATTATGGTTTCCTAATTACTATAAAATAGAACTTGCTTATAGCCTTTGTACTCCAATTAGACATTTTTATTGTTTGCATGAAGTTTTGTAAATAGAGGATTTTCTTCCATGCTCATAGTATAGATAAACAGAATTGCTCACTGTGCTTAAATTACATGCTACAAGTTTAAAATATAAAAAGAATTTGAACTGAAAACATCAGATATTAAAAGGTTAAAATGTTAGTCCTAAATTGCAAAATTGTCCTATCAGTAAACCACATCTGAGACTCTCTTCTTGTTCTTTAAGTCACAGATGGTAGAGCTGGTAAAGTGCAGCTGGTTGGCTACAAGGAATCCTCCTTTACTATCTGAAGAACTTTCTTCCTGTTCATTTCCGTTCTACTTCCTGACCATCCAGAGTCACAGAAAAATAGCAAGCTGATTGTGTCCCAGACCAACTAATGGGAATGCAGACTGTATCTAAATAGGGAGTGTGTGTACAGGATAGTATTGCCAACTGGCAAATGTCATGTGTGCCAACAGCCTTCTGTAGATGCATGCTCAGTGCATTTTTTATTAGGAACAGCCAAGAAAACTACACAAAAGTTAGTTGACCCTTGAGATACAGCCAGGCTTCTTTACGTCTGCTTCAGATAATGCTTGTAAATTACACTTTAGGGGTGAATCCTGTTCCACATCTGTCACTGCTCTTGAATCAGTAGGATTTAGTGGTGCAGAGGTTGAGATAAAATTTTGGTAGCTCATGTAGAGGATTTGCACACTTTGTGTACCGTTGAGGTCCAGCTATGCAACCCTGTGCACCTCAAACAGCTAGGATTTGGTGGTAGTCATGGAATCTAATGCCCATTTCCTTTACACAGTGGAGCAAAAGAGACATTGAGACTGTTTCAGCAAATGAGGAATGGTGACTCTGCTGCTGCAGAGAGGTGGCATGGGGATTGACCCCAGCGCACATTTGATTTGCTTAGGATATGGACTCTGCCTAAGATTTGGGTCTTTGGCATATTATAGCTCTAGTTTCAGTCTGTCTGCAGACTCAGGAAGACAGCACAGCATTGATTACACCAGTTTCATGTTTGAAATCATGAAGGCTAAAAATGTAATTCTTTTTCTAAATAGAAGTTTAAGATCTGAAGGACTTAGTGAAAGATGGCTTTCACTTGTCAGAAAGTTGCCTACTCTCCACTGGTGATTTGCCAAGTGGATTTGTCAAGATCTGTATCTATCTTAGGATATTTCTGCACAGTAGCTGGGAGGTGTAATTCCCAGTATGGGTAAACATACCCATGTTAGCACTTCTCAAGCTAGTGCCTAAAAATAGCAGTGTGGCGGCAGCAGCAGCACAGGTGGCAACTTGGGCGCCTCCCCTGTGTTACATGCTTGGGCAGTAAGCCAGAGGCGCTGGCTGTGCCAGTATGGCCATGCCAGTATTTTTAGGTGCTAGCTTCAGCAGAACTAGCATGTGAGTGACTTTCCACACTGGGAATTATACTCCTCAGCTGCTGTGTAGACATACCTTTAGTTAGTTCTAGAATGTGCTTCCTGTGTGTGTATATATAGAGACTGAACAAAACTTAGGAATCTAGAAAGAATGATGGATTTTCTTTGTTACCCCATATTCTAAGGAGCATGTGTTGTGTTGGAGGATTTTCTGTATATGGACATTTGTAAATTGACAATTACTTTTTTAAAAAAAGTCTATTTAGAATCATAGAATCTCAGGGTTGGAAGGGACCTCAGGAGGTCATCTAGTCCAACCCCCTGCTCAAAGCAGGACCAATCCCCAATTTGCCCCAGATCCTTAAATTGCCCCCTCAAGGACTGAACTCATAGCCCTGGGTTTAGCAGGCAAATGCTCGAACCACTGAGCTATTTAGAAAGTAAACTTTCTGTGGGCGCTCTCGTATGGTTTATAAATACCATGCAGAACTTGCCATTTGGTTGTCACTTGTTCCATAGGTAATTGTTACCTGTGAAGGAAAATGTTTAATAGTGTATTTTGTATAAAAAAAAAATCATACACCATATTCTTATCTAATGATTTAAAGCTCTAATTGTGTTGATTAAAAGAGAATGTTCTCTGTTTGACAAGTAAGTCTTTAGTTGTGTATGTTTGCAACTTTCTTTGGAGTGGATTTAAGAACATCTTAATTGGAAAATATGTCAGGGTAACTTATTAGGCCTACTTCCATTATTTACTGTTCCATAACATAAGAATTCTATTTAGTAACTTCATCTGTGGTTTTTTCTGATTTAAGTTATAGTAAAACACCGACACACACTAAATAGAACTCCTTAAACAAATGTATTCAAATACTTGAAAGAAAAAATAAATAAAATTATACTGTAAGCCCTTTAATTGTTGACTTGTACTCAAATGTAACTATAAAGAAAAACAAGACCACTTTTTGAATTAATTATAAATGCTCCTAATTGTTACATTATTTACCGTTTGTTCCTCTTGAAATAGCACAAATCTCAACTTTTTAAATATGAAGATTTTCTTGGGAATTATTTCAGGGTTATGCAATAAAGAAATCTATTTACTGTCAAATCCAGAAATACAATTACAAAAGAGTACACTGAGATACAAATAACTCACTTATATTTTTTTTCACACTTTATCTTTTGTCTTACTGTCAGGGAAGCATCACTTTTTCATTGTAATATTTTCTATTATTGTCAGTATAATTCTGTTCTGTCAGTTTTGATTTACATGTGTCAAATGCTCTCCTGTTCATTCAGGTGATAGTTTGGTGTACGTTTTGAACTTGCAGTATATATCAGTTTTTTATACAAAGAAATATGTAAATACTAGGGCTGTCAAGTGTTTAAAAAATTCCAATTAATCACAGTTTCAGTTGCATTGTTAATAATAGAATACCATTTATTTAAATATTTTTGGAGGTTTTCTATATTTTCAAATAGGGGTTAGGGCCCAGGTTCCAGCCTCCCTTGGAGTGCAGGGCTCCAACCCTCCTCCCTCCCCTGGAGTGGGCATAGCCTCTGCTGCCCGAAGAGCTCCTGAGCTGGGGCTGCTGCCGCTGCCTCCTTCCCCACCTGGAGGTATGCAGTTAACGTGTTTAAAAACAAAACAATGCATTAATTTTGTTTTCCGTTAATCACAGGCGTTAACTGTGATTAATTGACAGCCCTGGTAAATACAATTGTCAAAGCTGAATTCATTGCTTTTGTAGGTTTGTCAGCGCTATCGTTAGGGAAATACTTTACTCTTAAACTCTTTATCAGGTAGCGGATTAGGAGAATCTTTGTTTAGTTATGTAGAGAAGCTTTTATTGATGTCTTAGAAACTTAACTTGAGGCTTACACATTTTTCTTTCCAAGGTATCCTGATGTTAAGTAGCCAGTGTTGAACTGGAAATGAGAAGAGAAAGCTATGAAAATGTTAGTGTTTAATACGTCAATATTGATAGTTCCGTTGCTTTAAGTCCTGATTCTGCAAACAGTTGCACCAGAATGGATTTCTGTTCTCGTGCTGAGTCCCACTGAAACATGAAATAGTGCACTGGGGCCTTTGTTGGCACAAAAAATGAATGTTAAAACCAACATGAGCAAAACCATATGTGGTATACAGGGAAAAATTGCTTTAAATAGGAATAGGGATTTTAATTTTAATTTAAATGGGTTTGACTGTGATGATCTCTTCAGCTCTGTGTCTGATTTTAAATCCAGTGTAAGCTACCAATTAATTAATAATGTAAGTGAGTTGGACAGAATCTCCAGGTGTTGGAGAGGTAGCTCAAGATGAAAACAAGAAGATTCAAATATTGCTGTGGTAATTTTGGATTCTCTCATCACTGAGCCACACAGTGAGTCATGTACATTGCTTGGAAAAGACTACAGCAGTTCGAAAATCAGTCCTGACACCAGGATTTTTAACTCTGTGCATGACAACATATCTCCCCCCCTCCCCTCCCCCATTGCGTGTGTGTGTGTTCTTTGGGGTTTTTGTTTGGGGGTTGGGGGAGAAGGGGAGAGGAGTGGAAGCTGGGCAAATGGGCCAAAACCAGAATTTCCGTAAAAGCTAGCTTCAAAATAACTTCAGCTGTTGGTTTAAGGCATATTATTTGCCTTCACATTTGTAGCTAAATAAAGTTCCCGATTTTCTTCTCTCCATGCCATCTGAAAAATACAATCTATCTAGCCCACAGTTAATCTTGAGGATCCAGTAATTTTGCTTTTCAAAGTGGTAACATCTTTCTTTCTTTTTAATGCATTTAAATTCAGTTTAGGCCTGAAACTTAGAATCTCACTGCAGCCAACAATTACTTTAGAAAATTTTTTCTTTTTTTTTTCTTGAGGGTAAGAGTAAGGAATATATGGTGGGTTCAGGAGAGATTTTAAAAACTTTAAAACAAATTGGGTACTCCTTTATATTAATCAGTGCATAGAATTTAACTGTTATGCCTTTGAAAAGGAGTCTCGGTAAGATGAAGTATATGAATTTTTGTCTCTACACTATTGCCATACTTCAAAATAGTCTCTTGTAATATGAGGATGCATTTGCCCAAGGTTATTTGACTGTAACTTTGGCCAGGTTTATTTAGTTGTATTTGTCATGTTAAAAAATAATTGGGTTCTTTAGTATGATGATTTTTTCTTATAGAGGCATTTCCAGAAATAATAATCAGTATTTGAAATGTGTGAAAGCTTAGTTTCTACATCTTTAGATTCATAGTTTCTCTTCTCAGTTTCTAAAGAGCTTCAGAATTCAAATGGTACTTGGATTGCAATGAATTTCACTAATTTCAAGATTTTTAGGTTTATCAGATCACTTTGGCATGGAAATCTGTCATGGTTTCCCTACAGTGCTGTGGTTGGAAAAGTGTCTAAGTAGTTGAGTATAACTGAAGTTTTAGTAAAATCTGTGATCAGTAATACTCTGCTCATTATGGGCACGATTCAAATACTTACGTTACTCCATGAGTAACCCACTTGGCTTCCAGGGGGCTACTTGCACAGTGAAGTATGTTCAACATGAGTAAAGATGGTGGCATTTAGCCTAGAAATGAAAAACTCTGACGTAACTTTTTAAACTTCAGTCAGCCAGCTTTGCTGCTTAAAAATTGGTTTGTGGCACATACAGTCCATAGTCTTAAAATAAAGTGTGTTAGATTTGACCATAGTTGTTAATGTAAACATCTGTAACTATCTTGAATACTGAAGAAACTTGTACTGCTTGGAAACTGACAGATTGACCTCACCGCATGGGAGGGTTTAAGTAGTGGTGTAGGACAGTAGGGGCGGAGTTTTTGTAAACTGGAAATCTGTAAATGAACTAGTCCAGTTTACAACTCTTTCCTGCCTGTACCTTTGTTTGACCATGTACTGTGTGAAACAATATATCCATTAGCTTGCCCATTTTAAATATCATTGCTTGGATGCTCTGTTTGGATTGTTTGGTCTGTCCTCTTTATGGCCTATAATAAGGCTGGGAGTCTGTCACAGATCACGGAAATCAGATTCCGTGAATTTCTGTGACCTCCATGACTTCTGGAGCTGGCTCGGGGCAGCAGCAGCGATTTGGGTGTGGGGGAGGGGGCTTGGGGCTCAGGGCTAGGGATGGGGGGGGTGCTTACCTTGGTGTGGAGGACTCCTTGGCTCCAACTGGCATGGCCTCCCTGCAGCTCCTAGGCGGTGGAAGGTTGGGGGTCTCCGTGTTGCTTGCACTCGCAGGCCCCATCCCTGGAGCTCCCATTGGCTGCGGTTCCCGGCCAACGGGAGCTGCAGCAGCCGGCACTTGTGGCAGGAGCAGTGGAGCCTTTGTCCTGGCCCCGGGTCCACCACTTTAGGAGCTGCAGGGATGCAGAGCCTGATAGGAAGCCCCACCAACCTTCCAGCACCAGCAGGGGTCCCGGGCCACCTCCCCCCATCACCCGCAGCACCCCTGGACCGCCCCCCCCCCCCAAGTTTTAATCAGGGTGGGTATTTAGTTAAAGTCATGGACAGGTCACAGGTCCGTGAATTTTTGTTTATGGCCCGTGACCTGTCCGTGACTCTTACTAAACATACCCATAACTAAAACATAACCTTACCTGTAATCTGTTTCATCTGCAGACTACTCCGTATAGAAATCCTGGAAAGTATTTGATTTGTTAATGTAGTTGCATAGACTGAGAGAAGGGTAGTTTTCATTGTTTGGGATATTTTTCCATCTTGAGAATTATGGCATCATGATTGTGTGGACGTATAGTCTCAAATGTGTTTTGGAGTAGCAAAAACTAGATTTAAAGGGGGGGAAAAGTGAATTAGTTTGGAAACTGTCTGGAGAGGAAATTACTGTTTATGTACAGTGTTTATTCCCAGTTGTAGATGCAGAGGAATTGCTGTATTGAAAGTTGTTTCATGCAATATAATTGCAGCACTGGATTTACTGAATATTTTTATAATATTGTGAAATGCTTGTATATACTCTTGAGCTGCAGAAATAGTTCTTTAATTGAAAGCTTTGCTTTTAGTTGTGATGTAGCAAAATGACACATTCGAATTTGATTTTGCATATGTTTCCAGTGCATATCGGGGTAGATTTGATTTAAATCACTAATCAGGAAGACTCTATTTAATCATGGATTTCTACATAAGTGCATTTTTGTTGGTTATTATAACCTTAATACATATTCTTCACAACTCTGAGATAGATGAGACCCAAACTGGGTCTCTTTTATGGCCTGCTGCCATTATTGGTTTTCCCTTCCAGTAGATCTCAAATCAATGAAGGCTACATTCAGAAAGACCTCAAGACTTCTGGAATATGCTGCTCAAACAGTTTCACTTTTGTTTCTACTGCCTGTCCCTGCCTTCTCCCATTTATCAACAGACTTCTCCTTGTCCAGAGATATTCTGCCCTAACAATCTTCTATTCATTGAACTTTTTGAAACTTTGCATTTCTAGTGAGAGGTAAGGGGTTGACTGTGTAGACAAATTTGCAGAGGGACAATAGAGTTGAGGTCTGTTATTTCTCACCTCTATATATTTTACTTAAACATTTTTGCTGTTAACCATGTTCTTTCTGGAGACACAAATCCACAGTTTGAGAATTGCAAAACTAAGCATCTCTGATGGTATCTTCTAGACTAAGCACTGAGTCCCATTGGGTAGAGAGAAAGATTAACCTAAATAATCTATACAGAAGGCCCTGGAACCCCACAAGATTGGGTCCCTAATCCATAAATTATTGGAACTCATTTACAAAACTTTTCTTAAACATTACATGAATATATTGTCTCATACTATAGAACTAGAATTTATAATCTCTATTCCATGATGAGATATCTTTGACCTATAATGTATCTTTATCTTTAGATAGGTTTTTCCTCAAAGCATTTTATCAAAGAAATCCAATTTAAATGAAAAAATCCATTTTTTTGCAGGGGGAGGGGGCGGTTAAATCATTGATTTTTATCCACCCTGGTGCATATGCTTAGTCTTTTTATAAAGGCAGGTGTGTTAGCCCATTTACATATTGGCTGGTTTTGGAACAGTGGTTTGTTATAGGTGAACTTTTTAGTGCAGGATGCAGACTATAAGCATTTTTGTGAACAAAACATAGTTCTCTAACAGGAATCTGGTTTTTATCATATGCTTCTGAAACCTAGGAAGAAGGTAATTAAGTAATTAATTTAAAAGATAGCTAGTTGAGTAACTTAGTGTTAACTGCTCAAACTGTCTCTAAACCACTTATCTTATTACATAATTATTAGCCTCTAATTGCTGTAGAGTAAAAATTTAGTAATTACTAACATAGGAGTAAATACAAAGCAGTAGCTAGTTTTTTTGTAACTATACTAGTTGAACACCGCTTATTACTACTTTTAATAGAAAGCTGTAGACTGCATGCAATTTAATGCGCAAGACAGCATGTATTTTGGAGTTTCACATGGTATCCGACCATGTAAATCTGTCATTGTCCTGAAAGAAGAAGAGCTTACTGACTTAAATATTAAAATGGTAAAATTTATTTTTTAACTTTGGCTAAAACTTGAGGTTTAATAAAAGAAAAATTTAACTAATACATTGCCTATTATACAAGATGGTTGAATTCCAGAATAAATTAGAAAGCATTTTAAAAATTATTGGGCATATATTTAACAGTAGATGTCCTGACTATAGTATATTTTTATTAGTACCTGGGAATAAAATTGTTTTAAATTATTAAAATAGATACTGTTCTGTAATATTAGGATTACTATATATTAAATCATTAAATTCTTGTCAACTGTTTTTAGACTTTAGTGTACTTTCCACAACTTGTTCAGTATTTCGGTTAACACAGTTTCTAAATACAGAGATCTCAAATGTATTACTTCAGTACAAGCCACATAGACTGCAAACAGATTTGTGGGGAGTTTGGAATGGTTAACTAAAACTACTTAACTGTTATCTTGTAGCTCATGACGGTCTGTACAAATTATCCAGTATTTCTCAAAGATTAAACATATTCATATCTTCAGAAGATGTGGCAAATTGCCATCTCAGTGGTTTCTTCAGCTTTTTTCATTTTTCTTTGTATGAGGTTAGTGCTTAGTTTTTAAAAAAAAATCATTTATTGTATTATAGTTAGCTTGATTGTATACTCTCATATCTTTCTATATTTAGTCTAATAACTGAAGGACTACAGGAATATTCAGAAATTAAGAAAATGTGAAGACACATCTGTGAAATTCATGGTTTAAATTACAGTTCAGTAACGTCTCACTTAACATTGTCCTGGTTAATGTTTTCTTACGTTGCTGATCGATTAGAGAACATGCTTGTCTAAAGTTGCGTGATGCTTCCTTATAATGTTTAGCAGCCACTGCTTTGTCCACTGCTGGCAGAAAGAGCAACCTTTTGGGAGCTAAGTGGTGGGGGCTTGGAACCAGGGCAGACTGGCAGCCCCCCATCAGCTCCCCTAAGTTCCCAGTGCTGTAGCTGCCCAGCAGGCTATCAGTTGCTGGCAGTTCAGCTGTCCCTCCCTGCACTGCCGTGTGTTGCTCCTGCCCTCTGCCTTGGAGCTGCTCCCGGGAGCCTCCTGCTTGCTGTGCAGAGGGCGGGGGAAGAGGGGTGCTAATGTCAGGGTGTCCCTGTACCTCATCTCCACAGGGAGGACAGGGAATGGGACAGAACAGTGGTTAGAACGGAGGGAGCTTGCTGGCAGCAGCTGCTGCCTCATCTTGCTGATCTACTTAAAAAGGCGGTGTACTTGGTGGGGTCAGTGTACTTAAAGGGGCAACGTGCGTCCATCTCTCTCTCTCACGTCTTTCTCTTGCTCTGTCACACATGCTGTCTCGCTCTCAGACAGTGTGTCTGTCTCACTCCGCCATGCTGTCTCCTCCCTCCATTCGTGCTGCTTTGTAGAGTGTGAGGCTACATTAACAGTGTGTTAACCCTTGAGGGCTCATCTTAGTGCTAATTCATCTTTTGGCAGTAAGGCATTTCCTGGGAAATATCCCACCCTCTTTCACCCTGTGACTCCACCACCTCCAACTAAGCGTCACAATCATCATTGCTGTGTATAGTATTACATTATTTGTTTAAAACTGTGTGTGTGTTAGATAGTCCAGTCTTTGGTGAAGAAAATTTCCCGTAACCTCTTTCCCACTCCCCCACCCCACCCCCCTTCAATTTCCCCATAAGAATTAATGTGATCTGCTTAACATCATTTTGCTTAAAGTTGCATTTTTTTAGGAACATAACTACAATGTTAAGTAAGGAGTTACTGTAATTTAAAGTTTAATTAGTGGATTACTGTTTAACCCTACATTCATCTAATCAACATCCAGTGAGGGTTCATCTTTAAATAGCGCATCTTAAATTTTGTTCAGCCAGGCTTTCTGTACTCAAATTCACTGTTCCTTTTCTAAGCTCTTTTGGTTTCATGTATGCATATTATCTCTGTCTTTATTGTAGAACTTATTTGTTTTCCTCATACTATGATACTGATTAGAAATAGGTAAGTGAGCTGTAGCTCACGAAAGCTTATGCTCAAATAAATTTGTTAGCCTCTAAGGTGCCACAAGTACTCTGATTAGAAATATTAATCAGTATCTGGAACTTTAGTGCAGATGTTGAGCACTGTTATGGTATGTAGCTGCTCATGCTTAAACACTTAATTTTTCTTACAAACATTTTATTTACACATAAGAACGGACATACTGGGTCATACCATGGTCCATTTAGCCCAGTGTCCTGTCTTCTGACAGTGGCCGATGCCAGGTGCTTCAGAGGGAATGAACAGAACAGATAATAGTGATCCATTCCCTGTCATCTACTCCCAGCTTCTAGCATCAGAAGCTGGGGGCACCCAGAGCATGGGGTTGCATCCCTGACCATCTTGGCTAATAATCATTGATGTACCTATCTTCCATGAACTTCTCTAATTCTTTTTTGAACCCCATTATAATTTTGGCCTTCACAACAGCTCCTGGCAACAAGTTCCACAAGTTCACTGTGCATTGTGTAAAGTAGTACTTCCTTATGTTTGTTTTAAACCGGCTGCCTATTAACTTCATTGGGTTGACCCGTGTTCTTTGTTATGTGAAGGAGTAAATGACTCGTACTTTTTCGCTTTCTCCACACCGTTCTTGATATTACAGACCTCTCATATCCCCTCCCCCCTTAGCCCTCTCTTTTTCTGGCTGAACAGTCCCAGCCTTTTTAATCTCTCCTATATGAAAGCTGTTGCATATCCCTAATGATTTTTGTTTTCTTCTCTGCACCTTTTTCCAATTCTAATCTTTTTTGAGATGGTCTGACCAGACCTGATCACAATATTCAAGGTGTGGGCGTAACCATGGATTTATATAGTGGCATATGATCTTTTCTGTCGTCTTACTTATTCCTAATGGTTTCTAACACTTCTAGCTTTTTTTGACTGCCACTGCACATTGAGCGGATGTTTTCAGAGAACTATCTGTGGTGACTCCAAGATCACTTGCTTGAATGGTAACGGCCAGTTTAGTTCCCATCATTCTGTATGTATAGTTCAAATTGTTTTCCAATATGCATTACTTTGCATTTATCAACACTGAATTTCATCTGCCATTTTGTTACTTAGCCAGGTTTTTGTAAGATCCCTTGGTAACTCTTTGCAGTCAGTTTTGGACTGAACTAATGAGTAATTTTTGTATCCTCTCCAAATTTTGCCACTTCACTGATAAGCCTTTTTTCCTGATCATTTATGAATAGCACTGGTCCCAGTACAGATCCCTGTGAGAGACACCACTGTTTACTTCTCTCCCTTCTGAAAACTGATAATTTATTCCTATCCTTTGTTGCCTGTCTTTTTTAACCAGTTCCTGATCCATGAGAGGACCTTCCCTTTTATCCCATGATAAGCTTACTTTGCTTAAGAGCTTTTGTTGTGGGACTTTGTCAAAGGCTTTCTGAAAATCTAAGTACACTGGATCCCCCTTGTCCACATGTTTGTTTGCCTCCCCTCAAAGAATTCTAATAGATTGGTGAGGCATGATTTCCCATTACAAAAACCATGTGTTCTCTCCCCCCCCCCCCCAACAAATCGTGTTCATCTATGTGTCTAATAATTCTGATTTTTATGATTGCTTCAACCAGTTTGCCTATTACTGAAGTTAGGTTTACTTGCCTATAATTCTCAATCACCTCTGGAGCCTTTATTTGAAAACTGGTATCACATTAGCTACCTTCCAGTCACCTAGTACAGAAGCTGAGTTAAATGATAGGTTACATAGCACAGTTAATAGATCTGCAGTTTCATATTTGAGTTCCATTAGACCCCTTGGGTGAATAACATCTGGTCTTGGTAACTTATTACTGTTTAGTTCCAAAACCTCCTCTAATGACACATCAACCTGGGACAGTTCCTCAGATTTTTCACCTCGAAAGAATGGCTCAGGTGTGGGAATCTCCCTCACATCCTCTGCAGTGAAGATGGCTGGAGAAAATTGATTTAATTTTTCTACAATAGCCTTATCTTCCTTGAGTGTCCCTTTAGCACCTCAATCATCCGGTGGTGACTCCACAATGTTTGGCAGACTTCCTCCTTTTGATACGTGTAAAAAATGGTTTGCTGTTAGCTTTTGAGTTTCTTGGCTAGTTCCTCTTCAGTCTTTTTTTTGTCCTGCATTGTTGTTCTTCTACATTTGACTTGCCAACATTTATGCTCCTTTCTATTTTCCTCAGTAGGATTTAACTTTGAATTTTAAAGGGTGCCTTTTTACCTCTAAACACTTCTTTCACTTTGTTTATCTATGGTTGCACTTCTTTGGTCCTCTTACCATGTTTTTTAATTTGTGGTATACAATTAATTTGAACCTCTATTATGGTGTGTTTAGTAAGTTTCCATGCAGTTTTCAGGTATTTTACTTTTGTGACTGTACCTTTTAATTTCCGTTGAACTAGCTTCCTCATTTTTGTATAGTCTCCTTTTTTAAATTAAAAGCTACTGTGATGGGCTTCTTTCATGTCTTCTCCCCCTCGCCCCACATTAGAATGTTAAATTTAAATTAGTCGTTATTATCAAGTGGTTCAGCTATATTCACCTCTTGGACCAGATCCCTGTGCTCCATTTAGGAATATATCAAGAATTGCCTCTCCTCTTGGGGGTTCCAGCAGTAGCTGCTCCAAGAAGCAGTCAACTTTTTTGAAAGAGGGTGCTTGTTATGTTCTTTCCTCCGATTATATGTATGGCATTGAGATAAATGTGTGAATCAGGAGCAGTTCAGACAGAATAGTTTAATGCTGGGGCCAAAAATGGGGAAATTGGGCTTTCCCCGTCTATACCAAAAAGAAATAACTTCATAATCCTTCCGAGATACTGTAAATGCTCATCTGCTGAAAGTTGCATATTTAAGACTTCAGATTGCGGATTGAATGCCACTTCAACCATTAGCTCTTAGTGATAGGTTGCATTATTTGTGCAGGGTTGCCAGTTCCTCCTTACCTGAGACATGTATTTCAGTATCTTAAAGTGCAATGTTGCTGTCTAATACTGAGCTGCCTACTTTAGGATCTTGCTAATGGCTTAAGGTAGTTTTTAGTTTGGAATGTTTTTGTAATTTAAAACTGTGTAACACTTTTATTTTTAAAATAGACTTTTATACGTGAGGATGCTATAAGCGTGAAGAAGTATAGCACTTTTTCCTCAACGTTTTTGTTGTCTTGATTCTGTAATGGATTGTTTTTTCTAGTGAACGTTAGTGTTTTGTCCAACTGTAAATGTTTCTGATAGACAAAATTAATCTGCGTTTGCAACACTTTGTGGTAGACTTTCAGTATGCTCTGGGATTATACTCCTGGGGGAATTCTGCACCACTGCGTATGTGCAGAATTTGTCCCCCACGTATTTCTTTGCTTCCCCACAGAAAAATGACTTTCTGACTGGGAAGCTAAGAAAGCCACAAGAGCGGTCATGCGACTCTCCCCATTAGTGTATTTCGGGCGCCTAGGGCAGCCGGCAGAGAAGAAAATCACTGTGGGGCAGGAGGCAGGACTGGGGAAGATCTGGCTGGTGGCTCCTACCCTGCGTCAGGCTCAGCTGCTAGTCCCAACTGGGCTGGGGAGGATGGGACTTCCTCTTCCCTTGCAAAAGATCCGGTGCCCGGTCAGACCAACCCCAGATTTCTCCCCCAGCTGAAAGAAGCTCTGCAAGCTCCCCCTCCCGCTTACTGCACCCATTGCTCCTCAGCTGCAAGAGGGAGGGATCCCTGTACAGGGAGCTGCTCCCCCATCCACCCAACCCATGTGCATCCAGACCCACCCGATGAGCCCTATTCCCCCTGCACCTGGATCATCCCGACGAGCCACCGGGATCCCAACCCCGGTGAACCTCAATCAGCTGCATCTGGACCAACTGTGCCCCCGACACCCAGACCCCCCCCACCTCTGAGCTCTGTTTCCTCCACACCCAGACCCCCCCATAGAATCCCATTACCTTTACACTCAGAACCCCTTGCTGAGCCTGCCTGTCCACTCCTAGTGCACCTGGCACAGAGGGGCCCAGTCATTGCGCTGTATCAGGGTTGGGTGCTGCCTCACCACTGAGTCCATGTCCCGGGGGGAGCTGCACAGTGATCTCCCACTCTGTGCAGCCAGTGGCCTGTGCTTCCCATTGCCATGCTAGAGCCTCCACATTTATTTGACAAATAAAATTTGCAGAATTTTAAAATTTTGGGGGCAGAATTTTTAATGTTGTTTTGGTGCAGAATGCCCTCAGGAGTAGGGATTAGTCTGTTATGCAATATCTTTCAACACCGCCCCGAGACACACACATTCTGGAAAGAATCATCGCTTTCATGCATTTATTGCTTAATTTATTTTTGTTCCTTAATTGACAACCATGTTTCCTTATTAAAGTAATTTTGAACTGTTTAACTTAATTCTCTTTGGTAGTGAAGTGGTTTGGTCATTACTCTTTACCTTTTATTAGAACCTATTTAATACTAGTATTTTTGTTGCAATTTTGTGTACTTTACAAATTTATTTTCCAAATATTTCCTTAACTTGGATATTCAGATATTTATCCAAACATAATTGCTATGGGTTTTCCTGCAGACAGACTTGAAGGAGTATACCGAAACAACATTGATGATGTAGTAAGGTAAGATTTATATTTTTGCTGACACTCTGAATTATTTGCTTATCTATTTTTTTTGCAATACTCCTAATTCATGCTGTAGTTTAACCTTTAATGCCTATAATAAGTAGGTTGGGTAGAGTACACATTATCTTCTGCTTAGAGGTACTTAGGGGAGAGGAAGTTTGGTGTAAAAGTGGTCTTTGGTTCTATTTCTGTAAAATTAAGTGTATTTCTAGGGATTGTATTCGTGGTCATTGTTCTATATACAGATCAAATTCATACAATTAGCTTTACAGGTGCAACACTGAGCTGGTCTACTTGTGTTGGAAAAGTGCTTAAATGACTTAAGAGCATGACCCCTAACTCATAGATATTTTGAAAATCTCACTGAGTTTTCCAGAGCAGCTAACCTTAAATTTTTAATGTAAAATACCAAGCAGAAAAACTTGCCAGAAACATAAGTGAGTTAAGAGCACAAATCCCATTTAAAAGTTGATGAAACTCATGTTCATAAGTCACTTCAGGTGCTTTTGAAAATTCTAGCCTCTGTGGCAACTGGAGAATAAATGAAATTATGATCTCACGAGGGTTAAAGCTAAGAAATTGAGAGCGAAGCACAATTACTTAAAGTAATTTTTTTTGTCTGTTTAACTCCAGTGTCTAAACACTTTGTTGAAAAATGTTCATTAAAGTTCCAGCATTGTTTCCTCTTTGTCTGAGGGGGGAATACTTAGGCAAAACCAGGGAAGACCTGGTTTGATATACCTGGTATTTCCAAGGTGTAAATGGCATTAAAGAAAACAACCTAAAACCCCAGTGCCATGGAGGGAAGGAGGGGGAACTTTCAGGCTTCCTTTGTCCATCATACATATGCCAAAAATTACAAACCTAACTTAAAACACATCCTTATTGATATTTAAATTAAAAGGGATTTTGCAGTATTGGTTCAGAATATTAAGGCACTTTTCTGCTAGATAAAAGGCATTGTACTCAATACTTGCATAATGCTTTGGCCTGGTCTCCACTACAACATGAAACCATTATGCACACTGTTGTCAGCAATTGGGTTGACTGAACTCATACTGAGTGTGCTTGAGTTTCAAGTGTAAATGGGGACAAACCATGTTCAACAACATTTAGATAACTCTGCGTAGTTAGAGTAAACTGAAACAGTTATGGTTAAAACCTGCACAACTAGCTGCCTCTGTCTACACTTGAAGCTTAACCATGCTCAGTACCAGGTTAGCTAAACTAAATTCTTGCAACTGTGTGCATAATGGCTTAATTTTGTATTGCAAGTAAGCCTGTGTGTCCACATGCTCTAGTGCTCCTAATATTACGTGAGCAATGCTAACACATCTGAATGCACTTCTGAGAGCAACATTTTTCAAAGTGTAGGGCCACAGCCTCCCAGGGGCTTGGTAAAGGGTGTGTGAAGGACTGTCTGGTGGAGTGTGTGTAAATTATGATTGAGAGGCCTCTCACAACTCATAGTAAGGGGAGGCATGAGAGAGGTGCAGTATTGGTTTATTTACAAGTAACAGCGCTTATTGAACCAGTTCATCACATATCTGTATGATTCCAGCATGGATGGGGGAAATCACAGATGTGGGTCCTGGTCTTCCCAAATCAATACTGTCAATTCCACCCCTATCCCCTCCATTTTGTGCCCTATTTATTGATAGTCTCATCAAGTAGATCTGGGAATTCCCGAGGTGGTGCTTGTCTGGACTTTCTCATAATTTTTTGTTTACAATTTTTAACAAAGTATTGTCACTCTGCTTCTCAGGAGAGATTTTATTCAGAATTCTCAGGGTGCCCAGTACCTCAGATCAATCCATAATTAAAGCTATGTTTTAGTCACAGGTATTTTTACTAAAAGTCAAGACAGGTCACGTGCAGTAAACAAAAATTCATGGCCCATGACCTGTCCATGACTTGTACTGTAAACTACTGACTAAATCTTGGGGGGAGGGTCTGGGGGTGTCATGGGAGTTTGGGGTGGGGGTGGCCTGGGGGTGCTGCAGGTGCTCTCAGGGGAGCAGCCCAGGATCTCTACTGGTGCTGGGGGGAGGAGGGTTGGCGGGGTTGGCAGGCTTCTTCCCTGGTTCCATTCAACTCGCTGGAAGCAGCACATGTCACTCCCTCAGCTCCTAGGTGGAGGCGCAGCCATGCAGCTCTGTGTGCTGCCTCCACAGCTCCCATTGGCCGGGAACCACGGCCAATAGGAGCTGCAGGGCATTGCCTGTTGGCGGAGGCATTGCTTGGAGCTGTCTGGCTGCAGTGCCCCCTAGGAGCTGAGGGCGGGACATGTTACAGCTTCTGGGGAGCTCCTGAGGTAAGCACTGCCCAAAGCCCTCACCCCTTCCTGTGCCCCAACCCCCAGTCCTGAGGGCACACCCAAACTCCTGCTGCTGCTGCTGGGGGAAGGGGCTGCGGTGGCCCGAGACTACCCCCGTAATGGTCAGTGCGGCTGGTCCCAGGGGTTTCTTGAGCTGCTCGGGCCAGCTGAACTGGCTGCTGTAGAAGTCACGGAATCTGTAACTTCCATGACAATCTCGCAGCCTTATCTGTAATATAAACAATTAAGGGGTAACTGATGTCATTAAATGGGTAATATATTGCATCGTTATCAGTTGAATGGTGTAAACTTCAGGCATAGTCACTTATTTAATAAACATTTATCATGATAGGAAATAAAACTGTCCTTATGCAGCCTGCCATTTGAGGATCTTAAAGTATTTTTTACACATTCATGAATTTAGACTCCACAAGTGAAAGGTTGATGCCGTTGATATCAATGGTAAAACTCCCATTCATTTCAGTAGGACTAAGATTTCATCCTATGCTCTTGTAACATATGCCCCTATTTTTACAGATGAGGAAGTCTGAGGCATTGATATTAAGTTGTCCAAGGTCGTACCATAGGTCTGTTGCAGAGCTGGGAATAGAAAGCAGATCTTCTGATGCCTAGTCGAAGGCCTTAACAAGACCATCCTTCCTATTTTAGAACTCCTTTTTTAGTAACCATTTTATTTCTGAACTACTAAACATTTTCTCGTATTCAGAAATATTCTGTTTTTGATTTAACATTGCAAATACTTCCCGTTCTGATTGAGCAATGAGCCTGGATAGTTGGGTTCTACTCCTATTACTGTTAGCCAAGAGAGGCATCCCTCTTAAAGACCAAGCTACCAAAACTTGTCCCAAGGTTTTGGTCTGATTTGCTTGAATCTGTTACTGGAAGGACTTTTTAGGCTCTGTCTCAAATTCTCTGGTGATCAGGACTCCAGTCCCACATTCCTGTTTCATGGCACAGTTTCCAGGAGATGCGCTCTGAAACCAGTCCCCACCAAGATCTGAAACTGCCATTAGTAAGGAGTTGGCTTGCTTCTTCAGTACCACCACAACTGTGGTATTCAATCTTCAAGGTAGGTCACCTGGAGACCTACGGTAACTCTCTAGGGACAAGTGACTTTGCTTGGTATAGAGTAATTATCTTGAGAACTTCAAACCAACAAGAGAACTAATGGAAACTCCATTTAAGTCTTCAAATCAAGACTAGATGTTTTTCTAGGAGACATGCTTCAGTTAAACACAAGTAATGGGCCGAGTGAAGAGATAACTGGATGACATTCTGTGCTATACAGGTGGACAGACACGATGATCTAATAGTCCCATCTAGCCTTAATCTGAATCTAAGGAGTTAAAAGTTCCAAGAAGTCTGTGCTGAGATCATGGGTCTGGTCAGTCAAAATCCTTGGTAGCTGTACCCCAGCTTGGAGTACTACCATCTGCAACAGCATTAGTACAGTTCTTCACCAGGAATCATAGTCACCAAGGAGATGGCTTCCTCTAAGACTGAGTGAGTGCTTTTCACTGTTGCTGAGCAGAGAAACAGCTTTTGTCTTCCCTCATTCTCTCTCTCTCTCTCTCTCCTCAACCATGTGCAGCAGTTATTTGGTTCCAGAGAATGCCAGTCAAACTGCTACTAGGAATGAAGGTTAGAGGTTCATACTGGGATCCATTGGTTCCAGGATTCCCATGTTTATCCTGTCTCAGCAGCTTTCTTGTTGCCTTCCATTTCCTGGGCTCCCTTAGGTTTTGTCTCATTTTATTCTTAGGGGTATCTTAAGTACAGACTTCAGGACTGTACTTAAGATGACTCGGGTGAATACAACAATTGAGGCTCTTCCTTTTGAGGGACCAGAGTTGAGCTCCAATGTGGATGACTTTTTCTCTTTCCATGCCCTAAAGGACTCAAGCAGCTTGAGATCTTTGACCATTACCAAGAAGTTGTAAAAGGGTCATGTGACTTCTGGTGGAGTCTTTCTGGGACTTTCTATGGACTACCCACCCCCCGGTACTGCTAGGGGAAACTTCCTGCACTGGTGCACGTGGAATATACATGAACAACACATCTCGAAGATCCCCAGTTATGGAAAAGGTAACTGTCTTTTCTCTGATCTGAAAGTTGAGAAGTGGCATGACTGTCAGGTCCATCCCCCTTGGAGAATCACAAAGAACAGCAGCGATGCCAGAAAAAGAAGTGTGAAGTAGGTGGACTTACAGTTAATATCTAGCCAGAAATGTGGGCAACAATTGGCAACTCTGAAAAGTTTGGAGAAGGGTAAAACAAAAGAGGATAATATACAAGTTAAAGAGCTGGAGTGGAAGAAGACTTAGCAGTCCTGCGGCTGGCTCAGAGTGCCACAGATTACTGCTAATTTAACTCTGGTGCTAGAAACCCGTTTGAGCAAGCTTGAAGAAAAATTAAATGACAGCTGGACAATGAATAGTCAGATGAACTAGTAGTATCCATTACAGAGATGGACTCTAGAATTAACACAGTAAGGATGACATGGAGGGTCAGGAGGAGAGATGTATGACCCTAGTGTCTCCTATCAAAACATTGACTGAAAAGGTGGAAGATTTGGAAAATGGGGGACCTAGAAAAAATACTAGGATTCTAGGGCTGCTAGCAGGGACCAAAGGCAAATAACCGGTAAATATTTTGAAACTTGGAGTCTGAAAATCTTGAATCAGTTGGTCAGATCAGATAAAATTAAGATTGAAAGAGTACACTGGATTGAGGAATCACTGCACAACAGAAATGTGACTAGACCACATCCTGTCATAGTACGGCTACAGAACTTTAGAGGTCAAGTTTTGGTTCTCAACACAGCTGGGAAGTTGAAAGAAAAAATGGAGGGCAACCGAGTCAACGCCTATCAAGACCCTTTTATCAGTGCACAGAGGAAGAGTGTTTGAGTTTACACAAGTCTGCACACAGCTCTATAGGAAAAAGCTTCAGTCTGCATTGTCTGACCCACCTGGTGTATTTTCAGGCTGCTTCAGGGGGAGAAAGAGGATTGTAATCTCCCACTCTTTTTATGCTAGAAGCATAAAAGCTCCTGAACTCAGTCCTGGAACCAAATTCAGGAGACCAAGAACTGGGAATTATCTAAACTAATTAGATTAACATTAAATAGAGCTTAATCAGGGGCCCTGTAAGTATCAGAAAAGTGGAATTGGGACAACTTTTGACTATAACAAAACAAAATGGTTATGCATGTTCAGGAAAATACTGCCTCAGTGGCAGAAATCTTTAGAATGATTTTATATTGTGTATTAGGAATATTAAGTAATTTTCAATAAATCATGGCATGGAAATTAAAGTTAGGAAAATATGTAAGTATTAAGGATATTAGCAAATATCAAGTATAAGAAGGAAATGAAAATAGAATGTTTGAAATACATGGTTTAAGGTTGTTACAGTTGGTAATGATATTGAATGTATATGCAGGGAATCTGATAATAGGAAGGACTTCAGGTTTTTTCCTCCAAAACTGCCAAAGGGCATACTAAGATAAATTTAATTTTGATATCCAAAGTTCTTTTCCATTAAATTCTTAATGTTAGAGTTTGATTAATACATATCTTGGACCAGGCACCCGTCTTCATTAAAATAGTCTAATGCATCAATAAGGGAAAAGAGGAAACTTAGCTATATATTGTTAAAAGACACAAACTTGGTGAATAAAATGGAAAAAACACTAATTATATACATGAGATATCCACGAGAACTAGGTGGGAGGCCTTTAAAGCTATAATTATCTCATAAAGTAGTTGTAGGGGAAAAAAGAAAAGCAAAAATAAGTGGACATAGAGGAACAAATTTACAGTTTGCAGAAGCCTTATTATTTGACTGATGATACAAAGTTAAAACCAAGAGATTAAAAACAGAGAGCATTAGAAGCACTTGTAATGGGAAAAAAAAACCCAAACAGCTCTCATTTGCAAGACAAAGGCTTTATGAATGGAGGAACAAGTCTCGCAGATTATGAGCCAGACTTATTTCTAGCCGGAGACTCAGAGCAGCTATGCAGTACCTTGAGGACAGAATGGAATACACCAAAAAGCAAGCAAAGGGATTTACAAATTACTAGTGAAATATTCGTATGTGAGAGAGAGACTAGCAAATATGTATAAATGGAAGAATTGGGAACTAGTATATTGCAGTATATTAACATGCCCAGACTGACACCTAATGAAAGTCATACTAGTTAGCCCAATAACACAAGAAGAAATAGAAATGGTGTAGTCATCACTAAAATTGGGGGAAAAGTCCTGTTCCAGATGGATATGCTTCTGAAGTCTCTTAAGTTTTAAAACACAGGTAATGCCCTTGTTAGCAAATGTATATAAATTTTCTTGGGAAACTGAGTGCTTACCAAATACCTTCTGTCAAGCAGAGAGATTTTTGATGCCTAAACCAAATAAACACAACAGATCCAGGATTTCATAGGCCCAGCTCATTAATAAATATAGATAGTAAGATTGGTTTTTTTTTTACTACCATAGTGTCCTCCAGATTAGAGAGGACAATGCCTAAATTAATGGACCGAAGTCCAACTGGATTTATAAAAGGAGGAAGCCCCTGAAATAATATAAGAGAACTCCTACATGTGCTGCAGCATTCCACAAGCACTAATAAAGAGGCCTGCGTTCTTATGATGAATGCAGAAAAGGCTTTTGACTCGGTAGAATGTCCTTTTTTATTTAGAATGTTAGAGATGTATAGGTTTGGGGTATCTTTCGAAGTGGATTTAAAATCTACAGAAATCCTTTGACCTGTATTTGGTGAAATGTCACAAAGACCGAGCCTGTACCTTCATACAAAGAAACAACACAGGTGTCACTTATTTGATTTGATTATTGAACCTTTAGCACAAAAGAACTAAGACCCTGAATTCAGGGAACTAAGTATATTGGGATTAGAAAGTTTAATTGTACACTAATGATCTTTTTCTTTTGATAAAAGATATAAATAAAAGCTGGCCTGTATTACAGGAAATAATTGAAACTTATGGTAAAGAAATATAGACTAAATTACTCTAAATTAGAGATACTATGCCTGGGCTCCAAAAGATGCTTAATATCCTCTGAAAGTAGTTGATGATAAAATTAGATATTTAGGCATTAATATATCTGAAGTGGGGGAGCTGTTTAAATATTGAGCCGTTAGTGAAAAATATTTACAATGATGTGAGATGGTTAACATACCTATGTTTTGACTTTGGTAGGTAGAATTCATGTACTTCAAAATGAATGTCTTCTCCAGGGGCTATTTCTATGGTTCTCTTTATACCCCCTGAAAATTTCTTAAAGAAATTTAATGTTAGGATTCCTGTGGTCCATTTGGAACACAAGAATCAAAAGGGAATGGCTGAATCTCCAGTTGAAACGGGAGGTTAGGTGCTACCAAACTTCAGATACTCTAGGTAGATAAAATTAGATCAGTACTGGAATGGATCTCTAACAGAGACTTCCTCATGCATACAGATAGAACATAAACTGACTAACTCATATCATTGTATAATTGTGTACCAAACTTGTATCCCAAAATTCTAGTGTCCATGAAACATCACCTACTACTAAAAAGTTTAGTGCTTTCAAACCCAACAAATGGATGGCTTTCTTTAGGGATGGGCAACCCTTAAACAGATATATCTGATATATTTAAAAAGAAAAGAATGCACAATTTGAGTTTGTACAGATAGTTTACTTTATTAAAAATCACTTTCAGGGAAGAAAGGAACCAACAAAGCAATTTGTATTAGAAAATGTTATGACGTCTCAAAGTTTCAGCACTCAAGATTGTCTAGAATGTATAATCTCATGACTGTTTTTAAAGACGAAATTACACAAAGCTATTAAGTTATGAAGTGCACACTGTAAATGTGAAATAACAGCAAAAGAATGGAATGAAATAATGTAGATGGTGAATATTGGCTCTAAGACTAACCAAATAGTACAAATTCAGTACTATTCAGTTTATAGCAGGGATCATCACTACGCGTACCACAGGACAAATCCAGACTGCCAGACACTTTTGAATGGACCCCAAAATCTTTCTATTTATTTACTACCATTATTTTTATTTTTCTCTAGTCTGGACTTTGACTATACATTGACAAAGAAATGTGGACCTTGACAAAAAATAGACTACCCCTGGTTTACAGAATGTTGGTTTTTCCATCTCAGTATTATTTATTTTATTATATAGCCACAGATGTCTGTCTGAAATGTAAAACAGTTAGGCCCTCTTTCATATATATGATGTGGTACTGCTGGATGGTGAAACACTTTTGGAAAACCATCATGAAATAAAAAAACCAAAAAAATCAGTGCTAAACTTGAACTGGATTTACAAGATGTGTTGGGAGTTAGCCTGTTAAGATTCAAACCAGGAATAAGGAAGCTATCCTATTCGTGCTGCTTCATTTTTTGCTTACAAAAAATAGAGATCTCTTAAATTTGTGGACCCAGGATTCATGCTGTAGATACCTGGAATAAAATATTAATAACTATCTTATACTGAAATTCTTTTTCGTGAGCATAGTGCCAGGTGGATTTCACCAAAAAAGTGGATAAAGGAAATAGTATGCCTTTCCCTGGAAAACATTATAATAGAAATATTGAAATCACTGAGATGCTTTGATATAGACACAGTAATTCTATACTTAAGCAAGAAGGCTATTCAGAGGATGATTGAACTAAATACGCGTCGTCGTCCCCCCACGCACCTTCACTTTCCTTTATTCTCTTCTCCTGAGACTTTCCCCCTTGACCCCAGAAAACATTTTCCTAAAAAAGAAAGTTAATATGAATAGTTAAGTATTACTGACCCAGTGTATTCTTTTTTAAAAAGAAAATGTTAATGATATAATGTATGGTAAATATATAATATGTTGCTTAATATTAACTCGATATTAAGATATGTACCTATACATGTCAAGACAATGTCATTTTAATGTCTTGTTGTAAATGACCCAAAATATCCATACATACAATCTCTTCCCAACTAAAAAACAGCTTTAAAAAGAACAAAATGCCCTGGTATTGGGTTGTTCCTAGGTGTCAACCCACTCAGAAACTTTACCATTGGTATAGAAGCCCTCCCAGAAAGAGTCGAAGCACAGCCACATATTGTGCTTAGAAGCATGGTTGATTATGCTGCTTGGTAACTTCAGATCTAGCAACTATTTGGGGATCTGTACCCTCTTTGGCAACCACCTTTTGTACTTCCTTGTGGTACAAAGTGAAATTACTTTCGGCAAACTGGTCCTGGAAAGAGTGGATCAAGGATGCACCCTCTAATTCTGCTCTTGCATTCCTATCGTTTTTCCCCTCACAAGACAGTACTAAGCAAATTGCATCCTTCCTCTAGATGGCGTAATAGAGATGGTCCCTAATATGTTAATGGCAGGGGTGTTCATTGTTGTTAGTTCCTATTACCAAGAGAGGGAAGGGGTTTCATCCCACTGTGGACTTCAGATGACTCAACAAATTTGTCATGCCTCAGAAATTCTGCTTGGTGACAAACCCCTTCATAATCCAGTGCCTTCTACAGGAGTGTTTCTCAACCTTTCAAGACTGCTGAACCCCTTTCAGGAGTCTAAAGTGAGGTGTAACTTGTGGGTACACAAGACAAATCAAACTGTTTGCTTACAACATCAGACATAAAAATACAGAGAAGTGTCACGACACATTATTACTGAAAAATTGCTTGCTTTCTCATTTTTACCATATAGAATAAAATCAATTGGAATATAAATATTGTACTTAAATTTCAGCGTATAGTATATAGAGAAATATAAACAAGTCGTATGAAATTTTAGTTTGTACTGACTTCGTTGTTGCTTTTTATGTAGCCTGTTGTAAAACTAGGCGAATATCTAGGTGAGTTAATGTACCCCTTGGAAGACCTCTCTGTACCCCCAGGGGTACAATGCTCTCCTGGTTGAGAACCACTGATCTACAGGATTAGTTTCTGGCTCCCAACTAGGACACATTTAGACTTACTTTCCATGAGCTTCCTGGATTACTATCCTCCGTTCACTCTAGGTGATCAACAGTATCAGCTGCCCATAGTCTTCAGTGTCTGGCAGTGGTGGTAACTATTTTGAGACTGGACTCTTGCACTCACCTTGATTGATATGGGATAAGTCACTTCAGGGCTTGGAGAACCCTTTCAGACCAAGAATTAGTTTAAAAAAGTCTATCTTGATGCCTGCTGAGACACTAGAGTTGATGGGGCAGTCCTGCAATATAAATCAGTGAAAGCTTATTTTCTGCAGAACCAGTGCTAACGGTGGTTAGATGAGATGGGCTTGTGAGCTTATGTAGGTTCAGGTTTCAGAGTAGCAGTTGTGTTAGTCTGTATTCGCAAAAAGAAAAGGAGTACTTGTGGCACCTTAGAGACTAACCAATTTATATGAGCATAAGCTTTCGTGAGCTACAGCTCACTTCAAGCCACAAGTACTCCTTTTCTTTTTATGTAGGTTCAGTTACATCCTCAGTAAGGATGGTTAAGGGCTGTGTACTGACCTTGTTGGGATGACATCAACTATCATCTGTGGAACAGTGGCATCACTTTATTATGCTGATGGACAAAACTTTGCCAAGGCTGGAAAGGTATCCCATTCTAGATGTTGCTGCCTACAGTACTACACCTCTACCCTGATATAATGCAGTCAGATATAATATGAATTCGGATATAACGTAGTAAAGCAGTGCTCCGGGGAGTGGCGCTGCTTTACCTTGTTATATCTGAATTCATGTTACGGCAAGCGGTTCCTCTGAGCCTCCCCCCAATACTTGCTGTGGTCTCTGCCCCAGCTTACCGCCACTCTGCCTCCCACCCCCGCCTCCTCCCACGAGCACGCCGCAGCTCCGCTTCTCTTCCTTCCCAGGCTTGCCGCACCAAATTGGCATAGCAAGCCTGGGAGGGTGGAGGAGCGGAGCTGCAGCGTGCTCGTGGGAGGAGGAGGAGTGGAGGTGAGCTGGGGTCAGGGGGCCGCAGCTAGTAAGGGGGGGTATGCAGAGGGTGAGACTTCGTTATATCGGGGTAGGGAGAGGAACCGCTCCCTGCCCCAGCTCACCTCCGCTCCACCACCTCCATTGAGTGTGCCACCGCGGCTCTGCTTCTCCCCACCCCCCGGACCTTCCAGGCTTCCTGTGCCAAACAGCTGATTGGTGTGCCAAGCCTGGAAGGGAGCAAGGGAGAAGCGGAGCGGTTCCTCTCCCTACCCCGATATAACGCGGTCTCACCTATAAGATGGTAAGATTTTTTGACTCCCGAGGACCCTCTTATATCTGGGTAGAGGTGTACTCATGGATGCCTCCACTTGGGGAGATGGGGAGATCACCTGGACCATATATTAACTTAGGTGCTCTGGACTCAAGGGGAGTCCAGCCTTACTGCTTTGCAGGAGCAAAGAGCAATTAGCTTGACATGTGAAACATGCCTACCTCAATCTACGCATTCTTCTCTCAGAATGCTCACACATACTACCCTCTACCTTGTGTGTCATCTCTCATTATGGTTGGTTGAGTTCTTCTAGAGTCATAGATTCTAAGGCCAGAAGGGATCATTATGATCATCTAGTCTGACCTCCTGTATAGCACAGGCCATAGGAATTATTTTGGGAAATTTTCCAGAGCATATGTTTTACAAAAACATCCAATCTTGATTTAAAAATTCAGTGATGGAGAAGCCACCACAACCCTTGAAAACCACTGGAAAAATTTACCATCATTAAAAATTTACGCCTTATTTCCAGTCTGAATTTGTCTAGCTTCAACTTACAGCCATTTGATTTGTTTTACCTTTCTCTCTAGACTGAAGAGCCCATTATTAAATATTTGTTCCCCATGTAGGTAATTATAGACTGTAATCAAGTCATCCATTAACCATCTCTTTAAGCTAAATAGATTGAGCTATGAGTCTGTAGCTATAAGGCCAGGGAAACATTCAGGTCAGTGTCTTCAACTGAAAGTGCAGTGCTCAGCATAAGTGATCCCTGAAGGAAATCGTCTTTGGATTTCTAGAGGGGAAGAAATTGTTGGGTAGATCTGTGTGCCACAATTGGAACAAGAAATAATACCAGCTTTTCTCTGAGGGAAGGCAAAAAAAAATCATGGCTGACAGTTGTCCATCTTGTGAACTGGTCTCAAATCTCCTTATGCATTTCTTCCAATCCCTTTCCTACCCAGACAGATAAGTGTAGGCAGGAGAGGAACACTGTTAAGCAGCCCCAGCCTGAGCAAAGCACTTTGGTGATCAGACCAAGGATTTTTTACTGGATCTATAAGTTCCACTGTCTGGTATTCCAGATCTGATGTCACAGAGCTGAGGCTGGATTCTCCATCCTATGTCTCTGTATTTGACAGCTTGAACATGGACAATCAAAACAGAAGATTCTCCGTTGAAAGCAGAAAATCTTCTGCTATGAAGCAGTTTTCTGTACAGCCATGATAAAACAGAAGTGATCTTTAAATCTATCCTTTTCATTATAATTTGTCTTCTGTATTTCAAGCAGAGAAGTCTTTCCTCTGCTCAGTGAGTTCAACTTGCCATAGTCTTTCAACTACCTAGTGCTAAATTTTCTCACCTTCTGTTATTAAAATGATTACTCCATATGCTTTGCCTTTGAGTCACCTTCATCTTAAGTTATCAATATGGTGCTCACACCTCTCATCAGATTACTTTCTTCATGTCCATTGCATCAACCTACAGAGGTAGAGATACAGAGGCTACTGGCTGACCATTTTACATTGTGCTGGTGCTACACCCTTACTCCCAAATTCCTATCCTAAGTGATTTCTGGCTTCCAGTGAATCCAGTCAGCCTGCCTGTGTTTTGTCCTAAGCGCCGCTTACATCCCTTGTTGAATATGGGTTCTACACATAAAATGTCAAAAAGGGTGGGAAATCTTACCCAACCTGGTGGTCCAACCCAAATTAATATTGCAAGTGTAGTTTTGGCTGTCTGCCCGCCACAGTTACAAATATTTAATTCTAATTGCTTTACAATTTAGAAGAGATGTACTTGGTTTTGAGAATAAATACTGTGCATTATCTGCAAGTCATAGACTTTAAATAAAAGTTAGATGAGCAGAATAGCATTTCCATAAAGTTAGGTGACTAAAGGAGAAATTTTCATTTTGCAAAGCCATATCATAGGTATATAATCAATGGCATTTGCATATTTTAAAATATGCAAATTAAATGACTGCAGGGGACCTGCATGTGACCTGGGTTATATTACCTTGAGTTCCTTGTTGTCAAACATACTTTTTTGTACAGTCATGCTTCATAAGCATGCAATATCTGAGCAGCAATAACCATTTTTTCATTTTATGAAAAATTTTTGAGTTTACTAATGCTTTACACACAATCCATATACATTTACTCAAGGTCCGGGAGAAATTAGTATCTTGTTCTAGGGATGTAACATTTTTCTTGAATAGTCAGTGTCAAATGTGGTGTCAAATTAATTAATGACATTATTGTATTGGAAATACTCTGTTTCTAGAAAGCTACTATTACTCTCCATCTTTTTAAAATGCAAGCAGTTACTTTTAAGTTTGTTGTAGTGCTGCGTTGAGGCTTTTTAACTTTTTGTGAGGGCTTAGAAAAATGCCTTATTTGACAATCCTGGAAACTAAAACTCATCCACAAAGCCAGTAAACTACTGGCAGAAACCAGAAAAAGTGCCAGTTTCGCCCCTCCCCCTTCCATGTATTCCAACTCTAATCTTGTGGGGCCATCTCTAGGGATGAATCTGTGTTCATTAAGCCATTTGACCCCCCCCTGAAACGGCCTACAAGGGTGCCAGTCGTAACTGTTCTAAAATATTTTTCTGTAGATGAAATTGCAGTCTAGGATTCAGTGCTATACTCACATCTGTTCTTATTTTAACACATCAGTTTAACCACAGAGGTTCTTCTGGAGTATTATGACTGATAACTAGAGCTTGTTTTTGCTTGAGCTTTCCAGGATTTTAGCAGCTCATGTTTCTTTTCAATGTGAACAGCATGTACTGCCATGGCTAATTTAATTCATTCTGGCTGATGTGCAAACACTCTTTGATAAGTGTAAACACTTGTATGTTTCTTATTGAACATTACCAGGTGACACATCATATATAATCATGGCACTTTTGGTGTATCATGGTTATAATTCAGCTCGTAGAGCTGCTACATGAAGTGTAGAAGAGACTTTTTTCCTCTTCCCCTTCCCCACCATTAAGGGGGAGGAAGGGAGTTTGCACAGTGCTTTAGCTGACCTGAACAAAGCAGGGAAAACTTGACCTTGTTCCTACTTATTTCAGAAAATTTATCACTTATAATTCTGTGGGTTCTGTTCCTCGATTTCCCGTTGACTGACTGACTAAGTGAGGGACGCTTAGAGGGGAAACTGTTCAGATTAAATTTGATGTCAGATTTAGACTTTTATTTAAATAAGCTTTTACAAAATCGAAGATTAATAGGAAAAAATACCAGTACTGTTTTAAAAACAGATCAAAATTCCTGTTAAGTTCTGCAACTCAAACATTCCAAACTTGTGCTAGTGCATGAGAAGATAAAATTGAAATGGGAAACAAAGTGAAATTCATTAGTCTACCTAAACTGTGGTCTATAAAAAGTAGATTAATTTTATTTTTTAAAATTTCCAGTTTCATTAATTTATGGTGCTTTCTGTAAAATAGGTAAGAACCCTTTAAAAAAGCCCCACCCAAAATAAGCAATTAAAAAAAGCTATTCTCGTTCTGACAGTGTACCTCTGACTTCTGTGCCTTGTTTATCTTTAAAATGAGTGTACTCACTACCTCAAGGGGATGTGATTAAACAGGTTTGAAGGGCTTTGAGGATTTTGATTGTACCACATTATAAAAACACAGTGGTCTAACATTGGCACTGACTTAAGTGAGTGTAAGTATCAAATTTAGCCCAAAGTATTCTTATCTTCATGTTGCTATCTGAAACTTTAGTAACACTTTAGAGAATTATATTGAAAATGATCACTAGACTTTTAGCACTGGAAAAAACATTAATCTATTTTTAGAGATTGATAGCTGTTTAAGTGATGCTGGTTCAAATAATTAGAAAATAAAGTCCTTCCTCCCTCTCCGTGTGCCCAAAATACTAATTGGAATGCCTAATGCAGTGCGTTAATGGCTAATAATGGCTATTTAGATCCATTTTGGAATTTGATTTTTAATTGCACTGGTGGAATTAAGATCATCAGTGCGACACAGTAATACCAGGGGACAGAATAGGTCGTACTGGTGGGAGAGTGACAGAAATGTGTCTATGTGAAAGAAAGTGTAGAGTCAAATGAAGTAAATACCTTAAATGAACCAAAGAGTACCATAGAATCTCTATGGATAGTAATTCCATGCTCTAATAATAAGAATATAGCAATAGGGATATATTACCAACCACCTGACCAGGATGGTGATAGTGACTCTGAAATGCGCAGGGAGATTAGAGAGGCTATAAAAATAAACTCCATAATAATGGGGGATTTCAGCTATCCCCATATTGCCTGGGTACATGTCACCTCAAGATGGGATGCATAGAGAGAGTTTCTTGACACCTTAAATGACTGCTTCTTGGAGTAGATAGTCCTGAAACCCCCAAGTGGAAAGGCAGTTCTTGATTTAGTCCTAAGTTGAGCACAGGATCCCGTTCAAGAGGTTAATATAGCTGAACTGGTGACCATAACATACTAAAATGTAACCTCCCTGTGACAGGGGAGGGAATACCAAAGCAGGCCACCATGGTAGCATTTAATTTCAGTAAGGGGAACTATACAAAAATTAGGAAGTTTAGTTAAACAGAAATTAAAAGGTACAGTTCCAAAAGTGAAATCCTTGCAAGCTGCATGGAAACTTTTTAAAGGCACCATAACAGAGGCTCAATTTAAATATATACCCCAAATTAAGAAAACATAAGAGGACCAAAAAAATTCCGTTGTGGCTTAACAACAAAGTAAAAGAAGCAGTGAGAGGCAAAAAGGCATCCTTTAAGAAGTAGAAGTTAAATCCTACTGAGAAAAATAGAAAAGAACATAAACTCTGGCAAGTGAAGTGTAAAAATATAATTAGGAAGGCCAAAAAACAATTTGAAGAACAGCTAGCCCCAGATTAAAAAAAAAAAAGGCAAATTTAACTACATCACAAGTAGGAAGTCTGCTGAACAACCGATGGGGCCACTGGATGACTGAGATGCTAAAGGAGCACTTAAGGAAGATTAGGCCATTGCGGAGACACCAAATGAATCTTTTGCATCGGTCTTCATGGCTGAGTGTGTGAGGGACGTGCCCAAACCTGAGCCATTATTTAGGTGATCAATCTGAGGAACTGTCCCAGATTGAGGTGTCATTAGAGGAGGTTTTGGAACAAATTGATAAACTAAACACTAATAAATCACCAAAAACAGATGGTATTCTAAAGTGTCCCTACCCTCTGTTTGCCAGAATCTGGGAATGGACTATGGGCTGTTTATCTGTTCTGTTCACTCCCTCTGAAACACCTGGCGTTGGCCACTGTAGGAAGATAAGATACTGGGCTGGATGGAGCATTGGTCTGACCCAGTATGGCTGTTGTTGTTGTTTTCTTATGATATTTGATTGGCCTATGAGTACAGGTGCATCAGTAAACTTTGCAGAGACGCTCATAAGATAAAATGTTTCTGGTAAACATTCTGTGTTTATGATTACATTGGAAGTAATTTATTTTTATTGAATTAGTTAACTAGACATCCTTTTGATAAACAATTTCAAACTAAAGCGCAGTAATAAAAGTTTTAAAAAGATTCTGTACTGTTGACAAATGGAGCATGAATATTAAAAGTACATTTTGTAATTAACTATATGGGCCTAAAACCTGCTGCCTTCACTTATACAAGTAGTCCTATTGATGCTAGTGAGGCTACTTGTATGAGCGAGGCATGCAGGATTGGGTCCCATCACTGTGTGTTGAGATACTGTGGGGGAGTAGCCTGCATTTCAGATTCAAAACTGCTTAGTTTGAAATTAATATGAAAACATTTTGTCGTCTTGTAAATATTATTAAAATATCTTTGAAACAGGAGTAGCCAAAATACATGTATGTAAATTGCCTTTTCTCTTTTAAGGTTTTTGGATTCAAAACATAAAAACCATTACAAGATATACAATCTGTAAGTATGCTTTTATATCTATGCCTTTCAAAACAATGTTGTAAACATAACTCATGAGTAAAAATGGTTTCTCTTTATGCTTGGACAGAACTGAACATATTGTTTTACAGATTTCTTAAAAAAATTATTTCAAGACAACTAATTGAGAGCACTGTTACTTCATTTTAGTAAAGTGTAATGAAGATATTAAACGGCATGCTGGTATGGGCTCTTGTTGCTTGATCTACTCTAAATTGCATGGTGTACAGCCCATTTTAGATCCTTTAACCATGTGGTAAATTCAGAAGTAATTCACATCATGGTTTCTGGTAATACATTAATGGCATCTTCAGTGATGGAACTGCAAAATAGATATTTTCTGTTGTTCTGAATCTCTGTTTCTATAGCACTGTATCAGTAGTATACACTGTATTTAAACAGCTCTATTTTGCATCTACATGAACTCTTCGCTATCCCCATGTGCAATTTTGAATAAGTTATTGCAACTGTTGGTGGAGTTGAGCTTGCCTTAGTTTTATAGGTATAATGCTTGCTTCTGTGGATTGAGTAGTTATACATACGTTTATTATCAAAATATTTTGTAGGATTTTGTTAATTATCTCCTTTGTCTTTTTCCTTTTGTTTTAAACGTGATCCTGAGCTGCTTTCTGCATTCTGAAATGTACAGTAATGTTATGTCGATTTCAGCTGAAGTTTGTGAATATACATGTTTCAAAAATGCAGTGCAGGAAAAAATACAACTTAATAGGAGTTACCTTGGAGGTTGGTCTATTTTGAGCCTCTCAAAGCTTTATTTTGCTTAATTCTGTATATTTTTTTCTTCCTTTTTGTTATAGAAAAATCAACAGTAAATTAAAAATAATGTAAATGTGCCTCAGATATAGTAAAAATAGGTGCCTGATGGATTATCTTTACATAGTTGATGGTAGTTTTAAGACTCTAGATACACGTAACATCATTAAAATGAATGAGAAATGGAATGCTTTTTTAAAAGTTGCTATAAGGTTGCTCTTAAAAGATGGGAGAAGGGAAATGTATTGATGTTAACCAAACTGTATATTAAAATAATACAACTTTGACAATTTTGAAAGCAGTTGATCATACAGTCCAGTAATGAGATTTTCTTGTGCCTGTAAATTGTTCAGAAGGCAACCTAATCGGAATATAACCTCCCACTGAAAGACGTGCCAGCTCTATTCACAGCTAAAAGTGACAGTATTTCTAAAAGCACTTGATAAGTCATTTGAATATACTCTTCCTGCCTTAAAGAACTAACTAGGTATTTATTGGGTGTCTGTCACCATTTCACTCCTTCTGCAGTTCAGCCTGGTCACCCAAAGCTAGAGGGCTTTATTGAATGTTCTGATATTTTTAAATTATAATTATCAAGGGGAGGGCTTATCATAGTCATCATGTTGCATTTCAAGTTTTTTTTGATCTAGTTATTTTAAAATGGTAATTTGTTGAATAGCTCTTAAATCGGAATTAGAGCCCTTCGCAGATACGAAAAGGTATCCACATCCAATCCACAAGCCGCAGATATCCACGGATTTGCAGGGCTCTAAACAGCTCCTCAGGTCGCTGTGCAGCAGTGACGCAGGGCTGTGTCAAGCCCCCGACCACGCGCCCACCTTCCAGCTCCACTTCTCCCTAGAGACCTGCTGCCCCCTCTGCCTCTGCTGTGCTTCCTTCCCTGCTCCAGCCAGGGAGGCTACAATTCTGGGTCCTTCTATGCAGCGCCACCCTCCCCCTGGGGGGCTCGGACACCCCAACGCAGTTACGACAGCTCTAATGCATGCAGCCATTGCCGCCTATCTGTTTAAAGAACCCCACCTTCAAAATGACACTTAACTCACTACTTTCTGGAAGCTGTAGTTTACCTCCTCTTTCCGAGCAAGCTGGGGACTACAACTCCCAGAATGTCCAACACACTGTTGCGTGATTCAGAGAGCTGAGCTGGAGCCTGCAGGCTGGGTGACAGCCGCTATGTTTAGGTGAGTGTGCTGCAGAGCCCTGTGCGGCTATAAAATTTATATCTACATCCATGCTGAAATCCGTAAAAATGGTCTGTGGATATTCACATCCATGGATATACAGTGGATATCTGCAGGTTTCTAACCAGAATGGTCAAGATTGAGTGAAGGATTTTTTTATCCTTCAATCCCTTCTGCCCCCCAAATCCTATTTGTAGGAGCCAGTTTTTTTTCTGGAAAAATGTAAAATAGAATAACTTCTTCCTGCTTCTTAGGACTGTCAGTTTTAGTGAAATGTGGCTTTGATATTATTCACAAGATCAGGGAGTGCTGAAGTGCTCAGTACTGAGTGTCATTTGAAACTGGCACAAATAGTGACAGGTTAAAAACAGGTGAGTAAAAACACTAAATGTGTTATTTCTAAATCAGGTCAGCATATAAGAATTTGTAAGGAAGAGGTGAGGAAAAACTTTAAATATGTAGATTAAAATAAAGTTGGAGGCACAGAGCTTGTGGATGGTAAAGAGGAGTAAAGGATTACTCTTTAAAAACTTTGGGGTTAAAAATGAGGAGGATGTGATAAGAGCCATTGTATTCAGGGCACAAGAGCCTTTGAGATATGTATATTGCCAGTACACCATTCCAGATTTTCTAATATTATCTATTGTATTTATGAACCAAATTTGTCAATGTGTCAGAGGCTTTTGTTCAACTTCATGGCAAGTTTTTGAAGTTGAAATGTAAATCTTTCAGTTATGAGTACAAAAAAAGGTCTTGTTTTTGTGTCCTTACAAGACATATATTTCACTTGTTCCCTGCTTGGTTAACTTGAGACTGATGCAGGTGACTTAATAATGTCCCAGAATCACCAAATTTGCTCTTTGGATGAGGCTTTCATGTGAAAAATGTGCCTAAAGAGTTTTTTGGGTTTTTTCAAGAAGTGGATTGATTGGGAACAGGTTCAGAATAAAATGACTCTACAGCCATGGTAAACCTAGTTTGTAAATGCCACTCATTTGTGTAGAGAATCCAGGAAATATCTTAATTCTTATTATGTGGGCGAAATCTGTACAAACACTTAAACACTAGGTAATCATAAATTTAACTAGGATTATAAAGGGGGTAATTCAGCACAGTATTTGGCCCAAGATAGGGAAAGGATCAAATGCTAGCTTTAGGGCACCATTGAGGAGCAGCACGTTAGTTATGGCATCTATGTATGATATCAGTCCCCAAGACATTCCTTCCCATTGTAGTTACTAACTTTTAATTTAAAAATGAGCAAAGTTGTTGACATTACTAATTTTCTTACATGAATATTGGGGGGGAAAAAATGAGCTGGGGTCCTGTGGAAAAAATTTGATCATGTAATTAAACTGTCATAACAATAGTATATCTGAACTTTGAGCGCTTGACTTTTCAACCTCAAAGTTGTTTTAATGTAGTTTGTTTGAAATCTCAAATAGTATCTACATTAGACAGTTGCATCAGTTTAACTTATAGTTTCTAAATAGTTTTAGTTAAATTGGTGTTCAAACTGTGCAGATAAAGCCTATTGTAACAATTTGGCATTTCAATTACTAGAAAATTATTTGTAAATGTAACTGTTTCCTTCATTTTTATTTTCTTTCCTGTCCTTTACTCTTTCTTGTATCAGACATCTTAAACCACTTGCTCTGAGTTCCAGTATTCTTAAACCCATGTTTTCAGTTTTATCCTCTATTTTCATACACCCAAAATTGTAATCTTTTTATTCCCAATCTCTCCTTTGTTGCCAATCCTCTTTAGTATACCTCTTTTGTACTTGTACACAACTTCTTGCAGTCGTCGTCTTTGAGTAATTAGTTGTGAGTCTGTTCCTTTGTGTGCTCTCTTACTTCTATGCAAAGTTCCTCAACATGGGGAAGGCGGAGGTTTAGTTGCCTCTGGCATGAAGTCACATGCTGAAAACAGGCTGTTGCCTTCTCTTTGGCTTTGAGACCTGTCAGTCAAGTTGATGGATAATCTCTCATGTTTGTATGACAGCCAGGAAGGTGCAGATTGGTCGCATGTTAAATCATAGCCATTTTCAAGCTTAGTGGCTTTTCAAAATTTTGAAGCCACTGAAGCTGCTAGGGATTCCTGTTGGCAGGATTGGCTACAAAAACACAGCTGTAGCTTGGATGAATTAAAAATAAATAAATAAATTGAAGTCTCAGAGGCTCGTTTACTGTCTTACATTTGATTAGTTCTAATTGGATTTTTAAATCAAAACGTAAAATTCTAAATGAGGAAAGAATAGGTAAGATTTGCTATTTTGAGTGTCTGTGTGCCTCCTGTGAGAGACTGAAATCTTGCATAGCAGTGTCTGAGACTGTCTGCCTGGTGCAGCAGGCAGACACTTTTTGTACTCCTGTGCAACTGCATAAAAGATGGAGCAGCCGTGGCCCTCCCACCATTCCCTCTTATCAAGTATGATTGCGAGATGGAATCTAGCGACTGTCCAACCCACTACTCTGAGAGCTTCAAAACTTGTGCTTTTAACAACAAACTGTGAAGAACTTTTGTCGTCTCCACTTCAAATTAGATGTTTCCTTAAAACAACAACAAAAAAAACCATGCTGGCAATTTCTCAGTATATCTTCCCCCGCCCTCCCGAGCAAGATGTAGATGGCATTAAGCTGGCCAACCTCAACATGACTAGTACCCTTAGAGAATGCTTCACTGGCCATGTTTGGTACCATCATTGCATGTGTACTGGAGCAGATCCCCCTCCCACACATTGAAGAAGAGAAGATCTCACTCTACAGTGGCATCATTAGCCAGGCCACTCACTCATGTCAGACTTTGATCTCCAGGAGCATGTGACAGTGGAGGTACAGCAGCCACCTCAATCTGTACCTAAGGGAACCATCATCACCACCAGTTGGGGTCAGTGGACTTCAAGGCTTCCTGTCCTGGATTACAGAGACCCTGAATACTGAAATCACAGTAATTCAGTAGAAGTCCCAAAAGCTATTTGAAATACTAAGCTTTACAACCATTGCTAGGAACACCCTCCCAATCAATGAGGGCGTACTTGAGCTGTCAAAGGTACTATGGCAGACCCTGACAGCTTTGCCCTATACATGTATATGAGTGGAAAGGAGATACTGGGTGATTTCAGAAGGCTTTGAACACTTCTAAACTCTGGGTCTCTGGTGGTATCAGCAGTACAAGAAAAGTCTAGGCCCACAAAAGGCATGTAAAAGAAAAGGACTTTAAAAAAACAAAACAAACCCCAAAAAACCCCTCCAAAACCAAAAACCTGTACCTCTTCAGACACAACATGTATTCTTCCACCTCATTGCAGCTCTGCATTGTGAACTACCAAGCCCTGTTTGCAAAATGTAACTTCCTTAGCTGGGAAAGATAAATTATTTCTGTCTGAAATTCTCCAGGAGAAAGGGGTGGAACTGAAATGGATTATAAAAGGGCTAGGTGGTGGTCAGAACAGCATTGCAAATGACCATGGATGCGTCCAAATATGGTTTGAGATCAGTCACCATGGCTGTCACCATGAAGAAAACCTTATGATTGCTAGTATCAGTCATTCTAAAATGGCTGCTAGCATTCAGGCTTCCCGAAAGAGGTGCAAGCCACCAGAGAGGGACTTGCCTTTTGAAGGGGGCGGCGGGAAGCTCTTTTAGGCGCAGAACAGACAAAGCACTCCATTTACTGAAGGACTCCTGGGCCACATTAAGATTCGTAGGGATCTATACGCTAGCTTCTATCAGAAACAATACAAATAGTAAGCTCAGCAAGAGGCACCTTCCTTCTCCTAGAGCAGACAACCTAACTATCTGCCAAGTAAAAGACCATTATACTAGAGGAGCTGCCCGTTGTAGTCCCTTAGGTTTAGTTCTAGTATAACAGGCAAATCGGTATTGTTCATCACCAACAGCTACCCTGTTCATTTCCACACTGTATTCCCTACCTGTCCCCTTCCCCATTCCTCAAGAGACTTTTCATGAGAGCCTATTCAAAAAAAAAAAAAAAGTTGGCCTTTTTGCTTCATCTAGGAGCAGAGCAGGAGATACTTCAGAAGTAGAGGAAGAGACTCACTTTTGGTACTTCCTTATCCTGAAGAGGAAAGGGATCCTATCCTAGACCTGAGGAGACTGAACAGATATCTATGCCGCCTCAGATTCAGGATGGTAACCCTTGCCTCCATCATCTCATCTTTTCAGACTCAAGACTGAATCTGGCTGTCCTCACAAGACATGTACTTCCACATAGATATCAACCTGGCCCACAGGAAGTCCACTGTGAACCTCAAGGGGCCAAATCACTACCAGTACAAGGTACTGCAATTCAGACTCTACATGGTATCGAGAATCTCCACAGAATACCTAGTGGATGTTGAAGACAGGATCTGAGAAGACAAGATCCACATTTACCCTTACACTTGGTTGATCAGAAGCAGATCCCAGCAGGAGACAGCAACAAGCCTAGAATATATACATGCACATGCTCTCTCTCCCCCTTTTTGCGTGACTTAGATCTCATGGTGAGCTTTGAAAAAACTCTCATCCCATCACAGATTATAGAGTTTGTAGGAGCTATGATCTGTTGCAAGCCAGAGAGAGCATATCTGCACAAAGACAAGTACCTGTTTTTGTGAGGGCTGCTACCAAGATAAAATAAAACCAGCCTATGACCTACAGGCTTGCCTTGGGGTATTGGACCACTTGTTGGCCTGTGCATACATGACAGTGCTTGACAGATTTCACCTGTGGCCCTTATAATTCTGGCTCAGATCAGTCTACTCTCTGCCAAAACACCAGAAGGTCTGAGTACCACCTCATGTTCTTGCAGAACTTGGATGTTAGAACCCAAGAACATGTAGGGGCATAGTACTGTTCTCTAGCTGCCTCCCTGACTAAAACACTAATCATGGGTATTTCAGCGACAGCTTGGGGAACCCAGTGGGACCACCTGCAAGTACAATGGCGTTGGTCCCCATGAGACCTGAGACTTAACTCAGAGCCATCATATTAGGTAGGAATGACATAGAGGCTGTCCTTCAAAATTCCAGTGCAGCTCCTGACAGACTGTGCCTCAGCAATGCACTATATGAACAAGCCATGAATTGCCAACTCATCACCCTTCTGTAGGTCATCAAACTTTGGATATAGAGCCATCAATACAAGATCACCCTGATGGCTCTCCACAACTAAAGTGTCCACAATAGTCTGGTGGATTTCTTGAGTAAACAGGTAACAATCGTAAGTGGTCACTGAAGAGGTCCATCATAGAACAGATACTTCGTTGTTGGGGGAGAGAACTGTTTGCCACCAAGGACAACACCAAGTATCAAACTTTTGTTCCAGAGGATCCATGAGCTTGGGGTCTTTACCAGACACCTTCATTCTGCAGTGGAATTGAGGTGTGCCTTTTCTTTGATTCTCCTGGTCCCCCACGGTGATATCTGAAATCAAATGAGAGAACTATCATCATTTGCATAGTTCCCTACTGGCGAGGGTAGTTTTGGCTGACAGACGTGCTACAGATGTCTGTTTAGTCGCTTGCTCGGTTCCCAGACTGCCTGGACTTGATATTGCAGTGCCACAGTCATATATGTCAGACCTGAAGTTACTACGTCTGAAATACTGGATGTTGGCTGGCTAAGTACCATGGATAGCAAGTTCAGGGTATCCTTCTACAAAGCAGGATGACCTCTACCAGAAACACTTACTTGTCTTAAGGTTTTTGATGTGTAGCCCAACATAGCTTTCACCCTGCAGGCTATACCATCAAAGATCCTCTACCCCTTGCTGCCTACCTTTTTAAAATGCTGTGGCCTAGAGTTCAGTTCCATTAAGGTCCCCCTTGCCTCAATCTCTGCTACCCATCCACCGGTACAGTTATGCTTGGTCATCCTCTTGAGTCATGGTCATGGGCCATCTCCTTTGAACCTATCAGAATGTTCTTTCCTTCATCTCACTCTGAAGACTTCATTCCTACTTGCTGTATTCCTTTGGTTAGGAGAGCAACTCTGAGCACTTATGACTGATTCTTCCTATATAATCTTTCATAGAGACAAGGTGGTGTTGAAAGTTTACGCAAAGTTCATCCCCAAAGTGGCCTCCAATTCAGATGCAACTCAATTAACTTACCGTTTTTCCAAAGTCCCACTCTACACTGGAAGAGAAGTTACACACTGGATGTTTCCAGAGCATTGTTTTACTACATCGATTGTCTGTCCACTTATTTCTGTCAATAACTGGCTATTCCAAAGGCCAAGCCATTTCAGCTCAGAGAATATCTATGTGTGTCTCATATTTTTTCAGTTTGGCTGGTATGTGTGTCTTTCACAGCATCAGGGCTCAGTCCACCAAAGCTCAAGTGATATTCTCCACCTGCTTCAGAAGTGTGCCAGTTTTTGAAATGTGCAAGGCAGTGACATAGAGTAACCACTGATCTTCACCAAATATCTGTGCATTGGACTTAGCCACAAGGGTAGATGCCAAGTTCAGGACAGCATGATTCAACTGATGCAGCTGGTACTCCCTATTTTACCCTCCAGAAGGAGTACTACTTAACTGTCACTTGCAGTGAGATCCACACTGACATGCTTGAACAGTTTTTCTTACCTTGCAGTTCTTCGAGATGAGGATGTCTGTATGAACCCTATAATCCATCCTCCTTCCCTGTTTTCAGTGTCTTCAGCTAACGCAAGTTTCAGAATGTGAGGGAACTGAAGGAGAGTCACAGCCACTCTGCCCTTTATGCCCTTGTACGGGAGCAAAAGAGAACAGGGTGCATGCATGACCTTGATGAACACAGCTATTCCAAAAAGTCTGATCTTCCTCATGAAGCGTATGCATACTTGAAGGGAGATTTACACTGACTACAGTATCTCAAAGAATCACAGTTACTGTGGGGTAACCATTATGTTTCAGCAAAATCTTAAGTTTGCCATATTCTGAATTTCATGGACCAAGTTTAGCTGTGATGTTGAGCTATAAAAGTGATGTGAACGTAAGGTGTATTTTGGGGGGGGGGCTTTCATATGCTGATCCTTACATACCAAAGTGTGATAGAACCTTAGACTCACCTAATGTACTTATGTTGAACTTTAATCTTTTCTTTTTAGATGTGCTGAAAGACATTATGACACCGCCAAATTTAACTGCAGAGGTATGTTTGTGCTGCCTAGGGTCTAGGCTATTAGCTTTTTTCCCCCCTCCAATTTCTCCTTTTGTTTTTCTGAACTAAGGAACAAAGTAAAACTGTCAAATATTAATATAGTGTTTGGGGGAAGAGAGAAGAATGGTATTAACTTAAGATTCCTTCATGAAATTTCAGAGTAACAGCCGTGTTAGTCTGTATTTGCAAAAAGCAAAGGAGTACTTGTGGCACCTTAGAGACTAATCAACTTATTTGAGCATAAGCTTTCGTGAGCTACAGCTCTGCATCCGATGAAGTGAGCTGTAGCTCACGAAAGTTTATGCTCAGATAAATTGGTTAATCTCTAAGGTGCCATAAGTACTCCTTTTCTTCATGAGAAGCTTACTGTGGTGCTTGACACTGTGTAGAAAGTATATTCTTAGCAATTATCTATGAAGGGCTAATGACACAAATAGTTGAAATTTCAGTGTGTACGCCTGAGATTATGACTCAAAGCTGATTTTAAAACAAACTATGAAGTACTCCATTTAATTTGATCAACACTTAATTTACAAAAAATGGGGACTTTTATGGAAATTGGGAGAGAGGTCCTTTCTTATATACAAGAGTCCATAGAATGAAAATGGAGAATACTAGGTTAAGCCATGCTTATTGGTCAGAAGGTACATAACTACACTGCAGTAAATAACCCGTGGCACCAAGTCACAGAGCCCAGGTCAGCTGACTTGGGTTTGCAGGGCTTGGGCTGCGAGGCTAAAAATTGTTCCAAACTAAAAAAACGTTCCTGCTTGGGCTGGAGCCTGGGCTCTGAGACCCTCCTCCCCCGTCCGTCCGTCCCCCTCCCCCCGCCCGCCCCCAATGGGGTTTGAGTCTGGGCTCTAGCCTGAGCCCGAAAGTCTATGCAGCAATTCTTAACCCTGCAACCTGAGCCTCATCAGTCCGAGTCAGCTGACTCGGGCCAGCCACAGCCATGCCGTGAGTCTTTTATTGCAGTGTAGATATATCCACAGGCAGATTTGCTAGAAAGTTGTGGAATCAAGGCTTCCCCTGCATAAGGAATTGAAACTACATCACACTTCAGTATTCTGCCTTTGTTTAAATGGGGCTGCTCAGTGTCACTCTGACTTGGAGCTTTTCCAGTTATTGAGGAGATGTTTTGGGTGCTACTGAGAATTCTGCCTCTTGACCCGCAGTTAGTCTTTCAGCAGGACATCTGCTGAAAGTAAATTAATGTTGCTGCTTCATGTCCGCACTTTTCTCCAGTGGTGGCTTTAGATTTCTGCATGGTAGTACTGGCAGAGGAATGTCTCTGGACACAGTGCATTAGTAGTTCACTTTCATATCATGATTCAGAATGGGTGGATAGATAAACAGAGGCTCTTCAGTATGGATGATCTAAGAGTGTCCGAAGGAGCTTGCTTTGCTTCAGATGGAGCTCTAAAGGGAAGCACCTCCAGCATGTTATCTAACAGAGTGGATTTTAGCATTAATGGGCCATGTTACAGCTGTAATCCTTGGGACTCCAGTCTAAATTCACTAGGATCTCCAGTGCCCTTTTTCTTATCTAGTCAGTGGTATAGTCTCCTTCAGTATTTGTTCAAAATTTTCCAAGGTGTGGGGTGTGTGCCCCAACTGAGGAGCATGGACAGAACTCTCAATCATTTTCCTGAGTCTGTTTAAATGTTTTTAGTAGAAGCTAAATCTCTAGCTGTTATGGTTGCAAAGGAAACTTCAAAACACAATCAGAGGTTAACTGATTCTACAGTATCTGCCAGGGTTTACAGAGAGGCAGAAAACAATAGACTAGAGGTTTAAACTGCCCCATTCATTTCAATGGGTGTTAACTCACACGTCAGTTATGATGCTTTAAATATCATTCTTAACTATTTCACTGTTTGTCAAAGCATGTATGTAAAGAGAGGAAGCATCCTATTAAGATCAATTCCAGGACTTCCAAGAGTAGGAGGGAGAGACGCATAAATGAAGTTGTGTGGGCCTTTAACAACACATGACCAGATGTCATGATTGCTTTCTTTATTTTTCATTATGAAGAAGGAGCTTAGATTTCAGAAATCACTAATATACTGAAATCCTTTTAGTCTAGAATATGATGAAGTGTCCTTAACACAGTTAAATGTGTGTCATCCCAATTGCTCTATTCTGCCTTAGCTGAGGTTGCTCAGAGTTTCATTACTTTCTGTATTTTTGTCTTTTTCCTTTCATCACAAAAACAATAATCCACCTTTGATATCTGAGAAAGTGACTCTTAAACTCCCCTTCTTCTATACACTTTGCCTGCCCCGAGGAGAAGAGGAAGTTTAGTAATTAAGGCACTCAGAAATGAGAAATGATTTTGGGTGCCCAACACGAAGCATCTCTAAGATGTCTGATATTCAGAGGGTGGGTTGTCAGCCAAATCAAGTATCTTCCTTGTGGGGCAAACTAAGTCCAAAACAAAATGAAAAACTATCCAGAACAAGACCATGACCCTCTGTGGACCATAGCCCTTTGCCTAGGGTTTGTGTAACCTTTAAGCCTTTCCTCTCAGGATTCTCTCCCCTTATTTCAGGGATCAAGCTGTCTTTCACCTGTCTTATGCCTCAGCTTCTCTCAGTTCATGCCAGTGTGTTGGGATTTTCCCACAATCTTTAGGTAGGTGGTGTAGAGGAGCCTGGGTCCTCCCAACTACTTCAGGATCTAGCCCTTGCCCTGGGTCCCTGAACTGGGAATCACCTGGCCATCCCAAACTCTAGACTGTCTTGCTCCACGTTTCCTAGGGCCATTTTATACATTTGCCTAACTCACTTAAGCGTTCTGTGGAATCTTCAGCTGAGCCTTTCCTAGGCCCATGGTTCCTTCTCGACAAGGAACCATGCCAGCCTTGACTCAGATCTAGTCCCTGGAGAGCTTCCACAACAAGCTGCTTTTCTTTTGGAACTTTCTTCCAGGACTTCCTCGGTGACTTTCTCGCTGGAGGGAACCTTGGCTGGTTCTCATCTAAAATGGAATCTACCTCCAAATTTTGGTGGCAATATTCTGAGAGAGATCTCAAAATATTGTCTCCCTTATCAGTGCCATATTGGTAGTGGCTAAAGGACTGCTTCAGTTTCCTTCTATACAGCTGTCTAAAGGGTCTAAGACTGTAATCTTCACCTGGAGGTGGCCATTTTAGGAATACTCACTCTTCCATGTGAAAGGAACCATGGTGGTGCATTTTTATATTGGAGTAGTTTGCAAGGTTAGCACTCATTTTTGCTGCCTTGATGGAATCTGAAAGTAGTTGTGAAGTGTCATGGATCCTCCTTTTAAAGCCATGTCAAACTTTGTTCATTTTTGTCAGTTATTTGGGGGTTTTTTGCTCTTCCAGAGGACCAAGTGAATGGCCTGCGCTGTGAGCCTATAAGCCGTCTTTGCAGTTTTTTCCAGACAAAATGGTACTCTGCACTGCACCAGAATTTTCTGCTAAAATAATCTCATGATTCAACCATAATAGTCATCTCTCTTCTGCTCTCATGACCTAAACTGTCTCTTCCAAAGGAATTTACATAACCTGAATGTATGGCAAGCCAGTAAAAAAGACTTTCCCAAAATTGGATGCTTTATTCGTTCTTTGTTGGCCAAAAACTAGAGAGAGCGCTTCCAAGGTGACAGTTTCTGACTAGATCTGAGTGGCGATTTGTGCAGGAGCCTGTCTGTCCTCAAAGTCAGTGAGGGAACCTGTTGGGCAGAGAAAATACAGCTTTGTGTGACTAAATATACTGAGCAGCAATATGGGTATTATCTATTTTTGCTTGACACTGTAAGATAGGTGTGTTTTTGTTTTTTGGATGCTGCAGTCTCCTGGTTATCACTTATTTCTCTTCTGTTTTCAGAGTTGTCTCCTCCTCTTCCCAATTCTAAGTAGTTGCCATCTGTTATCTGATAGATTGATGTATATGAGTAAAGAAGAAAAATTGTTGTTTTTTTAACAGTAAAACCCAGACATTTCAAAGGCCTGGGTGTGTGGTTTTTCTGGGTTTTTTTTTTGTTTACAATTAGCAGTTATGGTTACGTATTGCACATATTTTAGAGTCTCTTGGACCTAATTACGTGAACATGACCAGTTCAGTCCCTGGGTGAATTGTAATATCTTCAAATGAGGCAATTCTGCTGATCAGTGGGCATGGCTTAACCCTATATTCTTGTAACAATAGGTTCTGGTATAAGATCACTTCTGGAATGATGGATTGTTATAAGACAGATTGTCAGATATGAGCAGAATTGCTCTATTGAGTAAGACGTGTGAAGAATTGGGAATTTGCTGGAATTTGAGGGGCCAAGCTATTGGCATGTGCTCCACATCTTGTATACCACCTTTCTGGAATTGATCATTACAGTTCTTGTCAGACCACTTAACCTATTCAGTTACTTCTTTAGACTGTTAATTACATGATATGCATTTTGTAAAGTTAACCTCTCTGATTAAACTAGTTAAAATGCATTAAATTTGAGACTTCATTGTAAATTTTATCTTCCTATCACAGTTGCACAGTATCCTTTTGAAGACCATAACCCACCACAGCTAGAGCTTATCAAACCTTTTTGTGAAGATCTTGACCAATGGCTGAGTGAAGATGACAATCATGTTGCAGCAATCCACTGTAAAGCTGGAAAGGGACGAACTGGTGTAATGATTTGTGCATATTTGTTACATCGAGGCAAGTTTTTAAAGGCTCAAGAAGCTCTAGATTTTTATGGGGAAGTAAGGACCAGAGACAAGAAGGTGAGTTATTGTACTGTGCTTTTTTCCACCCTATCACCCATTCCTTGGTACTTTTTCTAATTAAGATAAATTTAGATGGGATAGGCTTCCAACAGAAGGTATGATTGTGTTTGACTTACTAGTTTAACTTTCAGTTTAAAGAAACGACACATCCGTGTTTTTGATAAGATTCTATTAAAACTTGTCTCTTCCTTGTTTCTCTTATGTCCAAGAAGATTCTGAATATTTATGCTAGCCATAGGAATTTCAGACCCCCTCTTCAAAGGGTGTTTTGCATCATATTACATCAAGTTGGTGGTGGATGGTGAATTTTCCCATTCACCTATACGGGCAGCAGCTTCAACCAATTGAAAGATAGGACTATTCTAGTTTTGGTCCCTTTAGTGGATGAGCTGTCCAGCTCCTCTATTGCCTTTATTCTTCTGAGGCATTCTGCTACTCCTTTACTTCAGGTACTTGTAAGGCTGAAATGCGATGAGCCACTGTAATGTATCTGGATTGCCTTAACTATTCAGCAGAACTTTCTGCTTCCACTTTACTTGGCTTCTGTTCTGTAGGGATGAAACTTTCAGGGTAATAGGCAAGGCAGAAGCTGCCATCAGCATCCCTTTATAGCCTGCCTCCATTGAGAGCATCACCTTTTCAGTTCCTATACCAGCCTCTCAATCAGAGGAATCTGTCAATCCCTGAACTGAGAATGGTACAAGGCTTTCAGGGCCTTTAACTCCTTGCTAGTAGACTTAGTGGCAGCCCTGCAAAGGCTGTCTGGCACAGGCAGGTCTTTGTTCACATGCTGTGGCTACAGCTTGCTGATGGTAATCTCTCGTGCCTCAGGACTTCAGAGTATTATTTTCTCACTTCTGCATCCTAGTCAAAATATTTTTTCCAGCTACATTGGGGTCTCTTTCAAATTCAGATCATCAGTCTCCCTCCTCTTTCCCAATTTCATCTGTAGTATTACAGCAATTCAGACACCTACATTGGAAAGGACTGGAGTTGGTGTGTGTATGTCAGCCCCAGTCCTTTTCAGGGTAGGTCTCTTTGAATTGCTCTAGCACTGCACAAAAATTATGTCTGAGAGTTGGACTGCATTTAGGTTTTTATACATTTCTTAGCATCTAGATCTCTATACAGGTTGACGTGTTCAAAGGCTCTTGGTTGTGGAAGCATCAGTTGAGCAACTGGATAGAAAGCTGGCTAGATTGTCGGGCTCAACGGGTAGTGATCAATGGCTCCATGTCTAGTTGGCAGCCGGTATCAAGTGGAGTGCCCCAGGGGTCAGTCCTGGGGTGGTTTTGTTCAATATCTTCATAAATGATCTGGAGGATGGTGTGGATTGCACCCTCAGCAAGTTTGCAGATGACACTAAACTGGGAGGAGTGGTAGATACGGTGGCAGGTAGGGATAGGATACAGAGGGACCTAGACAAATTGGAGGATTGGGCCAAAAGAAATCTGATGAGGTTCAACAAGGACAAGTGCAGAGTCTTGCACTTAGGACGGAAGAATCCCATCCACCGCTACGGACTATGGGACCGAATGACTAGGCAGCAGTTCTGCAGAAAAGGACCTAAGGGTTACAGTGGACGAGAAGTTGGATATGAGTCAACAGTGTGCCCTTGTTGCCAAGAAGGCCAATGGCATTTTGGGATGTATAAGTAGGGGCATTGCCAGCAGATCGAGGGATGTGATCGTTCCCCTCTATTCAACATTGGTGAGGCCTCATCTGGAGTACTGTGTCCAGTTTTGGGCCCACACTACAAGAAGGAGGTGGAAAAATTGGAGACAGTCCAGCGGAGGGCAACAAAAATGATTAGGGGACTGGAACACATGACTTATGAGGAGCGGCTGAGGGAACTGGGGATGTTTAGTCTTCAGAAGAGAAGAATGGGGGAGGATTTGATAGCTGCTTTCAACTACCTGAAAGGGAGTTCCAAAGAGGATGGTTCTAGACTGTTCTCAGTGGTAGCAGATGACAGAACAAGGAGTAATGGTCTCAAGTTGCAGTGGGGGAGATTTAGGTTGGATATTAGGAAAACCTTTTTCACTGTGAGGGTGGTGAAACACTGGAATGCATTACCTAGAGAGGTGGTGGAATCTCCTTCCCTAGAAGTTTTTAAGGTCAGGCTTGACAAAGCCCTGGCTGGGATGATTTAGTCGGGGATCGGTCCTGCTTTGAGCAGGGGGTTGGACTAGATGACCTCCTGAGGTCCCTTCCAACCCTGATATTCTATGATTCTAACTGAAGAGATTGTCTGCTGATATGTTAGAGGGAGCAAATTAAAACGGTCTTATGCAGATAGCCACTTTAGCCAGTCATAAGAGAGATGAGACCATTAGTCCATATATCTCCATACTGACATAGTACTGTACCGAAAAAAAAAACCTAACAATTTCTATAATTACATGCATTCTGTGCTGAATACCAGTCTTTGACAAAATAAATAAATAAAAATGATCAAATGAACTGAGATGAAGAGGCAGATTGATTCTTAAGCAAGATGGTTGTATTTCTCTAGAGTACCCAAGGACAGAGCAATTCTTGAACTTTTGGATGCCTTTAAAACTTTATCCTCCACTTTGAAGACTATGCCAGAATAGTCATAGGACTGGAAGGGACCTCGAGAGGTCTTCTAGTCCAGTTCCCTGCACTCATGGCAGGACTAAGTAGTTATCTAGACCATCCCTTACGGGTGTTTTGTCTAACGTGCTCTTAAAAATCTCCAATGTCCACAGTGTCCCTAGGCAACTTATTCCAGTGCTTAACTACTGACAGGAAGTCTCTCCCCCCCCCAAACTGCCTTTGTTGCAATTTAAGTCCATTGCTTCTTGCCCTATCCTCCATGGTTAAGGAGAACAATTTTTCTCCCTCCTCCTTGTAACAACCTTTTCTCTATTTTAAAACTGTCATGTGCCCCATCAGTTTTCTCTTCTCCAGACTAAACAAACCCAGTTTTTTCAAATCTACCCTCATTGATCATGTTTTCTAGAGCTTTAATCATTTTTGTTGATCTTCTCTGCACTTTCTTCAATTTATCCACATCTTTTCTGAAGTGTGGCTTGCAGAACTGGACACACTACTCTAGTTGAGGCCTAATCAGCATAGAGTGGAAGAATTACTTTTCATACCTTGCTTACAACACTCCTGCTAATACATCCCAAAATGATGCTTGCTTTTTTTTCCAACAGTGTTACACTGACTCATATTTAGCTTGTGATCCACTATGACCTCCAGATCCAGTAGTACTCCTTCCTAGGCAGTAATTTCCCATTTTGTGTGTGTGTGCAACTGATTGTTCCTTCCTAAGTGAAGAACTTTGCGTTTGTCCTTATTTAATTTCACGCTATTTTCTTCTGACCATTTCTTCAGTTTGTCCAGATCATTTTGAATTTTAATCTTATCCTCCAAAGCACTTGCAACACCTCCCAGCTTGGTATCTGCAAACTTTATAAGTGTACTTTCTATGCCATTATCTAAATCATTGATGAAGATATTGAACAGAACCGTACACAGAACTGATCCCTGTGGGACCACACTTGATATGCCCTTCCAGCTTGACTGGGAAACCACGGATAACTACACTCGAATGGTTTTTCAACCAGTTGTGCATTTATCTTATAGTAGCTCGATCTAGGTTGTATTTCCTTCATTTGTTTATTGGAATTTCATTGAGACAGTTTCAAACACCTTACTAAAGTCAAGGTACACCACATCTACTACTTTCCCTTATCCACAAGACTTGTTACAGTGTGAAAGAAAGCTTATTAGCTTGATTTAACATGATTTGTTCTTGGTAAATCCATGCTGACTGTTACTTATCACCTTATCTTCTAGGTGTCTACAAATTGATTGCTCTATTTTCTTTCTGGGTACTGAAGTTAAGCAGACTGCTCTAATTCCCTGGGTTGTCCTTATTCCCCTCTTTATAGATCGGCACTATATTTGCCCTTTTCTAGTCCTCTGTAATCTCACTCTTCTTCCTTGACTTTTCGAAGATAGTCGCTACTGGCTCAGATATAGCCTCAGTCAGCTCCTTGAGTATTGTAGGATGTATTTCATCAGGCTCTGGTGACTTGAAAACATTTAGCTTGTCTAAGTAATTTTTAACTTCTTTCCCTATTTTAGCCTCTAGTCCTACCTCATTTTCAATGGTATTCATTAAGTTAGATGTCCAATTGCTACTAAATGTTTTGGTGACAACTGAAACTAAAAAGTCATTTAGCACTTTTGCCATTTCCACATTTTCTGTTATTTCTCCTCGCCCCCCCTTCATTTGAGTAATAGGCCTACCCTGTCCTTGGTCTTCCTCTTGCTTCTGATGTATTTGTAGAATGTTTTCTAGTTCCCTTTATGTCTCTAGCTAGTTTAATCTCATTTTGTGCCTTGCCCTTTCTAATGTTTATATTCATCCTTTGTAATTTGACCTAGCTTCCACTTTTTTTGTAGGATTCTTAAGTTTTGAGTTTCAGATAATTGAAGATGTCCTGGTTCAACCTGGTGGTTTCATGCTTATCTTTCCTATATAGTGGGATAGTTTGCTCTTGTGCCCTTAATTATGTCTCTTTGGAAAAACTGCCAACTCTCTTGAACTGTTTTTCCCATTAGGCTTGCTTCCCATGCGATCTTACCTACGAACTCCCTGAGTTTGCTGAAGTCTACCTTATTGAAATCTATTTTCTTTATTGTGCTGTTTTCACTCCTACTATTCCTTAGAATCATGAACTCATAATTTCATGATTACTTTCACCTAAGCTGCCTTCCTTTTTCAAATTTTCAACTAGTTCATCCCTATTAGTCAAAATCGAATCTGGAACAGCCTCTCCCCTAGTGGCTTTCTTCTCTGTCTGAATAATAAATAAGTGTCTCGGTAGTTGACTGTTACGGAGGACGTTGTCCTGTGCTTTGGATGATCTTGTTAGTTTGTAAAAAGATTCGTCCACCTCCTCTTTCTTGTTAGGTGGTCTGTAGTAGACCCCCTACCATGACATCACCCTTGTTTTTCACTCCTCTATCCTTACCCAGAGACTTTCAACAAGTCTGTCTCCTATTTCCATCTCAGCCTCAGTCCAAGTGTATACATTTTTTATGCAGTAGGCAACACCACCTCCCTTTTTTCCCTGCCTGTTGTTCCTGATCTAGCTGTGCCCTTCTATACCAATATTCCAGTCGTGTATTATCCCACCAAGTCTGTGATGCCAGCTGTCAGTTATATTTATTAACTAGGATTTCTAGTTCTTCAAGAGATGTCCTTGTGGGTGCTCCACTCCAGGTGTTGGTGCGCCCTTGTGCCTTTGCTCAGAGATTTTTACAGCAGCATTTGCACTGGCCACACATGCGCGGTGCCTGCCTCACGCACTGAATGTGCCTCAGTTACATGCTTGTGGTCTGGGCTCCTCTGTTCCTTCTCTACCGTCCCCGTCCTGAGACAGAGCTCAGCAGTCTCGCTCAATTATTTCTCACTTTAGATAGTAAACTAGTTTTTTTCAGTCAGATAAGTTTCATTTCCCCCTTCTCTTAAAAAAAAAAAAAAAAAAAAAAGAGTCCTTCCTGGTTTTTTTTTCTGTCTGACAGTTTATACAATGCCTGGCTTGCCATGTTTTAACACAGGTTTCAGCGTAGCAGCTGTTAGTCTGTATCCGCAAAAAGAAAAGGAGGACTTGTGGCACCTTAGACTAACAAATTTATTAGAGCATAAGCTTTCGTGAGCTACAGCTCACTTCATTGGATGCACTATGTGCAGAGAGGCCATCCCTATCTCTGATGGCCATTCTCAAGGTTAACTGTTCAGGGGAGTCGCACGTTCCCCAAAAATGTGCCCACTGCAGTAAACTGAAGACTAGGGCACAAAAGGATAGAGACCTGAGACTCAAGTTAATTCTAATGGAGAAGTGCTTCAGACCTGCCTCTGACCCAGGTCAGAAGTCTTATTTTAGACAGAGTCCTCCTAAATCCACTAAGGACAAGAAAAGAACAAAAAACAGCTAGCTTCATCACCTCACAGAGACCAGCCAGCATCCAAACAGTCTCCAACCAGGTCTGTTTCGTCGGTGCCGACAGCTCTGCAGCTTAGCACATATGATGCTCTGGGCACCTCTGGCACTGTCTGTACCCCAGTTGCCGGTACGCACTGCTCCGGTGCCGAAGCTACGGGCTTAAAGTTGCCTGCCTCTTCTAATATGGTATCACACAGCACTGCAAAGGACTCTGTGCCTTCTCAGCTGAGCCTGCCTGTGCTGCACACAAAGATGGTTGCTGTCTTGGCACTGACACACCTACGACCTATGACTCCGAATACAGTGCTGCACCAGTCGGCACTGGCTGACCCTATGGCACCGCCATCGCATCCAGTGCTATATATTCTGGCTCCTTCAACCTCGGGACCACAATTTATTCATTCCAGCGATTTGCTAATCTTGCCAACTCCAGATTCCTCATTATTTGGTACCGATCTCTCACCGGACCGTTGGCACGGCACCGACAGCTATCCCCTAATCCCTCTCACTTCCTCCACTTCGTCGTCCTCATCACTAGAAAAGTATTCACCATACCATTTCTCCCCACTTCACACTCCTATCTGCATGGGACCATGGAGACCGAGGTCGTCATATTCCAGGGACTTACCACCCTGTTATGGACATCTGTGGATGGGACCACCCGTGCCCTTCCCCAGGCAGTGGCATTATTGGAACCCATGGGGGTCCTACAGCAGCTACCACAGTAGCCGGTATATCTCCTCCTGTACCCGTTCACGCTTCTGCAATGGACGGACAAGAGCAACCTGCAACAGTGCACGCAGACGAGGAGGCACCTGAAGCCACCCCAAACCCTCCTCCACCTCACCAGAAGAGACTGTTATGTCCACACCCCCAACAACAGTGGATGATTTTACTCGTTTTCAAGACCTCTTCAAAAGAGTGGCTAATGAGCTCAAGATCACTCTGGAGGAGGTATTGGAGACTCAGCATGAGCTGATGGACATATTACAACCTTAGACGTCCTCCAAGATCACCCTACCTGTTAAGGGAGCCATTATGGACCCTGCCAAGAATATCTGGCAAACCACAGCCAGCAAACCCCCTACCTGCAAAAGGGCAGACTGGAAATATTATGTCGCCGCTGCCTCCTCCTGCTCAGAATTCCTTTTCACACACCCAGCACCAAATTCACTGGCGGTAGAAGCAGCCTACCAAAAGAACAAACAGCACCATTTCCGGTGCACTCCCTCTGACAAGGACAGCAAAAGAATGGACCTACTCGGCCACAAAGTTTATGCATCATCTTTGCTACAATGTAGAGCGGCAGACTATGCAGCCCTACTGGCCAAATATGATCACTGAAATTACGGGAAACTCATGGACTTTATTAATGACATCCTAGAGGACAAGAGAACAATTCAAAGCAGTAGTCTCTGAAGGGCAGATTATTTCCCGCATTGCATTGCAGGCTGCCTTTGATGCTGTGGACACAGCTGCTGGGTCCACCGCAACAGCCGTAGTGATGCACTGGGCTTCATGATTTACCTCTTCTTTCCCACGCGAGATACAAAACACCATGGAGGATCTCCCCTTCGATGGCGAGAAGTTATTTGCAGCAAAAACCAGTGAGGTGCTGCACACTGTGAAGAATTCCAGAGACACGCTCGGATCCTGAGGCATCCATACAACGGCAACTAGAAGAAGATAATACAGGTATCAGTCTTTCCAACACGCATGACATCCGGCCTATACACAACAACAGAGGCCATACGATCACCAGCAGCAATGCTACCAGAGACCCAGGCATCAACGACGCCTCATAACCTCAGCACCGTCCCAACCCCCTCCATCTAATAAGCAAATTTGAAGCCTTGGTCCAGGATATAGAAGAGCTCCCACCCATTCCAGCGCTTATATTTCCCATCCAACCCCTTTGGTCACAGTTTACTCCCATTCTACCACAACTGGTGAGTCATCACTATGGACAGATGGGCCCTAGAGGTCATCCGATTGGGCTGTTCCACCCCCCTTCCTATCCATACCCCCCACCCCGTCCCTCTTCAGGGACTCCTCTCACGACAACTTGCTCCACCAAGAGGTGCAACATCTTCTACAAATAGGAGCAGTTGCAACAATGCCTGATCAGCACAGGGGAAAGGGTTTTTATTCCCATTACTACTTTTGACAGAAAAGAAAAGTGGGGGATGGCGACCCATCCTTGACCTCAGGCGACTCAACAAGTTCATCAAAAAGCAAAAATTCAAAATGGTTACCCTCACAACCATAATTCCAGTGCTGGAGCAGGGAGATTAGTTTTCAGCCCTTCACCTGTAGGATGCTTATTTTCACATAACTATACACCCCCGCCCACAGGCGTTTTCTCAGATTTGTTATGGGCTCAAATCACTACCAATTACAGGGTTCTGCCCTTTGGCCTCTCAACAGCACACCGCATCTTTTCCAAGATTCTCACAATGGCAACGGTGCACCTACGGAAAGGAGGAGTCAATTTTTCCTTACCTGGATGATTGCCTGCTCAAGGCACAGACTCTCGGGGAGGCCATCCAAGCCATGCAGATGACCATCGACTGCTTCCAGGGTCTGGGCCTATAAATAAAAACAAATGCATATTAACTCCTACTCAACTACTAGAGTTCATAGGCGCTCATCTCGATTCCATCTCTCCCACCTGACAGATTCAACATCATAAAGAATCTTATCGCCAAGTTGCAAAACAGGTCACTGTCCGGGACTGTCTGCAACTTCTCGGCCATATGGCCTCTTGTACTTTTGTGGTCAAAAATTCACTCCTCTACATGCGGTGCCTGCAGGGTTGGATGACCACTGTGTACAGACCGCGAACGTGCATGGCCTGAACAGACTTCTGTCCATACCTACCAAAATCAAGGACTCACTCACATGGTGGACTCTTCCACACAACCTCTGCTCCGGAGTCCCATTCGTGCAGGAGTTCCCATCTGTTGTTCTTACCACGGATGCTTCCCTCCCGGGCAGGGGAGCATCCATGGCACACCACACCACTCAGGGACTCTGGTCACCTAGAGAAGCTTCACTACACATAAATCTTTTAGAGCTTCGAGTGGCCTGCAATGTCTGCCTCCAGTTTCTCCCACACAACCAGAACCAACATCGCCTACATGTTTTATATAAACAGACGAGGAGCTAGATCTCACTTGTTCTGCTATGAAACTTTGGAATTGGTGCCTCCATCATGATATCCAAATTTCAGCCTCCTATATATCTGGTTCACTATACGCCACTGTGGACGAGCTCAGCAGATCTTTTCCCCTAGATCATGAATGGGAGATAAATGATACCATCCTACACAATATATTCAAAATATGGGGCTACCTGCCACTGGATCTTTTCGCAATTGTGACCAACAAAAAATGCCCGGAATTCTGTTCCAGAGCAAGCCTAGGAAAACACTCAATGGGAGATGCATTCATCATCAAATGGAGCGACAATTTCCTATACGCATTCTACCTCATACCCCTTTTTCACAAAAAATACAAGCGGAGGGGGCCAGGGTAATACTAATAGCTCCTATGTGGCCCAGACAGGCATGGTACCCATTTTTAATGAGGATGTCAGTTTGCCCATCGATTCTCCTCTTCTCTCCCCCTGCCATCACCCCAACCTATTATCACAACACAGGGGTCAACTACACCACCCCAATGTAACGATGCTGCACCTGAAAGCATGGCTCATCAGTGGCTCTCTAATGAGGAGCTAGACTGCTCTGAATGGGTACAGAGAGTACTATTACATAGGTGGTATGTGTGGATTGTGTTCTGCTATCTCCAAAAATGGACTAAGATCACTCACTGGTGCTCCACCAAGCCAACCACTCCTGCTTCCGCTAGTCTTTCACTAATACTAGACTGTCTTTTAGAACTTAAACTATCTGGGGTCTCTGCTACTAGATGTATCTTTATGGAGCTAAAAATTATGGCGTTTCACAATAAGACTGGAGACACTACTATCTTTGCTTATCCCATCACTAAGCAGTTCCTCAAGGGACTCCAGACTGTATACCCGGAGATTAGACCACCTAGTCAACCCTGGGACCTACACTTGGTCCTCACATGCTTGAGGCACTATCCATTTAAGCCGCTTGCAACATGCTCCCTCCTACATCTATCCATAAAAACTCTGGTTTTAGTTGCCATTGCATCTTCCAGACATGTAGGAGAACTTGGAACGCTTATGGCTGGCCCACAGTAGACCATATTTTTTTTAAGGACAGAGTCACGCTTCAGATGCATCCTAAATTTCTCCTGAAGGTGCATTCTTCCTTCCACCTCAATGAACCTATCCATCTACCAACCTCCTTTCCTAAACCACATGCGAACACTTTCGAATCAGCAATGCATACACTTGACGTGCGCAGAGCATTGTCCTTTTATTTAGATTGGACTAAGCCCCTTAGGGCTTCCCCTAAACTTTTTCATTTCAATCGCAGAATGATCCAGAGGCTAATCCATGTCTGCGCAGAGAATATCCAATTCAATAGCAAACTGCATCCGCCTGTGCTACCAACTAAAGAAGGTGAATCCTCCAGCTTCTGTTAGAACACGCTCCACCAGTTCTTTGTCAACATCTGTGGCATTCTTATGTAATATTCCCTTCACAGATATTTGCAAAGCCGCCACCTGGGCTTCAGAGCATACCTTTGCTAAACATTATGTTCTTACTCAGGGATCCCCCCAACTGACATTTGAATGGGCCGAACTGTGCTCTCTGCAGCTTTCTTACCAGATGTTAACTCCGTACTTCCTTAAGAGACGCTGCTTTTTCAGTCACCTGGAGTGGAGCACCCACCGGGACATCTCTCAAAGAAGAAGAGGAGGTTACTCACCTGTGCAGTAATGGACGTTCTTCAAGATAAGGCCCTGTGGGTGCTCCACTACCTACCTCTCCTCTCCCCCCACCCCCCAGCATTTCGGAGTTTGGAGCGGTCTCCATTGTAGAGAAGGAACTGAGGAGCCCAAGCCCCGCACGTTGTTGAGGCAGGCACTGCGCAAGTACTGCTGTAAAAATATCCGAGTGAAGGCACCAAGGGGCGCACCAACACCTGGAGTGGAGCACCCACAGGCACACTCATCTCGAAGAACGTGAGTTACTGCACTGGTGAGTAACCTCCTCTTCTACTACTTATTCCCCATACTTCTCTCATTAAGATACTGATTTGATTTCCCTCCATGTTCTCTCGTCTCTTCCTTATCCCTGCTGTAGCTGCCTATGCTCCCCCCAGATTCCGACCCTTCTCCCATGTCTCCATAATGATGACAATGACGAAATCTAGTCTTTCTCAGCAAACCCCAAAATCAGTTACCGATTCCAGCTTAGATTTCACTCAACTATAATGGTTTTAACCAATCAATTAATACTAGATAGTCGCTTCCGCTCCCCGCCCCGCCACATACATTGGTCTTACTGAGCAAATAGACAAACAATAATTTAACCCTAGACATTTGGAGAGCAGAATTAATGGGTACAGTATAGGTCTCTCTGAATGGGAAGATGAGAATGACTTGTATTCTGAAATGATACTTCAGAATGGTCGCAATTGAACAAGATCAGATATCTAAACAGTGTACTGACTGTTCCAGCAAAACCTGGCAAAGGTAACTAACAAATATCTGTAGAATAGATATGACAGTCTGCAAACAATATGAAAAATGTGAATCTTCAGTAGGTTTTATTAATCTCCATTAATAGTCAAATGGGTAGATGCTGATTGTTGAAGCTGTCATCGTACAGTATGTATGATTAAGCACTGTACAGTAGGAAGGTGACCATCTACATATTCTAGGGACAAGCTATGGTTCAGTGCTCTCCTTTGACGGAGAGTAATGATGAAATCCCTATGGAGGTTCTAGTTGGAAAAAAGAAACACTTGTTAGATAATTTGTATTGATTACAGTGGTATTTTGTTCTGATCTGTTAACTAAATATTCTTGTTGCCGCAGATTGCGTGTATGATTTGAGTCAGTCCTTAAGATCCCTGTCTGTTGGCCCGCCCTGTTTTTTTTTAAAGGGCCAGGGGCCGGATAATGTTTATCCACACCAAGGATGGTTTTTGGGGTAAATAGTGAGGTCCTCAGATACGTGATTTGAGCCATAAGTACATATCAATGTTAAGAAAATCATATATCTTTAAACAGAGGGTCAGAGCCCTATTTAAAGTCTCATGGTAAATACCTAAATATCATGTTGATGATGATAGACAGTCTCTGTTCTCTAAGATCTGCTGTCTCCCCTCCACTTTGATCTGATTATTTGGTTGAGGATAATATGCACTAAGTAATTTTAGGAATACTGTTTATAGACAAGTATAATTTTAAAATGTAGTTTCTAAGAGTTTTTGTACTTCCCTGAATGTCCATTATATAACTTAATGTTGTATTTCAGGTACTGTTCTTCGAAGATTTATAGTTCCTGATAATTAAAATCCTATGTGACTTATTGAGTTGGAAGTAGAATTGGGCTCAAAAGAACAAACTCTGGCCCAAGACAACGAACTGCCTTTTTCTGTTGGGGCAAAGACCAAAAATTGGCTTTAATTTGATGCTAAATTCTCTCCCCAAAGCAACCCACAATGTGCATATAGCCTGCTTAGAGGGGTTCAAATCCCAGGGGACAGTAACCAGGGAAAGTTTTGAAGTTAACAAGCAAGGCAAATTAATTCTCACAAGGGTCTTGTGGCACTTAGACAATGTAGACAGGAAGTATGAATCCAGTTGCAAGAGGAAGTATGACTAATTGAAGAGTACAGCCGCCAATATTTTTATGGCTCCTCTTGAATTTCCTAGGCAAAGGAACCGTATCTGTCCTACTCTTGGCCAAAATAATGGGAAGACAAGGCAGTTACTACCTCTGGCAGGAGCCATTTCAGATTCTGTCAGTTATCTGGGGCAGAACTTTGTTATTAGATGCTTTTGGCTCCAAAGACAGTAGAATGTGTCTAAGCCCACTAAAGAAAACTTGATGCCAGAAGTACAGGCTGTCAGCCCTTTCCACCTTGAAGTCAAAGTTTGACTCCCCCCACCCCTCCAAAAAAAAAAAAAAAAAAAAATGGACAGACAAAAGATTAGAAGTGAGTGTTCGCAGTAATGGATAGAAGGTAGCACAGTAGTTCTGTTCCCCTGGAAAAGGGGTTTATCATGTATCCTCTACTCTTAGACCTAAGATACCCGAATATAATGCTTTCTAAAATTCAGCATAAAAAATGTATTCATACAAACAATACTTTTCAGCATCAATAATTATTTCAGGAGATCTACTTCCTCCTTATTGCAGTTACAGAGAGATTTGGAGTGCTTCAACCAGTGGTTGATCTGGGAATAGCTAGCTTTATTGCACATGGTGATTTTCAGATGGACATTAAAGCACCATTGTGACAGTGAAGCCAGGGAACTTTCCTGCATGTTCCCATAAAAAGAGGCACTGGCATCCACATCTAGTGCCTCCTCAGAGGTGGTTCGAATAGTAGCTGTGGCACTGCTAGTAGGTCCCAGATTGCTTGGTCCCAGATTGAAGCAACCGTGGCAGTGTTATAGTTTGGGTTGTTTCATACAAGGGCCCCTTTTAACATCTGTCCACGTCTTGATGTTCCTGTCTTTGGAGGAACCGCTCTTTGAGCCAGTGGAGTTGATGTCAAGATTGTTCTGTCTGAATAGATCAATGGGTATGAGTTATGTTCTGAAATGGTGTCTCAGAATGGCTATAATTGGAGATCTGAGTTTGTTCAAACCGTGTCCATCGTGTCATATCTGAATGATTTATGTCTGACCCAAGAGGCTGATTTAACATATTGTACTCAATATTTGGGTGATATGCTGTGTTTAAAATCTGGCAATGCTTACCGCTTTTGATGTTGGTAGTGCTACCCCAGTGGAGCATTTACTAGAGGGACAGTGTTAGAAAAAACTTTTGGGTTCTGCTTTTCATGACATACTGTCCATGTTACGGTGCAAAAGTAAAGGGGGAAGGAGCATCAGCACATTTAGAGTCCGCTCAGGAACACCATCCTAGAAGAAATGCTCCATATCCATATTTTGAAACATTGGGTCTTTGCATTCAAGTCTCAGTTTATTTTTCCTTTTGGTACTGATGTAGAAAGACCACATCAATGAATTCAAAACTCTGGCACACGTTTCAGTAGATCTAATTCTGTGGGCATACACTTGCCTAGCATCCATACAATAAGCTAGTCTACTGGGAAAACACCAACTTCTCTAAGGAATGATACAGATATCAAGGTGGATTAAAAAAAATTTTTAAATCAAATTTTAAAATTTAAATTGGATTTTTTATTTAAATCTTAGTTTATTTTTAAAACTAACTTATTTATAATTAAATTTGAATTGATAACCTATGTTAAGGCTTGAATTTATTGTAATCTGTTAATCATTTGAATTAATTAAAAATATTTTGTACATATTTGTTGCCAACCTTTAAAGAAAGTCAAACCACTGCATCGGTGGAAGTCACTAGCTAAGCACCTGGTACCAGGGATTGTTGAAGTGCTAAACTAGCTTTTTTATATCAGTAGCCTCATCTGCAGGTGCAAAGAGAATATTTTCTTTTTCAGTTTATTCAACTAGTTCAGCTTGCTGACTAGTTCAATAAAAGTTAAGAAACCATTTGGGAGTTGAAAAGGCAGGAAAGCTTGTTTTCCTTTTCCACTCTCTGAATAAAAACCAGGTGTGAGACAAGATCTCCTAGTTCTGAAATTTTGGAAGGGCACAGTGACCAGAAACAGTTCAATTTATTCACTACAGATTCTTTTGTTTAATAATTGTTAGTTTTAAATGCAAAACATATTTTTGATAAACATTTTTCTAATGTATCCAGCACATAAAGGTAGTTTTATTTAATTAATAAAAATACACTTTTTATGCACTTTTAATTACATTTTAATTTCTAGCCAAATAGAGCTTAACAAAAAATACAAATAAAAATAGTAAATAAGAAATGCTTCATTTACCATGTTCTAACCAAAGTAAAAATTTAAGAATCTGAATAAATGGGGGTTAATTACTTAACGGCATAGATATAGTATGTTCTCTTGGTTAGCAAACAGAAGCGATAAATTTAGTGCAAAGGCTCTATTTAGTTGCAAATCAACATGTTGTAATTATTAACCTTTCTTTAGGAAAATAACTCAAATACAAATGCAAAATCTATTTAAATCAAGGTTTCCCTGTTTGCTAATTGAAATTATGATTAAAATTAATTCACCCTAATAGATTTCTCCTCTTTTTTGTCATAACTTTCTTCAATAAGGATAAGCAGACATACCATGGACTTGATTAAAACTCAAGTATTTTTTTTTCCATAAAACTATACCACTTAAGCAAATCTCTGCTTTTTATTCCTTCTGCTTTAAGGTCCTCAGGAAAGCAAAAAAATGTGATATTCCACTTTAGCTTAGTCTGCCTATCAGTGTGTTAGGACTTGAGACATAAAGACCCTGTCCTTTGGAAATAAGAACCTAGTTGATTTGAGGCATAATTGCTGTCTGTGCTGAAAGAAAATTGGTCATTGTTTCCGAGATGTGCCAAGCTGCCACTTGGCAAGATTGGAGAGTTCACCATCTACTTCAACAAGTGTGTTTCTGCCGAAGTTGATACAGCATTCAGAGTATCAACTGTTACCATATAACTGTTTCTCCCTCGATCTGGTCTTAATGTTAGCAGTCTTGGTAAGGATTGGAGAGATTCCTGTACAAAGTGTGTGTTCCAGATTGGAGATGATATAAGTAGAAGAGGAAACTTTTTCCTATCTGTATCTGTTTTCCTATGTAGCTCCCCCCTTCTGAAGTCCTGTCAAGCTGCATGTTAGTCATTTTTAGCCTAAGGGCTATGTTTCTGAATTTAAACAAAGTCCAAATTTGTATTAGGAAAATATTTAAAAGCTTCTTTAAGAAATGGATCTGCTGAAGCAGCTGTTGAGATGATGCCCGAAGTGAAAACCTTGTCGTCAGACTGAGTTGTCTGACAGCTACTTGTAGACATTCATTGTACAGGTACCATAGGGAAAAATATCTATTGTATGTAATACAGAAACATTTCGAGTTGTAAAAGGCCTTATTTTTGCGGCATTTTTATAAAGGCAAAAATTAAGGCTGTCAAACAATTAAAATCATGATTGTGGTTTTAATCACACTATTAAACAATAATAGAATACCATTTATTTAAATATTTTTGAATGTTTTGTACATTTTCAAATATATTTCAATTACAACACAAAATACAAAGTGTACAGTACTCACTTTATATTTTTATTACAAATATTTGCACTTTAAAATAGAGAAGAAATATTTTTCAATTCACCTCATACAATTACTGTAGTGCAATCTCTTTATTGTGAAAGTGCAACTTACAAATGTAGAATAATTTTTTTGTATAACTGCACTCAAAAACAAAACAGTGTGAAACTTTAAAGCTTACAAGTCCACTTAGTCCTACTTCTTGTTCAGCCAATCGCTAAGACAAACACCTTTGTTTACATTTATGGGAGGTCATGCTGCCCGCTTCTTATTTACAGTGTCACCTGAAAGTGAGAACAGGCATTCGCATGGCACTGTTGTAGCTGGCATTGCAAGGTATTTACGTGCCAGATATGCTAAACATTTGCATGCCCCTTCATGCTTTGAACACCATTCCAGAGGACATGCTTCTCTGCTGCTGATGGCTTCTGTTCAGTACTGATCCAAAGTAGTATGGACTGATGCATGTTCATTTTCATCATCTGAGTCAGATGCCACCAAAGAATGTTGATAATCTCATATTGGTACCTTCTTTGCGTTTTGTCAAATCTGCAATTAAAGTATTAAATTGAATCTGTATATTGAATCTGTATACTGTAAGTTACATACTATATTGTAGATTGTTTTGAACTGTATAATTCTCGAGGAAAAATACTGACCATGTTTTGTCACTAATTTTGTTCTGAAAATAACAAAGAATAAGCCAGGATATTTTTTGATTAACTTATTGCTGCATTCAAATTGTAAAATAGTTAAATCAGTTTAGGGAAGTTATTCTTCAACTGTAGTTTCTCAAAACAAATATTTAATGCAGTGTACTTGAACAATCCTGTAGTGTGACAGGGAGTTGGGCTAGCTGGCCTAATCTAATAGATCTTTCCATTTCTAATTTCTGTGAAACCTCTAGCAATGGGTTTCATAATGGAAATAGTAGTAGCACTATAATTTTATAGGTGGTGTTAGCAAGCATGGCTACAACATAATACAGACTTGAAATCTTGTAGGAGCATAAATCCTGTAAAGACTTTTTAAAAATACAGGTGGTTCATATGTCCTTCCTACTAAATATATGCTGATACTAATTGAAATCTGTTTTTCTAAAAAGCAACATCATGTTGTAGATTGCTTTGTGGACCTTAAAGCCTTTTGAGTTTTTATATTAATTAGTATATAAAATTGAGGGTAGCATTCCATAATACTTTTTGCCTCGTATCACCTGTAGAACTTATATGTACATGAGTTGAAAAATCCTTTAGCACAATGTAAGAGAAGCTGGACCCTGTGCTGTTATGCTGTTTCGCTGCCTCTCCTGTGGTCTGCCTGCATTTGAAGATTTTGCGGAAAGGTAAAGCAGGTGTGTGGCTGTGTGTGGAAAGAGGAAAAAAAAAATGTACAGAGGAAGCCTTCACCTCTCCTTATCCCTCACCCCAAACCAGGAAATTGGTTTCGAGGCAATTTTTCCCCTTGGCTAGTGGCTTTAGGCTTTGGACTAACAGGTTTGAGGTAACTTTTTCCAGCCCCTGATTTCCAGCAATGAAGATGGTATTACCACTAAAATGCATAAATGTTGAACTTGTGTCCACTGTGACTTTATACTTAGAACTGATTTTATTAGCTTGACTTTAGTTAACAGGCAGGAGTCACTTACTGTGAATACTAATTAATGGTTTGGATTGTTTTTGAAGTTTGGTTTCTCTTTATTTAGGGAGTAACTATTCCCAGTCAGAGACGCTATGTATATTACTATAGTTACCTGTTAAAGAATCACCTGGATTATAGACCAGTGGCACTGCTGTTTCATAAGATGATGTTTGAAACAATTCCAATGTTCAGTGGCGGAACTTGCAGTAAGTACCCTTTACTCCATATTAATGGATCTTATCTTCTAAAATGTATAGGTAATTGAATTAGTGTATAGTTACTTATGTAGCTCCTTGCGATTGAGGCAACGTACTAAAGCCATTACATAGCAGGACCAACTTTCCTTTTTAAGCAGTAAGATGTCTTAGCAGTATAAAGAATCCTGTTTAGAGTCTTGGACTCTGTTGGGCTCAAATCCTGTCAGGAGGGGGCTATGCACTCTTTCATCCTTGTAAGACTTCTATGTAGCCTGTGTGGGATTTACCAAACCTTACAAACCGGTGCTGTTTCATTAAACTTTAAATTGGGAAACATTTAAAGTGGTTGAGAAGTTAAAAGTGCATTTGTTTGGTTATTCAAAAGTCAGTTAAAAACACAGCAACATTACTGAAATAATACTGCTGAAAAATAGTTTTGGTTCTGTGAGTGGTACATAGGGATTTTGTTGCCTTTGAGAGTCTGATTGTTGAACCAACTCATGACATTTTTTTAATCATTGGACTCTAAAATATGTGATTCTACTGGATATGTTACGTCTATTTGCGTCTTTCTGAAGGAAGGTCTTATTTCAGAAGCTTATAAAGTAACATATCTAGCCCAATGTAAGTCTGTCTGGTTTGCGAGTATGCTGTATATTGGAAAGCAAATTGTCAGCTGACTTGAGTTGTTTAATGAAAATCTGTATTCACCTTTGTCTTTGTGAGACTGAATTTCAAAGTAATTGCATGGTAGCATGCATTCCTATTCTGTTAATGTACAAAAATGTTGCTTTCCATCATTTTGGAATTGGAATTACTGTAAGGGGCAATATACTGAAACTAATGCCATTGCAATATACAACCTGAACATACATAGACTTAAAAGTAACCGAGTGTAGGTTTTTATAGAGATACATAAAAACTAGCTTGATTTGCGGGAACAGGAAGGGAGGAGGCTGTCTGCAAACAAAAAAGAGAAACCACCAAAATGGTAAAGTGAAGATTGCACAGATATATTTGCAAATATCTGTTCAGCACAATTCAGGCCTCACTGTAAAAAAAGATAATGCTTAGTTTTTTTTAAAATTATCCTCGGGTGGCTTTCTACATTACCAATCTGCATATAGGTTTAAACATGTACTTTTTGATAAGCTTCTCTATTACTTCTACTCCTGGTGAGTTAATGAATTATTAGACAAATGCATTGAAATACCACAATGTGTTTTTCATCACAATAGTGTGGTTTCTATGAGGTTTTAAATGCCATTTCAGGTAGCAAACCTGTAATTGACTACTTCTTGAATCTGTGTTCAGTTTGTACCTGTTGTGATGGTATTAACTTCAACAGACATAAAGAGCTAAATATTATCACCCCTTCTGTGAGTTCTGAGGCCCCTGACTCAACAGGATCAATGTGGCTTTTCTTCAGAAAGGGGAGTAGTGGCAGGATTTGAAGACCCTGTATATGAGGGTTTGAGCAAGGAGATGCAGTTGTAAGTGTTATGTTATTCAGTCCTGTAGCTAGAGTGCTCTGGCTGTAGACTCTACAATTCTGAGGCTGCAATAATAGATTCAAAGTTGCTTCACAGTCAAGGGCAAGATTAGTTCCCCAATCCCAGGGGTGGCCAACCTGAGCCTGAGAAGGAGCCAGAATTTACCAGCATACATTGCCAAAGAGCCACAGTAATACGTCAGCAGCCCCCCATTAGCTCCTCCAACCTGCTCCCAGCACCTCCCACCCACTGGAAGCTCAGCACCTCCCCCTCCCTCCCTGCACCTCCTGATCAGCTGTTCCGTGGCATGCAGGAGGCTGGAGGGGACGGAGTGATGGCACTTCAGGCTCAGGGGACGGGGCAGGAATAAGGGGAGGGCCTGTGGCAGAGCCAGGGGTTGAGCAGTGAGCACCCCCCAGCACATTGGAAAGTTGGTGTCTAGCTCCAGCCCCGGAATCGGTGCCTATACAAGGAGCCGCATATTAACTTTTGAAGAGCTGCATGTGGCTCCGGAGCCACAAGTTGGCCACCCCGCCGAATCCCTTAGATGCCCAGTGAACAGCCTGGATTAGATATTAACAGATAGGATTTGACCAAAGTGTTTTTCTAGTCTTAAAAGTGATTGTGATAAAGTTGCTGAATTTTGTTTTCTTTCAGTAATTTATAGATCAAATATGCTTAGTTTACAAGTGTAAATGCTTTTCTAATTCCTATTGCTGCAGACTTAACTTGAGTTAAAAGTTAAATTGCTAATGTTTTATGGATCATCACTAGCAGTAAAGTTTGTGGGCTTGATTAATTCAGATTTGATAGCCCTGTTATTGTCAGTGTCTGTACATTTGTTGAGATTCACATTTTTGACACAGTAATTGGGATTTAGTTAACAGTTCTGTTTACGTGTAAATCATAATAGAATCCAGTTTATTCTGGCACAACTGTCGTGGCTCTACAGCGCAAACAGGATTAAAAAGTAGAAAACTTACGTTCAGTAGTGTCTGCTTATTTTAATGACAAAAGTGTTTTGAATATGCAAAGGGATCAAACTATTAAGAAGTTGTCATTTTTACAGTCGCTTCTTACCATAATTTTATTATAAATTAGAATGTAGAATAACCATCTAAGCATCTTACTATGGTATCATAGGTGGAAATTCTGACATTACGAGAGTTACAGGATTCTGCTAAGCAGTGTTTTTATTCTTTAATGTTTTAAAAGATCTTTCAGAAAAGTGGTTTATTTTCTTGTTTACCATATCACATTGGATAGTTCTAAATACATACTTTTTAAAATCTGTTGTACATATTGCAAATGATAACCCTTTGTGAGTCTGTTAACCCAGGTTTTGACAGTTAAAAGGTATTACTTGTGAAATGATACTCTTCTATGTTTTACCATGCAGATCCTCAGTTTGTGGTATACCAACTAAAGGTAAAGATATTTACCTCCCCTTCAGGACCCCCAAGACGAGAAGACAAATACATGTACTTTGAATTCCCTCAGCCATTGCCGGTGTGTGGTGATATCAAAGTAGAATTCTTCCACAAACAGAACAAGATGTTGAAAAAGGTTTGTTCTCTCCATTGAGGAAAATATTGTAAAGTGCTGTGCAAGTGGGAACTGGGTGCTTCTGTTGTAGGGCTTGGGTCTATTAGGAGTTATTTTCAGTGGTGAGGGTAGCTGCAGAGATGAAGCCTATGACATCTTGTTTGCCAAAATCCTGACTTCTGCCACAAAATTAGTACAGGCTAGTCTGAGAACCCTTTTGAAAGAAGAATAATGTGTGTGGAAGGTAGGTAGAAATTGTGCTAGAGAGGTATGCATGCAGTAGCATAGATATGGGGATATCTAACTGAAAGAGGTAGTTGTGTTCTTAAGAGTGTACAGGCATTTTTTTTTATGTGGTGAATTAGCTTTCAGATAAGCTATGGAGAGGCATCTAAAGTGCTAACAGGCATCTGAGAGCTTAGTTTATGCTTATCAGGAGACAGAGGTAAAATATGGGGTTTTTTTGACCTGTATAGGGGAGGGAGCAGTTGAGGGGAAAAAGGTAAACTTTAGATTAGCTTGGAACACTTGCTTTTCATTCTTTTATAACCAGTTCTATATTTAATAGCCATTATTACAATGCCACAATACACAGGCAAGATTCGCTGTCCAGAGGAGCTTAGATTCGGAGTTAAGACAAAACTCAAACTACTCCAGTATTATCTTGTTCTTAGGAGACAAGAAGGCAAGCGATTGTAAAGCAAGAAGATGCCATCATTTTCTAGCCAAATGCATACATCTCATGTCTTTGAATAACGTGTATGCAATACATTGTGGTGGGATGTAAAGGTTTTATCAGCTAAATTTGTGGATGACTAAATTACTGACAATTAGCAAAGCTACGAACAAATTATGCATGTCATTCCAAACAAATATAGTTAACCTGTGTACTACTCCACCATGTATCCTGTATTCACTCTTACTTTTTTTGCAAATAGTTGTGAATTTTAAACTTTTGTATTTAATTGGGACTATTTCTTATTCCTCACCAGTTAAACCAAGTACCTTAGTTCAGGAGATGCTATATAGGGCGCAGAGAGCTATCGACATTTTCTAGAAATGTTTAAAATTCCTTTTCTGAACGTAAAAATTAATGAATATAAGGCACAGTGGTAGGTGTGGGGAAAGTAGCATCAAGGGGACTTCCAGTTGTATAGCATAGACTAAGAAAGGTGGTCATAAGGGAAATAAAGAAAACAGAGATAGGAAGGAGCAGTATCCTTGTCTTACTAGGTTGATCTTGTGATTTCCTCTTACACTTTTAAGACTCTATTTTAAATGTAAACTTTAAAAAAAAATCTTATCTGTACACCATTCTCATGCCTGAATCTTAGCTTTTTTTAAAAAAAGAAAAAAGCTAAAAACCTTTGAGAGTATTGGGTGAAGGTTTAAATGTAAGCCAGGCCCCCTACTGGTCATTTCATGCCAGCTCCTCCCTGGTATAATGCTGTCCTTCCAAACTGATGTGACTGTTTATATTGCCTCTGGTCAGCCAAGGTGCTCCCCACGAGGTCCAATATGTCATTTGCTATTGTTTCAGGATTCTAGTGATTCTTGTTGGGTAACTGGTTAATCTTTTGTGCTTCCATCCAGCACAGTCAATTACAGTATTAAATTTGTACGTTCCATGGCACACTTATCAGCGCTTACATATTTTTCTCAGCACTCTTTTCAGCACAGACCAGGAACCCTTTTCTGCCCTCCTTTGCAGCATGGGGCACGGGTCACTTGCAGGCTTAAACTAGTGTAAATGGTGAATTTTTGGTAAATTAAACTCTTGAAACCATGATTTGAGGACTTCAGTAATTCAGCCAGAGGTTGGGGTCTATTAGAGGAGTGTGTGGGTGAGGTTCTGTGGCTTGCAATGTGCAGGAGGTCAGACTAGAGGATCACAGTGGTCCCTTCTGACCTTAAAGTCTGAGAACCAAGGAGGACAAAACTCTATGCCAAGAAATAAGACCCACTTCCCTGGTCAGACTGCTTCCTACATCTGGCGGAAAACCTCTCCTCGTTGCACTGCAAGGAGAAATCACCAGGGTCTGCTCTCAAACTCTCATCCCCGCTTCTTGATTGCTCTACGCCTTGTGTAGCCGTTAACACCAGTGCAAAGTGGGTGTGAAGCACTACCATTCTTATTTTTGGTAGCATTTCACACCTTTGTGGCATGGGTGTAAATGACACCATTGTATAGGGCAGTGGAGACTTAGGGCTTGCCTACACTGGAAATTTACAGCTCTGTAACTTTCTCGCTCGGGTGTGAAAAAACACCCCCCTGAGCGCAGCAAGTTTCAGCGCTGTAAAGCACTAGTGTAGACAGTGCGCCAGCACTGGGAGCCCCTCATGGAGGTGGTATTTTTAGAGCGCTAGGAGAGCTCTCTCCCAGCACTGCGCTGTGACCACACAAGGCATGTTAACATTGCCAATGAAGACGTGCCCTCAGACTACAGCACCTCCCACTGAGAGGATTTCTCTTCCTTTAGAGAAAATACCTGTATTCATGATGTCATAGGCTTCCAGAAATAAACCAAGAGCAGAACTTAAAAATAAACACTTTCCTTCCAAGATTCTGGCTTATTCACACAGGCAGTCATGGAACCATTGAGGGGAACTGGGGCTGCCATCTCTGACTCCTGCCCTTCCTGGGTATTAAAAAGGGGTTAAGGAACACCTCAGATTCCTAAGACTGTCAAAACCTCCTTTTTACCAACCTAAAATAGTCTCTGCTAGAGACCCTCCCGGTGTTTTTATCTCTTTCCTAAACATGCTAATCAAGAAGCTAACGAACTCAGTACTGCTTGGTTTCAGAGTAGCAGCCGTGTTAGTCTGTATTAGCGAAAAGAAAAGGAGTACTTGTGGCACCTTAGAGACTAACATTTATTTGAGCATAAGCTTTCGTGAGCTACAGCTCACTTCATCGGATGCATTCATGAAGTGAGATGTAGCTCACGAAAGCTTATGCTCAAATAAATTTCTTAGTCTCTAAGGTGCCACAAGTATTCCTTTTCTTTTTGTCAATACTGCTTGTTAACTGCTATTGACCTGAATCCCCTCTAAGGCTTCAGGGAAGGGTAGTGAGAGAGTATTTTTTGCCTTGGTTGATAACCACCTCCTCTCCATGGTCAAGGGAAGTACACCTGTGCTTGTTCTGGATCTGTGACATTTGATACTACTGATTACCAAATACTCCTGTCCCAGCTCTAAGAAACTGCTGTGTTTGCAGAAGACCCCTGAAATGGCTCATATCCTTCCTAACAAACCAAACTCCATTAGTCATGGCAACAGTTCCTTCAACTCCAGAGTTCTGTAACTCTCCGTTACCTGGAGTCCCATAAAGCTCAGTAATCTTCCACTTATTATTCAGATCTCAACAGTCCACTGAGAGTTGGTGAAACACAAGCTGAAGTGCCAGCAGTATGCAGACACCCAGCAGAGCAACTTGTATGTCAGATGTAGATAGCAAACTCCCAGTTTTCTCAGTACTTAGCTAAATTCAGCAGCTGGCTAAAGCAGAACCCAGGCAAGGTAAAGGAGATAGCAAAGAGGGAAAGACTTTGAACACCTTGTAGCCTCTCTAGCATTCTCCATTATCAAGAGCATCAGCTCTGATTACTAAATCAGTCCTCAGCCTTTCATTTCTTCTGTGCTATTGGATGCCTAAATAGCATGATATAAATGCCCACTTTCATCTTTCATTGTCCATACTATTTGAAACAAAGCTGGCCACAGTATTGAACACAAGCTTTATTGTTGCAACCAATTTTTATATAGATAGATATAAAGCAAAAAACCTGAAACGGCTCCAGCAGGTACAAAAGTCAGCAACACAGGTTGCTGTTAACTCTTCATTGGTACTCTCCTTTGGGCACTGGCTTCCCATTAAAACAGTGCATTTCAAGCCCTCTGTTGCTGATATTCATAATCCTCCATGGGATTTTACCCTTACTAAATCACAGGTTACCTCTCTTCATGGCCATGATCTCCCATGAAACTGTCATCCAGTTGGTGAGTGCAGGACACTGAGCTTTAATAGAAGCTTGCACTTAGACTGTGGAACTCCCAGAAGCGGTAACAGTGGCCATAAAACTGACAGCTTTGCGAGGAAATACAAAATTTGTCATCTTAGCCTTTCCTCAGTTTCTTTGCACACACATTTAATATTTATGAACACACAAATACATATGTATACACAAGACCCTGTAAAGCTAATTCTATTCATGCAGATGGAAACTAACGGAGTAAGTGCTCAGATACTAAAGTTGTGGGATGGTGCTAGGTGGGAAACAAACAAAGGGAGAGAACAGAGAAGGAAAGCAAGCATTTTGCATTGCTTACAACCCCACTTGCCTTAAACTAAAAACCATGTAAAGTCGTGATCACTAGCAAGACCTCTACCATTGCCTGCTTCAAGAATGCTTCCATCAGTTTTTTCAGAGTTGTTCTGTAGTCTTGTAACCACAGATTTAGAAAGCATCACTGCTGACATTTGGCCTCCAAAAAAAATTCCAGTTCAGACTGTCCATGCTTTAGATCTTGTTTTCAAGGTAGTGGAGGCCACTCTCCCTTCACCCAAGAAGATTTTTTTCACAATGTCCCTTTTTGGTCAACTGAAAATTTTTTCATGGTGTTTTGCCCCTACTTTCTGTTTTCAAGTACATTAGAATCTCAGTTACGAACTGACCAGTCAACCGCACCTCATTTGTAACCAGAATTATGCAATCGGGCAGCAGCAGAGATGATGAAAAAGCAAATACAGTACAGTACTGCTAAATGTACACTACTTAAAAAAAAAAAAGCAGCATTTTTCTTCAAAGTAAAGTTTCAAATCTGTATTAAGTCAATGTTCCTTTGTAAACTTTTGAAAGAATAACCATAACGTTGTGTTCAGAGTTACAAACAATCTCAGTTTCTGAGGTGTTCATAACTCTGAGATTCTACTGTATATTGGAAGTAGGAAGCCTGCAAAAGGTGGGTCTGTTGCATCCAGGACTTAAATGGACCAATTAAGGAAGATAAGTTCACTGCTGAGATACTAAATGATTTCTTTGCATCAATTTTCCTCAGGGTATTTGGGAGATATCTACCCCAGACCTGGTCTTGTTCATTTTTCAGGCATATGTTTTTATTGGCCTTACCTTTCTGGGAGCATTGCCTTCTGTGCAGTTGAAGAAATGGAAGTGGGTGACACTTGAAGGCCAGTAGGGGATTTGGCTCACAGTCTACTGCAGTTGCTTTTGTAAGGGTTAAAATAAATCTTACAAATTAAGGTAGTTCTACCACTTTGTGCTAAGGTGCTAAAGCTTGGGAATCCTGAAAGGTATTGTCAAAGAAGTAGAAAAGTCCAAGGTGAGTACGTTTTCCTTATTTGAACACAGTAAGTTACTAAAAATAAGTTTCACTTGTTCTGATAGACTTTGGTTAACTTTCTCCTTGATGTGACTGAAGAGCATTTTCAGTAACTTGGAAGAGTTAATTTAGCTCCAGTACCGCTGAATATTGTCTACATCAAGGACAACATATTTTAATATGAAATGATACTTTGTAGGTTTTCCTGTCAAGTTATGTGACTGTTAAATAATCCCTTAAAAGAATAGGGATTGCTAAATGACCCTAGCTTTAAAAGTGGTGGAAACATAGCACTCTTAATCTTTACAGAGTACTGTGTAGACACTGAATGTCAAAATATTTTTACATCCGCAATTCTGGAAAGAAGACTGCATTTTTTTTTTTTAATTTGCCTATTTTAAAAGCTCCAAGGACATGTACAGGATAAAAAGTTTAAAAAAAAATCCTTTTCTTTTTATTGAAAACTAACAAGTCAAATGGACGCTTTCCTTGAATAGCCCTACCACCCACAGAGGGAAAGGATTAAAGATGTGATAAATTGGAGTTGGCCATCAGTAGAGCCCATGAAAATCTGCCGACATCAGCTTTATACCCACGTATATCTGCAGATCATTTTTGTGGCTCGGATGCAGATACAAATTGTGTATCTGCACAGGGCTGTGCAGCACACACTCACCCAAACAGAGCAACTGTCACCTCAAGCTCCAGCTCAGCTTTCTGAATCGTGCTGCAGCAACAATAGCCCACTGGGCATTCTGGGAGTTGTAGTCCCCTGCTTGCTTGGATGGGAGGAGGTAAACTACCACTCCCAGAAGGGAACGTGAGCCAAGCGCAGCTGAGTGTTAAAGCAACTGCAGCGGCTTAGAGGTGTCTGAGCCCCCCCAGTGGGAGGGTGGCGCTGCACACAAGGGCCCAGGATACAGCCTCCCTGCCTGGAGCAGGGAAGACGGTACTCCAGGGGTCCTTGGGGAGAAGTGGGCAGTGGTTGGGGGTTTGGCATAGCCCTGCGTTACTGGTGTGGGGTGATCTGTGGTGCTGTTAGCAGAGCCTTGCAAATCCGCAAATCTGGATATTTGCATCCACGGACAATTTATGTGGATCATGGATCAGATGCAGGTACAATTGTTTGTATCTGCACAGGGCTCTAGCCATCAGGGCATAACATAAAGCCTGATTCAGTAGATTTGAGCTCAGAGCGACTATCAGGGGAGTGGACCTAGTTCCCAAGTTCCAAGAGTGATGTGCCCCCAGTTTCGACATCTTAATCGAGTGATTGTTCACAACCACCTCAGCTAATCTAAAATGTTGGCCATGTAGGAGAGTTTCTGTCCAGGACCCAGACAACACATGACTTTCAGGTTGTGGATTTCTGTATGTAATTTCACCTGGAAACTAAAGAAAATTAATGCAGCCTTTGGATGATGTATACTTGTTTGATATTGTTGACTGAGTGGGGATCCATGTTCTGCAATATATTGAGTCTTCAAGGCTAACTCCACTTACAGTGCATTCCAATAATCCAGTTGGGAGATCCACAAAGGCATGGATGATGTCAGTGAGGTACATATTAGAGGATAGTGGTAAATCTCCAGCTAATTGTACATAAAGGCAATTTTGACCATCATTGCCACCTGTCTCCCAGTTAGGGATTTGCAAATATGCCCTGGATTTCAAATTTCCTTGAAGGTGGGTATATCCTCTCAATAATGACAGGGATATACACATATGCCTGGGAGGTTGTTTATGCATATGTATATGTAAAATAGTAATGAAGCAGTTGCAGAGATGAAATACAAAGCCCGTGAAGAATTCTTGCAGGATGAGGAATGCTGAGTTGGTGTAGAGCCACCGCAGCTTCTGTGCCACCCCCAACCCTTCCAAATCATCAGCACTGTGGTGTGGTCTGGAAGGGTTGGGCGTTTTTGTTCTTGTTGTTTGTTAGAAACACATCTGAGCCCATCATGTTATATGGGCACTAATAAAAATACATAGGGTAGGTCTACACTACCTGCTGGATCGGCAGGTAGCGATCGATATATCGGGGGGTCGATTTATAGAGTCATCGATCCCCGAGCGCTCTCCTGTCGACTCCGGAACTCCAGCGCTGTGAGAGGCGCAAGTGAAGTCGATGGGGGAGCTGCGGCAGTCGACTCAGCGCTGTGAAGACACCGCAGTAAGTCGATCTAGGTATGTCGACTTCAGCTACGCACCTTACATCGACTCCTCCCACCCCCAGTGTAGACCAGGGCATAGTTTCATTTGTTCAGAAGGAGTCCAGTCCCCGTTCTACTCATGTATAACACCATTGGATGTTTGATTTTTTTTTTGTAAGACCATTGCTTTTTTGTGGACCACCACCAGTTTTGTGAGGTCATTCTTCAGGGTAGCTATTGTGGCAAGGGCTGTAGCAATGTTAAAAATTGCTCTGCCTTTTGCTCTGAAGGTGGTAAAATCCATTTTGAGCTTTGTCAGGAGCAGAATCAAGAAGGAAGGAAATTTTGTCATGGTGGGTTTCAGGGAGAGAAGCAATCTTAGTCTGGACCCAGACATTAATGGCATTGAAGATCGGGTATTGGTTGGCCAGTATGGAGGAGAAAACCAGATATGGACATTATCTATCGATCATTATATATATCCTGTATACAAATAAAATTCAGGGGTTATAAAGGTTGTTTAATAGTATCTTAACTTTCATCAGAGATGTAACCCATAAAGGACAAAACACCTTTATTGCTGCTTGCCTAGGAGTGTATGTGAAAAAACAGGCATCTGCAATAGTATCCCACAACACCTCTAATTAAAATCAAGAGCATAAATTATCGGTACTTATTAGTTGTATGTTACATCAGTGAATGTACAAATCAGTCTGAGACTTGGATTAAATATTTACATCTCTTTGCTTGTGCACACTGGAACGCTGCAGTGCAGGATAAACTGGTTTATACTTTTTTGCAGGTAATAACTATCAAAGGTGGATTATTTGGAATGCTTAAGAGAAAACGTTTCAACCTTGATTTGATCAGTAGATATGCCAGCAAATATAACTGGGCATCTCAGTAAACATTGATATTACTTTCCTTTCCTTTCTTTTCGGAAGGTCTGCAAATACCTTTTCCAGTGGCTGACCTCCTGTTCTCTCTCTCCCTCCTATCCCACTCTCCCTTCTCCTCTCCCCACCCCCCTTGCCATTTTAGCAAATGCTTGCTTTTAGGTGATCTACGTGAGGGAATAAAATTAATCCTTTTCAGATATTTTCAGTATTGAAGTGTTCTTTCTTACCACACTTCTTTCCTATAAAATTAAGAAAAGCAAAACATTCTGTTGAGTGGAAAACTAACTAAATTACAAATATTAAAACAGATGTCCTTCACTGACGATCAGTGCTACTGATCCAGGTAGTCTGGTAAGGATTGTCTGTGTATCTGTATACAAAATAAAATTGTTTTATATGCTTGGTAACTATTTTCTTGGCACTTTTTGCTATTTGTACTAAGTTTTTAATCTCCCATTTTGTAGATTTGGCCATTTAATTTATTGAAGCCTTTTCGGTTTATGAAGGACCCTTTTAAAAAATTTATTTGATTACCTGAGGAAAATCCATGTGGCGATTAACATAGATAAGATCTGTGTGTTACGTAAGAAGACTAATGAAAATCTACTTCCTGACAGTTGATGTGCCAATGATGTAGTATTGTCTAGATTTTTATGCCTTTCATGGTTTGGTATTGTTAAACTCATCAATTTTTAAAAACCAGACAATGCTTGTATTCAAATAAGATAATATACCATCTGTAAATACTAAAGCAAGCTTGCTTTTTCCCGCAGGAAAAAATGTTTCACTTTTGGGTAAATACATTCTTCATAGGACTGGATGAAAATTCAGACAAAGTAGAAAATGGAAGTCTAGTTGGAGATCAGGAACTTGATGGTATTTTCAGCACAGAACGCTCAGATAATGACAAGGAATATCTAATCCTTACATTAACAAAAAATGATCTAGACAAGGCAAATAAAGACAAAGCCAACAGATATTTCTCTCCAAACTTCAAGGTCAGTATATTTTTTTAAAGAGCCTAGAATAAACAGAATTTTGAAGAGCTGCATGTAGTTATTTAATATATTTTACTTACACACACACACACTATCAAAACATGTTTATCTAGGAACCATTTGTTATATAACTTTCTGGACTGAGGCAAGTAATATATCTGGATATGTCATTTCTTTAAAACAGATAAACTTAAGCATTCAGTAACTGATATTGGAATTATTGCAAAAGAAGGTGATAGATTTTCAGGAGTTAAAACATCATTTTTAAAATTGTAACTTATCTTTAATTCTGAAGTTTCATTCATAATTTATGCTGTGTAAGTTTATTAATATGGTCATGGTCTGAAAAATTAAAACATGCAAACTTGACCGATCCACTCTAGCAGCAAGTAGGAAACCTCAGGGATATAATAGTCTCTATGCTGCTTGTATTTCCTCTTCATGGGCTGACAAGTGGATCCATCATCTCTACCCCAAATATTTGATGAGTTGAGTTCCTTGGTGTGCAGGATTGCATACTCCCTGTTTCAGCATTTGTTCCATAATCTGATTCTGTTCATGTCACTCGGAAGGTTGTGTTTTAATTCCTTGTCTCCACTAAAGAAATGTCTGGTTCCAAGAACCCTTTGGTACTCTTACCTTGCTTATAAAACTTTTGTCTCCTCACACACGCGCGCGCTCTCTGCAAATGACCCACAAATGAAGGAATAGGAAAATTATGGGGGATCACAGAACAATGTGTACCAAATATTGTTTGGATTAACTTGCTTTTAGCAAAGTCTTCTGGAATCTACTGCTCTGGGAGCTGTTTGAAACAGAGGAGGTATTGCAGCCGAAAAGGTTTAGAAGAGTGCTAAAGAATGGTGGTGATACGGCTAACTGCAGTGATTCAGAATAAAAATGATTAATGCATGTACAGAACCACTTGTACTTAAACCACGTCTAGTAAATTAATTCATTTCAGTTCCCAAGTGTAAACATAACTGTAATTATATTAACACTGTCTACTTCAGAGTCTTCAACCTTGTTTTAAGTGAACAGACATGACTGAATCCACATGGGGAGTGTATTTGTGGAAGAAGGTACCATTTTTCTAGCCATAAGTCTGCTTTTAACTGAGGATGCTTCTGCTATTTGGAAACATCACTACAATATCCATCTGTTTTAACCAGTATTTAATACCCACTGATACATAAATTGTATAAAGATGGGTAAAGGAAAAAAGGATAATAGTGCCACAAAGGGCATAATAGTGATTGTTATTGGGTGTTTCTTAATGCTTATGAAGATGTTGGGAGCTCCTAAAGGTGCCTTCCTAAGGTACTTGTTTATTGACATAGGTTCATGAGTCTTACCATTTGTGCTACTGAAAAATTTGTAGGTGTTTTAGATTTGGGACTTGGAATTTTGTATGCCAGATGTTTAAGGTTGATAGAGGTTTTTAAACAAATGTACGTGGTGGAATGATTTTGAAGTACCTATATGATTTGGCAATCTCTAAAGCCAATACTATCATCAAGATTACACTACAAACTTGCTATTATATCTGTGTTGATTAGGGGTATGATTTTTGACTGACATAGCCATGCTGGCAAAAAACCCCAGTGTAGATGCAGTTTTGCCAGCAATACTGTGCTTTTGTTGGCTTAACTTATTTCACTAGACAGAGCCTGGAATAAGCTCTCCGGTGTAAACTGTGTCCACACTAGGAGCACTTTGTCAGTATAGCTATACAAGCAAAGCCTTCCAAGTGTAGGCTTGGCCTGTATTGTCACCACGACTTTAAGAAAGAAAAGTTCAGACTATATTAACTTTTTTGTTTTCTTCCTTTCCTAGGTGAAGCTATTTTTCACAAAAACAGAGGAGCCATCAAATCCAGAGGCTAGCAGTTCTGCTTCAGTAACACCGGATGTTAGTGACAATGAACCTGATCATTATAGATATTCTGACACCACTGACTCTGATCCAGAGAATGAACCTTTTGATGAAGATCAACATACACAGATTACAAAAGTCTGAATATTTTTTTTATCTGGGAAAAAAAACCACAAAGAGACAAACTTGAATAAACTGAAAAAGGACCTTTTCAAATGGCAATAGAACATTGTGTCAGATTACCAATTATAGGAACAATTCTTTCCTGACCAATCTTATTTTGCCCTATAAATCTACAGGGTTTGACACTTGTTGTCCAGTTGAAAAAGGTTACGTAGCTATGTTATGTATATACCTTTTTGTGTCAAAAGGACATTAAAATTTCAATTAGGAAATATAAAGATGGCACTTTCCCATTTTATTCCAGTTTTATAAAAGTGGAGACAGATCTGATGTGTATGCGTAGGAATTTTTCCTTTTGTGTTCTGTCACCAACTGCAGTTGGGGGGGGGGGGGGGAGAGAAAGCTTTCTGATATACAGGTTCACATCCTGCCCCTTTCTTTGCACTTAAGTGGCAACAGATAAGTCTGCAGTTGGCTAAGAGAAGTTTCTAAAGGGTTGTACTACATTCTAATGCATGTATTCTGGATAGGGGAATGGAAAGAAATGCTCTGAAAGGAATATATTATGCTGGACCCTGGACTATGTACCGTATCCGGCTACTTACATGCACCTTTCTTTAGCATGCTGCAGTAATTAATCCTGGACATTTGAGGAATTGGCCGCTGTCACTGCTTGTTGTTTGTGCATTTTATTCTTTTAAGCATAATGGTGCTAGAAAAGGCAGCTAGAGGGAGTGATTCCATATAGGGGTACAGGAATGAACCTTCCACAACATCTAAAGACCCACAAATGAAGGGATATGAAAATAATGGGGTCACAGATAAGAAACACAGCAACAATGACTTAACCATACAAATGTGGAGGCTATCAACCTAAAATGGGCTTGAAACAATTGTTCTAAAAAAGACAATGATTTATTAAATGTTTTTCTCAATTGTAATGGCTGCTCCATCTCCTGTGTAATCAAGGCCAGTGCTGAAAGTCAGATGCTATTAGTACATACATCAGTCAACATCTTACACTTATTTTATTAGTTTTTCAATCATATACCTGCTGTGAATGCTTCATGTGCTGCATTGCGAGCTTTTTTTCTCATTAAATAGAAAATATAACGGTGCACGAGAAACTTCAATTTGAGATTCTACAGGTTAGTGTTTGTTTTGAAGATTTGTGGATGCATTTATTCAATCAGACAGCTGTCAGCCCTTCCACCCCTTTGACCTTACACATTCTATTACATTCATTACAATGAGTTTTGCAGTTTTGCACACTTTTTTTTAAATGTCGTTAACTGTTAGGGAATTTTACTTGAATACGTAGTACCTACAATGTTTAATAAGAGACATTACACATGGAAACCAGTCTTGCAATAAATTCTCAACACTGCACAGATATAAAGATGTGTACTTTTTAAAAGTAGAACATGTCCCAAATATTCTATCTGTTGTTTGCTATTAAAAGAATTAGATATCCAAACTGGCAGTGTTGTATCATTCCTTCATAGGGATATAGCCAGGACAAGGGATGAGCTTCACTTCTGAATATTATGATGACTGACATGCCCAGACTGCAGATAATTTAAGAGTACAACTACTGTTGAATACAGATATGAAGAAATTTTTAAAAATTCTATTCACTATAAAATACACCATGACCTTCAAACTTTTGGAATATCTACCCCAAAATTTACACTTTATGGTGTAAAGTCCAATTTTAATTAACTTACTGGCGCCAACGTTATTAGCTGTGTTCTTATCTAGTTAACAAATGAATCTGGGATCCATAGGACCCAGTACAACAGCACAAACAGAGAATATGAATTGTAAAAAAACAAATTTTGGTAAACAAAGGTGTCACATGCTTTTTCAATATTTATTGGTTAATTTTGCATGTCAAATTCATGATCTAAACTTATAACAAAGCTATTATAGGATTTTCTGATTTATAAGTTAACAGAACAAAAATGCTGGTCCAGTACTCATAATTCCCATTGTTAAATTGGCCAGCAGGCAATGGCTACCTGAAGACCAGACCCTTAACTTTATGCCTTGATACATGTTTCACCTTATGTCTGCTTTTAGCAATTGAAAGTCATGTTGGCTAATAAACAAAAATATTAATGCTTTGAAATACTTTGATTTTAACACTGTTCTATGTCCCACTTTTGGGCTCATGATATCAAAATTAAATTTGTGCGGTTCCAGTATGTAACACTGATGGCCAGAATGGAAATAATGACATTATAATGGGCTTTTGCACTGTTGTTGTTTTTCCTTTGGAATGTGAAGGTCTGAATGAGGGTTTTGATTATGAATGTTTCATTGTTTTTGAGAAGCCTTGCTTACATTTTATGGTGTAGTCATTGGAAATGGAAAATGGCATTTTTTATATATATATAAAAAATATATATATTATATATATTTATATATATATAAAAAAATATATATTATACGTACTCTCCTATACTTTATTTCAGTTACCATCCCCATAGAACTTGACAAGAATTACTATGACTGAAAGGTTTTTGAGTCCTTATTAAAACTTTATTTATGACAGTATTCATAATTCGCTTGAAATGCATTCGGTAGGTAATCTCTGAGTTTCTGGACTGTATACTTAAACTCTTGGATGTGCAGCAGCTTACATGTCTGAAATTACTTGAAGGCGTCACTTTCATAAGAGCTTACTGTTAGGCCCTGTACCATCCGTAGTCATCTGTAGCCCCACTTGAAATGTTTTGCCACAGTTATTCAAGGGCAGTTGTATAAATAGCATCAATATTCTTTGCTGTGGCACAAATTGTAAACTAAAGTGGAGTTTACATACAGCATCAAATGTTTCAGCTTTAAAAAATAAAAATAGGGTGCCAGTGTGCAAGTTCCATGTTTAGTTATAGCAAATTTGTGCAATATGTTAACGATGCCTGTGGTTGCCACAAAGTGCCTCGTTTACCTTTTAAATACTGTTAAATGTGTCATGCATGCAGATGAAAGGGGTGGAACTGTGTGCTAAAAGGGGCTTTAACTGCAGTTTGGCAGAGCTGCCTTTTACTCTGCCAGTTCAAATTTTCAGTCTGTTTTCATATAGCGTGTGTGCGTGTGTGTAATTATATATATATATTACACACACACACACACACACACACACACACACACACACAGAGAGTCAAGCAGCCTTACTCTGATTCAGCCTCTTCAGATACTATTGTGCTGTGCAAAAGTGGCTCTGTGTGTAATGCTATGCACTGAGGATACACAAAAACAACAAAATATGACATGTACAGGATAATGCCTCATACAAATCAGATGTCCATTTGTTATTGTGTTTAACAACCCTTTATCTCTTAGTGTTAAAACTCCACTTAAAACTGATTAAAGTCTCATTCTTGTCACAGTGTGGGTGTTTTATTAAAGTATTTTAGGTGTAAACTGCTCAGATTATATTTTGCTATTAAGAAATGAAGAATCAAGTGTGATCCTGGGAGTAAGGGACATTTCTCTAAAAGGAGAATTTCAGGAAAACTGCTTGTTAAAATCCTTTAAGATTGACTCTTAACAAATTAATGTTGGAATAGGGAATGTGGGTTTGCTTGCACTGATTTTCAAAAACTATAGAATAAATAAAAGTAGGTGAGCCTTTCATTTTGACGCTCTCCAACCTATGAAATATAATACAGCACTTTGATTTCTTGAATTAAATCAGATTAATGACTTTCAGGGAAATTTGTGTTACAGCAATACATATTCTTTTTCTTTCAAATAACATTGAGCTTCCCATGCAAACAAGCTAAACTTTTCAGGAAAATATAATGCAGATCACTGAGATACGATTTATTTTTTTTCTAATCTTAAACCGCCAATGGCTTACTCAAGTCTGCAAGATGCTTTTTCCAGTGGGACTAGTATAATGTATGCATATCATAAAATAAGCTTGAATTTTTTTCAGGCCTGCTGGTCTCTCTGAAATTGATTTTTAAAATAGATCTTGTACATGTCTTAATGAAGAAATACTGTATCCTCTGTTACTTTTTCAGCTTGTCTTACCATTTGAGCCTTAAGGAAGAAAGAAGCCACTTGATTTGTGCTTAAATTCAATGAGGTTGCTACAGATTCAGTGGCTCTGTAAAAGTGGAAAGAAAATGTTTTATTTTGCATTTGGTGATGGTTTAGCAGGATTTGAATTATGGAAATTATACATATGACGACTACTTTTCTACATGCTCTATTCCTGCCTCTTTACTGAAGCTTTTTCATTTAAAAATGGCTTAACATAGGTGTTTGGCTGAGAAAGTCTTCAAAATGATTCCCATACTGCTTTGTGAATCAATTCACAATATGTATACTCAGGGCTATAGCCATTTCCATATGGTAATTTAAATGAAAAACATGTTGCTGCTTTAATATTGCTTGATTTCTCCAACTTGGGTGGAATCTTTCACCTAGTTGATGTTTGTCACAACCAAACTGAATTTGTTAATAACTGTTGCATTTCAGTAAACAATAAGACAATATTGTTTAGAGTTAATCCTGTACATTTTTCTTCCTGTATTATTTATTTTTATGGTAATAGTTCTTTTACATTCTGGAAGCAAAAGTTTTTAAAAGGCTTAATTGTTTGGGGACTGGGAAGTGGGGGGCTGTTTGGTATGAAGAATATCAGAGTAATTAGAAACTTTTAGAAAGTCCAGCACTCTGTTCAATGAGTGACTTCTAACAGAATATTAGAAAAGAATCTACATGAAGAGGTTCTGGTGTTAGGACAATTGTAATTGTTTCTGTGTTTGTGTGAGCTAGTGGTGTATAGTTTACTTCAGTGCAGAGTAGGATCCTTGTGTGGTAGTCGAATAGGCTGCTTCAATTGCTTTTTATCTCCAGTAGAAAGCTACAATATAATAGTTCTAACTTGTACTTGGAGGCCTTCTGTTGGAATCCATTCTGGGTTTCATGTCTTTCAAATTGAATGCTACTTGCTCTTGACACGAGTCTTGAGACGGCTTTAGTTTACTTGTACCCTTCTTTTTTAGTAATTTGTTACTTTTTCTCAAATGAAATTTTTGGAATGTATTACCATTTAGCTCTGCATATGAGCTGTAATCCCTACTCTTTTCTTTAAGCTTTTGCCTACTGAAGCCAAATGCTATGTTGCTTTTCATGCCTTTCATTTTTTTCCAAAGGTGCATCAGTGCTTACTAAAATGTCAATTTCATAGCATCCTGTTTATAATTCGTGTATGTTTGTGCATGGTGGAGCATGGGCAGCAACAATGCAAACATTCTGCACAGTGTACTTTAATTCTGAGCCTCCATGTCCATTCTGTCTGTCGACCTCTACTTGGCTGCTATCCCATGAAGGTTTTATCTTGGTTTTATGTGAACACTTTTTCCATGCAAAACTGTTCCAGAATACCAGCTCAATTTATGTAGGCCTCTTCAGCCATAAATGGGTAGATTTTAAAAAGCATTTTTAAAAATTGTGGCCATAAAACTGACAACGTAAAAATGTCTTGATAAAAATAGTGCAATAGGTCATTTTAAAATAAGAACTTTGAAAATAGTCTTGATGGCGATACACTAAGTATGTTTAAGAAGTAGCATGCTAAAGAGTTGCATGTTGGGTCTCATAATACAATGTTTGGTATTGGGTGGGAGCCAACAGTAGAGAAGAGATTTGGTCAGGGTCCCAGAGGGAGCAAACAGAGATATGGAAGGATCTTTGTAAGGAAGATATTTGTAGAGAAGAACACAAGCAACATTTTAAAAAGCCAGTCCAGAAGCCTGGGAAATGAAGCTGGGATTGAACCACAGTCAGGTGGGAGAATGTATTTTTGTTTTTGTTCTTCATCCTTGGCCTAATTCCCTTACTGTTTTATTACTGTGTGTGCATTATGCTAGGACAAATTGCTTTAGAACCTCTCATCCATTCCCCTATATAACTATTTTTCTCTCAACCTTTTGTGCCAGCCAAGATAGTGGCTAAATGTATCCCTCCTTTTAGCAGGAGAGAGAACTTATTCCTCCTCCTCCCCCCAAATATAACAGGATTGCTGAAAGTATCCTACCTGAAAAATCTAATAAGTCTTAGCCACCCTTCTGGAAAGTAGGGGAGAAATGCAATAGTTGAACCAACTCTTAAGGAAGGGAACTCTGTGCTTGCATAAAAGAATGCATGAATCTAATTGCCAAGCAAAATATCATTGGTCTCTGCCAGCCCTGACTGCCAAATCAGTACTGAAATAAAATATGTAGAACTGCGTAGAGAGAGCATGAAACACCTGGATAAATTACCCCTGACTGCACTGGAATAAGATGCACATAACCCTCAATATCAAGTGAGAAAATTATTCATGATGCCGAAGCGTGCTAGTACTTTACCGCCAAATAAGGAGAGAAGTTCCAGCCCAGTGGAACTTCCCATTTATATTACACAAAAATAGTAGCTAATTACTATACCTCTATTTTAAACAGCTATATGTAAAATAAGCATTTTTCCAAAACTATTGCATTGCCTTTTTTCCTATAATTGTGGACATATTATGCATGGATGTGTGCATTGAAGAAAGAGCAAGGAAGAACAGAGCATGCCAAGGTGGTAATGGTGTGATGTCCTGATCTGCATGGATTTAAATCTTGAAACTAGCATGGCATTAATAAAGCTTTACAAAGAATGACAAAAGTTTTCATTTACAAAAATAAATTAATGCAAAAGGTGATAAAATAGCTCAGGAGTATGTTAATTGATATAGTAAAGGTCAAATGTTCAGCACTGGCTTTTAATTTTGTGTTTGAGCACCTGCAAAATTAGAAATAACGTGGGATTCTTGAAAATATTTTAATTTTCTTAACACTGACTTCCCCTTCATTTTCCTGTCAGACACACCCAATTCTCCCTTTTGTCTTTCGTCTATCACCCATATTTATTGTAATGGAAAATATCATGCGAAAGCAAAGCAGTTTTTATTATAAATCTGAGTATTGGAATTATAGTCAATGTTCTCCTTTTCACATCTTTCCCTCTGTGTGTTCTGATTTTGGGGGCATTCTTTATCTGGCTTGTTTCTAATGCTTTCTCTCCCCTCTTATACTTGCTACTTTTTTATAACTGCAAAGGGTAACTTTCTATTTTCTCTTTTGGATTTTAAGTTTTCTATTTATTAGATAATGCCTTCAGAATAAATCCTTTCTGCTCCACTTTCTGGCAGCTTTTCCACTTTTCCCTTGAGGAATGACTTCAGGAGACTATCAGGATTGTATGGGTTAAACAAATCCAAGCTGCAGTTATACATGCCTGAGTTAATTTCTGGTGCACTATAAACAAGCTGGTGTGTAGACAATATAATAGGAAATGGTGTACATGTGTACTGAATTTGTTCAGTGAGCTGAACGCTAACTTTAATGTTTGCTGTTAACACACACAATTATTTAATCTGGACCATGTTTTTCAGCACTACATTTTGTGGATTATGCTGGTTTTATGGCACAAAGGAAAGGGTGGTGGTTTTTTTTCCATTTTTGACTGATACTGTTCCTCTCAACTCCGGTGCACACTCCCACTGGTGAAAATGTGATGGCTTCCCTTCTTTCCTTTCTGGGAAGATCTTCCTGCTGCATGCCAAATTCTGTATTTGGTCATGTTGCATGTGATTCTCATTAAATCTAGTGGAAGCCAGACAAAAGAATGTCCATACTGGGTCAGACCAATAGTCCATCTAGCCTTGTATCCTGTCTTCTGATAGTGGCCAGTGCCAAATGCTTCAGAGGGGATGAAGAGAACAGGGCAATTTGAGTGATCCAGCTTCTGGTAATCACACATCACAGGCCAAAATTTGGCCCTTAAAAACTCCGATAAGTCAAACAATGCAGGCTTTGCTCAAGAGGTCTGTTTAGTGCCTTGCTAAATAATTCTTTTGAGCTGCAGTAAAGGAATTTGCTTAAAGAAATTAGCTTAAGCCAGGATCATGTGGGGCTTGGAAGGTGAAGAGCCTCCCCTGGAAGGGCTGTGAACCAGTAAGGAACTTTAAGTCAGTGAAGAGATTCAAGAAAGCAAGAGACTTGATCAGTTTCAAAAAGGATGTTTCTTCCCTAGATAAAACAGGAGGAGAGGGATGATTTTGAGAAGAAAGTAAGCCAGGGAGGAAAGATACCCCAATGGAAACAATATCAAAGTGTAGACAAGTCTTTTTTGCAATGGGGGGAGTGAGGAAGAAGGATGGGTTTGGTAACAGAAAAGAAGCTACAGGTCTTATGTGAAACTATATGGGAATGCAGATGACAATTGAGTCTTGGTGTGTGAAGGGTGGTGGAATTGACCACTGTCATAGAGGAAGTATGCAAGGGAGAGGGTTTAGAAGGATAGATTAGTTCAGTTTTGGAGAGACTGAGGTTGAGATGATGGAAAACATCCAAGTAGAGTTGTTTGGGAGGCAGCTGGAGAGAAGCAGATAAAGGGGAAGTGGTTATGGCTACAGGGGAAGACTTGGGAATTATTTGCATAAGGGTGGTAGTTGAAACTAAGGGAGCAGATGATGTTACAGAAGTTGTAATTGGAGAAGGAGGGGATTGAGGACAGAACTTGGAGAGATGCCAAGAAAGAGGGGAAGAGGGATGATGAGCCATTAAACAAAATGCTGAAGTGGTTAGTAAGAGGAGAGAACCAGCCAAGTACAGGCACAGGAGCCAAGAGGGAATTATATAAATTGTTATGAAGTATCACAAGATAATGACATGTCACACTTCAAATAGTGATGTCTTAAGCGAAAAGATGAGGGTAGTTCCCAACTTTTCACTCCCTGTATCAAGTTATTTAAGAAACTGTTTTCTCCAATGCTAAGTAGCGCTTAAGTGTTGAAAATAATACAGGATATATGTATGCTATCATTTGGTTTATCTGCTGCTGCAATCCTTTTGTTAATTTTGCATGTTTACACTTCCACCTTGAGAGCTGTATGCTTGTGGAGATCTATTTCATATTTGTAATATTTCTAGAAGTTTTTATTTCTTTAACTGGGCTGTTAGAAGAAACAACTAAAGAAGTTTGGGCTAGTTTTCCTAATAAAGAATTATGAAACAGTTATTAATTTTCAGTCTCCAAGGCTTACAAATAAATATAATTCAACTTTTTAAAATCACCTGCTATTTTTTTATTTTTATAGAAAGGGTACATTGTTATGAACTGATTTACTATTTTATACAAATATTAACTTATACTATTTATACCAATATAGATTAATTTGACTCAGATTTTAGTGATAACAGGCCATAAATAATTTGTTTTTGTGTAGTATAAATTGAACCAGAGAAGAATGATCTTAGCAGGTTGGTTATGTAGGAAAGCACTTGTGAAATGGGAATTTCAGTGCTTGACTTGTTTGTTACTAAAACTCTCAGATAGCCTAATTGATCTGCTTCCTGTAACACCTAAACATGCTGGTTGGTTGTTATACAATTGCAAAGGGAGAGAGAGTTGGAAATCAATTGATCTATTTGTATTCCTTATCTTACACAACACATACTAATGAATGTAATTTTTCATTACTCACCTTACACCTACAATCTTTAACAATTCCCAATCTGAAGTTTGCTAGTAAAAGTAACCCATAGGGGAGAGGTCAGGGCAGAATGTAATGGATGGTAGTGTGGCTTTTGAATTGCCAAAAGATGCCCATCAACACTGTGTTGGGGATGAGCGTGCCTGTGTTTAAGTCTATTTGTTTGCATGTATATAATCAAACTGGAGTAATTTCTTTAAATCATACACCCTTGACCACAGTGAAGCTTCCAAGTGGCCATCTATCTTCTCCATGCAAATTATTATTATGGAGAGAGAACTTAAAAGCCCTTCTGGAGAAGATACAACATAGTGATGGAAACATTTATCCAAAACAAATTTGATAAGCTACTTGTGACCTCTTTGTAGGAAAAAAAAAAAATGAAGCACTCCTGTTAAAATGGACTTACTGTGGCTGGGGAGAAGGGGCTGGAATGGAAATAAAAGGGAGGTGTGGGAAAATGAGATGGGGGGGGGTAACTACAGGTGAGGTGAAAAGGAAGGAAGATATCACCAAATATATTTAGTGATAACATTTTAGGTGTGTTGAATAAAGGCTTGGAGATTGTATTTGGAAGGAACAGACTACTTCAGATCTTGGCTGAATGCAAGTTGTCTGTCTCAGCACTTGCAGAAAGAAGCAACAGGGAAGTTTTCTACAACTGAGAAGGGGGGATGACCAAAATGTGGTTTGTTTTCAACAGGTTGGGGCGGGGAAGGTGCATTTTGTAACCATTATGAACGACAACACTGGCAGAAAATCATCATCCTGGTGTATTGAGTAAATCGGCACAAAACTCAGACTGATACTGCTCTGCTTGCACAATCATTGTCTGGATGTTTTCACAGGGCTAGTCTTTTTTAAAGGTTTTCTGCTCATCTTTCCTACAAAAACACATACTTTCTCCTGATCTCTGATGTGCAGCTGGAGAAGATGGTTAAATGTGTTTTCAGAAGCACAACCCTTACCATCTTCTTTTGAACACATTGCACTATAACTGTCTTAATTCATCTGACCCTCTAATGGCAATCAGAAAAAAATGTCAATAAATTGCAGGAAGTTTGGCATGTCTGTGGTTTGAAAAATGCTGAGTCTGAGTGTATTTTCCATTCTCTCCTCTCCCATACACCCACCCCTCTCCCCCTCCCCCGCCCCTTGTTCGATTATGGTCTTAATCCAGGTCTTTAAAATACAGATGTCTAAAAGTTTCTTACGATTATTTTTGTAAGCACTTCAGATACAAATATATAGAGAGCAGATTGATTAGATTTTGTCCTAAGAAATGTCCCTTGATAAGACCAAACAGTAACAGGTGGAAAAGTTTCAATTTGGTCCAAAGTTTGTCAATAGGGGTGAAAAGATAAAGTAAACATTATTTAAAGTAGGTAGTTACATTACAGTTCAAGCCAGCAATAGTCAATTAACTTCTTATGGATCAGTCTGAAGTAAAAGGAAGATAGTGAAATGAGAGGTGAAGGTAATGTTAGGATATGGGAAGGAGAGGAACCTGAGTGTAGAAGGTGCCTAATGAGGAACCACTAGTCTGTAAATTGTGGATTTACAATGCGAGATCATAGAAAATTAGGGTTGGAAGAGACCTCAGGAAGTCATCTAGTCCAACCCGCTGCTCAAAGCAGGACGAATCCCAACTAAATCATCCCAGCCAGGGCTTTGTCAAGCCGGGCCTTAAAAACCTCCAGGGGTGGAGATTGGTTCACCTCCCTAGGTAACCCATTCCAGTGCTTCACCACCCTCCTAGTGAAATAGTGTTTCCTAATATCCAACCTAGACCCCCCACTGCAACTTGAGACCATTCTCAGTGATGGCAGATGACAGAACAGCCTAGCTCCATCCTCTTTGGAACCCTCCTTCAGGTAGTTGAAAGCTGCTATCAAATCCCCCCTCACTCTTCTGCAGACTAAATAAGCCCAGTTCCCTCAGCCTCTCCTCATAAGTCATGTGCCCCAGTCCCCTAATCATTTTCATTGCACTCCACTGGACTCTCTCCAATTTGTCCACATCTTTTCTGTAGTGGGGGGACCCAAAACTGGATGCAGATGTGGCCTCACCAGTGCCAAATAGAGGAGAATAATCACTTCTCTCGATCTGCTGGCAATGCTCCTACTAATGTGCTCAATATGCCATTAGCCTTCTTGGCAACAAAGGCACACTGTTGACTCATATCCAGCTTCTTGTCCACTGTAATCGCTAGGTCCTTTTCTTTCGAACTGCTGCTTAGCCAGTCGGTCCCCAGCCTGTAGCACTGCATGGGATTCTTCTGTCCTAAGTGCAGGACTCTGCACTTGTCCTTGTTGAACCTCATCTGATTTCTTTTGGCCCAATCCTCCAATTTGTTTAGGTCACTCTGGACCCTATCCCTACCCTCCAGCGTATCTACCTCTCCCCCCCGTTTAGTGTCATCCTCAAACTGACAGTGCAATCCGTCCCATCATCCAGATAATTAATGAAGATGTTGAACAAAACTGGCCCCATTACTGACCCCTGGGGCACTTCACTTGATACCGGCTGCCAACTAGACATCGAGCTGTTGATCGCTACCTGTTGAGCCCGACGATCTAGCCAGATTTCTATCCACTTTATAGTCCATTCATCCAATCCATATTATTTTAACTTGCTGTCAAGAATACTGTGGGAGACCATATCAAAAGCTTTGCTAAAGTCAAGGTATACCACATCAGCTGCTTTCCCCATATCTACAGTGCCATTTCTCATCATAGAAGGCAATCAGGTTGGTCAAGCATGACTTGCCCTTGGTGAATCCATGCTGACTGTTCCTGATCATCTTCTTTTCCTCCAAGTGCTTCAAAATGGATTCCTTGGGGAGCTGCTCCATGATTTTTCTGGGGACAGAGGTGAAGCTGATGGTCTGTAGGTCCCCGGATTCTCCTTCTTCCCTTTTTTAAAGATGGGCACTATATTTGCCTTTTTCCAATTGTCTGGGCTTTCCCCTGATCGCCACAAGTTTTTAAAGATAATGCAATCACTTTAGCCAACTCCCTCAGCACCCTCGGATGCATTGCATCCAGCCCCATGGACTTGGGCAATCCAGCTTTTTTTAAATAGTCCTTAACCTGTTCTGTCACCACTGAGGGCTGCTTAGCTCCTCCCCATATTGTCCTGCCCAGTGCAGCAGTTTGGGAGGTGACCTTGTCTGTGAAGACTGAGAGGGGAAAAAAAAAAAACATTGAGTACTTCAGCTTTTTCCACATCATCTGTCACTAGGTTGCCTCCCCCATTCAGTAAGGGTCCCACATTTTCCCTGACCACCACCTTATTGCTAACGTACCTGTAGAAACCCTTCTCGTTACCCTTCACATTCCTTGCTAGCTGCAACTCCAGTTGTGCTTTGGCCTTCCTGATTACACCCCTGCATGCTCGAGCAATGTTTTTATACTCCTCCCTAGTCATCTGTCCAAATTTCCATTTCTTGTAAGCTTCCTTTTTGTGTTTAAGCTCACCGAAGATTTCTCTGTTAAGCCAAGCTGGTAGCCCGCCATATTTCTATTCTTTCTGCACATCAGGATGGTTTGTTCCTGTGCCCTTAATAAGGCTTCTTTAAAATACAGCCAGCTCTCCTGGACTCCTTTCACCCTCATATTAGTCTCTCAGGGGATTCTGCTCATCAGTTCCCTGTGGGAGTCAGTCTACTTTTCTGAAGTCCAGGGTTTGTATTCTGTTGCTCTCCTTTCTTGCTTTTGTCAGGATCCTGAACTTGACCATCTCATGATCACAGCTGCCCAGGTTCCCCCAACCCCCGACTTCTATTTCCCCTACCAATTCTTCCATATAGATGACTATATCAGGGTCTTTTCTGCATGGAAATATCTTCCAGTCCAAAAGACACAACGGCGGGGGGAGTTCAGGCTGACTCCTAAAGTTGTTTTTTTCTCTGTTCTGAAGGTAGGTGCCGGATGTGATTTGCACTCTAAGATTCGGGGAGGATGTAGAAGTTTTCGTAGTCTTAGTGAAACTTGTGTATGTAAGAGCTATGAAGACTTTCTCCCTTTAGACTGGATTGCCTGGGTTATCCTCATCATGGCAGAACAGACCTAATTTAACAGGTGGCTAACGGGACAACTCAGCACTGAGCGGGTGACTGCAGATGGTTGTCCATATGGGCCTGTTGTGGTAGATCCTAGGCACATAGGTATCTGAATCTCCACTAGGCTGTATAGATACTGAGAAACGTTCTGCCTGTCATCTGGCTGGTGTCCAGCACAATCTCTGGCATTTTGTTAATGAAGTGCATTTGAAATTTGCACTCCTAGTGCTGAATTTAAAAATGTGAGTGCATAATCAGGTTCTACTCTTGTGCATCTTAATTTTTCTTATTACTAGCATCTTACAGCCTATTATGTAGTTTTCATGAGACTGTTGCTTGCCATTTTTGTCACTTCTTGTATTGTATATACCTGTAGTACACTTGCAACTGTCCTGCTAGTTAGTACAGGTTCAAAGCTTGTCTTGCCACACCACCTTCGCTGTGATGCCATCTATTCCGGCAAGCTAAGCAGTCCTGCTAATGCAGCATTTGGAGGGGAGCATTCCAATAAATCACTTTTAATTACATGAGTCAATGATGGTCACTCTCTTCTGTTTGAACCAGTACTCAATGTAAGCCCCAAGTATGGTGCTAGAGTGTCCCCTTCTAATGAACAAGGACATGTTTCATGCTAGACCAGAGGTATTCACTGGAGGTAATTTAAAGATCCCCCAATGTTTTTGCAAGCAGAAGGAGAATTAAACTTGGCAACACAGCTGAATTACAACTTTCAGATAACCTACAACCCTCTGCAGTTTCAACTGCTTAAAGGATGTTTGGATCCTGTTCTGTTGCTGTACAGCAACAACCAACTGACGGCTTCATTTCACCACTGGATGAAATGATCCCTGCTTATAATACAGTTTAAATTGTAAAATATTTTGGGCTTCTTTGGGATGAAAGGTCCTCTATAAACACAGCATATTGCCTCTTTCTGCACTTATGAGGAAAGTTAATTTTAAAGAGAAGTTTACTCCAGCTCTTGCAAAGAGTTTTCTTTGCAAATTTACATTTTCTTTATTGTAAACTTTTCTTCCATCTTCTTTTCCTCCATGCAGAAAGCTTCCTAGATTTTTTTAAGTCCAGAAGAGACCATTCCAGTCATCTAGTCTGACTTTCTGCATAACACAGGCCATAGAATTTCACCAAGTGATTCCTAGATCAGGTTCATATGCTGTAGCTCAACCACAGATAATCTTTTAAAGCAATTACAACCTACTTCATGCTAACAAACAGGAGTGGTTAACAGGAGTTTTGTGGGGGAGTTTAGAGGGAGAGCGTGAGTGGGGGTTAGATACGCTTAACATTCTTTAAACTTAAAGTCCAAAACACCCCCTGATAAAAACTAAACATCAACAAAGGAACAAGCTGCAGGAGTAAAAAGAGAATGCAGGCAGAAGTCCAGCAACAGACTGGGGGCTATCCAGTTTATTGCACCCAATGCAGCATGTATGATTGCCTGCCCTATGGGGCGTATGGCGTATGTGTGCATTTGGTGCAAGGAGCTCCTGGCCCTCTGAGACCATATATGGGCTTTGTAGCCAAGAGTGGCTGAACTGGAGGAGCTAAGGGAGACACAGGTACATAGATGAGACTTTTGGAGACACTGTAGAATGATCCCACCCCCGGTCTGACCGCCTCTGTGCTGTTGAGGAGGATGAAAGTCTCAGGGAAGGAGAACATCCAACTGGAGCAGAGGGAAATGGTCTCATAGTCTCCCAGATGATGTCATGGTATCCTCTTGCACTGAGAATACCTAAACAGGAACAATGGGCTCCACCTAAACCAAAATGGAACCAGATTGCTGGCACTTAAAATTAAAAATGTCGTAGAACAGTTTTTAAACTAAGGGCTGGGGGAAAGTCAACAGGTGTGGAGGATCTATTAATGGAGATTCTCTATGTCTTAGTAAGGAGGAGAAGATGGAAGATGATAAAATACGGGTAGGATCTGATGAGAAACAGTCAAAGGAAAGAGTCCCATTCAATGACATCATGTAAGGGCAGACAGCTAAAAAGTGACAAGTTTTTAAAGTGCTTGTATACAAATGCTAGAAGTCTAAATAATATGGGTGAACTAGAGTGCCTTGTATTAAATGAGGATATTGATATAATAGGCATCACAGAAACTTGGTGGAACGAGGATAATCAATGGGACACTAATACCAGGGTACAAAATATATTGGAAGGACAGAAAGAGGTCATGCTGGTGGGGGAGTGGCACTATATGTGAAAAACATAGAATCAAATGAAGTAAAAATATTAAATGAACCAAACTGTACCATAGATTCTCTATGGATAGGAATTTGATGCTCTAATAATAAGAATATAGCAGTAGGGATATCCTGACCAGGATGGTGATAGTGTCTGTGAAATGCTCAAGGAGATTAGAAAGGCTATAAAAATAAACTCAATAATGGGGATTTCAACTATCCCCATATTGACTGGGTACATGTCCCCTCAGGACGGGATGCAGAGAGAGTTTCTTGACACCTTAAATGACTGCTTCTTGAAGTAGCTAGTCCTGGAACCCACAAGAGGAAAGGCCATTCTTGATTTAGGCCTAAGTGGAGCACAGGATATGGTCCAAGAGGTGCCTATGGCTGGACCGCTTGGTAATAGTGACCATAATATTATTATGTTTAACATCCCTGTGATGAGGAAAACACTGTAGCACTTAATTTCAGAAAGGGAACTACACAAAAATGAGGAAGTTAGTTAAACAGAAATTAAAAAATACAGTGTCAAAAGCGAAATCCTTGCAAGCTGCATACAAATTTTTTTTAGACCCCACAATAGAGGCTCAACTTAAATGTATACCCCAAATTAAAAAACAGAGAGACCCAAAAAAGTGACACCATGGCTAAACAACAAAGTAAAAGAAGCAGGGAGAGACAAGGCATCCTTTAAAAAGTGAAAGTTAAAATGGTGAGGAAAATAGAAAAGCATAAACTCTGGCAAATGAAGTGTAAAAATATAATTAGGAAGGTCAAAAAAGAATTTGAAGAACAGCTAGCCAAAGATTCAAAAAGTAATAGCAAATTTTTTTTATGTACATCAAAAGTAGGAAGCCTGCTAAACAACCAGTGGGGCCAATGGATGATCGAGATGCTGAATCACAGAATATCAAGGTTGGAAGGGATCTCAGGAGCATAGGCGCAGACTTCGTGGGTGCTCCAAGGCTAGAGCACCCATGGAGAAAAATTAGTGGGTGCTCTGCACCCACCAGCAGCCAAGCTCCCCTCCCCGCCCCACCTCACAGCCTCCTTCACCTCCTCCCCTGAGCGTGCCGCGTTCCCGATTCTCTGCCTACCTCCCAGTGCTTGCCGCTGCCAAACAGCTATTTGGTGCCATAGCAAGCTCTGGGAGGGAGTGGGGAGGAGCGGGAATGTGGTGCGCTCAAGGGAGGAGGGGGGGCTGGGGCCAGGATTTGGGGAAGGAGTCAGAATAGGGGCAGGGAAGAAGCGGAGTTGGGGCAGGGACTTTGGGGAAGGGGTTGGAATGGGGGCGGGGCAGGGGTGGAGTCGGGGCGGGGGCAAAAGGGGGTGTGAGTAGAAGTCGGTGCCTATGCTCAGGGTCACCTAGTCCAATCCCTTGCTCAAAGCAGGACCAATCCTCAACTAAATCGTCTCAGCTAGGATGCACTCAAAGGATAAGGCCATTGTGGAGAAACTACATGAATTCTTTGCCATGGTCTTCATGGCTGAGGATGTGAGGGAGAATCCCAAACCTGAGCCATTCTTTTTAGGTGACAAATCTGAGGAACTGTCTCAGATAGAGGTGCCATCAGAAGAGGTTTGGGAACAAATTGATAAACTAAACAGTAATAAGTCACAGGGACCAGATGGTTTTCTCCTAAGAGTTCTGAAGGAACTCTAATGTGAAATTGCAAAACCACTAACTCTGGACACTATGGTGCTAATAAGTGATGGTCACATAAACACCACCCTATACCGGAAACCTACTGACCGCTATTCCTACCTACATGCCTCCAGCGTTCTTGCAACTACAATACCCACCTGCTGAAGTGAAGAAACAGATTGACAGAGCCAGAAGAGTACCCAGAAGTCACCTACTACAGGACAGGCCCAACAAAGAAAATAACAGAACGCCACTAGCCATCACCTTCAGCCCCAACTAAAACCTCTCCAACGCATCACCAAGGATCTACAACCTATCCTGAAGGACGACCCATCACTCTCACAGATCTTGGAAGACAGGCCAGTCCTTGCTTATAGACAGCCCCACAACCTGAAGCAAATACTCACCAGCAACCACACAACAGAACCACTAGCCCAGGAACCTATCCTTGCAACAAAGCCCGATGCCAACTGTGCCCACATATCTATTCTGGGGACACCATCACAGGGCCTAATCACATCAGCCACACTATCAGAGGTTCGTTCACCTGCACATCTACCAATGTGGTATATGCCATCATGTGCCAGCAATGCCCCTCTGCCATGTACATTTGTCAAACTGGATAGTCTCTACGTAAAAAAATAAATGGACACAAATCAGATGTCAAGAATTATAACATTCAAAAACCAGTCGGAGAACACTTCAATCTCTTTGGTCACTCGATTACAGACCTAAAAGTGGCAATTCTTCGACAAAAAAACTTCAAAAACAGACTCCAACGAGAGACTGCTGAATTGGAATTAATTTGCAAACTGGATACAATTAACTTAGGCTTGAATATAAATCTCCCCACTGTATTTTCCACTGAATGCATCCGATGAAGTGAGCTGTAGCTCACGAAAGCTTATGCTCAAATAAATTTGTTAGTCTCTAAGGTGCCACAAGTACTCCCTTTTCTTTTTGCGAATACAAACTAACACGGCTGCTACTCTGAAACCTAACTCTAGTTTGTAACCTATCATTTAAGTCAGCTTCTGTACCAAATGACTGGAGGATAGCCAATATGATGCCACTTTTTAAAAAGGGCTCCAAAGGTGATCCCGGCAATTGCAGACTGGTAAGCCTGACTTCAGTACTGGGAGAACTTTTTGAAACTATAGTTAAGAACAAAATTGTCAGACACTTAACTTAATTTGTTGGGGAATAGTCACCATGGTTTTTGTAAAGGGAAATCATGCCTCGCCAATCTACCATGTGGTCAAGGGGAATCCAGTAAATAAAGTGTACCTAGATTTTCAGAAAGCCTTTGACAAGGCCCCTCACCAAAGGCTCTTAAGCAAAGTAAGCTGCCATGGGATAAGTGGAAAGGTCCTCTCGTGGATCGGTAACTGGTTAAAAGATAGGAAACAAAGGGTAGGAATAAATGGTCAGTTCACAGAATGGAGAGAGGTAAACAGTGGTGTTCCCCAGGGATCTGTTCTGGGACCAGTCCTATTCAACATATTTATAAATGATCTGGAAAAAGGGGTAGACAGTGAGGTGGAAAAATTTGCAGGTGGTACAAAACTACTCAAGATAGTTAAGTCCAAAGGAGACTGTGAAGAGCAACAAAAGGATCTCTCAAAACTGGGTCACTGGGCAACAAAATGGCAGGTGAAATTCAATGTTGATAAAAGCAAAGTAATGCATATTGGCAGACATAATGCAAACTGTGCATATAAAATGATGGGATCTAAATTAGGGTTACACGAGAAAGAGATCTTGGAGTCATTGTGGATAGTTCTCTGTGGATAGTTCACTGTGCAGTGGCAGTCAAAAAAGCAAACTGAATGTTGGGAATCATAAAGAAAGGGATAGAAAATAAGACAGAAAATATCACATTGACTCTATATAAATCCATGGTATGCCCACATCTTGAATATTGCATGCAGATGTGGTTGCCCCATCTCAACAAAGATCTATGGGAACTGGAAAAGGTTCAGAAAAGGGCAACAAAAATGATTGGGGTATGGAACAGCTTCTGTGTGAGGAGAGATTAATAAGACTTTGACTTTTCAGCTTGGAAAAGAGTCGACTAAGGGGGGATATGATAGAGGTCTATAAAATCTTGACTGGTGTGGAGAAAGTAAATAAGGAAGTGTTATTTACTCCTAACACAAAAACTAGGGGTCACAAAATGAAATTAATAGGCAGCAGGTTTAAGACAAAAGGAAGGTTTTTTTCACACAATGCACTGTCAACCTGTGGAACTCCTTGCGAGAGGATATTGTGAAGGCCAAGACAATAACAGGGTTCAAAAAAGAACTAGATGAGTTCATGGAGGATAGGTCTATCAATGGCTATTAGCCAGGATGGGCAGGGATGGTATCCCTAGCTTCTGTTTGCCAGAAGCTGGGAATGAGTGACAGGGCATGGATTACTTGATGCTTATGCAGATTACTGTTCTGTTCATTCCATCTGGGGCACCTGGCATTGGCATTGTTGGAAGACAGCATACTGGGCTAGATGGAGCTTTGGTCTGATCCAGTATGGCTGCTCTTACGTTTTTAATGTTGGACCACCCTACCCACAATGCGATACTGGGCGAAGTGGCAGTCTGAAGTTCACTGATGCTTTTTCAAAAAAGCATAATTACAGCAAAGTCTGTGCTAAAACTTCCATGCTTGTGCTCCAAGGTAAATATTAGTATACAGGCCCCAATCTCTTACTTCTTAGTCTGGTGCCATTAATATAATGGTTGCACATTGCCCTAGAAAGTAAAATATAAACTCTCTGAATAGGTCTCAAAGGACTCTTTTTTTGATGTGCAAGATTCAGCTGTCTTAAATTTAAATGCAGAAGCAGAGGGAGACATTGCAATAAAATTAAACCAATTCAAACAAGATAACGAACTTCTCAAGATACATTAGCCCAACAGTGACTCAGAGCTGTAGCCAATCTGCACACTGTACATCCCTGAAGTATTATGGTAAGTTTACTGTTGATTTCCCACCTACATAAATCTTTTTGCTATCTTGCTGTTAAGGAGCCCAGATTTATGCTCTGTATAAATTTTCAGTCCTTTCTTCCTCACTATTGCCCCATTGGCAGTGAGTTCCCTGATTCCCCAACTGATACATTTGGGTTGGTATTGTTTTATTCATACTAAACATGTTCTTTATCTTGGGCTATGTTGTCAAATTTTTGTGCAGCAGCTACTTACTATATGAAAATTCATGATATAAGTGGAGAAGAAATAAAAGGAGGCACACCAGATTGTATAGATGTAATTGGCTAATCCTGACACTTGTAAGACAAGAGAGCCAGGCATTCTCTGGGGGAAACAATTCATGCAAGAGACCAAGTCTAAAGGGCCTGTACTGAACCTGGAATTTCATCCAGCAGCCAAGTACTTTTGCCAGTGTTTCCAGATGTTCACCGCAAAAGCAGGTGGAGAAAGAGTATGCAAGAACCAACAGATCTGTGCTGGAATTCGTTAATATTTTTATTCAGATTTTCTGTGCTTGATATTTGTTTTGCTGTCTTTATAATGGGAACTGCAGCCAGTTTAAAAGTAAATGCAAAGGTACTTTAGTTTCTCTACCTCAAAAGTATAATATTGAAATGCCTTTTCCCCAAGCTTTGCAGGGAAAATGAACAAGAAAATAGTGGGACCATGCTGGCATGATATTTGAGCTATATCCATATCCAACGTTTCCTTCCCTATAAAATTAATCTTTCTAGCTACCAGTTGTTAATGTTTTGTCTAAAAAAAACTTATGCTCCTTCAGTTTTTCTAAGCTATAGGGTTTGCACATCCATGTTCTTCACAATTCTTTTTCATATTAACTTTTGTTTTAAAAAAATATCTTTCTCCTTCCTCAGTCCCTCTGAGTCTTACTCCAAATACAAATCTTTGTACAAATCAGCACCTACTTCTATGTTGTCTGTGCTGTTGGGGGCGTTATATGAGGAAGTTGAATATTTGCCATCACCTTGGCTTGTCCAAAGATTAGAATCTCTGTTACATATAGTCCATCTCTTTTATAGATTTCATTCTTATTTGTTTAGTAATTTGAGGACTTTGTTAAAATTTTCAAAAGCACCTAAGTCCCATTTTCTAGAGTAATATATACAATTAGCAGCCTAGATGTCACAAAGTCAATGGGACTTAAGTTGCTTGCTGTCTAAGTCACTTTTGAAAATGAAAATCAGGCTTTAGTAAGTTTTTGGTACTTTGGAAATTTTTATTCCTTTTGTGTATACACAATTTGCACAGATTTAACTAAAATCTGTTTTTAAATTGATTTTAATTAAGGGGCTGCCCTTGGTGGATACTTCTCAACTGACTTACATTAGTCATTATTGATTACGCTTAAGTTGGCAAATTACTGCAGACTACAATATTGAGTAGGCCAGCAATTAAATGGTGTATGGGTTTGTGTAATTTTTTTAGGTAACTTAAGAAGCAACCCACCACCATCAACAACAAACAAGCCTATGTGCACAAAAGGAACCTTTCCTGTCTCATCTGACAATCCATTATCATCACCATAATACTATCTATTGCAATGTGAAGAATTTCCTTGATTCCCGGTAAGATGCTCTTTAACTGTCTAAAAATTCAGGCCTCATTGAAGATATCAATGCTAATTATATTACACACACTGACAGCAGAATACAAGGCTTGGGCTCTGATTTTAGAAGAAATGTCTTTACAGTTATCCCTCTGGTGAGCAATAACACTTTCCCCAGAGTTGAGAAGGACATGGGGGTGGCACATAAGAACAATATTATGAATTCCATGCAGTGATTCGTGTCTTATTTAGTTTGGCTGCAAATTAAAATAGGGACATTCACCATTGCAACTACACCAAGCAAATGTAATGTTGTAAGCTTGTAGGAGTCTCTGTCAGAAATTTTCTGGACAGGCCAACATCATTGCCTGAATTCCCATGGATGTTGCTTGTTTGTCACAATGGAAAATGTTCTATTTTTGGCCTTGCAATTTTTTGGAAAAAAATTATAGCATAGCAAGAGTTTGTGCGTAGACTTTACTAGTGTATTTGGGGGACTGAGACAGGCCTAACAAATGTAAGCATTCTAAACAGATACATGAGTTGTTAAAGTTCTAGTGCACATTCAAGGCTGAGAAAATAAATGCATTAACCAAGTGGGATGATCAAGGGAGCACTGGCATGAGGGTTTGTAGTGGAGGCAGATTTGGGGGTATGAGAAAATTCCTTTTTTGACCAGAAAAGATGAAAACAAATGGATAAATGCATGAGCCGAAGCTTCAAGACCCGAAGAATGTACTATAGATCAAAGGAGAGCATCATTCATGAAAACAAGGAAGCCCCTAGTAAGCAAAGAAGAGATCAGCCACCAAAATGACAAGCCCCGGCAGCTTATTAAAGTTGGCAGCTTATCTGTTAAATAGCCAGTTTCAGCCTGGAATCTGGCTCTGTGTTAGTATCCAGAGGGTGAGCACAATGTGGTAAACTTCAGTTGTGTCCAACTAAGCTCATGTTTAACGAACAATGACTTGTTTAATATAAACTGCTTAAAAAAACAAGAAGTCTGCCTTTTCCTGCCACATAGAAAATTAGGACAACAGTTAAGGGTACAATTAGCTCAGTGAACTTTCACTACCATTTTGATCAAATATCCGATTAAACGTGCATCTTCATTTGAGACTCAGGGCTAGATCTTGACATCTAGTACAAATACAATTCTATCATTGGAGTTTGGGCTGTAATATTTCCCTGTCAAGTCACCAAGAAGGAAGGCTTAAAAACTATGGTTAGGAAAACTGGAACCACTACCCTTTCCTTAAGCTAATGATTTTTTTGGGGTGGATTTCTGTTCCTGAAAATGGTTCCAAGTTGATTATTTCACTAGGCAGCAAAGTGCTGGGAACACTTCTCTGCTCCTTTTTCCTGCACCTAAACTCACTTTAACTTTGCCCTTTCTCCCACCAGGAGACCACCGTCCCAGTCAACAATGTAGCAGAGAGGGACTGGGCTGGGAGTGTGGGGCATTCAGATCCCTTCAGTGCTGCTCCTCAAAACTGTTAGTTGTCCTAATCACAGTTCTGAGCTGAAGCACTCTAGGTCAAATCCTGGGCCCATTTAAATTAATGTCAAAGTGCCTATTAACTTCAGTGAACTAGGATTACACCATCCTAAAGCTGAGGTTGAAGTCCTGGCTCTGTTGAAGTCAATGAGTTTGACGATGACAGGATTTCACTGTGAGCATCCAGCCATTGCAATATTCACAGCCCAAACAGCACGGGCAGCTAAAGACCAAAACTAGGAATCAAGACTCAGACTCTATGTGGCTGCAGAAAGGCCACCATGCTGATTCCACTTATTTTATTTTTTAATCAAAAAGTGGGCATTAAAATCAAACCTAACAGATTGCTTTCTACATGGAAATAGTCTTGCTGGTTTGTGTGTTGTCTCTCTTACCCTTTAATGAATAGTGAAGGCTTGTATGCTGTCGAAACATGTCTACATTGCACAGAAAAACCCACAGTGCTGAGTCTCAGAGCCTGGGGCAGTTGACTTGGGCCCACGGGGCTCTGGCTGTGGGACTAAAAACAGTGATGTAGACGTTTGGGCTCATGCTCTGAGACCTTTCCCCCATGGCCAGGTTTCAGAGCCCTGGCTCCAGCCTGAGCCCAAACTTCTATGCTTCTATTTTTAGCCCTGCAGCCCTGAGTCAGTTGACCCAGGCTCTGAGACTCAGCGCTGAGGGTTTTTCTTTGTAGTGTAGACACACCCAATAAGTCCTTGTTTGTTCAAGAAAAGAACACCACCTTAACTCAATCAATTTAAAAAACACTGATTCAGTTAAACTGGTGCACGCTCTTAGTGTAGACTCACTTAAACAGGTTTAACCCTTGCTGGTAGCTTAGACCCGAGCTAAATTAATATAGAGCAGGATTAAGGTGGCTTAAGTGTGTCTGCATTATGGTTTGCACAAGTTTAAGTAGATCTCTCTTTAATTCCAATTTTCACTGGTCTTGGATAAACAAGTCTTGGATAAACAAGTCTGCAACTATTTTTTCAAATTAACTACAAAAATACTGTTTAAAATCTTTCAGGAATACTTTGAAGTACTAGTAAGCAGGAAGTTAATTAGAGCAACTGATATCTTACAGCATGTTTTAACAGCTGCTTAAGAGCCAGTTCAAACAATAAGAACTAATGTGGTTTGGGACATGCTTGTGAAAGTCTGCGTTGTCCACACTGAAATGTCTATGCATGTTAGAGCAACAGCAGTTTGTTTTAACTGTAAAAAAAATTCAAACTAGCTTATTTTCAAACCTATAATAGAGGAACTTTTAAGAAGGAAAGTGGCCAAATATGAATGTAATATTAAGACCACTAAAAAAACGAGGAGTACTTGTGGCACCTTAGAGACTAACAAATTTATTTGGCATAAGCTTTCGTGGGCTAGAACCCACTTCCTCGGATGTATGCAGTGGAAAATACAGTAGGAAGACTACTGTATCCAGTGCCTGAATGAAACCCTTTAGCATTTAGCATTGTAGCTGCAAAGCTACTGTTAGTTCTATTCTAAAGTCCTATTTTCAGTCACTGACTTTTTCAAATTTTTTGTGGGCTAAAACTTCCCAAGTTTGGTGACCGCACAGAAGTGACACTTCCTCGAAAGGTTTCAGAGTAACAGCCATGTTAGTCTGTATTCGCAAAAAGCAAAGGAGTACTTGTGGCACCTTTAGAGACTAACCAATTTATCTGAGCATAAGCTTTCATGAGCTACAGCTCACTTCATCGGATGCACACCAATGTGCATAAATTGGTTAGTCTCTAAAGGTGCCACAAGTACTCCTTTGCTTTTTACTTCCTCGAAAAAATTTGAATGAAACCCAAATAGCTTTTAATTGCAGCTCAGTTTTAGTTTTCAGTTCTTCAGTAAGAAAATTATTCATATTCCTTTTTCCACTGGGAGAATATGTATTAAATTAAAACTTCAAACTTACTTTGCTTTCAGTTGTTGGTCAGGTTCCTGATAATCATAGTAAGTCCATCTGTGTGAAGGGTTTTTAATGCAATTTAATACTGCAGAAATTCTCTGTACCATGGAAAGAAGCACATCTCTGAGAACTTTTATTCTCCTTTGTTTTTGTGTGATTAGGGTTGTTAGACTTTGAGAAAACCAAGCTAATTTTTATAATTTTGTTTTTGCTGAATAATGTACTGTTTTCAATAATACAGTAGGTGTGTAGCTCTGCTTAGTTAATACAACATCATTAGTCTTCAGCCAAGGGTATCTTGCAAGGTTAATCCTGATTGGTATTTTAGTGGGAGATGTGCAAGTGCGGCAAAGTCTAGGACACATGCACACTTTTTGGTGCAAAATATTGCAGCCAAGGCCCTATTTCTCTGGGAACTTTTCTTGTTGGTCTCCCTGCCTACTCTTACTTATGTGTACTGTTTAATTAAATGAACCCAGTAAGGTTGAGATTTCAATTGTACAAAAGGTCTGTCCTTGTGCATTACAATAAAGCCTTTCATTATGGTTGCATAATACTGGGCAATGTGACAGTCTTTGTCATAACATAAAGGAAAGGGACTGCACCTTTTCCTAGAACTGTGGCCGTTTATAAGTAGCGTTTTGTAGTACTTACATATATGTTGGTCTGGGAATCTTAACTCTGAATTTCCTAACTTGAGTTTAAAATGTCATCAGCTTTAATAGTGTCCTAACACAGTCTCTGTATGATTATATCCAGTGTAAGCTAATAGGTGCTTAAGTATTGACGAGAGAGCCTAATCTGAGGCAGCCAGGTTGAAGATTTTGGCCATAATGACATCAAAGTCTGACTAATTTATTAGGTTTACAGTCCTTCCAAGACCAGGGAAAAGCCTACTGCAGGCAAACATATTTCTTATTTTCAATTGCTACATACTGAAGTTAAGCTAAAGTAGTGCTAAGCATTTCTTACACACTTGCAATCGATACACCATTTACAAAACCTTCAGCTTTGTTAGCATAGGATAAATAGTCAAATTGGCAGCCAGCTGAGGCCAGATTGTCAAGAGGCAGTTCCATTTTGTACGCAGCTGAATACTTTTGGATAGGAAGCGATGACTGGAGCTTAACTGTGGAATGGGGAAAATGTTGTGGAAGTATTTGGGCTTTTTTAACTTAACAATATACTGTATCAGTACTCTGGCTTTTGGCTTTATGTAGGCTGCAGTATACACTTTAGTGTCAGAAAAAAATCCAGTACTAGAAGGCACATAATTCATGAACACTTTGGAGCAGAGTCTCAGCTGGTGTAAATCAGCACAGCCCCATCAAAGTCAATGGAACGAGGCCAATTTATAGCAGCAGCAGAGCTGGTTTGTAGAAATTTCCCATAAATACTACTGAAGAGATGCTACTGGGGAAGTGCATGTATAAATTTTGGGAGACAGAGCAGTTTGACTAACTGTGTTTAGCTAATGCACTAGATGTTTGTCAGGAGTAATAAGTACTTTAATGAGATGGAAGACATGAGCATTGGAGGGAGTGAGCATTATATTTTTTCCAGTCATCTAACAAAATCCAGCTTCAATACGAGTACTTATTGCACAAAACTCCATTTTTAAAAAACTTCTCTGCTTTATCCGTTCAGGAGGCCAGATCAACATCACTCGTGCAACCCTTGGCCATCAGCCCATCTAACTTTTGCAATGAGTTTAGCAACATCTGCTTTGCCCATTAAAGTGATTTTCCTTTTATTGGCCTCGAGCCTGTATGCTCACTGCAATTGATTAATAGCAATTTCCTTCCATACCTGTGAGTTCACTGAACTCCTGCTGGATTGTCATCTACTGGTCGTCGTGAAATTTTGTGTGTGTGTATGCACACAGATATATAATGACCTTGTTTCTCTGCTGAAAATCATTTCAGCAATTGTTTGTCATGTCTAAAGTTCCCATAAAATACTTGCAAGGCTATCTTCCAACAGCGTGGATGTAGCTTATTTTAAGCCACTTGATTTTAACTCTAGTATCAATTATGTCTTGAGTGACATGTGCCTTACGTTCTTACTCTTCTCTTTCTCACTAAACTTTAACAGTTACATAGAAGCAAAATGAGTCACTTGGCAGTTTTCGTTGCCTCTAAGGAGCTTGTGCCCAATGAATAGAAAAGTCTTTTGAGGAACTCACAATTTGCTCACAGGAAGTAACAGAAGTTATTTTTAATACGATAAATAATAACCAAATTAAATTATGATGATGCCAGGACAGTGTTATGGTGTTAATTAACTTTTGCCAACAGGTGGGTAAGACCTATGAAGTTGGAAGATGCAGTAATAGAATTTTTATCCTTTGGCACGGCTGACCTTTGGTAAGGCAGCACAGTATCTCTCTCTAGTCCACTCTCTACAGGTGCCATTCTCAGAGAGAATAGATGGTTTATTTAGGGGAATGAAAAATCACAAGCATTCTTCACCAGGTACATTTCTTAAAAGAATCAAATGATCCCATTACACACCAGACTGCTGCAGATGTGACCCTGGTTTTTGCAGCTGTTAACACAGTGCTATGTGTGTGGAAAATAATAGGTAGGTAATTGAAGTGACCGGCTCTTACAGCAAGTTGGTGATTGCCTGAAGCAGTTTGTCACTGCATTTTCTATATTTTTGTATTGTATTATAAATTCCTAAGGAAACATTTTCTATTTCTGTGGACATGAAAAATCATACCTAACTGTTACAACTTGTGAAATTGTTCCCTATTCTCCAGGGGAGGCTGTTTAAAATCCATTCTTATAATGTTGGTTTTAGATAATTGAAGTATACTTATGATGTAAGATTTTTGTTACATATTTTCAGAACAACTCAGGTCTGTGCCTCTCGAAGGCAATTTATTGTCACTTGTATGCAAAAGTAGCAGGGTGTGAAATATATCCTATCTGCGGCTCTGGGCCATGTCTTGGGGCACTCTAAGAATTAATAAAATAACACCCCTACCCCACAGACTTTCCCAGAAATAGCACAATACACTATAGAGCGATTGAGAAACATAAAATTGCAGAGCCTCATTTCTTGCTTACAAAAAAAAAAACCCACCTCAGTGAGGAAAACATTGGACAAACTTACAAACTGCCTGCATTTGTTCTTTACAGATTATGAATCAAACATTATTTAACATTACAGCCCCCAAATAAACAAGAGCAATGGATCAATTAACTAAGGCTGCAGTGCACTGAAATGAGCTCACTCATTCTGTTTCAGTTCTTCTGCCAGTTCCCCCTGTAGCTGGGGTTTAAAAGATCTCTCCTCTTTCCACAGCTTGGTAGAAGCCCCCAAGTGATAGCTCTATTGCTGAAGCATCTTGCAGAGGTCCCTCTAATGTTCATCTTTCTTCCCTTCCCATGGTGCTCTGGACAAGCTATGTAGGTTATCTGCACTGCACTTTTCTTAGTGAGCAAACAATTAATAAAACAGTTCCTTTAATGCACTACCAATGTCTGTGCACAACCACCAAAACGGCATCTCAGCAGAGAGGGATAGTCTAACAGTGGTTCTCAAACTGTGGGTCGGGACCCCAAAGTGGGTCATGACCCCATTTTAACGGGGTTGCCAGGGCTGGCGTTAAGTTTGCTGGGGCCTGGGCCCAAAGCTGAAGCCAGAGCCCCATTGCCTGGGGCTGAAGCCCAAGGCTTTGGCTTGCCCCTGAGTTGCGGGGCTCAGGTTACAGGCCCCCTGCTTGGGGCTGAAGTCCTTGGGCTTTGGCTGCCCCCCCCCCAAGGCAGTGGGGCTCAGGCTTTGGCTTTGGTTCCCCTGCCCAGCGCGGTGAGGCTCGGGCAGGCTCAGACCTTGATCCCTTCTCCTGGGGTCATGTAGTAATTTTTGTTGTCATAAGGGAGTTTGAGAACCCCTTCACTATCAAGAAGAGACGAGGAAAAAAAAATAGGGCCTGATTCTCCATGGTCTGGCAGTCTTGGGTATTTACTATGGGGACCTGTAAGAATGAAATGCTACCAGTTCAGAGTGGGTAAATGGCCCAAGGAATAAGGAAGGGGAACAGCAGGCCCATATTCTACTTTTATGTAAATACTCATTAAGTGAGGTGGATTAACTGGTTCAGATTATACAGTTTTCAGAGTAACAGCCGTGTTAGTCTGTATTCGCAAAAAGAAAAGGAGTACTTGTGGCACCTTAGAGACTAACCAATTTATTTGAGCATAAGCATCCGATGAAGTGAGCTGTAGCTCACGAAAGCTTATGCTCAAATAAATTGGTTAGTCTCTAAGATTATACAGTATTAACATGTTCAGAAACAGGCCTCATTTCATAACAGCTACCATCCACAAGGCTGCAAAAAATTATTTCAATCTTCCACAAGAATGAGAACTATATGCTCACGTTGAACACTGCTTTTAGTGAGAATTAGGGGTGGGGTTGTAGCCACATGATCTATAATTACCTGAACTTTAAACCAAAACGCAAATTTAGCTCAAATTTAATCTTTTTTTTGAGGTTTGGAAGGGTTCAAGGTAATAACTTTTTTCTAATCTTGACAGATATTACAACCATATGCAATATCTTTGGGGACCATATTTAAAGTTTATGTATCGCTGTGTGCCAGGGATTGTATGCAACTTCATGTGGGAGGGTTACCACAGCCCCTACAAGAACTAAAAACAGGGTGTGCGGGGCGGGGGAGGGTGATGAAGGCAAGTCACTAAGACTAATCCATGCTAGAGAGGTATTAACCTGCTGGAGTAGTGTGCATATACTGGTTCAAGCTGGGTTTTCCAGAGACTAGGAGATAAAGGAGGGCATTTGGTATAAAAAGATGAGCATGGACTGATGCAGGGCCATCTTTCTCATGCAAATGGACAGGACCTTCTGTCCAGTGTTCCCCAATCCTTGAGGAAGTGTTGGAAAAACTTTGGCCTAGTAAGGCCCCATAAGACTGATGGGTGACTCCTGTTATATTTTAGTGTGTGTTTTGAATTGGTTTATTGTTTTCTCTGTAATGCTTTTACCTTAAGAATAAATGTGCTTGCTGAGAAGAAGCTGTGTGGTAATTTGTAACTGCTGACAATACACTGGTCATAGTCATTGGAGAGAGAGCCAGGTGCAGGTGCTGGCCTTATTAGGCAGTCTGGCTTGCTTGTGGATACTGCAGTGTAAGGCAGTGAGCTGTACATCTTTAAAACCCTGATAAGGTGGGATAGAGATGCGAGTCTTCACCCAAGGGAGGTTACGGCTCAGCGCTGGACACTTATAATGGGTACCCTCATGGGACAACAGAAGGGGAATACTGGTGCAGTTACCCCAAAACTGTGACACTAACTATTTGTGTTGCTTCACTTTCTGGTTTGGGCTGAGATGTCTGTAGTGCATTACGTTCTTGCAGCACTGAAATTATTAACTAATTTGTAAAACACTCTGTGAAGTTACATCAGGTATTTCTCTCTCCCTATTTCTTACAGGAGGGGGCACAGTAAGTTTAATGACTGGCCCAAGGCCACACAGTGAGTTAGAAGGTAAAACTGGGGTTTGAATTCAGGAGCTCCTCATTCATTGCTCAGTCTGCTAGATCACTTTGTCTTGCTTAGTCTCTGAAGTGTGTGGACTGGCAAATAGCCATGCTCTACAGAGATGATACCGAGGCAACTACTGGATGGGTTGTAATGCAGACAAGACATTTTGCTGATGCCATGGAGGATATCAGCAGACCCGAGTGAACGCTGGTGAGGCCTCTCCAACCCAGACACACAAGCTAAACTCACTGTAGTTGGATTAGGTGGAGGAGCCTCAAGACAGGACCAGATAGCGCTTCTCAGAGGGCCTGGACAGCCTGCCAGAGAGCACTTCAGGACTCTGGGACTGCGCTACCCACTGACGCCAAACCATGAGTGGGGTTTAGCTGATGATGAAGGGAGCAGTGATGTGGTAAAGGGACATTTGCTGATTGGATGTTCATGAGTGGGGTATCAGGGAACCATTAATGGAGTACTGCCAACGTTTATCACTCATTTAGCTATATTGTTGCTAGCTGATTTTGTGTTCCCTTTCCCTGAATAAAGTTATCCTTGTTTCATACACAGACTCAGTGCTTGCAAATGGAAAAATATTGCCTGTTAAGGTTATGTAGGGGGAAGGCATTTAATGATTCCAGAAATTCTGGGATTGAGCTCCAGTCGATGGTATTTTAGTTTTAAGAGGGTAACTATTTGAACCTGACCTTTTTTTGCTACTGACAACACTAGGCAGAAATATTATGTTATATTTCGTAGTGAATCCTGTGCTTCCTTTAGCTGTGAAAGTTTAGATAGCAGGACAAACATTCCACTACAAACTTAAGTAATTTTGAACTGTCCTCAGTTTTATTATAACACAGGAACAAATTTTGTCCCTATAGCACTAAATTTACATATTTGATAATTATTTGGAAGGATTTATTTCATGAATGTGCTTGCAAAGTGTCTGGGTTAAACATGCCCTTTAAAATAATAGATGCGCATGAAGATATTGCAGGGACTAAAACCCTGATTCAGCAAGGAATTGAATCACATATCTAACCTTAAGCATGTGCTTAGTTACCTTACTAAACTGGGGTCTAAGTAGGTAAGAGAGAGAGAGAATATAGACATGGAGCCACGCCTTACTATCTACCAAGAGGAGATGCAGTCAGTTTTCTGGGATTTATACAATTTCTTTCTTATTTATTTTGTTAAATAAAGTAATAGAATAATATAAGAAGTGAATAAGGCATTTAATTCACTCCCTGCAAAGAGTGGGACTGTACCTATCAGGTAGTCATATATGCTTCGTTCACCATGTCTTTTAAATATTTCAAGCAATAGAGCTCTACAAATTGCTCACGGTGGCACCTCCCTAGGAAATTATTCCTTATTCAAACCATTTTTACCAATTCAGTGTCTGAATTCTCCCTTATAGGATGTCATGTGACTTCTTCTAGGTATCACACCTGGCATCATTCTGAGTAGTTTCTCCCCAATGCTTTGTTTTGACACTTTTCAGATAGGGTATGGGCCCCTCATGCCACTTGCCATTCTGGACTCAAAACAGCCCAAAAGGGTTTGATAGAAAACTACTAAATAGAATATTGGCTACAAGGCCACCCATTTACCTTCACATAAAACTGAGTTGAATTCTTTTAAATGCAGGGAGCACCTTAGAACTTGGACCTCTTAATTTGACATAATTGTTTCATAGCATAATCTTGATGTATTTTACACCAGGCAATAGTGAATTACTGTTTTGGATACTGGGTTTTGTGACTTTACATGTTAGGTATTGCTATGGTAAAACTGTTCTCCAACTAAAAGCAATCTTTTTACAGATTACCTTTTGATTTTTCCACCACGCAGTCATCAGGGTAATATCTCACCAGCCAAATGAACTTTTTGGGAAAACTTTCTATTGTTGCTGAAATCACCATCTGAGGATCTTTCCAGGGATTCCCCCATTTGGGGTTAATAGGTTCAAAAACTGAGCTACTCATTTTCTAACCTGTTAGAAAAGGTCATAAATTATGGAAGGTCTTTTCCCACCCAAGAATCAATGCTCCGGGATTGTTTTTCTAAAAATGAATAATTCAGTCTAGACACCCTAATTGTCCAGCATTGAGTAATTCTACCATAACAAAATCTGTATCTCACCCATAATGGAAGAAAAACAAATTAGATGAGGAAAAAGGGATCAACAATAAGATGATAGACAACTATTGCTGCCCAGGGCAATATCCCTATATTTATGATGCCCTAGAAGAAAAATATCTAATGTATCTGTTGTGTGACTCCTGTAATAGGCTACATCCTCAGCTGTGTTTCCTGTCAATGTTTTCAGGATCATCTTCAGGAGACTACTTCTGTGCTATTGGTAGAAGATGGCATCACACTTTGGAGGCAGGTGCTTCTGTAAGTTACTATGCTTTTCTTTTTGCTTTAGTACTCAAGCCCTGAAACGTGTGATATGGCCCAGAACGAGAATTTCATCAATAATCTACGCAGGTGTCTAGTTCCAATTCATTCCTATAACTAATGAGGAGAGAAAATGACTTCCCCTTCCCCTGCCTACTCCTACCAATCACAACATTTCACAATATATTTTTTTCTATGCTATTCCACTACCCTGGCATAACACATTTCGTGAGCATTTAGAGAATAGCTAATTTCACATTCAGACACTCGCTTCTAAATATGAACATGCTTCAATACAATTGATTTGTCTGAACAAAATTTTGAATAGCCTTTGAATTCCAAAATTGAAAAAATACCAAGATTGTTGCTTGAAAATGTAGTAAATGGACCTACCTAAATTTAGTGAGGAACAACATGCACTAGTACAGCATCTCAGTGCTGACACATGATAAACACAGCAGTGGATAGACAGTTAATTATTAGGGCTGTCAAGCTATTACAAAAATTAATCACAATTAATCGCGTGATTAATCACACTGTTAAACAATAATAGAGTACCATATATTTAAATATTTTTGGATGTTTTCTAAATTTTCAAATATATTGATATCAATTACAACACAGAATACAAAGTATACAGTTCTCACTGTATATTTATTTTTGAGTAAAAGTATCTCCACTGTAAAAAAAACAAAACAAAACAAAACACCAAAATAAATGTATTAGGTGAACTCAAAAATACTAGGTACTGTAGTACAGTCTCTTTATCATGAAAGTTGAACTTCCAAATGTAGAATTATGTACAAAAAAACCTGCATTCAAAAATAAAACAATGTAAAACTTTAGAGCCTACAAGTCCACTCAGTCCTATTTCTTGTTCAGCCAGTTGCTCAGACAAACAAGTTTGTTTACATTTGCAGGAGATAATGCTGCCTGCTTCTTGTTCAGTGTCACCTGAAAGTGAGAACAGGCATTCACATGGCACTGTTGTAGCCAGCGTCGCAAGATATTTATGTGCCAGATACTCTAAAGATTCATATGTCCCTTCATGCTTCAACCACCATTCCAGAGGACATGCATCCATGCTGATGATGGGTTCTGCTCTATAACAATCCAAAGCAGTGCAGACCGACGCATGTTCGTTTTCATTATCGGAGTCAGATGCCACCAGCAGAAAGTTGATTTTCTTTTTTGGTGGTTCAGGTTCTGCAGTTTCTGCATTGGAGTGTTGCTCTTTTCAGACTTCTGAAAGCATGCTCCACACCTCGTCCCTCTCAGATTTTGGAAGGCACTTCAGATTATTAAACCTTGGGTCGAGTGCTCTAGCTATGTTTAGAAATCTCACATTGGAACTTTTTCATTGCAGATTTGACAAAATGCAAAGAGTGTTCTTAAAATGAACAACATGTGTTGGGTCATCATCCGAGACTGCTAGAACATGAAATGTATGGCAGAATGAAGGTTAAACAGAACAGGAGACATACAATTCTCCCCCAAGGAGTTCAGTCACAAATTTAATTAACACGTTCTTTTTTTTTTTAACAAGCACCATCAGCATGGAAGCATGTCCTCTGGAATGGTGGCCGAAGCATGAAGGGACATACGAATGTTTAGCATATCTGGCACTTAAATACTATGCTATGCCATGCAAAAGTGCCATGCAAATGCCTGTACTCACTTTCTAGTGACATTGTAAATAAGAAAAGGGAAGCATTATCTCCTGTAAATGTAAACAAATTTGTTTGTCTTAGCGATTGGCTGAACAAGAAGTAGGACTGAGTGGATTTCTAGGTTCTGAAGTTTTACATTGTTTTGTTTTTTGTGTTTTGTCCAGTCATGTAAAAAAAAATCGACATTCGTAAGTTGCACTTTCATGACAGAGATTGCACTACAGTACTTGTATGCAGTGAATTGAAAAATACTATTTTTTGTTTATCACTTTTATACAGTGCAAATATTTGAAATAAAAAATATACACTTTGATTTCAATTACAGCACAGATTACAATATACATGAAAATATAGAAAAACATCAAAAATATTTAATACATTTCAATTGGTATTCTATTTAACTGTGCGATTAAAACCGCGATTTAATTGCGATTAATTTTTTTGAGTTGATGGTGTGAGTTAACTGCGATGAATTGACAGTCCTATTAATTATAGTTCTAGACTCCTCTCTGCTTGGGATTAAATGCTTCACATGTTCCTCTTCTGGATTAGAAATCTAGTTTTGAATTTGGTGGCTTGGACCTATCTTTAATTTGAGTAATTAACTTGGCTTGGTTTAATAAAAATATATTTAATCCCCACAATCCAAAGCAGTGTGGCTGGACACATGTTCATTTTTAATCTAATTTGCATATCTGATTTTTTTAACACTTTCTATGCTGTGGGAAAAGACCATATTTGAAACTTGCCTATTTGAGCAAGTTCTAGAGAGTTTACCTTTTGTTCTTGGACGTAGCCTGAGCTGTATGGGGACCTATAACAAAGCAGTAAACCAGTTTTGCATAATAGAACAAGAAAGACACTTTCCTCATTCCAGTTTAGAGTCACCAGATGTCCCGATTTTATAGGGACAGTCCCGATTTTTGGGTCTTTTTCTTATATAGGCTCCAATTACCCCTGCACCCCATCCCGATTTTTCACATTTGCTGTCTGATCACCCTATTCCAGTTATACAAAGAGGAAGATGTGTGGGGAGTAAATGAAGGCAGAATAAGGACCTTGATATATTTTTTCCTTTTAAAATGTACTGTATTTCTTACTGCTCAAAATGTTATAATTGATCAATAATAATAATAAATGCTATTAAAATGTATAACTCTTCCATATGCTGAAAGCCAGCGTTCTGCTGAAATATGGATTAGCCTACAGCCCGTGGGTTGGGTGGTAAATCTACTTTACCACTATATCAATCATTAATAATATTAGAATGTTTTCCTTTAATCTTGTTTAATTTTATGGTTGTACAATGAATAAACCTTCCTTGAGTAGAATAATTTGAGGTTTATACAGAGCAAGAGTAGGAATAGACATAATTCATGTTGGAAAGAGTCAGAGATATTGATTCCTCATTCATTTCACTCTATCATCTAATGCAGAGGTGGGCAAACTATGGCCCGCGGGACCATCCAGCCTGGCTCTTGAGCTCCTGGCTGGGGAGGCTAGCCCCCGGCCCCTCCCCCGCTGTCCTCCCTCCCCCGCAGCCATGCTGCCATGCCGCCAACGCTCTGGCCTGCCACTCCTGCTTGGCGGCATGGCTGTGAGCTCCTGCCGCTCTGAGTGGCATGGTAAGGGAGCAGGGAGGTTGGATAAGGGGCAGGGGGGCAGTCAGGGGACAGGGAGCAGTTGGATGGGGTAGGGTGGTCGGGGATGGGGAGCAGGAGGGGTTGGATAGGGGGTGGGGTCCTGGGGCAGGGGGTCCCAGGAGGGGGAGGTCAGGGCACATGGAGCAGGGGGGAGGGTGGATGCATCGGGAGTTCTGAGGGGGGAAGTCAGGGGAGGGGGTGGATAGCGGGTGGGGGCCAGGCTGTTTGGGGAGGCACAGCGTTCCCTACCCGGCCCTCCATACCGTTTCACACCCTGATGTGGCCCGAGGGCCAAAAAGTTTGCCCACCCCGATCTAATTGATCATATATGCAACTTCAATATGTGTTTATTTTAGTTTCATGTGGTCTCATGTGACTTGTTTCCTTGCAGCCTGGCTGCCAGTTTATCCTATTAATTCAGGACATCATGCTTATTACCCAGTATTAGCAACTTCAAGTGCTAAAAATCATTAGTCGAGCCAAAAAATTGTGAGATTGGCTTTAAAATCATTAATTTTTTTTTTAAAAGTTAGGTATTTATTTTCCTTTTGGCTTTTTGGGTCCTGCAGGTAGGATGGATTAAAAAAATCAACGATTTTTTTTTAAATACTATGATCACATTTTTTATTTAAATTGTATTTTGGATTTAAATTTGAAATTGACCACCTATGTTAAGGTTTTAAGTTTTATAATCTATTAAAATCATTTAAATTAACTTGAAAATATTAAGCAGAACATTTACTTTCAAGTTTTAAAGGAAGCCTGACCACTGAACTGGTGGAAGTCACTGGCTAAGCATGTGGAACCAGAGTGTGCTGAAGTGTTAAAGTAGCTTTTGACAGTGGTAGTCTTTTCTCTTAGTGCAGAGAGAATATTTTCTCCATTTCAATTTATTCACCTCGATCAGTTCATGACTAGTTCTTTCAAAGTTAAGAAAACAATTGGGATTTGAAAAAGTAAGAAAGCTTGTTTTCCTCTCCCAATCTATGAATAAAAACTAGGTGTGAGAGGATGAGATCTACTGATTTTAAAATCTTGAAGGCCATGGTGACCAGGAACAATCAGTTCAATTCAGCTAAAGATAACATTTTCCGTGTTTAATAAATCACTTAGTTTTAAAAACAAAACACATTTTGATAAACTTTATATACATTTTTCTTACATATCCAACAGATTTAAATTAGTTTTCTTTAACTAATTATTTTTTTGAAATGCTGTTTTTTGCATTTAAAATTGAATTTTAATTTTCATCCAAATGGAGCTTGACACAAATCATAAGTATAAAATTAATCACCATCTAGTAAATAAGAAATTCATCATTCACTATTTTCTAACATAAATAAAAATGTAAAAATTAAGAAATCTGAATAAGTGTAAATTAAGCTATATAATTACTTCAATAAATATATATAGGTATAGTTTAGCTTCCTGGTTAGCAGAAAGAAGCACTGAATTATTGTGTATATATAGTTGTAAATCAACATGTTTTGATTGTTACCACCTAATGAGAATCAACCTTTCTTTAGGAAAATAACTCAAGTACAATGCAAATCAAAATTAAGATTTAAATCAAGATTTCCTGCTTGCTGATTTAAATGATTAAAATCAGTAATTTAAATTACTTAAATTTAAATCAGTCAACCCTGCTATAAGATTCACTCATATCATGTTTTCAAGCTTTTCTCTGCAACCAGGAGGGCTAGAAATATACTTTTTAAAACAATGAAAATTGAACTTCTTACATAGCCACTTGTTTCCAGGAGCTGGGGCTTCAAGTAAAACCTCAAATATCACATTCTAGTCCTTCTGGTGTGCACATACAATTTGCTTGTGTTCTTAACACTTAGAAATTAAGGAGATGGGCTTCTCTGAAAAACCTAAGACAAAGAAAAACGGTCCGAGTTCATAGCTCTAAAATGATATGATTCAGCTCTACAATCCATATGAGGTAAATATTTCTTCTTGCTGGGTTCCATTGAGGCAGGTAAAGAGAAGCAGAGTTTGAGCAGTATTTTCTTTGCATTTGCTATTAGTCCTGTCAAACTTGGGTGAGATAGCACGTTGCGTTCTTCTCATGACCCATTCTGCTGCACAGGTCAGCCAAATAAATTTTGTTGTATAATTCAACCAAAGGAAGGTCTGTTTCAGTTTTAAATGCCACTGCAGGTCATGCAATGTTTGAAAAGAAGTAATGAAGAAAAAAAAGCTTTTTGATTTTTGAGGTACTGCTTAGTGTCTTCTGTTCAGTTAACTGGAGTGTGTGACAGTGTTATATTAATGCTCTTTAATATGAACCCCAAAGTATGGAAAGGGGGGTTATATTTACAGGATTAGTGAACATACTCATCTTCGTTGGAATGCCTTTGTTCCAGTTTCTTTTGTACATTCTTCCCTTTGGACACTGGAAACATCTTTCCTGTCAGCTCTGGAATGGACGGTCTTTTATAAACCGAGTGGTTATATTTTTTTTAAAGGGAAATAAAAGGTAGGAAAAGCAGTTCCATCAAAGCAGGTGAGAAGATAAGAGTTTGTGTATGGACCTCTGTCTCTCGACTGTTGACTTCAGTGGGAGCTGTGGATATTCAGCACCACATAAGATCAATAAAAAAATCCTTAGTGCTGATAGATAGAGATCAAAATGTATCAAACTTAGAACTTGCATTGTCTGGCTGCCCTTCCATCTCCACCTGAAAGCTTAGCTGATGGTAATGCCTGTCCAGTAACTCCTTGATGAATTGTTCTAATTTGGCCTTTGTGGAGGCATAGTTTCTGGCATCATAATTCATAACAGAACAAGAAGCACTGGCAGAGGTTTTAGTTGCTGCGGGAGATGTAATGATCGCTTGTCTCGGCCCATCATTTGAAATGTGGGGAGGAATTTGGGAAAGCAACCTAATGAATGCTTAATGCTGGTTGTCACACTGAGCCAGAAAGGGTTAAGCAACCAGCAGGCTAAGTAACTCAAGATCAACCTTTTAAAAAAGTATTAGAGAAGTACTGAAATGGCAAACAGAGCCATTTCTTATAGATAGTTATCAAAGCCATGTTAGATAGGCCAGAGTATTTAAAATGCAAACCTGTATTGTAGAGAATGAAAGTAAATAGTAATTATAGTTGCCTGTTTACCTGTATCAGCTTATATGTTAACAATGTGATTTTATTAGCTTGTAGATGGTAAAGTTCTATTCCTGTCTGTTACTGTATTCTAATGATTCAGAGATCAAAAGGGAATATTAGCAATTAGATCAGTGGTGGGCAACCTGTGGCCCGTCAGGGTAAACCGCTGGAATGCTGCAAGACAGTTTGTTTACATTGGCCGTCTGCAGGCATGGCCGCCCGCAGATCCCAGTGGCCGCAGTTCACCATTCCCAGCCTGTGGGAAGAGGCGGCCAGCACATCCCTGTGGCCCGCGCTGCTTCCCGCAGCTCCCATTGGCTGGAAATGGTGAACCGTGGCCACTGAGAGCTGCAGGTGGCCATGCCTGCAGACGACAATGTAAACAAACTGTCTCGCAGCCCTCCAGTGGATTACCCTGACGTGTCGCAGGTTGCCCACCACTGAATTAGATGAAACGTGTGGTGTAATAATATCATTGTCTTTATTTCTCTTTGAAGTTTGTGGTAAATTACCGACGAACCTTTGGATGGTTAACGGCCTTATGCTAATCAATGCAACTAATTACCTGTGTATACATAGGAAATAAGAATTGACTGTTCAAAGTAACAATGTACATTACCTAGTCTTTGTATTACCTGCTGTCAGGAGGATATCGCAGCCTGCCAAAGATCTATAAAAGAACCTTGGTACCTGATCCTTTTTTCATCTCAAGTCTGCTTGCCTTATCAGAGGAGGTTTTGGGTCGCAAGACTGAGGTCTATACAGACTCTGCACATGGACTGCCTATTGGATTATAACTTATGGAATCAGGAACACTTTGAATAGTGGGATGCTGAAAGCCAGCCCCCCTATCACTGTCCGCCCACCTCCTGGAGCTGGCAGCTGGGACCCAGGGGCAGGGGCCTGGCAGTCGGGGTGTGTGGGGACCTGGGGAGTGTGGGGGGCTGGCAGCCAGAACCCGGGCATGGGGGGCTGTAGCAAAGCCCTGACTAAAACTTAGGGGTGCTGCAGCACCCCTAGTTCCCACGCCTATGTATGGAATTGATTCTGAAAGAACTTTTTTGCAACTCAGCTGCTCACCATCTGTACTATGAAACTGACCAAAGAACTTTATTTATATCTGTATGTATAATGATATTTTAACAATAATCATTCTCTTTTCTTTTTAATAAATCTTAGATTAATTAATAAGAATTCATAGAATCATAGAATCATAGAATATCAGGGTTGGAAGGGACCCCAGAAGGTCATCTAGTCCAACCCCCTGCTCGAAGCAGGACCAATTCCCAGTTAAATCATCCCAGCCAGGGCTTTGTCAAGCCTGACCTTAAAAACCTCTAAGGAAGGAGATTCTACCACCTCCCTAGGTAACGCATTCCAGTGTTTCACCACCCTCTTAGTGAAAAAGTTTTTCCTAATATCCAATCTAAACCTCCCCCATTGCAACTTGAGACCATTACTCCTCGTTCTGTCATCTGCTACCATTGAGAACAGTCTAGAGCCATCCTCTTTGGAACCCCCTTTCAGGTAGTTGAAAGCAGCTATCAAATCCCCCCTCATTCTTCTCTTCTGCAGACTAAACAATCCCAGCTCCCTCAGCCTCTCCTCATAAGTCATGTGCTCTAGACCCCTAATCATTTTTGTTGCCCTTCGCTGGACTCTCTCCAATTTATCCACATCCTTCTTGTAGTGTGGGGCCCAAAACTGGACACAGTACTCCAGATGAGGCCTCACCAGTGTCGAATAGAGGGGAACGATCACATCCTTCGATCTGCTGGCTATGCCCCTACTTATACATCCCAAAATGCCATTGGCCTTCTTGGCAACAAGGGCACACTGTTGACTCATATCCAGCTTCTCGTCCACTGTCACCCCTAGGTCCTTTTCCGCAGAACTGCTGCCTAGCCATTCGGTCCCTAGTCTGTAGCGGTGCATTGGATTCTTCCATCCTAAGTGCAGGACCCTGCACTTATCCTTATTGAACCTCATCAGATTTCTTTTGGCCCAATCCTCCAATTTGTCTAGGTCCTTCTGTATCCTATCCCTCCCCTCCAGCGAATCTACCACTCCTCCCAGTTTAGTATCATCTGCAAATTTGCTGAGAGTGCAATCCACACCATCCTCCAGATCATTTATGAAGATATTGAACAAAACCGGCCCCAGGACCGACCCCTGGGGCACTCCACTTGACACCGGCTGCCAACTAGACATGGAGCCATTTATCACTACCCGTTGAGCCCGACAATCTAGCCAGCTTTCTACCCACCTTATAGTGCATTCATCCAGCCCATACTTCTTTAACTTGCTGACAAGAATACTGTGGGAGACCGTGTCAAAAGCTTTGCTAAAGTCAAGAAACAATACATCCACTGCTTTCCCTTCATCCACAGAACCAGTAATCTCATCATAAAAGGCGATTAGATTAGTCAGGCATGACCTTCCCTTGGTGAATCCATGCTGACTGTTCCTGATCACTTTCCTCTCATGTAAGTGCTTCAGGATTGATTCTTTGAGGACCTGCTCCATGATTTTTCCAGGGACTGAGGTGAGGCTGACCGGCCTGTAGTTCCCAGGATCCTCCTTCTTCCCTTTTTTAAAGATTGGCACTACATTAGCCTTTTTCCAGTCATCCGGGACTTCCCCCGTTCGCCACGAGTTTTCAAAGATAATGGCCAAGGGCTCTGCAATCACAGCCGCCAATTCCTTCAGCACTCTCGGATGTAACTCGTCCGGCCCCATGGACTTGTGCACGTCCAGCTTTTCTAAATAGTCCCTAACCACCTCTATCTCCACAGAGGGCTGGCCATCTCTTCCCCATTCTGTGATGCCCAGCGCAGCAGTCTGGGAGCTGACCTTGTTAGTGAAAACAGAGGCAAAAAAAGCATTGAGTACATTAGCTTTTTCCACATCCTCTGTCACTAGGTTGCCTCCCTCATTCAGTAAGGGGCCCACACTTTCCTTGGCTTTCTTCTTGTTGCCAACATACCTGAAGAAACCCTTCTTGTTACTCTTGACATCTCTTGCTAGCTGCAGCTCCAGGTGCGATTTGGCCCTCCTTATATCTTTCCTACATGCCCGAGCAATATTTTTATACTCTTCCCTGGTCATATGTCCAACCTTCCACTTCTTGTAAGCTTCTTTTTTATGTTTAAGATCCGCTAGGATTTCACCATTAAGCCAAGCTGGTCGCTTGCCATGTTTACTATTCTTTCGACTCATCGGGATGGTTTGTCCCTGTAACCTCAACAGGGATTCCTTGAAATACAGCCAGCTCTCCTGGACTCCCTTCCCCTTCATGATAGTCCCCCAGGGGATCCTACCCATCCGTTCCCTGAGGGAGTCGAAGTCTGCTTTCCTGAAGTCCAGGGTCCGTATCCTGCTGCTTACCTTTCTTCCCTGCGTCAGGATCCTGAACTCAACCAACTCATGGTCACTGCCTCCCAGATTCCCATCCACTTTTGCTTTCCCCACTAATTCTACCCGGTTTGTGAGCAGCAGGTCAAGAAAAGCGCCCCCCCTAGTTGGCTCCCCTAGCACTTGCGCCAGAAAATTGTCCCCTACGCTTTCCAAAAACTTCCTGGATTGTCTATGCACCGCTGTATTGCTCTCCCAGCAGATATCAGGAAAATTAAAGTCACCCATGAGAATCAGGGCATGCGATCTAGTAGCTTCCGTGAGTTGCCGGAAGAAAGCCTCATCCACCTCATCCCCCTGGTCCGGTGGTCTATAGCAGACTCCCACCACTACATCACTCTTGTTGCACACACTTCTAAACTTAATCCAGAGACACTCAGGTTTTTCCACAGTTTCGTACCGGAGCTCTGAGCAGTCATACTGCTCCCTTACATACAGTGCTACTCCCCCACCTTTTCTGCCCTGCCTGTCCTTCCTGAACAGTTTATAACCATCCATGACTGTACTCCAGTCATGTGAGTTATCCCACCAAGTCTCTGTTATTCCAATCACGTCATAGTTCCTTGACATCACCAGGACCTCCAGTTCTCCCTGCTTGTTTCCAAGGCTTTGTGCATTTGGCTGTAAGCGTGTATTTGGATAAAGTCTGAAATATTTATTGACCTGGTGGGTGACGTGTCTGATCTTAGTATTGGTAGAATTTTATATATGGTGAATAAGATCTTAAATAATCCTCATCATACTTGACTTGGCTGTCTGGATGGGAGCCCAGGGCTGGATTGTTTAGGGGAGCTATATTTTAGCTTCTTGATAACCAGTACGGTATTGTAGAAGCTGTTTTGTTGCTGGCTTGGTGAATCTAATTATTGGAATAACCACCAGTTTTGGTGATTGTCTGCTCCATTCTTTGCAGTTTGTCCTGACTGAGCAATCTGAGTGAGGCCCCTCCAGACACCATGGTCTCACTAGTGTATGCTTAAAATTTAGATTGAGCTACATGAGTTGCTCAGGGATGTGAAAGACTCCCATCCTTGACTGCTTAAACCAACCTAATCCCCAGTGTAGGCGTGGAATTCTTCCATTGACCCAGGGAGGTGGTTTACCTATGTCAATGGAAAAAACCCTTCTGTTGATGTCGGAAGCATCTTTGTTATGATGCTACAGCAGTATAGCTGCAGTGCACCACTGTAGCAGCCCTAGTGTAGACATGCCCATGTCTTTCCAAACACTGGTAAAGGATCTTTTTCCTATGCTTTGATTTAGCCAAACTCTTAAGCAATTGAGTAATCTTATTGAAGTCATTTCGTGCCATGGTGGGATAGGTCTTGAAAAATCTATAGTAGTTTGCTGAAATAGGGTGTCTAATCATTTTAACAAACCTTTAGCTCAGGAAAAAAAATTGAGATTAGTGAGATCCTAGTTTTTTTTTAAATCCTAAATTTGGTGTAAGAAATAGGTTTATGATTTACAAACTCCCAAAGACAATCCCGTTTTATTGCAAATACTGAAGATGGGAGATAGCAAGTACATGAAAGTTCACCTGGACTTAGTGAAATTATCTTAAAAAATAGGAGATAATATGAACTAGTAGTTATAGTAAAGTACTAGGACCCTTAAGGATTTTAATTTTAATCCCAGTTGAATCATTCTCTAAAGTGGAACTGGTTAAAAATTAGGATTTATTTTTTTGCAACAAAAAAAGTTTCCTTTTTATCAGAAAAATTAGAAATGTAGACACTTTTTGACCTAGCTCACACTGGAAGAATCATTTGGTCTCCTTGTGCCTCCAGCAGTCAACTTAAAATGTAGTAAAAAAGGGGACCACTCTGAAACTGACATTAATTTCCATATGTATAGGGTATGGGTATTTGAGTTATAAAATATATTTCTACTAAAAGAATCTAAATGCACCCTTTGACACACATTTATATGTTGGTCACTGGATTTATGCTTTTGGCATTATGTATACATTTGAAAGATTCTATGCCAGCAAGTGCAATAGATCAGACATACTTCTTAATGTTTGGACCCTACCAGTTGTCTAGGTCAATTAATATGAGCTACTTTGAATATTTTACTTTACAGTACTGAAGATTTCCTTCCTGTTTTGTAGTAGTGGCAAAGGGCACTTTAACGTGTAAACGGCATTTATGCTTGAAAATGTCTGACCTTTTGTTATGACGATCACCGTGACAGAAAGGAGTGAGTGAGAAAAGGCATTTTTTTCTCTTTTTTCAGTTTGTTTCCTTGGTGACTTTGACAGCAGTTTATGTCTTGTTGGTTTCTCTGTTTTGTTGATTGTCAGTTGCACTTCCTGTCCCATGCATGCTCTCCTTTAGGCCTGGCAGCATATGTATTTTTACCATTAATTCTGGCAGCAGAGTTGCTGCTGCTTCTGAGGTTGGGGATGGAAATTATTTGTTCTTTTTGGCCTGTGCATGAAATTGGGGCACAACAGGAGATGAGAGAGTGGTCTATTGCTCCACCAAACCACTTCTTCTCCCCTCAGAGCAAGACTGAGAGCAATGGGAGCCAAGAGCTTGGGGTAAAAATGGGAGCACCCTTCTTCGCTCCCCAGACCTTTGCATCAAGCCAGGGAGCAACAGACACCTGGGATCCCTTCTCAGATCCCTCCATAGAGCTATGACCCAAAGGGAGCCCAGGGCGAGTTCTGCACTCCATATGATTCCTCTGCAACTCTCAGACAGGAGTTGGGAGGTTAGGAGACTTTACCTCAAAGTAGCAGCTGCTGAGGCTGGCAGAAATTTGCTGAGAGGAGGAGGTGCAAGCATGTTTGTAGGAGTACTTCAGGTTGGCTCCCTCTTGCTTGTTGAAAGGACCCTCAAAGTTCTTGATCCTGCAAACACTTGTGTGTGTTTGACTTTACTTATGTGAGTAGTCTCATGGTACCTCCCAAACCATTTCTTCACTCCTTCTCTATGGCACTACTCCTGTGGAGAGAGTTAAGCACATGCATAAGAATTTGCAGGGCTGGGGCCTGGAGCATAAACAAGAAAGCAGAAAATTCTCTTATTTTAAAGAAATGGAATTTAAAATAGACTCTATTTTTAAAAGCATGTCCTGACGTTCTATCAGAGGCTTGATTTTTTTTTCCAAAAGGGTTAGTTTTAAAAGACTCAAGTTGTGTCCCTCTAACGAAGTGGTTTGTGAACTTAACTCATTATTGCAAATTTATCTTTTTATACATTTCTCTTCTTGTAAATTTTAGTATTTTCAAAAGCATGATGAACAAATAAAAAAATGACTTTGCTGAAATATGGAAGTTGCTGAAATTGTGGAAAATTTGTTTGCAGCATCCTATGTTGGCAAATATAATTTTACTAGTGGAAATATTCTCTGAATTTAACAAAAAGTGTCTTATGAGCACTAAGACTATCAGGGACAGTGTTTGTTGTAGTTTTTGAAAGTAATCCAAAACTCTCCTAGAAAGTTTTATGTTAGGGTATAATTTGTGTACCCAAGAGAAATGTATGAAAAAATATTATCGTTTTCTAAAGAGGACAAGTGGAGGAAGATTTTTCCTCCCTTCAGTGTATCCCACATGCAAAGAAATGAAGGACTAAAGGACATTATGATGTCATGGATGTTCATGCAGCTAAGTGCTTTCACTTCTTTGTAGCCATATCTGCAGCTGCATTCTTTTTATAGTGCTTCATGAGGGTCTGTCTTAATTAAATTTTTCATAATTGATCTGACCTGTATTGTTCTGTTAGCTTTAACAAAACTAATTCTAACAGGTTTTAAGATTGGGACTAAAAATATGTTCCTACTAACACAGAAACCATAAAGCAACTTAAATTCATAATAATGATAATGTACAATCTGTTTTGAACAGTCAAGTTTCTATTATTTAGATGTAGAAAACCAGTCAAGGACGATGTGAATTTTGTCCCTAGTGCCAGTTTTTACTTGTCTTCCTTAATCTACCATATGGTAGGCGGGGGCAAGAAATTACACTAAAGATCACCTTGACAACATTATTTCAAATTGTAGGCCTCATCCTGTAGCCCTTACTTACATGACGGCCCCTACTGAACTGAATGGGACTAGTTAGTTTCAGCAAGGTCAGCAGTCATGGCTAAGAGGTTTAAATTTATTCACTCATTATATCAATATTCATCTTCTGATCATCTGTTTTCTGTGGTTTTCTTATGTTCAAAGTAGCAGGAAGCAAAAGGCTAGAATTTTGAATTAAGTTCACTTTTTGAAACTGAACTTTGAGTTAAAAATGTTCAGTGTAATTTCTGTACAAAAGCAGCCAGAAATGTGGTGGATCTGACCTCCTGGGCATTCCCCACAACTGAGATGGAATCCCCAGGTGGCATAAAGCCACCACAGAGGATCTTTGTCACCCCCTCAGCGTAACCAGGAAAAGGGGCAGTGTCTAGAGAGTTGCTGCACCTTGGTGATCTCAGCTGCTAGAATGGCCTCTTGGGGTCATAGGCAGGTGGACACAATGTAAAGGCTTCCTTACAGGTACAGGGAGCTGCCAAGGTGAATTAAAAGCTACCTTTGCCCCCTCCCCTCAGCTGCAGCTGAGGATCTATAACAAGATGCATGTTTTGGCAGAACTATGTATTTCTTTTGGTGGACAATCACTCTCCTCTTATATTGTGCAGAAGCAAAAGTTAATGTCAAAGCCAAGTTTTATTTCTTTTGTAATGAACTCCCATATGGGGAAAGTTGTTTTCCATTTCACAGTAGTGGCATATATTAGATTTAAATACACTCACGTTTTATGCACTTTTCCTAGTCTTTCTGTGCTATTTTATCAGTGATCCAAGGAATTTATTGGTGAAATAATGGCTCTCCCCCAAACGATCTTTTCCATTGTTCGCTTGTGAAGTCAGAATGCTGACTTTGTGACCTATGGAAAGAGACTGTGATGGCATAAATAACCCACGCTTATGACTTAATTGCAAAATGAAGCGCACAAAGGGGTTGAGTTGTGAATAGAGCTGGGTGAACTATATACATTGAACAAATGATTTGATGAATGTGGCCCTATTTCTATTCATGAATTAACTGTAAACAGACATTTTATAAATAAATTTATTCATTGTCAGAAAGTATTTAAGAAATGGCTTATGAAAACCTCTGTGTTGCCTGGAAACTATTTGCCATAACTGTTGCTAGTTCACATAATATTTCTGCTCCCTGAATATATGGCTCTCAAACCCACAAGGAGGTTTCAGGATGTCTGTGCAAGAACTTCTGGTGCAAATATTTGTGTGAATACATATTTACAGCACGTCCCTTGTCCAAACCCATTGTGAACAATATTCCTTCCACAGATGTTTACAAAGAGCCCCAGGAGCCCAGGCCTCGGCCCATAGTTGCTTGCCCTAAAATTCTCAGTATGCAGCGAAGTTGGCCAGGCGTGCGCTGCAGCCTTTCCTAGCAGATTGCTTTATGAGTCTATCAAAAATCTTGTACAAAATGTACTCCGGGTGCTTGGTATGTGATTTCCAAAGGCTCATAAACCATTTCAGTCAACACCAAACTTCACCAGAACACTCCAAGGCACTTTTACTTCCATGTCAAATTTTAACTTTCAGTGCTTGAATTAGTGTGTAGAACTGTTTAAATAAAATACTGTAATACGTCCCAACTCTTTAAAGGGCGGATTTTTTTTCACTTTCCTTATACTCCCAAACAGCTGACCCATTTTTGATTAATCTTAAAAGATGAATACAGAACATTTGGGCAGAGACCAAGGTGTAAAAATTTCATCCTGAAAGGTGAATATTTCAGAAAGTTACGAGCAACTAAAAGCAGACTTAGAATTTCAACCTACACGTAGTCTGTAGAATAGCATTTATGCTGACATGAAAAGTGCTACACTGAAATAAGTACGTAAGCCAAGAAAGACAGAAAAGAACCTATAATGATATACTATAAATAAGAGCAGAGGACAGCTGCATTATTTCCTAGCATATAGCCAATAAGTAGGGGCAACATACTATAGATAAAGCAGTACCAAGTTTCTCTTTTGGAATAAAATATCATTCTTTCAATTTTTGGTTCAGAAAATATATATATTTACTTTCCTTGCAGTAGTGTATACTGAAGGGTTACAAGTGATACATGAGGAATTTGGAGTAAATCTTACTTGGACTATATTCAAAGGCTTTTCTGAGTACACTCTTTATGATTATTACTGCTTATGGACTCAAACTATGTATACAGCAGATGCCACTTCAGTAAACCAGCGTTAAATGCAACCCGGCAAAACAAACAGAGAAGCTCATCTGGTGTTTGGATAAACTTCTGAAATTTGAAGGCTGTCTCTCTTCATTGTCTTTCCTTTGAAATCTTTAATGCACAGAAACAGAAATGATATGTTTCCTCTTCTGGGATGGTCATACTCATTTTTTTTATCTTGCTTGATGCTATATGCACTAGTACAGGACTGTATCTTTGAGCTTCTTGCACTGCTTGTGTGAAGGATGACTGGGATCCACAAGTTCGTTACAAACACATTTCCACTGCTTTATATGAATATGCACATTAGATAGCCCTGCTCCAGAGTGGTGCCTTTCACATCCGTGCAAGTTATAGTGCTCAGCACCTTTCAGAATCAGGCTCTTTATTATTTTCTTTCCCTTAAACAATATAGGAAGAACATTGTGCTGATTTTTTTTTTCATTTCACTTTTTCTTTTCTGGAGCAAAATTCTGCTCTTGGATATTCATTGTTCATTTCTTCTTTGATGTGCAGTTTTCTGTTGATACTCTCTACTTACTTCCCATACAAACCCTCTGTTGGTATTAACAAGAATTCCACATGAGGAATGAGGTGATAAAATAACTATCCACAATGTGCATCTTGGAGCTAAATTTTACCCTTAAGGGAAACGTTCATTTATAAAAGGTTACATTGTAGGTCCAGCAGCAATGTATCGTTCCTGTCTCTATATGTATCATCCTCTCTTGATGTCATTCATTCAGACTCTTCTTCAGACTCTTCCTCAACCATCCTTTGGTGAATGATATCTTTTCTCTGTTCATTTCACACTGACTTTCAGCTTGTTTGCTCTGATCATTAAGAAAGTGTGGGCTAGATCCTCAGCTGCTGTAAATTGACATAGCTATGTTTAAGTCAGCAGGGCTATGCTGACTTACACCAGCTGAAGATCTGCTGCTGATCTCACACCAGTATAAATCTGTAACTTTAGTCACTGGAAGATAGAAAAACCAACACATTATTTAGTTATGAGAGTGAGACTGAATTATAAAATTCAGGAAGTATTTTCTAATGTTCACCCTAAACCATCCTGGCTGCAATTTAAGCCCGTTGCTTCTTGTTTTATCCTAAGAGGTTAAGAACAATTTTTCTCCCTCCTCCTTGTAACAACCTTTTTTGTACTTAAAGACTGTCATCATATCCCCTCTGTGTTCTCTTCTCCAGACTAAACAAATCCAATTTTTTCAATTTTCCCTCATAGAGGTTTTCTAGACCACTAATCATTTTTGTTGCTCTTCTCTGGACTTTCTCCAATTTGTCCACATCTTTCCTCAAATGTGGCCCCCAGAACTGGACACAATACTCCAGCTGAGGCCTAATGAACACCTATTCCATATAGAATGAACTGTATTGTTTGTGTTGCTGTGCCAGTCTGGAGAGCCCTAGTGACTGAGGGAGACTACCCAGAAGCAGACATGCAATGCAATTCCAGAACAAAATTAAAAAGTAAATAAGAATCATTGGGATTTTCCTGGGGACTAAGGGAGTTAGGCACCAGCTCCATGGACTTTCTTTGGGAGTTGGGCACCAGTCTAAAATATCCATCAACACCAACCCATGCATTATTCAGAAAACCTTGAGCTAGATCCTAAATTCCAGCAGAGCTCTACTCAGCACAGCAAGAGAGGGAGAAAGGTGACTGAGTCATATTTGCATTCCCCCAATCCTTGAGGTCAGTTTGGTGACACATGTAATTTATAGCAGCCTCAGGACCTTAAATGCAACACGCTTTTGCTATGCCCCCATTCTGCCCTGACGTGCTCCTGATCCTCACACTATGCCAAAGAGTCTGGGACAATAATGTAAAATGCCATGGCCACTTTCAGTCTGGGAATGTGAGTCACAACTCAGACTATGTAATAATTTACTTCAAATTCAGATAAAAATCTGATAAATAATACTATGGATAATAATGCCATCTGGTTTGAAATCTCATTCTGATCATACAGAATAGAATCTGTCTAGCACTCCACTCACGCTGCCTGTTATTGCAATTTAGTCCTTAACTGTGGGCCAGCTCCTGAGCAGTGAGCCACCCTGTTTGCATTGTTCTGGTAGTGCAAAGGGGCCAGAAAGTAGATGGATTTAATTTATTGGAGATTCTGCTACACGGGGGGTTCTATTGCAGGCAGGGAGTGGTATATTAGGGCACTGCTGGAGTGTCTGGCAACACCCAACTGGCAAACATCCCCTTGGTGGGGGGAGTGTGTGTGTGTGTTGCCCCATATGCTGTACTAAAATACATCAGGGCTGGGGTTCGGGCTGGCATAGAATTTGTTACAGGATCAGGGATCCACACCTGGTTCCTCAGGGGTTCTCCCTTAAGTGAGGCTCAAGCTCTGTTGGTGTGTTAGTGACTCTTCAAGCCAGTAGAGAATAATCTGACAGTGTGAAAATCACCTAAACTTAAACCATTCACTTGTCTGCATCAAATCCTGCAGTGGGCTTTGCTACCTTTGGGTATATATGTCTACACTGCAATCAGGCACCTGTGGCTGGCCTGTGCCAGCTGACTTGGGCTTGATCCCCCCCCCAACCCCCTCCAGCCTGAGCCCCAAAGTCTAAACTGCAATTAAACAGCCCCTTAGCCTGAGCCGTGGTCAGTGGGTTTTTAATTGCAGTGTAGATGTGCCCTTTATATGCATGGGCTTGTTCTGATTAAGTTCTTTGTGGAAAACCCACATTCTGCACGTACAGTGCTGCAAGACAATGAGAATAGTATTTGTGCCAAGAGCAATATATCTGGAGAGACGGGGCCTGGTGGTTGAGTTTTGTTAAGAAGCCTATGCTCTGTCAGGTTGTGATTTGATGGTATTTAAACGTAATATTAGGGGCAACCACTGATGTGGAGCACTCTGCTTTTCCGCCTCCCTCAAGTCCTGTGTAAAATTGTCTAGCAGATTCTTTGTACATCATTGCATTGAATGGCCAGCACTTTTTATCCCTAGGAAACGACAGAGTCAACACATGAATACTATGTGCATGGTAGTCGTGGTAGCTTTGTAAGTATGATATCCATATGTTCAATGGCAGCTTCAAGCCTATCGATCTGGATTTCTGTTGTATTGTTTTGTAGCAGAGCGAGGACTCACCGGTGCGGCACCTCCTGCTGATCGTTTTGGGAATTAGCTCTTGTCTAGTCCAGAGCGCCCTCTGCAGGCCGGTGTCTCACCTGCCTCAGGCCCCGTGTCCCTCCCAGACCCCAATGCCCCTTTACCTCAAGGTTCTGCCCCAGCAGTACCCCCACACTCTGGGTCTCCCCTCCCATGGGAACCCCCAACTCTCTAAACCCACCTTGCCTCAGTGGCTACTGCCAGTCATCATCTAGCCCCCTTCCACTGGGGCAGACTGCAGTCTTTAATGGTCACTCATCATTGGCAAGGGGTTAGTACCAGCTGCATCTGCCTATTCCCAGGCTGCACCTGTGTAGCCCCAGTACCTTTGTAAGCCTTCACCAAGGCCTGCAGCCTGGGGTTTTACCAGGCTGAAGCTCCCCAGCTCCCTTTGCCCTTCCCCAGCACTGCTCCGCTTCAGGTACCTTGCGCCCAGGCAGCTAGCCCTTCCCACTCCAGGGCTAGAGTGAGACTCCTTCAGCTCCTGGCCCCCAGCCCTCTTGTAAGGGTCAGCTGGGCCCTAATTAAGCTTGCCACAGCTGTGGCTACTTCCCCAATCAGCCTAGCTTGGCTGCTTTTAACCCCTGTTCTACTGGAGTGGGGCAGCCGCACCACTACGTGTTTCTAAAGGCCTGATGAAGTTTTCATACAGGAGGACCAGTAATTTTTATATGGCACTGAGTTCCAGCCTAGCATAACCATATAATTGCAACAAGATCTTCTGTGCTAGAGTTATTGGGTCAAATCCTGCTCTCCTGGAGTACATCTGGATTTATGCCTATGTATATAATTGCAGACTTTCTCCTGGACATGTTTTCACATGTACATACTGTAGCATTGTTGACTTTATTACACGTATCTTTGGTTGTAAAGGAGTTTTTTACTTTACACACATACTACTAAATGTTTCTTTCTGTGGATACACAAGCTAGTGTGGCATTCAGCCTCTGTCACTTCTCATAGCCAAGAGAGCTTTTTTTGAGGGTAACCATTGATTTTTGCCACTAGTCTCACAAACTAGTTGTAAACTACTAATGCATCCTAAACCCCAAAAGTTTTTCTGTAAAAAGAACCACTTATAATTTGACTTTAGAAAGTGATGGATTTGCCAGTTAAACAAGCCCCAAAGTTATAGAACATTACATGTACGTCCTACCAGTTGGAGGCAGAGGATGAGTAAAAAATGCCATTTGAAAGAGGATAGGCTGATTCTGTGTCATTCACTGATTTGACGCAAATTGGGGATCTTGAACTAAGTCGCCAATCATGCTAAAATAACCAGGAAAAATACAATAGCAGAAAGACACTGGGATTAAAGTCTGGCTCAATTGAAGTCAATGGCAAAACTCTCACTGACGTCAATGGGGCAAGGATTTCACTCTATGTATCTATTGTTGCAGCATCTCTGGACAGACATTGCTGCTGTGGAAGTTTGTTTCAGGAGATGCAAGCCCTGATCCTGCAAACTGCCATTCACTGGCATAGCCCTGTACTTTATGGGGAGTCCTACTGATGTCAGTGGAGTTACATGGAGGTGTAGGAGTCTGGCTGTGGCGAGCTCATTGTTGGATGGGAAATGTATGTAATTCAATTGCTATCTTGCATGACCAATTCACTGGGATGCTCAAGGATACACGTAGTCTGTTTCTCCAGTAAATGATTATTAAACAAACAAGAAAAAGAAAACCACAAACGCTGCATTTTAAAATGTGTCTTGTCTTATATATTGGGATGTTTATGGACTGAAAGTTATGGCTGAAGGTTTGGAAGCCAGATGTTTCCTTTAGCAGCCAGAGCTTGACAAATCAATGCACATGTAAATAATTTAACAGCCATATTCAATGACAATGTAGAAATTCAAGCCTTGGTGCTGTACCTTCCCCTGTATTTCATTCAAGGTGTTAGTAAAGAGAAAGTAAATATAGTTCATTTTAAATTTTTATTGTCATATCAGAACTAGTGTTTCATTTCTTGATCTGTAGCCCCAAGTCTCAGCTGTCTCATCGCAAAATGTGTTGCATTTTGTAGTTCCTTTTCGATTTCATTCAGCGCTTCTGCTTCCTTATAGAGATTAGTAATTGCTTAACAGCCATGCTAGTCAGAACCACAGAAAAGAGATGACGTTACAGGACCATTTCATGCTGTAGTTTTTGCAATCATTTGGTAACATTTCTTTACTGCTGGTACATGCTATGTAATTTTGGAGTACATTTCAGCCTGCTGCATGGAGAACTTGGGTCCTGTCTACATTAAGAAAATTGGCACAACCGTATGTAATTACATTGATCTGTTAATCTGGTTACATACAGAAATAAGTTGCACCAGGATACGCCCTACTTGGCACTGGTGCAGCATGCCTACATTAAAGATTTTCACTGGTATAACTACATCAGGGTAGCTACACTAGCGTGAATTTCCTTTGTGTGGATAGGACTTAGATATGTAGCCCTTATTTACGATAAGGTTTGAATATCTAATTCCTTAAAGAACTATACTTAAGATACCCTTAAAGGTCACTTTTAATAAGCACATTTTCTTTATGCTTTTATAGTTATGAAAACACTCGAAAATGAGAGCGAGTGCATAGAAGACTGAATAGAAAAACGTGAGTAGACATTGGATATGGATGAAGGAAAGGCAGAAACATTTTGGTATTGAAAGACTGTGAAAACAAATTTATGATGTAATAGTACTGTTTTCCAAAATGCAAGGACATTTCTCCTACTTTGCTTTGCAATGTATAATGGTAAAACAAACACAATTCAACTGTGGCTTACAACTTGTCAGTGCCTGCAGGAAAGTTCACAAAAAGTGTTTCATAGTTCTAATCATGCAATAAAATACCATATTAGAACAAAGGCTTTGGAAATGTCAAAGATTCCAGCAAAGGAGTCCGTTGTTAATAGCACGGAAAAGTACTAAATACCATTCCAAAGGTCCTTGAGACAAACTCACCAAAATTACCAATGAAACTGTTTTCCTAACTCCTCCTTTTTACCCTCAATGTAAAAGTTGTCATGGAGCCCAGTCAGGCAAACCACCCACTGACTTTTTGCTGTATTAAAGACTTATTTGGCCAAATTAAATCCTTGGTGTAATTCCACTGACTTCGTTGTGTTTCCATTAGGAATGCATATGGGCAGTGTTTGCAAGATCACCCACTAATTTTTTAGGTGACAAAGAACTATGTCAATTCTGTCTATCTGTATTGAGGTAAGTACTGAGCTTCAGCCTGTAGTATGGCGCACTTGTCTTTGCTGGATTTAACCCAGATCTATTACACTATTTTAACACAGGTGGAGTTTTAAAACATTTTCATTAGGGACATATTTTGCTTTTAGATAAAAGTTTATAACTCCCCATAAAGTCAGCGGAGGAAGCATGTATGCTGGTGAAGGCAGATTTTGGCCAGTGAGTGCATTTTTTTTTCTTTCTCTCTCGTCAACACAAGATCATTGGCAAGCACAATTCTTCAAAAAGATCTTTTCTCTCCAGAAACCCAAAAGGAATCCTAATTGTCCCATTCCCTAGCCCCTTCAGACAATAGGATAGATCCTTATTTGCTTGTTGGGCAGCTGATCCATCTTGGAATTCTGTTTATTCCTTTCTGATGCACATGGCCTGATTCTCAATGCTTATAATTAAGGGTTATAACCCCAAAGAGGTTACCACTGTTAAAAATAAAATTCCCCCATTAGTAAATAGTTACTTTGACTATAGTTCTAGATAGGGCAGAGGTAATAACCTGCATGTCAGCCTGCTTCTGATATGGAGGCAGCAGCTAAGGACTTCAATGGGCTCCATTTCCCGTGAATAAATCATGGCTATCCTGTTGGCCTCTGAACAATATACTTGACGCTAAGATTATTTCTTTATTAAAATGCAGACTCAAAATAAAGCACTAAGACTCTACCCCCTCCCACAACGCAAAGGGAGCGAAGTAAAAGCACATCTTTTCTACTCTGCTTGCTTCTGTAATCTCTCTGCCTGCCTGCCTAGAGCATTTTTGTTTGATTGTTATCAGCATGGGACACGTCTAACAAAAAGATACTCTCACATTCACAGTGCTTTTATCAACAAAGGCCTAGTACGCTACAGTTTCACTGATGCTAAACTATTCATGAATGTCTCAGCAAAGAATATAGGCCTGTGGTTTCTTCATTTGCTTGAAAAGAATTGTTGCATGCTTTATTTTAATTTTTTTTAATGGCATGTTTAGTTCTCCTGAATAGTGCTGAGTGCAGCCTGGAAGATGAGCTTTCAGTCTCTATCCACAGGATAAAGAATGCACCGGTTGCCTCAATACCAGCCTCCCCGCACTGTTCCACAAATTTCTCTTACACCTGTTGTGGACAGATAACCTCTCAGGGGCAGAAGACAGCTTAATCTCCATGTTCATTTGCTCCTTGATTTTTCTGCTAGTTATACTCCATTATGGTGGACTATGATGGACTTATGAAGGACTGCTAACCAGAAATGGGGTCCACCTATCGAGGAAGGGGAAGAGCATATTTGACTACAGACTGGCTAACATAGTGAGGAGGGCTTTAAACTAGGTTCGACGAGGGCAGGTGACCAAAGCCCACAGATAAGTCAAAGATCTGGAGACCTTGGAGAAGGGTCAGAATCTGGAGGGAGCATGGGCTGTTATAGCAGAAATAAGGGAGAGAAGACAGAACTGGGGGGAGGGAATCAAATCAGTATCTTAGATTTCTGTATACTAATGTGAGATGTATGGGGAATAAGCAAGAAAAACTTGAAATGCTAGTAAATAAACACAGCTATGACATAGTTGGCATCACAGAGACTTGGTGGGATAAGACTGGAATATGGTATAGAAGGGTACAGCTTACTCAGGAATGACAGGCAGGGAAAAAAGGGAGGGAGGTGTTGCCTTATATATTAAAAATGTATATACTTAGACTGACGTTCAGATAGAAATAAGAGCCAGACTTGTTGAAAGTCTCTGGGTAAGGATAAAAGGGGTAAAAAACAAGGGTGACATCATGGTAGGGGTCTGCTACAGACCACCAAACCAGGAAGAGGAGGTGGATGAGGTTTTTTTTAAACAACTAACAAAATCATCCAAAGCACAGGACTTGGTGGTGATGGGGGACTTCAACTACCCAGACATCTGTTGGGAAAATAACACAGCAGGGCACAGATTATCCAACAAGTTCTTGGCATGTATTGGAGACCATTTTTTATTTCAGAAGGTGGACAAAGCTACTAGAGGGGAGGCTGTCCTAGATTTGATTTTGACAAATAGGGAAGAACTGGTTGAGAATTTGAAAGTGGAAGGCAACTTGGGTGAAAGTGATCATGAAATGGTAGAGTTCATGATTCTAAGGAATGGTAGGAGGGAGAACAGCACAATAAAGACAATGGATTTCAAGAAGGCAGACTTTAGCAAACTCAGGGAGTTGGTAGGTAAAATCCCATGGGAAGCAAGTCTAAGGGCAAAAACAATTGAAGACAGTTGGCAGTTTTTCAAAGAGACATTATTAAGGGCACAAGAGCAAACTATCCCACTTCATAGGAAAGATAGGAAGTATGGCAAGAGACCACCCTGGTTTAACCAGGAGATCTTAAATGATCTAAAATTCAAAAAAGAGTCCTACAAAAAGTGGAAACTCAGTCAAACTACAAAGGAGGAATATAAACAAATAACACAAGTACGTAGGGACAAACTTAGAAAAGCCAAGGCACAAAATGAGATCAAACTAGCTAGGGACAAGAAAGGAAAAAAGAAAACATTCTACAAATACATTAGAAGCAAGAGGAAGACCAAGGACAGAGTAGGCCCATTTCTCAATGAGGGGGAAAAGACAATAACAGAAAATGTGGAAATGGCAGAGGTGCTTAATGACTTCTTTGTTTCAGTTTTCACCAAGAAGGTTGGTGGCGATGGGACATCTGAAATAGTGAATGCCAGTGAAAATGAGGTAGGAACAGAGTCTAAAATAGGGAAAGAACAAGTCAAAAATTACTTAGACAAGTTAGATGTCTTCAAATCACCAGGGCCTGATGAAATGCATCCTAGAATACTCAAGGAGCTAATTGAGGAGATATCTGAGCCATTAGCAATTATCTTTGAAAAAGAATGGAAGATGGGAGACATTCCAGAAGACTAGAAAAAGGCAAATATAATGTCCATCTATAAAAAGGGAAATAAGAACTACCCAGGGAATTGCAGACCAGTCAGCTTAACTCTGTACCCGGAAAGATAATGGAGAAAATAATTAAGCAATCAATTTGCGAACACCTAGACAAATATAAGGTGATAAATAAGTCAGCAGGGATTTGTCAAGTACAAATTGTGTTCAACCAACCTGATAGCTTTCTTGGACAGGGTAACAAGCCTTGTAGATAGGGGGAAGTGGTAGATGTGGTATATCTTGACTTTAGTAAGGCTTTTGATACTGTCTCGCATGACTGTCTCATAAACTAGGGAAATACAACCTATATGGAGTTACTATAAGGTGGGTGCATAACTGATTGGAAAACCGTTCCCAGAGAGTAGTTATCAGTGGATCACAATCATGCTGGAAGGGCATAATGAACGGGGTCCCTCAGGGATCGGTTCTGGGTCCAGTTCTGTTCATCAATGATTTAGTTAATGGGATAGAGAGTACACTTATAAATTTTGTGGACGATACCAAGCTGGGAGGGGTTGCAAGTACCTTGGAAGACAGGATTAAAATTCAAAATGATCTGGACAAACTGGAGAAATGGTCTGAAGTAAATAGGATGAAATTCAATAAGGACGAATGCAAAGTACTCCACTTAGGAAGGAACAGTCAGTTGTGCACATGCAAAATGGGAAATGACTGCCTAGGAAGGAACAGTGTGGAAAGGGATCTGGGGGTCATAGTGGATCACAAGCTAAATATGAGTAAACAGTGTAACACTGTTGCAAAAAAAAGCAAACATTATTCTGGGATGTATTCGCAGTAGTATTGTAAGCAAGACATGAGAAGTAATTCTTTCGCTCTACTCCGCGCTGATTAGGCTTCAACTGGAGTATTGTGTCGAGTTCTGGGCGCCACATTTCAGGAAAGATGTGGAAAAATTGGAGAAAGTCCAGAGAAGAGCAACAAAAATGATTAAAAGTCTAGAAAACATGACCCATGAGGGAAGATTGAAAAAATTGGGTTTGTTTCGTCTGGAGAAGAGAAGAGTGAGAGGGGACATAAGTTTTCAAGTACATAAAAAGTTGTTACAAGGAGGAGGGAGAAAAATTGTTCTTCCTCTGAGGACCTCTGGGGACTTAGAACCATTCTAACTAATTTTGCCTTGAACACCTGCAGTGTTTGTAGTATGACAAGTTCCTTAAGAAAGTAGCTCCATTATTTTGATTACCTTTCCTGGGAAAAGCTTTTTGGACAATATCCATGCTAGAGTTTTGTCTTCAGGTGTAGACCATTACTCTGTTTTGAGGCTAGTGAATGTTATGACTAGTACTTCTTACTCTTCCATATTACTGCCCTTGAGTACTTAAAGGTTTTGATAAAGTTCCTACTTCCAATGATTCAATCTGGTTTAAGCCTCCTGACTTTGAATGTATAGCTGAGATCTGACTATATGATTCAACTGGGCCTTTGTTTGCTCAGCCTTCTCCAGACGGGTACTAGGTGAATTATCGGCAAAGAAAGAATCAGGGAGAGATCTACGGGCAAGTTGTATGCATCTGACTTACACAATGAGGAGGCAAGTTGATCCAAAAGCATTCGCTGAAGTGTGAGTGTCTTGGGTTTGTATTAAGATGGGAATAGATAGTGTGTACAAGACATACAGTTGCACCTTGCATTCCCACCAAGACTGGTAGAGAATTAGAATCTCATGGCCGATATGACAGCCATGGGCCTATTCCAGGTTATTTCATGTTTCCAGCTTTCTGGATATGTGAGGCTCCCCGCTGATCTCCCAAGTTGTGTGAGGGAGATTTAGCAGAGAGTCTTGTTCCGGAAGGGACAAATCACATCCCATGATGAGACAATCTGTGGGGAATCTTCTTGAGAAGATTCTTCCTTCCAAAAAGCTCTTCCCACAAGTTTTAACCAGGAGGAGTTGATATGGTCTTGAGCCTTTAAGCAGCCATATGTTCAATCTGATCATTAAATACTGTATGGCCCTCATTTGGGTTGGGAGAAAAGGATCCAAGAGCAATTGCAAATGGTCACAGGTTGCTAACTCTCAGAGATATTGGAAACATTTTCAAACAATGTTATGAAAGAAAGGAAAGCATCATTATAAATTCAAATGTGGAAAAATGGCCATTGTTCTAATATATCACGAATATTGCTTGGTTATCAAGGCAGAGCTGAAGTGATTGTTTCAGATCTCCTCTGGATCTTCATCAAATTCCCCCTCCTCCCTGGTATTAGCAGGTTTATTCTTCTACCTTAACCTCCAAAATATCTGGTTAATTGAATTAACCCATCCGCCCGAGAAAAAGACATGTAAAAGGCCCATAATTGGGGAGAAGCAATAAAAATGCCTCCATGCCTTCATGAAATCACTGCTTTCCTGGGCAGAAATTCCTTTCCACTCTTTTTCATGACTGGACTTAAAGTCCAGAAAAATACATCTTTTTCTTACCCTCACATAGTATGTCCTGTATTTTTAACCTCATTGCCCTCAGAATCCATTCTTGAAATCTGAGAAAGACACTATAAATGGAGCTCTAGATTATCCAGCAGTGGCTCAATTTACCCACTGATACAGTAGAATTTTATGTAAATAATTAGAGTGCTCTTCAGGGTTCAGTTTTATTCCATACAACCACAAGGACTAAGAGCTTTGTACAGAGTGCCTGCCTCCTGCAGCTATGGAGTTGGTTCTCAAATTTCCTAACTTGAGTTCTCAGCAACAGGTTGAACTTCAATGTTTTGCTGTGAGGGGAGTTTTCTTCAATGGGTGTTAAATGTTTGTGAACCCATTTCTCTGTGTCCTTGTTGCTTCTTCAGTACGCCTGTGGGGAGCAATAAACTTGGAATATAGAGCTTGAGATAGGACGGCCTACAAAAAGCCATTGTTGCTTGAAATAGATTTCTTCTGGCCACTATTAATCCCAACATGCCTTTCACTCATCTGTTCTGGTAAGAAAATGTCAGCAGGTTACATGTGGCTTGCAGTCCCAGCAATTGCCATTCACCCGAATCCATGGAAGCTTGTGGTTTAAAGAAGTTTTCCATTCTAGCCTTATTTTTACTTTAATTTGGCAAAATGATCACTGTTTGGATCTGTGATCTCTCCCACACAAGAAGATTGCTCTTCTGAACAAATGATATTTGACAAAATATCCAAGTTTTAGATTAAAACCAGTGGGCTCTGGGAGCAAACAGAAAACGGGGCCTTCATGTATTCATTACAGCTGCAAATTCGGCAGTTTGTCCCAAGCAGCCCTGCAGCATAGGGTTTTGAATACTTTCTATGGGGTTTGGAGTTTAGCTGATGTATGTTGCAGGTGTGCTTTCCAGCATTTGGGTATTATTAATTATTTATTATTTGGTAATCAAATGCTGAAGAAAGAGAACACAACTTAACATCAAAACCCAGACAACAACAACATTTAGATATTGCCCTGTGTGCATGTTTAGTCCTACCCAATTTGGGGTTGCGAGTGGTACACTGAACATATCACATTACAGAAGAAGTACTCAAGCCCCTTTTATGTGGAGCCATCCCTCCCCACATCAAGCAGATACACATCTGTGAATATGGCTTTAACATTAGGATGCGGAGTAGAGTTGGGGTTTATGACTATTCATAGGATTTTTCTAGTCTGTGGCTTTCAAAAGAGTACGGGATCAGGTCCTTGTACAGATATAAAATGGAATTGCTGTAGGCGCTGCAGAGAGGTGTTACCTTTGATGTAAAAATAATATTCCCTTGGCAAAGAGTCGTAGCAGCAAGTTTGAGAAAACTAACCAATCTGTTTTCTATACAAGAAGATATGAAATCTGAACCAGAAATTAATGAAGAGACATCTGTCTTCTCAGAGGGAGGGTCAGCTAAGCCTAAAATTAGTTAACTGAGAAATAAAATTTCAGCAGCCTTCAATATCTTACTGTTTGAAGTGTCAAGGCTCTGATTTCCATTTCAATAGATCCTGTACTCACAAAATACTATGTACTGTATGCAGTTGCCTCACATTCCTTCCATTCTTTTTTCTGTCTGAGTCAGAGCACAGAGATTCTTGGAGAGACTGAAAAGAAAGAAAACTGTCTAATTTCCACGGGCACATAGAGTACCAGCATCTGGACAGAGTTACTGCGAGCAGAAATTATACGCAGTATTTAAACATGGGCATGTGGATTCTCTTTTTCTTGACCATATGAGGCAATCACATCATTCTATAAGAGCAAAACATTAAAGTTCAACTTATTATTAAAAAGGCGCTATTTGCCATTGGGCTCCAGTGCAATTCTCGCAGAAACTGACAGAAGAATAAAGACTGAGGCTGACAACTAAAAAGTGTAATCAGTTCTATCAACATCACTAATACACAGAGTTAAATTCACTGTGCCCAGGGTGGGAGGTCTGCCAGGATACTTATGCAAATGCCAAGACGTGCACATAATATCAGAAATTTCTGCACTAGCTCTAGGGATTGTAGTGAAAGATACAGAACACAATTTTGGTGACAAAATAAGAGAGATGGAAAACATTCTAAGAATCAGGATATTAGCCAGACGTAGTTTGTGCATGTTAAGTAATCCCTCCCATGCCCAAGGTAGTTCCAGTACAAATGGAGACTGAAGATTCTGTAAGCATGTCATAAATATAAAGGGAAGGGTAAACACCTTTAAAATCCCTCCTGGCCAGAGGAAAAACCCTTTCAGCTATAAAGGGTTAAGAAGCTAGGATAATCTTGCTGGCACCTGACCAAAATGACCAATGAGGAGACAAGATACTTTCAAAGCTGGGGGGGGGGGGAAAGAAACAAAGGTTCTCTCTGTCTGGGTGATCCTTTTGCCGGGAACAGAAAAGGAATGGAGTCTTAGAACTTAGTAAGTAATCTAGCTAAATATGCATTAGATTCTGTTTTGTTTAAATGGCTGATAAAATAAGCTGTGCTGAATGGAATGTATATTCCTGTTTTTGTGTCTTTTTGTAACTTAAGGTTTTGCCTAGAGGGATTCTCTATGTTTTGAATCTGATTACCCTGTAAGGTATTTACCATCCTGATTTTACAGAGGTGATTCTTTTACTTTTTTTCTTCAATTAAAATTCTTCTTTTAAGAACCTGATTGCTTTTTCATTGTTCTTAAGATCCAAGGGTTTGGGTCTGTGTTCACCTATGCAAATTGGTGAGGATTTTTATCAAGCCTTCCCCAGGAAAGGGGTGTAGAGTTTGGGGAGGATTTTGGGGGAAAAGATGTTTCCAAGCGGGCTCTTTCCCTGTTATATATTTGTTAGACACTTGGTGGTGGCAGCAATAAAGTCCAAGGGCAAAAGGTAAAATAGTTTGTACCTTGGGAAATTTTTAACCTAAGCTGGTAAAAATAAGCTTAGGGGGTTTTCATGCAGGTCCCCACATCTGTACCCTAGAGTTCAGAGTGGGGAAGGAACTTTGACAAGGTGTTATGCACTTAAGACTCTCATTGATTTCACTGGGACTTCTGCCTGCATAGAAACTGCAAAACTGGGCCTAAAATGTGGATAAAGATACTACTGTATTAACATCAGTTAAACAAAAGAGAAGATGAATTCCTGTCTTCTGAAACACAGTGGATGTCAATATCTAATTCAGCTGTGTGTAGAAGAAAGATTATATATATAGATCAAAAAAACCAAGTGCTTTCGGTGAGATACGGGAGCTTGTGATTAGCTTTAGAAGCTCTACTACCACATAGCCATATGATAAGAAATAAGATCCTACCAATTATACACTCTTTGCTTTGTCCGGGGAAGGAAGGGTTAGTTTAAAGTATCCTATAAACCAAATCATGGCAGTACAATGCACTGCCTTGTGGAAGCTCTAATTGTGAGGTTTGGACTTGGTCTTGCATTCCCACACTGGCAGTGCTATGGGTGGGTATGTCAGTATAGAATCTGTTGCTGATGTAGGGATTTATTTCAGTGGCAGCTGTTTAATAGCGCCGCATCACTGCAGAAGTGGAAGGTGGTGAGACCTCACCTAGAATGCCTTTGACATCCCAACAAGTTCCCTGGGAAGGCTGGCCACCTTTCAAAATCTCCTTTGACTCAGTTGTTCAGCAAATAGATGGATTTTTATTTTGGTTGGATTATCTTCCTTTTGGACTATACAGTTGTTCTCCATGGGCCTAGTCTCCTGTCCACTGAAGTTAATGGGATGCTTGCCATTGACTTCAATAGGCTTTGGATTTAGCCCCGTGTAATTTATGTATTTCATTGACCAATAGTGACCTGTATAGTTTGTGTCACTGGGTAAAGTCTATCATGACTAGAATAGCCCACTGTTTCAAACTCTTCAACAGCTGATCAGGAGTTAGGATCTCCAAGCACTGGTGAGCTAACACATTCTGTCTACTCCAAACCTAACCATACCTCTTCTTCTTGAGAGCCCTTTTTTTTCCATTTCCAACTTCCTCTAGTCCTGCAGGTCTATAAATGATTTCCCTTCAATTTTTGCCTTTGTTCATCATAGCACTTCTGTATTGCCTAGTTTAAAAAAAATGCCTTGCAGGCTCTGGTAGCTTCAATCTAAATAGTTTGTATCTGTCAGAAAGCATCCCAAAGCCCCGTGAGCCTAAAGCCCTCCTATTTTCATTGTTGGCACATGCGTTCATTGATCGCCGATGTCAATGTTCTCTTTCTTGCAAAGACTACCAACTTTCCTCACTCATGCAACTGGTGGTGTTGCCTTTTTTCCAGGATATTCTTACAGCTTCTTGCCACATTACTTGTTCTGGCATTCAGGAAACTTCACCTTATCTTGTTTTCCGTAAAGATAAGTATAGTTTCAGTCCAGAATGTGTCCAAAAGGGATGTCTGATGAATTAAGAAGTTACCTTTTATAGACTGAACTCAGGACCCCTCTAGAATCAAATGGTATCTTCTGAATGTTCTAACCACAAGCCACTTATATGTCAGTGAGGATGCCACATATAAAAGAGAATCTGGGATTTCATGACCATAAAACAAGAGTAATTGCTGACAAAAAACACATTTCCTTCAGTAAAGTACGGAAAAATCACATGGAAATAAGTCAAATGATTTTTATGAATTGGACCAGCTGAAATAAACTCAGGAAGACTTTTGTATACAATGTGTTCTTAGTGAAAACACACAGTTAGAACTTAAAGTAAACTGCCAAAGTGAGAGCCTACATACAGGAGTCACATAAGCTCTGTTCCATTTATGCAGCTGATTGCTCTGTTTATAATAATTTGTAAATAAAAAAAAAGCTTTGCTAGTATTTTATTGCAAAAACATTAACTTTTTCAGCATGTAAAATTTAGTATAGGGACAAAGTTAACACAAGGATATCGGGCTAGATTTCTGGTTTCACTTCAGCTATTTTGCACTGTGAGAGTGCTTTGAAGATTCTCAGTGTGTTGTGGATTCCTCCACTGGCGTACAGCCACCTAGCAGCTCCTATGCTCTCCCTTCCCAGCCTCTGACAAAGGGGATGTGACTGGGGTATGGCTAAGCCAACTAAGGATTCTACAACACAGTGGGAATCCTTAAGGAGCTGGGTAAACTAGCTTTAGAGATGCTTTGTACCAATGGAGTGGTGCAAAATAGCTGAACTGAAGCCAGGAATCTGGCTGGAATTGCTCCATGGGGCAGGAGTTACAAGTTAGAGCAGCCCTCAGTTACTTTAATGTGTGGTGGAGTCTAGGCGTGCACACACTGGCTTCAGGATCAAAGGATCACAAAGGTGGATTAAAGGCATCTATACCCCACAATCGAGTTTTGCAATAAGCTCTCTTCAGATGGATTGGCTGATCTATCCCATTATAAAGAACACTACTTGATAGAGTGAAATCAGATTGCAGTGACATTTGGCTTCACTTAAATTAGGAAAGAGGTATAAATCACATTAAGGTATATTTGTGTTTGATTAGATTAGGCAAAGGGCAAGTTTCCTTGATATTTTTTTTCAATTTATTTAGAGATCCCTAAAAGTGGAGTTGCTGTCAGACAGCCTCAGCCCTGTCGCTTGCATAACAATGAGACTTTTAGTTGACAGGCAGTGTTTTCATTTTGGAAGCTGCTTCTGGCCCCTCTAGCTTTTTGAATGATGTTTTCTTTACAGGGAAAGGGGAGGTTTTCTGTAAGGATGTGCACCTCATTCATGTATGTGATTGGTAAAGATTTCAAGTAAGATGCTGACAAGTATTTATGTTGACACTAGAAGCCTGAGTAATCAAGCCTTCTGGATATTCAAAGCTTCAAGTCCCTCCTCCTCCCACCCAATCCTCAGGTTTGTTTTTCAGTGAACTGATATTTGGTTTCCAAATGTTGTAACACCTTTCAAAAGGGGGTATTCTCAGTTGTCAGCGCTTCAGACCACATTATTCCAAATCAATGTACAACCATGTGTCATTTGTCATCCTATTGCCACAATTTCTTTTTTCTCTCTGAGCTGTCATTGTAACAACTTGTCACTATCCTTTTCATTAAATCTTTCCCACCGCCCTTGACCAGAACTGACCTTTAAAGACTGAACAATGTTTGTAGTCATGGGACACATCCCAGTACCCTTACGCTTTTACAGTTACAGCTACCGTAATAGGGTCCCAGGTCCATGACATTTTATTTTGTCATGTTCTATGTTGTATGTAATAATGTTCTTTAATTGAGTTTCTACTGTTATATACACACACACACACAACCAGGTAAATCCAGATGTGTGCGTGCGCGCACACAATGCTATTTTATTTTCAGAGATTCTAGTAGAATGCATGCTGCATGCACTCACATCCTTCACTAGCCTACATTCATAGATTTTAAGAACAGGAGGTCCCTGTTAGATCATGTACTCTGACCTGTATAACACAGGCCAGAGAATCTCACCCAGTTACTCATATATTGAGCCCAATAACTTGTTTGACTAAACTATGCTTTGCAGAATGGCAACCTTGATTTGAAGACATCAAGAGATGGAGAATCCACTCTCATTCTAAAAATTTGTGCCTTATTTCTATTTGAATTTTTCTGTTTCTAAGCCTAGCCATTGGTTCTTGCTATGTTTTTCTCTACTAGATTGAACAGCTTTTTGGTAGCTGGGATTTTCTCCCTGTGAAGGTACTTATACATTGTAATCAAGTCACCTCTTGATCTTTTTGATAAATTAAACAGATTGAGCTCCTTAAATCTCTCACTGGGAGATGCATTTTCTAGCTCTTAAATTATTTTTGTGGCTCTTCCTTGCACCCTCTTCAGTTTTTGAATGTCCTTTTACAAATTTGGACACCAGAACTGTATGTAGTATTGGTCTCATCAAAGCCATATACAGAGGTAAAAATCACCTCTCTGATTCTATTCATTAAGGCCTTATTTATACATCCAAGGATCACATTACCCTTTCTTGCCCCTATGACTTCTAAATCCCTGTCAGAATCACTGCTTTCCAGGGTACAACTCCCCATTTTGTAAGTATGGCCTGCATTCTTTTTTCCTACATGTCTGACCTTATATTTGGCCGTACCGTAACACGTTTCGTTTGAATGGACCCAGTTTATCAAGCAATCCAGATCGCTCTGTATGACAGCTCTGTCCTTAACATTATTTCCTTCAATGTCAGTCTGTGTCATCATCCTCTAATTTTATCAGCAAAGGTTTTATTTTTACTTCCAGATCATTGATAAAAATATTGAATAGTATCGGACCTAGAATTGATCCTTGTGAAACCCCACTAGAAACAAGACCATTTGATGATGATCCTTATTGACAACTACTTTTGGAGATCTGTCAGCTAGCCAGTTCTTGATCCATTTAATATGTGCTTTATTAATGTGGTGTAGTGCTATTTTTAAAATCAGAATATTGTACAGTTCTAAGTCAAATGCCTTACAAAAATCTAAGGGCTTGTCTATATGAACAATTAGTTCCTGGCAAGCTGGGATGTGAACCTACTGCACGTCAGTCACTTCGTTAATGCGCTTTGATCTAGTCCCATTTCAAAGAGGATTAGATCAAAGCACATTGAGGAGCTGTGAATGTGTGTCAACAGAGTCCACAGAGACCGTCCCTGGCAGGCTAGTGTGGGGTAGATACACACCCAGCTTGCTGCAAACTAAATGTTTGTATAGACAAGCCCTAAGTATATTACATCTAGGCGTTAACTTTATCAGCCAAATTTGTAATCTCACCAAATAAGTTAGTTTTTTCTAAAAAGACCTATTTTCCATAAAACCATGTTGACTGGCATTTAATTATATATCCATCCTTTAATTCTTTATTGATTTAATCAGCAGGCCCAGCATATGCTAATCAAAGTGGTTATTTCTAATAGATATTTATTGCTAATGGAATGGAAAGTAGATCATCATCCTCGTGAACCACTAGCAAGGGCATTTAGTCAACAAAAGTGACATACCATGACAAGACTTATGTTGTATTTCCATTTATTGTCATTTAAAATGTTATCGAATTATTTTGTTGGCTACATTTAACACTTTTTGCATGATTTCCCATGACACACCCGGGGTATTCTTCTGTAAGCAGCTGCCTTGGGGGTAAAGTCACAGTTTTGGGGAACCCTGCTCTTACACTCAGATAACACACACAATCATTCACAAAATATATCTGCTATTTTATGACCCTGATCTTGTTAATCAGTTTTATCAGCAAAACATTTTCTCTCAGAGAGGTGGTTAACATTTCTAGGAAACAGCTCATAAAACTTCTGGAAAGTATTGCTCAATTCTCCATCTTTTAACATAGACATAGTACAAATCATACAAAGAACATAGGAGATAAGAAACTAACTGCACAGTCTTCCAAGAAAGTCAGCTGACGAAATGTGAGAACATAGTGGCAGAAGAATCTAACAATGGAATTCAAGATGTACAGTTCTGCAATAACCCTTTCTGTCCCTGTCCCAATGAAATGGGTGGGTGACAGGAAATAGTGACGCTGAAATTCACTGGAGTAGAAAATGTCTTTTGTTATTTACTATTCTTATAATGTTGATTTTGTTGTGCTAATTTTTAAAACATTTACATGTTGGTGAGGGCCAGATCAACAGCTGGTGTAAATCAGCACAGCTCATTGAAGACCTATGCCAATTTACAGCAGGTGAGCATCTGGGCCAGAATATTTTATATGCTTCCTTGGCTCAGATTTGTCATGGCTAAGTGGTTCTGTAGTCTGTTATTTGACAAGGGCAGGGGTGAACCTCTGTGGAGTTGAAAACTTATTTTATTATTGTTATTTATTAGTAGTATTATGGTAGGACCTACAAACCTTAGGCCATCATATTAAAATAAACAAGAACTTTTCCTGGGCCTAAAAAGGGGGTTGTGGAGTTGTACCTCGGTGAAATTTGTCAATCTTTTTTTAAAGCATACACCATTCATACTTTAAAAGTATTTACTGTACAAAACCCATCCTCAGGGAAGATACCAGCTGTAGCAGTTGAAAAAAAAAATAGAACTACCACACTGAAAGAGCTGAACTGTCTCATGAGTTTAAGAAATTAGATAGACCAAGCAGGTGATAAGAAGATACACATTTTATGCAAAATAGCTCCTGAAATTAACCTTTACAAAAATGGAGGAGAACAACTATTGTCACCTATGTCAGTGTTACTGTTGTGCCCTGTTGTCAGTGTTAATGTTGTGTTTAGTACGTACTCATGAATGTATATACGATATGCAAATGTGTGCAAAAAGAAGACAGCGCTAAATTTCTCTTGCTAAGACAGGAAGGCAGCTCAAAGGTGTGGCCTAGGAATCCTGCCATTGAAGGGAAGGATTCTGTAGAGCAAATCAGTGCTACATGTTATACAAAACTTTTTGATCCTCTTCTCAGCAGGGGCAGTGCATGCACTGTAGGCATGTGGGGTGCATTCAGTTGTCAGCCCTGCAAGTTTCTGAACACCTATAACAAATCTCTCCAGATCTCTGGCAGGAACCTGCCTCATGCCACAGTGTGGTGAGAAAGAGCTACCATGCTCCTTTGCCCTGCTTACACATCAACTCACCCTATGACAGGGCTTATTATCTCAAAGGTACATCCTGGAAATGTTAAACTTCTCATATGCAATGAGAATCTTTTGGGAGTTTCGTTTGCTTCCTCACACCTGCAGTCCTGTAAGAGAAATATAGGGATGGATTTTCAGAGGTTCTCATCTCTTACTGCTCCCACTGAAATCCACTAGAGTTGTGGATGCTCAGTGCTTCTGAAATGAGGCCAGAAGTGTCTGAAGTTGGCCACCTAATAACAGAACCACTCAAAATTAGTGGACACTTAAAATGGTTGGTTTATGTCTACAAGCAAACAGCATACCTATCAGCCCAAAGGTAACCCTGATACAGGGAATGTCATTTCTCACAGGCAGGTTGGTAAGGTAAAATATCCTTCTAATCTCCTAAAAGGTTCCAGGGAAACAGGTTTAGGACTATGTATTTTCAGATCGGTGGGATAAAGCCCCAAGCACCCCTGTATATTATCCTCTATGTTTTCAAGATCCAGAGTGTACACAGGTATATCAGCCAAATGGAATGACAAACAGGCATTAACAAATAGGGATATTCTCTGATTGACACAATAATATATTTGCCACAGGAGACATTTCAGAAAGGGAATGATCAAAGTGTTAAACAATAAAGCATTGTAGGTGTTTGTCCGGCTTTATTATATGTATTTCAAATAACAAAGTATGTAACTGATGATCACAACACTCCATGTAGGTGAATCTGCAAGCATTGTGCCGTAATAAAATTCATTGTTACATGCTGTGTGTTATGGGATCTTCTGTATATTGTACAGTATTTAAACAGAAATGGTATATAAGGAAAGGGCAAATGCATTAACTAAGATTGACAGTTTTCAGTACATGACTAATTTATGTGTTCAAAGTTGTTTACTTCAGAAGAAATTTATCGACATAGGCCCAAATCCAGCAAAGCACTTAAGCACATGCTTATTTTTAAGCACCCGTCACATATGCTTGCTGGGTTAGGGCTCACAAACATGAAATCCACAAATCACTTCCGACAGTGTACAAAGAATTTAATCTTGATATACATTAATATGAAAAGGAAGGAAGTCTAAATGTTATCTCAAGGAAGAACAACAAAGACAATACTACACATAATATCCAAAAAAGCTTGACCAAAAATAGAATCTGAAGATGAATCATCAAATACAGATATATTATCTTCATTCAGTCTGAATAATATAACACCGACATCTTAAACACCACCAAAGATAATATCTAACAAGCCTAATGAAGCAGAAAGAGAATACGAAAGTGATTCATTGGAAACCTCTACAATATCTCCATTCAGTGGTTTGGGTGATTCGTTTTTTGGTAGCAATTGGGTAACTAAAAGCAGCATAATCTGAAAGTTAAACTAGATATAATTTGGCTTGGTTGAAGGAGATTTTGCAACACTGGGAAAATACGCATGTTTATTACAAAATTTAAATCTTCTATCTCCAAGTTTCTCTCATAACATTTTCTTTATGAAGTAGAGATGCAAAGGTAATGCTAAAAGTTGAACAGAGCTGATAAGAATTGTATGAAACTGTGAAGAAGCAAAATGAAGGGCCTGAGAAAAGATTGAAAAAAAAATGCTGAAATATTATAGAATATGTAAAGGTGGTTCAAATTTGACCTGCTTTTTCCTAAGACTTAAGAAAAGTTATTAAAGGGTCAGTTTCTACCACCCTTTGTCAAATGGATTAGCACTGTACTATAGTCCCAGTCCTTTAAATGACTCCAAACGAGCTGGCCTTTGTCCCAGTACAGCCTCCTACCAGAGCCATTAGACCTTTACATGGCTACAGAGCTCTCTGCAGACCTGAGGGCCTTAGTGACTAATCCCTTCCATGGCAGTACTCATATGGTGACATACTGCTGAATATGAGCAAGGGCAGCAGAACCAGGGCCTAAGTGAGTCAGGGCCATGAACATTTTCTGGCAGGCCTAATATCCCAACATTGCATGATTGAATAATGTTTCTCCAGACTTTCTATTTTAGGGTGGCCTCAAACAGTCTCTTTGTAAGAATTCTAGTAAGAGATTTTTCATTTTCACCATCATATAGCAAATATTTGTCTTACCATCCATTCTTCCGAAACATCAATTTTAATTGTTATTAAAGCTTACTTTAGCTCATATAAGTCTCTGTGCTCAGTTCCCATTAGTAAAATGGGATAATAATACTTTCCTATTTCACAGGGGCATTGTGTTGATAAATATGTTAGAGTTTGTGAGCGACTAATATAAGAGCTATATAGGTTTCAGAGTAACAGCCGTGTTAGTCTGTATTCGCAAAAAGAAAAGGAGTACTCGTGGCACCTTAGAGACTAACCAATTTATTTGAGCATAAGCTTTCGTGAGCTACAGCTCACTTCATCGGATGCATACTGTGGAAACTGCAGAAGACATTATATACAATATATATATTATATGGTGTATATAATGTCTTCTGCAGTTTCCACAGTATGCATCCGATGAAGTGAGCTATAGCTCACGAAAGCTTATGCTCAAATAAATTGGTTAGTCTCTAAGGTGCCACGAGTACTCCTTTTCTTAGAGCTATATAGGAGCTAGGTGGTGTTATAAGCAAGTATGACTCAAGGGCCTGAAATGGAGACAGTATTGCCTCAGGTAGGTTGTGAGAAATCTTTAGCAAGGATGAAGCAGATAGGTTTTTGTTTGTTTGTTTTTTTCACAAAACAGTAGCACTGCAAATAGCAAATGCAAATGGGGGATTAGGGAGAGGTAGGAGGCAGACCAATTAGCTCCACTTAGTGTTCTCCTCCTTTAGAAATCTTAGAAGTAAAATATTTGACTGTATCTGACTGTTTTTATATATTGATGAGTTCTCTGAAAATAGTAGAAAAGAAATACGGCATAAAAGCATTGTCCTGCAGAAGCTCACGAATGCTCCAAACTCTCACAATATTTGGTGTTATTTTGAAATCCCTAGCTCCTAGGGTCATGCGATTACTTGAGAATCTCAACTTACATTTAAATCAAAGGAAGTTTCTAGCCCTCATGGTTGTACAGAGAAGCTTGAAAATTCGACCCCCTAATGGCTCAAAACCAAGAAGGCAAATAAAAAGGTACTTTATTTTTTAAAAAAATCTCATGCTTTTTTAGCCAATATTACAGGCTTTTTGGTGGTGGGATGTGGGGGGGGGAGGGCTGACTCATGATTTTTGAATATGTAGGGTAGCAATATTGAATGTCTAAAGAATACTTTGCTGTACACCAGCAGCATTTATCCATTTATAATCACACAGCTAATTGGGTGGCCCAATCATTGCTGACAAAAATAAAATGAAAATAATTGTGACACCAAAGGTCTAAACATAGAGCTTTGAGGCGAGGAAGGTCAAAATCTCTTTCACTCTCTTCCTTGAAGGGCAGCAGTGCTCAATTTGTGTCAGGGTTTGCTAGGATTGAGCCCTGGCACCTCAAGGCTTGGTCGTTCATTGAGCCCAGGGCCTCTGGGCTTGCTGTGTCAGTTATGGAAGTTGCTTGTGCCACGGAATCTAAGCGCTTGAGCCTCAGCACCTCTTTCATTACAAATTAAGCACTGAAGGGCAGGGTAATGGCAGGCCATTGCTAGAGCAGTTGCTTAAGGATTCCAGAAGGTTCATTTCAAGACCCAGCCAGGCAAATTGCTCACACTACTGATCTGTCAGGTGAACCCGATAGCTAGGCATTGGTGGAGATAAATGATAGCATGCTATGCTGTGAACTGTCTCACAGAAGGATAAAAATCCATTTCACTTACAGCTTGTGTAGAATTAATACAATTATCCCCATTGGTGTTTTACTTCTAAAAGTGACAAACGATATTCAAAGTGACATTAAAAATTTAGCTTCTCAATCCCACCCACCCACTTAGCTGCTGCCTAATCCTGCAGCTATTTAAATTCACAAGGTACCTAAATTTTTCCCAGTGGTCATGCCCAAAGCTGCCTAAATTCGGATACCACCAAACTGCTCTGAACCTAAATGCTTGTGGTATCTTCAGACTAGGCATTCCACTTTCTATCTTGCCTGATGCTGTAGGTGTTCTCAGAGGCTGCCTAAAAGCATGCCTCCTGGATCAGGCCTTGCCCAAAATGGAGGATGGTACCATTCCTTTATCCTACTGGTTTGAACACTAACCTAGCATATAGGAAACACTGGTTTGAGTCCCTACTCTGCCTGATTAAAGCGGTGACTTGAAGCCAGGTCTCCCATTTCCCAGCTAAGTACCTCAAACACAAGGCTATGTGGTATTCTGAGGTGAGGTCCTCTCAATCTCTCCTGTAGAAGCTGCTCTATTTTGTATACTTAAATATTCACTGGGCCAGTAAGAGAGAGTGAATGGCTCTCTAGTCTAGCGTTTAGTGCATTCATCTGGGATCCCATTCTTAGGCCTCTAACTCTCAGCATGCATTGTATAAGGAGTCTGTGCACCTAACTCAGGTCTGAGGGTTGGACTGGACATCGAGGTGTCTAAAGTTAGGTGTTACAATGCTGAAGTTCATTCCCTTTGTGAGTCTAGCCCCGCATGATTTGAGTTAAAGGAAGGAATAGAAATTACAGCAGCTAAAATAGCCCTGGGTGTGGGGAAGGGCTGGCAACAGATGTCGCTTCCAGGCTGGATCCAAGCTGTAGGTGGAGTTAATTGGCAGAAGGGCACTAGGGTCTGGATCCACAAAAGGACTTAGGCATTGCAATACTCAGCATCACAGCACTGAACTATTAGGTGCTAGAAAATCATAGGAACAACACTGTGATCCACAAAGTCTGAGTAAGGCACTTGCACAATGAATGGAGAGAGGTAGGTGCCTTAGAATGGGATCCACGAATGCCAACATGCTTGTTGGGGTGTTGTCTAAGCTAGCCAATGAGAGGAGTGTCTCATAAGACCCAACCCTTCTCAGGCCTGGGTGCCTAAGTCTGGGCTTTAGGGAGGTGCCGTTGAGTGATCCACAAATGGGAACCTGCCTCTTGACATCAGGTCGCTTAGACACCTATGATGTTTTTTGCAGGAATGAATTAGGCTCCTGCCTCACTCCACACAAAGTGTCCAGAGGAGTCAGTGCCCATCTTTTAACTTTTATCCCAATGGTTAGCACACTCTCCTAGGATGTAGAAGGATCCACCTTCAGTTCCCCATGTCTCTGCTTGAGGGGGAGAAAGAGGGTTCCTGTTCAAATCCTACCTCTTAATAGTGTGCTCCACTGCTTTGAGCAGGGGGTTGGACTAGATGACCTCCTGAGGTCCCTTCCACCCCTGATATTCTATGATTCTAAGGGCTAGTCTGAGAGGGGGCTTCCTCACTCTCTCCTGTTAAAGCTGCTCCACTGTGGATAAATAATGAAAGAGTGATTAGAGCAGGGGGACCAATCCATCAGGCTACAGAGCAATTCATTCATTTGTTCTCTCTCTCTCTCTCTCTCTGGCCCAATGATTGAGCCACCATGGAGAAATACTTAAATAGTCATTGGGCCAGGAGAACAAGTATGCAAATGACTCTGTATCCTTGTGGTTAGGGTGCCTCCGTGGGAAGTGGGAGACCCAGGAGCCAGTTCCACTGCTCTCATTGCTCTTTTCTTAGTTAGCCACAGTGGAGCAGCTTCAACTGTAGAGACTGGGGAAGCCCCACACTACGTTAGGCACAGTGGTTAGGTGCCTAAATACCTTTTTTGGATTAGGGTGTAGTTTTGAAGCTCCCAGGCTTGAGAAGATGCACTGATTTGGTAGGCTTGCTCTGGTAGTGGGATATAACAAAGCAGCTTTCATTTGGGTCTTTAGTCCCAGTTGGTGCATGCTATTTTAATAAATGAAGTTCTGCGTAATCATTATCAGCATCTTGGATAAATTACAAGTTAAATCCATGCCCTGCTTTGCAGCTGAAAACATCATGCAAGCAACATGTGTACATTGTGTAAGGCAGTGGTTTCCAAGCCTTTTCAAGCTGGGCTCACCTCTGCTAATGCAAACTATGGGGGGTTGAAAATTAAAAGCACGAAAAAACATTTTTAGCCTACCCTGCTACACCAAACATGGCAATAACATGATCTTAAATTTATATTAAAAGTTATAAAAGCCAGTGGTGGCTGGTGAACTTTGGGGCAGGTGTATGGTGTTCCCACCCCGCAACCCCTTCCCATTGCCACAATCTCTCCCTTCCTCTCCCCTCCCCAATACTCCATGCTGACTGGCCAGGATATCTCCCCTCCTATGGCCAAGCAGGGAGGTCCTCCGTCATTCTACCCCTGGAAGTGGATCAAGTCAGGACAGCCCTGGTCCAGACTCAGGCCAGCAGCAGGGGCTACTCACCATGCTGTAGGAGCACCAGGGAGAAGAGGCTCCCAGGCAGGACAGAGCTGCCCTGTCTCTGGAATGCAGTACTTCCTTTTGGGTCAGCCCAGGGTTAGCCTGAAAGAGAGGTGTGGGCAGTGAAGAACAACTCCTCTGACACCTCCTCCAGTATTTTGGTGCCTCTGCTACTGTTGCTGCTGGTCCAAGTCTTCGGCACCAGCCAGAGCTGATTGTGGGATGCTGGATTCACTGCCCAAGCCACAGGTGCTCTAACTGCCCTGTGGAAACCTGCTGGCCCGCTCTCTAGCAGTTTGAGCGCTGTACAGTCAACACAGCCTGTGGCTTGGGTGGTGAATCCACTGCCCAACACCCAACTCAAGCTTACCATGGCTTGCCTTCCACCAGACTTTCCCCTCCCACCCCGCTTTTTCTCATGAACCCACTCCCACCCCCAGTACCCTTTCATGACACCCGAGGATTCAAAACCCACAGTTTGGAAAATGCTGGCATAAAGGTTAAAATACCATTAAAGCCCTGATGTTGCTCATTTAAGGGTTGTTTTTTTGCTCAGTGACTCCTCCAGGACTAGTGTTCCAAGGGGGCCTAAGGAATGGAATTCTTCCTTGCTGAGCTGATGCAAGGCCAGCTATTTTGTATCTGTGGGTTGGCAAACTCAGACAAAGTCAAACAGGCCAACTACATGCAACATATGCTAGCCATGCAATGTCATAGTCTCTTTATTTTTCTCAGCATGCAAACAGTTCCATTTATCTGTTCTGCAGAACTGCTGCTTAGCCAGTCGGTCCCCAGCCTGTAGCACTGATTGGGATTCTTTCTTCCTAAGTGCAGGACTCTGCATTTGTCCTTGTTGAACCTCATCAGATTTTTTTGGCCCAATCCTCCAATTTGTCTCGGTCACTCTGGACCCTATCCCTACCCTCCAGCATATCTATCTCTCTCCCCATTTTAGTGTGATCTGCAGACTTGCTGAGGGTGCAATTAATCCCATCATCCAGATCATTGATAAAGATGTTGAACAAAACTGGTCCCAGGACCGACCCCTGGGGCACTCCACTTGATATCGGCTGCCAACTAGACATCAAGCTGGTATAGATATAGTTCGTGCTTTCCTTATTTATATCCAGGTCATGCTAATGAGGTAATTGCACTTTAATTGATCCCAATGGATTTTCTCATTGTTGGGCTATCTCCATCATCCAATCTCCAACCACCTGATCTAGAGGCAGTTGCCTCTGCTCCTGGCAGTTGAGACAAGAGCTTGGTTTGGGAGCAGAGCCTTCTCCTCCTCTTCCTGCAGGGGAAAATTTTAATTTCTATACACTCCCCCCCTCTTGCTGGGTTTCAGAGCCCATGCCCCCACCTGTGCAGGACCTTTTACACTGTTATTTTTAGCCTGTAGCTTGAGCCCCATGAGCCTCAGTCATTAACCCGGGCTGTGAGACTCTGCAGCAGGTTTCTTTTTTTGCTGTGTAGACATACCCCTTCTGCCTTCATTCATGATAGAGGGATCGTAGGTGCCCAACCCAGGGTTTTGTGGATTGCAGTGTTGTGCCAGTGATTTTCTAGGTTCCTAAAAATTAAGCACCATGATGCTCAGTGTTGCAGCACCTACATCCCTTGGTGGTTCCCTTCCTTTTTGATATCCTTTTTTAATTGATATTAATGGAAGTTAGGGGTCTACATACCTTTGTGGATCTGGGCCTTAAGTTATAAAGTGCTCTCCATGAATGGACTCTGGGATTTAACCAATTTAAATTAAAATGCAATTTATAACAATATAAAAATGTCAAATGATGTGGCATTATATATTTGGAGGCGGACCCATACAGAGGCTGGCAAAAATTCAAGTCCCGGTTGTGCAAAGGCTTAGAGACAGGTTTAACTTTAAGCAGCTGAGTAGTCCATTTGAAGTTGCATTCTGAAGAAACCCTGAGTATAAGTTTTGCCATGTTAGATCTCATTTGCTTGGTTGACTAACATGACCTGGTGTAATTAAAGTTGAGTGTATAGTCAAACTTAGACTTATAAATACCAAGAGATCTTGTTGGGCACCCGAAAAACAGAGGCACCCAGAATTAATGGGCTCTTCTGAAAATTGAGGCCTATATCTTCATAGGGTATCCAGTGATCTTTGTCAACAGCAATCTCCTACCCTGTTCAGAGGCTACTGCTATTCCATTCCATTTCAGGTGCCTTCTGGCTTATGAGAAGGCTGCCATCCAGCCCCCTGTACTGCACTGGCCTGTTGACAATAGCAGGATGACCTAAGGTACACTAGCCAGTTCATATCCCAAGGAGATCTGTGAGAGAAGGGCTATTTACTTCATGTTCTAGTGTTCCAAGGGGGCTCGGTTTTAAAGAGACTTGGGCTTTGGTTTTGCCCATTGAGATGCTAAGCATATTCCTATAGCTGTGCACAAGGCTCTTTCTCATCTATGGCACTGTGAATATAGAAATGATTCTTAAATCTGACTTCAGTGAAAGGTAAAATAAACTTTAAAAATTTCTAATGCCAAAATATTAACATAGTCTGTATGGTCATACATGATAAAGAGACAATATCTTTTGCAAATCAGCTGATGGTAAAGGAGGAATAGTCTTGGCACTTGTATGTGGTTTTATATTTTGAAGAGCCACACCAATGTTAATTAGCTAATCCTCACAATAGTCCTTTGAGATAAGTAAGTACAAACTGTTGGGCAAAATTTTGCCCACAGTTACACCTGAACAAACCCACTGAAGTGCTGCACAGGTGTAACTGAAGGCAGAACTGGGCTCATTTTCTGCATTTTATGAATGGGGAAACTGAGGTAGAGACAAAGCCACAGAGCAAGTTAATGATAGGGCCAGGATTGGAATGCTGGTTTTCCTCATCCATGAAGCCATGTTACCTATAAATCTATCAACAGATGCCAGCTTTTGTGATATTTATTAAATCTCATCCTTTTAAGTGTGCTTTGTTCAAACCATTCACGACAGCAGGGAAAGTTGGGATCTCTCATAATTTTTCCCCTTACTAAAAAATGGACAGCTTCTCCTATTTTTTTTAAAGGGACTTTCTTTGCCTGGGAATTAAAGAAGACTATCGGAAAATTAAATTAAATTGTCCTTGATTATGCATGAAGTGGTGGAAATATATCCTGATAATAATACATCTTATCTATCTCAAGATACTCTTCCAGAAATGCAGCACAAGACTTTACTGCTTCCCAGTTGCAATTAAACAGTTACCAGTAGAAAATGACAGAAAATGTAGAGCTGCTAATAAATAAAAAAACCATGATTACAGTTTCCATTTGCAGTATTACAGCATGCTCCCAGGCGATCTTCCAGGAAGAAAAACAGAGCTGCTAAACCACTGTAATATAGTATAAATATTGCAGTGTCCATTAATTGATTCTAAAACACATCCACATTACAACATGAGCTGTAAAATATGGGCCTAATCTCATTGAACTGATGTTTCCTCAATTTTGTAGTCTCATCAGTCCTTTATGGGATGCTGTCTAAACTGTGTTTATGAGCATAATATATATAGTTATTGTACTAAACAGGGACACTATGAACCATATTTGGGTTTTAATTTGTTCCCATATTTTAAAGACTTAAGGTAAAATCCTGGCCCCATTGACTTCTGTAGGGCCAGGATTTCACCTTTAGTTTCAACATTTACATTTTGGAGGCCTGACTTATGATTTTTGAATTCTTGGACTTGGCAATACTGATTCTTCCACTTTAGGGGCTGCTGGAAGGCTAACTTAATTGCCGTTGGTGAGGTGCTCAGATATTATGCTGATGGGGCTGACAGAGACCCTTTAAGGAAGAGGGTCTCAGAGCTCCTGTGACTGAGTAGGGGCACTCTGGTTAGGAATGGGGTAGCATCTGGATTCAGGAGATAATGAAGCTTGGGAATCAGGAAGGAGGCCAAACTGAGACACCTGGAGCTGGAGGTAGGCTTCCAGGGAGGGGCTTAAAAGGAAGAGCCCTACTTAGTTAGAGCAAAGCTGTGTAAAGTGGAAAGTTCTATAGCACCTTCCTAGGATGGGGGGGGGGGGGGAGAGATAGGTCTGATTAGCAGGAAGTGGAAATGCTGGATCCAGAGGAAGGCCTGTAGGAGTACCCTTATGATCCCTGTCCTGAGTAAGTGGCAGGGAGCTGGCAGGAATACAGGAGGCCTCTGAGACTCTTATTAAGCCTAGGGTAGGTGGCTGGCCATTGTTTATGCTGTTGCTTCTTTTGAGTTGTTAAGTCTATTACGGGACTGTGGAGGGAAGCTTGAGAGTGCTCCAATCTGAAGGAAGATTGAGACTGATGGAGAAGCTGCACTCGCAGAAGGTGGTGGAGCTAGAACCTTTTGAGTTATGGTATTTAACTCTTGTGATTTGAAGTGTTCATATTAATAAGTATCTCTGTGCTATGGATGTTATTAGCCTATGAGAGTGTTGGAGAAATATTCGTGAGGAGCCCTGAGAAGGGGAACTGGAGGTGGGCTACATTATAGGGCCACTCTATGCATGAGGTGTGTTCCAAAATGGTGATGGTAGGCCAGAGACCATGTAAATACCTAGGTTTTTACAAATAAAAAAACCTACCTCACTGAGTCATATGCTATATTTCTTTATGAAGGTTTAGGAAACAGGCCAAAGCCTGTGCATATGGTTCTAGCCTGACATCCTGAAGAAAAGTCACTAGTGTGAGCACTCTGGATCAGGGGCCAGATACTCAAGAGCTCAGCACCCACTTCCCATTTTGGGCATTCAAATTACATATCTGTTCCCAAACAGAGTACTCTGAGGCATGGAAAGACTTTTCTCTAGGCCTTCTATTATGTAAATCAGAGAGGAGCATTATTGGGACTGGCCAAGGGGTTAGGAGTATGGTGTTATGTCAATATACCCTCTCCATGTGCTGGCATTGGATAAATGATTGCTAATATTAACAAGAGCAGGATGTACAGGGGATGGGGAAGAGGTGATGGCCAGGCATGGGGATGTTAAAAGCCAGAACAAAGATACAGGTTCATACTGCTCTTGCAGTATATAGGTTTCCTTATGGAGGTGCTTATACCACTTCCTCCTCCTATGCCCTTGCAAAAAAACCCAAACAATTTATGGTACTGTGGTAGCACTTAGAAGCTTATCGTAGCAGGGCTCCATTCTGCTAAGCACTCTACAAACAAATAATAGAAAGACAAACCCTGCCCCCCAAAGCTTACAGCGTTTTGTAATTATTTTATGTAACAGTTTAAACCCTTCAATTTCAGCAGCCGGACAAATTGTTCTAGTAAGCACTCCCTTTAACACTTGGCCATTAATAAAAATAAAGGGGGACATCTTGGCTCATTTAAAGTTAATGGCAAAACTCCCACTGATTTCAGTGGGGATAGGATTTTGCTGTTTAAGAACATGCTTCTTAAACGTCTGTGTTTTCAGATAACCTTCAAAAAGAGAGAGCCAAACATTGGCATGTGGGGAAGTGGGGAAGAAGAAAAATGTTCAATGCTGAAACTAGGCTTCTGTAGCCCAAATACAAGCCCTACTTGCTTTAAACTGTTTCACTATAATACCATTGTTTCATGTTCTCTATGTATATAAATCTCCCCACTGTATTTTTCACTGAATGCATCTGATTAAGTGAGCTGTAGCTCACGAAAGCTTATGCTCCAATAAATTTGTTAGTCTCTGAGGTGCCACAAGTACTCCTGTTCTTTTTGCGAATACAGACTAACACGGCTGCTACTCTGAAATCTGTTGATAACTGAAACTCTTGTAAACAGGAGAAGGGCTCGAATAAATAACATATTCATTCACAACTGTTTTTTCCAATCACTGAGCCGAAAAACCTGAGGTGACAACCCAAATAGCAAACAGTTGAAACAATAGTAATCTACAAGATGAAATGTGCTCACATAAAAATGTGTTAAATAATTCTGAACACTGAACAAATGTGTAATTCACGACCTATCTGCTGATAAGTCTCTAACAGAAAAGGATTCTGTTTTGAATAAATTGCTTACTGAAAATACCTCTGCGCTGGATCTGGACAGGCTAACATCCAAACCTATTTGTTCTAGAAATAGTTGTATATCTTGTGGTGATAGTCTCTTGCATGATATTTGAGTAGGGCTGCTGCCTGTCCCTGCTGAACCCAGAGAGTGCAGAGACCTATGAAGTTTTAAAAATGAAAGCTGAAAACATTTTCAAACCTCAAAAATTAAGGTTTGGTTCAAGTTTTGTGCTAATCTTATTTTATCCAAACATGTTCACACATTGCTAATACACAATAAAGATAGTTTCTGCACTGTACTTTAAAGTTTTTACTGGGTTTTTATTGCTGCCAATGTAAATATATAGGGCTGCATTCTTTAATCCACTATGGCCACTCTATATCACTGAAGTATCTTAAAGTGGCCTTAAAGCTTCTGTTGAGAGCCAATAGAGAATTTCTCTTGTGTGTTTTGCCAGAACCACCTGCTTCCCCACCCCACGGTGTAAGCATAAGGAGTGAGATATGTTGGGGGTGTTCTAGAACTGGGGTGTGAGTGGGACAGGGACGCGAGGGGATGTGGTGTGGAACTAAGTTAAATCCTCTAGGGAACCTTATGACAGGGCTACACAGGGGCATCCCTCACCTATGCTATTAACTTGAACCAGGCTCAGGCAGCCCTGAATGAGGGACCAAAAACAGATCTCAGCACTGCTATGCTCTCCTGTGTTTGAGCAATCAGGGCCATAATACTATGCTAAGCTACCATTTCTCTCTCAAACTTCCACCTGTTCAAAGGAAAAAAATGTTAATGTATCCAGTAGCTCTAACTGTATAGAGATTTGTTCCACTGTACAGTTTTACTCTTTCTAATCATTGTTTTTATGAGCCTGTGACCTCTGTAGCTGCTCTGACTGGAAACTAGCTTTGTGTGCTATTGAACACTTCAATGTGAATGTTCTGTTTATTCTGAAAATTGCATTTACTCAGCCATAAATACAATGCTTTTGCTGAAATTCGAGAGAACGCCATACACCTAAAATATTTCTAAAGGAAATAATTAGACAGCCAGGCAAAAATATTGGGTTTTTTTCTGCCTTGCACCACTATTTTGAAAGCCCCAGGCCCAGCTCCTCAGAGGTATTTAGGCACCTAACTCTTATTGAGCAAGTCCCTTCCTCAGAATATTTTGGGATTTTAAAAAATTGTTTACATTTGACTCCTACAGCAAGTAACATGACAGGTAATTGGGCCATGAGTGGGGCTCCTAGGCAGCCTGATGATGTGCAGAGAACCAGCATGCACTGTGCTGCACATCACAAAGATTCAATCACATCTGTGAGAACAAGGCAGAGTTTTGTAAAATACATTAAATGTAGCCCAGGTCAGCTCCCAGACAGAAGCTAACTCACACAGTTGGTGCATCTTAGCAGATGGCCAGGAAGATGGAAGGAGGGATGTTAATCACCTGTTAACAAATTGAGTAGGTTGGCTTGTTTTCTGAACGAGGTGCCTGGAGAAAATTCATGCTTTAGAAGGCTTACGAAATGGGCGGCTTCATAAAACTAGTATTAGAGCTCTGCACTGCCTTGCAGGAGGCCTGAGTTTGCTTCCTCATCATTTACATTTGCTACCTGGATGGCTGTTTTCTGTTCCCTGCCTCCTCTCTTTTCCCCATTCATTTTCTCCCCTACAGATCAATCCATTTCTCCCTTCTGCCCTTACTTTTCCTTTCTGACCTCTCTCCCTTGCCTTTCATTCTCTGACTCCTGCTTCCCCAACACACACACCATATGCCTACTAAGCCTTTCCTGAACTACTCTACACACTGCACTCTGATCTGCCCCTGAGGCTGATGTGGGAGTATGCTGGGGAAGAAGGAGCAGCCTGGCCTGCCTGCTTCAGAAGGGGAGGGGGAGCTGCCATGGGCATGGATGAGTGAAGCAACAGAGATGGCTCAGGAGTGAGCTGCTCTCCAGTTCAATCTGCTTACAAAGATCAAAAGGTTACTTTATTCCAGGAGCTCTGCAGTGTTGTTAGTAGCTGAGGAGAGGGTCCAGTCTGTATTTTCCAAGCCTGTTGAATCTTAGAACTGCCCAGCTTTTGTTAAGCATACTTTATGCCACTTGGTCTCCTGTTTGCTTAACTTATTAGTGGACTCCCTTTGTGACATTGCACTCCATATGCTTTATGAAAATATGCTTATGAATGTGAATATAATGTAACTGGAATATGCTTTATGCAAAAGGTCTCTTGTAAGGTATCATTACAAAGCTTATAGTTTACTGAGTGTGGTCATCCTGTTTGTATGCATGTATCATTCTTGTATCTGAAGATAGAAATATGAAATATAACTCTGAGGTCCTATTGTAATTATGCAAAGTATGGGCCATTAATGATGGTTTAGAATCTTGATGGCTCCCATTGAGTAGGACAATTGGTTGTAAATGGTTTATTTACCTGCAAGCCTGCCTGTGTACATGTGGGCCAGCCTGTGGGTAACGAAGATTGAGGTCTCACAGGGACATGTGACCATGTCACCTGATAATGAAATTCATCTTAAATCTGGTACTTTACCATTTAGATGAGGGGTGGGGACCAAGAGAGACAAAAGATTCCTGCCTTGTGCCAAAACTATAAAATGGCGTGGAGCAGGACAGAGAGGGCTTCCAGTCATGAGAGAGCCCCTGCTTACCACCTAAGATGGCTGCTGAAACTCACAAGGACTGTACCAGAGGAAAGGATTGGGCCCAGACTAGGAAGGAGTCTAGTCTGTGAAAGAGGCTTATTGGAACATCTCTAAGGGCGAGATATTATCTGTAATCAGTTTCTTAATGTATTAGGCTTAGACTTGTGTGTTTTTGCTTTATTTTGCTTGGTGACCTACTTTGTTCTGTCTGTTATTACTTGAAACCACTTAAATCCTACTTCTTATACTTAATAAAATCACTTTTGTTTATTAATGAACCCAGAGTAAGTGATTGATTAATACCTGGGGGAGAAAACAGCTGTGCATATCTCTCCATCAGTGTTACAGAGGGCGGACAACCCTGTATAAATATTAAACAGAGTAAAACAGAATTCTTTGGGGTTTGGATTCCATTGGGACCTGGGTGTCTGGGTGCTGGAGAGGTAACCTGCTTAGCTGTTTTCAGTTAAGTCTGCAGCTTTGGGGGCATGGACCAGATCTGGGTCTGTGTTGCAGCAGGCTAGCATGTCTGGCTCAACAAGGCAGGGATATGGAGTCCCAAGCTGGCAGGGGAAATGGGCTCAGAGATCATTCCAGCACATCAGGTGACAGTCCCAAGGGAGTCTCTGTGACCAAACCTGTCACACCCTCCACCTCCATTTCAAGGCTGGACTCAACAGCTTGGTCAACACTAGAATTTTTCTCACCATTCTGCTCGTGCCAGACAAACACAGTGGGGAAAATGCCAGTGTAGGTGCCCTTGGAGTATGTGAGTATTTCTTGTGCGTTACTTCAGTGGAAACTCCTACCTGGAACCTCATAGTCAGTGCTAGCAGCAACTAGAGCAACAGCTCACCCAAGTGAGCCAAGGTAATGAAATTTTGCTAAACTTATCTTTGCTGGAAGTTGCTCTTTTCACATCAATCAATATATGAAGAGAGGCCATTGCAAAGGAGTGTTTTCTCTCAATATCCCCTGGATGTTTGAGGAACCTCACTTCCTCTTGGAGTTCTTAGTGCCTGGATGACTCAAGTCCTGTTTTTGTTCACTTCTCAAACAGGTACCATTTTCGCTCTGCTGAAGATATTTTTTATTAACACGAGTCACTAACAAATGTAAACAGGTACAGAGTTATAACTACAGGCTCAGCTGTGATTATTTTGAACTTAGGTTCCATTGACAACAGGAAAGTAACTAATTTCTGGAGAGACTTAACACTAACTTCAACCAGGAATAAACAGGGACATGAGAGAAACATAGTCAGATCTAAAGCTAGTGAAACTGGCAGTCGCACTAAAAACTGATGTCAATGCAGAAATGATTGTGTCTTGTGAAAGTGTTCCTGCATTTACCTTACATGTAGATAAGAATTTGATTAAAACATCTCTACCCAAAGGTTATGGAATCGGAAAATTAGGAAAAGTAATGTTAGCCATATAAAATTATATGTAAAGTTAACTTAAAACACATTTCTTCCGTCCTGATTTAAGTGTATGTTATGGGTCAGACTTTCAACTGAGCTCAGCAACCAACAGCTCCCATTTAGGAATGTAAATAATGGGCTAGACTTTCAGAAGAGCCCAGCTCCTGGGCAGGCACTGAAACAAAGTATCCTGAGTTTCAAAAATGCTCTGCTTCCAGCATTGACTTGATGGAAGCTGCTAATTTTGGACACTCTTGAAAATCTGGCCACTTATTTTGTTGCTGAAATGGGAGCTGAGCACTTTTGACAAGCTGGCCCCTTGGTTTTCCAAGATTTTGAGTAAAAATAATGAAACTTGCAAGTTAGTCCATCAGTTTGTTAATGGTTAAGTAATACAGTATCAGCATTGTGAGAGAGAGTATTGGGCTGGATTCCTAACTGCCCTCAGCCCTACCCCAACATGTTCCCACAGCAGGGTGTGGCATAAGGCTGTTACAGTCTACCATGGGAACTGCTTTGTACCATAGGAATTCCCTGCTGGGGAGAGCTGCTTAGGTCTTGGACCATTTATACCACTTGAATTGCATAAAAGGCTTGGACTGAATTGCACAATCAGAACCACTGTCTCAGTTTTAATTTGCTATGATAGTTTTGGCTTTTTTAAGGCACTGGAATCATATCCCAAGGATCATTGTGTAGAACGCCCATTTTGATCATTCTAGCCAGATGATCATTCTATGCAGAGCCACAAAACAATGAAACCCTTTCTAACTGTAAGGGTAGTTAAGTACTGGATTAGGCTTCCAAGGGAGGTTGTGGAATCCCATCATTTGAGCTTTTTGAGAACAGGTTGGACAAATACCTGTCAGGGATGGTTTAGGTTGACTGGGTCCTGCCTCATCTGGACTACATGACCTCTTGAGGTCCCTTCCAGCCCTACATTTCTATGATTCTATAAATTTCTTAAGAAAAGGAGCAAAATTTCTATCTTGCCAGGACAAAATTAGATCATCGAGAAATTGTAGTGCCATAGCCAATAAGTCAAATTACAATAGACAGTAACTAGCATTTATCCATATAACTTATTCTTTAAAACCAAATGGGATTCTGAAAGATTGAAGATGCACTTCTGATTTAGAAAGAAAAACCAAGATCCCAATGCTGCAAAGATTTATGCATGGGTTGTCCTTTAAGAACATGAGTAGTCTTGTTGAGTTAGATGGGATTTCTTATATGTTGAAAGTTATTCATGATGTAAATCTTTGCAAGATGGGGCCCAAATCCTTACTGTGAATGAGTGGACAAATACATCAGCACCAAAAGGAAAATGGCTTTAAGAAAGTCAGACCTCAACCCTGGATTGAGAAATCATCTGGGCTCCATAGAGGTACAGTGATCTGATCAGTTGATTTGCAATGCAGGAGTGGAGCCTAATATTTGGTCCATATAGAGAAATGAAAAAAGATGATCAGTAAAACTGAATCCCACTGTACTTATACTCCAAAGACCTGGAATAGAATTAGATTAAACTATGAATCTGAATGACTACAGTAGACAACATTGAAAAATTCCAGCGAACTCCTAAAAAGATAAATAATTTCAATCCAAAAGTGTGTTAAAAAACCAAACCTTTCCTCCCCCCCCCACCCCCCAGCACCAAAAAACCCCAAACAAACTGATAGTTTACAGTTTTACAACAGAGATTTAAAGGTAAGACAGTGCCTATTATAGACATATAAAGGCAGCCACAGATCTGGTCATTAACACTATCTTATTCATAACTGCAATTTTTTTATAACTGTTCTGGGCTCTGTTAACCACAAGTATTTTGCCTAGTGCATTGCGTAAACCCACAGAAGGTTGTGGTCCTGGCTTCTGCTCCCCATCAAGCTGAGCAGCCCCCAGTTTGTCTTTACATTTTAGGACCACTTTCACCCAGTTCTGCAAGTGAGATATGTGGACAACCATGAGTGGGTTGGAGAATTAATGGGGGGGGGGCGGGGGGAAGAATTGGATCTATGTTCCAGCATAATGAAATTTTGGAGACTGAACCAAAGACTCCCCAGCTGAGCATATATGTATGTCCTTGTCTAGATGACTGCAAAACACTCCGTAAAAACAAACAAACACAATCCTTGGCATTATCCAAGTGAGGGACAATGAAAGCTCTCCTCTGTTCTAATTCAACAATCCTCGGTTGCAGTTTGATTTTGTAACAATCGGTGCTGTTTTAACTTTCTGCCTGACCAACAGATCAGAGATGTTGAAGTGTTCTCCCACAGTTTGGTGAAAGTCCTAATTTTTGTATTTCACAATTTTTTACCAGTGTGTGAAGTGCAATTTTCATTGACTGTCACACATGATCCAGGTTTCAGAGTAACAGCCGTGTTAGTCTGTATTCGTAAAAAGAAAAAAGAAAAGGAGTACTTGTGGCACCTTAGAGACTAACCAGTTTATTTGAGCATGAGCTTTCTATGCATCCGATGAAGTGAGCTGTAGCTCACGAAAGCTCATGCTCAAATAAACTGGTTAGTCTCTAAGGTGCCACAAGTACTCCTTTTCTTTTTTCTTTTTACACATGATCCAGAAACTGTGATCCACACCCCCCCCCCCCCCGCCCCACTGTTTCAGTAGCAGGGAACAACGTTTTTTGTTCTGTTTGTACAGAGCCTAGCACAATGGTGTTCTGATCCATGACTGGTGCTCTTAGGCACAATGGTAATAAAAATAACAATTGCATGGTAAAAATTCCAACCATATCTCCATTCCTTTTATCAGCTAGAAAAGCAAAAACTACACAGAGATGAGGCTTAATAGTTCAGGCCTAGGTGCACAAAACCTAAGTTGGAAAAGCCTTTTTTGGATTCTGCCTTGTCTATGAATCTCTGGTCTAGTGGAGTGAAAGCCAATATTTTTTGTGGAATGAGATCCAAGCTGGGAGTGCAACTGTAATATGGCATATATGTGCAAATCCTGTTCCCAGGATGTAGAGTTCTTGGATACAAAGGAACCAGTGCAGGAATTTTCATTTAACTTGGGGACATCAGGACAGGAGATGCCTTCATGCGTGGAGTCCTGTCTTGCAAAGGCTTCTTGTTTGGCCACCTGTGGTGAGGCAGACATGCAGAGAGAGAGGGCAGGAGGAACTCCTCTTCTGGGGATCATCTGATCCCTCCCCCACTCGGGAAGCTACTCTAACCTTAGCCTGCTACCATTCCAGCGCCTGCAGGGAGCGTGCAGAATTTCCCAACGTTCAGTGGAGTTACTTGTGCTGGAAGCTGGAAACAGAATTTGTGCTTTAAAAAAACCCAACCTTTCACCACTTTTACTAATCTCTTTTTTCCCCCTCCCACGACTAATGTTTATATGTGGTAGGCATTTGTTTGCACAGCTTTATTCTCCTGAGATTACTGGGGCAGGAAGAAGCAGAGGATCAGTCTAAGCAATAAAGGAGAAGAAGGAATAGCCTAGAGATGATATTCTGTCGACATGGTATAGCCAACGGGCAATTCTGTCTTTGGAATCAGGAGTAGGCTCAGTGGGAGCCAAGCTTTGGGAGGGAAGGGATTATTTTCCAACACCACTTGCTGAAAGTTTGATCTGGGCTGAATTGAGCCCTAAAACTTCATATTCTAAATTAGCCAATCTGAATGGGTCATATTCGTCTCACTTACACCTTAGCTATCCTACTGAAACCTACCAATAGGGCTGCACTCAGAGTCCTCAAAATGCAGGAATTCATTGTCTTCTCAATGCTTCGCTCATCAGAGTTTCTTAAATGAATTAAGCCAAACGTAACATCATGTCAGAATCATCTTCAGTGCTAGACATGGGTCAGGGTTTGGACAATAAGGATCAAATTCTGACCTGACACATGATATTCAGATTGTTTTATCCACTGCTGAAAGGCATTCAGATAGCACGGTGATGTGTGCAGTATAGAAACTGAGTAGAATAGTACATGAAAGATGTACACCCACTGAAACCACATTAATGGTATGAGGTGTTTTTAATGGAAGCTTTGTAGAGCTTTCTGCTGCAGTGCTCACAAACTGCACACTTGACATCCGCCAGAAGGAGAGAGAAGTCAGAATATCATGAAAGGGGAGCAGAGCATGCTTTCAAAATGGGTTGAACTGGAATTTAAAAAGTGATATTCTTTCAAGTCCCAGCCCTAAAATAAACTCTGCTCATGTGAGTTGCCAAAGTGAAATGCTGCTGCCTGGAGCTTAGCTTCCCTAGGTGGGACTCAAATACGCCTGGGGCTCCCCTAGGCTCTGACAGTCGAAAAAGAGATTTCCGTTCAGACAAACAAAATGTTTCATTTCAATGTTTTGAAACATTTTTTTCATTTTGACCTATTTTTTTTAACTATCATTTGCTTAAATTTTAAAGCAAAACCATTTCCATGGGGAGGGGACACTCAGAATTTTTCATGTAGAAAATGTCAAAATGACATTTCAACAATTTTTAAAAAAATTCCCAACATTTTTTTAGCCAAATATCTTGTGGAAACTGATCCTTCCTTGTGAACAGTTTCAGTTTTGACAAATTAGCATCTTCCAAAAAAGAAAAAATTTGTCTACGAGATCTAATAACTGCTACTGACTAGTGACAGCAAAACGAGACATCACTGACCGAAAACTACAAATCTGAGACCCTCCTGCTGCTTTCATACATGAAGAATGACATAATTAACAATGTTGACATTTAAATGATCATCACTGGGTATCTGAGTTAACCCTCAGCTGTGCTGTGTATATATAGGGCAGTTTACATTTTTGAGTTATTGTTCCAGACTCAGGCAGTCACTTTGTTAACCTCAAAAACTGTGACTCAAGTGTTTCTTCTCTAGAGATTTAATTTAAAAAAGAAAAGAAAAGAAAGTTGAGATTCTGCTAAAGAAGACAGCAATTTTAGAGAGATACTGGCCGCATCTGAGCCAGGTTTTAAAATAAAAACAGTTGCAAAAATTTCATTTGTAATGAGAGAAATAGGCTAGGGAGATCTAAAAATGATACACAGTTACATTCAGAGCCAATTCACAGCACTGGGTATGGATAATGGGGCGGATTCGGTGCTTTGCTTTACTTTACCCACTTTGCTATAAATGTCTCGACTCAGCATAACATTTAGTTTCAGTATATTGGTATCCTACACTAATGTGCATTGCCCGAGAAACAGCAGGGAAACGATATATTTTGTAGAATCTCTTTCATTTTTTATGTTTTAAAAGAAAACATACAGAATCTATAATAGAAAAATACATATACATGTGCATATAAATCAAGAGAAGCTTTTCATATCTGACAATGTCAGAATGATCTTTTTCAGTGATCGATGAAAAGTCACAGTCCTTGCAGAGCCACAGCCTGTGCGATTTTTCATGTTCAGAGAATGATGCATCTTCTGGGGTATTTAATCAGAGAGGTACCAATAGTTAAGCTAGTGTGCAGACACACATTTTTTGGGAAGTCAGTGAGGACCCAAAGGACTTTCTTTTCATGGAATCTTTAAGCCTGAATCTTTAATCTGGACATTTCCAGACTTTTAGGAAGTTAGATCTGGATACAAACTTTCTGGTTTGAGCACTTATTGGCTGGAAGACAGCGTTTTACTAAAATATCTACCAACTACATTTCTGGCTTAGAGTTTTTACTTGGGTGTTCCAGGTTACCTTTAAATTAGTTATTGAATAATGGAACAACTGCACAATCTGGTGTACCCTTACTGGGTATTAGCTATGGCTAAGCAGAGACCAAGTAAAGCTCATGTTACTTTTGAGATTTGTGTTGATCTTTCCTTCTGGGCTCAACTGAAACCCAGACCACACTCACTAAAGACAAACCACAATTTATTTAATCCACTTGACTTTGCATTCTGCTGAAAAGGTTTTTTCCATCTCAGGAACATAGTCTGATATCTTCAAAGGGCACATCATCTGCATGTAAAACCCTTGTGATCCTTTATCGTGTCTTTTTGATGTGAAAAAGAGAGCCTGGAAAACCCTTGCATGTGTGCTGTGGTTAGCACAAAATATAGGAGTTCAGGATTGTTTATTTCCTAACCCTTTATGTTCAAATAATATTTTATATTTTGCACTAGCATGATCATTTAAAAGTATTTGCTCTGTCTCATTAACTGTAGAGCTGTGCACAAGTTTCAAGGATCTGCTTATTTACTTATGCAATCTCTGAAAGACACTTAGGGATAGATTTTTGAACATATTTAGGTACCTAACGATGCAGATAAGAGCCAAGAGGCTTTTTTCAAAAGCACACAGGTATGGGAGTTAGACAGCTAAGCATGTTTGAAAATTCCATAAGGTACCTATCTGCATGTTTCGATGCCTAAATACCTTTAAAAATCTATCTCTTAGGGTGATGCATGTGGTAGAAATACCTAGGCAGATAAGGAACCTGGAATGCCTGAGTGTGTGGTTTCCCCAGTAGCCCATTGGCGGCTTTGGAGTCACACTGTTTTATAGGTAGCAATGTAGCAGGGAGCAGCAGGACTGAAAAAGCTTTTGTGGCTGTCTCCCCAGGAGGATTTAAGGAGGGAGGCAGCTTACTTTCTCCATGTGAGGAAGAAGGCTGAGGGAACTGAGTCAAATGGCTGCTTTGTGAAGAGTTGATGGAGAGGAAGTAGGGGGCCAGGCTGCTAACCCTAAAGATCCTGGAGGGCAGAAGGTGTAGTATGCAAACAAGTGCAATGTCTTCCAGAAGGCAACTGAAGGTTAGCGGGGAGCTGGCCTGTTTTTTATTTGTTTATGTTTAGAAGAGAAGGGCTGGTTGGAGGGAGACAGCAACAAAACTTGATTTCTCAGTGAAACCATCCATTCAATTGGATTTGCTTTATGACATTTCTGTGCTCCAGGTTTAGAGCAAACCCAGATTTAGAGTGAACTTCCTTATGAGTGAAAAGGGAATATGCTGAGAAGGTTTGCAGAAACTTGAGTGACTTTAAATCAGCAGATTTTGCAGGAGCTCTTCCCCTTCCTCCTCCTGCTATTTTGGGGGCCTAAGGGACCTGGCTTCCACAGCTCCTTGGAAGCAGCAGCTGGAATAAATGGCCAAGGAACATGTTTGTTTGGCAGCACTTATCAGGGAGCCTATTAGGAGGCTCCTGGAAGGAGAAGACCCCTTATGAACACCAATGTCTGTCAAACCTGAGTGCTGTGAGCCTCTGGGGTCCGGGCCTGGGTGGAGGAGAAGTAGTTACTAGTTACAGGAACCTGGTTAACATAGCATGGCAACCGACTGCCATGCAGGCCCAGGATAGCTTGCCTGTGGCTGGGACTGCCCACTCGTGTACACAGAACATAGACAGGCACAGTGTTTGTGGGGAGTGACTCAGATGCGGGGACCTTGTTCCAGCCATAGGAGAAGTGGCCCCTTTATTGCAGCAGATGGCAGATGGCCAGGACCGACTGGTCCTTTGGTGGGCCACAGAACCATTTAGGAGGGAGGAATCCATCATGCACGGAGACCAGGGGTGCCCCAGAAAGGGGCTACATGTAATTATCAGGGGCATTTTTAAAAAATTTGGATAAGGGTATAACTAATGAGTCTCTCCACCAAACGCACAGAATGAGCACCATCAATGTAAACAGCCCCTAAAGCTGGCGTAACTGACCCAGGGCAGATAACCCTAGCACTGGGATGATCTTCTCGTGCTGCTGAGGGGGCAGAGGGTCTCTTTTGCTTATCACTGCTGGTGGGGTATAGCCAGGATACTTCTCCCCAGAACCATCCTTGCCTATGTACCTCAAACTGCTGTAACCCAGTGCAGCAGGAACTGGGAAGTGCATAGGTGAGTGTTACACCACCTGTCAAATACACCCCGACATGCACTATGTGCAGACAAGTCAGAACCCTGATCTGGCCCTTAGTTCATAACATTGCTCTATTTTAACAGACCTGTCCTCTCCTTTACATTGACATGACTTTCTCTTCTGCTTTTCAGATACACTTAGAATGGCCATCTTAAGTGCATCTAGAAGCCACAGAGTGTACATGTGAAACATTGCGACAGAGTACGTGGAAGCTGTAGCTGATGTTTAAGGTGAGTCTGACATACACATTAGATGCTTATGACTGTACAGCTACAATTCCGCAAGAAAAATATTTTCAATAAATTACCCTTTGGCTTCTATGAGTACAAAGTTTGGATACTTGTCCAAGCTTATCTAAATTTCAATTGTTTGGAAATCTGGGCCCTCGTGTAAGATTTCCATCCCTTCCTGGTTTTATCTGGACCCAAACCAACAAGAACAGTCCCTCTCATGGGGCACCAGGAAATGCAGAGGCAAAAACAGTTGAGAGTTCCAGGTTTGGGGTTTGCCTGGAATTTTGGGAAAAGAATGAAATCATTTTTAATTTGATCTCAACCTGTTTTCACATTGCCAAGGGTTTTATTACTTTCTTCTGTGGGATTTCTTCAGTGCAGTCCCCAATGCTTGGAACCCCTCCTTGAACCAATATGCTGTGACTGTAGCCTTTCTTCTTTCAAGTCCCTCCTTAAAACACAGTGTTTCAAAAAGCCTATTAACGCTAACTCCTTCCCCCAGAATAGTGTTGTGCTTGCTTTGCATCATGGGTGGTTTGGATAGGTGCAAAAGTGAGTGAAGAATTCTCATCAGGTAGCGTTTTCAATTCAGGGGTAAATAACTGCAAATTGTGGAAGTTAGTAGGGGGGAGGGGGAAAACAGGCCCTTTGGTTCATAACTGATACAATATTTTACAAGTAAGCAATAAAAATAATTATAATAAACTACCTTGGGGTCAAAGTGCTATTTTCACTTTATTATAATCACTATTAACAAAGATATAGAATCTATGTCTCAGTTCAATGTTCTAATCTAAACTATATGTAAGTAATCGTCAGGCCAAGTCATTAGAACTTTTAATTCCTATATACTCTAAGAATTATGGCAGCTGGCCATACCACTTTGACCTTTCAGTATTTGCAAACTGGCTGGCTATTCTGTCCCTCCCCCTCAGGCTGGCACAGCTGTAAACACACACATAATAATAGAACAATTGTAATATTCTATTTGTTTTCCAGTGAGAACCCCAGATCAGCACTGGCTTTAGGTGGCATGAGGATCTAGCTTGGTGTTGTGTGACTCCCACAAATAGCATGACTTCTGGATTTTGGAAGTATGTCCCTTTCATTTTACTGTAAAGTTTCCTTTATGCTCCTTATACATATCAGAGAAATATGGCCTACCACATATGGAAACAATTATTTACAAACTATCAATGTGACCTTCAGAGCCCTAGTTCCCTTCTGTGTGTAAGAGAAATATGCTGTTAGAGCAGCATAGAGGAGAGCAGGGAATCAGTTCTGTGTGTGGCTCTTAGACTAGACCTAGGTTTGAGCCTAATAAAAACAATCCCCAAATATTAGTAAAGAGCGAAAAAAGCGTTTCTGTATTTAATGATACTGCAGCTTCTATTTCTCTCAGCTTCAAACCATTTTTGCTATCAAAGACTAAACTCTGCTAATGAAGCAAGCATCAGTGGCTTTTATATAATAGGATGGAAATCAGTGGCTTATACTCTTTTCACTTGTTGTGGTGGTGTTGTACTTAGTCACTAATGTAAGCCTTTAAAACAATGTTCTCTTCTGTGTCTTAAAAACAATAAGGAGTCCGGTGGCACCTTAAAGACTAACAGATCTATTTGAGCATAAGCTTTCGTGGGTAAAAACCCCACTTCTTCAGATGCATCGAAAGCTTATGTTCAAATAGATCTGTTAGTCTTTAAGGTGCCACCGGACTCCATGTTGTTTTTGTGGATACAGACTAACACGGCTGTCCCCTAATACTTATCTTCTATGCCATGTGTGTTTCAGGACATCATTAGATTATACGCATAGAGTAATCAAATGCCATTGTAATTTCTCCCAAATACACTGTACCTAACTTCACTGTTCCTAAATAAGGATAAGGTACTAAAACAGTTTCATCTGTTTCCCAGGTGGAATTGTTGCCCTTCTAGGTTTGGCAGGCTCATTGCACCAGGGAACCAAACCACTGATACTGTAATGTGTCGTGGGGTGAGTTAATCCCATAAAGTTTTTTAAACAGTTCCTGATGTTTATCCTGTAGAAGCAGAATAACCAGTGCCAGAGATGCTTGGGGACAAAGTCTGCTCTGTTACATTGGTGTGAATCTGGAAAAACTCCATTGACTTCTATGTAGATACTAAAGATAGACACTGGTGTAACTGAGAGCAGAAGATATCCCATAATGTACAAATCAGAAGAATATAAAAATCCTCAATGCAAAATTCTGCTACTGCAAAGAAGTGTCTGTCTTCCACCCTCAAGTCTTCCAAGATAACAGAACTGGACTGTCAGTCTGTTTACTTTATCAAAAAGAAGTTTGAGAGATAACTCAATTACAGTGTGTATGTGCCTTCATGGGGAGAAAATAGTGCTTTATCTAGCAGAGAAAGCTGTAATAAGAACCAATGGATGGAAGCTGAAGCCAGACAAATTCCATGGCCCATGTTAAGGTGAAAAGGGGATCATCTCATCAAAAGTGACTGTACAATACACGTAGAAATGTACTTTTGCTGCATATTTTTAAACATAAAAACTGCCATTTTACCAATATTTCACAAAACGGAAAATTTGGGGAGTAGGGTTGGGAGTTGGAGGAGCAAATCATGTCAAATAGGATGGTAAAAGTTTGAGTTAAATTATGTGAAACACTAACTTTGAATTTCATCCAGGTCTGAAATTAACAGCTGCACAACTACAGAGGTGTTGTGTGCAATGACGCTGTGACTTCCCAGTTTCTCTTGCAGATGCTCACATAATTCGAGCACAGTTTAGCTAGCTCACGACACAAAAACCCCTGCTGCTCACTGATGCCTTTGAAAGTCAGTCTAAGGGTCAGAGATATAATGCTGTGAGATACAAGCAAGCTGCTGATCCTGTCTGTCCATGACAATCATATGAGTGAACAAGTACAGAGAGGACATCTGAGGAAAAGGAAAAATGTCATTCCCACACAGCACTCATCAACTGCCAGCTGGTAAGGGCCTGATCAGAGACCATCAAACTACATAGGAGACTTTCTATTGACTTTAGTGGTCTTTGGATCAGGCTCCTAATAAAAAAGCTGCACAGGTTCATTGACCATAAACCCTGTAGCTGCCTGAAGAGCATGAGAATCTGGGAGGGAGGAATGGAGAACATAGACCAAAAGCTCATGACTACTATGGCAACACATTTGTTGTTGCCGCACGTATGCCCCAGGCCCTGTCTGGGTTGGAGAAAAGGATTCCGTTTCTCCATGTCAGTGATGTTTCCCCTCCCAAAATCCCTTTACTTGGGCATTACCCAGAGGACATGCATGAAACCTAATGGCACAAAATAGCCTTACATAAATAATATGAGTAATGTATATTTATGGTACATACAAACAGAAAACTAGCTCTTGACATACTGATAACCAATGCAGGTAGAAAAAAATCTTTAAGATTACAAAGACAATGGATTTTTGGTGTATAATTTAAAATCTCCCCTCTCCCTATCTACACACACTGTCACTGGACACTGGATTTTCCCCTTCTCCATCTGGATAGCATATTGGTGTGCTATTGTACAGTCTTACGCCTGAGTGCTGGCTCGTTGGCATTTAATTTTCCAGGGGGTAAGGGGAAACACTGAAGGTATTTACAGGACAAAAAAGTATATGGATACAGCAAATAGATACTAAAAAGAGAAACGGTACATCAAATATGGGTCCTAGTTCCTTTCATTCATCTCAGTACACAAACATACAGTACATATAATATATATATTTCCTATGCATGTTACAGATAATATACATGCCCCCACTGATATGGAAACCTTTTGATATCATGGCCAAAATTAATAAGATATGTATAGTGTTTTCAGATGAAATATCCAAAATCACCTTAACACAGCTGAAAAATGACCTAGTATCTAGTCAGGAACTAGGATAACTAATATAATTTCTTGGAGTAAATGAGTACCACCACTGTCTTTCACAGCTAGGCCCTATTCCCTCATCTTACCCTGTAGGCCCCAGAAACATTCTTGACTGAACAATTTTTAAACTTCTAGGACTTCTGAGTTGAGAGAAGTAGCGTACAAAAACAGCCAAAAAATAACTCTCTGTAGCGGCTTAAAAAAATCCTGCAATTACCTAAAAAATGCTTTGCAAAGCCACAGCCGACCCATAGACCTAGCTGCACAGCAATCAGAGTGTCTGCTCCCATTAGGAGTTTCATGGCTTCGGGTAGGTTTTGTTGCTCCCAGTTGTAATCACATATGGTTTTGTATATGTTAATTTCCTTTGTTTTCTAACCACAGCACTACACAGCAAAATGCGTAGCATCTGAAGACTCAGTAGCGTCTAAGAGGTGATCATGAGCGTAACAACACTGCTCACGTGGTTTTGTTATAGCAGTCTGTGTAACCATCTGTCATCATACTGCTACTTGAGGTGGTAGGATATAAATTGCTGTAATAAAATCTGTTTAAAATAATGAAAGGGGCCTCTCCTTCCATATCCCCAGATACATTTTCTGTGCCCAGTCTGGAGAGCTCTTGGGTTTCTCTGAGATCCTTCATCTGCTTGCAGTGACAAGTATTGTGCCTCCATTGTCATAGCAGATACTGGGTTTAGTCTAAGTAAGATACGTTACTCAGCTGTCTAGTGCCTTTTCAGTTTATATTGCTGGCTATCACCCAAAGAGCCCTCACTTCTGTTGTGTAAATAACTATTGTATTAGTACCACTGTATAGTAATACTGTGGTAACTTAATTTCATAATTTTTTTTTCAATTATGTGAGCCACCAAAAGTTTTTAAAGTAACAAACGTCAATATTTGTTCCTGACTTTATGCTGTGAAAAACATGTTCAAACGTTTCTGAAAATATCAAATACTTTTCATTATGGGCAAAAACTGAAAAAAGCCTAATTTATCTACTACACATCTCACTACAACTAGATATATATTCATTGCCTTTACCTTGTGTAGGCACTGATCCTGAAATTCTTACTTACAAAATTAGTGCCACTGAATTCCTGGGACTGTTTGCATAATTAAGTACTACCCATGGGAGTAAGCACTGCAAGGATCAGACAGACCCTTAATGTCTACTCTGTGACACTTACCAACGCTTGTAGGTATTCTTAGACCTACAAAGTGTTTTGCTGTGGGTGCTATTTGTTAATTTCATTCAGCAGTGGGATGGAGTTATAGCTGGTAGATGCCCAGACTCTGAATATGCTCACTCCCATCCCACTCAACCACTGGCTCCAGGAATTTGGGGATTTAGGAAAGCTAATGAGGAATATATCAGCAACCCTAAACCTTATCATGAGGTTAAATCTATACCTGGGATTGTAACTCCTGGTGCCAGAAGACAATGGTCAATGTGATAAAAGCAGGGAGTAATATTTATCTAAAATATTTTACCAGGCAGTCCGCTAAGGCAAACGTCTTGTTTACAAAGACAACCTAATGAGCCGAGGCATTTTTGCTGCTGGTTAGAGGGTGTTTTACTGAACCCATCAAATATGAATTTAACCTCTGATCTTTTGAACACAGGCCATGGAATCAGTTTTTCTATAAATCACTTATAATCAGCTCAGAGTATGTGTAAATCAGTTTGAGAGAGAGAGAGAGAAGTGCTGTTTGCAGATAAGCAGCACTATCTCATTCAAACTCTTGTGCTTAACCCTCTCTTCCCTCTCTCCATCCTCCATCATTTCATTTAATCAAAGTTCAAGGGAGAACATTTGAAAGAAGCCAGAAAAATCAGAGCTCTGAAGGGAAAAGTTATTCCCTAAAGATGGATTGTTATCAATAATTTTCAGCAATCACTTCACCCAGACCTTTCATGTTAATTCATACAGAAAAGAAAAATGGCCCAAGGAAATTCCTAGTTCAGTCTCATTTACACTTCTGTGGCTGTGAGTTAAAAAACAAAGAGTATTATGCTGTTAATATGCTATATATTAGTCCCATAGTCACCACCTTTTGTAATATAGAGCTTCTGCTTTCATTCACCAAATGGAAATAATAAAACTTGAGGGTGCATTTTAATGAGGTGTATAAATAGTAACTACCAATCTATTATGCCTGTAAGGCTGAAGTATCTCTAATAAAAATATGCTCAAGCATGGATGAACCCTGCATCTTCTGCTGGTAATGGCCAATTGGGAATACGAGTTACTTCTCTGTAGCAGATGTGTAGCTCAAAGTTCACCATAAGTGCATTCACATAGAGAGCACAGCATGTATTGTTCTGTAAGAAGACCGAGCTTGGCCCTTCAAGAAACTATGGAACAACTAATTTCATTATTCTGAAAAAGAAAAAGAAGGGGTGGGGGATAAAATTAACCCTCTCTGAGCATTCCTTGTGGGGATTTCTTTTTGTCCTCTTGATATTTAAATGTGTACTGTTTTCATCAGAAGAAACAGTGTTGTGTGCATATGTCCGTGCAAGAAAGCTGCATGGGTGTAATACACAGTATTCTCTTCAGCTTTTGTGATCAGTATAAAAATTCATTTTAAACAGATGTCCCTTTCTAAAATTACTAGTTTTACTGGGCACAAACTTGGCTGGCTAAAATGGAGTCCTTTGAGTTGACAGTAAATCAATGAATGCCACTTCGGATTTTTGTCTGTAAATAATTAACACCAAAGAAATCCAGCTCTCTAGAACATACAACATGCAACAGAATTAAAAAATTTCGTTGGCTTTTTTCTTACTTTGTGGACTATGAGGGAACCACCAATTGCAGAAGAACAAGGGAGGAATGAATGGGTAAATCCCATAAGAAAGCTCCTTCCTCCAGTTGCTTTTAGATAATGTTGAGTAGATGCCTCAGAGAAAACTCAGGGTTTGAATTTATATGTAGTCCAAGTTTGTGACTATAAAGAAGCTTTGGTTGGTGGGACCTTTGCATACAGTACTTACTCATTCAATTCCATGGTGCCTGAGCTTCATTTACAGGCCTGAAACACAATGATGGACCAAAAAGGTGCTGAAAATAACAGTATTCAAAAGTCAAAGCCTACGGTTCTGGAAAATCTACTCCTTGTCTTTTCAACCTCTTCTCCCTTCAGCAATCTCTGTTACTTTGTGCACTTTATCAATCAGTTAGAGCCAGGCAAAAAATATACGCCACACCTAACATTCTTACAGAGAATATAACATCACCCACCCTCCATGAACTATGCTTTTTTTCTGTTACAGGAAAAAATATAAAACATTCTGGGCGAAATGCCTGCTCTATTGAAGTCAGTGAGGCCAAGACTTCACCCTCTGAGTGTTGCTAATGTTTCTTTCTCACATGCTCTACAATATTGCTTAAGTAAAAGTTTCAATAAGTTTTATTTTCAATGTAAAGAACAAAACTTTAGTGAAATTGTTCTTACAAACTTCAGTCTCAAAGACCTGCATAACTTGTAATGAATGAGTCATAGCGGCAGGGATGTAGGCCCACACCCTCAAAGATATTTTTAGTCACTAAGTCCCCTTGCTTTCAGAAGGGGTTAAACAGCTAAATACCTTTGAGAATCTGAGCCTTAGAGCCTGACAGGACTATATTGTCATCCAATTTTAGGAGGGCAATGCAGCAGTTGAGAGTACAGTGAAGTAGAGGATATATGGGAAAGGTGGCAAAAGAGCTCCAAGGGGGATTAGAAATGCTCCCCAAGACAAGTCAAGGTTCCTAGCTTAGGGGTAGTTTGTGTTTGGCCTTCCATGGGTGGTTGAGAGGACGCAAGGTGGACTACTGCCCTTTTCCCACTATGGGCAGTGGCTAGAAACCATCCCACTGGGAAATGCAAGCTCTGCTCTTGACTAGGCCTGTTGGTGGTGTGAAGTTAACCTTTTGGGAAGAAGGAAAGAGAGATGGAGCAACAGTTGGGTTATGATTTCATTCCTCCTCCATAGCCCCTGACTGAGTTCACTTGGTATGGTAGGGAGTGCACATGGGACCATTTCCAAAAACAAATAAAATCACGGAAGGGTGGTATGCTCCCTTAGGAGGAATTCTGACTGAGTCAGCAGCAGGAATCCTTCCTGGGGCTCCTGTTGCAGCTTGCCTCCAGCTTATGCTTCTGGTGCCAGCTCTGGCTAAAAAGATACGAGCTGATCTTTAATGCCTCCCAGATTTTTAACAGTATGAATTGGGACTAAATTCCCTTTACTTGATTTTACATTGTGGGTGAAATGGCTCAGAATTTGTCAAAATATCCTAACTTTGTATTTAAATTTTTTTTCCTAGTGCAATTCGGAAGGTTGGCTTATCTCTGAATACGGACATCTTAGCAGGCAGAAACAATTTCATGAGTAGTCTAAGCATGAGTGGTCCTGGTATCCAAAGGAGAGCAGGCTATGACCCCCTACACAGAAAAGGGGACATTTTGCTATTATTTGTATTACTGTAGCACCTAGGAGCCTCAGTCATGAACCAGGGTCCCATTGTACTAGGTGCTGTAGAAACAGAACAAAAAGACAGTCACTGAGAGCTCACATTCTTGAATGTGTGCACCAGCCCAATGGAGATGTCCAGCCAAGAATAGAATTTGGCTCTAGAATTTCATCACTCAGTGATTTTTCTTTAAAGTCTTAAAGACAGGAAGGAGCAGTTTTGGGGGCTGAGACTGCCATTATTATGTGTGTGCATAGCCTAGTGCGATGTGGCCCTAACCTGGTTGCAGCCCTTAGATGCTACAGCAATATACATGTTAAATACTACCACTTCAACTACAAAATGGGCGATTAAAGCAGTGATTAGGGAGTCAGGAGCTCTGAGCTATACTCCTGGGTCTGCCATAGGCTTGTTGTGTAATTTTGTTAATATCTCTGCTTCCATTTCCCAATCTGCCAAAAGAGAATAATAGTACCTACCTCACAGGGATGCTGTGAGCATTAATTTACTAATGTTTGGGGCATCTGCAGTTAGAAGGTCTGGTTAGAGCATTATTACTTAAGTATTAAAAGAGGTACATATTTAACTTTATTCAGAGTGTTAGGAGATGAACCTAAAGTAGTAACTCCTGAAATGGGGGTATTCCTAGACCTACCCAGTGGGTTCCATATCAGAACAGTTTGAGTCAAGACGGTGTCAGCAGTAATAGCAAAACAGGAGCGTTTCAGAGCACCGGAGAATATAGATTTAGGCTAATACAGGTTTGCCGGATGTATAAAAGGTTTAACAAAATGTACAACAGATGTAGACATTTTTAATACCTTATCAATAATATTGTGAGATTCTCTTTGTTGACCTTTTACATGTAAGAAAAGAGCAGTTGGCTGTCATGTACTTGTAATAAGCCACAGACAGTCTCTTTCTGATTGGCTTGGCTGAGGAGCTGCTTCTCCTTAGAGTATGGCCCTGCTCTGTAAAGGGTCTGGAAATGGTCTCAGGAGTATATTTATTTCCCTCAGTGACTTCCCAAGTGAATTTCAGGATGTTGGACCTGAGTCTCCATTTCTCCTTTATGCTGCACCAGTAATGTAAAAGGGCTGAAACAATACCTCTAGTGTGGGCACTTCCTTGGAGCATGTGAAGCTGGCATCCTTGGCTCTACGCTAACCACCTTGTAACCACCAGAATAGGAGGCATGTCAAGGCATGGCTGTGGGGAAAGGGGCATCTTAGGAGTGGCTACCGCAACAGCTCCTACAGACCAGTGCCAGTCCTTGGGCTGCATTAACTTATGCCAGGGGCGAGGCAGGACCCAGAATGGCCCCACAATATGAAGGGGGCAAAGTAAATCCAACTTGTACCAGCATTCCATTCCTTTGCTGACTGTAGCTTGGCTGGAATAGAGAATAAGGGCTCTTTATGGGGTGTGATAGTCTATGGGGTGTGCTCATGCATCATCATAAAGGTGTCATAACAAATCTAGATGTCCAACTCTGCCCTCAGTTATACTTGTGAAAAGTCCTTGTTTGTAGGTAGAAGCTGGCCCTGGAACTTAACACACAAGTTTGTCAACAGTGTGAGAACCAGAATGAACTCCAGCTCACTCTCCCATAGCTATTTGGGTCTGTAGTGCTAACTGGAGTCAAAAGAAGCAACAACGTACTTTTGTCACTAAAGTAAGCAGATATGATCCTGAATACACCATGAAGAGCAGATCTACTGGGTAAGAAGGTGCCATTTTTATAGCCCTTTTTCCAGCATAGAGCTGCTCTCTAAGGATCTTACAAATCAACTAAATAAATTAATACTTTGCCATAAAGCTTTTTAAAATCAAATCAGTGAGATATAATAGCTCTCCAAGCTCATTAATATTTGGTATAAAAAACTTTTGCCATGTATAAAACAAAAAGGGAAAAAAAGAATTGCTAAATTAGTGTCAGAAGGTTACTTTTTTAAGTCTCTGTGGTCTCCTGAAATCTTATCTGTTCATTATGAATCTGTTCCCCAAATGGCCAGCACATGTTGAATCTTGCTGTCCTCTGAGCTACAGGAAGAGGCCTCTGATGGGTTAACCACAGTAGAGCTAAAGTCACTTGAGAAAATTTTTCTGCCCTACAATGGATACTGTCATTGTCACTGAAGCAGCAGGGAATCTCTTCTGACTAATAAAGGGGTCTAGTTTCATCTTTCTTTTCCCTGGCTGTTTTCATAACTCTGTACTTCTATTCTAAACTGAATAAAATGTAGCCTTTAGTGTAAACACTGCAGCAGAATCACATAACACAGATCTGAAGCAGCTCCTAAAATTACAGCTGTAGAGCAGACATCTCGGCAGTACACTCTGCTCCTGCGTGCATTACTCCAACTGCAGTTGAGTGATGTCATCCCTTCTCTTAGCCCTCTCAATTATTGCTATTCTTGTTGTTTTCATAATGTCTGGAAAGTTGTCTCTTACTCTTGTTAGAGCATTAGTTGTCTGCAAATTCCCACCACTTTCTGAGCGATTCACTGTACTGCTGATGCACTCCATTTACAGCCAGATTTGCTCCCCCTTCTTTAGATAGGGATTGAACTACTTCTTCATTTGCAGGGACAATGAAGGCAGAGCTTTCACTGGAGAGAAATGAATATTCTCCCTTCTCCTTTGCAGAAGGAAAAAGAGCTCTTCTACTCTCCAAGTTTTCCCACCACACCGAAGAATACCCAGAGCACATTATAAACTCAGAGTGTAAACCTGTGTGGGAAAAAGACTCCAGTTCGCTGCAATGTAAAAAGAACAATTTGTTCATACACCTGCTTTTTTATCTGATCTTTCATGTGCAGAAAATAATTTACTTATATACTGTTCAAAGGCGGCACATTTTATGTAATTAATCTGTACAGCTCGGGCAAACTTCAGAGGCGATGTATATGGCAATATGTGTTACACTCCCTGACATCTACCTGCACCCACTTACTACTGTGCAAGTAATGCCAACTTGTAAGTAACGTGTCAGTAAATGGGTGCAACTAGATGTCAGGGAGTGTACTGTTTGAGCAACATAAAGGCAGATTATTAAAACGCGCTCAACTGGCTACAGGCTAGCCCTGTGGCATAGGAGATTCTTGGCTGGCTAACAGCTGGTTTAGTCAGCCTGAAGGCAACTGGCTCCACTGTAGGAAGTGTGTGGGGGGAATGGCCATGGAGAAGGGGCATGACTGGAACACCTCTGCACTCTGGCTATTTCTTGCAGTGGACTGTTGCCTTTGGGGCCAATCAGCAAAATCCAGTTTAGAACAGCCCTGTGGCTGCTCTCCAGGGTGTGGGTTGGCTTTCAACTGGCCTCAGACTGGCGAGAGGGAGGTGGACAATCCCTACCTTCTCTGTGTGTGGTGGATGGGGGAATTAATTTCATAGGGGCAGGCTGGTGGGTATTTGCACTGCTCCCATCTTGAGTGTTCTGCCTTGGGAGAGTAGCTTTGAAGGATAACAAGGCACAGGTGCCTTTCCAATGGCTGCTGTCTAGTGGTATGCAGATAATGAGTGCATCACTCAGATGCTCGGGCTATGCCTTCTCCTCAGCCAGCACCAGCCATTCACAACCAACTCTCCAAAGGAGACATTAAGCTACTGAAAATCATTTCCATGTATAATTACTGCTACCAGCATCCTCAGCTATGGGTTATACTAGTGGAATTTGTGATATCCCAGGGCTGCATGAAGCCCAGTTTGGGACAAGTGGTAGTTGCTTCTCAAGAGATAGGACCACAGACGTGACCTAAAGTGCATGGAATGAAATCACAGCTGGGATCTGAAGCACAGTAGTTAGTCCTATCCTTTTCAATTAAAACTTAAAAACAAAACACAATTCATTGTTGTTATAGGACACACTAGCTATTGAACTACAGTCCTAAAGGAACACAAAGCAGGCTGGTCAGTTTCATTTTCGGTTTCACGTTCTGGTTCCAACTCACTACCCAAGCCCTGTCATGGTGGGGTTGGAAATATCATAGGGGAATATTTAAAGAAAACAAATGATTTTGACTGACAAAATATCATGAAAATATTTCCATTCCTATTATGTTTTGTAACCCCCCTTTTTGGGGGGTGGGATGGGTGGGTGGGAATCAGGCTGACTTAACTATTGAAAAACCAGGTACTGCCAACAGCAAGTATTAAAAATTCCTGACTCAGGCCTCCCAAAGCTGAGAGATTGGCTTAAAAATCAAGAGATCAAGGGATTCTTTTTATTTGCCTTCTGTTTTTTGAGCCTGAAGGGAGCATATTTTCAAGCCTTTCTCCCAGATCATGAGGACTGAATATTTTCTTTAAAAAAAAAAAAAAAGAAAAGCTGAGATTTGCACATAACAGCATAACTCCAAGAACTGGAACTTTAAAGAAGGCACTAAATACAAAATGGCAAAAGTTGGCAATACTGAAAACCTGGGTTTTGGACTTGAACTTCCACACAGTGTCCCAGTAAAGAGGTGGTAATTTTACAAGGGCAGTAGCTATTATGGTGACACATCACTGACCTGCTGGAAAAAGAACATCTGCAGGTCCATCTCTTTGTATCTGAACTGTTCAGTAATTGCAAGTCATTTGTTTTCTCCAACGATCTGAGACAACTACACACATTATCCGCTCTCTTCAGTAGTGGAATCAAGTGTTAAGGAAAAGTCATTGCCTGTAGCAAAAATAATTGGCAGCTGTGTTCTGCCTTGCATGCTGACCTTCAGTCTGCTGGCCTGGCTGCAGGACCAAGACGTTTTATTTAGCTTGGTGACTGAGGAAAAAGGTCAAGAAAGTTTGGGAATTTAAATTAAATGTGCTAGACAGAAAATGACAAAGAATGATCCTCTCTTCTTCTTCTGTCTTCTTGTTTTCCCTTCCTAATCTGTCCCTTTCCCCCATTTATTAGTGTCTCTCTTGTAGCTAAAGAAAGGTGCTGGGAATAGGCTATGACCCAAGTGACCCATGCTTGCTTGGAGTAGAGACCAGTAAAAGCTGACCTATATTCCAGTGATTAGAGTTGAGCAGTGCATTATTGGCCAGAACCAGGGGTGAAAGTAACTTAAAGAACTTACCGGTACTCTGGAGTCCTGAGCGGGGGGGGCGTGGCCTCAACCGAAAGAGGTGTGGCCTCAACCAGAAGAGGTGGGCCTTTAAATACCCAGGCTGTTAAATCACCCCCAGAGCTACTAACTGCAGAGGTGGCTGGGAGCCCCGGGGCTCAGGGGCGATTTAATGGGCCGGGGGCTCCAGCTGCTGCTATCTCAGTAGAGCTCTGGGCCCTTTAAATCACCACCGGAGCCCTGCCGCTGCTACCCAGGGGCTCTGGCAGCCGGGCTTGGGTGGCAATTTAAAGGGCCAGGGGCTCCGGCTGCTGCAGGGAGCCTTGGGCCCTTTAAATCACCAGCCTGAGGAAGCCGGTCCAGTCCAGCACGGTGTACTGGCTCTTGTCGGTACACCGAACTGGACCGTACCGGCTTACTTTCACCTCTGGCCAGAACCCTTTCCAGCCAGACTGGAAATTGAGGAGTACAGCCAGCTCTGTGCACTGGGCCCCTAGATGTTCAACATTTCAGCACTCTGGAGCGGGTTCTGTGAAGCACTACCAGGGCAATGCTGTAAGGCAGTTCACAAGGGGTCTAGAACCCCATGGCTAAAACTCAGCCACAGTGTATATAAATTCCCTAAAAGAAGGAAGGTAAGAAACAAGATGGCATTTGTTCACAGTAGAAACTCAGAGTTATAAAGACCTCGGGAATGGAGGTTGCTTGTAACTCTGAACGAAACATGATCCTTTCAAAAGTTAACAGCTGAACATTTACTTAATACAGCATTGAAACTTCATTATGCAGAAGAAAAAATGCTGTTTTCACTTTATTTTTTTAGTAGTTTACGTTTAACACAGTACTGTACTGTATTTGCTATTTCCCCCCCCCTGATGCTGCCTGATTGCATACTTTTGGTTCCAAATGAGGTGTGTGGTTGACCTGTCAGTTTGTAACTCCTGTGTTCATAACTCTGAGGTTCTACTGTATTTACAATGGTTTCCTCCCAGATTTTCACTTTTAGTACATTTGTCTGCCCTTACTTAGGCATAAAGTAAGATACCATAACTGTCAAAGGGTGTTACAACAGCAGGAATATTGTATATACACAGCCTTGCTTGATCTCTGTTCTGTGGAACATTCAAAAGATGTGTTTGTTTTGGCTTGTGAGTTCTTTAATGCTTCCATATATCACTTTTAAAATCAAGCTCAAATTGCAAAATGGGTGCCGTGTGTACTTTTTTTCAACATTCTTTAAATGTCTTTTGCCTATTTTGGGAAAATTTCTGGCACCCTTACTCATGCTGAATTGCACTTAATCACACAGGTAGTCCCAGCGGGCTGCAGAATTTGGCCCTTAAAGATCAATGCATTTTTCTTTTAAAGATTTTGAAAGGCACAATCTATATCAATACAGATCTGAGCAAAAAATAGAGGTAAGAAAGGAAGGGCTTTTCAGCTGAAGAGCAGGTGATGCAGGAGGTGCCATCCAACTCGACAGGAACTGTGTTCTAAAAAAGATAATTTCAAGTTGAGCTGTGGTTTACCACAATGTTCTCGTGATCAGCTGAGCGGTCAGATGTCAGGGGTGACTGAAAAAAAGTTCATTTTCCCACAGTAGAGAGACAGACAAACCCTGTGCATATAGGAGGAAATCACTTTTACATTTCAGATCTTGGCTGCAGCAAAGCTTAGAATTTTTTTCTCACCCTTGTGACTTATACCTCAACAGACCTGTTGAAAAACACTGTTTTTAATTTCATTGGCATAACCCTTTCTCTCATTCTATTATTTTATAACAATATACAGCCTTTTAGTACGTTCATTCTGTGCACACTCCCATAGAGCAGTAAGGCACAAGAGCTTTAAATGCTCTCCTTACTGCCACAAGGTTGGGCTCAGAGAAAAAGAAAGGTCCCACAGAACTCAGGGATATTAACTGTCTTGTCACTTAATGCTCTGTGCTCCCTAGACATTTAACGCTCCTCAACGGGTCAGTCATTTGGCTTTGACTGACCTACGCTATATCCCAGTGGAAACAACAGGGCAGCATTAAAAGACTTAGCATGAGGTGTGGAACTCAAAGGGTTAAAGCATCATCTGTGATGGCAGAAATAGCTTTTACCACTAATTCTTCCTGTGCTGGGGTGGGTAAGTAGTTTTAATACACTTCAGTTCTCTTTTATGATTAAATAGACTTCATTTCTAATTTAGTGAGATCACTGAACAGTGTGTCAAATAGAACCGTTGTTAACTCTCTCTATTTATGATTTTAGATGATAAATCTAGGTAAAAAAATTCAGAAATTAAGTCAAGACCCAAAAAAGCACATCATTTGAAGGTTTCACTGAAATATTTTACACAAGGCCTAAGACAGACTGCACCAATCCTCCTATAAAGAGCCATGCCAAGAGCTCCACTTTACTGATCCATTTTCCTGAAAACTGACACTGACGTCTTGTTTTTAGTACTGTGCATTTTTCATAACACTCCAGTCTCAGGAAGCTTTAGGCATGTTTCAAAATGGTGCAGCTGTATCATCTCTGATCCATGTTGTTTTGACCGAAACTGTAACCCAAATGAGAGAATTAACAAAATTATAGCAGAGCTGATACTGAGTCTGTGCAGTAGCATCTACAGAACAGCAGCAGAAGGTGACATCATTGATATTTCAGGATTTCAACTCTGCAGTGCAAAGCAGCTTACAAACTGCACATCAGAGTCAGAACCTGGATTAAAGACAAAAACAGCCCTCACTTCTCATATATATCTTCTCAGTGTCTCAAAATATTCAGAGTGCAACAGCTCAGAAATATCCCTTCTTCCCTTAGAGATCATTTGAATTGCCAAACCCTATCACAAATGCCAAACCCAATCTCAAACTCTTAATAACATGTTATGAGCCTCACAGCTCATTATTTCACTTCAAAGTCATTTAGCATAAGTTAAATCCTGAAAAAAAATGTTGCCCAGTGATGTGATGCTTAAAAATAATTGCACAGTTCATGCTATTTCGATTCAGCTACTATTTCTGCATTTTTCAAACAGGAACTTGTCAGTCACAATGATTTGCAATTTTGGTGCAACTGTTCAGAAATGTGTGTGTGTCTTCAAACTGTTGCTCTATCAATGTATAACAGAAGCATGGAGGTATAATCTCTCTCTCAGCTGATGCAGCAGATCCACACACTGGAAAAAGACAAACTTAACAGTTTGGCCCACTGAACTGACATTTGTGGTTTTCATCACAGAATTGTCTTTCTACAGGGAATCAAACCCATAGAATCACAGAAACGCAGCTCTAAAACTGATCTTGTGCAATTAGGAATAATGAGGGCAGAGAATTTTTGCTCATTCATAAGGAAAGGCATTAGTGAAGAAAGGTGGGGGAAGAAAATCAGGGGGTTGAGTGCACTCCAGGATGTTTTAGGTCTTCACCACAGGGCTTCTTGTAACATATATGCTATGTAACTAGCACCATTAGAATAAATGGGAGAGTACAAGTATGGAGAGATTTTTGTAAAGCAACTAGAATACATATGGAAACAGTTAATGGGAAAGGCAACTCGACAAAGAGTAGAGATGTTCTTTAATAAAATGCAAAGTTATTCCATTCGAGGGAATACAGAGGCTGATATAGTTGATATAGGGACTGATCCTAAAAGAGGCTGACCACCCTTTTCTCCTAATATTGGGCCCCAGATGTTTGATCCAAGCAATATTAAATTGCAATCCAACTCTAGGAAGCTAAAGGGAACAGACTGGGAAGCAAGCATATTTAGACAGAGACTGTTCTTCCTTTGTAGGGTTTTTGTGTTGTTTCTTTTTAAAAATAGCTTAGATTTAATCTGGCTAAGAGGGAAATTAATCTGATTGGTGGGGTGGAGCAGGTAAAGGAATGCCCAAAGGCTGTGTCTGCCCCTCAGCTGAAGTATATGTCCAGCTTTTACCGTAATGATTCCCAACCTCTGAGTCCCATTGGATCCACTGCTGCTCCTTGATTCAAATAATAGTAGAGGTCCATAGTACCTGTCGTCAGTCTTGTCTAATCCAGATATTGTAAAAGTCACCCTCACCTTTGTCACCTTTCACTTGTCTGCTGTAAGGTGAGCTAGAAGCTCTAACAGGCACAGAGTGTGTCTACACGCCTCCTGAGTGGGTGAGCTGCTGTGAACCAAAACCAGCTATGTTCAAGTCTCCCAGCCCAGGGCAATTAGAAATACCTACCAGCTATGCTAGAGATATTTCAGACAGACAGACAAGGCCAGGTCAAAGCAATCCAGGTCTCTAGGCATACCTCACATGGAAACCTGTGTGGTAGTGCTCCAGCACTGTGGCCTCACACTGCACTGTGGCCTCGCCTCTGCTTGGGTTGGAGGTGACAGGGCCCCCTTGCGGCGTTTCACTCCATAGTCTTTATGAAAATATGCTTATGATATGGATATGACATAATGGAGATATGCCTTATGCAAGATGGCTCATGTGAGATATCATTGGAAAGGTTATGATTTACTGAATGTGATTATCCAATCTGTATGCTTGTATCAGTTCTGTATCTCAAGTTAGGAATATTGACTGTGTCTTTATTTCAAATGTGCTACGTTGGGTGTCACTCCCAACTAGCCCTTCAGGTACAACAGTGGAAAAGCCAGACAGGGCTAATGGAGAGAATGGACTGTGAAAGAGGTTAGTCTTCCTGTGGATGTACCAGACAGCCTATGAGTAATGGCTGCCCCAGCCCTGCAGAGACATGGGTCTGAGCCACCTGGTACCGGACCCACCCCTTGGAATGCCAGTGTTCTTCCACTGGGAGATGAAGGGTTCCTGCCTTACACAAGAGCTATATAAGGCAGGGGAATGACATCATCATGGTTCTCGTCTGCCTCCCCACCCAAAGAGACACTGGGAAACGCCTGGGAGCAAGAACTGAACTGTGGGGAGAAGGGTTGAACCCAGGCTGGGAGGGTGTCTAGTCTGAGAGTGGAACTACCTGGAGTCTCAAGCTGCAGCCCAGTGTAGCTGCCTTTCAAGACTTTCTGTAATCTACCTGTGACAATGTTTAGGGTGAGAAATTACTATTTGTAACCAATTTCTTTAGTGAAACAAGCTTAGTTTGCATATTTTGTTTTATTTGCTTAGTAATCTGCTTTGTTCTGTTTGCTACCCCTTTAACCACTTAAAATTCACCTTTTGTAGTTAATAAACTCATTCCTTGTTTATAATATAACTCCATTTGTGCAATTCATAATTGGGGGGCGGGGTGTAAAGAGGCTGTGCATACCTTGCTCCACATTGAGGGAGGAGTTTCAGAGTAACAGCCGTGTTAGTCTGTATTCGCAAAAAGAAAAGGAGTACTTGTGGATTGGTTAGTCTCTAAGGTGCCACAAGTACTCCTTTTTATTGAGGGAGGAGGCGTATTTCATGATATACCTTTGGGTCTGCACTCCAAGGGAGGTGGACACCTGAGTGCGGGGACAAGTCTCTTAAACTGGGGCTTCCAAGAGCTAATCTCAGTGTCTGTGTTGTTCTGCAGTTGGGTGTGGCCCTGCTTGTGTGTATGCTGGAGGAGGCTTAATAGCCTGTCTCAGCAAGACAGGTAAAAAGGATGCCCTGGCTGGCAGAACAGGTGAGCTCAGTGGTATCTTAGCACATCAGGTGGCACCTTAAGAGGTCCAGCCCATCACACTCCCCACAAGAGCTGCCCACTGAAACAAAAGAATAGACAGACTCGATCAGGCTAGTGGTTGGTCTAGTCCAGTATTCTATCTCTGACAGCAGCCAGTAGGAAATTCTTCAGAGGAAGGTACAAGAAGCTCTGCAGAAGGCATTTATAGAATAATCTGCCCTAAGTTTTTTTCTACCCTTCATTATTTGGAGTCTTAAACCCTGAAGCCCGAGTGTTTATGTCTCTTCCAAAACTCTTGTATTTTCAGTTCTTACTATTGTAACTCTGGATGTTATTGTTATCCATATAAATGTCTGATGCTTTTTGGGGAGTCTCAGTCATGGGCTGTGCTCATGGGAGCTGCCCTGACACTCCTGTTTGGGCAGGCTCAGGACTCCCCTTTCTCCACCACATTGCTCCCTGCGTTCCTTTTGGGGTGGGGTCCCCTTAGAAAACCTCACCTACCTGACACAGCGTTCTGTGTTTGGGAGACTTCTGCTGACACTACTCCATGATGGAGTGGCATCAGCATTGGATCTTTCCCACAGAGTCCTCTGATGTGGTGCTGTTGGTTGGGGTATCCTCAGAGAGCAAGCGGTCTCAGAGTTAACAGCCCAATAAGCACTGGTGTGCACTTCGGTTTTGCACTGATATAACTATATTGGTTCTAAACCAACATTATTAAATTGGTGCAACCCCTTAGTGTGGACACAGTTTGATAGAAAAGTGCTTAGATGAGTGTAGCTTGTTTAGCTCAGTAAATGGGTTTAGAAATATAGTTCAGTTGTAGGAAATACTGTATGTAGACACATCGTGAGATGGACGGAACAGTTCATGCCACTCAGACTCATTGTCTAGGCTGTCCTCAGACTCAGGAAGACACCACTGACTCAATCACTGGGCTAGGCCTGGGGACACTGGAAAGAAGGTCTGAGGAAGGAGTAAAAGAAATGGGTGGGCCCTGAGAGGGATAGATGAGACAGTTGGAGAGAAGGCAGGTCCTTTTCATCTGTGATCCTCTCTGGGATGCTACTAAAGTGGGATATTGTGTAATAAGGCATGTTTAAACTTTGCCACGTCACTGTGTCGCTCTCAGAAGAATGGGCAGAGTTTTCCTTTGCATAAACTGAGTACCATTGTAGCAAAATTAACATTGACCAAATTCCTATGTCTGTCTGGTTGATATCTTAGTTTATGGATCCATAGCCCTCCAGGGAGCATCACAAATCCACATAATGTTTCTCAGTGCTACACTTTGCAGTTAGGTCACTGACTCAGCTGACGGATGTGTAAATACACTTGTAACCAAGCAGTCCCCTAGTGACTACACAGATGTAGATGCCGAAGAGTGCAAGTTATTTCAGATAATGTTGACATTAAGTTGAACTGAACATTTTCTCCCCAGATCTGCCTCTTTTTGACTGTGATTAGTATTTAGTGCTGTCTGCTCAAACCACATCCCCTTCTTGGGGGAGTGGGGAGGATCTGCCAGCTCACACTAAGTAGACATGCAGATCTGCCCTTTTGGAGCTGCAGGTCTTCAAGTGGGTGTTGAAGAAGCTGTGAGCTCTTTAAACACATAATTAAACCACATTTTGGAGACAGGCATTGTGGCTCTGATGAAATCCTATAGGCCCAAATTATTAAGCTTCATTTTAAACTTTTAAAAAAAAATCCCACATCTAAGTTCTTTGTTTATTTGAATGAGATTTTGGACCAGCACAGCAATCTGCTAACAATGCCCACATCAAATGCCAGGGCCAGGGCCAGCACAAGCAGCATGACTGCAGTCATACCTCACACACAACCCATGTGGCACAGCCCTGAAGTGGAGAGGCACCTCCTGGGGGAAAGAGGCCTGCACAGTCTCCCAGGAGCTCAAGCCCCTGCAAGAACTAGTTGTGATGGTGAATAGTTCCTTATTAGGAATGGGTATAAGCCTGAAAGGCCTTCCATGCTTATGTGGGATACAGCAATTTACAACAAAACCGCCATGAGATGGGAACAATTTCTGGTTGCTTTTGGCTGAGCTGGAATCAAACTGGTGATTTGCCATGAGGAGATAGGCACGTAAAGAAGGCCCTCTCTGTATGGGTATTGTGGTGGGGCGATGCTCCGCCAATTAATTTACCTTGGCACTGTTCCTTTAAGAACTGGTCTATTGGTTGTACATCACTTTTATTCAAACTGTCTCTCAGTTCATCCTTTAACCCCTTTGATGCTGGGCAGTGGCCTCTATGCTCCCCTTTGTGCAGAATGAGATGAACACCAGCATACCCTAACTTGCGTCAAGGAGACTACACTGATTTGGGCCTTCTGAGGGAATGAGGAAGGGAGTTCTCTACAAAGTGATTAAAAAGAACCAGGTTAATCAGTTGCCGCTCCCCTCTGAATCGGTGTAACCCATGCCTCCTTGGTGTGGTGTTTTTAGCTCATGCAGCAGAGGCTCGTGCATTTAGCTCCAGGGGTTCCATGTTTGATCCGTCCAGCCAACAACTGGGGCCTTTTGGTGTTACACGGGCACGTTCACAGCAGCAAGCAATTGACTTTTCAGCTCCAGCACTGATTATATCAATGCTAGATCCAATAGGCTGGGCCATAAAGAGGTGTTGACACTGATTTTTGTGTCTGATTCTGAGATCGCCGGTGGAACTTGACTGACTTCAGCAGAACTATACCAGATTTGCATTGGTGTAAATGAGATCAGAATAAGGTTCCTTATTTTGAAAAGGTCATATGTCCTGCCTGCTGAAAGTAAATGCTCTCATAGCAGCTGACCAGTATGGAAGGGGGTTGTGGGAGAAGACATTAGGGAAAAATTAAGTGTGAAAGACTGATGCTAAAGGAAGGAGCACACTTTCCAGTGCGCAGGCCATTAACTGCTCTGTCTCCAAAAATACCTCTCCTGCTTTCCTTGCAAAACTAAGGGCTTTCCCCCCTCCTGGTTAGCACAGCATGATGGTTGCACACAGAAGTCCCTGGGTACTTTGTGTGCAAGTTCCTCTCTCTAATTTTGTTTCTTTTTAAAGTGATGAAATTATTTTCTTTCAACCAGACTTATAGAACAGGAGTTAGAGTCCTCACAAAGAAAAATATGATTTGTCTCGTTTTTGCTTTTATTTGATCATCAGTGCCATATTCGAAACCTGTAGTTTAAAGTCTGGTCTTTTTTCCCCTTCTCCCCTGCTCCCCTCCTTGCCAGTTTTTGCTTTTTCCCCCTCCCCACCCCTCCCCCGATCCTTGAACATTTCTTATGGATGAGCAGATTTATGGTGACATGTTGATGCAACTCTGATACACAATTTATAAGCATTACTCTAAAGAGCTAAGGTGTGTTTTTTAAACCCATCTGAAAACATTATGATTTATTTAGCCTTTAATAGAAAAATCGTGCAGCCTATAAATTTCAGAAATGCTACCTGTCTACTGAACAGCGACTCAACTCAGTCTGGGGTTTGGTATTAGTTTATTTTATTTTTTAAAGTAAAGTGAAAAAGCATGCACAAGGCCATGTTGCTGAAATTTTACAAGCAGACAATGAGTGTAGGGGTGGGCAAACTTTTTGGCCTGAGAGCCACATCTGGGTATAGAAATTGTATGGTGGGCCATGAATGCCCATGAAATTAACAATTCAGAGATATTCAAATATTATTTTTTTTAAAAGATACATTTTAGTGGAAATAAACATTAAATCTTACTTACTAGTATAAATATACATACAAATATACATACGTAACATATTACAATAATTAAACCAAACCAAACTTGCCCCCTTTCCACACCCTTTTTGATTAATGTGAACAATGCAGCTGGCACTCCCTGGCCAACTACTCTTTGTTTTATCCTCAGCAATGGAAAATTAACAATACGAAAACAGCAGAGTCACCTAAGCCAACAAGTAGCAGGCATGTGAGCTTGCATGTTCCAGGCTCTGATGTTGCGTGAGGCACATTTGGGTTGTGCAGCCGCAGTAACATGCATGCCCTCACGCAAGTCCTAAACACAATGGAGTGGGGCAAGCTGCCGACCCGGCTATCTGGCTGGAGCGCCGGAGGGGGGCAAGCCCCCGACCCCACTCCTTGAGGGCCAGATTAAAAGGTCTGAGGGCTGGATGCAGCCCGCGGGCCATAGTTTCCCCACGCCAGTATAGTGAGTGAGGGTTGTAAGATGTAGGAATTAACCTCTCAGATCTACCAGATGATATGAGCTTCAGCAAATGTACACGGTGTATATGGATTAGAAGCAGACTGGTTTAGTTCATGCCTTGGTGCTAGGTTACAATCACATGCCACTCCCCAGTGAAAACTCCTAATCACCCTCCTCTCCAAATTTTCCCCCTATATCATGGCCTCAAACCATTCACCTCTACAAGGAAGATGTCTGTCCCCACTCCTGGCAGTGGGCCAATCTTCTTTCCTTCTACTCTAGCCAGTGAAGGCAGACACCCACTCCATTGTCCCCATGTCTATGTACAGTACTTGCATGGCACCATCACCTAGTATCTGAGCAACTCACAAACACTAGAGAGTTTATGCCGAGAGATAGGGAGGTAGTATTCTTCCCAATTAAGCAGTGGATGCTGAGGTACAGATAGATTAAGTGACTTATCTCAGGTCACACAGCTAGTCTGAGGTAGAACCAGCAGCTGCACTCACATCTCCTGATTTCCCAGCCAGTGCCCTGACGCCAAGCCATCTTTCTCATGCCTTAAGTGCTGTTCTTGAGAGCTTAGTGTGGGTGTTGCTTGTGCTGCTCTTCCTATGTGGGAGGCTGGTAGAGATTGTTGTTATTGGGTTGGGGCTGCTGATACTTCAAAGAGGAAGTGGCTATTCATTGTCGAAGTAGTGGCTGTAGCCGAGAGGAGAATGGGGAATTCTCAGAGGAACAGAAGCCTGTCTGTTATGTAGCCTGTATTTTTGCCTGTCTTATCAGCTGGTCACAAGTTTTTATTTACAACTCAGACTAGGAACATTTCAGCATCCACAGGATCCTGAACAGGATGCCCTGACACTGGTGCACACAGTGATCAGAAAGAAATAAGTGGAATATAACTCTGCAGCAGGCAGGAAGGGGTTAAAGAGTTGCTATGGGCTTGAGTGGCCCTGCCCAACCACACCTGCAGGCGTGTCAGGACTGGAAGAAGAGTTCAAAGTGGGGAGATGCTACCAGTGGGTAGCTCTGGGAGGACAGTAAATTCCTGATCATTCCAGCTCATGAGGGAGGGTATGGAGAGAGGGTAGAGTCTGCTGCCATGCCTATGGACTGTCTGAGCTCCCTCAGAGGAAGGTGAGCTGCGCTTTTAACAACGACCACCAGATGCTCCCTGATGATTGATGAGAGAATGTTAAGCTGGAATGTGGCTTGCCTCTGGCTCCCTTGAAGGAAAAGTGAATGGTGGCTTCTTTAAGACTTTTTGTTGTTGTTGCCTCTCAACTCTGGAGGAGGTAAGCCTCCAAAAAACTCAGCTGGAGAGCTGAATTTCTGATCTTGGGCTGATAATGCTAAGTGCCCAAACCTGGATCACTGTAACTTGAGTAAGTACATGGCCCTGCCATGACCTGAGGGGGTGCTACAGAGGGACTAGGCCCTTGACATACCTACCCATGCTCTATCTGTGATGCCAAAAAGAGACACTGCTCAGAGTAGATTGTGAAGATGTTCATAATGTGATTATCCTCCTAACAGTATCAATATTGAAATCAGCACCATTAGGTTCCGGAATCAACAAGCTGTGAGATTAAAAGGGTCAGTACATTCCTCTCTGAGCTATCATTTCAGCGTGTCTGCAGACTAGCCAGACATCACTTCTTCTGAAGTTTTTTTTGCAGGCATAAGGACCTTTAAAGTGAAAGGTTATATTCTGGGGCACAAAATGGCAGACTCCAGGAAAAAGTACCTGCCCATCAGGCAAGTGTGACCTCACCCAATCCAGCTCCTGAGCTCACACCGCTATCTAACCAAATGGTATACTAGGCCCACTCTGAGGGCATGGCTACACTTGCAGATGTAGAGTGCTTTGAGTTAAACCAGCCTTCACAGAGCGCAGTAGGGAAAGTGCTGCAGTCTGACAGCTTCAAGTGCACTGGTGTGGCCACATTTGTGGCACTTGCAGCAGCAATGGGAGTGGTGCATTATGGGCAGCTATCCCAGCATGCCAGTGGCTGCAACGTGCTTTTCAAATGGGGGTGGGGTGGGGTAGAATGTGACAGGGAGTGTGTTGTGTGTAGGTGGGAGGAGAGAGAGTGGGTTTTTGGGGGGCTGAGAACATGTCAGCGTGCTGTCTTGTAAGTTCAGACAGCAGCAGACCCCACTCGCCCCCCCCGCCTCTCTCTCTCTCACACAGCATTCCACACTGATGGTTGCTTTGTCTCGGAGCAGATAAGCAGCTGGCTGTCAGAAACGGAGCTTTCAACGGGCATTTCTGCATTCCTACAGCCAATTCCAAACAATGACAAGAGTGGCCACTTGACTTAAGGGGATTATGGGATATTTCCGGAGGCTGATCAGAGCACAGTAAAGCAACACCTCGTTCACACTGGTGCCGCGGTGCTCCAGTGAGGGCGCAGCAAATGTTATTCCACTTGCCACTCTACGTGCCTTGCCAGTATGGATGGGTAGTGAGCTAGTGCGCTTGGAGCTCCTTTATTGCACTGTAACTCGCAAGTGTAGCCAAGCCCTGAATGTCACGACCTTGTGCTAACAATACTGAGTAATATCTGTTTCTTAAATCTCTAAGTCCGCTGGAGTTTCTGCATTGGAGGTATATGTTGAGGGGAAAAAAGATGCAAAGGTATTAACTGCTGCATTTAGTGAGGAAGGGTAGCCTTGAGGTACCATACTGGGAGCCAGGAGCTACAGGTTATACCTGATTTACCTGTCTCATAAACTGAAGGTTATGCTTAACCAGGCAAAAGTGCAGGAAATTTATCTGACTAGTCTCTTCAGCGCCCTTGAAAGATCCTGCAACTCTCCTTTCAACTACACCTACTGGCCTCTGAAGTATCGTCACCAAGTACTGGCCTTCCTGTGAGGAAGTCAATCTCTTTGTGACTTGTATTTTCCCCTTTGTAGAGTGAGGATAATAATGATGTGAGACTAGAGTACAAAATATTGAGGATTCAAATCCTCTAGAACATCTGTCATGTCCCTCTCAGCTACAGACAATCTAGAGAACAAAGGGAAAAAAAACCCTTCAGAAAGGTTTCCAATTTCTCCTAAACATAATGGTTAAAATGACCAAAGGAGACTGAGTCTTGGTGTTTGGTTTGTTTGAGAGTCAAGGTGGGTGAGGTAATAGCTTTTATGGGACCAACTTCTGCTCTTCTTCAAGTCTAGGATAGGAACTCCCAGAGTCACAGCAAAATGTGAGGTGAAACAGATTGTTTAGCATAAGTAGTTCGCACATTTTGTAAGGGACCTTTCAAGATACAGCGGCCTGTTAACACCTCTGCAGTTATAGGAAAAAAAGGAGTTAGTGGGCTACAGATTGTTGTAATAAATAATAAATCCAATATCTCTGCTCAGTCCATGATTTTTGGTGTTTAGTAGAGTAATGAATTTAAGCTCCCTAGCTCGTCTTTTGAACGTGTTGGACAGGTTTAATTTGAAAGGATTGATAGATAAGGGAGAAATGGAAAGGAAGCTAGGATATCATTTCCATCAGCTATTGAAAGACTAATATGGAATAAATCTGACCAGATGACAATATTTTGGCTTAAATTTATTCTTGATTAGGTGATTGCAGATATGGCTTTTTCTCACAAGGAATAATGAGTTAAATATTAAAAAGATATATTAATATTTTGTCCATATTTCCATTCCTGTGACTTTATTTTTTATAAAAAAAATATGGATTTATTCTAGTTCTAGAGTGGTCATTTGTCAATTTGTAAGCTGACTGGTGAACAATCATAACATTGCAGGTCAGAACATGGGACCAGTCATGACTGAAGGTCAGACTAGATGATCAGAATAATCCCTTCTGGCCTTAAAAAATCTAGGTCTTTTATACTATCAGATATTTTGAGGTCTAATAATGACCATAGTAATCAGATTGCTGGAAGGATGGGGTCATAATCATTTCCCCTTATCTATCTTTGGCTTGCGGTATTCTAGTCTGTCTCTGATAGAAGGCATTGCTACCACAATTAGCAATCTTAATTTTAACTATTTCATTTGGGGGAGATTTTTGACTTACTCTTTATAGTTGAGATTTTCAAAATACTAGGTCTCACTCTCACAAAGGAAAAACCACAGTAGTTGCAGTATTATCTTCTCAGTTTCTGTTTTCCAGGATTTTGTACAAAATGTTCTGCATTTAACAGTTTCAGATTTGGCTTTAGTTGCCATTTCAATGAGATGGCTCTTTTCCAATCAAAAATAAGTGAAAAAGCAAATGTTAGCCTGTCTCTTCAAATCCATCCTCACTTGGACAAAGGGTCCCATTTGTACGAGGAACACTTCCCTTTTTGCTAAGAAATGTGCCTATCATAGCAAAATTTTCCACAAAAATGAGCCTGTTTTACAGTTCTTAACAACATGCAAAAATGTTGAATTTCAGGATTTTCAATTTTATTGGAAAGATTTTGCACACTGCAACTCATACCTTTGAGTCACTGAAGTCAACAGGAGTTGTGAATGGTTGTATGACATCAGAATTTGGTTTTTAGCTTCTTAAAAATGTATTTACTAAATGATAGCTATCTGTTCCTCTCCATTGCACAGTGGGGAAGGAAGCAGACATCATCAGAAAGGGGCTAAGGGTTACAAAGAGGGGAAAGACAACTATGTGGTAATATCCTTCCCCTATAGTGTAGCCACACTTACTCTCTGTGGTCTCTACACAATAGCTGCATTGTTGTGGGTACATTGCAAGAGACAAGGTAGAGGTGTCTAAGCAACACGTGACTTTACATGGTATTTTCCCTACATGCAGCAGTATAACTTACCATGTAAGAAGGCATGGTCAACCAATGGCTATGCAGCAGAGACAAGAAATGAGTAGGCTCTGGAGAGGAGGGAAGTGCAGACAGGTCCAGCTGTCTGAATTGCCCCTGATATTCCTGCCAATTTCAGCCTTCTATTAGAAGTACCTCTCATGATGCCTGGCTGTTCTGCTTTGGCACTGGCCCTGTCTCCCAAAGAGGTCAAAGCAATGACTCAGAAAGGGGAGATCAGTTCTGTGGCTCTGTGCTTCCTCAGTTTTACACGTGCAGAGGAGTACAAGATTCAAAGACATACTGTATATTCAAAATTCATGTTCAGGATCATTTTCAGGTTGTGATTGTTTTCAGTATGCCTGTAACAAACAGTACATGTTGGTGGCTCTTGGTAAGAGCTACCATCTTACTGCAATGTAGTCTGAGCATGTAATTTGAGACACCACTGAGCAGATGCTGCAACACAGACTACTTCATCAGCCTGAGTGGTAATATAGGTCACAGTCCTGCGAAGATGGGTACGCATGAGTAGATTCACTGATGTCTATACACATGTAAAGTTAAGCATGTGCATAAGTCTCTGCATGATTGAGGTCTTACTTTGATTTACACATTGTGATAAAAACTATTGTGAGCTTTAGGGTCTTAGATGGGCCAAAGACTTTAGATTTCATTAATTAAACTGACTAGAATGAACACTACCGTTAATGACCATTTAAAATCTTTTTTCTTAGTGAATAAGATAGCTGTGATGAATTTATCTATAGATACAACTACTTTGTATCTTTTTGTTTATACATAATAATACAAAGTACCTTTCCCCACCAAAATAGACTTTCCCCCCTCTCCTAAATTATGACAACTACACTTTATCAAGTCCCAGCAGTATGTGGCCTTGTCATACAACACAACAGAGGTATGCAGTTATCAGATTTCAACCCAACCCTTGTCATGCGTCATTTCTTAGCTGGCAATTCCACACAATACAATTGTCTGAGGATATTCCTGTTCTCAGCACTTTCTCTGTTGCTTAATTTCTAAGAACAGCTTTATACAGCAACCATCTTCCTTTAACAGTGCAAAATTTTTGCTTGCCAGCTACGTGTAACTGATACATGTACAGCTGATCCTAGTCAGAAATGACTGCTGACTTTCACAAGAATTCTAGGGCAAACAATTTTATAAAGGAAGGGAAAATACCTAAATTCTTGTATGGTGATACAATATAAATATCGCTCTCTCTCTTTTTCTTCCAAGCAGCAGGGTCTGGATTTTGGTACTTTAATTTCCTTATTGGAGATTTAATGACACAACTGGTTCTAAATATATAAATGTAGGCGGTTTACTCAATCGAATTCTGAGTAACTGCATTCACTCCATAACATTCTTCACAAAGATTCCTTTAAAAAGGGGCTTGCATAAAGCAAAATTGAAAGGACAGCATAGCTGACTACAGGTACATGAGGCATACTATATCCTTTGCTCACCCAAGCTCCTTATAAATTCAGCTGGAGATCTGGGTGCTCAAGGTATACAGAGGGGGGTGCTTACTTTTCCTGGATTCCCTTTACTACTATGTAAGGTGTGCTTTCTAATTAGGGCATTTCCCCTTGTAGCTCAGTTCCTCTTTCTGCTTGAATCTGCAGTGAAGTCATTATCTTGTGTTTATGACTCCATGGTTTGTTGCAGAGGAAACTATTGACAGGTCACAAATTCAGCATTTTGTGGCTTCAATACAGGATGAAAAAGGAGATGGGCTGTGAGGGAGAAAAGCCCTCGTTAAAACAAATGGCTTTGGTAATTAAACTTGATATGACAAATTATGTTTAAAAAAAAGTGAAGGGTGAATGGATTTATATTCCTCCGTGAGATAGTGATTTCCTTCCCAGTTAAAACCATCCAATTCAAAATCGCTCAGCTTTTAAGGAAATTGGTCTTCAAATAAACCATTCATATATTTCAATCGAAGTCCATTTTAACAACCATGTTATATTGCTCTTGATTTCTGGTGATATCATATTCTAATGGAGAAAATAAATTCTAAGGAATTTCTGTTCTGAAGAGAGAATGTACCCTGATTGAATCGCAGAACAGTATTTCCAGGCTGGTTTCATTGCCCTGCAGGGCATAGTTGCTTGTCACAGTATTTGCCCCATGAGAAGGACAAAAGAACTGGAAGGGTGTAAATTACAGAAATCTGAATCACCGCTCTGAGAGACTTTGCTCCAGGCAAGTCTGCAGAAAGACACCCCATGAAGTTTGTGAATTCTTAGAAGTCAATACCAGGAGCATGAATGAATGAAGTAAGAATACTGATTTTTGCGTGTGTCTTTTCCTGAGTCACTGAATCCATGGCTGTTGAATTGCAGTTTTCATTTTGACAAGAGACAGCTTGTTTAAATTGAAAGTCTACCACTAACTCCAACAGACAGAATGTGAAGCCTGGCTGCATGGTACGTAAGAGACAGCAGGACAGATTCTGAAATGAGTAACACGAGTGTAAATCTTGAGTAATTTAATTGATTTTGATATTCTCCATTGCATTTAGTGAAGTTAATCTGGATTTACACTGAGGTATCAGAGATCAGAATAAAGATCAGTTTCTCAATGATGTACTATTTTTCAATAGACACAATACATTGGTAAAACTCTTCCTATTGTTTCCAAGACCTCTTTCTCCCTTCAGAAATATCAAAGGTAAAAAATACTGCTCAATTACTATAATTTGTCATCCTCTGCCCCTGAGCAGGACCTGTGAGGAGACAGTTTATTAATAAAGCTTCTTCAACGCTGCATCACAAAGGTTCGTTTCAACTAAGACTGTGCTTACTAGTCAGTGTGTATTAAATCAAGCAACAACTGAATTCATTTCTCACTTGAATACATTTATTTCAAAAGTGATCAGTGTTTTGCAGCTGCTCTGATTTTTTAATTTTTTTAAAGTTCTTGTTTGGAATTTGAAGTATTGTGTCCATGCATTGTTCCTCCAAGAGTGACATGGGCACATTTACAACGCTTTCCACTATTCCTGGCAATAGGTTTCATGAGACAGTTCCACAGCTTGGTCTCAATGGTCTTTTAAACAACATGGATCATTTGAAGTCTGGCTTCCTTTGTGATTTGTACAGTGCTGCACATGTCCAGGTTTTTGTTTGTTTAAATAGATATACCTAACAGAAATACTTTGATATTAAAAGCAGAAGTGCTATGAAGCATATTTAGATACTTCATAAAAGCTAAAGTTTAAGAAAATGTTTAGGTTTAGTGTAACTTAAAATGTAACATTAGTAATGGACACTATTAAAGAAATAAACCATAGTGATTTCATTGTTGTATTAGATATTGGCTTCTTGTCAGAGCTTTCAGATACCCCCAAAAGATGCAGGGTTTTATTAAGAAAAAGCAGCCTGAGTGGTAGTAACTTCTTGGACACATGGGCTAATATGTGTGCTCTGAGGGCAGGTCTACACTTAAAATACTGCAGCCGCGCAGCTGTGCCAGGGCTGCTGTAGTGCTTCAGTGGAGACGCTATTATGCTGATTGGAGAGCTTCTCCCTTCGGTGTAGTTAATCCACCTTCCGGAGAGGCAGTAGCTAGGTCAACGGCAGAACTTCTGTCAACACCTGGGCTTACGTCGGTATAACTGCGTCACTAAGACATGTGGAGTTTTCACATCCCTGAGCAACGTCGTTATACCGATGTAAGTTTATAGTTTAGGCCTGGCTTGAGAGTATGCAGTGCAGTTGTAGTGGTATCGGGCCAAGGATATTTTGAGAGACAAGGTGGGTGAGGTAATAACAGTAGGAAGAGTGGCCTCTTAGAATACATACTAACTACTTACATATGTGCAGTCTCCACCCACCAACTGTCCTATGCCTGCAGAGGTGTTAACAGGCCACTCTACCTTGACTGGTCCCTTACAATATGCTAAACAATCTATTCCACCTTGCTGTGACCCTGGGAGTGCCTTTACCAGACTTGAAGAAGAGCTCTACGTGGCTCAAAAACTTGTCTGTATCACCAACAGAAGTTGGTGCAATAAAAGATATTACCCCACCTTGTCTGCTCTCAGAGTGACATTTTTTTTCCTTGCTGCAAACCAGAAGAATACCTAATACTTCCAAATTGCTAAATATGACTTAGGCTGTATCTACACTGCACACCTTACAGCAGCACAGCTGTAAGGTACGCAGTGTAGCCGCTCTTTGTTGGCAGGAGAGACCACTCCCAATGAGGGGCGGTAGCTTTGTCAGCGGGAGACACCCTCAAAGCGCTGTCCACACCAGTGTTTTTCTTCGGTAAAACTTTTGTTGGTCAGGGGTGTGGCTTTTTCACACCCCTGACCAACAAAAGTTTTACCGATGAAAGTGCAGTGTAGACGTAGCCTTAGTGGAGGGGCTAATTAAAATAAAATTTTAAAATAAGTGTCTAACTTCAGTAGGGAATGTCTGTTGTATTCATGTAGATTTAATATATGGCCAAAGGTGTTAACATGACCCAATCACTGTCCAACATTAAACCGTGCTAAACAAGGTGTGCGGTTTGGCATACAGAGACCTCAGCCTGCTTATTACCATGGCAAATGCACCATTAAAATTATTTTAATCTTTTATTAAAGATAAAGAAAAGAAGGAAAAATATTTGAAATGTAAAACATTGAATAAGGCTTTCATTTTAACAGCATCCCGAGTTCCCTTTCTGTTTAGCTGGAGAGAGTTTTGGAAGAAAAAACACCCTTGTTTGACAGTCTCTTAGATGGTAATAAACTGTCTTGAGAAGAAGGTAGCTGCCGCTGCTATTGTAAAGCCCAATTCCATTTCATCCCAGCTGGTGGTTGGGATTCGGCTGTAGCTGGTAGAGGTGGAGATGTCATCTGGGTCCATTTCTCTGGCCCAGTCTAGTCAAGACACCTTTCAGGCTTTCGTTATCCTGATCCAGGATCCCCAGATGGTGGGGATAGCAGCCATGACGGCGAAGTTTCTCCAGTAGTCTCCAACTGTACTTTCACATTCCCGTCCTCCCCCCACCCCCCGGTCTCTATTTTTCTTCTTTTTCTTTAAGGACCCCAAAAGCGAGTGGTGGGTGGAATCTCCCATCTCCTCATTATTTTGTCCACCAGTTAGGCCTAATATCCGACACATCAATTTTGGTTCATTAATTTCCGGAGCCACATTTTCTTGTTTATGAAGGATGATCTTAACACAGCCCTAAGTTTATATCAGTGAGCCTTTTTGTTTGGACTAATTCAGGCTTTCTATCTCCCATTAGTATCTTTTCCCATTCTCATTTGTTGTAGTGACTGTATGAACGTTCATGTACTTTTTACAGTTGAGCTCACAATTTGGGCCTAAAAATTTACCCTATGATCACAAAATGTCTGACCAATTACAACATGACTTCACAGAACTAGAGTAGGTTAAAAATATTTGACATTTCGACAGTTATTTCTCAAAGAAATTAGACAATTTTTTGTTCATTTGTTTCAGGTCTGGTCTTATTGAATTAGTTGTTTATTTAAATGTATACATAGAAATATCACTGCCATTGTATGTCTATAAATGATCTATCAAAACAAAGTATCTAAATCTAGAGTTTACTGTAGTTTAATCGTGGCTACTTATATTATATGTGTTTTAATTAGGGCTGTTGATTAATCGCAGTTAACTCACGCGATTAACTAAAAAAAGTTAATCACAATTAAAAAAATTAATCTTGTTTAACTGCAGTTTTAATTGCACTGTTAAACAATTGAATACCAACTGAAATGTATTAAATATTTTGGATGTTTTTGTATATTTTCATATATATTGTATTCCGTGTTGTAATTGAAATCAAAGTGTATATGGTTTTGATTACAAATATTTGCACTGTAAAAATGAAAAATAGTATTTTTCAATTCACCTCATACAAGTACTGTAGTGCAATCTCTTTGTCGTGAACGTGCAATTTACAAACATAGATTTTTTTTTGTTTCATAGGTGCACTCAGAACCAAAACAATGTAAAACTTCAGAGCCTAGAAGTCCACTCAGTCCTACTTCTTGTTCAGCTAATTGCTCAGACAAGTTTGTCTATATTTTCAGGAGATGCAGCTGCCCTCTTCTTATTTGCAATGTCACCAGGAAGTGAGAACAGGCATTTGCATGGCATTTTTGTAGCTGGCATTGTAAGGTATTTACGTGCCAGATATGCTAAACATTCATATGCCCCTTCATGCTTCGGCCACCATTGCAGAGGACATGCTTTCATGCTGATGACACTTGTTAAAAAAATAATGTGTTAATTAAATTTGTGACTGAACTCCTTGGGGGAGAATTGTATGTCCCCTGCTCTGTTTTACCCGCATTCTGCCATATATTTCATGTTATATCAGTCTTGGATGATGACCCAGCACATGTTGTTCATTTTAAGAACACTTTCACTGGAGATTTGATAAAACGCAAAGAAGGTACCAATGTCAGATTTCTAAAGATAGCTACAGCATTCAACCAAAGGTTTAAGAGTCTGAAGTGCCTTCCAAAATCTAATTGGGACAAGGTGTGGAGCATGCTTTCAGAATTCTTAAAAGAGCAAGTCTTAAAGAATTTTTAAAAAAGAAACTACAAAACCCAAACCACCAAAAGAGAAAATCAACCTTCTTTTGGTGGCATCTGACTCAGATGATGAAAATGAACATGCGTCAGTCCGCACTGGTTTGGATTGTTATCGAGCAGAATCCATCATCAGCATGGACACATGTCCCCTGGAATTGTGGTTGAAGCATGAAGAGACATATAAATCTTTAGCATGTCGGGCACATAAATATCTTAAATACTGGCTACAACAGTGCCATGAGAACGCCTTTTTCTCACTTTCAGGTGACACTGTAAACAAGAAGCGGGCAGCATTATCTCCTGCAAATGTAAACAAACTTGTTTGTCTGAGTGATTGGCTGAGCAAGAAGTAGGACTGAGTGGACTTGCAGGTTCTAAAATTTTACTTGGTTTTATTTTTGAATGCAGTTTTTTTTGTACATAATTCTACATTTGTAAAATCAACTTTCATGATAAAGAGATTGCACTACAGTACTTGTACTAAGTGAATTGAAAAATACCATTTCTTTTGTTTTGCAGTGCAAATAGTTGTAATCAAAAATAAATATAAAGTGATCACTGTACACTTTTGAATTCTGTGTTGTAATTGAAATCAATATATTTTAAAATGTAGAAAACATCAAAAATATTTAAATAAATGGTATTCTATTATTGTTTAACACTGCAATTAATTGCGATTAATTATTTAATCGTGCAATTAATCACGTTTAATTTTTTTAATCGCTTGACAGCCCTAGTTTTAATGTTTTTAGTGTAGCTACTGTATCATAGCATATCAGGGTTGCAGGGGACCTCAGGAGGTCATCTAGTCCAACCCCCTGCTCAAAGCAGGGCCAATCCCCAATTTTTGCCCTAGATCCTTAAATAGCCCCCTCAAGAATTGAACCCACAACCCTGGATTTAGCAGGCCAATGCTCAAACCACTGAGCTATTCCACATATCCTAACTCTGAACCTGGAAAGCCATCGCAACTTTATTATTGTTATCACACTGTTATGTAATTCTCCTCGGTGACGTCCTTTTATACATTTTTTCTTTACATTTGTTATCCACTAAAGCAATGGCACATTCTTCTCTAGTTGCTGCTCCTGTACCTTTTCTATAGTTGCTAGAGTGCGCCCTGTTTAAGAGGATGAAGAATCAACTTCTCTTCAGGCAGCAAAGGGTCAAAGAACTGAGGCATGATACATTATTCTCTGAACCACTAATCTGGCAAATATTGAACTATTTTAAGTGCATCTCTTTTCTGGTCCAGTAATTGGCTGTGTGTGTTAGTTAAATTAATTGACGTTAACTTGGTGTTACAACTTAGTGTTTACAGTCCAGATGCAAAAGTATATATTAGACAATACTATGAGGTAACAAATCTAGTGACATGAGATATGTACATTTGTATGTCCACCTGTATTCTTTCTAGCACTCTCTTCTTTCTTCCTTTCACATGTACAGGCTGTTTATTTCTGGTTGCATCACTTTTAGGGTAGGCAACACATTTTATTGGTACTTCATCTCTAGAAGCAAAGAAAGAAATCCTTCTCTGAGCTTGCAGAAAGCTGTCAGTAACATCTTCTGAATCTGCCCCTGGGGGGTGTTGGAGAGTGAGCCTCCTCCATGTTCACCCCACAGCAGCTCCTGTCCTGCAGGGCTGGCCTGGGTCCCAATCTAAGGTGTTGGCTCCTGCCACAGCATGCAGGCAGGGCCAACCCCCTGTGATGCCCCGCCCCCTTCTTGGTGCTGGATAGTTTGTAGTTGTTGCAGGCTGTGTGTGTTCCCTCCCTCCCCTGGTGGTAGTAGGGTCCCTCTGAGATGGGGGGGGGGGCTAGTTCATATTGGTTAATCTGGGGGACACACTAGGTGGTGATATTACTCTACTCTGTCACCTCCATGACTTCAGATAGTAAGGACAGGATTTTATTCTGAATATGTACTATATAGCTCCTGAAGAACTTCTTGATGTAGGCCAAGATTTTCAAACATGGGTGCCTAAAGTTAGGCTCCCAAGTCAGGTTAGGCACCTAAATAAATGGCCTGATTTTTCAAAAATACTGAGCACCCAGGAGTCTTGCTGACTTCACTGGGGGTTGCTGGGTACTCAGTACCTCTGGGGAAAAAAGGGCACTTATTTAGGTACCTAACTATGGATTTAGCAGCCCAACTTTTGGCAACCACATCTGAAAAGTGTGCTTGTAACTGTTACAGCCACTTGTTATACAGGTTCTGTGTGCTGGGTTCCCAGTCAGAGGGATGCTGGAACAATTTTTATGGCGGGGGTGCTGAGAGCCATTGAACCAAACTGTAAACCCTGTTTATAATGGAAACCACGTCATGCCAGGGGTTGCTGCAGCACCTGCAGTTCCAGCACCTATGCGCATGGGTCTCATTGAGAGTTTTGGGCAAAGATCAAGAGCTGACAATACTGTGTATTCCTAGGGTAAAATTTTCAGACATGCCTAGGGGCCTTTCTAAAGGTACTGTGTTGCCCAGTATGACATTTCAAAAGTATCTTTTACCTTTTCAGCTTGTAACACCAGATGAAATCAATGGGCAAAAAGATAGTGGAATCAGGCCATCAGAAAAGTTTCCTTTATCGTAGAACAGCAAAATTCCAGGGTCCTCAAAATTTATTTCCCTTCAAACAGATATAAGCAATTTTTGATGCTTTTTCTAAAGTAAAATATAGGCCAATCAGGTCAACAATACACTAAAATTTAACGTCATCGTAACATTCACCATAGAACTAAAATGATATGTAAACAGCTTTATAAATTAGTCTTTAAAGCCTCCACAATACATATGGCAGAATCTATGCACCCATCAAAGTTGGAATGAGTAAATCCATCGCCCCCACACACCAGGAGAGGTTTCATATGAAGAGTCATTTGTCCTGGACAACTGGGGATGGCTTTTGTAACCTGCAAAAAATATATATATATATGGGAAGAAGGATAAGCAAATATTTATTACTCTGCATACTGTATCAGATTCTGGCAATAAGGGCCAAAATATCACACACAATGTTGACATTTTGGTTTTGCTCATGAAAATACTTTATAGCCAAACTATATGATCACCTTACTCTCATAAGTAGTGCCACTGACCATTTGGCCCTTAGGAAGCACTTAGCTATGACCTTAGATCATTCATATACTCCTCCCCACATTATTATAATATTAATTATTTATGATTATGTTTATTATGTGCTATGGGCTTTCCAAATAATCAAGAGGGATGGTCCCCGCTCAGAGGAGCTCAAAGGACAGAGACAATTAGACACAAGTTAGGGGAATGACAGTGAGCAATTTACATAGATGTCAACTTGTTTCACTGTTAGGAAGTGCAGCTGAAGTGGGTCTACAAGAGGGATTTAAATATGGACAGGCTAAAGGCCTTGTGAATGATCCAGGGAGGTTGTATCATGCGTGAAAAAGACAAATAATTGATTGTGAGAAACAAACGACATTTTCTTCTCAACTACAAAAATTGACCATTCCTTTGTAAAGTGCTTTGAGATCTACCAGTGAAACACAAGCGCTAAGGATTGTTATGATTTGTAGACTAATGGGTAAATATGCTAAAGATTATTCTGTAATATGACTCCCAAATGCATAAATATTCATTTAATTTTTTTAAAGTAAGAGCTTCTTATAGGCCTCTCTTAAAAAAAGAAAAGAAAGTAAACTGTATATTTCAAAAACAATTCCGCCCTAGTTAGGCTGAATCCTTGCATGCTAGTTTCCTACCTGCAGAAAATTTTCATGGCCACTTACGAACACCACTACAAATAGAAATTTGTAACCGAGACATCCTCTGGACTTTTGTGTCCTGGGCATGAGCAGGTACTGCTATAATTCCATACAATCCCTTTATTTAGAAAACCAATGTACTTTCAGCCAAATAAATACTATACTTAGGAGTGTGTGTGTATGTGTGTGTGTGCGTGTGACTGTGGTCTTCAGAGATAGAACTGCACTAAGTATTAAGAGTAGAAATATCTCACTCTTCAAAGAATTGTAAAATCAATTCAAGAGAAAAGGGAGACTTTTTGGATTTGCGATAACATGTGCAGACTAATTTTCTGAAAACTGTAAAGAGAATACCAGGCAACTAGCTAGATATTATTTGTATAGCATGTCAAAGAGTCGAGTCACATTTCTAAAACCTAAGGTCAGAATTGCCCTTTGGTATGAACGAATGTTTGTGGTATAAGCCATTTCAGCATGTTGTCTGATGCAGGCTTCTTTACACACTGCCATCCCAGAACCTACTAATTTGACATAAATGGGCTAAATACAGAGACATGCATGAATCTCCCTTTAACTCCCCATGTGTATCTGAGATAAAAAATTTGGTTCCATAGCCGTGCTTTGACCTGGGCAAGTCAGAATGGACCTGAGAACCTTGTAAATAGTGAGGAGTCATGTGCATGTAACCTAGGGTGGAATACTTGTGGCACCTTAGAGACTAACAAATTTAGTTTGTCTCTAAGGTGCCACAAGTCCTCCTTTTCTTTTTGCGGATACAGACTAACACGGGCTGCTACTCTGAAATCTAGGGCGGAATATGGCTCACATGTGTTTCTAACTTGTTCATTGTGTGTTCTTTTTGGGAAAAGGCTGTTCTGTGGAATTCCCAAGGTACTTATTTTAGCATCTATAGGCCTGTTTGCCGAAACACAGAGTAATATAAACAAACGGAGCAGAGACCAGCACAAACACTGATGCAAATGGCAATAACTGTTTACATGTTTATAGATATGGAATTTGTCCAGTCTCTTTAAAAGGCTAGAACCACAGATCTATGTCAACAGTTCAAACTTTCTGTCTAGCGTTTAACAAACTTCCAGCACAGATAAAAGAAACTACACTGAATTATTAAAAGGGCATCTTCATCTCACTTTCTCATGTCCGACTAGTTTAGAAACCTTAAACATGCTTATTTACAATCTTTCTTCATCTGCATCATAAAGTGTTGTGTATTTTTATGGTACTGAGAAATAAATAATAATATATGTGAGGATCTCCATGGCACTTTCAACTTTTTTACTTCCCTCATCTGCATTGGACTAAATTCTTTTCTAACTGAGGAGAGGTGGATGCAAACTCCCTCTGGAGTATACAAAACCATCCCTGAGGTAAGCAGAGGTGTTACTTATAAGGACAGCAGCTTCGAACAACCATGTAGTTGTACTGTACATAATGTAAACCACAGAATGCTATTCTGGAAACAGGTGAAAAATGGGATACCAGTCAAGGATGCTGTTGGGAAAACACACGGACCTCATAGGACACATTTTTCTTAACATCAGTTACAGATGAAGATACTACTTATCACTCGTGATGCTGCATTATTTTATGTTTTCTTATCACAAAGACTGGCAAACATAAAAAACTTTACACTTTTTATTTTTGTAAAAATATATATAATATGATAGATTGACAAAGAATTAATATCAGCATTTGTATCATAAATGTAAAAATGATACACAACTGAAGTGTCCCACATTGGAAAACAGTGGGGATGAAGTAGTGGGGGAGGGAAATGCCATGAGTACAGATAAGATTCCATCCTCCCCCTATTTTCTGACTATGAAAATTTTTGTTTCAATTTTTCACTGAAATTTATTTTTCATCACAATTTTCTGATCAACGCTATCCATGCGAGCCATGGCACATTCCTTCATAATGATCCATCTGATCTTTGCATGTCTGAAACAGCAATGTAATTCTAATTTAAGAATGACACTTCTATATACACTTTCTGGCAAGATTAGAGAGCAATAGTTTTGCATATTAAATGGAATGCATCAGTGGGCAAAAAACTGAATAAGCAGTTATGCTTTACATTATATAGATCTCTCTATCACACTGTATATATTTTACTACACTTTATAATACTTGAATATAATGTTAACATATGGCGGGGTGGCCAACCTGAGCCTGAAAAGGAGCCAGAATTTACCAATGTACATTGCCAAAGAGCCACAGTAATAGGTCAGCAGCCTCCCACCCACCGGCAGCCCTGCTGCAGCACCTCCCCCTCCTTCCCCGCACCTCCCGATCAGCTGTTTCGTGGCATGCAGGAGGCTCTGGGGGGGAAGAGGGAGGGCACTGCAGGGTCAGGGGAGGGCATGGGAAGGGGTGAAGTGGGGGCAGGGCCTGTGGCAGAGCCAGGGGTCGGGCAGGGAGCACCCCCCGGCACATTAGAAAGTTGGTGCCTGTAGCTCCAGCCCCAGAGATGGTGCCTATACAAGGAGCTGCATATTAACTTCTGAAGAGCTGAATGTGGCTCCAGAGCCACAGGTTGGCCACCCCTGACATATGGCATTGCTTTTACCTGTTTTATAGAATTTGCTCTCCATTCCCACCACCCACGTTCCTTCTCTTTTTGTTTGCTCTCTCTTCACTATTTGTAAAATTGTCATATTACAATCCTGCATAGGTATCCGCCCAGATTCTAAATTTTCAGTGTCTTGTGATAGTCAGTGAATGTTCTTTTTTGTCTACACAGTGCTCTCTCTCTCGTGTTTCATTACCTTTAAATATTTTTTATTATAAAATAGGTATTTTTTGGGGGGGGGCAATGATCATTTGCAGTATAGGCACATGGACACAAAGTATTGGTAATAGTTATTTGCTGTGAAAATGACTGTGAAGTCTGTAGGTCTGATCCACAGCCCACTGAAATCTATAGGAATCTTTCAATGGGATTTGGATCAAGTCCTATAATAATATTTGTCTCCTACATGTGTAGGACAGTGAAATACTTATGGAAGAGTGATTGATTGGATGGACCACAGATAATAGGGGGCTTAGGGAAAGCTGGGTTGGGGTGCTAATGGGTGCTGCATACAGGAGAACTATTTCCTCCCTCTCCCTAGGTTCTGGTTGGAGAGGTGGTGCTATTTAAGGATGGTGTGGAGCCAACTGATTGTTATGTGCGTCAGCTTCTTTGGTGCCCAGGCAGCCTGTACTATCCTTAAACGGTACCTGCAGCCTGCTTTTCTCCTGGACCTTCTCATGGCATAAGTTGGGAGGAGTGATGAGAGCAGCAGTAGGAGGAGGGAGTGATTTTTCACATTCCCTGTCTCTCAGCCTGGGTCCTTGCAGCTGCATACTATGAAGCAGTCTGACATTTGTTTTAAATGTGCGAATTTTGACTGAAATCCCTTGCCAGACTCTAGTAATTCATCTTGTAATGGTGACCCACAGCTAAGAACTGGTGATGTGGTAAATTGGTGAATTCTCAGTAGGGCTTTCATCTGCATTAGTACGGGTTATTTTCCTTTCATGGCTATGCTACAAACAAACCATGGGGTACAGTACACTACAAATCACTTACAGAATATGGCCATGCAGCAGCTTTAGCTTTGTAATAACAGAAGGAATCTGCTTTTATGAAACTGTTTTAAGCCACAACATCGTGTAGCCAGTTGATTTCACTCCATTCCATCTCTTAACCCCCCCCCCCCCGCCCCTCCAAACCTACGAAAAACAAGCCCAGATAAAAGCAGCCTCTCTGGATGGCAAAGAATACAGTAGATAATGAATCATGCACTGTATTATAGTGACATCTGCTACTGCCAGTGTAGTTAGGGATCTGTAAGACTGTTAAAAAACCCCATATTGATGGGCTCACTTGGCTGAAAAAATTTGCTTTGCCCTGAAATGTAATGTAGGGCCAGATTGTAGCTTTTAAAGCCACAGCTGCTCAAGGGGTATGCAGAGGGGCACTGCACTAATGGCAGTCTCTGCAGGCAATCTGCCTGCAGAGAACAGAGGCACAGAATGTTCCCAGGGATGCTGAGGACTGCACACAAGGTGCAGTGCGTTGCACCTCCATAATAATAATCACCAATCTAAGTTATTCCCTCCTCTGGTCTTCACGGTGCATCTTTCCTTCCTAGTGTTTGTATTTCAGATGCACAGCATACCAGGACAGCAACAGTCTTTAGCTTTGTGCCTTGTTCAGTGCTGAGTATATCACCAGTATTAAGTAAATAAAAAGTCTGTCCCCAGACTACCAGCCACCGCAGAAAGCCTGCCCCACCTATACCTTTTTTGGGTTCCCTCCACCAATCAATGCACCAACATTTTCTCCCTTAGTCCAGGCTCCGGAAGTGCAAGGTATGGGATTTAAGGAATGTGAAGGTAGGGTGGGCTCACCCAGTCTCTTCTCTACAGTCCCTGCTTTATGTATCCCATGAGTGGCTAGAATCTCTCACCATCTTGAGAAAGAAAATTACAATTTTGGGCTCATATATGTAATACTATCAATTCAGAACTGTGGCCTGGGGCCCTACCTGAGAGGTATTATAAAATCCTTCTTATTGCCATTATCAGTAGGATGGCATCTACCCAAATGGGTTGAGTGAGGTTTGTTTGCTGTCCCCTGAGAGCAAAGATGGGAGCTGGACTCCTAGGAACCACTCTTGTTCCTACATAATCTCTCCTTTCTCTCTTCAGTCCTTCCTCATTTTTAGTCCCTCCCTCAGAAACTGTGCATTACAATAACCAATCCTCTTGAGGAAGAGGGCTAGGCATGGCTTCTTATATTAGCGAGAAGGGTCACTCACACACAGCTGGATGTCTGATAGGCATATTATTCAGGAAAAATGACTCGCTTTCAATCTCTTTAACATATAGCCCAGTACAGTAGATTATGGACAGAGTGGCAGCCTTAATTCTTTATTGCCTGAGGTTTAGACGGCAGATCCTTAATAAATGTCCAGTGTATGTTTTTGTTATGTGTTCAGAATATATCTGAACTACCTTTCTCATTCCCCAGAGCAGTACACTGCAAATCAAACGAGACACTTCTATAAACTTTCATCTCTGCTGCCTATAGTCTAAGAGCCCAAGCATGTTCTTGAACCTAGGTTTCCTAAATTGCAGCTCACTGTATCCCCCCACACAAATAGGGGGCTCCATGCTTGTCATTCTGTTGGAGCATTTCTACATATAGTAGTTTCTGTTGGCATTATAGTACTGTTTCTAAAGCTTTCAGTACTCTTATCAATATCTTCTTACAGAACGTAGATTAATGAACCTTCTCAGTTTTCCCCTAGCCAAATATTAAACTAAAGTAAGCTGAACTGTTATTTTCACTGAGCAGGTTTGGTTATCTGTCACTGAGGAAAGAGGAGCAAGAAAGAAATATAGGTAATTATATATTTATAACCCACATGATGGGCTCCAATCTGTTGGAAGTCCACTCTAGGTAGAGATATTAGGATGCAGATTTTCTACTATCCCTACAGAGTGCCTGCAACAATCTTCATCATCTGTTACTATACTGTATTCATCACATTGGGGACTCACGACTGACAGTCCTGGTACTGTATATTGTTTTTACTTAAAAATTAATAAAAATGTAAACTTCAACAAATACCATAAGGCAAAACAAACCACAAACTACCGCAGCACACTGAAATGCTTTAAGACAAGAATCACGCTGGGTTATGCAAACAAAGAAGGATAAGATCTCACCTATATCCTAATAACCTGTCTCGTCTCACAAAGCAGAAATCCAAAGAATATAAACACCAGAATATATTTATATATATGGTAACCATCTATCACTGGATCATATGGTAACTTTCTCTAGCTGGGAGGTACTGAAAGTCTTCAGGATTATGGGAAAAGAACAATATAAGGAGTGAAGAGGTCAAGGAAACTAACACAGAATTTATACATAATAAATATAATAATACATAGTTCTTATGCAGCACTTTTCATCAGTAGGTCTCAAAGAACTTTACAGAGGAGTTCAGTGTCATTATCCACATTTTATAGATGGGAAACCTGAGGCAACCCGAGGTATTGTGACTTGCCCCTAGTCACTCAGCAGAGCCAGGAATAGAACTCAGGTCACCTGAGTCCCAGTCTAAGCCTCTAGTCACCAAGCCACACTGATCATTCCTAGCAATATAAATTTGGCTTGTTTCAATTTATTGTGATTAGCAACTGCTTTGAAGGGCAAATAACTGTCCAAACAAAGGGTCCATACAGTTTTTGCATTGATTTAACTAAATCAGTAAAATACCTGAATTTGTTAAATAGGTGCAACCTTCTAGTGAGGGCAGTTACATCAGCATAAAGGTATTTATGCCGGTATAGTGTGTCTTGGTACAGTTATCAAAGTGGGGAGGGAAAATTCTGACACAAAAGGGCTTCTGAAAGCTTTATCAGAAAAGCCACAATTTCAGCCCCTTAGTTTACTGTCCATCAAATAAATATAGCTTAGCTAGTGGAAATTGTGGCTCTACTCTGAAAAGTGACTATAAAAATGGCATTATGAGATTCCAGATCCATTGTGTCTCAGTGACTTCCAGATCAAATAAAAAGATGTTTTTTCTAAGTACCAAGCTTTGCAGGCACAATCTAGATTGGGTTTAAATCTAGATTGGGTTATTTGTTTTTTTCTTTTTAAAGCATCCTTGTATAGCAAAGCACATCTGCCTTCTTTAACACTGGGATGACTATTTTTTTCTAAACGTGTATTACTTCTGTCACTTAACTATCAGAACACGATGAAAAGAGCACATAATTGCAGAAGTGAATGCTCTGGTAAAAAAATAATCAAATACGTTTCTCACTAAAGCCCCAATTCTACCTGTATGTGTAGAACTACAGCCCCCTTTGATTTCAGCGTCTCACCATACCACCATGCCCATATACGAAAGGCTAGAAATCGTAGGGTCCAATTCTGCCCTTACATACACAGGTTACTCCAGTTAATTTTAGTGGAAATTCTAGTACATGGAGAGAAGAGTAGGTATCTTAGTTTCCCCTATAATGAAAACACAACTATGCTATGCCAAGGAAGAAGACACAACTATTCACTGAGATGCAGCAGAGTATATTCAAGGGAGCAGTTTTTTTTAAAAAGAAATCCCATGCATAGCCAATACTCTCAGCTTTTAAAAAGGTTCCAAATGTTTAAATGATGTCAGTGATATCACAAAATATTTTTGGGGAAACTTTCAAGGCACAAAGGGCAGTTAGGTGTCCAGTTCCCATTCCGTATAGACTATAATTAGTACCCACAGACATCTAAACATCCGTATACTTCTCCCAAGGCTGCACTGTAGAAGACAAGAGGAAATCCCTTCAAAAGATGAGATTCAGTGCATGATGGGAGATGTGCCACAAAAAGCGTTAACTAAAAAATGACTTAATCAGTCTTCACATAAACGTACTATAACATTTAAGAGTTCAGATGGCAAATCTTGCAAAGCAGGAAATGTCTGTAACATTGAAACATCAAATAGGGTATAGCTACAGAGCATTGGTTCAATCATTGCCCAGTTTCGTCCACTGATAATATTAAATCTATCCAGCTGCTCCTCAGTATCCCAGTAATAGAAACCCATAAACCTCTTTTCCCAATCCTATATAATATACCAATTGTTAAAAAAAAAAAACTCAATAGAATATTTGGGGAGTTTAAAATTGGCAACCTTGCAGGGAAAATCCAATTTAAAATGACCATGTCAGTGGGAGAATCCAGATGATGCCAACACTTACTGAAATAAAATGTTTTTAAAATTTCATTTAGTCAGTGTCTATTAATTTCAAGGTACTTGGAATTCATGGAGGGGGAAAGAGGGTTTATTTTTGGTAATGTGTTTTATGCCAGGAAAACTTGACTAATGGTATTAATGTGTTAAACAACATAGTAAAAGACCATGATGGTTTTTTAAACCATGCTTCACATTTTTACACCTTGTTCTAACACGTTTCCATTGTATGTGACAAGATTGAATGTCCGTATTGTATGAAATCGTTACTTCTCAAAGCAGCTGATAGCAGTTATTCAGCACTGTAAGAGCTAATGCAGGAGTGGCAGCGTGGACTTAAAATAAGTGAAATCAAGCCGGAAGAGAAGGGAGAGGGAATAAAGAAGATAAGAACTGTGTTGGAAGTTGATGACAGAAACAGACAGAGGAGGAACGTGGGAAAAAAGTAGCCAGAGAAAGGAGGGAGGGAAGGAAAAATAAGACTGGAGGAGTTGAAAAAGAAAATAATCCAGAGAGAGACAAATAAAAGAAAAACAAAGAACAACAGAAGTTTGGGAGAGAACAAGGTAGAAATGAGGAAAATAATGCTAGAGATTAAGGAGGAAAAAAGTGGAAGATGCAATTTTCCCCTCCATCATTTCTTGACTGTCTAAACTCTCTTGGATCAAAAATGTGTTTTGGTTGACCCAGGTTACCTTGGAGTACAATTGTAAGCTCCAGTCTATTAGTGAAATCCTGGCCCCACTGAAATCAATGGAATCTTTGCTCTTTGACTTCAGTATGATCAGAACTTCACCCCTTATGTTTTTTTATTTGCCGCTGACAACAGAAGGTCACATATACTAACTCAGTAATTAACAGGAAGAGAAATGAATACTCTGCAGAAAATAATTCTCACTGGCCTGTCTTAACTGAGCAAATAGAAAAAGTGTGTGGGGGGAGAGAATGTACATAGTAATCACGCCGATGTAGAATGCTATGGGTCAAATTAAGGATCAAAGTTGGATGACCAAATCATGGGCTTAATGGGGACAAAAGCCCAACAATATTAAGTAATATCATCAACAGTATTAACATGCCCTTAACAAAAATAGAAAAATATAAAAGTAAAATATCTAAACAATTAAGAAAGTAAAGAATATCTCACTATTGGGTAACTTTTTTTTCCCCATTGCAACCAAGTCTGCGTCACTTTTACACTTTTGACCAATTAGGAGGCATTAAAAAAAGCACTAACAAGCTCAATTATTCATAGACACTGAAAAGAATATGATGATGAGTATGAGCTGCATTTATAATGCATCCATCCAACCCTGTGTTATATAAACACCTTATGGCATAGAATACCTCCAGTATTTTCCAATGTGGACCAACTACAAAAGAAAACCCCATCCTTTTGTGTTTTACATTATTAGCAGGTTAGAAAAGCACCTTCCTTTCAGGAGGCAACTCTTTGAGGGGAATTTGCAGCAAATTATAATCCATCATCTAATATTAAACACGAGAAATAATTTAGTCTGGTCTGTGTACTGTATACCCTGCCAGAGATCATGTTTCCATTCAGGTCAGTAGTTATTTCGAAGTTTTTCTAATAGGTCAATGTCATCGAGCATAAACAATGGAGGAAGGGCTAGTAGGGGAACAGGCTTTGTATGTTGCTCATTCAATCTTTCATTTTCCCCTTGTGAATTTTTTTTGTTTCTAATTTGTAAATGATGAGAGAACGGTGAGCATTCAACCTTAAATATGACTTTGCATTGATCAAATGAGACAAGGTGATCATGTTTGAATCTGTATATTTTAATCAAAACAGTGTATTTGAGGTCCATATTTGTAAGTCACCCCATTCTGCATGTAACAATGCTGGACATTACTGGACTTTTTTAAAAGACACTGCCCAGAAAGCAGTCATCAAAGCCATCCTCTAGCCATATTGTGTAGGCTATTCTCCACACCCCCGCACCCCTCATGTAAAGCGACTCTATCAAAGAGACATCCTGGGTAGGGAAGTCTTTGATTCTAGATGCTAATATAGTCTTATCATAATTAAACCATGGGATACAGAAGTGCAGCTGTGCTGCTAAGTAGTATCAGTCAAAGTTTGGAAGCACTAATCCCTCATCCTCTATGGGTAATTGTAATGTCTTCATTTTAATCCTGGATTGTGTTTGGCCCATATGAAAGACATAACTGCTGTATTTAATTAACAAGCAGGACAAATCCTGCCTAAAAGAGTCACGGAGAAGCCCCATATATCTTTCTATTTCCTTTTGCTTTGGTGGCAGCAGCTTATCATAATTTAAAATAAAGCTAATTTTAAGGGAATTAGTGAGTTCTGTACTCAGGTATTTAATTTGAGTAGTGATTATTTGTATGGGGCCCTCCTTCTGATATAGGGATGGAGTTTTATCAAGATAATAGCTCAGTTTTATGCCAACATTATTTTCAAATCTGAGAGTTCTCTACATTCTCCTAGTATGTTAAAGTCTCATGATAATTCTTCCTATGGAATGGTGATATAAACTAAAATGCTGTTGAAATAAATGAGTTTGTTTTGTACTGGTCCTGTTTATATCTTCTCTTGAAACTTATCCTGAGTATTTCAATTGCCAAGGTCAAGAGCATGCCTAAAAGTGGGTATGCTTGATACAGTCCTTTGGTTTTAATGACATACTTTTTGTTTGATCGAAGATTAAAACCCTGGTCTCATCCAGAAAATCCAACCCAGTGAGCTTTTTTTCATTTTTTAAAAAAATTGCTGTCACTCTGCAGCATTTACATGAACAAAACATGTATTTTAAAAATTTTTTGATACCAGAAACATTAGGCTCCAATTTCAGCCTGAGAATGAAAACTTAACTACTGTAGAAAGCTAAAAGAGAAGTCATGATAATATCAGAGTTCTTGTTATATCTATTAAAATTACAGGGAAACAATATAAAAATTATTGAACTGTATAAAATGAGAAAGGGAATGGTTGAAATGATTGGGATTGGAGAGAAGGCTATGGCTTGTGAGTGAAACCATCTGTCACTTGATGTTGAGAGGGGAGTGGGTAGAGTTGTAAATTGTTTAGGGACTTTGTATCTTAGAATCTAGCAACTTCTAAAAAATGGGCAGAGCATATAATAACATTTATGTTGTGGTTTAATTTGTAATTACTGAAAAATGGACAAATTCCAGGACATAGAAAAGATAATGGCAAAATACAGTATTTTAGAAAGATGAGAAAAAGAGCCTATTATGCAAAGTAAGGTCCATTATTATAAAATAATTGTTATTATTTCATTCTATTTAAAATGTTTAGCAGTGTGTGTGGATTTTACCACCTCCCCCCAAAAAATCTGACCATCAGGGAAAACTCATTTTGCAAGGGCTCACAAGGTATAAATTATCTTGGAGAATGTACTTGTTAATTCTATTCAGTACCATGAAATTAACTGGCTTTTTTTAGTCCTTTACTTAATACACATTCTCATGGTGAAATAAACCAGAATTATACCATACACAATACTTATGGATCTATACCACCAACAGCCCCATGATAAAACTCCATCATATAGCAGTTAAACAGAATATTACAATTAAGAGCACTGTGATGTATGAACACAATTAAATGAAGTCTGCAAAATATGCTACAATAGCATTCTATTGTAATAATGCAATGGAAGATGGATTTATTTTGTTTAGCTCAACAGCTGGTTTTGTTTTGTGAGCTCTTCCTTGATCCAGTCACCATGTCTCCACCTGCCTCTCTTTAAAGCACACCTAATCTAAATAGCCCCCCCAAACCATACCCCTCCACTCGAAGTGAGAACTAGATAGACATCAGATAATGTAGAAGAGAAGAATCTAAATAAAATTAGATTATTAATACATTATCTAATTTATTATACTTAACTAAAATAAATTATTAATTATATTAAGGATTATAGTGGACAGCAACTCAACATGAGCTCCCAGTGTGATGCTGTGGGGAAAAGGCTAATGAGAATGTATAAACAGGAGAGTAGGATATAGGAGTTTGGAGATGATTTTACCTCTGTACAGAGCATCTGTGAGACCAATACTGGAATACTGTACCCAGTTCTTGTGTCTACATTTTAAAAAAGATGTTGAAAAACTGGAGAGAGTGAAGAAAAGAGCCACAAAAAATGATTCCAACGGCTGGAGAAAATGCCTTAGAGTGAGAGACTTAAAGAGCTTAATCTTTATCAAAAAGAAGACTGAAAAGGAACTATTAAAATCTATAAGTATCTTCCCGGAGAGAAAATACCAGCCAGTAGAAAGCTATTTAATCTAGCAGAGAAAGGCTGAACAAGAACCTAATGGCTGGACATTAAAGCCAGACAAATTCAAAATGAGAAATAAGGCATAAATTTTAACTGTGAGGGTGACTAACCTTTGGACAAAACTACCAAGAGAAGTGGTAGATTCTCCATGTCTTGATGTTTTCAAATCAAGACTGGATACCTTTCTGGAGTTAGTCAAACAGAAGTTACTGGGCTCAATGCAGGGGCAAAGGGGTGAAACTGAATGATCCGTGTTATACAAGACTAGATGATCTAATAGTCCCTTCTGTCTTAAAAAATCTATGAATCTATTAACAACATGTCCTCACCTCCTGTTTTGAGTGCCTTTGTCTAGGGACTATCTCTTCTGGTCTTGATTCTGTAGTGGAATTCATATGAGCAGGATCCAGAAGCCTGCACTGCGCTTACTGCACAATCAAAGTCTCTCTTCACTCTCTGGGACAGGGATCATGCTTCTGACTTAAAGCATGTAGCATGCTATTGGCATGTTGGGTGTTATTGTAATAGGAATTATCAACTATAATAATAAACATGGTGTTACCTTATAATTAAATTACCTAGCTGCCATAATGATAGGCACTGTGGGAATTAATAAAATAATATTAAATGATTACTAATCAGAGAACTCCATGAGTATTTTCAGTATAAATGGTTTTTCAGGAATTTGAATCCATGTAATAACGTTTTGTCCTAGGGTTTGGATATCCTGAATGTTTTTATTTAAAAAAAATTGAGAGATGTTTATTAACACAAAAAAGCAAAGAAAATGTATAAAACACATGTTTCTAAATAAAAGTAACAAATGATTTTCAAGAAAAATATGAAACTATGTTAAATTCCTAGCTACACAATTTATTTTTAAAAACATTGTGAACTGGGAGCTGACTTGGCAAATATGTTTTTGTATATGTAGCTTATAGCAAATGAAAAAACGTTACCAACTAGGCCAGATTCTTAAACTTGGTTGCAAGCCAGTGTAACGTGAACAGAACTTACAACCAGTCCTTTACAGTCACTTTTGCAGATTTCATAAAAAGTAAAAACCTTTTGAAGTAACTAACTACTTTAAGTAAACATTTTGCATGAATGTCCAGGTTTAATTTTGCCAATGTCATTTAAGTTAAGAGGTTCTGAGTAAACATCGACATACTGTATATTTCAGTGCTTTCGGAAATTACTAACCGTTTCCTTTGGGGTTTTTTTGAGACATTTAAAATATCCACATTTTTCTGTTATTTTCCCTAAGATAACTTACTTTAAGTTTAATTTTCATGTACTGGCAAACAGAACTGGGCCAAATACACTGGGAGTATTTGCTTCTCAGCAGTAGGTTGGGAATTTTGCTAATACTATCACCTATTCACCAACACCTGGAAAAGGCAGGTTGAGTTACTACATTAAATAATACAGCAAAAATCTTGTTGAAATGCATGGGTCCATGAGAAAAGGGCTGCTGAATTATTTCCTTGCTGTACCCCTTACAACATGCCCTACTTTCACATATAGTGAACTCTGGGTAACTTTATTTTTTGTACAAAAGGGATAAAAAATGCTCAAAATGTTCAGTAGTTCAACCCACCCACCCCACACCCAGCTAGTGAAAATTATTTTGCCGTATTCTTTATGTAGAAGTTTAACTATGGATGAATGCATTATGGATACTGATTATCCTTCATAATCAGATTTTAACGTACTTACTCTCTGTAAACCTGTGGATAGTTGATAAGGCACTTAGCTTTAAGAGTCCTGTATACAGTGGATACAGTATACCTGTAAAATGGCAGTGCCCATATATCCATATAGTAGCTTTCATCCAGAATGATTGATTGTAAAGCAGTCTACAAATTGATTGTACAGATATACAAGAGCTCAATATTATTACATCGTTTTCTTCAGAGTAAGCTGTAATATGATGGCCTCTCTATTACTCACAGATCATTCTTTATGATAGATAATTACCTGAGAGTATCTCCACTTCTGGCACTTGATGCTAGTTGGTTTAGGCAGACCTGGCATAATATTTTCCAGCTGATCCAGGATTATCGGCTGCACCTTTTCCTTATCCCATTCTAGATGTGCAATTCCAAATGGTACACTGGTGTGCACAACAACAGATGGCCCAAATTCGGAAGACTCTGTATGGGTGACACAGAAGGAAAGACAACTGCTTTCAAAAATAACCCCAAAACTTTCACTGAATCAACTGAACTAAGGATTGGTTACACTGCTCCTAAATTTAAAAACTTAGTTGTTCAAAATTGATGATAGATGTCATGGATGTCAGTCTGCCTAAAATGAAATTAAATAGAATACCTTACAGGTACCAGCCACCATCCTTACTACTAAAAGTTATTCAATGTATCTTTAGGAGAGACTCAGACACATAGTGTAGACACTTAAGGCTACATTTTCAAAGTGGCTTCAGTTGCTCCCTCAAGTTATTGGATGCACACTCTTTTTCCCCCAAGGTTTTTTGTGACCCCCCTCTGAAGATTTTTTGCCTATATTGAGCAGATATATCTAGGTAAGGTACCATTTATGATGTAGACATCCATTTACTACAGTGGGAAGTGAAACAGAGGTCTTTAAGTTAAGCAGACCATGTACTAAATCAGGCCAGCAATACTAACAACTTCACTTGTTAGTGCAGAATGTTCTTCTTTATTAGGGTTTAATACCATGACTTAGTTTGGTAGATATATAATTTGAGCCTGGGTTTTCATCTCTGCAGAGATGTCAAGTTATTTGCTGCTCATTCTGAATTATGCACAAGTGTGTATCAGAAAATGGAAAATGGATGCGAGTAAATAAGAAGTTGGATGTTTTGTTCTACAGGAGAATGTGAAGCTCTTGGGGAACCTATCACATTCCCTGGTGCATGTAATTTGGGTCTGGCTAATTTCCAGGGATTTCATCAGGCCCATTAGGGATTGCTGTTGTGGGGAGGAAGGAGGACGTGAGCCCATTGGAAGGGAGGAATGGGTCAGGAATCCTACTGCAGTGAATCTTGACTGAGTCCAACTCCCTTGCCCAGTAACAGCCCTCTCCCTTGCAAGACTACTCATTGAGATCAGCTTTCCCCTGATGCTGGGTCTTATTCTATTTCAGTCTAAGAAATAATAGGAGGGAGGCTGCAAGTGTTTGCAATAGAGGTTGATGGTGGGGACTGTAACAACCTGCTGCAGTCCTGCTCCCTTGACAGACACCAGCCTGTTGCGATGGGATCCAACAGCTGAATCCTACATGCTGCTAAGCTCCCTGGGTCTCGGTAGAGATAGACTGTTCCTAGATCTGGGTCTCACAGGTGCATGTCTGACATCATTCTTGGCTCCAATCTGCCAAGACCACAGAACCAGTGTCACAGACCTCCTGAGGCCCCCAGTTGCTTGGACACATTCCCTTCAGAGTCCCCATGGCTGGAGAGTTCTGGTTCCCCTAGTTACAGCCTTCAGGGTCCTTGTGGCAGTAAAGCAAGGAAACATAGGCTTAGCAAATGAATTACTTACACACACACACACATACACTTTACTCTTGAAAAGCACAAGAGCATTACAGATCAATGTAAAACAAAACAAAACTCTTGAATGCACTGCCCATGCCCCAGTCTGCTCCCCAACCCTTTTTGTGTGTTTCTGGGTTTGGTTCCAATCCACAGAGGCAGTGCTGCCCCCGAGCTGCAGGCCCTGGGGTCCCCACTTCAGAGGTTGTCTGCTTGGTGGGCTGCCCCAGAGACATAGACCCTGGAAGCCATGGGGTCCCCAGCTCAGAGGCCATCTGGCAGGCAGGCTGCGGCGAAGCCATGCGGATGAACTAGAAGGAAATCAGATATGATTCTTTCAGAACACAGATATATTGCCTAACTGTCACAGGAACTTCCTTGTATGGAGCATATTCGTGGGAGGACAGCCCTTTTCATAAGACTTTAAAAGCAGAAGCTGGGAAGCTAGAGGAGGATTTATTGTAAAGAGGGAACGAAAAGCGATGGAACTGCACTGGAAAGGAGAGCATGCCACATTTTGGGGACATGGGAAGCAAGTTGCCTAAGAAGCATACGCACCCTCAGCACCACATAGTAAATATACTCATCTTAGGTGCAAAGAGTTAAGCGGCATGGGCTTTGAGGCAGCCTACTGCCAGCGACCTATGTGTTTACACTGGCCACCAAATACAAAGAATAATGTAAAATCATGAAGCTTCCCAGGCAGAAAAGAAGAACAATAAAAAGGGAAAGGCTCCAATTAGCTAAAGTGAGAAGACTCGGCATGTCACTGTATCACACAGCAATGAGGAACAGCAATCAGGAGATGTGTTATTGTTGGGAACAGCAGAAGAGAACTTCCTGTAATTTCGCTTGAAACCTAAACAGCTAAGAACTTAAAACAGTGGTTATTGGATGAAGGGCATTTTTTAAAATTAAGGGTTATTCTTGGATGCTAACGTTCAAAAACAAAAACAGAGCAAATCAGAGTCTTTAAAAATGGCCAAGATCTTGGCCAACTGCATTGTAGTTCTGTAAACACAGTAGTGTGGTAGAGCATGTTAGCTCACAAAAGTAAAATGATACGAGATAAGTTTGTCTGTTACAGCTCTTCCAGTATGCGTTGGATTTGTCCAAGTTAACTTTAGCTGATTGCAATCACACAATTTATTTTTCACTATGAAATTTCAAATTTGCCAATGTTCTAGCTCCACTCTGCTGTCAAAATATAAACAAGTTCCAACCATGTGGCATGACCCCACTTTTCTTCTGTATGACTATTCTAATATTCTGGAGGGCAGGTCATAGTAAAATGTAAAGCACACTGGCCTACTGTAGCTCAAGGGGATTGTGATTATCTGTCAACAACCAGGACTCCTATTGCTGCTTTCATCCTTTTAGAACTCTCTGAAACACAGCAGCAAATGCCAAGCATAATTTAAACAAATAACATCCCAAACTCTGACACAGACAAGCAGCCACACCCATGACAGCTAGAGTATGAAAGTATGAGTCAAGAGGAGAAAGCACTTCCTCTTTCAGATCTGAACTGTTGAAGAACTGCATGGTGTACAACCACAAGTGATGTGATGTACTACCAAGTGTTCTAAGAGCCTGAGGATCATAACTAATTTGCTTACATATTTACATAAATATATGAATTCTGTCAATTTATATTGACCCCATGGTGCATTTAAAAACACAGCGTACAAACCTTAAAATTGACTTTTTTTTCTTTTTTGTCCATCTTTTTCATTCTCTCATAACATGTTACTTTACTTTTCTCATACAACTCTCTCTCTCTCTTCCTTTCATGATGTTCTCTTTCCTCTTCCTGTTTCTACCATGGACTATTTTCTTCTCTGGCTTGCCTTCCTCTCCTTTCATTTCACCCATTGCCCTTTTCCCCTTCCCGTGCCCAGCAATGGGTAGTGAGTCAGAGAAAGGGGGACTGGGAAGGAGCTGCTGTTACCTGGCAAAAGATGGAGAGGTGAAGGAGATGCTGGCAAGTGGAAGGGAAAGGGAAGTGCTGCTTGTGGCTGGGTGGGCGAGAAGTGCTATGGCCTTGCAGGGAAGCACACAGCCTGCACCTGCTGTTCGATGTGCACAGAAACTGGGGGAGATGTCACTCATCTGGGCTGCATGTGTGATTGTGCATAATCCCTTTCTGTCAGCGGGCATTTCATTTTAGCAGCAGCTCCTTTACCGTTATGAACTGTTAACCAAGGGTGAGAAACTCCATCTCGCGATGGGATGTGTCAGCTGCAGGTTTGGTTTTATTTTAACCTATCTTTCCTCATATATATCTTGCAATGCAAATTAATATATGTAATGTCCTGAGACATAAAGAGAAAATAAACATAGATAATTGGAAACATGTATACCAAAGAAATCAAAACCAATGTAAAAGTTAAAGGAGTGGGACAGGGTTTTTTATAAAAATTAATCATAGACACATGTAGGTTTACGTACACACAAGAAATAATCCTTCATAAACAACACAAAATCGTTCATGGCACACAGCAACCATATTTCAGGTTGCTCCAAAAGGACAACCTCTGGAGCAATATGAGACTTGAATTATCATGAAAAGCTAGTAAGAATCAGAAAATTAATTTTAAGGTAAATATAAATTTCAGACCAAAACCAGTTTTTTTTGTTTTGTTTTTGTTAAATTATCATTGGAATAATCCAATTGTTCTTCATAGTTTGATTGACCATATATTTTGGCATCCAAAAATTATTTGCAAAGTTGAAGTGCTGGAATAAAGAAAATACTTACATTCTCTGTGCTTTAATAATAATGATGATACAAAAAGCAGATGTAGTTAGTGGGATAAAGCACTCCTACCTGGGAAATTATCTCTTATAAAATGCATGGTCTTAACAAGCAGTATCAACTCTCTCTTGTCTGGATTGAGTCTCAGCCAGCTCACTTCCATCCATCCCAAACCCTATCCCATCTATACAATGGCATATTAGACTGAGCCATCCAATTCAGATGAAAAGACTTGGAAGTGTGTGCCATCCACATGCTGATGGCAGCACAGCACAGCCCCATTGCACTTACCATCTCACTATCTCCCCCAATGGCTTTTTAAATACATGTTGAACAGAAGTGGTGTTAGCACATAGCCTTGTAGAATCAGACAAGAGAACCTTCGGGGCATCCCTTGGATTCTCCTGTCCTGAAAAAACAGAACATATAAAATGTGAACTAGTCTGCCCAAGCCAAGGTCCACACCTGAACCACCAAAAGCTCATGATCAATGATACTGTAAACTGCTGATAAGTCTAAAAAAATTGCCATGGACATGGAGAAGGAAAGAGTGAAGAGGAGATAGTCCCAGCAGGAAAATGAGAGAGAGAGGCAGCAGACCCAAATGGTGCAGACCCTGGTTGACCTAAGATTCAAAAATTCTGGACTCCCCACTCTCTGCAGTCCTTAGAGAACTCCATGGTAGCAACTCCCTATGTCCCCCAACATCCTATGTGGCATCATGGGTCACATCCTTACGCTTACCAGTCCATGCCAGAGGACAGAAAGGAAAACCATGGCTTCACAAACACTGACCTGTGAGAACCATGGCTGGTATATGTGTAGCCACAATGGACTACATTTGTACACTGAAATGGACGGAAATGTGTAGTGCCTTTCCAATTTTAACTTTTAATCTATATTTGGTGTGAATAGCATCCTGGTCTGTCCAGGAAGGTAGATAGACTCCTTATTGGTGCAAACTCTGGCATCCTGAACTTTTCCTGTGCAACCCACATTGGCATCCACAAATCAGCCTCTGTGGTTGACAAGAGCCTGCAAAACAATGAAGTACCCTTTGCGGTTTATATACTCACGTGCTCCATGAGAAGAGCAAACTATGGGCGCATAAGTCCTATTGATGGCCCTGGCACAATTTGGAAACCCTATTCTCTCAAATAACATCCCAATCAAAACCAGCAGTTACTGCAGGGACATTGTTTACACCAACTGCCTTTGGGTAAATCACATGCCTGATTGCCTCAAAAAGTTCTGCCATGACAGCCCCCACAGTTGACTTTCCAACACCAAACTGCTCAGCAATGGACCTGTAGCAGGCTGAGATAGCCAGCTTCCAGATGGTTATGGCAGCCCGTTTCTTGGCAGGGATGGCAGCCCTCATGCACGTGCATTGATGGTGGAGGGTTGGAGCAAGCTGCTTGCAAATCTCCAGAAATGAAGCTTTCTTCATGCAAAAGTTCTGGAGCCATTGCTGGTCTTCCCAGCTCTGCATGACTATGTGATCTGCATGGCCTGTGCTTGTGGTCCTACTCTAGAAGCACCAGTCTACACTACTTAGCATCAGCAACTACACTGAGAATTGTGAGCCCATCAGCCAGCTTGAGTCTGCCATGTCTGTATCATCATTGTCCTCCTCCAAAAGTGCCTTTGGTAGATCAGAAAATGCCACTGAAATGTCCACCAGCTGCTCTGCCCATTTCCTGACACAGGAGTGAAAGTGCAAGCAGGGCAAGTTCTTCAAATGGTAACTCCTCCATGTTTCAGACTGCTGTTGCCAGGAGCATGTAGCTCAAAAGACTGCTTGGCAGGAAGTGTTGGCAGGCTGCAACAAGTTCCTGTAAAGTGCCATTGGATGAACAGTTAAGTTTTCCCACAGTGCACCACAAACTAAGGACTAGAGCTGCTACAGCTGGGGAGGATGCTAGGAAGCCTGGGATAGTCTGGTTTGGCTCAGCTCTGCATAGTGCAGTATAGACGCATGAGCCTGGGTGTGAGAGGTGGGTCCAGAAAGTCTAAACCCAGGGTCAATATTCAGTGTGGATGCTCAAACCTGGGCTTATAAACACCGTGTGTGTGGGCTCGAGTCCCACAGAGCTGGATTTACACTGCTATGTAGACATACCCATAGCTATTTAATCCATATAAGCAGGCCTCAGTCTCCTGACCTTGTTTTAGGTAATTTAGCTGTGACTAGTGCAAGGGAAGTAATTTCTTCCTGCATTTTTTTTCTTGATGTTTCAGCCTCCTTTGACTTCAGGATCTGCAGCAAATATACTTTTTAAAAGGTAGAGTCTGTCCTTTAGTCTCTGGGCATCTTTATCAAGCTCCTGACACTGGTAACTCCTCTCAAACCCACTGGCTCAATGCCAATAATTCAGTTTAACATCTGTCTCTTCAGATCACAAGGGACAAGTGAGAAATGATCCTTGAAAAATACTGGACCTATTGACAGACATCTGTGTTAACAAGAATTCACTAAAAGGCATATCCAAAACAGGTGTTTTTCTCCAGCTGATCAATGTCTTTATTCTCAATATTACCAGTATATACTGCAACAGCGGAAAACTAACTTAATATAAGTTCATACACTGAGTTTCTTATGAATTATGAAGGACATAGTCATAACTGGACTAGTTTTTCTTGTTTACCATGTCACAAAATATTGACAAAAGGCAATATTTGATTAAAGGTGAAAAATTCAGAGATTAAATCCATCTCTTTGAAGATTCATTTTACTTTCAGTTATACAGAAAAGAATAATATATTATGTTATGTTTGGAGTATTATCTCAATGGATTCTTTTCCAAAACCTGTAAGAAGCAGAAAAGAAAAGTGGTCTTTTCATGCATTTATATCTTGCAAAACACACAATTTGGCAGGAAAGAGAATCAGGAAAGGAGAGTATGAGATTCCGAATGGGAGAGCTTCATGAAATGTGCTTATTTGTATTTGACTTGGATAGCATTCACTTGTATTAATTTTGTGATTTAAAGCACTTAGGCAAATTATTATTGTTCACTCCTTTTCTATAAGCCTTTCTTCTAGGAAACTCAGTTTTATTCACTCAAGTTTGACAGATATATTTTAAACTTTTAGCTCAAAAGAATCTTAATTAAAGATACAATACATTATCCATGATGAAACAATTCATCAAGTCTCTAGCACCAGAGTCTTAGCTGAAAAATGACTTCTGTGTTTAAATAGTGAATAAAATTTGAAAAATATTTTGGGCTCTTTGCGTCAGTTCTGTTCTCTTTGCTTTGCGCTACTGAACAGGCACAAAGTGAACAGATTCTGGCTGGAGCTGGTCAGCAGAGAATTCCCTTTGTGCAGGGGTGTGGATGACAAAGGCAGATGCTGTGGCAGCCACCCCCTAACCTTTGGTGAAGGGGAAGGAATGAGGCATGCTAAAATCAGGAAGCACTTGTATCAGAGCAGAGCTCTACTACACCTATCTTCCACGGGCATAAGTTAGAGCAGGCCCTTAACTGCTCCAACTTCTGTAAGGGCTAACTCGCACATGATCAGGGAGCGGCAACTGGCTCAATATTGCCTCCACCCTGCATCCTAGCAGAGCTTGGACACAGTGGAGAATTAAGTCCTTTCATTTTTCTATTTGTTTTAGTGCTGTATTCTGACAATTCTTTTCATTCTATGTTGAGTAATACTTGACTCTTCAAATACTGCTACTGATTTCAGTGAGGCTACTTACAGAATAAGGTACTACTCAAACTGAGGAAAAGGTGTCAGAATATGGCCCGTAAGGTTTTAAAGAAACTTTGGTATATAGAGAGCATACAATATTAACAGCTTAAAAACTAGATCACTTCTATTAGTCAAGTAAAAGCTTCTGTTATCTTTAAAAATAAAACAAAGAATGTTGGTCCAGAAATTCTATCAAGTCAGGCTGTATAATCATACAATTTAGAAGAAAATTTAGAGCTTTCAAGATAGCAGCAATCTGTGATCAGTGTGGTGACGTTTGTTATGAGATGTGCCCGAAAACTTCTGGCAAACTGTATCTTTAGCTCAGCTAAAAAGTGGAGTTCAGGAATATTCAAAGTTTAGTGCTCTATTGGCAGATGGCAAATAGTCCGACAACATTACAATGGTGCTTGGCACAGGGTCAGTCTCTACATATTTTGTGACCTGAGAACTTACCTTTGATTCTGGGATGCCTCAGTCTTGAGATCAGAGAAGCTGAAAACTATACCTTTTATGAAGAGAAGGAAGAAATGGAAAATGGTAGATTTAAAAAGCAGCAGTAGGTTCAGAAGACAAAGGCCTAAAAACAGTAAGATATTCTAGCTTGTGAGCTGTTTTAATTATACAAGAGAATATTGGGTGAACATCTTGAATTCCTTTCCTCTCTGTTCTGAATTTTGATCAGGTTAGTGCTGAGTGCCCATGCAAAAGAACAAGGAACGTCTGTACTCTTTAGTCCTGTGTAAGATAAGGTCAGGATTTGACCCCATGTGAAGGACCCTATAGTTGTTTCAAATAGCTGTTGAAGTGAGTATTGGGCAGTCCTCACAGAGAAGAGGCCAACGTTTCTGTAAAAATAAAATAAAAGCCAGCTGTATTTGTCCAAAGATAATTATACACCCTGAGAGAATGTTATGTGCTTGGCCTGAACTGGTGATCACTATTCAGTTCCTATGCTAAAAAGATCCGACACCGACAAAACATTACCACATTAACACCCTTGTTCTGCCTCCACAGAGGCGCCAAGGACTGAATGTACAGAGAACATCCTCACTCTTAGAAGTGGTCGCGCTGGCTCCTGACTGAAGCACGTTTGTGGGGAGTGTGAGAAAACTTGTACAACAGCCTGTGTTTGCTGTATCTGCTGTGTGGTTTAGAGAGAAGACTCAATAACTTTCAACAAAACAAAAGCCACTGTGAGCTCTGAAACAACTAATAGCCACACCCTAACTTCTGGCTTTAGCAAAACAGAAGAAATTACTTCCATGTAATCACTAAGGTGTCCAACAATACGGAAGTCCAGAAAAATATTCCCACTGGTTCTAACACCGGTTCAGCTGAACAATACTACAACTAGAAGGAACAACACTGCGGCCTGGGGAGTGAGGCCCATTTTCACCACTTGTTTGGTTATACCTGTTTCCCAGCAGGTTTAGTAAATCAGTGGCAAAAACTGTTCTGCTCACCAGAGTACTGTCTATACTGGGAATCCCACCATTATTAACAGGGGTTGCTGGGAATTTTTTGGTAAGTCTCTCCCTCATATCAGTAGCCAAAGGGACTTATAAACCTCAGTTTGCAACTGGAACATCTTTATTTATAAGGCTGCCATAAGAACAGTGTCATCTTTCACAGAGGAAAATCTACCAGGTTTTTTTCCCCTCATGTTCCAGGGAAGTGGAGGATACCAGTGTCACAAAACCTGGAATTAGAAGAGAAGATTTAAAAAGGAAAGATATTGTTTCCTGGTGGGTAGATTTTGATGGCAGTTAATGTGAGGCATGGAGTATTTTCTTACATTATCCAAAAAATCCAATTTGTCTGTGAAGAGTTGGGGGTGGGATTTTGCTTTCTGTTAGGCAAAATAAGCTATTAAAGCTAGGCAGACAACTGACAAAGGAGAGCATAAATGCCACTCTGTGCCAATAGCAGCAGAGAATCTGGGGCTAAAGTGGAATGGCCTCACTTGTTCCTTGAAACCTTGTGGATACGGCTGAACTGCCTCACTATTTCCAGGAAGGGAAGAACAGTCCAATTCCTCAGACTAGAAGAGAGGTCAGGATCTAGATTTAATAAAATTACATCTAAACTAAAAATAACTAATAAAATTCTAGACCCTAAAAGAAACAGGAAAAATACACAGAATTTCCTCCAAAATGTCAGTATTAATGGAATCTATTTTATTGGTTGGTAAAAGAACAGACTGATCTTGAATGTCTCTTAAAAATTCCCATGGTTTGCAGAGGTTCTTTATTCTGCATGGTATCACTGTAACGTACGTACGTCTTAGAAGAACTCACGTAAGAGGAGTATGAGCAGTATTAGATTTCTGATCTAGTATTTCTTTATCCTCATGATTGTTTCTGACTGGCTTCATAATAAGGAGGCAGACTAGGCATGAGATTATCAAGGAAATCCACATGTAATAAGCTGTAGACTCTTCCATGAGACAAAGCTTTAGCTGTTGCCTATTCCTAAAACTGCTCCATCAGTACTGAAGGATAAAGGAGTCTTCCCTTTACAATGTAAAAAGGATACTTAAGAATTATGCTGAGCCTGAAACCATGAAAATGTGTTTCCTCTTCCTTTTAAATTATATAATGACATAGCTGATTAAATAAGAGAACGGAACTTGCTACCTTTTGTATGTCATCTGTCTTTATTCCTATAGAATGTAAAGATTCTGCAGTCTTACAAATATGATTTTTGGAATAATTTTGCTGAAGAATTCCCATTGTCCCTTATAAATATTAATGGAATTTTTAAAACAGCCTATTGTCTAACTCTTTAATATACATACATACTATGCAGAGAAGTTAATATACAATAGAAGTAGGATCTTTTCATGACGCAATGTTCAAGAACACTACATCTGCAGGTATGAGCCTCATTAAAAAACAGTGAGTCAGCTCCTCAGCTCGTGTATATAGGTGAGACTCCATTGAGGTTACTGGCTGAGCATACTCCATGTAGATACTGGGAATGGCGCAATCAATGAATAATCGTTACTATTGATTTTTCTGTTTTATAATATAAATCAGGAAGGTGAGACAGCTGAAGTACCTGATACTGTGGTTGTTAAGGAGCTAGAATCCTCAAGTGAGAGTGACGATATGTAACAGTTGCATTTTATAACCCTGTACAGATTTTACAAATGCAGGGCTTGGTACAGCTACGGGATTTAGTCTGCATCCTCTGAGTCCCCAGGGCTTTTATGGTGGAGGTTGCCCATGAAAACCACAGAATCAGTGCACCACCTGGATGCCATGGCCTACCCACTCCCGGTCTGACTCGGCCCATTGTGGGTTGTGCTTGCCATTTTCTGACCCACCAGAGTAGGAGCTGGAGTCAGCTTGTGTTGACGTATCCCCCACCGGAGCAGACTTGCTATTACTAGGCCACAGGGTTCCTCTGGTAGAGTAAATTAGGCCAACACTGAAAACAGAATAATTTATCATCAAAGCAATCCAGAGCCTTTCGTTTTGCTCCTGAATCAGAGTATTCAAACTGTATCAATTAGTTGCTATTTACAGAGACAAGTTCTGCCCTCACCTATGCACCTGCACAACCAACTGATGCCAACAACGTTGCATAGCTGTGAGATCAAGTTTGGTCTTATAGTAGCTGTGTGTAGTAGATTCAAAGGGAATGTTTTCCTTGAGGGGAGTGGTTGGAATTTCTTTCTCAATGACATACTATAAGTGTGATGGGACAGACACTGCTCCCTCCTCTTTGTTAGCAAAGTCCCCTACCCTATAGGAACAGGGATTTGGGGAACCAAAGCAAGAGCAGCTCTCCTTTGCAGAGAGGGAATACACTAGCCATTGAGTTTATTACAACCTCTGGGCCACTATAGTGGCTTCAGAGCTGCTCCAGTGGAGGATTCCTTCCCCACCTGTCCCCTGTGAAGATCCCCAGCACACAGTGAAGTCAAGGGTTAGCTATGTAGATCCCTTTGCAGGATCAAGTCTTATAATGTAACTCAGAGTGGGGACTCTTGAGCAGCACCTCAATACTGTACATTATTTTATACAGCTAGTGGGTCTCCTAGCAATGATACACTTTAATGGCCTGCATCTTCTGTACAGTAAATACAACATAAAATATTTATTTACCTGATCAATAGAGAGTGGTAAGCAAAGCCTATGTGAAAGCACAGTAATGCCATGAGTGAACATCATATTCCTTAAAATGAACAAAATTACTATTCCTGTATTATTTCTTGGCTTAGGTCTCATCTGCCAATCTGAGACAACTGACTAGCTTTGATAACAAACGGCATCCTATCATGATTTTAGTAACAGTAAATTGTTCACTTTTTATTTGGAAGTCTCACTAGCAAAAAGTCAAACTACCACTATAAAGTTCTATTTATTTCTTTTTCCTTATCTGATGTCATTTGCTAGATGAGTCAAAGTGATAATTACCAAGTCTTGTGTAAACAAAAAAAGAAAAGGTTGGTATTTCTGTAACGAGCAATAGAATGTAACAGCTATAAATACCCTTGTCTTTGTGCAGACGGTGTACGCATATATCTATTTTAGCAACATCTATTACTTTGAAAAATAACTGAGATTCCCATAACAGAAGGCTGTAGTGCTCTTCAAGGCTGCAGTTCTGTGTTGTTTACCAATAAGTTTTCATTGGCAATGTAAAACCCAGATAATATAAAATCTTTGCTTAACTTATTGTGTATACATTATCGTACATAAAAGTAGTGGGGCACTGTTCCCCCCACCATGTTTTGTTTGTATCTTAATATTTGCCACCTTTTGTGTGTGTGTGCTTAAGCAACTATTTCTTACTTAAACACAATGTACGCCTATTAAGGCTGCAGTAAGAGAAAAATTTAAGTGTAAACTATTTATATATATATACTAAAACTAATCAAAGAAAACTTTGTAAAACAGTGTTTCAGTTACTATACTGCTAATATAAGTAAACTACACATTGAATGCTACTTGTGTGTGTGTAATTATACATATTCCCGTAACATTAGGAGTTGTGTATAAAGAAACAAGAATCTCTCCTTGACAGTTTACTTGTGCTATTCAGATGTTTATATTTTTATTTATTAAAATATCCTTAATAAACAGAGCAAGGGCATGTCTTTCAAACCTCCCATGCTATGCAGGAGCGCCCACCATCAGAAATATTTCTCTTTCCTTGCTAACATGCATTATTCTCCCACTCCACGACTAGTTTTCTTGGAACAAAGTTTAATTTTCTAAAATTCAAGTTAACAAGGAACCGAGTACAAAAGAGAGGGCTGGCTGGCTCTTTATATGTTGTAATGAGGCCTTGTGGGAGGCAGTTCATCTGCAATTGCTGGTCCTCAGCTTGTTCAAACCCTGCAACAGCTAGGCAGTTCATTTTTCTTGAGAAATTGCACTTTCCTAGAGAATTTATCATCATGATACTTTGGAGCCCACACTACTAGGTGGAAAGAGTGTGTCATCTTGAATATATAAATTCTGATGATCTTTAGTAACATATTAATATGTCCAAAACACTTGCTACACAGTTGGTTAATTGTGCCATCAATAAACAGCACCATCAGTCAGTATGCCTGGGGCAGTACGAGTCACTGGCTAAAACAAAACCTGAAAAAGACGCCAGGTGATTTTGGTGGGAAAAGGGAAATACTTAGAAACGATGGCCCAAACTACATCATCACCCTCAGTTTGGGGACACACACTCTCTGATCTTCAAGGTGACGCAACAGGAACAAGAAATGCCTGTGATCATCCCCAGTGGCCAAGTGGGGACCTGGCCACATCAAAATAGAAGTTTCTCACCTCCAAGCCCGACTACCACAATTAGCTACTGTAAATGTGAGGATGGAAGAGAAAACCAGGAAGTTTGAGCATGCAACGGCAGCACAGCAAGACTTAAGCATATCACTTGGGAACTTGTTATGTTACATTGGCTCCTTGTTCATTACTGGATTCAGGTCAAGGTCCAGATGGTGATCTTTAATGATCTCACATGAGCTGCCCCTGGGATATCTCAGGAATGGCCTCTCTCTCTGAGACCTACTTGACAGCTGTATTATTTGGGGATGCTGGAGTTAGAAAACAGGGTGAAAACTATATAAGCAGGAGGCAAGCCTTTCCAGGCAGCTGGTCCATAGCTGTACCCTTACACCAGTAAGTAGAACAACCTCAGGTTTTCTTGCTGTCTGAGGGAAATATGAGATCATCTCATTGCTACAGCTTTCCCACAATAATAATGCTAAAGAATGGCTTGCCTTACTTCTTAAAGATGGTAACTAATACAATAATAGTTTTAAAATTCCATGTATTTGGTATAATACAAGGAAAAATGAATTCAGTCTTTCTGATATGATTACTTTATAATTTTGTTGGTATTTGGGAAACCCTAGTGATGGGCACACCTGAGTACTTTCACAGTTAGATGCTGATCAGTGCATATACGAAGTATGAATTTAAACTCAATCAGTTCAGACTGAACAAGATAGATTAAAAAGAAATATTTCTAGGTTCATCTGCTTCAGTTCAGTTAATTAATACTACCTTGTATTTATATAGCACCTGATCCTGAGAATCCTTACTCGCCCATGTTGTTCAGTAGTTCACAGCACTTTTTAGCACAAATATCCATGTGTTTTGCAAAAATGGATAGATTATTATTCCCATTTCACAGATAAAGTAACAGAAGTTCACTGACTTGTCAAGGTCACAGTGAGTCAGTGGCAGAGCTGGGAAGAGAAATTCAGATCTCCTTATTCCTAGCCCCATGCTCAGTCCACTAGACTATGGACGTCCCAGTTAGATTTTTGAAATAGTTGTGTAGTTGGGATGTTCTAAGAAACGCCACCAAATATAAGTGCAAGAGATTTAACCAAGGTAGTTAGAACCTCACTTCACTACAATGTAGTGATCACAAATTTATGCCAATTTTTATTTTCCAAGAATTTCAGCAATATAGGATTCACATTCTTCCCTTCCCCCGCAATAAAAAAACAAAACAAAAAACTCACCCAACATTCCCTTCCCCCCCCCCAAAAAGATTAATGGTTCACAAAATATACATATTAGAAAGTTGCCCATAGTTACTTTTAACATGATCCAAGAGTTGTAGTTTTCCCATGGGATTCTTGCTAACGATGATTAATAAGTACAGTATAATATCTGCTTTTTGACTATCTTCAACAAAGAGATGAGAAGGGTAAGCCTCACAGAATGCCTGCTAAGCTCTTAAGCAGCACTCTGCAAAGTAGTCTTGTGAAGTAATACTGTACATACTGTAATCTCAAAGATTTTCCATGATGAAAAAATAAACTAGCTAACACTGAATTAGACTGATCAGGCTTGATTATATAATTCATTAACAGTTCCAAGCATGCTCAATGGAAAGATCAAGAGTTGTAAAATAATAGATGATGGTAGATAATCTGGCATGTGCATGAATTAATGTTTAGTCTCTAAGGTGCCACAAGTACTCCTTTTCTTTTTGCGAATACAGACTAACACGGCTGCTACTCTGAAATAATAGAATGTACGCTATTTCTTGGAATAGTAACATTTTGACGTTTTAAATCCTCTGACACTGTTTTCATAAATTCAGTAATACAAACCATGTGCTGGGTGATGATTTTCTGAAAACTTCCCTGGTTTCATAGTGCATTTTTATTACAGGCCAAATGTGACATTAAATTTTATCCCCTGTGGCTTGGAGTTAAATACTTGCTCTGTTCAGAATAGCAACACTCAATTAAACAGCATTTTTCATGATCTACACCCTCTATTGTTACTGTGTTTAAGGGAAATAATAGGAGCACTGACCTATGTTGCGCTTCTTATTATCGATGGAGATGAAGCGTATGCAGGGATTATTGGTGATGTACTGTGCAGCCCAGGGGACATCAATCCACGTGCCAGCTTCATAAAAGAGTCCCAGAGCATAGCGAGAGGAGTAGCTCACAGATTCCAGTTGCTGCTTTTGACTTTCCTTAATTACTGTGGAAAAAAAAATTAGACAATCACTTTTCTCTCAAAGCATTAAACTTGTGAATACGATAGCTAAGCTGATTAATTTTTTCCTAAAACAGGACTAGGATACTCAGTCTGTTTATCACTTAATATTAAAAGCTAAAAGCTTCTTATTACTTTCTGCGTGATTTATCCAAACATTTTAGAGGTATGGTATTAAGTGCATCCTAGATAAACTCACTTTTTGCTAGTGGTTTATATCCTATTTATCCAGTAGCAGACACTGACTTAAAGCTTTTATGAGAGGAGCCTGATTGTGGAGCCCTTAGTTCTGGTGTACTCAGTGGGACTGCTCATGTTAGAAAATTAAAGTAGCCTATACACTATTGGCTATGTGACTGCCTAAACAAAACGGTTGTACATAATTAACAAACCCTTTATCTAGGAACCCTTGAAACTTTGGAAAAAATAGTGATTTAGGTCCTGATTCTGCAGTCTATCCCATTTCAACAAAGCAATTAAGTTTAGGCTTAATTTTAGGGATTGGCTTACATTCTACTGATATCAGTGTTAATTATTACTGACTTCCATGGGATTTAAAGCAAACACTTAAAATTAAGCATGTGCTTATGTGCTTTACTGGATTAGGCTTTAGGGATCAGTCTTATAGGGGGTAGATGAAAAGTGCACTGAACCACTGATAGGGCTACTGAGAATGGTGCTTTATTATTTATGATCCATAAGGTGAAATCAACTGAGAAGAATGGCTACTGCCAGGTGATGGGCCAGCAAGAACACGGGGTCCAGCACACAGCAGTGATCTTTACTGGCTAAGGAAGGTTATGTTTCAGGGGAACAGTGGGAAGCATTTTTGTCAGTGCATGGTGCTCATGGCTGCCAATGCTTTATCTCTTCCAAGTGCAGCTCCAGAGCACACCCAAGCACCGCAATTCATGGTGAGCAATAGGAAGAACTGCAAACCCTAAAACAAAGGAATTGCTCTTAATCCATCTAGTTTAATGTCTTCTGTCCTCATCCTATTTTAACTCTTTATTCAAGCATACAAAATGATAAGCAACTTGATGAGCAACGGAGAATAAAGAGAAACAACTGAAATAGTTTTTAACTATTTAGCAGTAAGTATACTTTGTGCAAAAGTCAAGATTTAAGATACCACCACCATAGAAAGGATAGAGAAAAATATCCAAAGGAATTTAAAATAAAATGTGATTCTTTTAGCTGTGTGTATTTTAAGCGTATTTAGAAGCTTTTAGTCCAATTCTAAATAAAATTTTTCTGTTACCAACTCTTCTCTTTTTCCATATTTATTAGTTTTGATTGATTTTCATAATTTTATAATCTTTATAAAATGGAGAAAATTTTTGTAGCAGCAGATGACAAACTTCAAAATTTATTGTTTCATCTGAGCAAACAGCAACAGTTACGCTATTTACTATGACAAAGGCAGGGTTCATATTTTTGTACCACTAAAGTACATATTCAACAAGGTCTTTGAGACCTGAAGTTAGTAGATAATAAAGATGAAGCACAATTACGGGATATCAGAGTTCTCCTGTCACATGTGAAGCTTCTCCTTTCATTATTATGTTTTACAGATTCAACAACAAGAAGCCTGTCTAGGAGAGACAAAAGCCCAATTCTCAAAACACCTAGCTTTACACTGAATTACATCAAAAGCAAAATGATTAGCAATTTTTATTAAGGAATTATTAGGCATACTGAATACTTGTATCCAACTATAGTCCTTATAGTATAACCAATACCTAAGCAGCATAGCAACTGGATAATTAGTGACATTTCAGCAAGAGGGAATAGATTGATTTTATTCTGTTCTTGTTAGTGACATACTCCTAGCAAAGCAATCTTCCTCCCGTAGTAATTAACATACAACAAATGGAAAAACGATGATGTGGCTGGCCTTGCCACTTGTGAGTAATGCTGCTGTCCCAAACTCCTAGCAATAAAATATTTAGAACACACCAGACCATCACATATTCTCTCTCTACACTTTATTGGGCTGAGGCAACAACTGTAGGATCCAGGATTATAAATCAGGACTTGTGAATCTGGTGATTTCATTCAAGAACCCCTGAATCAGGCAATGTCTGTCAGGAGCTGGAATACAATAATGTCAGGACAGAATTTCAGAAGCTGATGCACATTCTAAACTTGCTCAGCTTGGTTGATCACTTCTCCCCTCTATGTGCAACAATTCCCAGTGTGTACAATTCTTAATAAATAAACCCCATAAACCTGCAAATTATGCACACTACCAGTCCATGTTATTGTGTGTTTCCATTACTGTTACTCTCATCTTCTCCCTCTCTCCTGTCTACCCTGTCCACTCTTATGTCCACTCTGTAATTAGGTTATAACTCTTCGGGGCAAGAGCTAACTTTTAGAACTATATATGTTTGTATAGCACCCACCCACTGGGACCCTGGATACTGACTGGAGCCTTGTGGTGCTACCATTATACAAATAATAATAATAATAATAATAATTAATAATTTATTATTTATCATTAATAATATAATAGTAGTAGTAAGTCTGGGAATTTTTAAGATAGTTTTGTCAAGTACCTTTTCTTTCTAGGCTCAAAAGATGAAGGTAGTCAAAGCAGACATCAAAATAAAATGTCTTCTTTTCTCTAAAGAGACAGCTGGGAGTTATCCCAACAAATCATTCTGCTTAAAACCATTGCAATTTGTGTGGTCTCTGTAGGGTAAGCAGCTTGTACAAACTTGCTTGCAATAAGTGTCAGTGTTTTCAGGAACCATTGTTACCAGAACCATTTCTAGTAGCTGTTCATGCAGCACCTGGTTGCAACAAAGACAGAGCAGCCTCTGCTAAATGCTCACTCCAGAGCAAAAAGAGATTACACTTGCCCAGCATTACCATTGTTGCTAGTCTTCACAATGAAAGAAATACCCCTACTCAAGCACCCTCAGGACCCAGAGCTGTTCAGGGGCGACCTCCCCTCTGGAGACACTAGGACCCAGGGCGACTCCCCTCCCAATACCACCATGTGGCCTTGGGGAAAGAAACACCGAGGAGAAGCCAGTCAGAGACCAAAGCTGGCAGGAGCAGCTGCAGAAGCAGCTTGAACAGGAACCAACAGATGCTGCTGATGTCCTCAGAGTATTTTCTACATTTTTTTACTGGACGCTTTCTGACCTGTGTAGATTCGCTGTTAGCTCCAACCCTCTTCCTTCCCCTCCCTTCCAATCTGTTCACCTCAGATGCATTTCACAGCTTCCCTTCTTATTCCTCCTTCCTCTTCTCACCTGCTTTGGCCCCCTCATCTCTCTGCCTTCCTTTGTCTTTCCATTTAGCTAATCCTCTCCTAACGAAAACAAACTCATGGAACTCATGTCACATTTGCTGCCATCACACTGTTCGCTCTGCTTGTGTATCCTATCACTCCTCAGGGCAGGGATTGTCTACCACTCTGGAAGTAGTCTACACTTGCAATCAGGAGTGTTATTCCCAGCTTGCATTGACATACTGATGATAGCTCTCACTGAATTAGTGCATGAAAAATTGTAGTGGAGCCAGGCAACGGCAAGCAGCGGCATGGGCTAGCTGTACTGAGTACATACCCATGGGCTTCGCCTCAGCATAGCTAACTTATGCCTGTGCTACCCTGGCTACGCTACTATTTTGAGTGTGTTAGCTCAATGAAGCTAGCGCGAGTATGTCAACAAGAGCTGGGAATCTCACCCCCTCCCCAGCTGCACGTGAAGCCATTCTCTCTGTTTCTACTGAGCTTAACACAACAGGGCCCCATTCTTGGCTGGTCCCTAGGCAGTAATATAAAAAAACCCCTATGAATAATAATGTTATAAGCCCCGAAGCCCTAGACCAGTGATTCTCAAATGTTTGTACTGGTGACCCCTTTCACATAGCAAGCCTCTGGTGCGACCCCCCCCCTCATAAATTAAAAACACTTTTTAATATATTAAACACCATTATAAATGCTGGATGCAAAGCGGGGTCTGGGGTGGCGGTTGACAGCTTGTGACCCCCCATGTAATAACCTCATGACCCCCTAAGGGGTCCTGACCCCCAGTTTGAGAACCCCTGCCTTAGACTGTACAGTGCTTACTACTGATGCCTGGTAGTGAAATAGGGCTTCGGCTCACAGCTGCTTGTGAACGCCAGATGTGAGCTCTGTGCTGGCATCTGCTGGTGAACAGGGGGAAATGACTGAATGGGCTGGGCCTCATTTGCATTTTGGTTAAGCAACAGTTTGGGGTATTCTGGTTAAAATACTGCTAAGTTTTGAGTCTGGGGCAATAAAATGCTATTGACTCTGCTGGGAAATGAAAAAAAACGCTGACTGACACTAACTGTGCCTGTGGCCACCATGACCGACACTACAGTCAAGCACAGTTGGGTATGGAACCCTGAACAGTGACTACAAGGGGACAGTGACTCTGATTTTCTGCTGGGAGTTTTTTTTTCTGATAAGGATTTTGTGAAGGGTTCTAGGTACCACTGAGCATTCTCTAAAGAGCTGAGTTGGAACAGCTACAAAACAATGAAGGGCACAAAGCTGAGCTGACTTTAAGATGATACATGAGCTGAAAGTGCCGAGATATCAGTAGCCTATCCGATAGACTCTGGTGTGGGCCTCCCTAGCTAGTGACTGAAGCTGAAGTGAGTTGATAGAGACCCCAGAGCAGTCCAGATAGCAGTGACCTGCCAGAATCCTGGGATATCTCTGGCCCAGGACAATAAACTGTGAGTGGGGGAACTGGGGAGGAGGAAAGTGGCTAGAATGCATTAGTTACTCAGAAATGCAAGTGGAAGTCTGAGGCTGGAACTACTGTGAAGACACCCTAAGGCTGGGAGTCTTAACTCACAGAATTTGTTAACTTACTAATTGCTGGTTTTCCCATGTCTATTTTTTGTGTCCTCTCCACACCCAGGTGCCCCACCTGCATAAAGCTCTCTTTGTTTTAAACCCCTGGGTTCTATTCTTGCTAGGGGAGAAGAATTGTGCGTGGGGAAGTATCGCTCCTCAAGGGCACATAGGGTGATATACATCATTTCCTGGGTTTCCAGATGCGGAGCTCAAGCTGGTGTTATTTAAGTCTTTAGAGGGAAAACCTGCAACACTGAACCTGTCTCTTTTTGCTGCTGACAACCCCCGGCAGAAGGGTTACATTTATTCTAGTTGTGATCTGAAAAATATATAAAACTGCAAAATAAACATATAAGTAAATAAATATGAAACCTGAATTTTTTTATCTAAAATATCACCGGAATATTGAGGCTAGTTTGACAGATGTCCTTGGCTCATTTTCTCTTTGGAAAAGATGTGTCTTCTAAACTTCCTGGTAAAACACTGCTCTGTGAGGGGCAACTGCCCTAGCCCAAATAGAAAAAAATCTGCGAAGTACTGCAGGTAGAACAGTAAACCTCAATCTTAGGAACAAAGGAATTGCTACACTGGAACAAACCAGTGGACCTCTGAGTATCTTGTCAGCTGTTTGAGAGGAAGTTGTAGAAACTCTCTAGGGACAATTATGGGATAATCTGCCCAAGGTGGACATGGAGCTGCTATCTAAGAATGTGGCTATGGAATAATTTAATGACTGTTGTATGTGATCTGGTCAGCGAAGTAAAGGTCCTGTATGAATGCATTGGTTTAGCTTAATAGGGGTCTGTTGGAAAACAAGCAGGGAAGCAACACAATAAATCTAGATAAGCAACCTCCCAACAAACAGTTGGGGTATATAGTAGGACAATGGCCTATTTCCAGGCTCTAGTCCAAAGCTGCACAGCTGTTTTGCCAGTGCTGGGAGGTAAAAGGGCTATAAACAGTTAAAAAAGTGATTTCTTCCCCAAAGCAGGGGAGGAGAAATAGTTTGTGAGTTAAGGGAACAGACTACGCCACCTAGACCCTACAAGTATCAGGAGGTTTATAGGAAGCTTAGACCTGCCAGGGTTCCTGGGTGGAAAATGGATAGACACCTGATAAGCAAGATGTGTGTACAGACTGTTTCATTGTTTTAAGATTTGTTTTCTCTGAAATGCTTTTGTGCTAAACAAATAAGACTTCACTTTTAAGAAGGCTGCTTTGTCACTGTATTAGCCAGCTCCTGGTGGGACCAGAACAGCAGATACTGAACATAAGTCATGTCTGCTGAGTTAATCCTGTTTTGCACCTGGGGACTGCAGCTCAAGGCCCAGTCTGAGAGTGTGAAAATCATGTGATTCTATTCCAAGAGATAGGTGATGGCTGAGACCAGGAAGGATCAAGTGGTGTAGTTAGCCTGATAACTGTGATACTTCCATAAGGGAAGTTTCTTCCTTAGCCCTAGATGTGAGAAGTTGGCAAATGTTCTGAAGTGTAAGGTGTAGGTCCCTCCCAATTGTTTTAATCCTATCTAACATAACTGTGGATGTCCTCAATATCCATATAAATGTTCAATCCTATTTTGAATCCTCCTGATGTAGTGGCAATGTGTTCCAAAGGTTAACTGTGCATTGTTGAAAAATATTTCCTTTTATCGTTTTTAAATTTGTTGTCTTTCAATTTAATTGAATGTCTTCTTTTTCTTGTATTACGATAAAGGGTAAATGAGTCCAATTCACCTTCTTTGTGCCATTCATTATTTGTATCTTTATTATCCTCATTCGAATTTTTAAATCTAAATTCTTAAATTGCCATCAGAGGTGCTAAACTATAAACCTTCCATATAAGGGCTTGTGGCAAGCAAAGAAAAAAATTCACAGATTAGATACCTTCCTTGTAAAACAAACTTTGTATAGCAGGCAGGAATCTATATTGCAGCAAAGTTATTTTACAAAGTTTTTCATAGCTTACAATAAAGTACACAAGTGCAGTCATGTTAAGTGATACACTCTTGTCTTGAAACACCCAACGACAAACCCACGTACCATATGTGAAGATAATGGTATGGCGTGAAATACACAGGAAAAAGTACATTTAGAGTTAAGGCTTTTACTCTGTATTTAACTTGTCCAATTTACCATAGCTATTGCAAGGATCTCATAAGAGTGTCTGATTTTATGTCTCATAGAGTCTGTTTTTATACTGAGGACACCAGGTTGAAATAAGGAAAGGGTAAGTGCCTTAGCTTTGAATTTCCTTACTTATATTGGTTCAAATCCGAACTGGATTGTTGTTTTAATGTTTCTGAAACCATAACATAACTAATAATTTTTTCATTCTAACAACAATGGTTAAGATAATTTTAATAACATTTTGGAAAAAGAAACCACCCTTGCTTTCAGACCATGAACTTGTACAGGGTACAAGATTCAGCTTCTAGAGATTTTTTAAAAGCAACTTTTATTAAGTCCTGGAAATCAAGGTTTACAATGGAAAATACCACAACACCTTAACTACACCAACACTAGTGGATGCCATTATAATCAATATACTCTAGTAATTAAATTACATCAAAGCAAGGAAGTATGTGTACTCCATTTGTTTTTTTTACCAGACCCGATAGAGGGCTGGTTTATTACTTATTTATAACATTCAATAAATACAATACGTGCTTTTTATTTGCTGTTCCAATGCTGTAATGTTTGTCTCACTACCTCTGTGGGTGTGGGGGTGGGGGACAAGAATCTAGGGCTCACACCAGGGCCAAAAGCAAAGCAGGAAAGCCAAGCGTCCAGCTGTCAGTCCAGGATCTCAGGAGTGAGCTCAGTTCTCTACCAGCTTAGAAATCAGGGAAGCAAAAAGGGAGGCCAAGAGTCAGTCTGGAAGTTCAGCTTCTGTCCAAAGGGACAGGGAGGCCAGAATCCTAGCCACAGGCTATAGAGATTATCTGGAATCTCAGCTGCTCAGGAGCCAGGAAGCTGTCAGCTCAACTATCAGCCTGGCACAGAGTTCAGGGGCTGTGGCATGATTAGGATTTTCAATTTTGAGTGTGTGGAGAAGTAAAGAGGTCCCTCTGAAATTGTATGTGGAGCCCATCTGCTATACTGTTTTGTAGCACATTTTAAAAAGAGACAGAGAAGGGATACACTCTGCCTGTCTGAGGGGCCAACAAACAGAAATATTACTTAAACACACAAAGTTCAAGGGATCTTAGCTGTTCTTCAGTCTGACTGGGACTAAGAACATTGCTGAGAACAACTTCACTTTCCAGAAAGGACTGAGCAAACAGCACCTCTGTTGTGGATACTAAAGTATTGCATAAGAGTATTCAGCTAAATAGTAGTGAAATAAATGCTAATGGTGTACTAGGCAGTTAGAAGAAAGGAGTGGAATGGTTTAAAGGCGAGATTAGAAATCTCCAAAATGACAGGATGGGTAAAAGACACAGAAACCCATACAGACCATCTTACTATCATAAATTTCTGCCACAGTGTATAATATGAGCCTCCTTATACACCATTTTGTAAATCTACAAGTATTGGTCAGGGCTAGGCAAAGTAAGAAAAGACCATGTTTAGAAAGCAAGGAAAAAAGGTGCTGAGGTTAAAATAGTACTTTTGGGGGAAAGTTTTGTGGCCCCTAATTTTGCGCTTGTAAAAATTGTGTGAATTCCTGTCTGCATATCAAATCTGCAAACAATCTACCCAGTCTGTGTGCAAATGCAGTTCTTGCATGTGCAGAAAAATATATGGGCAAATTTGTGTGTAGATGTTGATCTGAGGTCAGTTGAAAATTTGTCCCTTTCCAGGGATGAGTGGGAAAGTATTACAGTTTTGTTTGACTGTCATGTGAGAGTTGGATATTTTCCAAGTTGCTGGGCATCAATATCTCTAGAGCTGACTTTAATGGCATTAAAATATAAGAATACACTGGATAATAGCTCTATGGAAATATCAGATATGTAAATATTATAGTTTGTGTTATAATTACAGTGACAATTGCTGTATAATCTTGAAAATCTTTTCTATAAACCATGATAATTTAGAATCTAAAAGCTATTTACTATTTACCTACTACAAGAACAAATAAATTGCAGCTCTGTTTTAAGATGAGTCACAGCCGGCAAGGAATGTGAGACCACAAGAAGGGGTTCTTCAAATATGTCCGAAAAACAAGAAAGATCAAGGACGGTGTGGGTCCGCTGCTCAATGGAGAAGGTGAACTGGTAACGGAAGATGATAGGAAGGCAGAGCTGATCAATGCCTACTTTGCTTCAGTCTTCTCACAAAAAATAACGTGTGACCAGATAACTAGCAAAGTTACCACAGACAATAAATAGGAAGGGATGCAGATTGGGATAAGCAAAGAACACATCAGAGATCTTCTGACCAATTTGAATGAATTCAAATCAGCGAGACCGGATACTATCCACCTGAGGGCACTGATGGAATTAGCTGAGGAAATCTCAGAGGTTCCAGGAGACTGAAGAGGGCTAATGCAGTGCTCAGCTTTAAAAAGGGGGAAAAGGAGGAGGAGGGGGCAGTGCCTGCGGACAGTCGACGTAAACAAAATGTCTCGCGGCCCGCCAGAGGATTGCCCTGATGGGCTGAGTGCTGAAGATTGCCTCCCCCTGGTCGGCACAACAAACCCTGCATCTTGGCAGAAGATTAGATTAGATCAGGGGTTCTCAACCTTTTTTCTTTCTGAGGCCCCCACAAAATGCTATAAAAACTCCATGGCCCACTTGTGCCACAACTGTTTTTCTGCATATCCAGTACATTAAAAGCTGTATTAAATGGATAGTTACACAAATACACACACACACCCACACATATATATAAAAGGACAATATAGCTACAAATATAAAAAAGACTGATTTTTTTTTTTTACTCAGTGTGAAATTTGTTGCTGGTGCTGATCAACAATTCTGTCAAGACATGGGCGTATGTTTGACAAGCACACGTGCATGTCATGGTCTGTGTTCATCCTGGTTCAGTACTTTGTTTTCAGTGATGTCATGGCTGAAAATCCGGCTTCGCATAAGTAGGTGGTACTAAAGGGGATCAAAACTTTCCGTGCTGCAGAAGAAGCAGTGATGTATTCATTGGAACACTCGCACCAAAATGTCTCCAGATGAACCTGATTCCGAGGGATCTGTCTGATGAATGTCAATGAACTCTTCTAACAGTTTTGATGGGACATTGGGTGGACAACTAGCTTCAATTTTCTCACTAATGGGGTTTGTAGTCCCCATGTGTGTAGCAGCTTGTTCTGTTGTGAGTTTGGGAAAATAACCATTAAATTTGTTAAGCAGACCAGACAGATGCACTGCTAGCTGAGGTTTAATTATGTCAAAGTCCATGTTTTATTCCTGAATGAAAGAATGTAAGAGCTCAAATATATCAGTAATGCTCCCACAGAACTTTCCAGAGCTGTAGTTTTCTTCTGAATGCCACAATTCTTTCATGCTGGGCAATAAAATTAGTGTTTCCACCTTGCACAGTTTTATTCACCTTATTCATTTCCCTGAATATGTCTGTGAGGTAACCCAGTTTTGTCAACCACACATCATCTTTCAGCACTTCGGCAAGTTCAGGTTTCTTATCCGCTAAGAAAGTACATAATGCTTCCTTGAGATGAAATGTACGGGCAAGCATTCTGCCTCGAGATATGCATACAGAGGTGAGATGGCTGAGCAAGAAATGGGGCTCTGCACTCACTTCCTCACAAGGTGCAGCAAAACACTTGGAGTTTGTTGCTCGGGATTTCATAAAATTAATGAGTGCTACCGCTGTGTTCAGAACACTGTAAAGACCTGGTTCAATATCTCTTGCAGCTAGTGCCTCTTGATGTAAAAAGCAGTGCATCCAAATAGTGCAAGGTGCAACAGCTTTTATTTTTTGCACACCAGAATGCTTTCCAGTCATTGCTGCAGCTCCAGCAGTTCAGACCCCGATGCAATTAGTCCAGCTGATTTCTGCTGAAATCCTAAAACCATCTAACAGTTTGAAAATGTCATGACTTTGATGTTGTCTTGAGCTCTCTGGAAAACAAAAACTCTTCCTTTATTTCCTTATGCCACACATACCAAACTTAGGCAAGTAAATGGGACGTTTTCAAAATGTGTGGGGATTCATTTAGTTGTATAGCAAAATCCTTGTCATGCGGCCGATCAATACACTGAGAAACTATGTCTTCTGACATAGAAGTGATCCATCATTTGACAGTGTCATTTGATATCAGTACTTTTGTCAGTACCTTGGCCTTCTCTCCAAACACTTCCTTGTTATTTCAATAGCACATGGCATTATCAAAGTCTCAGCAATGGTATGCAATTTTTTTGTTTTAGCAATTTTCTGTGCCACTATGTAGGATGAACTCTCAAACTTTTTATCGGCGGTAGTTGTGGATTTCATTACTGCTTTAGTACCAAGCTGTTCCTTGGCCTTTCACTCAAAAAATGAATGGTCTTATCCTAATAGATTTCATGCTTCTAATTGAATTTCTCTGCAATTTGGAGGGTTTCAAACATTCATTGGACAGTACTTGTGCACAAATTACACACTGCAGTTGAGGTGTATCTCCACTTCCAGAACAAATAAAGCCAAAATTCAAATAGCTGTCTTCATATTTCCAAAATGTTGCCAGGTTAATAAGGGCTTTGTTTCTTACTCACATCACCTACTCGGTATTCTTCAGCCCTTCCGGTGTTGAACTTATTGAAGGAAATTTGGTATCAATTCTCTGTGGGCTTTGTTGTTTTGAAGCTGATGGCCGAATTAAAAAGTTATCCATCTCTGATATTTATTGTCTACGCTCACAACAATTTCCCCTGTGCTCTGTAACTTGTCCTGCTTCTGCTGAAATTGCTCCTTTACATCCAGGAAATGGAGCTATGTAACCTGCGAGGCTGGTGTTACTGGGACCAGGGCAGAAACCAAGGAGTGAGCTCTCGCATGCCAGGTTTTTTGGGGGCAGAGCCAGGGCTGGGCTGGAAGGTGGTGAGACTGACTGACACGTTGGGTGGCCCCCACCCTCGGGGCTCACCTGTAAGCCTGAGCCCCACCTCCTGGGGATGAAACCGGGGCATGGGCTTGGGCTTCAGCCCTGTGGGGAGGTGCGGCTTCTGCACGTGGGGGGCGCCAGGGCTCAGGGCTTCAGCCTCCTACTCCCAGCTTCAGCACTGCAGCTCCCTGCTTTAGCTCCTTGAAGGCACCAGGGCTCATGGCTTTAGACCCACAGCAGCACCGGGGCTCATGGCTCCAGGCTTCAGCCCTACAGCTCCTGGCTTTAGCCACGTGGGGACATCCGCGCTTGTGGCTTCAGCCACGCAGCTCCCAGCTTCAGCCTCCTGGGGTTTTTGCTAGGGCTCTGGGATTCAGACCTGCAGGTCCCGGCTTTAGCCCCATGGGGGAACTGGGGCTCGGGGTTTCAGTGCCGCAGCTCCCGGCTTTAGCCCTGAGGGGGTGCCGGGGCTCAGTCTTCAGCTTCAGGGCACTGCGGATCCGCTGAAAGGGCTGGTGGTCCCCCGGGGGCTGCTGATCCCAGGTTGAGAACTGCTGGACTAGATGACCCTTGCGATCCCGTCTAACCCTACGATTCTAAGTTATAGTTCAAAACGATAATTTTGAGTAGTGATATGGTGTTAGGATACTGAGGGATTTTTTATATCTAGGGGGTTTTGTTATGAAAATATCACTCTTCTCAATTAGTATCTGTTTCTACTGGACGCTTTGCACTCAGTGACTATCTCATTTAATTCTGGTGGGGGTGCTGTTAGATATTGGCCCTGCTAGGGACTGTTGGTGCTGCTTTGGCAGTGCCAAAACTACCCCAACTGAGCAGCTGGAGATTCTCCTAGCATGGGGTGAAAGCCTAGATGATACTATGCCAGTTCTAAGCCACTCGTTCCTTGCTGATGTTACATAAGTATGTTGGAGACATGGTCAGAGTGTGCTCTGGTGATCCCTGGTCATCACAGCAGCCCCAGGGGGCTGTTATAAGTAGATGGAAGTTAGAGCATCCTGAGGGCTGCTCTAACTTATATCTGGGGATGAGCCAATCCCTGACAGCCCAATGATCCCCCACGCTGCACTGAGCAGAATTCTGATGCAGCTGAGGATTTACCCATGATTTCTAATGTGGTTTCTTTAGTGTGTCTGTATTAATTTCTACCTCAAACTATTCAGAAAAGAAACTGAAACTGTTATCTCTTAGATGGCTCAGTTGGAAACTGAGCCAAGCTGTTTGGAGATGAATTTATTCTGAAGGAGGAAATGGGATAGCCTGGGCCACCCCAAGCCAGAGAGCAATCTGATGTCCTTTGTCACACACCTAATTTTTTGACTCCTCAGTTCCTCCTTCAGGAAAATGAAACCAATCATGCTCATCTTTGATCCCCTCATGTTAGCAGGGCAGCAGGAGGAAAGTTGCACTGCCACTGTTCTGTGATGCCCTCCCCCAGCTAACTAACCGCTGAGGGGCATTTGGAAAATGCTGTCACAGACCTGGCTTCAGGAAAATGTGTCCAGTTTTTAACTAATTTTAATGTGATGTTGCACGTCCTGCACTTGGATGGGCTAATCAGGAATGTAAAAAAGTAACTGATGTGCCTCGGTGCCCATTAGAGTTCCCAAACACTGGACTGGGACATCCCACTAAGGAGCACAGGTTTGAACAAATGAGAGGTCTTATGTAACATTTTATTTCTGAAGCTGTATACTTTCCCGATGCTTATTCAGGCAACAAAACATGCAGATTTTTTGTTTTTCTTCAACAGATTGGTTTAAGAAGATTTTATTGGCAGTGTCTGACTTACCGTACAGGGGCAATGAATCTAAACTAGTTAATTAGATACAAATTGCTTGGCCTACCGGCAATATTTTTAGACTGCTGCTGATTGCTATTTTAATTTCAAAAGGAAACTCTGTGGTTAAACCGTAACACAGGTATTTTTAGCATGAAGATCATGTTAACAGATTTGAACAAAACAGAACCAGTGGTACATGCAGCTCTGCTTAGTACTGGGACATGCCATATATAGTCTTACATTTCCTCACCAAATGCTACTGTACCTTTATTTGGGACATCAGTTATTTAAAATGGCACATTATTGCGACATCCATACAATGAAGTCAGCTTGGATGACAACGATGTCTTCCTTTGTGAGTTTTTAGATGCATTTTATGTTTTCCTACAGAACAATTAAAAGCTACTTTTTAAGAGGCCACCAGTTTGGTGGTCATAAAGGACGGACTCTTCAGGCAACAACCCATTTGTTAATCATTAAGGTTTTTTTAAGCTGACGCTGCGAAATGATGCTGGCCTTCTGCCACTGCACTGACCATTTCAAGCTGCAGACTGTTTTACTGTTTCTCTACTTGCGTAGGTGGTAGCAAAGGTTATGAGAAAGACATCATTTGCTAGTTATGTTTCCTTATCAAATGTCTTCAGGGTTTAAAAGGCAGCACTGTACTTAAATGCAGTTGCATTAACGTTTGCAAAGTAATGGCAATTAAAAACATTATATTTTTAATATGCAGAGTTTCCATTTGGGTAATATATTTAAGACTGCAACATAACATTTAGATACAGGATGACAATTTACTATTAGTGAGTGCCATGTCTAAATCACTGCAGCCCAGAATGGTTTGCTATAAACTTTATTACCTAAAGTTTGTGATACGTGGAAGATTTGAAAAAGGCATATTTATTAAGTTATATACTCAAATGGCGGGGGGCAAGGTATTAAAAAGAATGACAATACAATGAGTTTTATGATGTTCCTAATGGGTTTTGACAGGTATTAGGTTTGTACACACATTCCATACATCGTATTGACAAATTTAATACACGTTTACTCTGTTATAAGACACTCCAGTCCTTTTACATAAAAGAATTTACATTACCTGGCTATAACATAACATGATCTGCTAATGTCAATCTTTACTGTAAAGGAGATGAAACTGCTACACTCTAAAACTGTTTTCTTTCTCTTTGGTAGAAAGGGAAACCTTAGACTGAAAACTCTGCAGACTGAAAATATACCATACTGCCTCCTCCTGGAGGAAGGGCAGGTGATAGCATGAAAGAGATTGGAAGATGGTCTGTCAATCCCACAGGCTGGAGATCCATGGGGAACTGTGGCCTGAATCTAATGGATCTTTGCCTTACACATGAAGTGCTCCCCATACCGTTTCCCAACATTGGCAATCTAGTTTGTTCAGTTTCTATGCTGCTAGTAGCCCTTCTGGTGGCTTTTATATAATTCTGTCCCATCCAATGGAGGATGAAGCTATAGAGCAAGTTAATGTTGACCCTGCTAATAGAAACTTAAGCAGCTGTTTCCCACTAAGTGACAATGGGTTTTTGTTGGAGCATGTGCCCCAAGTCCCTGACTCCACTCTCTAGGCCAGGTCCTATACCCTCCCCTCAAAATTCAGCTGGAGCTCTGCTCACTTTTTTGTTGTTGTTGTTGCAAAGAGGCAGGCGGGAGCTATGAGAGCGGGGAAGCATACTACCTTTTTCTCCCATTCTCTGCCCCACCCCAATTGTAAAACTAACCAAGAATTGCTGCTCCCTGTCACACCATACAGGGGAAAATATAGCACTTACTTTCTCCAATAATGAGATGAACATGCCTTCAGCTTTTCTGTCTTTTTAAAGAAATAACATTTTTTTGGAGATTTTTTGTTGTTGTTTGAATTTCACAAACACCTACAACATTTCAAAACAGTAGTTTAGAGTTGCATTCTGCGTGATGCAAAGTTGAGAGACACCATTCCAGTCTCTTCAGTCTGGGTATGTAGCCAATATTTAATCTTTGTAGGACTACTGTATACACTTATATTAAATACAGAAATCTGGTACTTATTTAGGTGAGAACAATCATGTCCTTGGTTAACTTGAAAGTGTTTTTTAGCAGCCGTGCAATATAACGTTACACCCTGATTTCAAATTTGGTTTAGGTCTCATTAGAAAAAGCCCTTAAGAGTTTCTTTTTTAAAAGATTTTCATAAGAAGTCTGCTCATTCACATAATTGTACCCTTCCCATGTGTATATCCTAAATCCTTTAATCCATTCTATAATGTTAAAATGTCTAACAACAATTTTTCCTTTAATAAAAATTGAATATACTTTGCAGTATTTGGTTTTAATATATGCTGCATAAATCAGCATGTAGCCTAATGCTGTTCAGTGGAAATTATTTTAATTCTTGGCATGTTATTGAGAAAGTGGAACAAGGACTTTAGGTATTAAATTTCATTTTTAAAGGCAGGGTTTTATTTAAAGACTTAACTCACTTTTGTTAAATCTTAATAAAAATATCATCCGGCAATATTTTTATTAAATTGTAACATTTAGTCAGGTTAATTGGTAACTGTATATTTTAAATGAAAATAAACCAGATTGGTCGTCATGTTTGAGAGCCATATTGTGTTCTATAGGGGCTGAAAACCCAAAAGGAACACAACCACGCTATGACTGGCACACTCACAGTGGATTACTGCTTTGTGGGTGAAATTCACTCCAGTGCAAAGGTCTCACACACAAAGGCAGCGGTTGGCACCACCATGTTGCGCAACAGACACTTGACAAAATTACCGTACTTAGTGATGAACGTGGGGCGGGGGGGAATCATTCAGTCGTTCAACGTTTCTTGAAAAGTTAGCACAGACCTCAAAATTTTTACTATGGACACCTTGCTGACCCCTGCACAAAGAAGCAGATCCTTGGGTCATGTCAACTGTCCATAGTTCCATTAGTCAATGGAGCTATAATAATTAAGAGTTGAGGATCTGTGCCAGAGCCTTCTATACCATTTTAGGTACACTGTAATGTACCATACTCTGAATGAGAATTTTCCTGTAGTTTAGCACATCTGCAGGTTTATGCTCTTTTTGGAGATCACCATTGTTCAAAATTAAGTAAATCTTAGTTTAAAATGGGAGTTCACAGAGAAGCAGGCCCATTGGGTCAATGGGATCTGAAGTTTATAAATCTGAAGACACAGGCCATATGAGCAACTTTGCAGGGGCCACTGCAAACATTTCCTTAAGGTTGCATCACCATCTACACAGAGGAAGAAAAAAACATGGAGAGGTGATTTAACATGGGAGTTTCCATCAGATTTTCTGGGTGGTGGGAGGTTGTTTCATTGCACAGCAGACAGGAGTAGGACTCACCAATCCCGCTGATTCCTCAGATCTAAAGGGGTTTTCAGTAGCTCTCAGGGCATCCATGGAGGGTAGGGAGATACACAGAGCCCCAGGAAACTGGCTAACTAATAAATGCTAGGTAAAAGGCCAACTGAGGATACTTCATATATAATTTTGTAAATGACAGGGAACATACAAGACTTGCTTTTCATAACTCTGATTACTTTGTACAGTTTTATCTGACAGTAGGCACAGCTTGTAATGACACCTGTAGTTAAGGTTGACTTACACTTTCCATCATAAAACCCTGTTTTCACTTATCATTTATAACCTTAGTTCCCATTGAAATCACTGGGAGCTGCAAGTGCTCAGCACCTTTGAAAACCAGGCCACTTCTCTTTAGGTGCCTAAATGTGGACTTAAGAGCCTAACTGTAGGCATTTAGGTTTGGAAATGCTGATTAATAATAAAGTCACCTTTTTCTTTCATGGACATATTAATTACTCCCAATTCATACGATGCACTTTTTGTGTCAACTTGGGCCACTTTTATTTCCTGCCTCAGAGTGGACAGCTCTAGATCTGAGTCCTTTCACTGTTCATGCTAAGATGTGAAAGCACATTGCTTATATAATCTTAATTATAAAACGCTTAGCAAATCACTTTTGCATCTGCTGTAGCATGACTCAAGCTGAACAACAAAATGAGGTTTTTTTCCAGGCATGATGTGACGCCAGTAGAAATGGCTCTGAGAGCTTTCAAAGCCATAAATAGAAGAACGTTGGCTTATCTGGCAATTTTTTGTCTCTGATAAGATATTCTTACTGATGATCCTGACTTATGAGTTGCAAATCCTCACTTGTTGTGATCGAGGCACCTCAAGGTACAGTGCAGAAGATGGGCCACTTGGAGGCCTTCCCATAGATTCTCTCTTCAGAATAAGATCTTCCAAAGCTTTTTTTATTGTTAACAACAACTTGGTTGTACATCATACTATAGTGCTAGTAACATATGCTCGTGTCATGGGGATCCTTGCCTAGAATGCCATCCTGTGGCAGAACAGGTGCACCTGCCTCAGTTTCCCTTTCTTCTGGTCCCCAGTAACTCCATCCAGGCTTTCTCTTGATTCAGTAATACCCCCTTGGGGGACAGTTTATTACAAAAACATAATTCAACCAAGCCATAACAAAAGTATCCAAACATAGTCCATTTCTCACCACCAGTGTATCTAGTCCTTAAAACCCCACATGCTTTAATCTGTTGACATAGCACATACCATACTCCAGAGCCTGCCGTCACACATGGGCTTTTCTTCAGCCTGCATGTGTCCTTTTATCAAGACAACCACCCTAGCTCTCCCAGCTGGAGTGCAATCCCATTCCTGCCAGCAGGCACCCTCCCCACCCCCGCCACCACAGCTTCTCCGCTGGGAGCTCATCTTCATCAGAGGAGCATTCCTCACTCTCCCTGGCTCTCAGCCCTCTGGCTCCAGCTATCCAGCATGGAGATGTCAGAGGGCAAGTCCCTCCACTGCTCCCCTGCTTTCAGCCCTCTCTGGCCCTTTGCTCTCTGGCATTGAAGGCAGCAGGCAACTCCCTTTGGTGCTCTTTGGCCTTCAGCCCTCTGGCCCTGACTCTCTGGCTTGCAGTGATCAGCCAGAAAACCCCCTTTAGCTGCTATTGCCTTCAGTCTTCACCCAGGAACCACCTACAGCTTCCTTCAGGGCCCTCCTCTAGTCTGCTTGCCTCTGGCACCTCTGACCTGCCAATATCTCATTCCCAGGCAGCTCTCATCTGCCCTTTTCCTGACTAACCTAGGGAGCTCTCTCTTCCCTATTTCTGACTGACTCCAACTCATCAAGTATGTCATTTATATGGCCCAATTAGGAAGCAGTTGATGAGTCACAGGTTCACTGGCTTCTTCCCTCTTAAAGGGCCAGTGCTACCTTGTGACACCATGGAATTATAACCTTCAGATTGATCTGTAACTAGCACTATAAAAATGTCAGATTAAACAAATAACTACGGTAGAGAGTACATATGCAAATCAGGAGGGGATGGATGGATCAATCACGGGAAATGCCTTTTTGATACAAGAAAAATTGGCCCATTTTCTCTTTTATAGAACTCAGAGGATATAGACAGAAGAGAAAAAAATAAGGGGTATGGATGGCAATATAAATACCACAAAGGTACAAAGAACTTATTTATCACCTCTTCAGAGTTTCTTATGTTTCTCAGTATTTTCCATTCAGCCAGCCATGCCACTAAATTCAGGACTCACTGGATTCTGTTCCTTGCACAGTCCCTGGGATAGCAGATCCACCTAAATAGTTAGTCAAATGGGGTAAAGCACCAATATATGAAATTACTATGAAATTACTATGGCCTCCTAGGCTGTACAGGCATGAATGACCTTGGACAACAATTGTACTGGGTGGGGGAGACCTTGAGAGATTGAATTGTGAGATAATGCATTATTTGCAGCTTCTTAGAGATGCTTCTCTGGCTCTCTCAAGTAGAATATTGGAATCCTGTGGCTTTCTGGCATCATGAAGGCATCTATTTTTGAATGTCCAAACTTCTGTGTTAATTCCTTGAAGAATTCATAGATTCCAAGGACAGAAGGGACCACTGTGATCATCTAGTCTGACCTCCTGCATAACACAGACCATTGATAGATCTTGCTCCTCCATACTGGCCCTCATAATGCATCCACTATCATTTCAGTTCTTCACCACCACTCAGTTATATCTTCATTCCATCAATATTTATTTTCTAAAGAATCAGTAATGCACAACACACAACAGAAGAGGCTGTATCCTGCACCAAAGAATAGTGCATGGTACCGTGAAATGTATAAAGAGCTTTATGTTTATCTTGAAGGTATTCTTCTTTTTATTTTCATCAGCCCAGATCCCAATTTGTCATGTTCATCTGCTTGCATTGATTTTTCAAAACTATGCTAGATTCTTCCTGACCATTTTATTTTGTTTTTGTTTTGCTTGGTATCATAGCCATATGGAATCACGCAAATGGTTTAGATGCGTGAGAGTTTCTTTCTCTTCCAAAAACTATATTTTCCACTGAAGAATTCTCTTAAGTTTAACAATGCAGCTCATATTACGCAAAATACCTATTTATGATCAAACAACATTCAATAGCCATTGACTGTAGCCCTCAAAAAGGAAAAATGGGGAACAGAACAAATCATCATGCTCTATAAAGAGAAATGGGATCACTATGGCAGAACATGAAGGACATCTCTTATTCTCCATCTATTTCTTTTAAACAATATCTTGAATAGGTTGCACTAGACCACAAAACATCTCTTCAGTTAGGGTTAATGAATCATGGCAAAAGCAGGAAGTTTAGGTAGCAGAAGCTAATCTGCCACCCATTCTGTTCTCCTGACATCCATTAAGAAGTGACTGGAATAATATACACAAAAGTCTTTCCACCCAACATATATCCCTCCCCTAGTCCATTTTCCCTGCACCAGCTGGGTTAACTGAATCACTGAACCTATTAGTTACAGAAAATAGTTCTCACTAGTTATTTCAGGGTGTGTCTGCAAGGGGGATTAATGCATAGATTGTTGATGTGTGTTAGGTAACTCGCGAGTTATACTGATAGCATGCACAGAGACACCGTTCTGTTTTCAATACACATCACATGAACACACAGCAGCAGTTTGCTGTCGACTGAGGGCAGAGTTCTCGGAGGGTATCCCCTGGGCCTTTGCTTCACTGCTGAGCAGCATGCATGTGGGGATTGTTTTAGCAGTGAATTGTGGAAAGCCAAGTGGGTTCAAATATTTTTTTAAAAATCCCATGTTTTCGCTGTCTCCATCCCGTACTTCCTTTCTGGGAGGTCTTGTGGCATTTCAAATTGCTGTCAGCCAACAATGGACCCAACAATGTTCCACACCACTATCATGACAGGTGCAAATACACATGGGCTACTCGGGCTGTACCACAGCACTCCAATCCAGATGAATTCGGCACTGGACTTCTGCCATTGCACCACTGAAAAGGAGATGTGGGAGTAAGAGAATATTCTCTGGCAGCAGCAGCTTCTCTGGCAGCAGGAGGATACTCTGCAGTGGTGGCAGCAGGATGAGGTGGAAGAATCATAGGACACTGAGCTGTTCCTGGATTAACTACACGACATTCAGTGCCATTTCTGGGCCCACGAAACCAGCATGGATTGGTGGGAGAGGATCATTTTGAAGAGCTGAGGTGACCAGCAGTGATGATGGAACTTCAGAATGATGAAGTGTGTATGTACATAAAGCTCCTTATGTGCTTTTCTGAGATCTGTTCAGAACTGACTCCAGAGCTTCAGTGACAGTATTCCAATATGTGGTGCTCCATACCCATGGAGAAACAGCCTGCCGTTGCCATCTGGAAGCTGGCCATTTCAGAATGTTGCCATCTGTAGCCAACCAATTAGGCATGGTGAGATCAACCATTGGAGTCATTCTTATTGCAGGTCTGCTATGCCATTGAAAAGGTGCTATTTAGCAAGGTCATGAAGCTGGGTAATGCTCAGGAGACTAATGATAGCTTTCCACACATCAGGTTCCCAAACTTCATTAGGGCAACTGATGGAACTCCCCAGAGCACAGAATTTATAAACAGAAAGGGGCATTTCTCTATGGTGCTCCAAGGAATGATTGAACACCGCAGCAGTTTTACAGACATAAGGGACCCTGATGCTAGGATCTTTCTGATCTCAGTACTATTTAAATTAATGGAGAAAGGACTGTTCACCCTCAGGACCAATGTGGACATTACTGGTGTGGTGGCTGGTCCAGTTATTCAGGTAGACACGGCTTACCTGCTCATGTGCTGGCTAATGAAGCCATATACAGGCCACATGGACAGAAGAAAGGACCGCTTTAACTATCGCCTGAATAGGTGTAAAATGGTAGTCAAGTGTGCATTGGCTGTTTGAAAGGCAGATGGCTCTGCTTCTGTAATAGCAGAAAAAAGTTCCAACCATTATAGCTCTGTGCTGTGTTTTACACAACATTTGTGAGAACAATCAGGAAAGCCCTACTGATGGGTGAGAGGCTGAGGTGCAGAGACTTGCTCGGAGGTTCAACCAGCCAACAAGGCATCCTATAGAGAACACAGACACCCAGGGGAATGCTGTCAAGGTGTTTATTGTTCATATTTTGAGTCTCCTGCCTGAACATGTTAGCTTGTGGAGTGTGTGTTGGGATGCAGTCATTGCAAGCACCGTCTAGTGTGTGTGGGTGGTTGAAGTTTAACGTTCCTTATGTGCTTTTTGCAAAACCCTATCAATTATTTCAGCTTTGTTCAAGGAGTTTGTGTTACATCTATTATGAGTCATCGTCACATTTATTGGAAATGGTTTTATTATGAAAGGACAGTAAAAAACAATGATAAAGTTTTAAATGAAACTACTGGAAAATAATATCTTTGTATCTGGAAATGCATGTAACTAACCAATCTTCTTAAGTAACCAACTACACACAAACCTTTTAATTTCTACAACAGAGCAAACAAAACTCAAAATGCAACAGTAAAAAATTTCAAACAGAACAATTTAGGATGGGGCAGGTACATTAAATTAAAGGCAAGTATCCACCTTGCCTCTGGATCTTCTTGCCTGCATGGGTTCTTAGGTGTGACTTTACCTCCCTGTTTCTGACAGTGTGAAGCATCAGATGCTTCAGAGACCATGAACAGAACAGAGCAATGTTGAATGATCTATCCCCTGTAGACCAGTCCCATCTTTTGGCAGTTGGAGATTAGGAGTACTTGGAGCAAGAGGTTGCATTCTTGATCATCTTGGCTAACAGCTATTGATGGACCTATCCTCCATGAATTTCTTTAATTCTTTTTTGAACCCAGTTGTACTTTTGGCTTTCACAACATCCCATGGCAACGAGTTCCCAGGTTGACTGTGTGTTATGTGAAGAACTGCCTTATATTTGTTTTAAACCTACTGCTTATTAACTTAACTAGGGGGTCACCCAGTGCTTGTGTTATGTGAAAGGGATAAATAATTCTTATTCACTTTCTATATACCACTCATGATTTTATAGACCCCTTTCATATCCCCCCTTACTTGTCTCTCTCCTAAACTGAACAGTCCCAGGTTTTTAATCTCTCCTGGTATGAAAGCTGTTTCATATCCCTAATCATTTTTGTTGCCCTTCTCTGTACATTTTCCAGTTCTAATATATCTTTTCTGAGACGAGGTGACCAGAACTGCTTGCAGTATTGAAGTTGTGCGTATACCATAGATAGTGGCATTATGATATTTTCTGTCTTATTCTCTAGCACTTTCCTAATGGTTCCTAATATTCTGTTAGCTTTTTTGACTGCCGCTGCATGTTCAGTGGATGTTTTCAGGAAACTGCCCATGATGACTCCAAGATCTCTTTCTTCAGTGGTAACAGCTAATTTTGTCTCCATCATTTTGTATGTAGAGCTCGATTATTTTTTTTCAGTGTGCATTACTTTGCACTTATCAACATTGAATTTCATCTGCCAATTTGTCATCCAGTTTAGTGAGATACCTTTGTAACTTTTAGTAGTCAGCTTTGGTCTTAGCTATCGGCTGAGTAATTTTGTATTGTCTGCAAGTGTTGCCACCTCACCGTTCACCCCCTTTTCCAGGTCATTTATAAATCTGCTGAACAGCACAGGTCCCAGTACAGATTCTTGGGGGATCCTGCTATTTACCTCTCTCCATTGTGAAAATTGACCATTTATTCCTACCCTTCCTATCTTTTGACCAATTACTGATCCATGACAGGACCGTTCCTCTTATTCCATGACTCCTTACTTTGCTTAAGAGCCTCTGGTGAGTGACCTTGTCAAAAGTACAAGTACACTATTGACTGGATCACCCGTGTCCACATACATGTTGACTCCCTCAAAAAATTCTAATGAGTTGGTGAAGCATGATTTCCCTTTACAAAAGCCGTGTTGACTCTTCCCCAACATTTTGTGTTTATTTATATATGTGCCTGAATACTTTGATCTTTACTACAGTTTCAATCAATCTGCCTGGTGCTGAAGTTAGGCTTACTGGGATGTATTTGCCAGGATTGCCTCTGAAGCCTTTTTTCAAAATAGGTATTACATTAAGTACACTCCAGTCATCTGGTACAGAGGCTATTTTAAGCAATAAGTTATATACCACAGTTAGCAGTTCTACAATTTCATATCTGAATTCCCACAGAGCTCTTGGGTGAATACCATCTGGTCCTGGTGACTTCTTATTGTTTAACTTATCAATTTGTTCCAAAACCTCCTCTATTCACACCTGAACCTGAGACAGTTCCTCAGATTTGTTACCTAAAAAGAATAACTCGGATGTGGGGATCTCCCCCATAACCTCTGCAGTGAAGTCTGATGCTAAGAATTCATTTAGCTTCTCTGCAATGGCTGTGTCTTCCTTGAGTGCTCCTTTAGCACCTTGATCATCCAGTGGTTCCACTGACTGTTTGGCAGGCTTCCTGCTTCTGAAGTATTTTTTTATTTTTAAATTGCTGTTAATTTTTGTGTCCTTATATAGTTGTTCTTCAAATTCTTTCTTGGCCTGCCTTATTATTCTTTTACACTTCACTTGCCACAGTGTATGCTCCTTTCTAGTTTCTTCACTAGGATTTGACTTCCAGTTTTTAAAGGATTTTTTTTCTTTAACCAACTTTTTTACTCTGTTTAGCCAGGGAGGCATTTGTTTTGGTCTTCTTATGGCTAGTTTTTTATACTTCGGGTATACATTTAGTTTGAGCCTCTATTATGGTGTTTTTAAATAAGCTCCATGCAGTTTGCAGGCATTTCACCCTTGTGACTGTTCCTTTTAATTTCCATTTAACTAGCAGCCTCATTTTTGTGCAGTTCCTATTTTTTAAATTAAATGCTACTATGGTGGGTTCCTTTGGCATTTTTCTTCTTACAATGACGTTACATTTAATTAGATTATGGTCGCTATTGCGGAGTTGTAAATCTATATTCACTTCTTCGACCTGATCCTGTGCTCTGTTTAGGACTAAATCAAGCAATATTGTTTGTGGTCTTGACCGGCATGCAATGTACACGTATACCTCATGTAAACTACGAAAAACTAATCAAATTTCTTTTCCTGTAAGCACTGTCTCAATAAATTGAATTTTGCACAGATGAATGCCTTCATTATTAGAATCTGCTGGTGAGGGGTGGGGTGGGGCACAGACTGTGACTGGGCCATGTTGGCAGTGCCATTTTGAAATAGCAAAAAGGGTGAGCGGGAGGGAGGCGGGAGCTCCTAGCTCACATCCACCACCAGTCATAATAGATAATAAATTATGAACATAGGTACTTGCATAGGTCAAAGTTCTCTCCAGGGGTTCTGACTCTTTGGTCCTGGCCTTGGTTTCTGTCAGGCTCAGCCAATGCAGAGCAGGAATAGGGCATCCACTGTATCAGGGCAGGACTGGACCTGGCTTTGTAGCTTGGTTGTGGTAAGGTTCCTGAGTCTCAAAAAGATTCTGTCTCTCAGGGGGCAGCTCCTTTCCAGCATCCTCCTGATCATCCTCTGATTGTCTTCAGAGAAACTATAGGCAGTAGGCTTCAGCAGTGTCCAGGATGGGTTGCACTGTATTTGTGCAGAATCATGTCCAATTAATCAAAAAAATGGAAAGGTCCGATGTTCCCTACCAGCTTGTTTCCTTTTATCCCTCATTTCAATGTACTTTCTCCTGAGCTGCTTGCTCTTTATCTCGCATTGGTCGGCATCCTAGTGATGACCCCTCAGGGACATCTGCTTGGCAAAGTCCACTAAACGGTCCTTATTCCTGTGGCTTGTCACAAGACCTTCTTGTACCAACACTTCTCCCCAGATGGCGATGAGATCCAGGGTTTTGGCATGGCTTCATGTTGCACAAGACATGTTGGGGGACTTATGGATTGAAATAGTGGCTGTACCGCCAAAATAATAATGGCCTGGGATCCAGGAGCAAATGGGCAAAACCTGGCTCCTTGCCACCTTTTAAACAGGGAGAAGAGCTGTCCTGGAAACTTGATACCAGAGCAAGGAGGGCATAAACTAAATGGACAGGTCAGTCACAGTCAATCTTCAGAGCACTGTGAGATAGCTGTTAGAAGTATGCAAACAGTGGGGCACAGCAATTGTGTGCGCATGAGCCAAAGACCAAACTAGTTCAATTGAAAGCAAACCTAGTTGACTTTGCAACAGGATTCCAGAGTTCCTGATAAATGCAGTGTTAGTGCACAGTAATGAGTGTATGCAAATGTTATCAAACAGAATTAATTTGATTTGATCTGGTTTAAGACCCCTGTGTAGACAAGCCCTTAGTGGCCAAGAAGGCAGTCCTTGGGAATTAAATCTGTCCCTCCCACACACACACTTTGATTGGTAAAACTAGCTATCCAGTATAGGTCCGTGTGATGGGATGTCTGCCCCACACTGGTGGAGAAAGGGTTAAAAGCAGCCATGGGGAGGCTGGGCAGCAGACAGCCAATCAGAGAGTGGCTGCAATGAGCAGCCAATCAAGGCAGAGCAGGCCCATATACAAAGAGAGCTGTTGGGCAGAGGTGGCAGTTTCCTCTTGGGAGCCTAGGGACAAAGGACTGGGTCCCTGAAGGGCTGAGGGAACCGCCAGCACCCTGGACAGAGCAGTGCTGGGCCGGATCAGCGGAGCAAGAGGGAGCTCCAGCCTGACTGGCTGGAAAACTGAAGCCCTGATATAGGGGCAGAGAAGGTGCTAGGGCTCCGGGGAAGTGGCCCAGGGCAACAAATGGTGGGGGTTGAAGGAGACGCAGCACGTGGCTGCCGCCTAGAGGGTCCCTGGGTCGGAACCGGAGTAGTGGGTGAGCTCAGGTCTCCCCCCACCCTCGTACCCTTTTGCCACTGAAGGGAGTGGCCAGTGAAGGGCTGCAGTTTGCCACTGAGGCAAGTGGCAAGAACCTTGGGCTGCAGTTGGCCACGGAGGTGAGTAGCTGGACAGAGGACTGCTGTTCCCCAGGAAGTGGGGGAGACCGGAATGGGGCATGGCTGGAGGGCTGTGTCCTGAGGGACGCAGGTCCAGAGCAGAAGTGACGATGGTGATGAGACACCACCGGAAGGGGGCGCCCTGCAAAAAGATGGAGCTAAGTCCCAGAACGACCAGCAGGAGGCATCATGGTGGTGAGTTGGAACCATTACAGTCTGATGGAATAACTGGCATTAGGCAAGGGAAATATCTGGGATCAGATAGAAGTATTACATGATATCTTATTTTGGAGTCTTTATCTAACTTTATTGCCCAAGTAATCATTTTTATTCTGTTAATAACTGGCACAAGCTAGTTCTTTCTGATGCCAACATTTGCTTTGAGGGTGTCCTTACCATCAATGTGACATGCATCACTGCGATTTGTTCATATTTTGATAAATCAATAGCTGTCGATACATTTTATTTAATCTGGATTTTGCATTACTTTTTATTGAGATTATTTGTATTTTTAATCATCCCTTGACAGCAGGACATCTGGCTCTCTGCTTATCTCTGGGGTTCCAAATATGGATTTGTGCACATCTCAGTTGCTACCATTGGTGCCTCATGTTAACAAGTCTTGTATGTCTGCTGAATATGTAATGTACCCATCAGATACATTTTTGGTCCATGGCCAAAAGGTTTAAAATGAATGCACATACACATACAAAGCATTATGACTGAACACCAGGCTGCTATTAGTAACATTTTTGTTGTCGATACTTTCATGCTGATGGTGTGGTGTTGCCTTCTATTTTTATAGATCTTTTATATGAAGAAAGTGGGAGTACTGTGTAGCAGAGGCATCCTAGTCTAATGGAATTAGAACAGGGCTCAAACTGAGGAATTTCTGAGATCTAAGTCCTGTTCTGTCCTTTATTTGCAAATGTGGCCTTGGACAAAGCACTTAACCTTCCCAGGTCTCAGTTTTCTAATTGCTAAAATAGGGCTAATTACACTTACCTTTCTTGCAGTATTGTTGTGAGAATTATTCAGTGTTCAATAGCACTCTGAAGATGCCACAAAAGCAATAGGTGTTTTTATTAAAGTAGTCAAAGGTACGGTCAACAACTCCTAGAACATTAAAGCAGTGGACCTAGTCAGGGGGAGGTTTCCACCTTCCTTTGTTTCCTGTAGTAAAACAGCTGTAAATTTATATCCATATTTTTACTCATGAGGTGAAGTCATGTTAAATGGATGCTGGTTCACTGCATAATGATAGGAATATTAGTAGGCTGCTTTAGCCGTCTAAGAAGAATAGGTAATTTGCTTCTCAAGCAACCCTTACTTCTCTAGGGAAATGTTGGCTGTTTATCCATTCTATCAGCAATGTTCAGAAGAGCTTAAAACCTCTGGGATTTTTTTCTTCTTTTTTAATGTTTTGGGTAGAATTAAACTGCATGGTATAACAATGTACATAAAGAGCTTTGTTTCACTTTATATTCCTCTTTAGTTTAGTTTTGACTGAGTCTGACTCTACATTGTCTCACTCTTGCTGTATCATTTATTAGAACCACTTTTTCTAAATCTCTTATGCTGCAGTAAACCTGGCTCTATTTATTAGCACCCAAGAGAAGACTAATACATTGCTTGGCATGACGAGCCCCCATATACTTCCTTGGATGCTAATTTTGTTGAATTGGACTGAGAGAGAACACTGGCACTGTTACAGTTAATCACTCAGCATGTGACAAGTCACAGCTGAAGGCATAAAGACTGTGTGAACTATTTATTGAACAACGTGAACCATATTGAGTTTATGGTTTTTACAATACTCTGAATAGATATGGAAACTTGTTACTACAAAATATTTAGGTCACATACTTACAGGGCTAGTTGTATAGCTATAACTACATAACTATGAATATGGTTTTAATGTGTAGTGTTGTTAACATACAAAGAATAACTCGCTCTGCAGTGGGGAAGGAAACCAGCATGACAAGCTTTCACTGCCTGTACCAGGGGGAGCTAGGACCAAGAGAGAAGAAAGAAGCAGAGTGGTGCCAATCCCAGTAGAGTCAAACAGGAGTGGTACTACCTCCAAGGTTGGACACTGGCTGACTAGCCCTGTCATAAAGAGACAAGGGGCAAGAGAGGGAGCTGAACCTCAAGCAATTGGCTTCCCAGTTTGACAAATTTTGTCACGCAAGACGGCTTTATGATCTGTCAGATTATCTGAGACCCACATGAGATAGAGATTACATAACATAACATACCATACTTTCCAACATATACAAAGAAGAATATACAACAAACCTCATTTTAAATTTGAAAGCAAAGTCAAATTTTGATTATAAGAAAGCTATCTGTGATAAGTGAGGGAACGGCACTGACAACATGTAATTGCAATACTGACATGTTAATAAATATCTGTGGGAAGTCAGGGCAGAGAGAAGCACAGGACCAGATGCCGTTAGCAACTATGACAGAAAAATAAAGATCAATACCCAAGACTTTGTCCTAGTGCTCCCAGAACGAAGGTCCTGTGATCAGCATGTTCAGTATTTACACTCAATGATAGGCAAGAAGTTACTCACCTTGTGCAGTAATGATAGTTCTTCAAGATGTGTGTCCCTGTGGGTGCTCCACTGTAGGTGTGCTTGCATCTCTACACTACTGATTGGAGAACTTCGGTAGCAGTGTCAGATAGGGCCCGCACATGCATAGTCTCTCCTAGTGCTGTGCCGTGAGACTAGCCAGCACAGGGACTCTGGAATCTCTGATGTACAAAGGTCCCTGGCATGGTGGGATTCTGCCCGTACTGATGGTCTCGGAGTCAATGCCAGGGAGAATGGGGATCTTGCCCATACCAGTCACTCCAGTGGTGGATAAGGCGTCAGTGACGGTAGTGATTGACTCGCATACCAGCAGCACCTTTTTAGTAGAGTGCTTACTCCTGTCTCTTGGTGCAGATGACTTGGTGCCCATGTCCAACGGGTCTGTGGGCATGTCAGCAGTACCTGGTGCTTTGGGTCTCCATAAGCCATGGTTGTCGGACCTAGATGGTCTCTATGCCAAAGATACCAAGTGAGATGGAGATCGCTTACGGCTCACTGAGGACTTCACACTCTCTTCTTAGATGACTTGTGAGAGGAGTCAGCAACTGGTTTTTTCCCCACGGCCCTCCACATCTAAAGACTGTGGATTGAAGACTCACGTCTGCCAGCTGACTGGTGGCACAGGTCCTGGAAGGATTTGAGAGCTGCCTCTATGAAGATGATCTTCTGTTGGAGCTCTCTGTCCTTACAAGATCCACACTTTTTTGTTGGATGCGGCCTTCTCCTTGCAAGTGAAGCACTCCTTGAAGCCCGGTGAACTGGGCATACCTCTTTGTGGGGTAAGGTCCACAACGAGGAAGAAGAAGCAGGAAAAAAGATGTTTTTTTTCCCAAGGAGAAAGAAAAAAGGATAAAGAAAAAACTACAGCTATGCTAAGTTAAGAGAATAACTAAGTATCTAACTGTGAATAGAGTGATGATCCTAATGGACTGCGAGGAGCTCTGTCTCGAGCTAGGGGCGGTTGAGAAGGAACTGAGGGGGGTTAGCCAGTGCGTGCTGGCTAGCCTTGTGGCACAGCACAAGAAGAGACAATGCATGTGTGGGCCTAATGGACACTGCTACTGAAGTTCTCCTATCAGCAGCATAGAGACACAAGCACGCCCAGAAAGGAACATCAATAGGGACAATACTCAAAGAAGATTTATATTTCCTCACTCTCTGTTTGCAAAAGTTCATTCCATCAAAAGAAAATACATAAAAAAATTTGCTTGAACTTTAGGCATTCTGCCTTATCTTTCACTGCACAGTATTGCTTTGGACTTCATTGTTCCTTATTGCAGGAGCAAAAATACTCTTACACATTGCTCCATATGTCACAATACTGCTGCAGAAGTGAAGAACAATAATTAATACTAAGTTTCTGAAAATATGGGATGGGAGAGAAGAGCAAGAACTGAAGGGAAACTAGCATGGTTTTTCATGCTTGATTTTGAACTTTCATTTCATGGAAGAATTAACAGTTCATCCATATATTTTAACTTGTTAGTACGTATTGAGGCATTGAGAAAAGTTTCACATGCTTTTAACCCTGCCAATAAATAATGAAGAACGTCTCAATGCATTTTTTTTAAAAAACGTTACAAGAGAGTCTATCAATAACATTCAACCAAACCCACAAAGCTTGAGGTCAATGTCTAAATGTTAAGAGTCAGAGAAGGTACAGAAGTAAAGACAATGCAGACTGAATGCTGACACTCCATGCTTCACTCATAGCTTTGTGTTGAGATTAGGCCCTGCAGCATATTGCATATGCATTACCCACACCCTGAAGTTTTATCTTTAACTTCACTGGTTTTATGTTAAATCAGACCCTTAATGTTTATTTGAACCTATTTACCTAGTTTTGTTCTCACCACTGGGAAAAAGGACTGTGGTGGGTTCTACCCAGAGACCAAAATTTGGGTTTATAACCAAATACAGTAGAACCTCAGTTACGAACACCGCGGGAATGGAGATTGTTTGTAACTCTGAAATGTTTGTACCTCTGAACAAAATGTTATGGTTGTTCTTTTGAAAGTTTACAACTGAACATTGACTTAATACAGCTTTGAAACTTTACTATGCAGAAGAAAAATGCTGCTTTTAACATCTTAATTTAAACGAAACAAGAACAGAAACAATTTCCTTACCTTGTCAACTTTTTTTTTAAACTTTCCCTTTATTTTTTTAGTAGTTTACATTTAACACAGTACTGCATATTATTTCATAAAAGATTAGTGTTGGAAGAGACCTCTGGAGATCATCTAGTCCAACCCCCTGCTCAAACCAGGACCATCCCTAACTAAATCATCCCAGGCAGGGCTTTCTCAAGCCAGGCCTTAAAAACCTCTAAGAATAGAGAGTCCACCACCTCCCTAGGTAACCCATTCCAGTGCTTCACTACCCTGCTAGTGAAAAAAACAAACAAAAAGAGGAGTCCTTGTGGCACCTTAGAGACTAACAAATTTATTTGGACATTAGCTTTCATGGGCTAGAACCCACTTCATCAGATGTATGAAGTAAAAGATACAGGAGCAGGTATAAATACATGAAAGGATGTGGGTTGCTTTACCAAGTGTTAGGTCAGTCTAATGAGAAATCAGTTAACAGCAGGATACCAAGGGAGGAGAAATAACTTTTGAAGTGGTAAGAAAGTGGCCCATTTCAGACAGTTGACAAGAAGGTGTGAATAACAGTAGGGAGAAATTAGTATTGGGGAAATTAGGTTTTGTAATGACTCTTTCCATGTTGACTGTTCCTTATCACCTTCCTCTCCTCCAAGTGCTTCAAAATGGATTCCTTGAGGACCTGCGCCATGATTTTTCCGGGGACTGAGTGAGGCTGACCGGTCTGTAGTTTCCGGGATTCTCCTTCTTCCCTTTTTTAAAGATGGGCACTATATTTGCTTTTTTTCAAATCGTCTGGAAAAAAATTTGCTTTTTTTGGTGTGTCTGATGCTGACTGATTGTGTATTTCCAGTTCCAAATGAGGGGTGTGGTTTACCATCAGTTTGTAACTCTGGTGTTTGTAACTCTGAGGTTCTACTGTACTGACACCCTAGATGCAGATACAACTGCCCAAACTGGCAAAACACATGTTAACTCAACTTTGTTCAAATTAATTCAAGAATATTTACATCCTCCGGATATAAGGGATAAAGTTTAGGGGTAAATAAACTATATTCAAAGACAGATGATGTGAGGTCTCTTGGAGCTCAGAGAAATCCTCTTCTGACTACTCCAACCACTTCAATTAACAATCAGTTGACAGCCAATACAGTTAATGTCTTTCAGAAGGAAAAAAGAGAAGTCATATAGAACTGTTTTACTTATATCTCTGTTATAAGGTCCCTGGTCCCTGTGAGCAGAGCTGGGCCCAGCTCCCTTGAGTCAGAGTGAGCCCAATCCAGTAAATTAAAGGGAGCTGGGCTAAAACTGGGAAGCTGCCAGGAGTAGGAGATCCAGATATCTCTCCTGCTGCCTGAAACAAAGGAGTGAGTTAAAAGACTGTTTTTCCTGTTTCTTTACTTGCCTGTTTTAAGAAAATACACTGTCTTAAAGGAGACTGGGCCTGGTAGTGTGTGCTTGGAAGTGGGGGGGAAGCCCTGCCCTGCCCCCAAAGAAAGAGCATCAGAACCTGCACTTAAATTTGTAGATAAGTCTATCAACATACTAAGTAGTGAGGAAACACTGGAAGTTTCAAAAGATAGACAGGAAGAGAGTAAGACAGAAAGTGTGAAATAACTATAGTCAGAAAAGTGCAGACAGTATAAAGTAAAGAGATTCAGAATTTCTCACCTGATTCCAGCAGGAAACAACCAACTGCCAGTGTGAGTCAACAAGAGTCAGGCATTATCTTTATATGCACTATTTTAGCATAGCAGAGAAAACTGCCCCTGAAACCAAAGGAGCTTTGCAAGCCTTTAATTCCCGAAGAAGCCAATCTGAAACTTATTTATGATATTTATGACCAGACTTTGAGGGAGGACAGACCCCAAAATTAAGAAAGAGCAGAAGTAGACTTCCTCCCTCTGTCTCCAGGACATTTATACAATTTTGGTATCCTGATGGCTAGTATACACAGATTGCCAACTCTGAAGTGTAAGCACTACCCATGCACTTCAGTAAAATACCAGTTAGCCTTAAAATTTAGGTATGTTACCTCGCTTCTAGCTAAGAAGTAAATGCCTGCTTCTAACACACTCACACAAAATCTGGAACTTGATCTCACCTCTATAAATAGCTGCAGAGGGAGAGAGAAACACACGAACATTTGCACAGTTATTGTGGAGAGCAAATGCTTAGGAATGGAAAGCAAGAAAACAAAACCCCTAAGTTATCTAGATTTCCCAGTTTTTATTTGATCTTTGGGATAGGATCTCTCTTTTTTTATACACTAACTAGACCGTGTCAAGTACATTGGGACTAAATAAATAACGAATAACAATAATTAGTGACAGTCACTCCAAGTTTCTTAACCAGTAAAACAGACTTTACCTACTTTACTTAAATCTCTGAATTCTCCTCTTCAACAATTATAACCACTATTAGAATTGACTTAATACTGATTTCATTATACTGTATAATGTAAGCTATAGGATGCATTTTGGTTGATTTCTTGCATTTCAGTGCTTGTAACAACTTATCAGCCCTGACTTGTATTGTTTCACTCTTTTAAACATTCACTTTATTAATATTAAACGTGTACAGAAATTGAACATCCTAAACCCAATAATAAAATAGTATAATATGTTATCTAATTAAAGCATACGTTCCTTTACTTTCTGAAACTAGTATCTTTTCCCTCAAATTATAATTAAAGAACAAAACATACATAACAATTTATATATCCACTATGATAAGCAGAAGAAATGCCTATCTTTGGGGCTATAAACAACAGTATAGTGTTGTTGTACTATAGTAAAATATTTGGTAGAAAGCACACCACAAAATACTGCTTCAGTAGAAAATACATGATAAACCCAGTGGTGTACGAAGTAGAAGAAATAATAATGTGAACAGACTGATACAGGTGGGCACTGCAAGTAACAAAGTCCCTCTTACCTTTCCTCTGCAGATTGACCCCATATTTGCAGCCTAAACCCTGGATGCAGGTGTGGGTTTGTCATGGAGAAGGGTTTTGGTGGGAAAAGAGAAGATTGTGAAAAGGATGCTCACTCTTCTGTAACCATACTTTCAGATTGAAACTCTGGGACACATTACAGTAGAGCAGTGTTTCCCAAACCTGGGATACCGCTTGTGTGGGGAACCTGGGATACCGCTTGTGTGGGGAACTTGGGATACCGCTTGTTTGTTTACCTGCCGCGTCCGCAGGTTCGGCCGATCGCGGCTCCCACTGGCTGCGGTTCGCTGTGCCCAGCCAATGGGGGCTGCGGGAAGCGGTGGCCAGTATGTCCCTCGGCCCGCGCCACATCCCGCAGCCCCCATTGGCCTGCAGTGGCGAACCGCGGCCAGTGGGAGCCGCAATCGTCCGAACCTGCGGATGCGGCAGGTAAACAAACTGGCAGGGCCCACCAGGGGCCTTCCCCGCACAAGCGGTGTCCCAAGTTTGGGAAACACTGCAGTAAAGGATTTGGCAGGAAGAGAGAAAACAGTATTTATTAGTCTGTGACCCTTTCACTGTTTTCCCTGTACCCCCAGTCTCTTCATTCTCAGCCACTTTCTCTCCCAACCTTCATTTTAGCTCTTATCCTTCTACCTCCCCCACCCATGTCCCCTCACTCATGTACACCACCCTCACATTCATCAATTCACCCCCTGCCCATTAACGCTCCATGCTGCCAACATAACATAACCCCCCTCAAGTCAGAACTCCTCAAGTTCCTCTGACCTCCTCCCGTCAGCGGTCCCATAAAGCTCAACCCTCTCTGCTCACCTGACCATTCCAAATTTAGAACCTGCTCCCTCCCTTGGCTCATAATATCTACTTTCACCCCGACAGACTCAGAACCCAATGTTTCCTGCCCAACCTTCCTTCATTTCAGTATTGAGCATGTTCGTAAGTTAGGTACTGAGTCTCAGGAGGAGTTTAAGATATTGCATCTACAGATAATTACTGCTACATTTTTGTAACACTTAGATGTCTGTCTAGTTGATGAGCTTGTGTAGTGAGGCAGATTTCCAAATGCATAAAAGACACCAGCAAAATTACAGCTGGAATTATTTGCAGATATCAGAAATGAGGCTGAGTTGAAGCTGTTCTAAAATTTAGGGTCTTAATGTTTAATTTAATAGAAAATGTTAAAATAATGATTTTTCCACCCATTTCAGACTGTTGCCTAAACAATGCCTGGTGCAGGATCCACAATGGGCATGTCAAACTTGGAGTCAATAGGCTAAATTCAGACCTGGCATAAGCTTGTGTAACTACACTGAAGTCATCTGAGTTGCACCTGTTTATACCAGGCCTGAATTAGGCATAGGGACATATCCCCTCCGCCTTGCTGCTGTTGAGGGGTGGGTAGTGCCACTCAATCTTCAACTAGTTTTTAGGACTGGGAAAGGAGCAGTTAGAGGAGTGAAAGGGAAAGGGAGGAAGACACTGACCTATGGGCCAGAGGCTTTACAGATAGGGGCAAGGAACCCTGAAGTGGTCAGTTATGGAATAACCTGTGCATAGGAGAAGTTTCTGGTAATCCATTCACTTAGAAACTGGTTTATGCCTGATGTATTTATTCAAACTCTTGTTCCTTCCATCCCTGCTCTCACATAATTATCCATATGTGTCCAATCCTGCTATGCTCTTATACTTATTTTGTACTGCATTTTCCCCAGGAAATGTTAACATAACTGCTGTGGAGGAAAAGGTAGTATTTTTTAAAATAAAAAATGTTCACATATTCCTATTCACATATAAAAACCCACCACCCCCAGAGAAAAAAATTAATGCCTTTTTAAAAAACTTATTAAGGGAAAGTTACAATAAAATATTAACGTATTAGATTGTATATTACTTATTCAGGATCAGGTTTAAGCTTCTGGCTTGCTGACTGGGGAGCCCTCCTCTTCACCCTTGAAAGGGTGACCAAATTTTTAAATACCTATCTTTATTTTGGTGCTCTCTTGTGTATGTACATACTTGGTATGAAAGCTTTTCCATTATAAAGACAGTTCATATTTCCTTTTCCACAGGAGGAAGGCAGAATGTGCAAGAGAAAGTTGAGCTGCTAACAATAAAAAAAAATAATTAATTTGTCAGTCCTATTTAAAAGTGTAGGTGCATTACTGTAGCATTAAGTAAGCAGACCGGGGACCTCTAGGAAGCCCAGTATTTTGTCATAAGATGAATTTTTTACAATTTCCTCCCCAAACTATCTAATTCCTAGACACACAACCACATATGCAAGTATGTTTCCCTTTCCCACAACCCCTTCAATGGAGCACTTCCTAGTAGCAAAAATATGATGGATCTTAACTGGAGTCAAATGTCATCTATACAGTAATTTATATTAAATCATTATGAGCCAAAAAAACCTGAAGATATATATCCCATTTCCCACAGACAGACCCGCTCAAGCAGAATATTTGACTTTCAGTTTCATGGTCTGGGTTTTATTTCCATCCAAACTTTACATTGGTAGTGATGGGATTTTTTTATTTATTTAATTTATTTTTGATGAAGCTACAGGTTTCCTCTCCATATAGCTCATTAGTAAAGATAAAAGCAAAAGTGTGTGAGATAGTGAAAATGAGCTATCCAGCTCACTACAGTTTCCATATGAATGGCTTTGAGTTCAGTAATAGTATAAACATAGCCAATAGCAATAATTCTGGCCCAAAATAAGCAATATGAAAATGTTTCCACTAAAGCTTTTAAATTTCATTAGAATTCAAATAATATTGAAAGTTGGTTATTTAAACTTTTTGATGTGTGATGTGGGTTTAAAAACCTCACACTGGGCCTGAAGGGGTTAGTGACTGTATGCTCAATCAGCCTCTCCCAGCTACATCTGCAGTAGGCTTCAACCTGTTAAAAGGTCTGAAGCTGACTCAGTTTGGGGCTCACTGGGAAGGAGAGTAGATTCTGGCTCTTACTGAGCTGGAGGCAGATAACCACCCTGAAGAAAGGTAGGCAGCAACAGGGAGCCCAAGGCAGTTGTGAAGGAAAGCTGGAGGAAGTGGGTCTGCCCAGGTTTCTTTGTGCTGATGGAGAGGCCTGGAGGGAGCAGGAAGACTCCTGCAAGGTCAGGGACTGCCCTGCTAGGGCAGTAAAGAAATTCTTCTGCAGCAGAAGCAGCTGGGTGGCAGAAAGTGCTAAGAGGCTTCCCAGTGAACCTGGGGAAGAGGCCAAGGGAGAGACATGCCAATAGACAGTGAGCCCAGGAGACGACCAGGAAAACCCCAAGACTGATGGAGGTAGGAAGTGGTCTGTACAGACAGGCCTTGGCTGCTTATTAATGGGTACCTGCACTGGAACCCAAAGGAGAGGGAGGTTTTGGGCTTCTGTATCAGACCACCGAGTAAGGTGATGTTGAAACCCCACTGAAACAAGGGGTAAAGACTACTGACTCCAGAGTCGGGCTGAAGACCCAATGTGAGGCATTGGAATATGGTTTGCTGGACTCTTGGTTTACCCTGGAAGTTATGGGACTATGTGACCACCAGTAGGAAAGTGGACCACCAGCAGGACTAAACAGCCGTTTGACAGAGGTGACTGAGAGGAAGGCCCTCCAATGCTCTGTGTAGTCATGAGAGGGTGGTTGGGGTGAGTCACTCTTACAATATATTACATATTATCCTGTTTTGTTTGTTTAGGAAATTGCTACATATCAATTTATAGAAGTATTTCTTCATTGATTACATGCCTTCCTTTTCTATGTATTGCCTAATTAATATCCAAAGATTTCTAAGGTCTGGTTGTGTTTCGCAAGGAACATATTTTCTTTCTGCTATTAGTACTCTTTTTGTTATAGTCTTGTTTCAATATGCACTACTGAAAAAAACTATTTACAAGGATGAAAAAAAAATTTGATCCAGACTTTGGATACAGGTTTGCATACCTATCTATTGAACACTCTTATTCATACTCTCACTCATCTGAATTTCTGAAGCATTCTTTTCACATGTAATATCCCATAATGCCTTTAAAAAAACGCATACAATTCACCTGTGTTATTGTTAACTATTTGTTTCCTTTTTAGTTGGAAGTCAAATTAATCATAAAAATTTTACTTACCCTTCTAGAAAGAAAAATGGAACTTTGTTATAATCTGTAGTGTCCAGTGATAGCTTCTACAAATAGATTTTATTACATTACTTTGTAATGTATAATTTGAGAGTTTAGGGTGTGTAGTTTCAAGAACACAAATACTGATATAAATTTGCATAATATTGAAATGTTATAATTTATTGATGAGGCACACTATTAAATAATAGAGGTGATGCTCTCAGCAGTTAGAAACCTAATGCATAATTTACAAGTCCAGACTTGGGTGGAAATTGCTGTATAGTCCCCACAATGTACTTGTACATACTATCAAAAAAAAAAAAGCCATCTCCAGCTTTGTTTTTATTTGAGAAGCCTTTAAGGGCTTTGAAATCTGATTCAAATCTGTTTGATAGAATAAAAGAAAACTATCTGGATAAAATAGTCCTCTGTATTACATATTGTTTATACTTACAAAAAGCTTGAAGTAGGAAGACTTCACAATTAGTTCACTGGACGAACAATTTTGGGGCAGGGAGAAGTGAAAATGTCATTTGACACCATTTTTGTTCACACACAGAACTACATAAGTTTTTCAGAGCTATATTTTCAATGCCTGAAACACGTGCAAGAAAAAATGCTGTAATAAATTTGAATATAGCCAGATTTCCTTTTTGAAGTCGTTGAATGAGGCACAATTTCAGTGGTATTTGCCCTTAGCTGCCTCAAGAAGCACAGAGCTGAGAACTGTAACTGACAGTCTATAAAATATAAGAAAGCTAATACTCTTATTTTCCCATTGAACATCTTTGAATTATGTGCATGCTGCTGCCACTCAAAGAGAAGAAAAAATTCCCCTTCACTGACTTTACAGTTATTTCAGATTTACACAAGGTAACATAATCTGATCATAATAACAGGTAACATAATCTGATCCACAGCGGTGAGGAAAGAGGGCAATTTGGGACTGACAATGGACTGCAGAGGGGAGAACATGGGGGAGGGGGGAAGATATGGATGGATGAGAATGAAGAAACGAGGAGGCAGAGACAACAGTAGGGGAACAAGAGACATGAGGCAGTAAAGAGGAAGGAAGGAATTAGAACAGGATACAGAATAATTTTTAAAAGGAAGAGTGGAAGGAAAAGTGTGTTTTTCAGAGACACAGACATTAAAGGATGAGAGAAAGGAGAGAGAATTCTTAGATACCCCAGACAGAAAAGGAAAAAGAAAATGGAATACAAATGATAACAGATATGGGGCTAAAATGAAATGGTGAGGAAAAGGAAGAAAGAAACAGAATAATTTAGAGATGCCAAAAGAGAGAGAGAGATTTATCTTCCTATACTTTTGAGCATTTCCGTGGCAGGCATCCTATCTCTCTGTAAGTTATGGGGAGGTGGTGGGATGAATCCTTCTGTCATGGCAGTATTGCTGGGTATCTAGATGCTGTGGCTAAATAATTAGGGTTAGCCTAGATCATATTTTAATATCTCCAGAGTGGCCATTGTGACTACAGATTTGTGTGGGATTATTTTGTCTCCTCAAAATTTTGTCGCCTTCTCTGTCCTTGTTTTCTACATGTTTTAAGGCAAATGCCAAGTTGAGGGTCTGCTCATTTTCTTCAAGGCTAGACTTATTCGAGGCAGGGATACAGGCTCTCCCTTCTACTGTGGCTTCATGTTAGTTATAAAGCATTAAGATGGAAAGGGGGATGAAGGGGATTTTTTTGGTGTTTGGTGTAGTAAATAGTCGTCTTTGGACACTGTTAACATATCCCCAGCTTTTAAAGATACTTCCAAAGAGCAATTGTTTTACAACTGGAATACATCAGATTGCACCAAACAGGAGCAGGTATTTTAGAAAGGTTCTCAGACAAGGATACCACAACCCCCTTACAAGAGCATAGCTTCCACCCAACTTCTGCCAATGACTCTGTTTAAACACCAAGCTCTGCTTTCAATATACTCAGTATAACACTAAGAAATGAAGTGCTGTATGAAGCACTCCATCAAGTGCACTTAACATAAGCTTGTTTGGCAAACAGTCCTGCCCTCCTTCCTTTAAACAGTTACTGCTGACTGCAATTCTTATATGAGAAAATAAATTCATTTCCCAGCCCCTCACCTCTAAGTGCCCAAGCATGCATGTGCATCTTTTCTATAAAAGGTTAATTGCTAAATACAACTGTCGCTCATTTCATACTGAAAATATTGGGAAGTCTGAAGTTTTCTATGGTCATATACATTTTATCTGTTTTCCTTGTTACTCATCTTTGAATGGAGATTTGGCTTTTTCCCCAGATCTTGCGAGTTTGTTTCACATTGTGATGACTCAGACCCCAGTCGACTAGGCGGGAGAGAGAGAGAGACTGGGCTGGGAATCAAACCCATGTTTCACAGGGTGAAATTCATGCCCATGCACAGGGCCAGGACAAAGACTATGCAGCACTTCAGTCATAGGCCTTGTAATGTCCCTCTAACACAGGTTTCACCCACAGTATGCTAACCACAAGGTCACAAATCCAGCCTGGGTTACTCAACTGATTGACACTTGCTATGGTCTCTAAAAATGTAGGGTTACAGTGGTGGTAATTGTCTTAGCTTTTGCAAAGTGCTGGCTTCCTGTAGTGGGGCTGTAGGTACTCTAGAGAAACATAAACTGTGAGTAACAGATATCTCACTTTAGTATCATGTTAAGATGTTAAAGGACTCTGTTTATATCCAAATACCTGGTATTAATAAATTAAAGTGGCAGAGTAGGAAGTGTGAATGAAACTTTTGCAGAATTTCTGCAGGTTTTAGGAAATCCCCTAGCAGATTTTACCAAAATTCCTTGAAGATTTCCATTGTAATGGAAAATGTGAAAATCTTGAATTACCTTTTTTCTCTTGAGAAAGCATAAAATTAAGCAACCTTTTATTGGAAACTGCAGAACCAAGGCCAAGAAGCAGAATTCTCAACCAAAAGAGCAATTTGTTATTCACTATACTGAACAGCGACAACAGAGGCATCACCACAACTACTCTGTGCAACTTTGGCTAAGGGCAATAAGGAGTTTTAATAATAATGTACACAATAAAATACTGTTGTATTGAGTAAGGTCTTTTACAAAAGCAGTGACACGCTGGTGATTAATATCATTGTGATATGTATGTATGAACACTATGAGAACAACTATGGATATTTACTGATAGTATCTGATAGTAAAGACAAAGGGAGAAAACAGGTTTTCTCCCAGACAGGAAAGAAGGTTCTGATCCATATGTTTGAGTCCATTAGTAATGAAGGAGGATCATTATCTAGGAGGCATAAATATTTTAAAATGAGCAGGCCAAGATAACGTTGAACCCAACAGTTCTAAAAGAGTTGGCTGAGAAGATACCTGGCCTGTTGATGATTTTTAATAAATCTTGGAATACCGGGGAAATTCCAGAAGACTGGAAGAGTGTTAGTGTTGTGATAATATTCTAAAAGGGCAGCGAGGTGACCCAGGTAACTATAGGATGGCTAGCCTGAGATCAATCCCAGGCAAAATAGTGGAAAAGCCGATAAAAGATTTGACTGATAAAGAATTAAAACATAAGACTATAACGCTGGTCAACATGTTTTATGGAAAATATGTCTTATCAAACAAACCTGATTTTATTCTTTGATGAAAGTCCAGGTTTGGTTGATAAAGATAACTGGAGATGCAATATAGTTTCTTTTCTAAGGCAGCACCACATACTATTCTGATTAAAAAATTAACACTATGCAATATCAACAAAGGATTAAGAACTGGCTAGATGACAGATCTCAAGAAGTAATTGCCTATGGGGAATCCTCATCAAATGGGGGTGCTTCTAGTAAGGTTCTGCAGGGATCAGTACTAGCTGCATGCTATTCAATGTTCTATCAATTATCTGGCAGTAAGTATAAAATCACTGCTGATAAAATTTGCAGATGACATGAACACTGGAGTGGCAAATAATGATGAGGACAGGGCAGTCATATAGACAAATCTGGTGTGCTGCTTAAGCTGTGTCCATTTAAACAATGCATTTTTCATAGAACCAAATGAAAAATTATACATCTAGGAAAAAAGAATGCAAGTTACACCTACAGAAAAAGGACTAAGTCCTGGAAAGCACTGACTCTGCAAAGAATTTAGGGATCAAAGTGGACAAGCAACTGAACATGAGAACCCAGTGTGGTGCTGTGGCAAAAAGGGCTCATGTGATCCTTTGATGAATAAATAAAGGGGAATAGTGAGTAGAAGGGAAGTGATTTAACTCAGCATGCAGCATTGCTCAGACTGATGATGGATACAGTTCTAGTATCCACATTTTAAAAAAGGATGTTGGAGACGGTGCATATAAAAGTTACAAAACTGATTTGAAAACTGGAGAAAATGCCTTATGGAAAAGAGACTTCGCTCTATGTATTTAGCTTATCCAAAAGAAGAGTTAGAGGTGACTTGACTCCATATGGGGAGAACATGCTGGGTACTGTGGGAAGCGGCGGCCAGCACATCCCTCCGGCTGCACCGCTTCCCGCAGCCCCCATTGGCCTGGAGCGGCGAACTGCGGCCAGTGGTAGCCGCTATCAGCCAAACCTGCGGACGCAGCAGGTAAACAAACTGGCCGGGCCCGCCAGGGAGCTTACCCTGGCGGGCCGTGTGCCAAAGGTTGCCGATCCCTGGCCTATGATATGTAGGAGGTCAGATCAGATTATTTTAGAGCTTGTCAACGTGATCATTTAGTTTGTGGAAAGCTCCTGTTTCAAAAGCAGGGTAGTTCAAAGCACACTAAAGAACTGTTAGCACATGTCAGCAAGGTCTACACGGATACTAGGCTAGTGCAGGGTAGATTTATACACCAGTTTGCCATGAATTAAATGTTAGTGTAGACAAACCCTAATGGTCCTGGCTAAAATATACGCTGTGTTTTTGCAAGCAGCAGGGATCCATATCTAATGAGTTTGGACCAGAGGAGATCCAGATCTTGCTGCACTGACTCTTGAGCACACTAAAGCTGCTTTAAAGGTGCATCATGAGAAACAAGCTCTGTGGATCAGGAGTGGCTAGGCCAGTCTCCACAGTGCCGACTGCTTTAGTTGAGTGTGAGTTACACAAAGCAAGCCTGCCTTTTGTTTTTCCCATGTGCTGGTTCATACAGCCCTCTGTCCTGTGTTTCGCAGGCAAAATACAAATATATCTGAAAAAAAAAATCTGTTTTCTTGCATCCTAGAGTTCTTGACTGAAGGAGGACTCTGGCTGCTCATGCTGAGTGTGACTTGACATAAGAAAGACTAAACTGAATCAATGATTGGAGGGAAGCCCCTATAAATAAAGCTCCTGCCTAGGACAGCTAACAAGCAGGCTCCCAGTTTGAAGATAGCAACTGTCTGGATGGCTTTATTGGATAATCCATTTTAAGGGACAGCTGTTTCAAGAAAGCCTCTCATTTTGGCAACTGAGCCATAGTGACAAAGAGGTCATGAAAACAAGAGAAAAAAAGAGGAATTAGTATCAATTACAGAAGAATTAAAGGAGTATCCCAAATTGATTTGCAGCTGGTAAGGAAAAAAGTGAAAATAAAACAGAATATGGAAGTTGTTTCTTGGTGTCAGCACAGGCTGTGAAGAGACAAAGTGAACATAAACGGCCCTCTGTTTGCTGTGAGCTTCCCCCTGCACCTCAGTGGGCTTTGCTGTGGCCAATCAGCCTGAAAGTAGTGTTCTCTCCCCGCCAACTGAAACAATTTGCATGGTGGTTCTCCTAGCTTGTGGCCAAGTTTACTTGGATGACAGGCTCAAGAGACTATAAAAACACACAGAGATGGCATCATTTGCATTTGAAACACAGGATGTCCAGATTTGTTCAGAGGGACATGTCCATGCATGAAATGATGATAGCACTGCCACTTGGTGCACCAGAGTGGAACAGCAGTGAAAAGAATGAGGAGCGTTTCTATAGCTGAAGAAACAGATTGACAGAGCCAGAAGAGTACCCAGAAGTTACCTACTACAGGACAGGCCCAACAAGGAAAATAACAGAACGCCATGAGCCGTCACCTTCAGCCCCCAACTAAAACCTCTCCAATGCATCATCAAGGATCTACAACCTATCCTGAAGCACGACCCATCACTCTTACAGATCTTGGGAGACAGGCCAGTCCTTGCTTACAGACAGCCCCCCAACCTGAAGCAAATACTCACCAGCAACCACACACCACACAACAAAACCACTAACCCAGGAACCTACCCTTGCAACAAAGCCCGTTGCCAACTGTGTCCACATATCTATTCAGGGGACACCATCATGGGGCCTAATCACATCAGCCACACTACCAGAGGCTTGTTCACCTGCACATCTACCAATGTGATATATGCCATCATGTGCCAGCAATGCCCCTCTGCCATGTACATTGGCCAAACTGGACAGTCTCTATGTAAAAGAATAAATGGACACAAATCAGACATCAAGAATTATAACATTCAAAAACCAGTCGGAGAACACTTCAATCTCTTTGGTCACTCAATTACAGACCTAAAAGTTGCAATTCTTCAACAAAAAAACTTCAAATTCCAACGAGAGACTGCTGAATTGGAATTCATTTGCAGACTGGATACAATTAACTTAGGCTTGAATAAAAACTGGGAGTGGATGTGTCATTACACAAAGTAAAACTATTCTCCCCCCCCCCCGCCACTGTTCCTCACACGTTCTTGTCAACTGCTGGAAATGGCCCACCTTGATTATCACTACAAAATGTTTCCCCCCGCCACTCTCCTGCTGGTAATAGCTCACCTTACCAGATCACTCTGGTTACAGTGTGTATGGTAACACCCATTGTTTCATGTTCTCTGTGTATATAAATCTCCCCACTGTATTTTCCACTGCATGCATCTGATGAAGTGAGCTGTAGCTCACGAAAGCTTATGCTCAAATAAATTTGTTAGTCTCTAAGGTGCCATAAGTACTCCTTTTCTTTCTATAGCTTCTATTATATTGTATGAATAGTTAGACAGAAACAGTCCTGGAAGACAAACAACTTTTAAGACTACTTTATATGAATGTAGTATTTCCAAATCCAACCATTCAAAAATCATGAGTCAGGCCTCCAAAAATCATGACTTAAAATAATAATCTTTGGGTTCTTTTTATTTTCCTCCCAGGTTTTGAGTCTTCACAGTTTCATGTTTTAAAGCTTCTCTCTACAGCCATCCAACCTACAACCTTCATTTTTAAAAATGAAAAGTAAGATTCTCAGATAATCATAACTCAAGGAACTGGAGCTTTAAGGAAACACCAAATATTGTGAGACTTTCAGTAAACTGTGAAATGACCACACTGTAGATGCAACCCTATTACACATACTGTACACATGTATACAAAACCTCTATATAGAATCATAGACTTTAAGTCAGAAGGGACCATTATAATCATCTAGTCTGACCTCCTGCACAATGCAGGCCACAGAATCTCATCCACCCACTCCTGTAACAAACCCCTGACCTATGGCTGAGCTACTGAAGTCCTCAAATCGTGGTTTCAAGACTTCAAGGAGCAGAGAATCCTCCAGCAAGTGACCCATTTCCCACGCTGCAGAGGAAGGCGAAAACCCCCCAGGGCCTCTGCCAATCTGCCCTGGAGGAAAATTCCTTCCAGACCCCAAATATGGCGATCAGCTAAACCCTGAGCATGTGGGCAAGACTCACCAGCCAGACACCCAGGAAATAATTCTCTGTAGTAACTCAGATCCCACCCTATCTAGCGTCCCATCACAGGCCATTGGGCATATTTATCGCTAACAGTCAAAGATCAATTAATTGCCAAAATTAGGTTATCCCATCATACCATCCCTTCCATAAACTTATCTGGCTTCAAGACTAAGCTTGATATGTCTTTTGCCTCCACTGCTCCCCTTGTAAGGCTATTCCGGAACTTCACTCCTCTGATGGTTAGAAACCTTCATCTAATTTCAAGTCTAAACTTCCTGATGGCCAGTTTATATCCATTTGTTCTTGCGTCCACATGGCTACTGAGCTTAAATAATTCCTCTCCCTCCCTGGTATTTATCCCTCTGATATATTTATAGAGAGCAATCATATATTTCCCCTCAGCCTTCTTTTAGTTAGGCTAAACAAGCCAAGCTCTTTGAGTCTCCTTTCATAAGACAGGTTTTCCACTCCTCGGATCATCCAAGTAGCCCTTCTCTGTACCTGTTCAAGTTTGAATTCATCCTTCTTAAACATGGGAGACCAACTGCACACAATATTCCAGATGAGGTCTCACCAGTGCCTGACATGTATAACGGTACTAACACCTCCTTATCTCTGGAAATACCTCACCTGATGCATCCCAAGACCGCATTAGCTTTCATAGAGTGCACCACTGACATTTCAAAATCTTTTACAAGGTCTCAGACATGTTTCTTTTGATACTCTTCATGGTTTTCATCAGTGAGGCTGTCTGACAGAGCTAAGTCCCTCAGAAAAAGAATGTGAGGAAAAACTGATGCAGAATTTATGATACAGAATTAGAGCAAACATCTCTACACCAACAGAATTAAACTCACCCTGTAGAGAGGGTAGAATTACATTTTCAATTAGGTGCATGGCTCAGCGGTAGCACTATGAAGTAGGGACTATCAATCATCTTTCATCGACAGTGGAAATCCCACTGATGACAACGGAAAGTTTGTTTGAAGTTGGGGAATAAAACATGGTCCAAGCAAACCTGTAGATAGTGAAGTTATTGTTCCATTCAGTATCCCTCAGATGGAAAAGGTGATTGTAAGGATTTCTAGGTAACAGTTAATTCAGCCCTTTAATTACTTTCCCCTTTGTGCACACAGTTATCTGGACTGATTTGTATAACTACCAATGTATGCCTGAATTATTTTAAGACTTGGTTGTTAGGATGGTCACTTTTGATATCATAGTTAACACTACTTTGAGGTGAATAGCCCAGTCATAGTGGGAAGTGTAACTCTGAACCATAATGACTAGACACTTAGTGCAGAATTGGATATTAGGAAAAACTTTTTCACTAGGAGAGTGGTGAAGCACTGGGATGCGTTAACTAGGGAGGTGGTGGAATCTCCTTCCTTTGAGGTTTTTAAGGTCAGGCTTGACAAGGCCCTGTCTGGGATCATTTAGTTGGGGATTGGTCCTTCTTTGAGCAGGGGGTTGGACTAGATGACCTCCTGAGGTCCCTTCCAACCCTGATATTCTATGATTCTATGAATGAATGTTTCAAACATTATCTGCATCTGCACTGGGGGCTTGATACTTTTGCTCTATTACTAATTTATGTTAACAGGACAGTTGTGCTTGTAACTAATACCAGAATCAGCAGCTAAAGGAGGTCTGGGAAATTGTATATAATACACATAGCTGGGATAGTTATGTACTACTGAAATGAACTCCCAGTAACAGTAAAAACCTCTTAAGGAAATAAAAACCCAATGCAGTTTGTAAGCTTGGACCACTCTGCCTTTTGTACTCAAGACCCGTAAAGGCTACACAGATCCCTTCCTTAAACAAGTTTTCAAACAAGATATCAAAAAGAAAAATATAATCTTAGGTGTGCACCAAGTTTCCACCAATCTGCATTGGCTACTGAGAAGCAGTAGAGCCGTTTTACACCTGAGAAAAGGAAATACAAAGTAATTTCCTTGCAAACATTCAGTTTTTCATGAAAGTACACATAGAATTCTAATACTGAGTAATGGACTAGAGAACTCCCAAGGCCAGACGCACACATTCCAATTTTTTGCCGAAAGGAGTTCCAGCTTTCTATCCATCTTCCTCAAAAGCACTGTTGAGAAAGGAAGCCATTCTTACTGAAGTTGCAACACTAGGATTTAAATTGTCTCTCCTACAGCAGAGTAATTAATCAAATAGCATAGAAACTCATCTAGTTAACCAGGAGGCCAACCCCCCGCCAACCCAAAAAAAACCACCAAAGAAAAAAGGCCAATAAATGAAGCACACACAGGCCACAAAGCTTAACAGATGTTCTACCTTCTACCAGCTCACGCATAAACCTGCCTCAACACTAAAATTTAATTTCCTACCTCTGCCGCAACTGGAAAAACACCATCTGCACCATATGTAACCAGCAGAGTTGTCTGCGTGTCACCATACATATTAGTTTACGGGTTACATTCCTATCTTTTCCCTTCTTCTGTTAAATTATAAACCCTCCAGCACATGGACTGTCTCTTTTCTATGTTTGTAGCGCACAGAGTGCAATGGGACCTCAAACTCCCCTGGGGCCTTTGGTGTTACCATAATGTAAATATTTAATAGTAATAATAATGATACTTTAAATATTGAAACTAAAATTGAAATTGTGTAACAATTTAAAATGCACATTTCACTATCAACTGTATCCTAAGTTAAACATTTGATGTTGGCCTTTTTTAAATTCACCCCTCTTGTTTACAAAAGTGAGTAGAACACATTTTCTTTTCATAAATAAAAGCTGTTTTAGTTGCACAGCTGAAGAATAGTGTCTTTGAAACTATACTTGTGTAACTTAAAGCTAATTTATTTTTCAAAATTTAAGAAAATGCTTTTATGCTGAAACTTTCTATGATCAAGTCTCAGCCTGGAGCACATTTTTACAGTTGAGTAATAAACCTCTTAAAACATAGTTTATAATGGAAATACTGTCAGAGCCTTAATTAAAGTAGGCGCCACTACAGTATAGCCATTACACAACAAATGGATTTTGCAGAGAACACTGGGCATCCTCTGAATTAAATGCTTCTTTTACCACTGGATTCCCATCATTGCATCCCATCGTTCCAAACAAAAATAGTCGATAAGGTTTCCTGAATCAGATCATTTGTTTATTCCACTGTGTGACCCATGGCACAGTAGACCGAGATGAAGAAAAAAGAGATTAAACTGTGGTTAACATCAATGAAAGCTATTTTAAACCATGAACACAAACTGCAACTTTTACAAAACATGGGTATGGAATCTTCAATGTTCACACAAAGAAAAAGGAACCTTAGAACTGAACCTGCACCCCAAAGAGAGCTATTTAAGCAGCAACTTTGGATCATCTACAAAGTACAGATTATTTAAATATATGTATTTAAAAAAATCAGACCAGTTCAAACATGTATAACTATCATCCTCTATCAGATCCATAGAAGATACAAACTTTTCATACTGCTACAACTAAAAACTATTCTTCAGATCAACTTGGGGGTGGGGGGTCGGTGTTTCTGGAGCAGAGGGGCCTGAGTTATACCTTCAATGCCACGTGAGCAGGCATGCTTTAGGAAGTGACCATACTGTCATTTTCTGATTCTCAGTATATAATGTAGTTCTCCACGAACCAGAAGTAACCATCACAGTTGATTCCCTTGTTGTCAGCCTCAGCAAACGGGCCAAGGATTGAATGGGCCATGGAGATTACTGTAAGGACACAAAGTAGGCCCTTTCAGGCCAGGGTTTCTGGACAGCATAGAGAACCTTGTATTCCTACTGTCGGAATTATACCTATTCTTTGGTCTCTGTAAAGTGTTTAAAAAGCAGGCATAATTTTACAGTATGTTAAAGCCACCAGTTCATTCTTGGAAATCACTTCATAATGTAATATCCTTTCTTCCCACTGACTACCCAAGTAAATAACGAGACTAGCATTTTCGTTCACACTCTGCTATTTCAAAAGGGGAACATCCAAAAATAAAAGGCATGCCCACTGCATACTTTATACCTTCCACTATGCCGCTGCTAATCACAATAGCATGCAAAATGGTTCACAATTCCTGATACCTGCTCAACTCAACACTTTGGGAGATCACCTTCAGTATAGGAAAGAGTAGCCTACATGAAAGACGTCATTTCATTTTTCCAAATACTCATGCATAAGTGCGCACATCCTATCCTTGCAGATTCCTCAGCAACTGTTTCCAGTCTATTAGAGAGACAAGGTGCGTGAGGTAATATCTTTTATAGGACCAACTTCTGTGGGTGAGAGAGACAAGCTTTTGAGCCACACAGAACTCTTAGTGTTGCTTACTTAACTAATATTTAAAGCCCCAAGATGTTATCTGCTTAAGCAACACAGAAGTCAAAAGTATTATTGCTGAATTCTACACTCTTACTCCAGCAAACCAGAAATATGAAATGATGCTCATCTTTTATTATGTAAGTAAGAGGTTAATGCAAAATTAAGTATTAACAATTAAACACGTTATAAGACCAAGTACTCAAGAGCTCAACAATTCCAAAATTTAAGGTTTTTCCACTAAAATTAACAGCCAGGCTACACACCTTATGTTTTCATGAGACACAGCAAGATAAACAATACCTAAAAGTTTACATTTAATAAGAAAAACAGGAATAGAATGTAGTATATGCAGTGATCCCTATGTAGTACTGTGGAAGCAATCTGGAATTTCCTGGTTTTAGTGTTTGGTATTTCAAGTTTATCACTAGAGAACACTATTTTTTTTCCATTTATTCATACATATATACAATTTGCAATGCTCAAGCTGCTAAAATATGAGCTATTTAGTAAGCTCCAACTCTAAATCTAAAGGTTTTTTCCTATTTGGGTGAGCCTATTCGAGGCATAGCATCTGTAAAGACTATTACTCAGCCAAAAGTATAATATGCTCAGAACTTTGTCTGAAAAACTCAGATCTTTAGTAAACTAGATCATGATGACTTAGTTCTCATTCCATTTTCCTTGCCCACTGAGAGATTCATGAATCATTCTATTAAAAGTTTAAATCTTGTTTCTTGAAATGGTGTTAGGTGCTGTAGGTGAAATCCTGGGTCCATGGAAATCAGTGGCAAAACTCCCACTGGCTTCAAGGGAGTGAGGGGAGGGGATTCAGGATTTCATTCAGTAGTTCAAAGTGTCAGTTGTAATCTAAATAGGTTTAGGTTTAGGACTTGTCTACTTCAGGGGAAACTTCTTTGTGTTATCCATGATTGATTTGTTCTAACCTAGAGAATAAGGTGATAAGTAATAACCAACATGGATCTGTCAAGAACAAATCATGTCTATTTCTAGTTTAGTCTATCTACATTCTTATACAGTGCTTCTCACTGTAGTATTTGAGCGCCTTTCAATAGTGCATTAAGCAATGTGACTATACATCTGTCACATGTTGTTGTTTTGTTTTCTGCATCCTCTCCCCAGGGATGGAAGCATATGCAGTAGAGAGTTGTGTTTTGGTGGGGTTTTTTGTTTTGTTTTTAAATAAATATACCTGTTGCCTTTTACTAACGAACACATAGCAAGGTCAAAGAAATGTCTTGCAATTGGAGAGGAAAGTGGTGTGGTATGTGATGACCCTTAGCTCTTGTGTGAGTTCATTCCACAGTCTGATGGCACCCACAGAAAGTTCTGTCTCACACAGATGAGCTTTCCTCTTATTGTTGAGAGTTCCACTGTGCCAGAGAAACGTGGGTTGAGATCAGTTGACAACTAATCTAATTTCCTTCTTTGACAGGGTAACTAGCCGAGTGGATAAGAGGGGAAGAAGTAGACATGATATATCTGGACTTTAGTAAGGCTTTTGACACAGTGCAACATGGTATTCTCATTAGAAAACTAGGGCAATAGAGTCTAGTAATTTCATCTATAAGATAGATGTACAACTTGTTGAAAGACCATTTTAAAAGAGTAGTCATCGCGGGTTTCGTGTCAAACTGGAAGGACTTATCAACTGGGGTCCTCAAGAGGTCTGTTCTAAGTCTGATATTATTCAATATTTTCATTAACTACATGGATGATGGAGTGGAGAGTACGCTTACAAAATTTTCAGTTGATACCAAGCTTAGAAGGGCTGCAAACACTTAGGGAGGACAGAATTAGAATTCAAAATGATCCTGATAAATTGGAGAATTGGTCTGAAATCAACAAGATGAAATTCAATTAAAAAAAATCGAATGCACAAATACAAAATGGGGAATAACTGGGTAGGCAGTACTACTGATGAAAAAGGATCTGGGGATTATAGTGGATCACAAATTGAATATGAGCCAACAGTGTTCAGTACCGAAAAATGCTAATATCATTCTGTGGTGTGTTAACAGGAGTGTTGTATGTAAGACACTGAAGTAATTGTCCTGCTTTACTTGGCACTGGTGAGGCCTCTGCTGGAGTACTGTGTCCAGTTCTGGGTGCCATGCTTTAGGAAAGATGTGGACAAATTGGACAGAGTCCAGAAGAGAGCAACTAGAATGATAGGGGGTTTGGAAAACATGACTTATGAGGAAAGGCTGAAAAAATTTGTCATGTTTAACATACAGAAGGGCTGAAGGGGGACATGCATCTGAAGAAGTGGGGACATGCATCTGAAGAAGTGGGTTTTTTACCCACGAAAGCTTATGCTCAAATAAATCAGTTAGTCTTTAAGGTGCTACCGGACTCCTCATTGTTTTTGTGGATACAGACTAACACGGCTACCCCCTGATATAAATCTTCGTTGTCCTCCTTATGACAACCTTTACATATTTGATCAATTGTTCTCCACATCCACCAAGGACAGGACAAGAAGTTAGTCTGCAGCAAGACACAATTCAGATTAGATATTAGGAAAAACTTTCCAACCATAGGGATAATTAAGCATTGCAACAGGTTACCTAGGGAGGTTGTGGAATAAAAGCAGGTTAAACAAACACCGGTTAGGGATAATCTGGATATACTTAATCCTGCCTCAGCATTAGGAGGGGTATAGGTGTGTGAACTACAAGATCTCTTGAGGTCCCTTCCAGCCCTACAATTCTATGGTTCTATGATGCCACAGATCAGACAACACTTACTCATTGGCATTCCCAGGATATACACATTAAGGATTGGAAATAAAGTAAAAATCCATGCAGTTGATGTTCTATTAAAATCTGTTTGCTTACTTTCTACCCACAATGTGAGAGACATGACAACAGACCATCATTCTTATTTATTAAGTTTGGCTGGGATGGTACAGGGTAACTGTTTGTGCCGCCTGCTGGGGGAGGCTAATTTAATGTATTTACTTTAAATATATTATTAAATATAAAATATATGTAATATGCATTGTAATATATTTAATGTAGTTAATTCATGCTATTAACACAGGTGACATGGTAACAGGCATGTAAAGGAGTCAAAGATTTTTTTGAAAGATTTATCATAAAATGTTTAAATCTGTTTAAAAAGTTATTGTCATGTTTGACATTTTAAAAATGGCTCATTCTTCTTCCACCCACTATATAATAAGTTTGTTTCATTTTCATAGGTCCTCTATTATAAAAAGAAATACATTAGCATTTTTCATAACAAGAGCTACAAATCCCCTAAAAGCGCACCTGATGATCTGCGATAAAACACAAATCCAAAGTGCTGGGTTTACTGACATAGATAAGAGCATACATGACATAAAAAATACAGGATTCACTTTCTCTCTGACAACTCTATTTTCGTGATTTGTAAAATGCGATGGGGACTGAAATTGATGGGAAACATGCATTTAAAGTTACATTTTACCTGTAGCTTCACTAGAATGGAAATAGTTGAGGAGCATTTACAGTATTCCAGCATTACAACCTGTTTGTGATATCAATGAACTCCTGGGTTTGGTTCATCAGAGGTGACTTTAGATTTTTTTGCACCTCCATATTGGAAAACTAAAAAATCCCTCTGATACAGACACACATGTTTTTTGAGGCGGATCCAAATATTGGATCATCAACTATGAGACTATCTGTCTAACTCTCCAACATTTCCTGATAACAAATTATTTTTTGTGCATGGTTGCTCAAAAAGAATGTCTTCAATGAGAGGAAAAGTTTAACTGAACTAAAACATTGTCAGTTCAACAGAAAATTGTATAAAAGAAAAATGGGCAAATTCATTTGTAAAACTATTCACTACAAAATAAATAAATAAAAGGAAAGGAGGGTGTGAATATTTGGCTGTGTTTCCCAGATCTCCCTCTGCAGGAAAAAAAAAAAAGTTGTAAAATGTTTCTAGTTGTATATTTCAATGTCCTTTAAAAGATATTGTTTTAAGATGAGTAATACCATTTTTGGCAATGTGTAATAAAACTTTAATTTTTCATTTTCTCAAAGTAAATTAAATGTTTTATAATGTTGTAAAATCAGCATTCTCCCACTTTTTTTTTTTTATGGTGATAGGGAGATCTATTTGTTAAATATCGAACAGCCAATTCTCATACTACAGAAGTTGCTCATATAATTACATTAAGTTTTGTATTGCAACATTTTGGACAGGAAGACATTCTTTTAATTTGGTGTATATGAACTTTATAAGAATGAGTGAGCGCTCCTTTAAAATGAACATGAAAGAACAATGCCCACACAAAGAGCACATTAGCAGCCAACAAACAACAAATAACTGAATGAGATCAGATTGATAGTTCAGCAAATACTTGTTTAATATTCTTTAAAGTTCAAAGGTCCCATTTATTTTTAACATATATAAAACATACATCCTGTGCCAGTCATACTTTTAAGTTTTTCAGAGGAATAGCCCGCCAGAGTGCAACTACAATAAACACCTACCTCTAAGATGTCTCTTGCATATTTCTGCATCTGGGCTTTAAGACCCACACAGTTCTTAGATCATATGATAATTCCCACTCTTTGCTCATTCATTCTGGGATTCCCATAAGCTACAAACTTCCTTTTAACATAAAAACTATTAAGGTTAAAGAGCTGAACTAAAACCAAAACATGCAAGTCATTTCTCCCGCAAGATATATTTGAACCTCAAAGTAAAATCAAAAGCATTAATTCACTGCAATGTCCTCTTTTTCACAGTAATTTCTCCTCATTTGGGTAAGCACAATAGGAACTGAGAAAAATTCTGACTTTTCTGTGGAGGGATCACATTGCAGTTGTTAAGTTTCCACAACTCTTGTAATATAGTTATGGTTTAAGAGCTTTGATTGCACCAAATTTCAGCTACACTAGTTCTCAGTAAATTAAAAGTCCCGACTCGAGTAATTCCCCACTGGGGAGAAAAAAAGGGAAAAAAAAAAAGGATGATTCATAGCATAATTCACAGATTCCCAGGCAAGAAGGGACTGCAGTGATCATCTAGTCTGACCTCCTGTAAAACACAGGCCATAAAACTTCCCCAAAATAAATCCCAGAGCAGATCTTGTAGAAAAATACCCAAACTTGATTTCAATATTGTCAGTGAGGGAGAATCCACCACGAACCTAGGTAAATTGTTTCAATGGTTAATTACTCTCACTGTTAAAATTAATGCCTTTTTTCCATTCTGACTTTGTCTAGCTTTAACCTCCAGCCATTGGATTGTGTTATACCATTCACTGCTCGATGGAAGAGCCCATTGTCAAATGTGTTCCCCATATAGGTTCTTACAGACTGTAATCCAATTACCCCTTCACTTTCTCTTGGTTAAACTAAATAAATTCAGCTCCTTGGGTGTATCGCTATAAGGCAGTGGTGCCCAAACGTTTCCTGTTGCACCCACCCTTACCAGTAATAGACTCCGTCCACACCCCTCTCCAGTACTGCCCAGGGTTCCTCAGCAGAGGCACTTGGGTTGAAGGCGGAGCTGGGGGCAGAGCTGTGGTTGCGGGAGGAGCTGGGGCTGGAGGTGGAGCTGGTCCTGGGGGCGCAGAGGGAATGAGGGCAGAGCTGCAGCTGGGGCCAGGGCTGGCTGGGGGCTGGGTGTCGCCTCACCTCCCCCAATGTTCCTCCACAAAACAGTTTGAAGACCACTGCTCTAAGGCATGTTTTTCTAATCTTTTAATCATTCTTCTCTGAATCTTCTCCAATTTATCAACATCCTTCTTGAATTAGGGACACCAGAACCGGACACAGGATTCCAGCAGTGGTCCCATTACTGCCAAATAGAGAGGTTATTTAACCTTTTTACTCCTATTCACGTGTTCCCTATTTATGCATCACAGGACTGCATTAGTCCTCTTGGACACAGCATCACAGCGGGAGGTCCTGTCCAGAGCCATTAGAAGCCTGTGCCTACAAACCAGCTCTGGGACCCCCACCATCCTGTTTCTGGCAGCCTGGCTGCAAAGGAACTTCTCTGCCAGGAAATGGTGCCCTAGAAACATCCCCAGAGAGTAGGGGTTCACCAGTTAGCATAGCCTAAACTAAAAAGTTGATGAACTTTTGAGAGGATTCCCTGCTGGTTGCCAGAGGAAGATTTATCTGCCTAGGCACTTATACTACACTCACATTTGTGGTATCTAAGAATGATGTACAAAGCATCATTCTTCCCATGGTCCCATCTCACCCCATTTGACTCCTGCCTTTCTGTTTAATTGCTGGTCCTGTAAATCACTCTTTTTGGGGGTTGAGTGCATTTAGAAGTGGGGGAATGCTAAACAGGCTGCTTCCCCCCCAGACTTGCCAAGGAAGAGGTCCAGGCACAGTGTCCTCTTCATTTGCAAAACCCAAGGGGATGGGAAAGAAAAGGGATGATGCAAAAGCTAATGTAGGGTCTAATCCTGCAACTTTTTCCTCACGCCTTGCATAGGATGACTCACATGAGAGCTGTATGCCTGGGCCCATATCCAGCGAAAATAGTGAGTTTCTTTTCTGTGCTCCCAGAAATATCAAGATAAGAGATACTTTCTAATATACAATATAATCTTCAAAACACTTGAGCACATTCTTAATGAAAAAGGCTACAAAGCATGCAACAACACCTATGAATCTGAGCTCTTAAGTATTACAGTTATGGTTACCAGTTCTCAGATGAAATGTATAAATTCCCAAAGAAGAAAACAGAAACTAATTTTATAAATTATCCACTAAAAACAATTTTACTATATGTAAAGTGCTGAAAATTCTCTAGGGCAACAATAAAATAGAAAAGAGTCAATATATTGCCACTATGAAGACACATGGATTGGGCACATCCCGTTTCCCTGGACTATGGTATCTTAGTGATGGCTGCCTCCTTATCAAACTGTCTATTATCCTGTTTCCTTTTTAGACATCAATGTCTTACTCAGTCATTGAGCTTTAAATTAGCAACTCTTCTTGCAATATTAGAGAATTGGCTGTAAAAGTAGTGTCTACACTTTTTTATTTGAGTAAGCCTGTGTCAGTACTATCCCCTCCTCAAGCCCCTCTAGGACAAATTAGCTTCTGCAACAAGAGTCCTAGTCTGGTAGACCTGCTAAAGCTCATCTGAAAGGGTCTTCCCTATGACAAGCCCCAGGCTCACCAGAGGGATAAGCTGCGTATGTAGCAGAGCTGCTAGCCTCAATGATGTCTTGTGGCAGTGAGTTCCACAGCTTATTTAGGTTCTATGTTAAAATATTTTTATCAGTTACGTTTCTGTCTTTCAATACAACTGAATACCCAATTTTTCTTTTACTATGAGAAAAGGTAACTAGGAGCAGCTGATTGAGTCTGTCTCTACCAAATCCCCTCTTATTTGACTGCTTTCTAAGCAAAGCAGTTTGATTTTTTTTTTCAGTTTCTCATAAAGAGGGGATAGTTAAGTTAGCCTGTAAGAACTATACGAGCGACCAACCAGACTGAAAAATCTGTGAGTTTAATTAAATATTCAGTTTTGAGGGTCTGTTTTAAATTGTACTGGCTTTAAATTTGGCTGAACAGTTGACAGTCTGGACACAATTTTAATAATTTTTTCATTTTTACATATAGGAGGTTAGAAAAAAATTATTTGTTTCCTATGTGCTTATGTTAACTTATAGCCAAAGGAAGACTTACTTCTGGCAAATGAACAGGCAGTTAGCTCTTAAAGCAGACTAATTCTTTGTGATTTCTGAAACAAGGGTTTTGTAATGGCTCAATTTAAGACACTTATTTTGTGGTTTCCACAGAACAGACACGGAACAGGACTGTACAAGTTTGAAAAACTGACTATGAACTAGGAAGCTGAAATACCTCCACAGGCTTCTTCAAACTGTGCTTTGCCTACAGCTGATGCTATTTTAACTAACAGAAAATGAAGTTTAAGGGTTCTATTCCCATGTGTCATGGCTGTACCTCAACTTCTGGTATAGTGTAAACAAAAAATACATTCATTTGAATACTGTGAAACTGGCAGTATTTTATATGAAAGGTCACCAGCAGCTTTTGAGTTGCAGACTTATAACCCAGGGGACAGTCAAAAGGGTTTTTTACTTGCCCAGACAAGTAAAATGTATTTCAAGGCTGCATGAACAAATCTGATCCTAATTTATATAGTGTGGTTTGTTCTTTCTGAACTGAGATTATCCCCTCTCTTTTTTCCTCTCAGCAGAATCACTGCAAAGGCAAAAGATAGAGTAGAATAGATTGAAGCAGACTAGAAACACAATGACTAATATTTTCATAGATAAGGAAATGGGAGAAGAAATGATGGTTGTATAAGATGCCAGTAAGAAACCTATAAGAGGTAATGAACTATTATGAGCTCTCAGGATAGGATTCCAATTAAAAAATGTAGTTATGGATTCAAAATTCTAGCACTGTGTAATTAGTGGATAAACCCCGGATATGACAAACACACAGGCAAGCATTGGGAATTCACCATTAACTGGATTATTCTGGACATAGATTTTTAAATTTATAATTTTTAGTTAATTTTTCCAAATACATCAAAATACAAGATTCATCATAATGCACAAAATAAAGAAAGAGGGTTAGGATAAAGGGAGGGGAAGTGACATATCTATCTATCTTCTGGGTCTATGCTAATCAGAGACCTCTAAAATGTCAGCCCAAATTGCTTTGAATTTTTCAGGCATTCCCTTTCTGTGGAATGCCAGTTATTCATTAGCTGCAAGATCAGCCATGTCACTGAGCCAGGCACCAATATTTGGTAGTATTAATGGATCGCTCAAGGTAATAAATATTTTGTACTCTAGAAGGGGCCTTTAGAGTCTCCTGAAGCGTGGACAAGGTAACCAGGTTCAACCACATTCAGTCAGTACACACCCCGCTCAGTCTTTGGGGTTCAGGCCTAGCACTTGAGAAACAGCCCTGTCTGCTCTGCTAATCAGCTGACTCACAGTACTTCCTGCGGAAGGCAGAGCTATAGGAGAGACACAGGGTTCCCTCCTAAAAACAAGTTTTTTCTATCCTGCAATCATTACTACTAATGCTCTGTTTGCCTGGCTGCCAACAGCATAAACAGCAAACCTCGGGAGGCAAAAGCTTCATGGAGCACCTTTCTACCTACACAGTGGGGAAGTTTATCATTCTCATTAAGGGGGCTCAAGGAATGTCTAAAATGGCTAAGATGATACTAGCAAAGCCCTTTTGTGTGCTGATATTAGGTATCACAATAGCCTTCCTCTGTTTCTCTGAGGCTTCAGTCATATGATCTAAACATTATGCTTTGATGACACACATGTACCACAACTATAAACAACCATAAAAATGAGCATCTGGCTGAGAAACTGCAAACTAGACATTTAATTTTGCACTTGTTTCCAGCCTCTTGCTGAAGACCATACAGTGTGTGTTTCTTAATTCTGAACATACTTAAAGAGTTAATAATATCATCAACCACAAACTTTAAAAGTCTTGGGTAAGCTTCCTAATCCTAATAAAACTGATGAATCATGATTTGCAGTCTCAGCAGGGAAAATTACTGCCATCAAAATCACTGCCAATGGCTACGTTGCAAGAAAGAATAATTAGGCATGTTTACTGTTAGCCATCAGTCAAGATCCCGAAGATATGAGATATTAAATCGAACTAAAAGTGTATGGATTGGCAGTATTCCCTACCTTAGAAAATACAAACATATCCACATCTAAAAATTTGTTTCTGTCAGTAGTTTGCTAATGAGAATCCAAGGGGAGGTATCCACTATTCTGCACAAAGAATCAATAAAAGAAACACTGGAATAATATTAACCTGAGAATTAAAACTTTAATTTTATAATGGCATGGTCTTGAGAAATCCCTGCTACCCATAGGAAGACACAGACTCCTTTATTTCAAGCATATTATTTACAGCTGGCTTTCTTATCGGCTTTTATGAAAAAACATTTTTAGCTGTCCCATGTGAGTTGCTAACATCTGCACCGATGAACTAATTGTAAGAAGTGCATCTCAAATGATTACAACAATCAGATATTTTTTTAAAAGAGAAGTTGTATATTTTAAGTTGATGTGCTGATAGTTTTTGAAGTACAGTCCAATGTAAACTTCTAAAGATAATGAATATTTAATTACTGTGCAACTGGTAAAAAAAAAAGTTCAAAATTAAGGACCGTTAGACTATATATAGCCACTTAACAGTACACTGCCTGTATTGTAGGGAAGGAGAACCATTTTGCTTTGTTACAAAATGTCTTACTCTGTTCTTGAATACAGACAGGTTGTGAAACCTGCATACACATCGAGATCCACCTTAGAGGGCACTGGAAGACCTCCGTGGTGGTGATGGTTTGAAGCTAGCATCCGTGCCACCCGTATCCAGTCCTCCTCCATGACAAATATTCCATCCTTCTATCCCATTCCCACTGCCAGATTTAAAAATTCTTTCCCTTCATCTTGAGTTCCTGCATTTTGTTGCTTGCAACAGAGGGATGCTGGATAGAAATCTGATTTTTGAAGCATGAGAACTTAACAGACAGTACCATCAGCCCCAGCAGCATTGGGGAGCCAAGTGCTCACTCAGTGCTGCATTAAGCAAGCGAATGCAGATTATTCCAAGGACTTTGGGGATCTTCACAGATCTCACTGGGATGCTCAACCTGTCCCTCTTTTACTTCCTCAAAAGGTGCTGTACTACCCACTTCTTTTTCACACAGGGCCTAATGGATGGGGACTATTTAGGATTTGGCTGACAATTGTGGGAGCAGCCCGCACAATAAGGTTGGCATTATTTTGCTGTTGCACCTACTTCAGAGTTAAAGATTGCCCAGTGGTATCTCATGCCCTTCCAGAAGGTTGAGTTCAGCAAAACTCAAAGTTCTGAAAACCATGAAATACAGTTATGGCACATCTCAACAATTACCTCTGCCCCACTGGAGCTGGCAATAGCCACCAATAATTAGCTGCATGCCCGCTGCATTCATTGTCTTATGTGTAGCTGTACTGACTGGTGGAGGGGTTAGTTGGAGAAACTTGGCACAGTTGCAGTTGTGATATGAGGCAACCTGGACGGCCCTGCCCCTTGGGAAGGGGTCTCAGCCCCTCTCCCTTCCCTGCCCCCATGTATGATCATGTGTACCTTGAGAGATCCAATATGCCTCATTTCTGTACTGAGTTCTGTAGATTATCAGTAGGGGTGCATGGCAGGGTCTTGTCATATGGATTGTCAGGTGGGAGATGAGAAGTTTGTGGGTTTAATGAAAGATAAACAAAAATATATTATTACATGGAATCTTGTGGGATAACGTGATGGAGTTGTAAAATTTAGCAAGGATTGGGTTGTTTCTGTGGAGTAGGCTCAGTGTTTGAGTGTATCGCAGGACCATTACATTTCTCCTCACAAAACTTATTGGCGCTCTCAATGGCTTATTTTGTAGTGGAGGTTTTCTATTTTTATGGCTTATGGTACTTTTAAACTTAGCCACATTAGACTAAATTTCTAACATGAGAAAAGATCTAAAATCCTCCTAGACTATAGCTCTATAGTGATGTGTTTTAACCCCAGCACTACATGGGCTAGCTCTCAATGAAATGCAGAGAAATCCACAGCAAAACACAATATAAACGATGTCCATTGTGCATCATCCTGCCCATTTCTCCCCCCTTTTTCCAAATCTTTCTGACAAACAACATGAATCTTAGATCCATCACTAGACCAAATATCTGGATCTTATTTCAAATGAGGATGGCAACTGTACCTTCTCTACCAGTATATCCCTCCTGTATCTAAAGTTCCAAAGAACCGAGCTGGGGGTACATGGTTAATTTTCCTGACAGACTATAATCACTAAGCTGAGAACAGTGAAAGCCATTGATCAGAGAGAGAACCTTTGAAAGCATTACTGCTCTCAGGAATATGGTTGTTAGTTAAACATGAACATCTGGGAAACCATTCTGAATTCATTGTGCATAAACCTGCTGACCTGTACACAGAGCTCCATTTTATTACAAACAGGCTAAACATAATATGGGGAGGGGGGAACATTTTTAAAAAGTACTCTTATTTGCTATGCTATTCATGACAAAATTCAGCAAAATCCTTGGATATCTGTACCAATTCTGTTTAAGGCTTGCATGAGCCTCTCTGCTGTTCTAGTTTCAAATGCAATTTTGACAAAAGTAAGTTTTTATAGAAAATATGTTTATTCCACTACGTATACTATTTATGCTGCCCCCAGAAATAGAATTTTAAATTCAGACATTAAGGCCTCATGGGCTTCTGTGTTCCCACACAGACATAAAGGGAACTCTCATTCTTTAACTTTTGCCAACTGTGGCAAGAGAACAAAGTTTTTAGATAATATGGGAACCTCAAGAATTGGTATAACAAACATGGAAAAGTGTTAATCTGTAACAGAGCTCTTGTATCTCCCATTGCTATGAGAAGTTTGTTTTTCTGCCCATGTTGTCTTTTTTTTTATTTTCTTTTTTTCCTTGTGATGGTGGAGGTGTAATGGAGATGTGTAGCCCTACTATGTCCCTGAAGTTAGTGGTACCTTCACACATGTATTTCACTGATCCAGAAGATATTGTAAAGGCAAACTGTATCATGATCTTAGTGTCTCCGTTTTGGTAAGATTTAGTTTGTAGCCTAATTGGCCAAAGTTGTCAATAGTAGTTAAATGTTTGAAGACTGCCTGTTTAACTTATGTAACAGAAACCACAGAGCAAAAAGTGCCATTTTGGCCTACTTGGAGACTTTTAAACATTGGCTAGTTCCTAATTGTCTCTGCCAAGAATCTACTCTAATGTCAAATAATAACTAGGACGAAGAGCACCCTGCTCTTGGATTCCACAGTGTTACCAGATGTGCCCGTTACTTTGGGGTATGCTCATTTATTAGGGTTACTCTTCAGGGGGAGGGGTTGGGTTCTGTAATTATATTAATGTACTGCTTATGTCACTTGTATGTTCATATGGAGCTCTACTCCCTCCTTCTGCAAGTCCCCTCCCAATGGAGCTATCCTGCAGTACCTAGGTTCCCCAGGACTGGGTTCCTCCAGCCCTAGAACTAGATGAACATGCACCCCCACACACTAACAGAGCAAGTCAGAGTGGACCGGGTAATCAGCACTCTCAAGCTGATCCCCTCATATGTCCCTGGGCTGGGTTAAGCAGCACCTTCAAGCTGTCACCCTTATGTGCCCCTGGTCTCAACAGGCTGGACTGAGCAGCACTTTCAGCTCTCCCCCCCTTATGTGCCACAGGTTTAACACGTCTCTATCCCACTTTCATGTCACAAATGTACTGGAAGTAACCACTTGATGACCAAACCCCACAGTATTTTTGGGCACTACAGGGATCTTTAGTTTAGGTAAAAGAAGCGTTGCTGCAGAGTAAACCGGGGAAGCTAAAAACACAAAAGAGTAAAGTTCAGAGAGAGAGAGAGAAGCAACCAGCTTAACCATAAAAGTTATTTATTGAATAATAGTGATAACTACACAAGGAGGGCTAAACCAACATAACATACATTATTAAAGGTAAATATCTGAGGTAGAAAGGAAAACAGAGAGAGAGAGAAAGGAAGGGATCTCACTGCTCCCTGAAGCTTGAACTGGTCGGGATTCCCAGGTGATGGGGGTAGCTCAGGGTCCTGAGGGCAGGAGACAGGTAGAGCCCCCAGCACAATCAGTCAGGAGATGATGGAGTCCAGTGGAACTGATGCATAGTTTAGATCTAAGCATCAGAACTCTTACTTGGGCATAGGTAGGGGGGTTTGTAGATGAAATACAACGGTTCAAGGGAGAACACTAAATTTGTTTCTGGGTAAACTGATGACTCAAGGGTTTTCTTTAGGCTAGGCAATAGGAGCTGATCACTCTTGGCTATGGGTGGTGTTTTCTTCCAGGGAGCTCATAATGCAACTAGGCTGCTTCAGTATTTTGGATCTCAGTAAAGGATTTATTACTAGAATTAGTCTGATAATTGCTGAGCTGGGTGTGTGCAGGCATAGGTTCATTAACACATCCCTGCTTTTCTGATCCCAGAGTTCAGTGTGGTTCTCTGTTCTCCATTCTGTATGCAAATTGAGATGTCTCCCTGTCCCATCTTTCATGCAGATGAGTCTAGGGGAGTTGTCTCTGTTTTCCATTCTGTATGCTAATGGAGATGTCTTAATCTTGTCTCCCTTGTCAGGAGCAGTCTAGGTGTTTATCCCATCCGCCCTTCATTGCTCACTGCAAGCCTTTTCTCTGTTCGGTTTTGGTTCAAGAAGAGACTGGTACAGGTGGGAGGTGTCTTTCATGAGTCAGGCTAGATACTGTGCCCTGGTTCCCCAAAAACACAGAGCTGACTGGTATCAACAGGACTTGAAAAAGTGAGAGGAAACCTCAGCATGGTTTGTGGGATCATGTGGCATGTCTTTATCCAGATATCAAAATGTTCATCTGACCCAAAGATATCTATGATCGGGACTAAAACAGGCCACTCTACACAAAGGACTTCTCAAAATACACAGAGGTGATCTGTAGGGAGGTGGTCAGCATATTCAAAATGTTTTGCAAATTACCAATGACTTGTAGATCTAGCATAAAGTTGGTTTGGTTTGAGTTCATGAGTTTTAGAAGGAATTCATTTAGTACGGAGACAAAAGTGTGTGTCAGAATTTGTGTCATTTGATCAGGGAAACTGCCCTGTAGGCAGCAAAGATTATAAACCTTTCCAGAGTCTTGAAATGACTATATTTTCCTTCATCCTTGGTCTTTTTAAAAAAATCAAATGTCTTGAGAAAAGTTTTAGAGAAATTAAGGTCCTAAGTACCACACTTTCCAACTGGTTTCTCAATTTCCTCTTCTGTGATAAATCCCTCAATCTGCAGTGAATCCACAACTATCAGCAATTTGATATTTGCTAAATATTCTTTCATTAAGTATTTATAATTAATCGGTATTCTGATCAACTATAAGGAGTACTTGTGGCACCTTAGAGACTAATCAATTTATTTGAGCATAAGCTTTCGTGAGCTACAGCTCACTTCATCAGATGCATACCAATGCATGAAGTGAGCTGTAGCTCACGAAAGCTTATGCTCAAATAAATTGGTTAGTCTCTAAGGTGCCACAAGTACTCCTTTTCTTTTTGCGAATACAGACTAACACGGCTGTTACTCTGAAACCTGATCAACTATGGATCATTTGTACAGGTCAATGCAGAATTTCTTCAATTCACTTATTCTTTTAGTCTAAGAACCTGGGACTCCCTGGGAGTATTTGATTATAACAAGAGGTTTATTTTTGAAAAGTTGCTGCACATTCTTATTTTTATAACAGTTTTTTGTAATATTTCAATTTCATGTATACTGTAGATTATTTGGGATTTTACTGTGACTAAAGTATTAAAAGATTCCCTGATTTTAGTGAGTAGCCTGAGATTTGGTGGAAGTGTTTTTGGTTTTGGTAGAGGTTATGGCAATCAATTTACAGTTGTGCTACATTTTTGCTACTTTCATCTGGGTTGCTAAAATAGCTTTTTTCTTATTCTCTGCACAGGAGTTTGTCCTTTCAGAACAGGTTTAAGACTGTGCCAGTAGACATCTCTGTCGAGGTCCTCTTAACAGTGCAGGTATTTGTTAGTCACAAGTGGGAGGTGATTATCAAATCTCTAAGGTTAGTCGCTATTGGGACAGCATAGAATCATAGGTTTCAGAGTAACAGCCGTGTTAGTCTGTATTCGCAAAAAGAAAAGGAGTACTTGTGGCACCTTAGAGACTAACCAATTTATTTGAGCATAAGCTTTCGTGAGCTACAGCTCACTTCATCGGATGCATTCACTGGAAAATACAGTGGGGAGATTTAGATACACAGAGAACATGAAACAATGGGTGTTACCATACACACTGTAACGAGAGCGATCAGGTAAGGTGAGCCACTACCATCAGGAGAGCGGGGTGGGGGGGGGGAGGGAGGGGACCTTTTGTAATGATAATCAAGGTGGGCCATTTCCAGCAGTTGACAAGAACGTCTGAGGAACAGTAGGGGGTAGTGGCTCACCTTACCTGATCGCTCTTGTTACAGTGTGTATGGTAACACCCATTGTTTCATGTTCTCTGTGTATCTAAATCTCCCCACTGTATTTTCCAGTGACTGCATCCAATGAAGTGAGCTGTAGCTCACGAAAGCTTATTCTCAAATAAATTGGTTAGTCTCTAAGGTGCCACAAGTACTCCTTTTCTTTTTTCATAGAATCATAGCGTTTAAGGCCAGAAGAGACCAGCAGCTCATCTAGTCTGATCTTCTTTACATCACAGGCCATTAAACAACACCCAGCCATCCTCATATCATGCCAACAACCAGAATTAGACCAAAGTATTACAGCTCTTGGGAGTCTAAACTAGTAAATATGTGAAAGTCTGAGAACAGGAGTGACCAACGTGCACCATTGCTCGAGGCCCCTGAAACAAAGAACTGATTAAGTGAGAGATACACAGATGGTCCGAGCAAGTGACCTCCACCCCATGCTGCAGAGGAAGGTAAAAACCCACACAGTCACTACCAACCTGACCTGAGGGAAAATTCCTTCCTGACCCCAAATGTGGAGATCAGTTAGTATGTGATCAAGATTCACTTGCAAGAGATTTTCCAAGACCATCAGCACAATCCAGCAAGGCAATAATGCTTATTGGGGTGCAGGAAGAACTAGGTAGGGCAATTATCAAGAAGTAGTCAATTCAGCATTTGGTTTAATTTACGGCTGTAGTGAGACCTGAAGTCGAAATGCCTGTCACAGGAGTGGATGTATGACTCATCAGACCAACCCTCCTCTAAAATAGCTTTGGTTTAGGGGTCTTGTTTACTTGTGTCAAGGGAGTGTAATCTTTTATACTACTAAAAGTAATAGAAATACCCGACCCATATTTTATTCTGTACAAGATTTCCAATTGTCTGCGCTATATCAGAGTGTTTTACACTACCTTCTTTTGTGAAGTGCAACATATAAACGTTGCCCAGGGTAATAAGGGTTTCATTTGTACATAGTTCTCCCTGCATAGTAACCCATCTTTCTGTAAGGATAAATTTCTTAATGTTTCTAATCAAGGAGTCTGATTCAAATGCACGTCATAGATCACAACTCCATTCTTGGGAAATGAAGCATTATATCCAGTCTCATTTTTAATTTTGTTTGTTCTGGCTACAAAATGCGGCAGAGATTTGCAAAACTACCTAGGGAGTTTAGACACAAACTTCCATAATGAACAAGGTGTCTAAATCCCCTAGATTGCTTTGAAAATCTCAGCCACATTTGTTCAGTCAGACCACAAACAAAACCAAAAGCAGTCTTTAAACTGTAATTTATTAACTTTTTTACCTCTCCCCCCCAAGGAAACCATCTTTTTATTTCCCCCTCTACAAAAGATTTATTTATACTATTCACATTCTCAAGCAGCGATGAATGGAGTTATTTCCTTACTTAGAAAATTCATGTCTTCACTTTTGGCTCCTCATCAACTTGTCCTGGACAAAGAACTGGCAACTGTATTCTTCAGGGTCTCTGGTGGCTCTTGATGCTTCCAAAGGGCACTATTAGGGTGAAATTTTGGCCCCAATAAAATAAATGGGAGTTTTGCCATTAACTTTAAATAGGTCAGGATTTCACCCTGAGTCCTTAAAATTGTGGATCCCAACATAAATGCCCTTGTTGCTGCTGAATCTGTGGCAGTTCTATTTTAACTGTAAATTTCAATTTCCATTTGCACCTTTTCCAGGACCCATTTTTTGAAAAACTATGACCAGATACTTGTCCCCTCCACTCTCGGTTAAGCCCCTCCTTTTCCAGATTGGCAAGCTTTTTCAGTTAGTTTTATAACTGGAGTTTCTTCTGCTACCTACTTCTCATTTCTTCTGTTCATTCTTGAGGTCAGAATTATGTGCTGCAATTCCTCTTTTTCTGCAGACAGTTCCTCAATCTTGTCACTCATTTTCTGAACCCACTCTTCAATCACCTCAAACCACAAACTCATGGTTATTCCAGCAATGACCTTTCTCACCAATGTGATCTTTACAGCTTCTCTTGCCAATGATGCAGCACATAGTCTCTTTTCTTTTTTTAAAAATTGTTTCAACCAAAACCAATGGCATCTACCCACATTTCAGATAAAGGAGTAATTTTATAATTCAGTGGTTCATTTCTTCAGTAAAGTATGTGCTATAAAGGGTATGGAAGTGGTAAACTGGAAGCAGAAGCTCAAAATCCCTTCTCAGATGCACGCATACCTTATTCCTCCACTGGTTTTATATGACCCTTTTTTTTCTTTTAATTCTCAGGGTTTAGAAGAGCAGTAACATAGCAGTTTGTGTCACTATTCCAAAGCAAATCACTCTTATTAAAAAATTTCTATAATGAACCTGAAGAAACAACTCTTGGGACTACAATATTAACATTTTCTTAGATTTGGCCAATTTATGGCATATAGTAGCCATTAACCATCTTAATCGTAACAAAAAAAAATAAAATAAAAAAATGCCAAAGGTTCCAAACGGTAGTGAGTAAAACATTCAAGATTCCCTATGGCAGTGTTTCCCAAACTTGGGATGCCGCTTGTGCAGGGAAAGCCCCTGGCGGGCCGGGCCGGTTTGTTTACCTGCCGCATCCGCAGGTTCAGCCTATCGCGGCTCCCACTGGCCATGGTTCGCTGTGCCCGGCCAATGGGGGCTGCGGGAAGCGGCGGCCAGTACGTCCCTCAGCCCACACCACTTCCCGCAGCCCCCATTGGCCGGGCACAGCGAACCGCGGCCAGTGGGAGCCACGATCATCCGAACGCGGCTGGTAAACAAACCGGCCGGGCCTGCCAGGGGCTTTCCCTGCACAAGTGGCATCCCAAGTTTGCGAAACAGGAATAAGGGTATGGGACTAACTGGCAGTTTTGATCAATTTCACTCAAACTGGATTATATTCAGACAAGACCTAATTTGGATTTTTACTTCACTAAATGCGTCTTCATTTTTCTCTACCTTAAAGCTATTCAATAGAAGCCCTTTCCCCTGACACTTGTGTAAAAATGCAAGGACATAAGGAATAATTGTTTCCTCTGGAATAATATTCTACCATGGATACCAGCAGCAAAACAGTATGTCTTTCAAAGATGTTGCCATGACATGTCAATTGCACTTTAAAATGAGTTGAATGAATAGCTATTCTCTATTTAGGCACCTCACCTCTAATTATAAGTACAAACTACTATTACTGTTCCTCTTTGAACATGTTATGTTCTGAACCTATGAAAACTGACATGACCAGATTTTGATTACTGTCCCTTTTCCCAGAATATGCTTAAGGAATGTAGAGAAACCCTGCAAGCTGTAGACTGTTAACAATATTACTGTAAAAGAAAAGGGAGAACTGAGATAATAGGGTTCAGAGAAAATGTGCAAGGCTAAATCCTACAGCTACCTTTTTTTTAAAAAAGAAAAAAGAGAAGCACATATAAGGAAGAACTTCAGTTCAAAGTCTAAATTGGAGCTGGACACAAATTTTCTGATAGCTATCTATTCTTCAACGATGTGACGCAGTGAAACAAAGGCTTTTGTCTTCACTTGGAAATTCTACAAAATATCTATTATGTATGGTTCAAAGTCCATATTGCATGGAAATTAGTAAATTCTTCTCCGAGTATAAGGTCAAAATTCCATTGATTGTAGATGGGAGTCATGGAAAACTTGGTTCATGATATTGACTAATCATATACATGGAAAAAAATCACACAAAGAATGTAAGCATGACCTCTCATAATAAATCATTAAAGATAAAGAATTGAGTAAATGACATGCATTTTTAACAAGTGAGTAGGTATTTACACATTAGTCAAGTAAATGGAATTTATTTTTTCCTATCAGTTTTCCTAATGTGAGTTTTGTGATTGATTTCAACAGGAACAGATCAGGTCATAAGTCTCACAATGTCTGGTAAGACACTGCAAGTATTAAATCTACTCTACAGAGGAGTACATACAGAGATGTTAAGTGACTTGCCCAGGGTCAGACATGCTGGAATTTTCATGATACATAGGGGGTTTTTTGGTATCGCTATTTAAGTATGAAAATAGAGAATTTTCTGATACACACGATGTATGCCTTCACTACTGATTATCAACATAACTGATAGTGTATAATTTGCACGGCAATCAGCATGGACAATGTTAGCAAAATGCATGTATTGATCTCAGAGAAGACTTTGCAACCATATTTGAAATGTCTGTATGAAACAATTCCTTCTTTTGGCCATACGTGCCATACACATAAATTCTGGAGATGGCCCAGGGGTGGGAGTTGTGGGACCCTAGAATCAAAACAGGATTTAAAAGTAGTTTTAGAAATATGATGGGATTAGATGAATTGCTTGGATACAGTCAGGCCAGGAGACCGCAAGAAATTCTTAGATGCTTATGAAAGATCAAAGCTAAATCTGAGGTTGAGCACAAAACCACACATTTTATTTCAGTATCTCACTGTAGATCAGTATTTCAGTATCCACTCTAGACCAGATTCAGATACCCTTTCTCGTGGTAGGTAGCACTTTACTTCCCAAGTAATCCCAAGGAGGCTACTGATAGAGTACAATACTATTCTGCGAAACAGAAGCCAAGAATAATTATTTTCTAGCACAAAGACACAGAATTTCAGATGAAAAAATAGTTTTAAAATATCTTATTTAAAATTGTTTGTCATCCAAGTGAACAAAAACATACCGACCATACAGAGTGAGGCCCCAAGTCATGTCTACTTTCACTCTTACGAGTGCATATGTGCAAGTGAGCTTGTTTGCATGTGTCTATACAGACACCTAGACAATCACGTGCAGACACAAACTGGAGACCTGAGGGTGTGTAGGTGCGCGCACACACCATACGTACGTATGTACATACAGTTTTGAAACCCAACCTGAACCCAATGGAACGTTACTCCAAGTGTTGGGTTTGAGTCAGGTCCGAAAACAACCCGATCCTCTTGGCCTTGGGTTGGATCTGATCACCACCTCCTACTTGTGGGGTTTGAGCAGCAGTGGCTGCATGCCACTCTCCTGCTGGCTGCTGCCACCTTGCTGCACTCTGCCCGTGGTGCAGAGTGAATATGCTGAGTCACAGCACCTCTCGCTCCAGAGCACGCACAGCGCAGCAAAGCCAGAGCAGCTGGCAGGAGCAGGAAATGCAACTGCCACCACTTGGGCAGAAAGTGGCCAGAGGTGGATTCCAGGCATAGAAAGCAGAAAACCCCACCAGGCCTAGTACCAAGGATGAGATGGGGGCAATGATACAGGTTCACGGGAAAACGTTAGGTCTGGACCAGGTCTGAAAAAGACTTGGGTTCAGGTCTGATGTGTCCAAGTCAGTTTTGGGTTGGGCCTTTAAAATTAGGCCCGAGCAGATCTATACAGACAAGTGGTTGGTGTGAGTGGAAGCATAGGTACACAAGTCAGCACCTGTTTAAAAATTACAGACATTTTATTCTGAAAAGTTTTAAATAAAGCTTTTTGCTGCGAGAAGAAATGCTTGCCCCTCCCATTCTTGGTATATTTCATGAGAGAATATACTGAGAGGCATGAGGCTGGGGTAATGATCATCTAAATGCATGAGTAGACTGAGTTGTGAAAAAATTGGTTTATATTCGTAAATAATAAAATAATTTCTCTAGCAGTGTCCAGAGTAACTGCACAGCACATCATGCTAACATTTATTATACAAACCATTTTCCTCTCCAACTTCCTGAGTTTAACAGTGGTGAATTGGTGTAAAGTGCTCATTTGGGATCAGTCCTTGCAGTGGTGGTTCTTTTAAAGCTTGCTGGCCCTTTTAGGGGCTTATAAGGTGCCTATTCCTTGGCAGTATATACCAGATGTTGAGTCCTTTGTATAGTAAAAACAATCCATGTGAGTTAATACCAATTTCATTTAACTCGGATGGAGAAATTCCACAACTTTACATTTAAGTTAAAAATTTAACTGATGTGGAGCATAATCTTCCTCAGAATTACTACTAAACTTTTTTTTATAAAATAGTCTTGTAAATAGTTTGTAAAACATGCTGCTGACGTGACAATAGTCGTCACTTTAATGCCAATTGAGTAACAAACCAGCTTTCCTTTAAACGAAACCATATTTTCTTTCCTTATTTTCTACTTTAAAAGAATGCTTTGATAACGAGAGAAAGAGACTAATGTGGAGGATGTAAAAGAAAGCTAAATTGTTTAAGTTCTCTGTCATGACTTTATTTGGTGGTCTGGAATGCACCAGCTGAGAAGTGCCACTAATCTTTTCAATAAGGATGTGTAATTTCCAGTACTGAGCATGTGGTGATCTCTTCTCTGAGCAAACACTGGAGATTTCCCTGGCCTCGGGTGGATTTTTGTGTGTGTGCAGGCTGTATACAGTACCTATATATCACCCCTACAATTCCTTGTATTTCACAACTCTACCTTCTGTTAGATCTGGCTCTGCAATGCCCAACACAAAAGACAAGTTTAAAGATCAGTAAAAAAAAAAAGTCACTTCCCCCCCATAAATCAAACCCCTTATATAATACAATCTAATTTTGTCATGCATTCTTGGAACAGCAAGAGCTCCCGCAGCAAAGGTAAAGTTATATTAAGAAAGTGTCGGTGAGAGAAGCTGAGGAGCCAGCAAGACTGTATTGGAATGATGAACTGGTTCACTGTGTATTGTAGGCAATACTGAAAGCGGTCTATTACTGTAGTACTTCAGTTCACATTATAAGTCTAAAATAAAACAAATTACATATAGCCTCACAGATTTTGTAAGGACAAATATATTTAAGATTGTGAAGTACTTTTGAGATTTACTGATGGAAAGCACTATATCAGAGTTAGGTATTCTTCAGTCATAGTATTCTACTTAATACTTCTCAGTTACCTAGCACTGTACTAACGGAGAGGTGGACATGATTCTGAGAGGTGAAGGGTATTCGAATTAGAAATTTTAGTCTATTCATAATCAAGTCCTACCTAATTTATTCTCATAGCATACCTGTATTGTAGGTATGATCCCATTTTTAACAACTGAGAAACTGAGGCAGAAAGGTTAAGTGGCTTCCCTAAAGCCACAGAAGATTATGTGAGAACCACAATTACAACTCAGTAGTTTCTTGCTCCCAGCACTATGCTCAGATGACACCACTTGCTGTTAACATAAAAGACAGATAAAACCAAATATCCTGTCCCCAGAATATTTCTTTATTCTTTAACTGATAGCATGCAAAAAGTTTTGTATCGAATGATGATCCAATGAGTAGTACTTCTTGTAGCGTGGGTTCCCAAGATCTGTATCCCCACAGTTCAATAGCACTCTAGAGTTAACCCAGAGATGTAAAGAGCAATGTGAAGTGAGTATACTAGCAGAGGATTCACTGTCGTGTGTCCCCATCTCAAATATCTATATGTCCAAGGTAAAATATAGTCATTGACAGAAAGCACAGATTGAGAGATCTATTTTAAGGAGAAAAAATATACTTCACTCATGAAATTAGTGAATGATTTCTTATTGCCTCACCAATATCATATACTGCGGATCTCTCTCCTATCATCCTTTTATTTATTCATTTTTTAACACCTCTCTCTTTCTGTGACCTCTCTCCAGCCAGATTTTTCCAAAGAGATTAGGTATGCTACTGCTTATGCACATCGCATATACAAGTGTCACTGTGCATATTAATCAGGTAATCATACTAAAGTAGCCATCTGTGTACAAAATTATCCAATTTTCATAAGCAATTTGAATAACAGCGTGTGCAAATTAGACCTGAAACTGTACACACACTTTGGGCATTTAATTGTGTGCTTAAACTGAAAATCTGGTTCTCAGTCTCTCTCTATACTTGGAATCAGGAGAGCCAAAAATACTGCACTGGAACAGAGGTCTGGGAGGTGGCAGAGCATTACAGAAATAGGAATTCTTAAAAATTATCGTTTGCTGCTGACCTGCCAATAGCACGAGTATAAGGAACCAGACAGAACAGAAACAAACATCACCTCCTGTCAATACGCTGTAACAAATGTTGCTGCTCAAAAGACAAAGTTATTCTTTGGTAAGTTTTTCCTGAGGGTACATGTGGTAGCTGCTCACTACAGTAGAACTTCAGAGTTCCGAACACCTCAGGAATGGGGGTTGTTCATAAGTCTGAACAAAACATTATGGTTGTTCTTTCAAAAGTTTACAACTGAACACTCATTAACTTAATACAGCTTTGAAACTTTACTATGCAGAAGAAAAATGCTGCTTTTAGCCATCTTAATTTAAATAAAACAAGTACAGAAACAGTTTCCTTAGCCTGTCAAATCTTTTTTTTTAAACTTTCCCCTTTTTTAAAATATAGTTTATGTTTGACAGAGTACTGTACTATATTGGCTCTTTTATTTTTTTGTCATTTCTGCTGCATGACTGTGTACTTCCTGTTCCAAATGAGGTGTGTGGTTAACTGGTCAGTTCATAACTTTGGTGTTTGTAACTCTAAGGTTCTACTGTAGATAAAATGAAATCATAAGCAGCAGAAACCTGACCTCATGAAATGATGATCAGCAGCCTACTTACCTGCTTTAAAAACCCCATATGCTTCCATGTGTGTATGCTGCACAGAGTAAAGGAAAGCATAGGCACCTGCTATGACTCAGCCTCAGAAATCTTAAAGCTAATCTACAAACTACAATATCTGATACATGGCATGGCATGATGCCACACCAAATTACATCCCAATGACCCTCAAAGGCAAAACAACAGCACTTACAATCTGCTGAAGCCTGGGGGTAAATGAGAGGAAAGACCCAAATTACTGTGTATCTTGTAGTTTGTAGCCGTGTGCGCCTCGGTGATATATGTTTAACCTGAGAGAAGATTTGGGAGGAATTTTAAAATGGTTTTGATATGTGGCCAGGGTAAGTTGCCTGGAAATGTTTGTTACATAGTTTCCAATGTCCTAGCATGCTATAACATTTGCAGGCACATGCATAAGAGCTGAGTGCTATTCATCATCCCCTACAAGATAGCCATAAATTGTGGATCTTGCAAATGAGTTTTCTCAGCCATGCTCTCTGTAGTTTGCTACAACATGGTTTCCACACAAAACAGATGGTCAGCGTAGTATCAGTGTACTAAGCTTCCGTTTTATGAATCCTTATGGCACACGCCTGCTCCTCCCAAGCTACCGTCTGTGAAAGAGGAATATGTGGCCAGAAGGAAGGGTGCTGTGATCATCCATCTCAAAAGGGGAGGGTCAAGAAAACCCTGTGGTTCAACAGAATAAAGGGGTGAAAATCTGTAGGACCCCCAGTGCTTAAAGTGATTTCTGTAAAATAATGTCTCTATTGTTGTCCAGCGATCGCAGAATCACAGAAATGTAGGGCTGGAAGAAACCTCAAGTTGCCATCTAGTCCAGGACCAAATAAACCTAGACCATCCCTGACACATGTTTGTCTAACCTGTTCTTAATACTCTCCAATGATAAGAATTCCACAACCTCCCTTTGAAGCCTATTCCAGAGCTTAACTATCCTTACAGTTAGAAGGTTTTCCTAATATCTAACCTAAATCTCCCTTGCTGTCGATTAAGCCGATTAGTTCTTGTCCTGCCTCCAGTGACCTGGAAAACAATTGATCACCATCCTCTTTATAACAACCCTTAACATATTAGAAGGCTGTTATCAGGTTCCTCCCGCGCTCCAGTCCCTACCAAGTCTTATTTACTCAAGACTAAACATGCCCAATTTTTTTAACCTTTCCTCATAGGTCAGGTTGTCTAAACCTTTTATCATTTTTGTTGTGCTCCTCTGGACTCTCTAATTTGTCCACATCTTTCCTAATGTACGGCATCCAGTACTGGACATATTACTCAAAATCCTCTGGGTTTTTAAATGCAGAAATAGCTCCTACTGTTTCTCATTTTGGAAGTGATTTAAATGTTCATTTTTATCCTTGAGCACCATTAAGAATGTTTCTAACATTAGTAAATCTTTATATCACCCTGTAAAGGCCAAGGTATATCAACATGTAAACTATTAAAGTTAACAGGAAAGCATTTATTTTCTGAATTTAAACTTTTACTTTTTGCATATTGTTTTCAATTGAAAATTAACGACAGTGACACTCACTAGACCCTGGAAATACTGATGTAATCAATATTTCTCTCTTCTGTTAATTCTTTGTGAATAAAGATAATTATTTTTAAGGATAATGAATTCTTTTTCTTGTCAGCAAAGATTCCCTGGCATTTTTTTTTTTTCAGATTAGAGTTACAATCATGCCAAATTCCATCTAAATTCCATCTTGGGTCCTTATATCTGATCTAAAAATTCCCAACTAGGTAAGTTTGAGTTCAGAAATAGCTACAGCTCAGCTTTTGAAAATATATGTTGCAAACAATAAAGCATTCCAAACTGCAAAGTTCAGCCACTTTTAAGTTATATGTGAGCAAAATAGTGCCTTACAAAATGGGATTTTGATTTTATATTTAAATAACCATTCCTTAATTTGAAGTAGCTGAATGGATTTTGATCAAATTTTCCAAAAATGCTCCCCTCTCTGCCGAGATTAAAACATTGCAAATTTGAGACCAAAGTGTGCTAACTTCCTGAAAATATCTATTTTCTCTCCTATGCTTTATGGAAATGCTCACCATATATTAGTCTTGTGATAAGATAGCCAGACACTTTTATTTAATGAAAACCCAGAGAGTTTTTTAAAATTTTGCTTTGCTTTTTTTCTATGAGCAGGAGGATATACTATAATATGCAGGTTTCAGAGTACTATGAGTAATATGCAGTAAAGCTTGATTGAGTCACATGCTTGAGAACTGATGGACAAATCTTTAACTAAAGCTTCACAAACAGAACTGCAACTAATTATAACACAACTGTTGAGACCAGATTGCTGTCATTTGTGCAATTAGGTTGATCCAATTTGCTAATCAGACCAGGTAGTCAGCCGCTGTAACATGGAAAGTGACATTTTGCGGGGAGGACTCAGGGAATGGTATTGACTCATCTTTCCATAGTGAGATCCTGTAGCCTCTCTTGCGTAAGAAGATTTACTATATTGTGTTCCAATTATAAATCCTTGTACCTAATATTAACTATTTTTTAAAATTTCAGAAAAATCTTTGTTGTTTTTAGGGATAGTATTCATTATAAAATTTACTATTGTACAAAACAATTTTCTCTAGTTTGGTCGAATAATTGCAACTCCATTTGCAACCTTCTTATCAGTCACAGGATGAAGCACTGATAATGGATATTTAAATTACAATTAAAGGACTTCAGACTAATAATGCTCTGAGAGGTCTTACAGCTGACTTTATATTAAAGCTCATAAACAGTATTTCATTTTTTAACGAAACTGTGTAGTAAGCTTGTACATTATGAATGTGAGATCTTACCTCCAAGTGTGCTGCTTCAGAAAAGTACATTTATTACACACACAAAAATCCCAATCCCCCCAAAACCTCTTGAACAGTAGCAGTTATTGCCTGTTTTAGCTGGTCTCACGGTTAGTAGCCCTGGATCAGAGTTCATTGGGGTAGATATTCTATGGGCATTATCAAGGGACTTTTAAAGATGATTCACCATATTAGAAGGCTACTGGGAGTATGGTTGGGGGAACTGACTTTTTCACTTCACATGGAGAATTGAAAATCTCCAAAACGTAAATTTATTTGAGGTTAGAAAAACCTGTTACCTGGATACTCATGTTATTGAGGCAGACTCAACTCATTTGTAAAACATTAATAATTGTAACCAAGTGTGTCACTCTTCTTCTTATAATGAAGCATCCAAAACTGAAAGCAATATGCTCGGTGTATCCCAATTCACGTATGACCACCATTCTCTGGGATACAACATTTCTGTAATTTGTAGTGACCTTTTATGCTGCCTTATCCCCTTGCAAACTCATGTCAAATTTGCTTTCCATTATCTTGATTAATTTTAAACATTTTAATATAAAAAGCCATGGACAGTGCAGCATGTTTGCAAATACTGAAGGACTCTACCTTCCTGTTTTAGCATTACAGTGTCTGTCTAGCTATGTAATTTTTTATGTGCCCACATATCACCATACCATCTGGTAGCACTGGAACAGGTGTTGCAGAGCATATCCTCAGACCCATTCTTTATGAGAGTTATTCCTGTATTTTAATAAGATTAACATCCCACATACGTGTGGAAGTTACGATACTGAGTGAAACCCTGACCCTACTGAAGTCAACAGGAGTTTTGCATTTGACATCAACAGAGCCAGGATTTCACTGTAGGTCTAAAGCAAAATTTGCCTTCTTTCTTTACCTCAAATTCCCTTTCTTAGTTTACAGATTATTCTCAGGAAGTGGATAGTGATGAAAGATGAGCTTTACAAGGACAAACTTCAGTTACAACAGTGTGAATAGTTAACCCCTTTTTAATGATGGATATAAAATCTTAACCAAGAACTGTTTGAGTTACAGGTCCAGTTTAACATATACATGCCATATAAAATAAAATTGTTGACCCTTGCCTGATACTGATGGTAAAATCTTCAAAAGTAATTGATCAGAGTTAATAGTTTGTGAATCTGGATCAGCTTTTTAAAGCAGGTTTTCAAATGTATCCTTTTAAAAGCAACAGAATTAATGCGATTTTGCCATAGGAATGAAGTTAAGCTTGCATTTTATTTCAGCCTAAGTGTAAAAAAAAAAAATTAAAAAAATCCCACAACTCATCCTATGGTCAACTGCACATACTTCAGCTGTGTGGGGAAAAACATCTTTTTTCAAAGAAGTTTTACAATTCTTCAGCAAAAAGGTATTACATAAAATTAGGTAAGACGGATTTTATCAGTGGGGGACGGGGTGTAGAGATGAGGCTAAAATGTAGATTGTTGCTATTTTTGAGGTCAGACATTAAGGTATTTCTGCATCCAGAAGCTGAAAGGTCACGTTTAGCATCAATACATGATCTAGAAGTTACTGAAAAACAAACACCCACCACTGCTTTCAAGCCTTCTAGGCTATATGGAAAGCATATTACTCACTAAACATTTGTCCCAGGAGGGAGCAAATTTCAGAATTATTCAGCGTCTTTAAATTTTTTGGAAAGGTACACATGTTAAATCCAATGTTAAGACTCTAAGGCCCATCTCCATCAAGCAAAACCTGATGTACAGAAAAAGATTGTTTGCTTTTGGAAGGAAAAGGGGAAACAGACTTCTGGAATAATGGAAATGTATCTGTTTACTAGTGAGACAAGCAAAACTGAAAGCATTTATTTGGTATGCTTTGCTCTATTGAGGCTAATATTTCTATGTTTAAATACTATATTTTAATACAGATATTGTCTGCCAATAAATTATCTTCTACATCACCTGAAAAAATGGGACCCAAGCTTAACAGGCTGAACACAGTTCTCTGTTATGAGAGGGCCTCTCTTTGCTATTCCAACAGCACAAAGGGGCTTTAAAACAGATGGATCTGGTCAGCTGGGAGTTATCCTACATAGAGGGCATCCCCAGGTCATGGAGAAACTCTGTCCCACCAACCCTCACAGCACTTAATGTAGGGAGTGTGGCTGGAGCATGTCTATGCTCCAGCAACTCTGGGTTGCCAAAATGGCCCCAAGCAAGATGTGCTTGTCTACACAGAAAAGCTGCACCATGTTAATGCCAGATGTGATTTTTAAACTGCTTTAGTTAAACTGGTATAAAAATCGGTGTGGACTTGTTTGGGTAGCTTATTATTTATTATTATTAAATAAATATACTGTTGTGTATTTCTGTTAGAAAAGGCAAGGTGAAAGAAATGTGCCTTGCACTTGGAGCAGAAAGTGGTGAGGTTTGTGATGGTCCGTAGTTCCTGGGGGAGTTCATTCCACAGTCTCGGACCACACCTGGAGAAGGTTCTGTCTCCTGCACTGATGAACTTCACTCCTATCATTGAGAATTCCTTCATGCTAAAGGAGCTTAGTTGTTGACCATGGTCTTTGTCCTGGAGCTTTAGACGGTCTTTTAGGTATCCTGGACCCAGGTCCTGGAGTGCTTTGAAGTTAGTTCAAAATTGTATTGGAGGCCAGTGTAGACAGCAGAGGATAGGTGTGATGTGCTCACGGCAGCCTGTGTTGCTCAGTAGATGTGCTGCTGCAGCATTTTATACTAGCTGGAGTTACCTGAATGCAGAAAATGTCTTGCTCAGGTATATCACATTGCAACAATCCAGTTGAGAAGCAATGAAGGCATGAATAACTGAGGACAGGTCTTCGTCCAAGAGGATGGGATGAAGTCCTCTAGCCAACCGGAGATGGCAGAAAGCATTACTTGTGGCCATTGCAATGTGAGAGCTCAGCATCAGTGAGGAATCCAAAAGTACTCCTAGAGTGAGGACTGCAAGAGTATGGACTGCATTAGCTAATTGTGGATATGAACCTTCAAGCAAAGGAGACTGCACCATGGCTGCAAACAGCTCAAAATACTTTCCTCTGCCCACCAGCATCACCTTGGGTTTGCTCAGATTCAATTCAGCCAGCTGTACTTCATCCATGATCTGATCTCATCCAAACACTGGGCTATCTTGGTAGTAGTGGTGCGGTCTGTAGGTAATGAAGGACAGGTAGAGCTCTGTTTGGCACTTGAATCTTGGCTGACCAGTTCACCTAGTGGTTGCATGTAGATGTTGAAAAGGACCAGAGAGAGAATTGATCCCTTTGAAACCCCCACAAATAAGCCTCTAGTCTTGTACTTGTCCATATAGCCAAATATGTACATGTGAGACACTATTATATTTTCCAGTTTTGTGTTTTATTTGTAATGTTTCAGTCTGGCCAAAAACTCTGTGAACTATCAGGACAGGGACTCTGTTTTTCAGTTGACAAGGGTAGGCAGTATTTGGAATCAGATCAAAATACAAACTGGACCCAATTTCCTGCATGTATCCTATTTTATTCTCCTGATATTTTGTATACATATACACTCGCATAGATGGCTTGATCCTCTAGCTCTTACTCATATAAAAAGTCCCATTGAAGTCAATGTGACTACTCATATGACTTTAACAGGACTTCTCACATGCTTAATTAATAGCTATAGGAGCAGGTCCAAAATAAGCATACTAGGTAAGCAGACATGTAAAAAAAAGATCCAGAAGGGTCAAACATAGTCTGCCAGCCAAATGTATCCTACTTGTTGTATGTATTGTCCTGTATGATTATGTTCCAATTATTCAGAATTTAAGTTATTAAACAACAAGCAGTAACTTTCTAGCCCTCATGGTGGTGAAGAAAACCAAATGTTAAACAAAGGTAACCTCTCTGAGAGAGCGTGAAACAATGACTCTGAGTTGTGAACTCCATTGCCCCCATTAACCTAATTTGCATGTCAGTTTTAAAGTTCACTTCAATGTCAACATTAAGTACTTCACTGCTGACCATTTTAGCAAATAGAACAGGGAAGGGGTGGGATTAGGAGTTGCTACAGCAAAGGAAATGCAGAGGGAAGAACAAAGGTGACACACACAAAGACAAAGAGGGGGAGAGAAACGGAGAAAGAAGGATGGGAAGTAAAAGACAGAAATACCAGTGTTCCTAAAGGAAGCCTATTTTCCCACTGAGCAATGCTGAATATGACAATTAAGTACTCAGCAAATAATAAAGAATATAGCATCTCTAAAATATTCATTACATAACAACCTTTTAATTATTACCAAGAGCCACATTCTGTTAATCCTGATCTTCATGCAAAACTCCCTTTGACATTACTAGGGGTCTTGCTCTGTATTGAGACATATCTATATTTATACCCTGGCCTACCAACCACACTTAAAATTGGAATTTGGCCCTCTCTGAATGTTTGTCCCCCCTATTAGAGTCTACGAGTGTTCTGGTGACATCAGTTCATGTGGTTTATTCTCAAAACATCAAACATTTATTATTAGAATGCTTCCATCTGAAATAAGAAAAGGAGTACTTGTGGCACCTTAGAGACTAACCAATTTATTTGAGCATAAGCTTTCGTGAGCTACAGCTCACTTCATCGGATGCATACTGTGGAAACTGCAGAAGACATTATATACACAGAGACCATGAAACAATACCTCCTCCCACCCCACTCTCCTGCTGGTATCAGATGCATACTGTGGAAACTGCAGAAGACATTATATACACAGAGACCATGAAACAATACCTCCTCCCACCCCACTCTCCTGCTGGTACCAGGTATTGTTTCATGGTCTCTGTGTATATAATGTCTTCTGCAGTTTCCACAGTATGCATCCGATGAAGTGAGCTGTAGCTCACGAAAGCTTATGCTCAAATAAATTGGTTAGTCTCTAAGGTGCCACAAGTACTCCTTTTCTTTTTGCGAATACAGACTAACATGGCTGTTACTCTGAAATCCATCTGAAATGTTAATTTACACTTCATGTTTTGAAAATGCCATATTGTTATCAACAATTTGTCACATTAAAGCTAATAACCTTTAAATATTTGCATGTAGTTTTAAAAGAGCACAAACAATAAGTCATACGGTATTATATCATAACACTAAGCACATGACAACCAGCTGAAACTACAGTATTGTCCCTGTCTACAGTACACTTTTCAGTCATGTTATGTAATGTGACTGAACCTAATTGTTCACTTAAGTTTGGACAAGCCCTGCTGTGCCTTCCTGGAATAGGATCAAATTTAAACATTCTATCTTTCTATAAAAATATATGCAATAATGTTAGACAAAGACTTGGGGAATGGTGAAAAGACATGACCTTTGCTCTCATGATTTATATTGCCACGTCTCCTTGCTGAATTATACTAATTATATTCATATAGCACATGAAAAATCGATATGTAAGGGGAAATAAAAAATTTTTAAAAATCTGTTACTAGATTACTCAATTCAAAAGTGTAACTTCTGACTTGGACCAAAATGATTTCTTTAATATTTTAATAAATGAAACTTACCCTAATTTGTTGCATTAATCATTTACTAAATGTTTCAGATTTACAATGTAAAAACTGCTTATTCTCTAGAACAGACTTGAAAGACAAAAACTTATTAAATTTGTAAATACAAAAAAGAAGAAGATTAGTTGCTTAATAATCCCACTCACAAATGTATATTCATACCTATAATTCTTCAAAAATTATTGATTTCAATAGAGATTCCTGCTGCTTTAGCATCTCTAAAATATTCATTACATAATGTATGTTTTGTAGAGTTGAATCCTTTAATTTACAATTCCTGCTTTGATTTTTATTTTTCTGCACTTACGAGAGACCTTGTAAAATCAGAAAGGTGCCATTTATTTTCTTTATACTGTTCTGCAATTTCAGGAATTGCTAATGAAAGATACGAAGCACAAACACAACCACTGGCTACAGTTAAAATCTATACACAAACCTAGTTGAAATTGTTTTAGGCCTACAGATTTAGCTGTCCCGAAGATTATTTAACCACTGCCACCTACTGTTTTTTTAAAGATGTTGCAACAAACTAAACAGAATTTCCTAATTTGCCACAAGACAATTCCGGTACTGAATTCAAAATACTTCCAGGTTCAGAAAGCTTCTAACCCGTCAAGTGCCAAAGGCTTTTCAATGAAAAAAATAGGAGTCTAGTTTTATTCACTTTTTTGGTAACTCCACTCTAGCTGCAAGGAAACACTGTATTCATACAATTTATTTGTGAATACCAGCTAATACCGAAGGATAATTTCAAAAGAAATCAGTATAATTGGTTACATAAGAACTGCTTTTCCGTTCACACTTTTAAAAATTAAATTGAGATCAACATCTTATGGGATCCATTACCATTGATTACTCCTTTTTCCTCAGCTACTACAACAAAACACAACTGCTTAGACTTATTTGTGGTTGGGGTGGGAATGAAGTACAGAAGTTCAGCTACGTACCCTTCTGTACCCTCTCCTTCTGGACTCTTCAAGGAAGAAAAGATGACAAAAATGCCTCACCTAAAGGATACAGCTAAATGGAAATACTGCGAATTGACTAGAATGACCTTTGAAGCATGCCCCAAAAGAAGAGCAACTCTGCAGCAGACAGCCGTAACACCAACCATCTCAAATAATAGTTCTGGAATGGAAGCCAAGAAGCAGCTAATTTACGGCCATCTCCTTCCTTTGCAACACCCCGTCGCCTCCAAATGCACACAAAGGTGTCTAAATTCTCAGTTTAGTCTATCCCTGGAATTGTTATTAAATATCAACGGAGAGGGCAGAGGCCAGAAAGAGAGAATATGTCCCAATGTAATAGAGGTCTTACAGTTTTTTAGCGTGGTTCATCAGTTCACTTTGTTAAGCTTCAAGTTTTTCAGATGAAAACCTTTGCCCAGGCAAATTAAACTTAGTTTTTCCAAATGTCTCTCACTGTTATATAGTCTGATGTTTCACCTAAAAATTTGGTAAGTAAATGTACATTGTTTTAAAACAAAGAGCTTCAAACTGGCCAACTGACAGACACCTCACTTCTGTTAGCGGGGTGTAAATAAACAAATGGGTCAGCCCATAAAAGAGAAGTCCCTGGCCCTTTTCTAATTGATAAGCCTGATTTTGTTAATCTGTCAAAGTTGCAAATTAAACTCTAAAATTACCTGTAAGGAAACAGTTAGGCTTCTTAAAGTTAGGCTTTTTAATGGATATTTAGGCACTTAAATTAAAGCTGCCTGATTAACAGAAGTCCTGAGCACCCACAAACCCTAATGAAGTTACTGGGAGCAGCAGGTTTTAAGTCATGTTGAATAAAATGGGGCCACTTTTATTCAGGTACCTAAACATAGATGTTGGAGCCTCAGAGAAACAACTCTATAAACGTTCGGTCAAATTTTCCAATTAGTCTGTTTTTTAGAAAAACATGCTATATGTTTAGTGGTTTTCAGTCATAAGTAATATGGAATAAGGAATTAAAGTACAATATTCAGGCAGTTAACTATTCTAAGCTGGGGAAAAAGTACAGTAAGAACAGAGCATTTCCATATTAAAGGAGACAGAAGGAACAAGTCAGATTAGTTCTGAAGGGAAAAGACTTGTCAGACACATCTGATTAGCAATTTGCTGCATTCAAGATCAATGAACACTTTAATAGATTCTTAACTTTTGATGTAAACACTGGCACACACTAACCGATCTAAACCTCTGAGGTCTCTAGCACCACATTCGTTTCACAATCCTCACCTACAGGTTTGTACAAACAATATCTTATCAAAAGCCATTCAGTAGGTGATAGCGACAAACACGTTTAAACACGGTTGAGTCTAGCATAATTTACACAGTTGGCATGGATAGGAATGCTTGCAGCAATGCTAGAGACTCACTGTTTGTGAGCAAAGGTTCTCAGAACAAAATTCTGGTTCATTCTGGCCAAGAAAGGAAAACCATTACTAGCAGTGCGGGGAGGACCTAACTGAGGACCTCTAGGCCAGAGTGACAGCAGAGAGGGAGAACACAGCACCTGGTGAAAGGGCAGCAACTGGGCAGTCAGTCTAGAGCCATATATATTTTAATTTCATTAAGAATTTGTCAAAAGATGGATGATGATACATCAGAAGGCAAAGGAATGTATTGCTGAATGTGGGGGCTAACAGCATGATTAGGGCTCTCTGTGGATTTGAGGACAGGTGACTTATCTCCCTTTAATGTCACCTCCCCTTCCCTCATTGCAGTTATCACACATTTCTTCTTTAAGTAGCTCTATATTTATCATGGTAACAATAAAAAGAAAAGGAGGACTTGTGGCACCTTAGAGACTAACAAATTTATTTGAACATAAGCTTTTGTGAGCTACAGCTCACTTCATCGGAAGTTTTCAGTGGAAAATACTGAAAATTTTCCACTGAATGCATCCGATGAAGTGAGCTGTAGCTCACGAAAGCTTATGCTCAAATAAATGTGTTAGTCTCTAAGGTGTCACAAGTCCTCCTGTTCTTTTTGCGGATACAGACTAACACAGCTGCTACTCTGAAACCATGGTAACAATGTTACAATGCCACGGAGCCTTCTCTTTGTCTCTTGGCTTCAGTTTCTGAATTGTAGTGTATCAAAGTCCTGCGATGTGAGCAATTAAACTAAGGGCATCTCAAGCTTTAGTTCTAAACCATTCCTTTTCTTCAAAATATCCTGCCTCGCACTTACACAATTATACAACTTAAATCCACTAAAACAAAAAGCTTCACTGAAACCGGTTAAGGCTTGGGTACATAAATCACCAGCATAAATATCTCAGCAACACAGTAGGTACATCCTAAGCTCTTCTCTTGCAATTCACAACTATGATTTCACCTCCTCTGTTACCTCTTCCACAGCCACTGCTGACACACACATGCCTCCACTCCAAACAAAACATGCAATCTCAGTTCTAATAACAGATACTTAGCCCTGGTCTACACTACGAGTTTATGTCGAATTTAGCAGCATTAGGTCGATTTAACCCTGCACCCGTCCACATGACCAAGCCTGTTTTGTCAATTTAAAGGGCTCTTAAAATAGATTTCTGTACTCCTCCCCGGCCAGGGGAGTAGCGCTAAAGTCGACCTCGCTGGGTCGAATTTAGGGTAGTGTGGACGCAATTCGATGGTATTGGCCTCCGGGAGCTATCCCAGAGTGCTCCATTGTGACTGCTCTGGACAGCACTCTCAACTCAGATGCACTGGCCAGGTAGACAAGAAAAGCCCTTTTGAATTTCATTTCCTGTTTGGCCAGCGTGGCGAGCTGATCAGCACAAGTGACCATGGAGTCCCAGAATCGCAAAAGAGCTCCAGCATGGACCGAACGGGAGGCACTGGATCTGATCGCTGTATGGGGAGAAGAATCCGTGCAGGCAGAACTCCGATCAAAAAGACGAAATGCCAGTATATTTGCCAAAATCTCCAAGGGCATGATGGACAGAGGCAACAACAGGGATACACAGCAGTGCCGCGTGAAAGTTAAGGAGCTGAGGCAAGCCTACCAAAAAACAAAGGATGCAAACGGTCGCTGTGGGTCAGACCCCATACATGCTGCTTCTATGATGAGCTGCATGCAATTCTAGGGGGGGACCCTACCACTTCCTCACCACTGTCTGTGGACACCTGCAAGGGGGGAGTCCTCACGTAACAGGGATGAGGATTTTGTGGATGAGGAAGATGAGGAGGAGGTGGTTGAGGATAGCACACAGCAGGCAAGCGGAGAATTCCTTCTCCCCAGCAGCCAGGAACTGTTCATCACCCTGGAGCTGATACCCTCCCAAGGCGAGCTCCTGGATCATGAAGCCGGAGAAGGCACTTCTGGTGAGTGCACCTTTGTAAATATAATACAGGGTTTAAAAGCAAGCGTATTTAATGATTAATTTGCCCTGAAACTTGGGATGCATTTGCGGCCAGTATAGCTACTGGAAAAGTCTGTTAACGTGTCTGGGGATGGAGCTGAAATCCTCCAGGGACATCTCCATGAAGCTCTCCTGGTACAGGTACTCTCTTTGTTAACCTCTGGAGAGTGATATCATTCATGATCACCTGGTTGAAATATGGGAAATTTGTTTAAGGGGACATTCAGAGGTGCCCGTTCCTGCTGAGCTATTTGCCTTTGGCTGAAAAGAAATCATCCCCACTGTTAGCCACGCGGTGGGGGGAGGCCCTTTCATGCTGAGTTGTTCGTGTTTGGCTGACAGGGATCTTCCCTGATACTAGCCATGCAGTGGGGGGGCGGGGGGAAGCGATCATCCCAGAGAACTGTGGGGGAGGGGGAGGTTGGGTTGTGCTGCAGATTCACCCAAAAACACAGCCCCTCCTTTTAAATGGCCAACCCAACGGGCTTTGCTTGGTATGGGAATGGAGGGTACTGCTGTTTGAAACAGTTCCCACATGTTATGAAGGCTGAAGAAGCCGAAACCTTTGCCTTACCATGGCTGCCTGCAAGCCAAATTCTGTTGCCCAGCCGAGCGTGTGATGTCTCACACCAAACCAGGAGGCACTCAATATAAGAGGCAAAATGCGACCTTGTACCAAAAGCACATGTGCTATGTAATGTGAATCGCTTGATTCAGTGTGAAATAGTCTTTCCTTTGTTCTCTAAAATGTATCATTTAAATACTACTCTCCCTTTTTTCCCTCCCACAGCTGCTGTTTCTACGCTCCTCCTATCATCTCCGTCCCAGAGGCTAGCACAGATTAGAAGGCGAAAAAAAATGCACTCATGATGAAATGTTCTCAGAGCTCATGCAGTCCTCCCATACTGAAAGAACTCAGCAGAATGCGTGGAGGCAAACAATGGCAGAATCCAGGAAAGTGTTAAATGAATGCATTGAGGGGAGGGAGGAGAGCGATGAGAGGAAGCAGGATGCAATGCTGAGGGGGAACAAACTGACATGCTCAGGTATCTGGTGGAGCTGCAGGAAAGGCAGCAGGAGCACAGACGGCCGGTGCAGCCCCTGTATAACCGCCTGCCCTCCTCCCCAAGTTCCATATCCTCCTCACCCAGATGTCCAAGAATGTGGGGACGGAGGCTACGGGCACCCAGCCACTCCACCCCAGAGGATTCCCCAAGCAACAGAAGGCTGGCATTCAATAAGTTTTGAAGTGCAGTGTGGCCTTGTCCTTCCCGCCTTCCCTCATCCACTACCCCACCCAGTACTTCCCTCCTCACCCACCCCTCCCGGACTACCTTGCGAGTTTTCCCCCTATTTGTGGGATGAATTAATAAAGAATGCATGATTTTGAAACAATAATGACTTTACTGCCTCTGAAACCAGTGATTGAAGGGGGGGAAGGTGATTGGCTTACAAGGAAGTAGAGGCAACCAAGGGGGCGGGTTTTCATCAAGGAGAAACAAACAGAACTGTCACACTGGAGCCTGGCCAGTCATGAAACTGGTTTTCAAAGCTTCTCTGATGCGCAGGGCGCCCAGTTGTGCTCTTCTAATCGCCCTGGTGTCTGGCTGTGTGTAATCGGCCATCAGGCAATTTGCCTCAACCTCCCACCCCACTATAAACGTCTCCCCCTTACTCTCACAGATATTGTGGAGCACACAGCAAGCAGAAATAACAAGGGGAATACTGGTTTCGCTGAGGTCTAACTTAGTCAGTAAACTGCGCCAGCGAGCTTTTAAACATCCAAATGCACATTCTACCACCATTCTGCACTTGCTCAGCCTATAGTTGAACTGCTCCTTAATACTGTCCAGAGTGCCTGTGTATGGCTTCATGAGCCAGGGCATTAAGGGGTAGGCTGGGTCCTCAAGGATAACTATAGGCATTTCAACATCCCCAACGGTAATTTTCTGGTCTGGGAAGTAAGTTCCTTCCTGCAGCTGTTCAAACAGACCAGAGTTCCTGAAGATGCGAGCGTCATGCATCTTTCCCGGCCATCCCATGTTGATGTCGGTGAAAAGTCTGTTGTGATCCACCAGTGCTTGCAGCACCATTGAAAAGTACCCCTTGCAGTTTACGTGCTGGCTGCCAAGGAGGTCCGGTCCCAAGATAGGGATATGCGTTCCATCTATCTCCCCACCACATTTAGGGAATCCCATTGCAGCAAAGCCACCCACTATGACCTGCATATTTCCCAGAGTCACTACCCTTGATAGCAGTAGCTCAGTGATTGCGTTGGCTACTTGGATCACAATAGCCCCCACAGTAGATCTGCCCACTCCAAATTGATTCCCGACTGACCGGTAGCTGTCTGATGTTGCAAGCTTCTGAAGGGCTATCGTCACTCGCTTCTCAACTGCGAGGGCTGCTCGCATCTTGGTATTCTTGCGCTTCAGGGCAGGGAAAAGCAAGTCACAAAGTTCCATGAAAGTGCCCTTACGCAAGCGAAAGTTTCGCAGCCACTGGGAATCGTCCCAGACCTGCAACACTATGCGGTCCCACCAATCTGTGCTTGTTTCCCGGGCCCAGAATCGGCATTCCACGGTAGGAACCTGCCCCATTACCACCATGATGTCCAAATTGCCAGGGCCCGTGCTTTGAGAGAAGTCTGTGTCCATGTCCTCATCATTATCATGATCACGCTATCGTCGCCTCCTCGCCTTCTTTTGCAGGTTCTGCACATACTGCAGGATAATGTGCGAGGTGTTTACAATGCTCACAACAGCAGCAATGAGCTGAGCGGGCTCCATGCTTGCCGTGGTATGTTGTCTGCAGGAAAGCAGAGTTGCAGCGGAAGCGGTGGATGACAACGAATGCCACGAGAATAGATATTTATACAGAACAACGAGAGGACCTGCGAGGTGGGTTCATGGCACCAGGAGAGCAGAGTTGCAGCGGAAGCGGTGGATGACGACAACAGTTAACAGTCCTACTGCACCGTCTGCTGACAGTAGTATGGCGTCTGCATGGAAAAAAGGTGCAAAACGATTCTCTGCCATTGCTTTCACGGAGGGAGGGTCAACTGATGAAATGTACCCAAAACCACCCGCGACAATGTTTTTGCCCCATCAGGCATTGGGAGCTCAACCCAGAATTCCAATGGGCAGCAGAGACTGCAGGAACTGTGAGATAGCTACCAACAGTGCAATGCTCCAAAAGTCGAGGCTAGCCACGGTACTGTGGATGCACTCCGCTGATTTAATGTGCTTAGTGGAGACACACACAATTGACTGTATAAAACTGCTTCCTAAAAATCGACTTCTATAAAATCGAACTAATTTCGTAGTGTAGACATACCCTTAGACTACAATGTCTTTGGGACAGTGACTGTCTTTTGTTCTGTTTGTACAGCACCTAGCACAATGGGGTACTGAGCTAGACTAGACTAGAGCTCCTAGGCACTACATTAATAGAAATGTACCATCTCTAGGTTTTGAGAGTAATTCACTAACCAGGAACACAGTTTTGTCAGGCCTTGATTAAGGGAATCATCCGCACAGCTGTGCAGGGAAACATGGGTAATTCAGCACAATGCCGCCACATATACCACCACAGCTGAACTAATTGTCATGGCCGGTGAAGCATTAGGTGGCCTCAAAGGAGACTGCTAACCTTGAGTGAGGTGGGCCTTCAGAAAGGTCCCCGTCTTCACTTCTGCCTCTCTCAAGGACATCTATAGCTGCACATTTACTCCTGCTGTAGTATAAGCATTGCAAGAGCAAACCAGCTGGCAGCTTCAGTTGATGGTGCTAGATTTTACTTTTCTTCAGCTACTCAGGCAGATTTGGTGCAGCCATAGCTGCCCTGACTAGGGTGACCAGATGTCCTGATTTTATAGGGACAGTCCGGATTTTTGGGTCTTTTTCTTATATTGTTGGATCATATTAAAGAAGTTCTGTATTAAAATCACAAATGAGTTTGATTCCCCACAGTTTAAATTCCAGGGTATTACTAATTAAGAGGTCTCTTGGTTTTTGGTACTGTTTCTCTCCCCCTCTGTGTGAAACTTGCAAGCGGCTAACTGTGTTAGTACAGATGATGTTGAAGTAAAAAGAAAACAGTACAGAGTTTAAGCATAGAAGTTTCTGGTTATCAGGGAATAAGGTACAGATTATCAAGGGGTGCAAAATTTGGTTTAGGAATGGGTGGCGTAAGGAATACATAATCTGCAATCTCCCCGATTGGGGGTAAAAGTTTAACGGGTCAAAGTACAGACATTGAGATATGGGGGTATGTTGTTCACATAATGGCTATGTTCAGGTGTGGAGTATAATGAGTGGATACGATGATGAGGATGGATTTACCCTCATTTGGTGGGATTTAATGGTCAGTGAGTTTATGGTTCCAGTTCATATGGTCCAATGGAAAAAGTCTCTCAGTCCCTTTCCCATAGTTGATGCATCATGAACGTACTGGCTCACATCTCCCGGTACTGTCGGTGGCCAGTGATGTGTTCAATGCAGATGTCCCTGGACCATCGGATGGTGTCCGAGACCATGAGGTGCCACATGAGCCGTGTGTAGCATCCACCGATCCCACAGGTCTACAGCACATGCTCGTCGCAGGGGTCCCAAGCGCCCAGGGCTCCGACGATCAGGGCATCCGTCTGCACCTCGTAGCCCTTCGCTCTAAGGATGTCGGCCGGGGGGGCGTATTTTTCCAGCTTACGAGCTCAGGCTTCGCGGAAGGCCAGGCTCCTGTTCTCAAAGGAGACTGTGACGTCAACGAGGATGATCTTTTTCTGGGCCTCGTCGGTGGCTACCATGTCAGGTCACAACTGGCTGTCAGTACCGGGGATGGCGCAGTTCACGGCGACCTCCCCCAGGCGCGGTGCGATGGCTTTCACCAGGCGGTTCTGGATCGTGTTGTGGCGCAGCTGCCAGGCTCTGGACAGGGTCTCGTTGAAGTCTCGAACACTTGTCTCGGTTCCCGTGGCAGACGTCACCGTTGAGCGGGACGCAGTTAAGCCGGGCACGGTGGATGAACCGCCAGTCGGTGAAACGGGTGAAGCCGCCTCCGGCGAGGAAGTGGTTGCTGGCATCCCACTTGCTGGTCAGTTCGAAGGCTTTACCCTGGTCCGGTTTACGCTTCAGGGTTTCCATGTACAGTGAGTGGATGGCCGCCTTCAGGGTCCTCTCCAGCATGCCCCTGGCGCTCGGGGTGATGGTGGCATTGTCGTCGGACCTGATCTGCGGCACCAGAACTCCCAGCTCCTGGTGCTCCTCGCACCACTCCCAGCGGCAGCCGATGCGCTTCCCCAGGCAACGCATGGCATTGCGAGCACGGGACCACAGTGAAGCGATGTCGCGCCCGTCCCGTCCGAATTCGCCATCCAGGGAACTGCTCAGGAAGGTGGCGGTGTCTTGGTTGGAGGGGGCTCTGCCGATCCACTTCTTTGTTGCGTCATGGAGGGCATTTGCCATGATGTTCCTTACCATGGAGTCAGGACACGTCAGTAGGCGGAAGGCATGGGTGATCACCGCGATGTCACACAGGTCGCCCATGCAAGGGACGTTGGCACCATCGTGCCTGTGAGCGATGTAGACCAGCTTGTTGCTGGCTCTCTGGGGAAGGAACAGCCACTTCTTCACCAGCTGCCGGATGATCTTGTCTGCCTTGTTGAGGGGTACCTTCACCACGGCGGATCCCCTTAGGACGAACGAGATGCAGGGGATCAGGAAAGTGTTCAGGGCGGTTATCTTCTGCCATGGTGCTAGCAGGGAGGCGTCGATCTTGGCGGCATCCTGCAAGATCTCCTGGATGGTGTCCTCGGGTGTCTGCCGGACACGGAAACCCGTCGGCATGCCGAGGTGCTGGTACGCCTGCCCCTCTGCCAGGTGGATGACGGACTTGCCCTGGATCTGGAACCCTGTCGTATGCACTGAGTCCCTTTTGCTGCCGTCGATGTGGAGAGTTGCGCACTTCTTTGCATTGAAGCGGAGCCCCATCCAATCGGCAGCTCAACTGCTGGCATCTAGCATACGTTGAAGGTTCTCTGGGTCGTCCGCGGTCAGGACCAGGTCATCCGAGTAAGCCAGGACGCTCACCCTCTCACGGTGGAGGTTGAAGTCATCTGTGCCATTGGAGATCGCTCGCAGCAACGGCTCCATGGCAAGGTTAAAGATGATGAGGCTGAGGGGACAGCCCTGCTTAACTCCACTCCGGATTGGGATCTCGGCGGTCTCCTCTTCGATGAGCGAATGGCGGTGCTGCATCCCTTGTACACCTCTCGGATTAAACGAAGGAAGTTCTCTGGCATCCCAAACTCCTGGAGCGTGGCAAAGATGTGGTGGTGGGGCATGAACCCAAAAGGCGTTAGCCAGGTCGAGCCACGCTACCGTGCACTGCCTCAGTGCCCTTCTGGCCATTTCGACGGTGGCTTGGAGGACAAAGTTGTGTTCATAGCAGCGCTCGCAGGACATGAAGCCTTTCTGGATGGCACTGATGGCTCCCCCACTCATCGACCACTCCGTGATCCTCGAAGCCAGGCAGCTGGCATAGAGCTTGTACATCATGGAGCAGAGGGAGATGGGCCTCCAGTTGCTGGGGTCATCCCGCTCACCCTTCTTGTACACCAGTACCATCATGGTCTTCTTCCAGGAGCTGGGAGTCCAGCAGAATCGCTTGCACTGGTTGAAGAGCATGGCGAGGACCAGGCAGCCGGGATCTTGCTTTTTCAAGGAGCTGTAGGGGATGCCGTCTTTCCCAGGAGCTGTGTTTTTTTGTTTTTGAGAGTCTGGCCATCACTTCCTTGGGCGTATCGTCAGTTTCCAGGACACCTGCTTCGTCGACACGGGGCAGGGGGCGGAGGCACTCTGGGTGCTACGCGTCATTCCAGGCTATGCGGTCGAATACATCCTTGAAGTAACTGTAGAGATTCTCAGATGGGATTGTGCAGTAGGGTGAGGGCTCGTCTAGGATCTCCCTCATGGCCTTGGAGTGGTTTGCCCAGTACAGCTTTTGGATCCTTGAAGCCACTGCTGGAACGTAGCGGCAGCTGGCGTCTCTACTTCTGGCTCCCCGGTGGTGGTGTTGTGGTTTGGAGCAGGCGTTCTGTGGGCAGGCGGGGCGTTCTCCTGGTTCGAACTTCTCCTGGGAGTGATTTCCACAGACAGGTCTTGGGTGAGCCTGTCTACGAGGAGGTCGAATTCGTCAAAGGAAGCTGCCGCTTGTAGCTCCTCGGTCCAGGCAGTCTGCCACGGAGTGGCAGCCCTCACCATCGGCTGCTGGCCCGCATGGTCCTCGACCTCATGTGGTGCAGGCTCAAAGCCTGCGTGGTTGGCCTGCCGTCTATCTCGTGGGTCAGGATTCCCTTCGGTTGGGTGCTGGGGCAGGATCTCTGGCGGGATGCTGGCGTTGCTAGTGGTTGGAGAGACGCGCTCTGGCTCGGGGGTTGCTGGGACACCGCTGGTCCTTCTATGAGTGGCTGCTCCCTGGGCGGTTGCTGCTGGAGCGTGAGATCTCCCATAGGCAGTGTCCCGCAGAATGGACTTGGGGGCCGTGCTGGGCTGTCTGGCGATGAAGGCCCGGTGCTTTGCTGTGGCTGCTGGGCTGGTTCCTCCAGTAACGTCTGGAGTTTGTAGGGCGATCTGGAGCATGGAGCTGGCTCCTCCGGTGGCTGGAGCTCGCAGGGTGGTCTGAGGCTTGGCACTGGCTCCTCTGGCTGCTGGAGCTCATAGGGTGGTCTGAGGTGTGGCTCTGGCTCCTCTGGCGGTTGGAGTTTACAGGGCGGTCTGAGGGGTGGCGCTGGCTCGTCCGGCGACAAGATCTCGAGCAGCTATGCATGGTGGGGCGCTGATCCTTCTGGGGATGGGGACGTGCTGGACAGGTGGCAAGGTAGCACTGAGTCATCTCAATATGGAGATTTGCTTGGCGACATGAGAGGGTGAGACGGGCCTCCTGCTGGTGAGGACCTGGGTGATGTTCCCAGAGGCAGCAGGTACCTTCTTGATCGCAGCATCCCTTTCCGCTGGCCTGGCGACGGGGGCAGGCTTCTTGACGGCAGCTTGCAAGACCACTTTTCTTTGTTGAGGCTCAGGAGCAGCGGGCCGGCGCGCAGCAGCAGGGCTGGGAGCCGGGGCAGGAGGCTGTGTGGTTCCCTTGGGGCATTTCCTGCAGGCGACTTGGTGCGTTTTGCATTGCTTCTGCGTCTCGAAGGGCAGGCTGTAGAGGGCACAGCTGAAGGCGACCCGCTTGCTGTGGCATCTCTTCAGGTGCCTGGTGACGCCACCGAGGAAGTGGAATCATAGAATATCGGGGTTGCAAGGGACCTCAGGAGGTCATCTAGTCCAACCCCCTGTTCAAAGCAGGACCAATCCCCAACTAAATCATCCCAGACAGGGCTTTGTCAAGCCTGACCTTAAAAACTTCTAAGGAAGGAGATTCCACCACCTCCCTAGGTAATGCATTTCAGTGTTTCACCACCCTCCTAGTGAAAAAGTTTTTCCTAATATCCAACCTAAACCTCCCCCACTGCAACTTGAGACCATTGTTCTTGTTCTGTCATCAGCTACCACTGAGAACAGTCTAGATCCATCCTCCTTAGAACACCCTTTCAGGTAGTTGAAAGCAGCTATCAAATCCCCCCTCCTTCTTCTCTTCCGCAGACTAAACAATCCCAGTTCCCTCAGCCTCTCCTCATAAGTCATGTGCTCCAGTCCCCTAATCATTTTTGTTGCCCTCCGCTGGACTCTTTCCAATTTTTCCACATCCTTCTTGTAGTGTGGGGCCCAAAACTGGACACAGTACTCCAGATGAGGCCTCACCAATGTTGAATAGAGGGGAACGATCACGTCCCTCGATCTGCTGGCAATGCCCCTACATACACATCCCAAAATGCCATTGGCCTTCTTGGCAACAAGGGCACACTGTTGACTCATATCCAGCTTCTTGTCCACTGTAACCCCTAAGTACTTTTCTGCCGAACTGCTGCTGAGCCATTCGGTCCCTAGTCTGTAGCGGTGCATGGGATTCTTCCGTCCTAAGTGCAAGACTCTGCACTTGTCCTTCTTGAACCTCATCAGATTTCTTTTGGCCCAAGCCTCTAATTTGTCTAGGTCCCTCTGTATCCTATCCCTACCCTCCAGTGTATCTACCTCGCCTCCCAGTTTAGTGTCATCTGCAAACTTGCTGAGGGTGCAATCCACACCATCCTCCAGATCATTTATGAAGATATTGAACAAAATGGGCCCCAGGACCGACCCTTGGGGCACTCCACTTGATACCGGCTGCCAACTAGACATGGAGCCATTGATCACTACCCGTTGAGCCCGACAATCTAGCCAACTTTCTATCCACCTTATAGTCCATTCATCCAGCCCATACTTCTTTAACTTGCTGGCAAGAATACTGTGGGAGACCATGTCAAAAGCTTTGCTAAAGTCAAGGAACAACACGTCCACCGCTTTCCCCTCATCCACGGAGCCAGTTATCTCATCATAGAAGGCAATTAGATTAGTCAGGCATGACTTGCCCTTGGTGAATCTATGCTGACTCTTCCTGATCACTTTCCTTTCCTCTAAGTGCTTCAGAATTGATTTCTTGAGGACCTGCTCCATGATTTTTCCAGGGACTGAGGTGAGGCTGACTGGCCTGTAGTTCCCAGGATCCTCCTTCTTCCCTTTTTTAAAGATGGGCACTACATTAGCCTTTTTCCAGTCGTCCGGGACTTCCCCCGATCACCATGAGTTTTCAAAGATAATGGCCAATGGCTCTGCAATCACATCCGCCAACTCCTTTAGCACTCTCGGATGCAGCACATCTGGCTCCATGGACTTGTGCTCGTCCAGCTTTTCTAAATAGTCCCAAACCACTTCTTTCTCCACAGAGGGCTGGTCACCTCCTCCCCATGCTGTGCTGCCCAGTGCAGTAGTCTGGGAGGCTGACCTTGTTCGTGAGAAGCTTCAGGGCGGAGAGCAGATGGGGCAGATGAGCACGTCCGCAGGGAGGGGGTACTGCAGGTAGATGGTGTCCTCATTACCTTGCAGAAGGGTGGTTCCAGCAGCATCAGCGGTATCGCCGTCTGGTTCATCCTGGTGTGGGCGCTTGGGTCGAAAGGTCTGGCTGGGCGGGCATCCGGCAAGGTCCTGGGGTCCCTCTGGGTGGTCTCTGGAGAGATGCTGGTCCCGTCTATGGAGATTCCTCTCTTGATGGTGTGCAGAGCAGCGAGAGCACCACCTGAGCAGCTGCGGGGGTGGGACGTGGTCGCCTCAGAACATCTTGCAGCTGCAGAGTGGGAGGGTTCTCCATTGCCAGCTGGTGTTGCTGGAAAGCGGGGGGGAGAGGGACTCTCCGGCAGCTGCTGTAAGGCAGGGGGGGCTGTCCCTCGGCGGCTGGTGCTGCTGGGGAGCGGGGGAGATGTTGTGATGGTTGTGATGTCCTGACAGGCTGGCCTCAGGATGCAGGATCTTACTGGAACAGCATCTCGGAGGGGGTCCTTCGAGCAGCCACCGTTCTTCCCCTTCGTGCTGCTGGTCTGCAATGTCCTGGAGGCACCTAGGATCTTCTTTGTAGTCACTGTCCAAGAGACCTTCTGTGGAGCAGCAGCAGTGGTGGTACACGGTGCAGCTGGGGATGTCTCAGGAGCAGAGAGAGGATTTCCTTCCAAAGTACCAGCAGCAGAATACATCTTCAAAGCAGCATCAATTTTTTCAAAAATGGCAGCAGGAGAATCCATCTTCAGAGCAGGTGTTGGAAGTGTTCATCAAAAGAGACTAAACTGATAAGAACAGACACTACACTTTGAAACTTGCAAGCGGCTAATTGTGTTAGTACATTCTAAGACAGAGTCTGTTCTCAAAGCAATTCTTTGTAACAACAACTACTCCCACAGAGAGAGACTCAAAGCAATACTCTGTAAAAACAGAAACAGCACCCAGAGACTCCCCACCCTTTTGTTGTATTCATCTTGCTTTGTTAACAATTGTGATTAAAATAGAGATAGAGGATGTATGTGGATGGATGCTTGGTGTGGATAATAACTGAATGATCAGGGAGGTGCCAGCCTAAGAATCCAGTGTCCATCAGCTGAAGAAGGTGTCAAGTGGAAATAACCAGAGGACCCCCGGAGGGCAGACTGGAATCCACCCAACAGCCTCAAGGATGGGAAAACCAAAGAACAAGATAACATCTGGCAGCACAGAGCTGTCAGGAGTGTGCCATCTGCTGACTGATTCAGCAACAGCATGATGAAGCAATTCCCACAGACTGGCATAGGAATAAATTCCTATAAAAATGGACTCTAGAAAGTGAGAACTTTGGGGTCTGATTCTGCAAACCAACTTCCAGGAGCATCAGATGAGCATCTGACAAGGCCCTGCTCCCTCCTCATGTCCAGGCCACCTGGCCAGTGGCTTGGCATGAGCAACTCTAAGGCTGGTAACTGTGATAACAACCTTGCAGAACCTGTGTGTGTGTGTGTGTGTGTGTATGAATGAATGTGTGAATAAATATGAAATTGAATGGAATGTTATAGCTATAACTAACTGCTTACTATGATTCTTTCTATAGTCACAATAATGTGGCATTTTGCCTTTTCCCCTTTAATAAGATCCTGCTGGTTTTTATTTTATTGGTATAACAATATAAGCTCCTATTACCCCCACTCCCTGTCCTGATTTTTTACACTTACTGTCTGGTCACTCAAGCCCTGACATTGGTTTGGCTCAACTGATTGCTGCAAGGACAAGTGCCTTCTTCTGCTGATTAGAGAGAAATCCACGGTCACGCTGAGGTCATTAAACATATTGTTGAAACCACCACAAACACACATTCACTTGTACTCAAAAAGCTGTGAACTGAACATTTGCAACTCATCCAACTAAGAGACACGAGTCTAGTGTCCTATCCAGTTGGGCGAGTCTACATAAATGATGTGTGTGTTAGTACAGAAAATAGACTTTGATTCTTTATTTGTATATTCTTTTACCAGCTATTCTGTCCATGTAAAATTGAATACCAACTCAATTTACTTTGAAAAACCATTTCAGCTCTAACCAGTAGATGGCAGTTATAGCTTATATGCTACTTAATGCCTATGAACCCTGGTTCATCACCCAGCACTCTTCAAACCCAATTTTAAACCAGCATTGGCTTGCATGCCCAGTCCTGATAAATATATACTAGCAATGTTCATGTTTATCTTACACCTCCTTTCTGCTCCCCTTATTTTTCACTCCACCTGAGATATTCCTTCAGTTAAAAGAAAAATAACTTGACTTATTGTGAAAACACTGTTTCCAAATACAGCCAGTAGTTTGACAGCAGAACTGTTTTTGGCCATACATCAATTCATCCACTACAGATGACTGACAATCTTCACACACACACTTTCCACTACTCTTTCTTCTTAATTACACAGCAAATACCATAACTGTTGGAGCACTCTCTTGGGAATGTTGGCCTCCCAACCAATTTACTCCAAATTTTTGATATCTCACCTTTTCTTTCTCTCGAGTCAAAGAGTCACTTCATTGTATTTCTCTATAGTGATATTATTATATAGACAAAGTCCTTCTTCCTCTCTCTGATCTATACCCCATTTCTAATCTACTCCAAATTATTAAAATATCACTGTACTCTTTTTAGCAAACGCCTAAAGTCCATGGCTAGGTTAGTGACTTGTCTTAGCCCGGTTTTTTGTTGTTGTTTTAACTACCATCAGTATAACTTTGTATTTAAAAAACCCACATTCAAACCTAAATATTCAAACAAAACAACTTTATTTAATAAAACAAGAGGTCTACATGTGGGCTACAAAAATTATTAGAAGCATGATGTTGTTTATGTTGACAATTAGAAGTGATCTCTTCCAAATGAGAGTTAAAGAGAACAGGATTATTTAGTATGGTAAAGGGGAATTATGTATGGTAAGAGGAATTATGAGAGAGTATATAAAGTCATGAATGGCAGAGGTGGTCACTGAGATGGGGTACACAGACCCCACACTGACTGAAAAGGGTTAATAGTGAGAGCCTGTGAGCCCAATCAGCCCCACCCCATTACACCTGTGTAAGGCATCAAGCCTGGAGGGAGGAGATAAAGAGGAAAGGCTCAGCTCAGTAAAATGTGACTGGTAGAGGGAATGCATTTCCTGAGTTAGGCTTGTGAAGGAAGGCCTGGCTAAGATCAATGCCTCTTTGGGGCAGCTGGGCGTGGTCTGGTCTGGTCTGGGACCTTTTGGTTATCATAACTAGTTTGGTTCCCCTTTTTGGGGATCTGAAGAAGAGACTAACAAGATAGGACTAGTAAAAAGCACCCCAAAGATATAGCAGAGGATCTGAACAAACAGACTTTATTTGCTTCATACAGGATCCCTGGGCTGGAACCCAGAGTAGAGGGTGGGCCTGAGTTCTCTAATGACACCCCCTAGGATGTGGTGTTAAGCTGCTGGAGCCAAGGGCTGTACGGTCCACAAATCCCAAAGTTTGTGCTAAAGTTCTGGTTCAATGCTGCCAGACTATTGGTGTGTTGGGCTTGGTTTACCCTGGAAGGGGTAGGATTAAAAGTGACCTGGCTGGAGGGCCAAGTCAAAGGAAGAGGCACTCCGTTACAGTATTGGAGTGGCTGTTGGCAGGGGGCACCAAAGAAGAGGCTGCTATGCCACCCGGCCACGAGAGACACTCCTATGGTGAGTAGACTCTTCCACAGTCACTAAAGCACTATTTGTCCCATAGCAAAGGAATGGCACTTGGAATTAGACTGGAATGAAAATATTTTCCTTTATCTCCAGTCATCAGACATGGACTCTGCTTTTGTTATTCTAGACATGGTGCTTATACTTGAGATTTTGTTCGCTCTTTCCTTATCTTCCCCTCCTCTTTGTTCATTAGGTTCGGTTACTGTGGATTAGCTTTATGTAGGGCTTGGAAACAGTCAGACTAGAGCTCATGCTAATATTCTCTGACAGGATATTCCACAGTAGAGCTGAGCAAATAGTTGATTTATTTGGGTTTGGTTTTGTTCTGTTTGCTTACTGAAACGCGTTTTTGGGGTTTTGAAAATGTTGAATTGATTTGACTTTTCTCATTTAGAAATGCATTTTTTTTTTTAAATGATCAGTTTCAACATTTCTGAAATTCTTGTTTTCAGTTTTTTTTCCTCAGCCAAAGCTATTCATTGAATTCAATACAAGAAACCAGCAAAAGGTTTCAGTGCATTGAAAAATGCTGCTTTTTTTTTTCCTTCAGGAAATTTACTATTTGCCAAATTTTTCTGCCCTGCTCTATTCCACAGCCTAGCAGTAGCTGCACCCTTTGCTTCTACTGTTTCACTCTGGACACAGGTAGCTTATGTCTCTGATATTCACTGTTTTGTAGGCAGCGAAAAGAGAGGCAGTCACTAAGGTAGTCTGGTCCCAGTCATCTATGTGCATTAAAGATCAGCATACGATAGTGCACAGGGAGTCAACTGAGGACTTAAAATATTTGGGCAGTATACCCTCAGTGGCTAGTCCTGGTCAATCAATAGGCCACCATTGGTTTTGACTTCACGTCTCTCAGGGTATGTCTACACTGTAATTAAACACCTGCGGCTGGCCGGTATCAGCTGAGTTGGGCTTGCAGGATCCAAACCAGAATGTCTACCCTGCAATGAAACAACCCTATAGCTGAGTCAGCTGACATGGGCCATCTGCGGTTGTTTAATTGCAGCATAAACTTTTCCTGAAACTGCAGATGTTACTAAAATTGTATTCATTGCTCACCCCAACAAGCTTCTCAGTTAGAAGGCTGCTTATTTACTCCTGTAACCAGAGGCCTTGAAGGAGGCAGTAAGCCAGTAAACAGCCACTTGGGGGACTGCTGAGGGACTATTTATATTTTGGAATCTAATAATCTCTTCTCCTCAACTGGGCCAAACAAAAAATTCTAGTTACTACAGATCTGTCCCAGTTTTTACTATGAATATAAAAATTACAGACCAGAATTCTCATTTTTTCCAAAAGAACAGATTTTCTCTTCCGAAAATTGGGTTTCAGTTAAGATATTGCCTGTAAAAACATAATCTGATGTTTATTGGACAATGCACCCCTACTTGATTTACAGCATCCACAAAATATTTCCTTATTTCTGCAAATGAGAACCGGTCACAAACTCAGAGGTTCTTTGCTATAGCATACTATAAATTATTATTCTGTGTTAAATACTTATTGTAGGAAGACTTACTGTTCACAATGTCACCTTGAAGTTGAAGAATCTGTGGAACAGGTATTGTGAGAACAACTATGTCAAACTGTTCTGGGGATCCTGTTTTCTTGCAGACCTCCCATTTCCCCCCTCTGAGGTAGATCTGTGTTACATGGTGTTCATAGAAGACATCTGCACCTGCTTCAAAAAAGAATAGTTTAATACATACAATTCTGTATCAGATATTAGAGAACATGCATAATATCAGAATAACTTCCACAAGTAATCAAAACTATGGTCCTGATCCTACAAACAGCTAAGCATGTGCTTAACTTTAAGCACCTAATCTGTCCCACTTCCATCAGTGGAACTACTCACATGATTAAAATACATGCCTAAGTGTTAGCAGGACTGGGGCGTAAAAACTTAATGAATTATGATCACAATTATAACAGATTTGCAACATCAACAGATGAAAAAAGTGTTAATGCTAATAACTATCTCAACATGGAGAGGTAGAACACACGCTAAATACTGTAACAAAACACTCAAATTCCACTGCTTTTCAAAGAAAAACAGCAATGCTGCTATGACAGTTTATATCAGCTTGGTTATCTGCTCCTTAGTCTTTTGTAAACAATTCTAAATATAGTACAGCTTTATATCACAAGTACATGTTGTGAAACTGTTTGTAACAGTTAATAAATCTTTCTTTTCAGCACCAGGCATTACAGTCAGTTGATAGATTCCCAGATCATCAGCTGAACACTGTTTAAACCAATACTATACATTAGTTTAAAAATTCCAAATTCTGGTCAGATGCAGTTACTCCAGATTTATGTGACTCAAATTTCCCCCTAAACCTCTCACTCAAGGTATGATCCTACTCCCACAGAATTAAATGGCAAAATTATCATTATCCTAAAGGATCTGGACTATATTGATAAAGCAAAGAGTGCAAATATAACTTTGGCCTCCGATCCTGTAAACACCTAAACATGAGCATAAATGTACACATGCCAGCAGTCCCATTGAAGTTAACAGGACTGCTCACTCAGCTGAAGTTACGTGTGTGTAAATGCTTACAAGATTAGAGACTTGGTTTCCTTGGTTTTTAAAGTTTTGCAAATTAGACGTTACCCATTTAAACATCTTCAAGATGTCAGCATGAAACATTTTTATGAAAAAGAATCTAGTCTTTTTCAGCTTCAAATAGACTGTATCAAGCCATATCCATTCAAAATGCTAGTGTGCCATGACAGATTCCTAGATTCTAAGGCTAGAAGGGACAACTGTGATGATCTAGTCTGCATAACCCAGGCCACAGAACTCTCTCCAAAATAAGCCCTGTTTGAACTAGTCCATATCTTTTAGAAAAAACATCCAATTTTGACTTCAAAATTCTCAGTGATATGAGAATCCACTAAAACCTTCACTACTTTGTTTCCCATCTGAATTTGTCTAGCTTCAATTTCCAGCTGCTGGCTCTTGTTATAACTTTGTCTGCTAGATTGAAGAACCCATTGACAAATACTTGTTCCCCATGTAGGCATTTACAGACTGATCAAGTCACCCCTTAATCCTCACTTTGTTCAGCTAAAAGGATTGAGTTCCTGGAGTCCATCTCTATAACACATTCTTTCCAATCCATCATGTGAAGTCTCACATATACAAATCCTACACTCAGCTACCAAGCTTCCTTGACCAAAGGACATGGGAGCAGTGCAGTGTCACTGCATTCAGACCCCTTTCCAGAGGGTATACTAAGCCTGGGGTGCAAGGGAAAACTTTCTATCACATTCAAGTGACAGTAGTTTCAAGAGGTGGGTGGGAGCCTGGGTCACTCCTTGTTGATCAAAGGAAGGATAATTATCGGAGAGTTCTTAATTACACAAGATGTCTAAAGACTACCTGACTCTGTTAAATAATGCTTGACAATTGAAGAGATTCCCTGAGGTGTCACAAAATTGTGAGATCCTTCTTCCATCACCATGCCTTCCACAGGGGCAGTCAATGGCTTCAACACACCATGGGCCAAAAGGTCCTCGTAGAAGCTAAAAATCAAACAAAATATACATGCTAGCTATCTGCAAGAACAGTAACAGCAGCGTTAATTGTTAACCATAGCAATTAGACTGGCATAACACACAAACTATATAACCTTTGTCTTCTATAACATATTCAACTGGTGTTTGAAGCTGAACTATATATGTTTAGTATTAATGTATTCCTAATAATTACATAAATAAAAATGACCTTATATTTACTTTTCACTACTTCATAAGGACTGGTCTCTTACAAGGGAAAGACAATATACCCACCTAGCTCTCCCCATTGCAATCCTGTTGGAAAGTTTCACATCAGTTGGAAATTCTGACTTACTGTGGCAGAAAGATAAATGATGATGTCTGGAGCTAAAAGTATTTAACTTACTGCCCACTTTCCTTCTCTTGTGAAAGCTCTAGATTATGTCAGAGCTGGACTTTGAGTATCTTCTAACAGGTGCAACTTTGCTTCCTCTGGTATTTACAAAAGATGTCCTGTACAGTTTATCATCAATTACCTATCATTACATTGTCGGCCCACTAACCCAGCTCCTAAGGATTTATTGTAATATTCCAAACCAATGAGCAGCTTCAAACAGTCACCCCTATTTTAAACAGGGTTTTTTTGTATGTTTTCTCCTTCTCTCCAAAATATTACCCTGGCCCAGTGAAAACTTTTTTTTTATAGCAGCATCAGCATTTTTTTAAAGGCATCAGATCTTTAAAGTCTGATATTTCACAGTTCCATAAGGCAAGAAATAAAAAGTTTCATGCCACTGGAAATCAGTGATTCCCCAACTTTCCAACTAGACTCAGCCACTATCTGCCTTAGTTTTCCACAGCATCTATCATTGTAATATCTAAGTACTTCCCTGGTACATTAGGTCTGCATGGTTCCTAGTAGATTGAGACTTCTGTTCTTTGCCCTGCCTGGTAGTCAGCTCTGTTTTGGGATAGTTATTTGTGTGTGGTTTTCCCCTTTCACCTCTCACCCCCAAATCTGGAATGGTGGAAGACCTTGTTAAAAAGGTTTTGCAACGTGCGCTAAAAGTGGTCAAACTCTGGATTAGCCTGACCTCTTCTGGAAGCTTGTTCCGCAGCTGAACCCCTCCCTTTACGAATGATGTGTGTCTGGCTGTGACATGCTTGCTTTCCCCTGAGCTTTCTGAGCTGCATTTTTTTCCAGTTGTTAAGGAGGTCTTGGACAGAGAACCTGGGCCTTGAACCATTGACAGCAAGAAAGATCAAACCCAAGGCCTTGACTTGATAATGGAAGCGGATTAGGAGTTAGCCGAGGTAGCACAGCAGAGAGGTGATGTACTCATGGCAGTCTGGACTACTAACAAGGCAAACACTACAGTATTTTATCCAGGCTGGAGTCTCTGCACTGTTGCTATTTTCAGATACAGTGAGCTACGTTAGCCTGGATGGATCTCTGCGGTCAGATCCTCACCTGGGAGGACAGAGTGAAGAGCCACTGGAAAAAGACATTTTTCACCATTTAGACCCTTGAGACTTAGGCAAGGTGCCAAGTCAAGCAGGGTCCCTAAGATAATCAATAAGATGAATACCTCCAGATGAGAGAGACATAACTTAAATATATTAGACAAGCTATCATTTGGAAAGCAGTGTAAAACCATTTTAATGACACCTGATATGATGCTTTTTTAAGATAGGAAGTAACATTTTTATAAAACCTGTAGAACTTTTCAACAAATATGCTATCGCTAGTCTGATGGCACAGTACACTCTGTAAGTCTGAGGTTTTGTTTTTAATTTTCAGTAGCCTAGAAGGAAAACTGGACAAATTCCAAAAGTTTTTCTTGATTTTTCACATGTAATGCCTCTGACTCCAATCAGGATACAGACAGTGTATAAAATAACTCAAGGCAGAATTTGGCTTAGAACCCTGCAACCCGAGCCAAACTCAATGGGAGAAGTGTCAGATCCAGATCTGGTCGGAAAACAAACCCACCTGCTTGGTTCAGCTCTTCTCATCCTCACTCCTGCTGGCCACCTCTACCACCCTGTGCACTGTGTGTGCTGTAGAGTGAGTGTGTCGGAGTGGCAGAGTCTCTCATTCTGCAGCCAGCCACGGTACAGCAGGGGTGATGAATGCAGCTGCAATCACACCAACCCCAGGGCCAAAAGGCAGCAGTGGTGATTCAGGTTTGGGGGGCAGGGTCAAATAGGCTTGAATTTGGGTCAGGGCCTAAAATTTAAGCCCAAGCAAACCTCTAATTGGTTCTCTGTATTCTATTCTGCCATCCAAAACTATTCCCTTAATTGTGCTACTTAGGTAGGCCTAGTTCTGTCACCCTTGTTTACACCAAGTGGTACCTCATTCCTCGAATACTTTCACTGTGATTGGTGGAATGACTGGCAGACTAGTAAATTACCACTCAGCATGAGTATGAATGGCAGAAGTTTACTGAACTCCTGGAATGCACAGCATGGCAGGCAAAAGGATATGCTTCATGAAATGTAATTGCTTTCTTACTACTGTTTTGCATCTTTGTCTAGTGAGGACACTGCTGAGGAGTACATGCAGTTTGATTATTTGTTACTTTCCCAAGGCCAAACTACAACAGACTTGAACATAAGCAGTCCTATTAACTTCAACTATGTGCATGAATAAGACAATCACAATACAGTCCTGGTCCAGTGTTGTCATTATAGTTTATTGGACCCATTTAAGAAATCTGTTACGCTAAAATACATGCTTTCAGTTGATGACATTTTGATACTTAAAAACTAGCAGGGGCTGTTCACATCAAACAAGTGCTACTATATCTAAATTAATATCTATGCCACATACTTGTAAATCTGCTAATTTTAAAATGTCAGACTATTTTAATTTGAGTCTGATCTTCATTCCACTTACCTACAAAATGCACTAAAAATAATGGCTAAAAAGGTCTCTTGAATTCAATAATACAATTACTTTAACAATAGTATTTCAAATCATATAAAATATAAAAGGTACACTGTCAATTTATGTGCAGCCTGAAATTTAAATATTGTGAATTGATTTTTTTTTAAACCAACTAATATATATACACACACACATACTTCTAAACAAAGCTTCCTCTTGACCAGCTGGTTTAAGACAAATAAACCCTCCTCTGAAATTTCAACAGCAAAGACCCTAAAAGTGAAACTTACTAAAACACAAACGAAACTGACCTCACAGATTATTTTTAATTGTCTGAGAAAACTGCAGAAAATAAACAAATCCCATAAACAATGACAAGGGTGTTGTTAGTAACCCATGTAAGAAAACGCTATAATATATAACTACCCTTTGACAGCTGAAAATTATTTTTAAAGGATCAGTGTCATCACCTGTACGTTTGTATCCTAGACTGGGCAGTGCACCATGAATTATTAAAAAGATAACGCTCGTTCGCCTGTTACTTTTCCTAATCCTTTTACAGCTGCAACAGCTTCTCATTCATCACCTCACCTTTGATGCTTTTGGGCATAGGCGGGCCTAAGTGTTATGTACTGTGCTCCCAGATCCGCTGTACAGCGAGGGTTGTGCGGGCTCCTGCTTGTAGTCATTCTTCCTCCTGGGAACACGGAGACGTGACTAAAAGACGGCCAGGCTCCCCCACATATACTGTCCCCGGACACAGTTAGCGCCTAACATGAGGGGGTTACAAAAATGACGTTCCAGCAGGATGTTTGTTCTGGTTCTGGCCCCTAGGGGCGGTCGGCGCCCTAGTCCTCCAGGCGAAGCCCCCCAGAGCCCTCGGCTGGCCTCCTTCCTGCACAGCTGTTCGCTCTTGCTCAGCACGTGCTGGAGCCCCAGCCCCGCTCACTAGCCTGGGGAGGAGAGTCCCTCTCTCCGCGCCTGTCGTCAGGCCCTACTGGCAGCTTTGCTATGCTGTGCAGTGTCTCCATGGGGCACGGCTCACGTCCCCTCCCCTGCGGCATGCGAACACCCGGGCCCTGCGCTGACCCGGGGCTGATGCCTGGCTCCGAGCCGGGGTGCCATCCCCAGTGCTTATGCGCCCGTGCCCGGGGCTGACCCCTGCTCCCCTGTCCCCGTGCATGAGCGGGGGGTTGTCCGTCCCTGCAGAGGCCGCTCTGCCCGCGGCAGGGCCTCACCTGCGTCCCGGGCTTTGTCCCACAGCACGATGCGCAGCGGGCGCCGGGGCAGCTCTCTCCGCAGCAGCGCAGCGCACAGGCTGCCGGTCAGCCCGGCGCCCACGATCAGCACCCGCGCCATGGCGGCGCCGGCCATTGCCCTATACGGAGATGTGACTAAAAGACCGGCTCTCCCACACAGACTGTCCCCGGACGACGGTAGTGAGCCTGCGCTCGGGCGGCGGGCGCGGGCCCGGGCTCCTCCCGCTGCTGCTGCGGGCCCAACCAGCGCGGTGCCCGGCGGAGCCTGCCCCAGCCCCGCTCGCCTGCAGGGGGAGCAGCCGGGCCACTGGCCCGCAGTGACAGCCCGGCGCCACCCTGTCGGAGCCGGCCCCCAGAGGGCCGCGTACTAACGCTGCCTCTCCTGGCTGCCGGGGCTCAGGTGGGGAGACGAGCTTTCACAGTGGGGCTGGGTTCCCGCTGCTTTGTATCCCTGGGCGAGCTCCGTCGCGTGCGCACAGGAGAGACAGGGACACGCACAAATTACATATGTACCCCGTACCCGGCCCTACATAAACAAATCCCTGCCCAGCACGATCCGTACACGCTCCGCATACATATCTTCCTCTCTCTCCTCCGGCCCGCCACACTCCCTCTACAGGAGTCAAGCGACAAGTCAGGTAATTGAATGCCCAATCCTGCAAGTGACTCTGCATGAAGAGACTCCAGGGTGGCAGGTTTGTAGAAATTTTGGTGGTGCCCAGAAGCCGCCCCCCCCCCACTCCACCTCCCACCTGTCTAAGGCTCTGGGAGGGAGTTTGGGTGGGGGAGAGAAGGTCTGGGGTGCAGGCCCTGGGCTGGGGCAGGGGATTGGGGTGCAGGACGGGTGAGAGGTTGGGCTCTGGGATGGAGTTTCGGTGCTGGGTTCAGGCTCTGAGGGTGCAGGAGGGGGTGAGGGGTGCAGGCTCTGGGATGGAGTTTGGGTGTAGGCTCTGGGCTTGGGCAAGGGGTGGGGGTGCAGGCTCTGGGAGGGAGCTTGGGGATGGGAGGGGTGCAGGCTCTGGGAAGGAGTTTGGGGGGCGGAGGGAGGGGGTGCAGGGTCTGGGAGGGGGTGCAGGGGTGCAGCGCTTACCTGGGGCTCCTAGGCAGGGAAGGCGGGGAGTCTCCATGTACTGCTACCCCCCAGCTTCCCATTGACTGCAGGGGCGCTTGGGGCAGGACACAGACCCACCTCACCCAGGGGCTGCAGGGAGGGGCTGGCAACCACATGGAGTGAGCAGGGAGGAAGCCGCTCAGCTCCGCTACGCTGCCAGTGGTGAGTGGGGGCCCCGGGCTGTTTTAAATGGCCCCGGGGGGGGGGGGGGGAAGGGAGGGCCGAGGGAGACACCCGGACCCAAACATTGCTGGAGCCAGGCCCAGGGCCAAGAATATGCCTGGTGTCCAGGCACCACAGGCCCATAGGATTCACTGCCCATGACATCCTATAATTTTCAACATTTAAATTAAATTCATAATTTAGAGCTATACAAGGTCAGATATTTTAATTTCTTCCTTAGAAGAAGGCCACCAATAATTATGATACTAAAATTCTTTTGAATTGCATATACTCGGGAAAGTACTGTCTCCATTTATATATGCATTTCAATGAACCCTTTTAATTGCCTTAAAATATTTCTCCTCAGATTAATTTCTATACTATTAAAATGATGTTAAAAGATTGTTAAAGTCCAATGATTAAGCACACTAGTGTTAGGAAATGCAAATGTACTATAGAATATCATACAATTGTTTCATACAACCTTGTAAGTCACATCTTGTGACATGTAGTGAGGCCTTAGTCCTGCAAAGCACTTTAGCAAGTGATTAACCTTTGGGGCATGGCTACACTTGCAGGTGTAGAGCGCTGTGAGTTAAACCAGCCCTCGGAGAGCTCAATAGGGAAAGTGCTGCAGTGTGTCCACACTGTCAGATTCAAGCGCACTGGCGTGGCCACATTAGCAGCTCTTGCAACACAACAGAGAGCAGTGCATTGTGGTAGCTATCCCAGCATGCGAGTGGCTGCAACATGCTTTTCAAATGGGTGGGGTGGGGTGGAGCGTGACAGGGAGTGTTGTCTGTATGTAGGGGGGAGGGAGAGTGGGTTTTTGGGGGGCTGAGAGCATGTTAGCATGCTGTCTTGTAAATTCAGACAGCTGCAGATCCCCTTCCCTCCCCCCTCTCTCTCACAAACACTCTCAACAACAGCTTTCCACAGTAATTGCTTGCCTTGTCCCGGAGCAGATAAGCATGCCGGCTGTCAGAAATGGAGCTTTGAAAGGGCATAGCCGCATTCCTACAGCTAAGTTCAAAACAATGACAAGAGTGGCCACTTGACTTAAGGGGATTATGGGACTTTTCCGGAGGCCAATCAAAGCGCAGTAATGCAACACCTCGTTCACACTGACGTCGGGGCGTTTCAGCCAAGGCACAGCAAGCGTTATGCTTCTTGTGGAGGTGGATTACCAGGAGCACTCCAGCTGCAGAGTCCAGGCGCTCTAAGTACCATGCCAGTGTGGACAGGTCGTGAGTTAGGGCACCTGGGGCTGCTTTAATGCGCTTTAACTTGCAAGTGTAGCCAAGCCCTTAGTGTACATATAGTCTCATTGATTTCAGTGGAACTAATCGCATTATTGAGATTATGCACATGCTGAAGTGCTTTTTGAACGGGGGCCTGATGGAGATGAGGTTAACTGTGCTTACCTGAGTGGTTAACTGTGCAACCTTAGATGTTGTTATATATATAAAAAAATTAATTCACTTTTTTCTTTTCCCCAGGAAAAATGTCAAAAGTCAGACCTCATGAGAGCATCCAGTCTCATGTGTCTTACTAGGTTAGTAGGGAGGAGCTTGTTTGAATATTTGTACATTACAAGGTACATACAGACTGCTTGATGCGCGTTACAAGATATGCCACAAATGAGGTGGGCTGCTATGAGCTCTGCCTCATTCAATACATAGCAGATGGAAATTTGTATCTTGCACACAATATTTACTTGATCCTGGACAGCTGAATTTTTTTCTTAGGCATGTAGAATAACTTTCCATTTTATTATGATCAATCCTTATGTAAGGGACATGCAAGTAAATAACTATCTGTTTTGCAAGGCTGAATTCTTAAAAGATGAACAGGGATGAGGCAGGGCTTGATGAACAGCATAAAGGACCTAAAAGAAGCACTGAGAGAGAGGCCTACAATACAGCCAATCTTTGCTCTCAGCACTGCAGATATACATAAATAATCCTACAAACTGAACTGCAGATTTACAATGTACACTGTTCCATCACATATAACTCAGTCAAATCAAAACCAATTTTCACCAGAGCACTTGAAGGTCCTTTTCCTCCACAAGGACCCTTTCCCAGCCAAATTTCAACTTCCTACCCCCATTGCTAAAGCTATGTATAACTTTAATTAAAATTGTATTTGAATTAGTAACATCAGATACAACATTATACTTTATCATGCACTTTCCATTTGTAATACTTGTCGTGTATATTATGTGTACTACTTATATGTCTGTGCTGTACACAGTACATTGGTAAGTAATGTTATTTAGCCTACAAATATTAAATCAAGACTTACTGCATAAGAATGTAATTACAATCTGGCATGGCTTCTTAGGATATAATATATCAAGTTGTATCTTCATGAGTATTACATGCCAAGCTTCCCTTCAAGAAGTCCAACAGAAAGATCGTTATTTAGGGATTCCTCAGAACCACTGTAAGCCTCATGGATAATTAAGAGGTTGTAGTTGGCTTTATTAACTTAACCTAACATTCTCTATAGGAATAAGAGGGATTCCTAAAGAAGACTAAATATAAACACTGAAGTACGCAGAAAGCCTTCCCCCGACTACAACAGGCTATGCAGTATTATAAAGACACATGTGCAGCTAGTTTTAGCACAAAGGCCTAAATTTGATGTCAGATACATGACCACAGACTCCCCAGTTACCACATAACTCATGCTGATATGTGACTAGACTCATCTAGGTTAATAATAATCTTGCAGTGTCCTCCATTCAAGTTTCAGTTATAGAGGTAAATTAAGGGGCTTCATTCATGGATGGTAGTGACTTTATTATCCACTGAATTTGCTGTTAATAGCGTATAGCAAAGAACTGTTTCTGCCAGTCAAGACAAGGCTCCCTAATGATGGTGAGACCGGAGTGACTGATGTTAAACACTGTGAATCTAGTCTCTGCATTCTCTCGTCTGGTGCGTATAGGCCTTCTTTTGTTGGGCAGGAGATGACACTTCTTGTGGAAAACTAGTATTTCACACTTGGTAATACTTCTTTCCTGAATGTGAGAGTTTCCTGTTTCATAGCAAACACTTTCATAGTTAAAGCAATCACTTACATATTACCTTATAACATTGGATACAGATATTATGAGTGATATTGATACATGCAGCAACTCTCAAGCATTTCATAACATCCAAACACTATATACATCTCTATAAATCTAATACCTATTTTAACAAAGCGAACACACAGGTGGGCCAGACTGGTTTTCAGCTATGTCAGTGTTCAGTGAGGCCTACGGACTTTGGCATGAGCTGGCACCTAAACTGTCAGCATCACAACCACCACCTCACCTCACAAGGATGTTGTGAAAATAAATTCATTAGTGTTTGTGAAGCACTCTGACAGTATGCTGTTGAACCTCATACAAACACCCAGGAGGAAATTACTAATTCTGTATTAAAAGCAAGGTTTGAATAGTATGCAGTAAATAAGGCCTGGAGCCACACGCTGAACAACTGAGGATAAAACAAAATATTGAATAATACCATCCATCCTATGCTGGATGAAGCAGGGTCTGAATGAGGCAGAGGGTCTGTGTTTTTTCACTATTTTTTCCCCCATTCTTTTAACATACTTTCTTGTGCTCTTATGTACAACAGAGTAAGAAAAACACTCAGCTGTATCTAAAGCACTTAAGAAAATACTGTCTTTCTGTCCTTCCACATATTCTTTCAGGAAGGACTTTCAAGCTATACCACATTGCAACACAGCTCCTAAACAGCCAGCAACATTTTAAACTCTGAACCCTCTAACTCTCTTGTAAATCTTTTAAATATTAGCATAAGAAACAGGCAAAGGGGATTTATTTTATTTTCCTCTTTCACTGGTGGCAAAAAAGACAGAACAGACACTGAACGGGGGTGGGGGTGAAGCATACCCCCTCCCATCACATACTTTTCCTTTCCGTGCATTTAGATTAAAACAAAATATGAAGTGCTTCATCACAAAGAATTCTGCACTTCAAATACAGTATTAATGACATTTTCTAGAGAATGTCAGTACCTTCTGCAAGCATCAACCTATGACTAGCATTTCAGATTCTCCACGTCTGACTCACTCCATGGGCAAGGGTCACCACCATGCCAGTACTGTTTCTTTTCCTTTAATTTTCATATTTCCCACCCCCCTCCAAGTATTTCTCCTCCTCACTGACTAGCTTTATTCCAGTCTCATCTGAAACCTGTAACTCTGAATGTCTCTCTTCCTTTACTGTTTTAATTATTTGACTCTGTTAAAGTATTGCAGTCTTCCTTTTTTTTTTTTTTTTTTTTTAAAAACTAGCAACTTCACAGTTAAGCCTTTCTTCCAGCCCAGAGACTGGGCACATGCCTCTTTTGCTATTTGTACATGGCACCTTGTGTGGCAATGTCTATGTTTTAAGCAAGATTGAGCAAAACACCACTGTAATGTGTGACTGGGCATAGGCCAGCAGATAGGAAACCAAAGGCCAGGTCTAAGATTAGACATCAGTTTTTCTATATGATGTTTTATTAGGAAATGGCGGTCAACGGTTATGCCAACTGTTGCAGAAATTGGGAAGTGGGTTAGAAATAACAACCACCACAAAACTGTAGAACCGAATAGTAGAAAGTCACAGTGTGGGAAGGTGGAAAACTTTCTGTAGTTTATGCTGTAAACTTTCAATGTTTCCAATGTTCTTGCTGTAATATTATTATTCAGTAGGTATTCTAAAGAGCCTTTATCAACATATATTTCAAAGGACCAAATTCTGGCCTCAGTTGAAGATCATGCACCTCAGAAGATAAGAGTAGGAGCCATAGGATATACTGAATTTTCAGAAGTAACCATTTATTTTGGTTTCAGAGTAGCAGACGTGTTAGTCTGTATTTGCAAAAAGAAAAGGAGTACTTGTGGCACCTTAGAGACTAACAAATTTATTTGAACATAAGCTTTCGTGAGCTACAGCTCACTTCATTGGATGCATTCAGTGGAAAATACAGTGGGGAGATTTATATACATAGAGAACATGAAACAATGGGTGTTACCATACACACTGTAACCAGAGTGATCACTTAAGGTGAGCTATTACCAGCAGGAGAGCGGGGGAGGGAACCTTTTGTAGTGATAATCAAGGTGGGCCATTTCCAGCAGTTGACAAGAACGTCTGAGGAACAGTGGGGGGTGCGGGTAAACATGAGGAAATAGTTTTACTTTGTGTAATGACCCATCCACTCCCAGTCTCTATTCAAGCCTAAGTTAATTGTATCCAGTTTGCAAATTAATTCCAATTCAGCAGTCTCTCGTTGGGGTCTGTTTTTGAAGTTTTGTTGTTGAAGTATTGCCACTTTTAGGTCTGTAATCAAGTGACCAGAGAGATTGAAGTGTTCTCCAACTGGTTATTTTGGTTGTGTCAGCTTCTGGGTACCAATCTGACGCACCTAGGGCCAGATCCTCAAGGTATTTAGGCTCCTAAAGTCATAACGCTCTAAATGTCCACAGCTATGAAGACTCAAAAGGTTTACATTTATTAAGCTAGTTAACAGCAGGTTGAACAGATTTTTTTCTTTGGACTGCAACAAACCATTTATTACAGGGGTTATAGGAGGCTGGTAAGAGAAAGGAATATGAGGCATTAGGCTACTAAATACTTTTGAGGATCTGGGGCTTAAAGCCTGATTTTTTTTCAGAGATGCCAAGGACTTGGAGCTCCCGTGGGTTACTTTTGAGAAGTTTGGCTGTAATCTTTATCTGGCATAGTCTTCCCCAGCCGGGGTTGAATTCCAAGATTTTGAGCATTATTAAAGTAGTGAGTATTTTTAGTATACTTTTTCTATTCTTTATCTTTCTTTTAGTTCATCCTTCTTCTAGGGACGAGACAACCCATTACCTCAAAACCATTCCATTCCCTGCCCAGCTGCCTATAACTCCTTTAATAAATGATTTGTTGAATTCAGAATAGAAAAATCCGTTCAACCTGCTGTTAACTAGAATAATAAATGTAACCTTTCCTGTCTTTATATCTGTGGACATTTAGGCATTATATCAAAACATGTAGTTTGCAAATATACTTAGTGTGGTCACCATATTTATCATTTTCCTTTACAGTGTTTCCAAAACTTTTGTAAATTGAACCCCCTTAGGAAAATGAAATCAGTTGCATCCCCTGCAATCCCACCATGAATTCTTAATGGCTTGTCCATCTTAATCAGTACATCTTCCACATTGTCCTGGCTGCTTCAGCATATACCAAAGTTTGGGAAATTTCAATCATTTGTCTGATAAAATCTGCAATGTACTGGATACCTTCCAGATATTCCAAAAGGGACAGCCCTTGTCCCAAACATCTCACAGTGCACCGTGCTGTTTTTAAATGAATTGTATGATTCTTAATGCAATGATTTACATCTATCTAGTGGTGAATTAAAGCTCACTATGGACCGTATCCAGTCCAACCAAAGGGCCCTGCACTACAAATAATGCCACATCTGGCTCCCTGTCCTGCCATACTGCCTCTTGTTTCTAAGGTCATGTCTACACTACCACTTATGTCAGCAAAACTTATGTCACTCAGGGGTGTGAAAAAACACACTCCTGAGCAACATAAATTTAGCTGGCATAAGTGGTGGTGTGGACAGCACTATGTTGTCAGGAGAGCTTCTCCCACTGACATAGCAACTGTCACTTGTTGGGGGTGGTTTAATTATGTTGACGGGAGAGCTCTCTCCCATCAGCATAGAGCTGCTGCACGAGAGCTCTTACAGTGCACAGCTGCATCGGTACAGCTGTGTTGCTCTAAGGTCTCTAGTGTAGACATAGCTGAGTCCCCTGTAGATTGTAACACTCTAGTATTTCTAGTGTTTGCTGCTGGCAAATACTAAGTATCATACTATAAAAAGTGATCAGGCTAAAATGGGGGGCTTTCAAACCACATACATTTTCGGTAGAAAATGCTTTTATCAGTTGGAAACTGAGCTCATTACTAAGTTAGAGGCAAATTATAGAGATCTAGGTTATTTTCTCAACTGGGGTAGATAATGGCTTTACTTCTGAATATAGTTATCTGATTTTAGAAAAATGTAAAGGCTTCTTATATACCTCCACTAATTCTGAGCTCATATTCAAGAAAACTTGAGCTTGAGATGGCAACAGGCCAGTAACACTTCTATTTGTAACAGGCATGATAACCCTTGTAAACATTTCAGCGTGGTAGTCATGTTAGTCTGCATCAGCAAAAACAATGAGGAGTACTTGTGGCACCTTAGAGACTAATAAATTTATTTGGGCATAAGCTTTCGTGGGCTAAAACCCACTTCATCAGATGCATGGAGTGAAAAAAACAATAGGCAGGTGTATATACATCTCCAGTTAAGACATTCCATGCATTACAATGACTGGGGTCAATGTAGTTTAAAGTGATTCCTTTTTTGTTTTGAATCCCATTTTACAGTTATCTTCTGGAAGACTTTTTAGCCCCAAGAGAAGTTAGTTTTTCAATGAGTTGAGTAGTGTTCTATTGCTAGATTTACTTTTTCCTTTATGAATCATAACTTTTCATGTCACTTAATTGTTTATTTTGGGAGTGATTTATTTTACCAAAGAGTTTGGTGTATGATTAGGAAATGTGCTATGCCTACTATTCATCAGTATAATTTATAGATAAACAGGATTGGTTCTCCTGGGACTGGTAGATTCTCCTTGGTGAGCTATTCTAGTTAAAATCAAGTAGAAGTGGGTCAGCTGGACATTACAGTTCTGGGTTTAGAGGTAGGCATCTAAAGCAGTCAGAAAGCTATGAGTACAAGTGAAATCTCAGAAGAAAATAAGAGTGATATATAGAGTCCCTGTTGGTGTTTTTACAGAAGGTGAGTTTATTAAATGTGAATACAGACATCAATGAGAGTTTGGAAACCAAAGATTTACAGTTAGAAGGAAAATCTCTCTATGTTCAGCTGGTAAGTCAGTCACCAAGGTTGCTTGGAAAGAGGGAGACAAGAGTGCCCCCAGAAAGAACTACATGACGTATGAGTTAGGCCCTTTATTTTCATTTTTTTATTTTCCAGGAATTTATCAGGTTTAATTCAAAAAATTTAAAAAATGGGAGGGTATCAGTAAAAATGAAAAGGAAGTCAGCAAGTGGGGGAGGGGTCCCCATACTCAAAGGGGGGCGGGGGGGTGGTACTCTCAGAGGGTACTCACCATGTGCCAGTTGAGGAAGCCTTCCACTCCCTGCAGTGGTGGGTTGTCTCGGCTGCTGGAACCTGGCTCCTCTCCCATCTTGTTCCCCGCACAAGTTGCGGGGAAGCAAACTGGGCTGCACTGAAGGGTCAGGAGGTCAGGGGAAGGCTTCAACCTACGTGTACTGGTCCCCTTGGTGGGCAGAGCCCTCTTCTGATCCTGCCCTTTAGTGTGGGCCTGTCTACTTGCCCTCTTAAAAATTTCCAGGTCCCAAAAAAGCCAAAATTCAGGTGAAAATCAATAAAAACACGTATGCTGGCTTTTTCAAAAACCTGGGAATTTTTCAAGAGCAATCCAGTAAATATTGATAATGAAGAACCTCTGATATGAGACAGCTCATTACAAGAGTGGTTACAAGAGCTATAACCACTCCAGGGTAGAGTCTATTGCTGAAGTGTGCACCAAGGAGCAGAAGACCTAGGGAAACCCCTGTATGAAGGATGCATATGGTAGGACACTAGTTAAATAGCAAGTAACCCATGGGCCCAATACTGAGCTCATTAAATCACAATTACTGCCAGTTTTCCAGCTAGAACATTTAGACTTTAGTGAAGGTGCCCAAGATAGTGATACATTTTGTGATAGCTGGGATAGCTCCCTTACCCTTACAAGTGCCATAATTCTTTAGTGACCATAAATAGAATCTCAATTTCAAATTTCATCCAAAAGGACACTCCCCTTAACACTGTGCCAAGATGTTGGTTCGATACTGCCACTAAATGAGAGTGTCAGCTGAATTGCTACTACCATTTGCTGTAGCACCTTGATGTTCTTTTGAGGTCTGCCATCCAAATACTGATCCATCTTCAACCTGTTTAGTGCATAAAAGCGGACAAAATTGTAGGATACAATGGTATGGCTGCTGCATACTCTAAAGCTGCATTATGGTAGGTATCTTGTTCACTAATGTATATTAATTTTCAGTACTTATTCCTATCTAGGGGTATTCTTTATATTTGAGTTCTCTCATCTCATTAGTTCTCCTATTACAATGTATGTGCATATGGATGTGATGAAGGTGATATACACAATAGAGAAGCAATCCCTTCCTTGGTGTTTTCCTGCTCACTACTCACTTTCCTCAGTGCAGGGATCCCCAGTTCTTGAATATATTTTTCTCAGCGTGCTTTTCTGGGGCTGGCCCTGTTAACTGTGGCAGAGCCAAATAGCTGCACCTCTGAAATGCCCGTTTTGTAACTGACTGAAGCTTGTTGCATATATATCTCTCTCTCACACACACTCTTGAGAAATACCTGTTGTACTTCCATTGTTGTATTAATGTAGATGGAATATATGGGCCAAAGGTGTTAACATAATCCTGTCACTGTCCAACATTAAACAGCATTAAACAGGCTGCGGGATTAGGTATACAGAGACCTCAGCCTGCTTAATATCATGGTAAACACATGATTAAAAGGTCTAAAAGATTTTTTTAATTAAAGAAATGAAGGAAAATTAGTTAAACCATTTGAAATGTAAAGTATTAAGTAATGCTTTCATTTTAACAACATCCCTTGTTCCTTTTTCTGTAGAGTTTTTAGTAGGAACCCCCCACCCCACCCCACCCAGTTTAACAGTCTCTTAGATGGTATCAAAGATGGTCATACCTGTCTTTTTGGGGAAAGAGAAGTTACTTGAGGTGAGCTAGAGCTGCTGTTAGTCAGATCCCATTTCATCCAGGTGATATTTCGGATTCAGCTGGAGCCAGTAAAGATGGCAATGTCACCTAGGTCCCTTTCTCTGGCCCGGTCTGGTCAGAACATCTCTCAGGATCAGGATGATGAAAGTCCAGGAAATGGGGTGGTGGCAGCCACAATGGTGAAACTTGCTCCAGTAGCCTATTTTTCTCCCTAGAGTCTTTCTTTAAGGACCCACAAAGGGAATGGTGGGTGGAAAAGCCTATGCCTTCATTATTTTGGCCAGCAATTAGGCCTAGTTTCCAACACTCATGGAGGATGGGTGTGATCCCAAAGGACTGGAGAAGGGCAAACATAGTACCATTCAACAAAAACAAGGACAACGAGGACCTGGAGAATTATAGATCAATTAGCCTAACTTCTATACCTGGAAAGATACTGGAACAAATTATGAAACAATCAGTTTATAAGCACCTGGAAGATAATAGGGTTTTAGGGAATAGCCAGCGTGGATTTATCAAGAACAAATCATGCCAAACCAACTTAATTTCCTTCTTTGACAGCGTTATTGGCCTACTGGATAGGAGGAAACTATAGATGTGATGTATCTTAATTTTTATAAGGCTTTTGACACATGCCCACATGATATTCTCATGAGCAAACTAACAAAATGTGGTCTATGAAATTACTATAAGGTGGATGCACAATTGGTTGAAAGACTGTACTCGGGGTAGTTATTAATGGTTTACTGTAAAACTGGGGGGGGGGCGACATGTATCTAGTGAGGTACTGCAAAGGTCTGTCCTAGGTCTGGTACTATTGAATATTTTCATTAACGACTCAGATAACGGAGTGGAGAGTATGCTTATAAAATTTGTAGATAATACCAAGCTGGGAGGGCTTGCTAGTACTTTGGAGGACAGGGTTAGAATTCAAAATGACCTTGATAAATTGTAGAATTGGTCAGAAATCAACAAGATGAAATTCAATAAAAACAAGTGGAAAGTACTATATGTTGGAAGGAAAAACATCAAATGCACAACTACAAAATGGGGAATAAGGGGCTAAACAGTAGAACTGCTGAAATCGATCTGGAGGTTATAGTGGACCATAAATTGAATCAGTCAATAATATTATGCAGTTGTGAAAAAGGCTAATATAATTCAGGGGGTGTATTAACAGGAGTTAAGACACAGGAGGTAATTATTCTGCTCTACTTGGCACTTGTGAGGCCTCAGCTGGAATACTGTGTCCAGTTCTGGGTGCCACACTTTAAGAAAGGTGTGGACAAATTAAAGAGGGTCCAGAGGGGAAGAACAAAAATAGGGCAGGTTTTCTAAATCTTTTATCCTGAGGAAAGACTAAAAAAACTGGGTGAGTTATGGTCAGTCTGCCATATTATTCTGTCATAAAATGTTGGCATTCAGAATAAATTATCAGTCTGGATGGCATTGCCACACTGAAAGAAATAATCCTCCCTTAATTGTGCTTGTGTAGTGGCATAAAAATATCTTAAGTGCACAGCAAACTAATAGGGCAGTACTACAAGTTTCTTTTCTCTCTCTCTCCCCTCTCTACATAAGGTGCCACTTAGCTTGCATGTTAGTACTGTGTGCCAGTCCACTCTCAGGATATATCAGAATATAGTAAAATGTTCCTTTTTTGTCTTTGTACCATACTGCTGTAAAGGAGTGGCAGGGTAGATACGTTGTAACCTTATTTTTTTTTATACTCTCTGCTTGTGACTAGCATGTCTGTTTAGAGAGACCACAAATTCAGAGACCACCATCAGAAGGAGTCCAGAGGAGAGTAGCAAGAATCATAAAAGGTTTAGAAAACCTAACCTGTGAGGAAAGGTTAAAAAAACTGGCCATGTTTAGTTCTGCAAAAAGAAGACCGAGGTGGGACCGGATAAGAGTCTTCTAATATGCAAAGGCTATCATAGAGGATAGTGATTAGTTGTTCTCCATGTCAGCTGAAGGTAGGACAAGAAATAATGGGTTTAAGCTGCAGCAAGGGAGATATAGGTTAGATACTAGAAACTTGCTAACTATAAGGGTAGTTAACCTCCCTTGGAAGCCTATACCAGAGCTTATGGAATCCTCCTCACTGGAGATTTTTAAGAACAAGTTGGACAAACACCTGTCAGGAATGATCTAGGTTTACTTGGTCCTGCCTCAGTGCAGGGGACAGGACTAGATGACCTCCCACGGTCCCTTGCAGCTCTAGGTTTCTGTGATTATTTTTTTTAAAAATTCATATTTTGGTGCTAAAGTTGGTTTTAATAGCAAGGGGGCTGTGTCCCAAGAGAAGAGATGCACCTTGTGGGATTGGGGTCCACAACAGAGTCCTGCACTGGTGTCCACCCTGGCAGCAGTAGGGAAGAGGAAGGGGACACAAACCGCCCCCCCCCGGTCACCCTGGCAACTCTCCTCCAATGGGAAGAGGAGAGACAACTGAAGTCCCCAGCAGCCAGTTAGACGGCACAAGACAGGCAAGCAGCAGCACTGAAAGCAGTTTCTGACCCTGGGCCCAGCCCCGGATGCCTGGGAAAGCAAGAGGGAGGCTACAAATAGCCCTGCTTTCCTCCATGTGGCAAGACTAGCCTGGGAGCGAAGCAGAGAGGAGGTCTCCCTATAGCCAGCCAGCATAGCACTGCCAGGCCCAGCAGTGACCTGTCTGTAACCTCAGCCCGCAGAAGAGCCTCAAGAGGGTGCAATCTGCTCCTCCTGCCCCCTCTTGCCAGCAACAGAAGGAGACAGCCTGGTTCTCCTTCCACCACCTGCAGCCTGCTTGCCCTGCAGCCAGCCCACACCCGATCTAGGATTTTGGATTCTGAGACCTGACCTGCTTGCATCTGAACCTGCAGGTTCCAAGCTTTAAAGACTGTCAGCACTGTTCCAGAAGGGTGTGGATGTTTTAGTTCCTCTCCAGTGATCCCCAGGAAGGACCTGCATGCTTGCACCAGTCTTCTGAGCACTTAGCCAGAAAAGGAACCTGAGTGAGTATCCTGTATTACAGCTAGATAGGTAGTTAAGGTTTAATCCTATACCATTAAGGCACATTCCATCAGTGAAAGGGCTTTAATCTGCCTAGATCATCAAGATCTGCACTACAATTCCCAGTATAATAAAGTGTGTTTCTAAGAGCATCTCCTTACCGGCCTGCAACATGCCTCCACATGTACTACTTGGGTACCTGAAATGTGGGGGACTGAAGGAGGAGACACTTTTGGTAGGAACATTAGGGAGTGTGTGGTCACATGCCCTAGTGTGATTGCCAGCATAGCCACTAGTAATTAAAGAGCAGTATTAATATCTCTAATGATTTCAATCATTTAATATTTTTATTGTATATTTGCCTTTAATAAAATTGTTACATACAGTTTATAGTTATTGTTTTTAACTTGTTTGTTTGTGTGAGTTTGGATTATTTTTTGTTCAAGCGTGGTAGCCCCTGCCTTAGGGCTTCTCTACGCTAGAGGTTCTGTTGGTATAACTTATGTTGCTCAGGGGTGTAAATAAGCCACCCTCCGGAGTGACGTAAGTTACACTGACCTAAGTGTGGACAGTCTCCCGCCAACATAGCTGCCGCCGCTCATGGAAATGGTTTTATTATGCTGACAGGAGAGCTCTCTCCCATCGACATACAGCATCTTCACCAGATGTGCTACAGCGGCGCTGCTGCATTGGCACAGCAGTGCCGTTGTGGTGCTTCTAGTGTAGACTAGCCCTAAGTGTGTTTTAACACCTTGTCTCACTGAAGGCCCGGCTAAGTAGCTCTATTCTTTAAGCACACCACTATGAGGAGGGGGCACAGTGAAACGAGTCCAAGCAACAGCAATGTTGGAACTGTCCATATACTGTGAGTGACCTTTCTCCTGTTAATACATCTTACAGGTACTCAGCCAGCGCTGAAAGGGGGATTGCATAAAAAAGGAGTGCTGGATATTATCAGGGCAGCCAACTTGTATGTTTCCTTATCAGGTTTAGTCAGAATAACCCCAGATCACCACTGTGACGTATCTGAGAGGTGAGCTGAGGGAGGACCTGGAGAGGGCCACAAAATTGCCATGCATGCTTTGTCCTTCTCCGGATCATTGCTACTCTGGGCGCACTGGCCTCTGGACCTATCTAAAGGTCTATAGGGAACACGGCTACCATATCTCAGTTTACTGCCTTGAGGACTTCTGGCATTCCATAGTCAGGAGGGCACCTGATTATATCATCTAGCCCATGGGCAGAACCACTCAACTCCATACTGTGGGCATTCTACCCAAAAGCACTGAAGGAAAGTGGGCTAGGAGTTGTGGATGACACCCATGTTCCCCTGAGGGCTCACAGGGCGAACAATGCACCCACTTACCCATGTCTGAAAAATGTAGCCTGAGTGGCTTGGCCATGATCACACAGGAAGTCTATAGTAGAGCCAGTTACAAATCTACATATACCGACTCCTAGCCCAGTGCCTTAAACGCGAGACCTTTCTTCCTTATAGTCTACAAAACTTACACCAAAACTCTATATTTTAATACTTAGACTTTTTTGTTAATGACAACTGTGAGGTTAGGCAGATATATTAATATTGTTGCATGTGCTGTAACCTTCAAAGAAAAGGATATTTCAAGCATAAATTCATATTCTGTCAGTGTCTGTATGTATTTTATAATGAACAGTCCCAAAGCTCCCTCCACCACATCACTGCTCCTGAGAAATAGGTTTTGGCTCTGGAAGTATGTTTGCATTAAAGATACAGATTAAAAGACCTAAATATTGATTTTTCCCTTGCTAATATGTTTTGGCCAGCATTCTTGTTTCTACTCCATTTTGTGGGAAACCCATTTGACTCCTAGCTATATCTTCTTTTATTAAAGATTTTCAAAAGCATTTGTGTACAGAACACTTCTTCTGTAGTAGGTTACTGCTTTCTCCTATAATAAATGGAGACTCTAACAAAGACAGTGTTCTTGACAAATAAGATAACTGGAAGCCAATGCAATTAGGGCCTGCTAAAATATCAAGCATCTCACTAAAGAAAATACTATTAAAACCTTCATAAATATTTGCAGAAGGGTGAAATAGAATTTAGTACAACCTGTTCAAGCTGGCGTTCTGACTTCAGCTAGATTTGTAAAGAGTGGCAGATAACCTACATGTGTAACAGTCTGATGGAGTTATATCTCTTCTTTCTATTCTATTTCTCTCCCTGCCTCCCCAGCCATAGTTAAATACTAGGAAGGTCTGGCTAGTGAGGGACACAAAGTGCAGCAAACCATGCTAGACGGGGGGGGGGGGGGGGGGGGACACTAGTTTCCCTAGTGCCATATACTGTCACTGTTCCTTCTCCTCTGACCTCCCACAACCTGACATTGTTTTAGCACTGTCCGTCACAGGTGCTCTGAATCCTGTCCTTTAATCCCTCCAAAGGAGCTGTCCTATCCTGTATCTACATGAAGCTGGTAACCTGTGCTTTTTAGGTGGTAGGTGTAGTACCGGGAAAAATAATTTAGAGATGGGCTGTTCACAAAACAATAGAATGTGTGTGTGATACTTGTTCTGATCAACACACCCTTTGTAGGGTGTGTTAATCAGTGTAATATGGTGTGATTTATGCTTACATCTGTATTTTTAGAAAATGTATTAAAAATTGTTGTAGTAAATTCTTGTATCACTTTCACTATGATCATGAGCACTATAGAAAAGCCTAAGATGGACAAAGCAACTCTTTTCTAACCAGTTTTTTTGTTTTTGTTTTTAAAGGAAATAAATAGACTTGGCAGAAATAGAAAATTTATATATATATGATTTTGACAGGTAATGTCAACATTTATTTTATAGGATTTTTTATTTTTATCAATTTAAATGTTGCACAATTGCACAAAATTCTGGGGTTTATGCTTTTTTTCTGTTTAAATTTTCTCTGTTGGAAACTATGGGAGGGAGTCAGACAATACTTAATGACAGATGTTGAGATTCAAATGTGATGTTGACAATTTGTGTTTTAATGGTTATAAAGTTTTAACATGTCAAAACATGGAAATTAAATATCCTTAAATCACCTCTAATAAGTTCTCAAACAGCATTTTTTTTGCCTACGTATACATTTCTATTATCAAAGGAAATATTTTTTGTCTGTTTGTATGTGTATGGTGAAATTAATGTTTATCGATAGTTACCAATACAAATGTAATCCTTCCAAGCCTAGAAATAAAGCGCTTCTTTTGTTTGAATTGTTGAATTGAATTGTTCAGAATCAGATAGAGACAAAAAGGATGACAAACTGCTGGGTAGACTTCTTTAGCTGTATTAAAAGAAATATTTGTGCATACAGAATACTGATGCCTGCAAAATTTCTCCTTAGATGAGTACACACGTTTCCATACTATCATAATAGTACTGCCTAGAGAGGGGAAGAGGCAGGTGAGATTGACCTTAAAGGGAGCTATTCTGTCACTTAATGCTGGTGGAAAATGTACACCTATTCTTCTGTGCATTGATGGGAGACAGACCACTTTATGATCTGATTAGTGCAAGAGAAATGTAACACAGACCCACTCTAACTACAAAAAGGTGGCATATCCCTTTCTCTGCTGTTGGAATGTGTGCAGCAGTAAGTAGGCCATCCTGGCACATCAGGCTGCACTGGAGGCATGTTATTCACTACAATACTTAGCATTGTTCAACATCACAAGACATGTCCTGTTTGACTTGCTCACATTAGTAGCACCATTGGCTTCGATGGGACTACGGCAAGTGTAAGCGTTTGCAGGATTGGAACTCCTAATGGCTAGGCTATGTAGCAAACTAAGAATAAACTCCTAGATTTATTAGGTAATAAAAATACATGTGCCCACAAAATTGTAATAACCTGTAAAGACAGACACCTGCTAACTTTCTATTAGAGTGGTCTATTTACCCAACAAATATTGTTGAGAGTGATAGGTTTTCTTTGCATCTGACTTTTTTCCCCCTGCCAAATACCAACAGTGATTAGTCCAGAGAGGCCCCTCTCAGGTCTGTATTACTTATCCAATAGATTGGAAACACAGGGCACTTTCTGGGTTCAGTGACAAGATAGAAGGAAGTGAATTTGAGAGATATTCTACAATGAAAATAGAAATTAAAAATTAGGCATATGCCAGTCTATTTTAATACACTTTACAATTTCAGATGGTATGTGCGGGGCACCGATAGAGAATTATTGTCCTGTACATTAGCTACTAGTATTTCTGGAACTCTTCTCCAATTAGCTTAACATAGAGATTAGCACTTGATTATGTAGCTCTTGTATATGGATGGGAAGGCTTTAAACCAGCTGGACGTCAACTATAAGGAAATGCTGGATTCAGCAGTTGTTATTGCTGTTAGACATGGGGGCCAAACCAAAACCTGGGGGTCCAAAGCCATCAAATGCTGAATAAGTTTTGATCCAGCTCTAGTTGCTTACCAGCTCAACCCCATCTCTAGTTGTTATTGTAAACCATGTATTAACAAGGTCCAGTGCAAGTGTTATCTACGCTTTGTTTCTACATCTGCTGAGTCTTGAACTATGTGAGTGATGTTGCTGTTTGTTTGAGGCTATCCTAGCAATTAATGACCAGTAGAATAACCACGCAGAAAACAGGACTTCATAATATTTTTCCTAGAATATAACACTGCAGAATAAACATGAATCATAGTAAGCTACGTTAAGTCATAACTGATACGGTTTCTGTACGTTACCCTTGATTCTGATGGCACTAACACAGCACACTTATTTTTTTTCCAAGAGACCCAAGATGTGGTTGGCTGTAGTTGTGACATGTTTGATCCATGGAACTGTATCAGTACAAGGACTTGTTGTCAATAACACACCTTTAGATCCTGAAACATTTATGAATATTGTAAGTAAAGTGTCCAAGGGTGGGGGGAAATCTCTGTGAAACACTGAAATGTACATTGCTAGTAGTTAAATGTGTAAGTCTGTGGATTAAACCAACAGAGCCTACAATAGATAATGGCCCACAGTTCAGTATTCCTTGAAATAGGATTCCAGTTAAAATCCTGAGTGAATACATGGCCTAGGAAAGCCTTTGAAAACCTGTTGACAGTCTGTTTTTTAAAGACAAAAGACTTCGATTTTTCTTTCTGCAGAGTGAGATCATCACCTACTGGGGATACCCCAGTGAAGAGTATGATGTTGTGACCGTGGATGGCTACATACTTCGTGTTAACAGAATACCTCAAGGGAGAGTACGTGCTGACAACACAGGTAAAATTGATGTCAATATTAAACAGGACACTTGCTGTATCCTTATGGTTAGGTTAGGAAGGAATTTAACTTAGATCATAGACATATGTTCAGGAGGCTTACAGGGGTCCCAGAAAATCCCATGAGTTTGGTTTCATGGAGTTTCCATCCAGTAAAGGCAGATTTATGGAGAAGGCCCTTCCCTGTATTGCCCTGAAAGGGTTTTCCTTCCACAGCCTACTCTACCCCACAGCTCTGCACTACTCCTAACCCCCACAATCCCCAGCTGACAGCACTGGTCCTACAGAAGCCATGCTGCCATTGGCAGAGTCCTGTGGCTGTGTAGTAGGTTGCACAGAGAACAAAGTTATGTTCTAGTTCTGCCCGAAGACTTCTGGAGCATCAGTAGTGGAGCTTCCACAGAGCACTGACAGTGGGGAAAGAGTATTACTGAATAGTCCCAACACCATCCCTGTGCTTGTACCCTAGGGGAGCCACTGGATCTCAGCCTTCCCCATGATCCTAGGAGCAGAGAGGGGTGATCTGGGCCCTTGTTAGAGAAGTGCTTATTTCCTGGGGTTTTTTGTCTGTCAGTCTTCAAATGGGTAACCAGTCTCTCACTTAGTCATCTGTTTTATCTGTGTGATCCCATGGCTTAAACTAAAGCATGTACAACAAATAACTGAATGTTAAACTACTTGTCTAATTTACTACGGTTAGGTTTCTAATCTCTTACATACTTTCAGTGTTTCAATACTGAATTTATGTGATCACTCGTTTCTTTAAAATTTATAAACCAAAACTTTTTTGTTATGGGGAAGATCAATATTTATATTGCCATTTGACTATAGATGGGCTCTATGGTTGTCTAATGGGAACTCTTTTGGAATAAGAGATTCCTCTCAACTGTTGCTTTTTTGAAGACTACAAATAACCAAATGCAGCGGCTCAAACAAATTATGAAAATGCTCAAGAGGACAAGAGTCTTTATATGTAAAGTTTGCATCTTATTCTAAACTAAGCCTATCCACTCTGCATCCGCAAGCAACCTTGTAGAGGTTGAGCACTGTCCTTGCAAAGTGTACAAATGTACAGGTAGTCTGCTTCCCCCCTGCTAATCCCTAGAGTATAGCTAAACAGTGCTAACTGTATAAAAATGGGAAGAAAATTCTGCAGTGAAGTGCACTTTAAAGGTCACAAGAGAACAGTGAGGGGTATATGAGGAACTGAGACTAAAGATGCAGGTGAGGATCTCAGCATAGTGAGAGGACAAGGGAAGGAGTACTGAATGGGGAGGGAGGCGAGGAGAGAGGAAGTGGGAGGGAAGAGGAAAAATACAAGCAAAATAATGGGGAATGGAGAGATGATGGGGAGGGAGTAAAAAAAAATTGACAAACTGAAGGCAGGAGAGGTTAAAGATTTCTGCCTGTGGGTATGGAAAACTGAGTCTTGTTAGTATAAACCATGTTGGGCATGAAAAAGAAGCCAGGATGACTAGAGTGCCACTGCTGATCTAAATCAGTTGTCTTGCCGAGAGCAACATTATTGCTTATCCATAAGAATCACCAGCCACAAATCTAAAACAGAGACCAGCAGCCTGGAGAAGGTTTTTTTTTGTTTTGTTTTGTTTTGTTTTGTTTTTTTGCTTTGCCTTTCAGCATGTAGTTAAGGGAAAATCTTTACAGCCTGGGAAGTGTCACCGTGCAGGACTGATAGAAAAGGGTATGGTGCACAGCTAAGCTATCAAGAGATGTAAAGCAGTCTTAGTAGGTGTCTGTTGAGTTAGTGTAAAGTGATTTTTTAATACTGCTGTGAATTTATTTGTCGTGTTAATGATGATGATAGGGCATCTAGAGCCATGGATGAGCATCTCTTTATATTTTAAAATCTAAATAAGTGAATGTTACCAATGCGTATTTGTTTTTGGGGGTTTTGTTTTTTCCATTGTACACTGAGTGATGGTGTGGCTAAATGAATCCATCAGGGGGAGCTATTGGATTGGAAATGAGGTTGTTATTGAAGTGATGATCAGCAAGGATAAGGGGATGGGGAAGAAGTACAGAAAGTCTATGATAGATTGTTGAAACCCATCAGTCGTATAAAAGCTTCAGAACAGTGTCTGAATTCAGTGTAAGTTTGGTTATTGTTTAACACTTGCCTATGTAATGTGAAAACCCTTCATGACTGGGTGCCCGGGATGGGCCACACTGAGAGTGCCATGCTTAGGGCAAACCCCAAGAAATGGGGCAGACAGTCCTCCAAACACTGGTGACTTATTCTGTAATTAGATTCACCAAACCAGAAACAAAGAAATTCTGTATCACCACACTGGTTAACAAGAAGTCAAACACAGTTCCCTTTAGGCATTCCAGCCCTTGGTTCCCATCCAGACAAATTGGTCTAATAGGTTGAGTGGTTACTGAAAATACATTTCCCCATATGTGAGGTTCTTCCATTCCCAAGAGATCAGACACTTACCCTAGGTCAATATGTATCTCAGACCTTACCCGAAAACCACACTGTCAGCCAATCCTCAGTAAACTAACTAAAGATTTCTTAATAAAAGAAAAGAGAGTTAAAATGGTTAATAGATTGTATATATATAAGCACTTCGCAATCATTTATGTCAGGTTTGTAGTAGTGGTGGAGTGGTCTGCTAACTTGTAAAGAGCCTCTCTGGAATCACCCAAACAGATTGGGAATCATTAGTCCTTGTTCAAAGCTTCCTTGATAGAAATCCAGTCTGGAGAAATGAAGCAGGAAATGAAGACAGAATGGAGATGTTCCAACTACAATTTATATCCTCTATGTGCATGGAAATTCACCATCCCAAATAAAGCCCAGTGCCCATTTGTATGGAAAATTACTGGCCCAAGATGGAGTCCAGGGTCACAGGAGCATATCACATGTCCTTGCATGGTTTGCTATCAGCTTCTTGTTGTCTGAGAGATCTGCCGGAAGACCTGCTGGGTGGGATGAGTTTCTTCAATGGCCCATTGTGAGCGCTGAGTGCCCTTAATGGGCCATCAACACCAATGATACAAGTAGATTTTTAACTCTTACCAGTATGGTACCAACCCCACTCCGACTCCAACCCCACTCACAAAAAATGTTCTGTGACTAGAGCCCTCCGTGGATACAAATTTGTCTGTAGATAGAAATCTGTATCCGTGGAACTGCAGGGCTCTCCCGGGAACTTGAGCTGTGTTGTCTATTTTAACTGCTTTGTTAGAGTGGTTAAATGTTTCCACAAACTGTTGCAATGGTGTTAGGGATGGGGAAGAAGGAGAGGTGGGCAACTGTGGAAAGACAGTAGGTTCAAAGGCAGGAAGATGAATGGTGCTAGTCCCAGCTTGGTCAAGATCCTAGTGAAAGAATGGCGGGGAGGGATAGCTCAGGGTTCGAGCATTGGCCTGCTAAACCCAGGGTGAGAGTTGAGGGGGCCATTTAGGGATCTGGGGCCAAAAATGGGGATTGGCCCTGCTTTGAGCAGGGGGTTGGACTAAGATGACCTCCTGAGGTCCCTTCCAACTCTGATATTCTATGATTCTATGAAAGCAAGAAAAACTCTTAGGTAGCAGCATCCCCTTCAAGCAGTTCAAATCTCTGTTCTCTGGCACCACTTCCTGTGCAGTAAAATACACAGTCATGTCCTTGCTGGGCTTGAGCTGCTAGTTGTTTTCAGGAGGGGACAGGGAAAGCTCCTGTACCTACTAGTGTACTCTGGACACCAGGTCCCCTGGTCAAGTGGTTACAACATAGATCAAACTGGAATTACTACTAATTATGATGTCCATGGGTATAAGTGCAGTGAAAGGGGTTAATGTCAGGGCTCTTTAAGGAAAAAGGTCTGAAATGCAGTAGTATAAGGTTCTCTGGCACTGACTCCATGACACTTAAAAAAAACCCCAAACCAGTTAATATTATAGCAATGGTTCCCAAACTTTTTCCCCCAATGAACTCTTTGGCATCTTACTAAGTGTCCTGGACCCCTTTAATTTCTGGTACTACTGGAACGCCCCTTCGAGCATGACCTGGCATGCCTAGTGCGTCAGAGGTCATGCTGTGCAGAGGGTGCTTTCCAGCTCTTTTTCCATGTAGGGTATGCCATTTTGTTCTCAAAATGGCATACCCTACATGGAAAAAGAGCTGGAAAGCTGTTCCAGTATGTGCTGGCCCTCGCTCCGGGGCAGATCTCAGCAGAGCCCACGTCAGACCCGCAGAAGTCCAGGGACCCCACTTCGGGATTCACAGTATTGTAGCAATGATTAGGAGGGGAATGAACGTAGCCACATGATGGTGGGAGGAGATCATGAGGAACTGCCGCATCAAGATACAGTTATTATGGGAATTAGTGTGGACTATGTGAAGAGGCTGAGAGAGGCTGTAGATCTAGTATCAGGATGAAACTCACTAACCTGATACATCTTTCTAGGCATGTACTGCTTAGATCCTGAAGTACACAACAAATATGTTTTCTGACAATCAATATAATAGGACTAATATTAAAGTACACCTTTAGTATGCATTTAGCCATGGTAATTATAAGCCATTCCCTCAAATCTTCTCCCAAGTTTTCCATATTTAGTAGTGATAGCATTTGAGAGAGACAATTTTTTCCATAAAATTGTTCTTTGTTTAACACCCAGTAGTACAAGAGAGAGAATACTTCTATGTAGTTTTCCTTTTGTAAGAAGTGTCTTTAAGGAATTCCACATTAGTGTCTCTGGCGATTCAACTTAATCCCTCTACAACTAGAACTGGGTGTTAAAGTCAGGAGTTTGGCTGTTGGGGCATGAGTGTCATTTTATTATCAATATCACAGAAGTTTTGGTTGTGTGGAATATGCAGCATGTGTCTGTCTCTCTCTTTCAGGTCCAAAGCCTGTTGTGTTTCTGCAGCATGGTTTACTTACAGATGGCAGCACCTGGATTACCAATTTGCCCAATAACAGCTTGGGCTTCATACTGGCAGATGCAGGCTATGATGTTTGGATAGGAAACAGCAGAGGGAACACCTGGTCTAGACGACACATAACCCTTTCAGTGCACCAGAAGAAATTCTGGGCTTTCAGGTAGACTGTAATTTGGGAAAAACAATGATGTGATCAATTTATTTTGTTTTATAAAGTGGTGTTATGAAAGCTTTCACTACTTGAGTGCGAAACTAATAAAGAGTTAGGCTAAAACACTAAAATGTGTCCAGTAATTTTGAATGCCCAATTTGACAATTACACCTGGATTTTTTCAGAGGTGTTGAACACATCCAGTTCCATTCAAGTCAGTTGCAGTTGTAGATGGTAAGCATCTCAGAAAATCAGGCAATTGATACGTCAGACTGCACCCCCAGAATTAGTGGACACACAAATATGAAGGTGGTGTTGTCTATTTCTCTGTATCATGCTTGGAGTTCTCTTGGAATTACTAAATTTATTATGAGGACAGGATAAATTAAATGAAATCAAATGCCTTTTAACTAGAATATGAACTTACCAAAGGACAAAAAAGTTCTAAAGCCTTGCTACAGTATCTGACAGTCACTGTCCGAGATTGCCATTAGAGACTCTGTTTAAACATAGGTGCAGCTAACATGGATATGAGAGAGCTGTATCTCAGACAACAAATCTTGGTTTGTTTTTCTTTAAACACAGTTTGGACCAGTGAATCAATCTGACTGATACAGTGGAAAAGGGTTTAAACATGATTCCTTACCTCAGTTTCTGGCCCAGTGTGGATGGGGCTATAAACACTAGAGGCACTTTGGGGGAACAATTTGGAGAGGCTTGCAGTACATGTGCTATGCCTATTCTATGGTTCAAAGACATTTTGTGTTTAAAAGTAGACACCTAATTCTATTACACTTAAAGATGGTATTTTTTCCTTTTGTAGCTTTGATGAACTAGCTAAATATGACCTTCCAGCAGTGATTAATTTTATTGTGCAGAAAACTGGACAAGAGCAGTTGTATTATGTTGGCCATTCACAAGGCACCACTATAGGTAAGTTAAGGGGAATACGGTGTATCGTTAAATATGGAAATAACTGTCCATTATAAGCTAGATCTCTTCTCTCCTTTGCCACACATCCGCCTCCCATACCCACATGCACCCTGGTTCCAATTCCCTTTGTTTGTGCTGCAAATACCACAGGCAACCAGAAGAGAATTTTTAGGGTAATGTCATGTCCTGGTTGCTCTGTCATCTGAAAGTCATGTTCTGTTCTTTTCAGACTTACACATAATCATTCCATAACCTGGATGCAACTGGAGTGTGTAGTTAAGGTGCACACTATGAAGTACAGATTTTTATCTTGGGCCTGTCCACGTTAGGAAGAAAGTGTATTGCTAGAACATGTGAGTTAACATGTTTCAACTAGCACATTATAAAATCCTAACAGAGAGCAAGAATATTGTATTTGAACACCCGTGGTTCACCTTGACCAACTAACATTGTAAAGCACCATTGCCCTGTTTTCTCTAGTGTTGAGAATTGCACAGTAGCTGCCATATAGAAAAAAAAAACCCATTTTATACTAGGGTGGACTCAGAGAGATTCAGCTAACAATTCTTTTGATGTATGAACCACAGTAGGACCCCACTCAGCATAACAATAGTTATTTGGGTTCTGCAGTGCTAAAAGAGTAATAAATTTTTACTTCATTTGCTTGCATAAGTAAATCAGAGGAAGGACATCTGAGTAGGGATGTGCCATTCTGACAGTTGTTTTTTTGAGTATAATCACACTTTATGGGAAATCTGACATGCACACTCAGGATTCTACTTTCAAATAGTCAAAACCTTGTTTTAACACAGCATTTCATATAGCAAAGGCACTAAATTCCAGTTAAGTTCACCTGAAAGAAAGTCTCAGACTGCAAGTGTCATCATCTCATCCTCAAACTTCAATGGGAACTTCCTAGTAATCGAGTCTTTTGAAAATTGCGACCTAGCATGGCACTTCAAGGTGTGGGCCACAAATGCAGCTAGAGAATGTTTACATTATCAACAGCCTCTGTTTTCAATTGACCCTTTGAAAATTCTCAACACTTCTGTTCTCATTGCAGTTGTAAAATAGTTTTTACAAAAACTAAACATTGTGCCTGAACTCCACAATAGTAACTTGTATGTCTTTCTTCATTTTCAGCTTTCATAGCATTTTCAACCATGCCCCTGCTGGCTCAAAGAATCAAAATGTATTTTGCCTTAGCTCCTGTAGTCACAATGAAATATGCCAAATCCCCATTGACAAAGCTTGCGTTACTTCCCAATTCAATTATCAAGGTATGCAATTTCTTCACACAGAATATCTATTGGCCAAAGTTAGTAGGACCTTTTGGTGGGGATTCTAAAATGAGTTGAGACACTGTAGAATATCCAGCGATTTTTAGTGTACAATCTGCTGTCAAAGCTAGTCATGTACATTAGTCCATAATCTGTGTTTATGGTGCCAAAATTTACCCTTAAAGTATGTTAGAAAATGGATTAGAGTCATGCGCAGACTTCACTTTCATGGGAGAATGGAAAAAATCTTGGATTATTCAGAGAGTGTATGAATTAAAGGGAGACATGAGAGGTATATAAAATAGTAAATGGTGTAGAGGTGGTAACAGAGCATTGCCACTCTACCTTACCCTTTTTCCTAATACAAGAAAAAGTTAGCATTCCATAAAACTGAAGGGCAACAGATCTAAAACTCTGACAGGACGAAGCTTAGCAGGATTCAAAAGAGGGTTAGACATTTCTATGGGTAATGAGGGTATCCAGCTATACTAGGTAGGATACAAAATAAGGGTACGTTATTGCTTCAGGGTATAAACTAAGCATGAGCTGCCATGAGTTTGGAAGTTACTTCCCCCCACTGGCATGATTCTCCATTATGAGGATTTTAGTATTTTCCTTTGGAGCATGTATTACTGCAGAGAGCAGTAACTGGACTAGTTGGACCACTAGCCTGATCTGGCACAGTAATGCCAATAACTTTTGCCAAGAGACCATGCAATAGTTTAGTAGGCCCTGAAGGTTGCAAATACCAAAGAAGGAGAGGAATTATTTAGGAGTATCCAAAGAGTAAAACTAGGAAGAATTAATTAAGGATTAGAAAATAGTAATCGAGATCTTAACAGTGAAACTTTTGGAATAGGGAGTTGTCTGTCTTCCAAGTGGTGGAACTGTCCTCACCTGAGTTATTTTAAATATACATTGAACATAGAATGTCCCCTATATTACATCTGAGTTTAGTGTTAATAGAGGGAAGGGAAGATTTCATCGCCAATATCTGTAATTGTAATAAATATAAATCTTTGTAATTTTACAGATTTTTTTTGGGAATAAAGATTTCTTACCCCACACTTACTTTGGTGAGGTGGTTGCTGTTGAATTTTGCCGCCATATGAGTTTATCAGAGATTTGTGGTAATATCCTGTTTGTGCTGTGTGGATTTAATGAGAAGAACTTAAATATGGTATGTATAAATCAGGGTGTTTCTGTTTTGTTTTTGTTTTTGTTTTTTTGAAAGACCGATTTATCCTTGAAATTGTCTGCATTGATTTGTGATAAATAAATGGAGCCACTTCCTGAATGAAACTTCTTGTGAAATTTAAATGTTTCTTTTCAGAGCCGAGTACATGTGTATACAGCACATGCCCCAGCGGGAACATCTGTACAAAATATGATTCATTGGAAACAGGTAGAATTTCTGAAACATAAAGTGCCCTTCAATCATAATGTAAAAATTATATGTTGTATTTGAAAATTGATTTATGGTCAGTCTCCCATACTATTCTGTCAGGAAACGTTGTCATTCAGAATAAATTATCAATTCAGATGGCATTGCCTCATCAAAAAAATTAATTATCCCTTAATGGCCTAGCATAGTATATTTTGCAAAACAGACCCTTGGCAGTGTCATGAAAATACCTTAAATGCAAGAAATCTTATAGGGCAGCACTACTATTAAGGATATGTCTACACTTACCGGAGATCGACGCTGCTGTGATCAGTGCAGCGGGGGTCAGTTTAGGAGGTCTGGTGAAGACCTGCTAAATTAGCAGCAGAGCACTCTCCAGTTGACTTGGTACTCTACCGGAACAAGAAGAGTAAGATAAGTCAATGGGAGAGTGTCTCCTGTTGACGCAGCGTGGTGTGGACACTGCAGTAAATCAACATAAGCTACGTCGACTCCAGTTACGTTATTCACGTAGCTGGACTAGCGTAATTTAGGTCGACTTACCGTAGACAAAGCCTTAGGTTTTTTTTCTTGAGTAAGATGTTAATTATCTTGCAAATTGATATTGACTGCCAACCCACACCCAGAATACATGGGAATGCAGCAAACAAAATATCAATTTTTTCTGTCATGCTATTTAAATTATAGATAGATATATAGATATAGATATAGATATAGATATATATCTATATAGCAGAGTAAACATGGTGTAACCGTATATTTTTAATACTTTCCCCTTGTGGCCATATATCTGTTTAGAAGCATGAGACTTGCTCTGCTACGTGCATTCCAGTTACCTCAGGGTAGTATGACAACCCAGTTTTCGTTCAGCTGCTGTCTCCCTGTATTTCACCCCCTCAGGTTTTTAAGGAAGAGAGAATTATTAGTCTCTACATGTGAAAAACCTGCAAATGTATGAAGTAATGAACCTATCTTTTCCTCATAATGATCACAATTATGTTTACTAAAATGTATATACATTTGATTTTAATCTTATACTCTAGGCAATTAAAACTGGTAAACTAAAAGCTTATGACTGGGGAATCTGGTTCAACCGTTTGCACTATAATCAGGTAAACCTCTCCAAATGGGGAAATATTTGTCTTTCTGTTTTAAAAAAAAAAGGGGGGTAGGGAGGGGGAGAGATAGCAAAGGCTAGGAACCATTTTCAAAATTTATTTCAAAATAGAATCACTTAGTTGGTCTTTTCTTCCAGTTGGAATGTCTAACCTTGCATATTATGTTTCTGTTCTGTTACTGTTTCTTTAAAGAAATTAGGAAAACTTAGTTCCAAAAATGATGCAGTGAATTTCCTGGTTGAAAATTCAAATACGAACTGTCAGGGAAATTCAAAACTTCTGATTCACAACTCCCTTGTCCTCAGTGCTATCCTTTCCAGAATGACAATAAATCCATTATAAAGTTGTTCTTTGTTTTAAATAATCCTCTAGTGACATGAAACTCTTTTTTTCTTTTATAAACCCCCCTTTTTAAGGATACTCCTCCCTTATATAATGTGAAGCGCATGAAAGTCCCAACTGCAATGTGGAGTGGTGGAAATGACTGGCTCGCTGACCCTAAGGATGTTGCCCTTCTGCTCCCACAAGTCACTAATCTGATTTACCACAAGGCGATTCCTGACTGGAACCATTTGGATTTCATCTGGGGCCTGGATGCACCTCAGCACATGTATAATGGAATCCTTGACTTGATGAGGAAAAACCCGTGAAAATAATGTGGCTGTAGGATCAAGGATTTGATTAATTTCTGTTGATATCTGTTTTTCTTGATTTTTAGTGAACTACAAAACTGTTTGCATACAAAACATAATGGTCTATATTCACTATATTTACTTTAATAAGATTCTCTTTAATGATCTTAAATATTAGGTCAGCAGTGTATACGTATCCAAAGAAAGTAATTCAACTAGCAACGTACATTTTAAAAGCACCACACACAAGTTTTAAGTCTTCTGCTTTCTAAAGTATGTGTCGTAAATTAAATACATCATGAATAGGAGGGTAGATCTGCTTCCAAGATGATTTTCTTAGCTGGTGTCTGGATGACCATTTCTGTAAGGTGAATTGAATGCATGGAGCACAACTGATACATGTGGCTAAACTAGACACGCAATCACACACCCAAATTCAGAAAAGCACCCAAGTTGTTAATTACTTTTTAAATATGTAATTCCTTTGTCACTGGAACTATGCTGATTTTAATGCAGCTGAGGATCTGGGCCAGATTTTATTTCATGGTACCAGTCAGCCACCTAGGGTCAGGGTCAATACTCTTGTCACATGACCAAAAGTCATTCTGTACTAATCCCAGTGATTATCAATACAGACCAAGAAGAGATCCAGTAGGCATGTCTTTTTATTGTCCCCTTGAAGAAGAAGGTAGTAGAAAAAGGCTATTAGGAGGAGATTGTTCTATATACGTATTAGCTGACATGTGCCATTAACTAAAAATAAATCTCTGTAACTGTAATCTATCATCTCTATTTACATAGCTTTTGAATTCAATAAAAGTAAAGTTCTTTAAATGTTCAAATTCAGAAATGTATTCTTTCTTTTGTTTCATAATTAGAAGATCAGAAAGGAAGAATCTGATAGCACAATCTTGAATGATAAATAGCAAGCTAATGCAACGATTACAAGATTCTAATATTTAATGCTCAATTCAGTGAGAAAAGACACACACTATTAACATGTAGCTGATATTCACATTGAATCAATATTAGGTTTTTTTGCCAAAAACTTAATTCAAAGACATGTTTCTTTTACTTTATCAAAACACCCAAAACAGACTGCAAAATCAAAAGGAGAATCTTGCTGATTGTTTAAATTGTGAACAACTTGAGACTCCGCATCCTGGTTCTCATTAGTCAAAAACTTTAAATAACTTATTCAGTAGTTTTAAAGATATAAGTGTCTTAAATCTTGCTTATTAAAGCCTAAGAGACCTGCTAAATTTGAACAAAACTATATCCGCCTTTTAAAGCAATGAGCACATTTGTGCATGCATAGGAGTCTGAGAGCATTTCTCTCCTCCCATTGCCATGTACATACATAGAAAACTAAAAATGGTGTTTCTCAATTCTAAAACAAATTCTAGCACAAAACAAATGTTTCTGAGAGTTAGCAAGGGTTAGAAGCTACATTTCAGTCTTAGTTATATTGTTTACTACTGCTTACATGAAGTCTCAGAGTAGAAAATACTTTAAATAGAAAAAACACTGTCTTCAATATCAAAAGCATCTTAAGGATGGCTGTAATATTAATTTTTTAACTTTAAATTAGTTTACAGTGTTTGCTGCTGGCAAACTCTGTAGCTAATAATGCATGGAAGAGATGGTGGGGGGGGGGCGGGAATTGAAAACACATTTTTCAAAGAGTACCAAGAGGTGATAAAGAATATCTCTTCGAACATGTCATAGCTTTACAAGCTACCCTCAAATCCGTTAGACCATCATAGATGGTTTTAAAGAGAGGCTCACTGAAGTGGACCAGAGAATGGGATGCCTGAAGGATCCCAAAAGTGCACAATGAAGTTGAAATACTGCCCACTAGTGTAAAATAAGAAAGCCTGCCCACTGGCAGATCTAACTTGAATCAAATGAAGGAGTGACTAAAATCCTTAAAAGGGAGCCAGGAGAACAGCATGTTAACTTCCTTCTGACTTGCGTATCATTGCAATTGAAGATAAAGGATCTGATTTAGCGATAGGGCACATTGCAGTTTGCACTTCAAACCCTGTTGAGAGCATGCCCCCACTACTTATAAGAGAGCTTTTTGTCTGCAGCACCCAGGGGAAGATCTGAGGCTTGCTAGAGACTTAGACTGTATTTGGTAAGAATATTTCAAGGTAATCAGCTTACAACTATGGATGTTGAAATAAAGTCTCCATGCTAGACATTCTAGTTTGTTAATAGAAAAGGATAAACCAACATCTCCAGGAGAAAGGATTCAAGTTTTTTGCACTATGGTGTCCAGCCAAAAAAGATCCTAAATGGTGAAAAAGCTAGATTAGTTAATGCTCCAGAAAAGGCAGATGAATGATTTAATTCCTATGAAGATGTGGATAATTTACAAAGAACTGCTTTAGGGACAGGTTGCTCCCCAGGAAGAAGAGGAGAAAGATGGAAAGGACAATACAGAAGAGACTGCAGTGGAGAACTGTCTTTCTAAATTGCATTGTTGGTTATTTTCTTCTTTGCTGAAGGAATTGGCTTAATTAGAAGGGAATGGAAAATGTTTTTCTTTCTTACCCTGGAAAAATTGATCGAAGCTTTGCACCTAACTCCTATTTCCTTCATGGGTTGAACCATTAATTTTGATTGATTAATTTTGAATCTGAACTTCACATCTCAGACCCATCTGTAGTATCTGTAATGAACAGGATATTAAGATATAAAGTAATTATGGCTCTTTACACCACATTTACTGAGTCTCTGACACTCTGTGTGGTACTGCTGTTTTACAGGACTGAGACCAAATACAGCATAATCAGTGCAGCCTAGAGCTTCACATAGCCCGGGCTGAATATTTTGTGCCCAACATAGTACATGATGACCAGTAAAATAAGCAACAGGAAAACATGACTCAGTCCTGCAGTTTTCAGCTTATAAAAGTTATGTGTTAATGGACAAGACGGTGCTCAAGAATACGTAGCATAGTTCCTGAGTTTTGCAGGCCCATTGTAACTTGTTTTCTTAGGCAGACTATATGGAACATTAAGCTACTTGGTCATAACTGGTGAGGACACATTCTGCTTGGAGGAGTTAAGAATGATTCAGATAGCACTAATATGAAACGTATTATTCTAGGCTGACCCAAGATGTGGCATTCTGTAGCTGTACCATGTTTGATCCATGGAATTGTTTTGATGCAAGGACTCTCTGACAGCAGGTCAAATGACCATCCTGAAATGTATATGAATATTGTAAGTAATCCATTAAAGAGAGAGTTGGGTCGGGGGAATCTCTGAGAAACAATGAAATATACATTATTAATTCACCTTATTTGGTGGAATAAACTGACAGAGGCTATAATAGATAATGCCTCACAGTTCAGATTCCTTGAAAATATCCCACCAGAAACTATGTCCAGTAAAACCCCATAATAGTAAATACATGGCCTAGGAAAGCCTTAAAAAAAAATTAAAACCTGTTGGCAATCTGAGACCAAAGCCTTTGATTTTTTTTTTTCTTCCTGCAGAGTGAAATAATTCAATACAGGGGGTACCCTAGTGAAGAGCATGATGATGTGACAGCAGACGGCTATATCCTTAGTATTAACAGAATTCTTCATGAGAAAGTAAATGCTGACAACACAGGTAAAATTTATGTCCGTATTAAATAGGAAACTTGTTGTAACCTTAAATTCCTCCCTGTCTTAAATATGACCTAGATTACAGCAATACATACAGGAGGTTTTCAGGGGTCTCTGCAAATCTAAAGATGGGGTTCTACTATTGTTACGGGGAGCCAGTATTTTTCTCTGTAGTTTTAGTTTTATGGGGATGTTTCTGGTGTAGAATATAAATTTTAATTTCTATAATATGCATGGAAGAAAGGATTTGTGGTTATAAAAATTAAGCCTAGAAGTTTTTGAATGTTTTTGCTGACAGACATACTAGTCTTCATTTCATATCAGTTTACTGACCATGACAATGAACAAAAGTTCCTTATACATCAACTGAACCATCTTGTATTTCCATCCCTTATGCTACTGTTCTTCCTAAGCATTTCAGCAGGCATTCTGTCTGCTCTGCATGGATGTGTGTGATATTTTTGTGCAGAATGGAGGAGAGTTACCCCGAGTTACCTGAATGCTAGTTTTCCTGCATGTGACAGTCTAGTCCTGGCCTCCAGCTGTGGAAAAGTCCATCTGTAACTTCAGCATTGCAGGAATTAAACAATGTCCCTGCAAGGACCCTCAAACATGCCCATACCCTGCTTTCCACTCTTAGTCCCCATAGAGAACACATCAGCAGTGCAAATTGTCTTTATGGTAGGTGGCAGAAAATGCTGTAGAGAAGCACTCTAAAAGCTGCTAGAGGACCGTGAAGTGTATATGAGAACCAGGGAGAATAAAGATGCAGGTAAAGGTCTCCTAAAAGTCAAAGGACAAGGGAAGGAGTACTGGGCGGCGAGGGAGGACAAGAGGAAAAGTGGGAGCACTACATAGAAGTCAGGGAAAAGAGGGAGTAAGCAAAATCGGGAGACAAACTGAAGGCTGATGTGATGAAAGGCTTTTGCCTGTGTGGATGGGAAAACTGAGTCCCAGTAGTATGAACCTTTATGGGTGTGAAAAAGAGGCTAGGAGGACTGAAGTGCCACTGCTGCAATCCAAATGTTGAGGTCTAAGTGAATTGTTCTGCCCTGAGCAACGTTATCTCTTGTCCAAAAGACGCACCAGCCACAAGTCTAAAACAGAGACCATCGGTCTGTAGGCTTTGTTGCTGTTCAGGGAACCTTTACAGTATGGGGGGACAGTAACTGTAGAAGTAATAGATAAAGGGGGAACCTTTACAGTATGGGGGGACAGTAACTGTAGAAGTAATAGATAAAGTATATTTAATTCATGCTGATATTGTATTTTTGTATAGTGTTTTTGTAAACTGCTTTTATCCCTCCAGTGAGACTGGTACTGGGTTTTCTGTCACTTTTTCTTTGTGCAGTCTCCCAAATTTATGATGATTTTTGACTAACTCCTAACTGTCATTTATAAGTCTGAAAATAAGTCATTTGGAGTAAGCAAAAACCTAACAGATTTTCCAAATTTTTGGTATCCATTTCAAATATAAACCACTAAGCCATCAGTATTATTATAGACACACATGAACATCATTCATATAAAAACTTTATATGTTCGTCTGAATGCTGTGTAAATTTCGGTTACTGTTTTAGTTTAATGTTTGCCTATGTAATGTGAAAACCGATCTCTTCCTTGGCATCCACTGTTCATCTTCTTCGTAGTGCTCTTTGGAGATGGTTTCTTTTGAAGTAGTATAAAGCTTCTCCTTCTATCAAGCTATTTTTGCACACTTAATTTTGAGTCACTGCAGATGCAAGCTTTTTGTCAGAATTTGCTGACTGAGTGACATGGAGATGGTTCAATTTTAATGAAGATCCTCTGGAAACCAGCCAGGTTTCAGAACCCTGCCTGGGAGGCAGGTTTCCAATGGACACATGCTTAATTTCCTGTCCCCTTGCCCACCTTGGCTCTTCTGAAGCCCAGGTTTCCAGGGCACACAGCTCCAGGGCAGCCTACCAGGTGGACTTCTCTGAAGCCAGGACTCCATTCCCTTTTATGGATAAATCTGAAATTTTGGGGATTTGTTCCGAATTGGAATGAAACCATATTTCAAAATAGTGAAATCCTCTGCAAAATGGAATACCTTTCTGTGCCAGCTGTATTAATTTTGTAGAGAAATCATTTAACTAGCCTCAGTTGTAAATAGACCTTTTGGCTGTTAGATCGACAGAGCTTTAATTGTATATAGTAGACCATATGTATGCTAAGGACATGAGCTACGTTGTCATCTTTAAACTGCTTGTTGGAGTACCAGGGCTGGTGAAATGTTTCTATCGCATCAATTTATGAAAAGGAAGGGGGGAGAGATGGGCCTCTGGTGGTGGAAGAGTGTGGCTGGTAGGTTTCAGAGCAGGAGTGAGTGGTTGTTTGGTTTGGAGGAGAAGGGGACTGAGAGTTTGGTGGTGAACTTAGTCAAGATTGTGGTGAAGGCTAGAAATGCTCTTTGGTAGTGGCATCCCCTCCTAGCCATTCAAACCCTTTTGGTCCCTGGAACCACTTTCTCTGCAGCAAGACATTAAGTGATTCCCCTTCTGGTCTTGAGCGGCTAGTTTTCCTGAAGTGGAAGGGAAGGCTCCTTTACCTACTAGTGTACTCCAGATATCAGCTCTTTGGGACAGGTGTTCACAACTGAGATCGAGCTGGGATGATTGGCAGATACTTATTTATTCTAGGTCACTTACACAAAACTGTGCATAAATATGAGTGCTGCAGGGAGTGGGGCAAAAGTAATGACTCTGAAAAGGAAATGATCTGAAATACAGTGGTATAAGGTGCACTGGCACTCACTACATGACACTTAAAACCAAATGTTATCAGAAGCTACTGAATGGGGAATAAACGTGGACACTGAGTGTGGGGGAGAGCAAGAGAAACTAATGCAGTGAGATACTGATATTATGGGAACAGGTGTGGAGTACCTGAGGAAACAGAGCCCAATTGCTTGCATTCTCTCCAATAGACAACAAAATCCTGGATCCAATAATCAGAGTGATGCTCACTAACCTAAGATACAACCAGATGTACTAAGATGTACTGCTTGGAGCATAAACTACATATCAAAATCAAATCATTTGAAAATCAAGTACAATAGGACTAATCCTGAAAGATACTCTCTGTTTGCATGTAGCTATGGTAATAATAAGCCTTTCTCTTAAATCTTCTCTAAAGATTTCTATATTTAGTAGTGATGCATTTGAGAAACACCATTTTCCCCTGACACTTTTCTTGGGTTTAGACCCACTTGCACAAAAAATGAAAGGGGTCTATGCAATCTTCCTACTGTAAGGACATATGTCTTTTTAAATTAAAATCCTTTAAAATACAGTCCTTGGCAATTCAACAAATCTCTCTCCAGAGGTTAATGCTGGATTTAGGAATTTGACTATGAAGCATGAGTGTTGTTTCATTATCAGTGTCACAGAAGTTTTGCTTGTGTGGAATATTTGGTGTATCTCTCTCTCTTTCGGGTCCGAAGCCTGTTGTGTTTCTGCAGCATGGTTTACTTGCAGATGGTACCAGTTGGATCATTAATCTGGCCACAAACAGCCTGGGCTTCATTCTAGCAGATGCGGGCAATGATGTTTGGATAGGAAATAGCAGAGGGAACGCTTGGTCCAGACGACACACAAACCTTTCAGTGCACCAAGAGGAATTCTGGGCTTTCAGGTAGACTGTAGTTTTGGGGAAAACTATGACATGACCAATTTATTTTGTTTTGTAAAGTGATGCTGGGAATCCATTGTCCTGATAAAGTAAGAAGTAAGCCAAAACACTAATTTCTAATTTCACAATTTATAGCTGAATTTTCAGACGAGTTGAAATCTCCAGCTCCATTCAAGTCAATTGGAGTTGGAGTTGCTAAGCATCTAAAAAAATCAGGCCTTGAGATGTCAGACTGCACCTCCAGAATTAGTGGACACACACGAACATGTAGGTCGTATTGTCTTTCTCTGTTGATACAGTATTTGGAGTTCTCTGGGGATGAACACTAAAATTATTGTGGTACATGATAAATCCGTTAAGTCAAATAACTGACTGTATTGTGTGAATTTACGAAAGGAGTAAAACGGTTCTGCACAACCCTGCAACCCTGGTACTAAAAACAGCTGCAGTTGCAAAATACAAGTTTGGTTAGTATCTAAAACAATGTGTTCTTCTTTTAAACACAGTTAGTGCCTATGATCTATATTGATTGGTGTAGCTGGAACAGAGTTTAAATATAGGTTTCAGAGTAACAGCCGTGTTAGTCTGTATTCGCAAAAAGAAAAAGGGTACTTGTGGCACCTTAGAGACTAACCCATTTATTTGAGCATAAGCATCCGATGAAGTGAGCTGTAGCTCACGAAAGCTTATGCTCAAATAAATTGGTTAGTCTCTAAGGTGCCACAAGTACTCCTTTTCTTTTTAGTTTAAATATAGTTCCTTATGTCAGTTCCTGACCCAGTGCAGAGGGGACTAAAAACATTTGAGGTGCTTGGGGGGAATAATATGGAGAATCTTGTAGTGCTATGACTGTTTTTCAGTTCTAAGGCTTTTGGTGTTCAAATGCAGACAATTACACAGCTGACATAAAGATGATCACCCTTCCTTTTATAGCTATGATGAAATGGCTAAATATGACCATCCAGCTGTGATAGATTTTATTGTGCAGAAAACTGGACAAGAGAAACTGTATTATGTTGGACATTCAGAAGGCACCACGACAGGTAAGTTGAGGGGAATGCAGTGTCTGTTGTTAACAATTGAACTATCTGTCCTTTGAAGTCTAGATCTCTTCCACCTCCCCCCTCCCACTGTGCGCGCACACGCACGCGCACACACACACACACTTTCCGCTGTGCTGGAGATATCACATGTGACCAGAGGGCAACTTTTTAGGGCAATATCATGTTCTGATAGCTGTGTCATCTCAACGTCACGTTCTGTTTTTTGACTTGCTCATCACTGTCACCAATAACGCTGATCCAGCTGGAGTGTGTGGTTAAGGTGAAATTAAGGTGTACACCATGAAGTGCAGATTGTGCTCTTGGGCTTGTCCACATGAGAAAGAAAGTGTTAGGTCACGTTTTAACAATACATGTCCACAAGCAGATTACATTTTAAAATACCATTGCCCTGTCTTCTCTAGGTTTAGAATTTCATAGTAGCTGCCACATAGTAAAGTAAACCATTTTATCCTAGGGTGGACAGGAACATAGAAATTCAGTTAAGAATTCTGTTGATACATGAACCACAGTAGCAGCCCACTCAGCATCACAATAGGTATTCGGTTTCTGCAGTGCTAATGAGTAATAAATGCTTATTTCTTTTGCTCAGATAAGTAAATCTGGGCCTGGCAATACCAAGGAAGGACATCTGAGTAGGAGGTGCCATTCTGACAGTTGTTTTTCTGACTATAATCACACTTTAAGGAAAACCTGAAGTATGCACACAGGACACTATTTATTTACAAGCCAGCAAAACTTTGTTCCACAACAGTGTTTTATTAAGCAAGGCAAAGGCACTAAATTCCGTTCAAGCTACTTTAATCTGAAAGACAGTTTCAGACTGAAAGTGTCGTCATCTTATCTTCATACTTCAATGGGGGTTTTTGCAATGTGTGGACTGCAAATGTAGCTAGGGAATGTTTACATTGTAAACAGCCTGTGTTTTCAATTGACCCTTTAAAAATTCTCAACATTTCTGTTCTCCTTTCAGTTTGTAAAATAGTTTTCACAAAATCTAAACATTGTGCTTGAACTCCTTGCAATAGTAACTTGTACATCTCTTTCTTCATTTTCAGCTTTCACAGCATTTTCAACCATGCCCCAGCTGGCTCAAATAATCAAAATGTATTTTGCCTTAGCTCCTATAGCCACACTTAAATATGCCCAAAGCCTGTTGACAAAGCTTGCGTTGCTTCCCGATGCAGTGATCAAGGTAGGTGATTTTTTTTAGACAGAATATCTGTTAACCAAAGTTAGTTGGACTTTTTGGTGGGGATTCTAAAACCCATTAGGACAGAACAGTTAAAATGAAGTAAGACATTCTAGAATTTCCAGAGATTTTACTGTGTAAATTTGCACAAATATTAAAACTAGTCACATATCTTAATCCATAATCTGTGTTTACTGTGCTAAAATTTACCCGTAAAGTATATTATAGCAGAATTAGGAAACCAATTAGAGGGATGGGCAGACTTCAGAGTCATGGGGGAATGAAAAAATCTTGGACTATTCAGAGAGTGTATGAATAAAAGGAGACATGAGAGGTTTATAAAATAGAAAATGGTGTTGCGGTTATAACAAAGCATTGCCACTTACCTCTTCTCCTAAAACAAGAAAAGGGTAGCATTCAGTAAAACTGAAGGGCAACAAATCTAAAACTCTAAAAGGAAAAAGCTTAGCAGGTTTCAAAGGAGGATTAGGCATTTATATGGTTAATGAGTACATCCAGCTATACTAGGTAAGGTACAAAACAAGGGACTTTCGCCTTATTGCTTCAGGCATGTTGTTCCATGATTCTCTATTATAAGGATTCTAGTATCTCCCTCTGAAGTATGTGGTACTGCAGAGACCAGTAATGGTACTGGTTGAACCAGAGGTCTGATCTGGTATAGTAATGCCTATGCTCCTGTAGCTTGGCCAAAAGACGGAGGGATAGTGTGGTAGGTTGGAAATACCAAGGAGGGAGAGGAATTACTTAAGTCTATCCAAGAGGCGTAAGTAGAAGGAAATAATTAAGGATTAGAAAATCTGAAGGAAAACTTCTTAACTGTGAGGACAATTGGAATGGCAAATAGTCTTCCACTTCCTAATCACCTGAGTTATTTAAATGTGTATTGAACACAGACCTTGAATATACTGTAGGAGACATTCTTTGATTGGCAGATAGAGGGAAGGGCAGGTTTTATCTCCAATATCTGTAATTGTATTAAATATGAATCTTTGTAATTTTACAGACTGTAGTTGGCGTAAAAGAATTCATACGACAGAATTTTTTTTGCTGACTTGTTTGCTGCTGAATTTTGCAGCCAGGGCATTTTATCAGAGTTTTGTGGCAACCTCATGTTTGAGTTATGTGGATTTAATGAGAAGAACTTAAATATGGTATGTCTAAACTACAATTGTTTCTCAGATATTTTTTGCAAAACAGATTTATCCTTGAAATTGCCAGCATTGATTTGTGATAAATAAGTAGATCCATTCGTGAGATGAAACTTGTTATGAAATATAAATGTTTCCTTTCAGAGCCGAATATATGTGTATATAACACATGCCCCAGCTGGAACCTCTGTACAAAACGTGATTCACTGGAAACAGGTAGAACTTCTGAAATATAAAGTGCCCTGCAATCATTATGTAACAATTGTACATGATGTTTGAAAATTGATTTCAGGGCCAGTCTCCTATTCTATTGTCATAATTTATTCTCAGTGCCAACAATTTATCAATCAAGCTGGCATTGCCACATTGAAAGAACTAATCGTCCCTTAATCATACTTTTGTCTACTTAGTATATGTGGCTTAGTATATTCTGCAAGCAGAGAACTTGGCAGAGGCATGAACATAGCTAAATACAGAGCAACCTCACAGGGCAGCACTGCTAGTTTCTTTTTTCCCTGTATAATGTACAAATTAGCTTGTAAGTTAGTACTCGGTGCCAGTCCCCACCCAGGATACATGGAAATATAATCAACAAAATATCCTTTTTTTGTCTCTATAAAGGAATGGTAGAGAAGACATGCCATTGTCTCAGTTCAGGGCAGCAGCACCTGTATTCCCCCTCAGTGGTCCAGCAAGAGCACCCACTCTTAGGCTTCCAGCTCACCAGCCATTGGGTTTCTGGAGTGGAAATCCACATTGTCAATCCCTTCTGACCTGGGTATGTCCAGGCTGCACAGTTCCCTACCTTCACTGTGTTATTCCCATCAGAGGCAGATTGCCCAAGGACACCTGCTTGGTTTCTCTTCAGAAACGGTTAAACAGGTATAATTGCTAGAGTTAGAAGGTACCACATAGCACTTCCTATGCAAGCCTACTTTAGTCTTAAGTTAAAAACGCTACACAGAAAACCTGTTAAAACAATAAAAGAACCTACATGCATGCTAATAAACTCACCAGACATCACCCTAACGTGGATTCTGCAGGAGCAGTCCTTCAACCCCCACTCAGGGGATTCCTTGTGGTCACAAGTTCATCACAGTTTAAGCTCAGAACAAGCACTCAGTCTTTCATGACCTCAATAGGCCAAGTCCTTCCAACCCTCCCCTAAGGATTGGGGCCTTCCATACGCCAGCGATCCTGTTCATTTGTTGGATCAGAGAGAAGGTCCTGAGTCAATCTAATCCCAGTTTATTTATCCTAAAATCCTTTCTTTGTTGGACCCTGGAGAATCCAGTTTGAACTAAATTATGCAAACCTCTGCAGTGGCTTGTTTCAAAGGCTAACTTTGTGGGGGCAAATTCAGTAACAATTTTTTTCCTTGTTTTAGTTAAAACATGTACATTTGATTTTAATTTTTACTCTAGGCAATTAAAAGTGGTAAACTGAAAGCTTATGACTGGGGAATACCATCTAACAAAGTCCACTATGATCAGGTAAGGTAATTCTAATGTGAAAACATTTTAGTATTTTCACTTTTAAAAAACTGTAAAAAAAAAAAAAGAGAGAGAGAGAGTGGGCATCATACTATCCCATTTGACAGCAAAAGCTATGGTAGCCAAGCAAAAGCTATACTTTAAAAAAAATTCCATATTAGGGGACAAATTATGTTCTCATTTATACCAGTATAAATCCAGAGAAATTCCACTGAATTTACTGTCCTCTATTTAAAAAAAACCACACACTTAAAATATTTATGTAGTAAGCCACCAGTATACATTTGTACCTCTGTGCCTATGGTTATAATAGAGCATATTTTAAAATAAGGTCTAATTTATTTCAAAGCAGAAAAAAACTAGTTGGAATTTTCTTACTTTTCCATCCAATTTGAATCTCTAATCTCAAATATAAAATCTGTTGTGTTCGTGTCTGATCAATTACTGTTGGTTTCTTTAAAAGAACTAGGAAACTCAGTTACAAAAATGATGCATCCCAATTTCCTGGTTGAAAATTCAAATGAAAATATCTGGAAAGTTGAAACTTGTGGTCCACAACACTCCTTGTCCTCAATCCAACTGTAAATTCTAGTTCGGATAGAGTACAGAAATATAAATGAAGTCATTGCTAATACCATTATATTATTGCTAAAAACCTGCTGGGTTGCGTACCAGTCAGAAAGGAGACCAGTCCGTTGGAAGAATTCGAGTTTTGTCTGCTGGGTCATTGGGGGCTGCGAGGAGGTGTAGGATATTTGAAGCATGAAAAGACTCAAAAGCAAGTCTTTGGCTTCTGCTAGCAAGAGGCATAGCAGAGAGAGTTTTGTCTGCTGGGTCATTGGGGCTGCGAGGAGGTGTAGGATATTTGAAGCATGAAAAGACTCAAAAGCAAGTCTTTGGCTTCCGCTAGCAAGAGTCATAGCTCAGAGAGAGCTGAGTTTTTAACTGGAAGAAAAGCAGTTGAGACATTGCCTGGAAGCTCAGCGGTTGTGCTCTGAAGACTCATCTGATGGAAAAATATTGTGGTGATGAATCAATGTAGCCCTCTAGATACTTTATATATATATACTTACTTGAATATCTCATCCTTACTGCCAAACATTTTACAGTCATAAGATGAGAGGAAAAGAGGTGTTCAGGTAAAATGTAAAGAAGGCTTGTCTACATGGAGCAGTAAAGTGGACTACGCAGGTGTGATTTATAAAGCACACTAACAAGTAGCGGATTAATTGGTCCATGTAGATCCTGCTGGTGTGAACTAAAAGTTCTCAGTGCACTAGGGAACTTTTAGCTCACACCAGCAAGATCTACGTGGACCTATTAATGAGCAACATGTTAGTGCACTTTAGAAATCACACTCTGAACATCTGCATTATTGCTCTACATAGATAAGCTCTCAGTGGCTCAGAAACTCTAGGTACAAAACCAGGCTTGTGAGAAGGAAACAGAAGAGATCCTGAGTTTTGGTTTCTTTTTTGTTTTGTTTTTATCTTGTCTGAGTATCCTGAAGTCTCTCACCTGCTGTGTGATTGTTCCTTTGAAAATGTCCTCTATATATGGCAGCAGACTACGATAGTGGAGGTTTCAGTGTAAGATTTAGGTGTAACTTCTGAGGTCATTAAAATTCTACAACACATTGAATAAGAATGCATTCTTTCAGAGCCAGAAATTGATGAAACTCGTGTGAGAGAACTCATTTTAAGCTCTCTCTCTATTGTCGTCAAAATTGTGATATTTAAGTTACAATTATTACACATCATGTTTAATTTGAATTATTTTCTCTTTCAAGAACTACCGTAAATCATTATAAAGTTCTTTGTTTAAAATAGTCTTTTAGTAATGTGTAACTGATTGTTCATTGCATTCCAATCCAAACTTGTTTTCTTTTGTGAAGTCTTTTTTTTTTTTAAAGATATTCCGCCTTTATACAATGTGATAGACATGCAAGTCCCAACTGCGATGTGGAGTGGTGGAAATGACTGGCTCGCTGACCCTACGGATGTTGCCTTTTGCTCCCACATTGCTTCCAAACATTTTACAGTCATAAGATGAGAGGAAAAGAGGTGTTCAGGTAAAATGTAAAGAAGGCTTGTCTACATGGAGCAGTAAAGTGGACTACGCAGGTGTGATTTATAAAGCACACTAACAAGTAGCAGATTAATTGGTCCATGTAGATCCTGCTGGTGTGAACTAAAAGTTCTCAGTGCACTAGGGAACTTTTAGCTCACACCAGCAAGATCTACATGGACCTATTAATCACTAATCTGGTTTACCACAAGGTGATTCCTGACTGGAACCACCTGGATTTCATCTGGGGCCTCGATGCACCTGAGCGCGTGTATAATGAAATCCTCGACTTGATGAGGAAGAATACTTAAAAATGTGGCTTTGGGATCAAGGATTATATTCATTTCTGTTGATATCTGTCTTATTTGGTTTTTAATGAATTACAAAACTCTTATATGTAACAATCTATACTTGATGAATTTACTTTACTTTAATAAAATTCTCTTTAATGAACTTCAGTATTAGAGGAGCAGCACAAATGTATCCAAAGAAGGGAAATATTGAGTTGCAGTATACAATGCATATGCATTGTAAATGTAAATCTTTTGTTTTTCTAACGTGCCAAGTTTTAGAAATAAAGCACATCATGGACAGGCATGAAGATCTGGTTCCAAGATAATTCTTTCGCTCTGGTGTCTAGATGACCTTTTCTATAAAATTTAATTGAGGGTATGGGAGACAACTGATAAATATGGCTAGACATGCAATCACAATGGTACCAATTCACACTTGAAGAAAAGGAGTACTTGTGGCACCTTAGAGACTAACAAATTTATTAGAGCATAAGCTTTCGTGAGCTACAGCTCACTTCATCGGATTCACACTTGGTTTACTTTGAGTATGTGCATCATTCCTTTGACATTAGTGGAGCTACACTGACCTAATGCAGCCGATGATTAGGACTAGAGACTTTATTTCATCACCCCAATCATCTGACCAGGGTCAGTCCTTACTGCTGTCACAGGACTGAGGTCATGAACTGACCCAAATGATTACTAATACAGACCACAAAGAGGTGTAATATGTTTGTTGAACGAGAGTGCAGGGAAAAGGTTGAGTTATTTTGAGGATTGTTCTACATATGCACAATAAATAAATGTGAAACAAATCTCCAGATCTGTTGTATGTTATCTCTGTTTACCTACCTTTCCATTCAACACAAATAGAGCTTAAATATTCAAATTCTAGATATGTTCTTTTTTTTTTTTTAAATAGAGGATCAGAAAGGAAGAATCTGATACAATGAATCTTGAAATACAGATATAGGAAAGTATCAGAGGGGTAGCTGTGTTAGTCGGTATTCACAAAAACAACACAGAGTCCGGTGGCCACTAGACTCCTCATTTTTGTAGATATAGGAAAGACAATCTGACAGTTACAAGATTTTATTATCTAATTCTTAATTCAATGTGAAAAGAGATTTATAATATTAACATGTGGCCTAGATTTTTAGGTATATGTCTATATAGTGTGGTGGTAGGGCTGATTACTTCAATCTTAACTCTTCATTTTCTGACTCTGGAGTTCATATTTCTCAAAATAAACTCCCAGGAATCCAGGGTGGCAGACTTACTCTCTACAGGGAGGAATCTGCCAGTATCACTTCTCACTGGGCCCTGGACTGGGAGCTGGTGGAGTGGGAGTGCATTGGTCCCCTTACCATACCCCACTTAAGGGCAAAAGCCCAGATGCAGGAGGAAGGCCCTAACAGTCTTAGTTTGGGGTCAGGGACCAGACATCACTTCTGAAACTCCATCTGCCTCAGAGAGAGAGAGTGTGTGTGGAGGACAAGTGCGCACTAACCACTACACTACCTAGCCCCCGAGGACCCTATCACAGGCTAATGGCCACTAAGTTCAGTTCTGATAAGATCACAAAGAAAGTTTCCTGAAGGCAGTTTGTGTGTTTAACTCATTCTTCCAAGATCCAACAAACTGGACACTCTCTGTAGGTGTATGTCAGTGAAACAAGGACAATATCTACTCTGTGGGTAGAATTATGGCCTCACTGAAGTCAGTGGGAGTTTTGCCATGGTCTATAATATAGCCAGGTTTACACCCTGTGTGTAGGTGTATGTCAGTGAAATGGGCACAGGGAGCTCCTAGAAGTGATCTGAGATTGGTTATCGGTTGTTACTCCATGTCTATTTATGTGCCAGGTCATTCATGCCTTTCTGTAAAAACTCTCTGTCAAATGATTGTTTGCCACCATTTACTAACTACATGCGCTGAACATCTGGCCCTCGATGCCTCTATTTGGCAGGACAAAACTTGGTAAAACTGATATACATCTCTCCATGTATTTATAATTTACATCTTAATTAACCTTAGAAATATCAAATGCAGTAGGAGTAATACTAGTTAGTATTCAGCCACACACGGTAAGACATTTTCTTTGAAACTTTCAAAATAGAGCGCTTAGAGCATGTCAGTAATGTTGTTTTACAGACATTTGTTATCATATTACAGACACTAACACAAGAGATGAGGAAGAGAAGTTCTTTTTAGGTCCTAAAAACTCAGTTACCAGTACATGGCTACTGTCAATACAAATTCATTACTTTTAGCACTTGATGCTAGACTGGAAGTCTGAGACACACAATGTCTAACTGTATGGGTGTCACTTTGTTAGCAGTGTCACAAAATATTTTTTTTTTGTTACATATATTCAGTGCATCTCTCTTTCAGGTACCAAGCCTGTTGTGTTTCTGCAGCATTGTTTGCTTACAGATGGTACCAGTTGGATCATTAATCTGGCCACAAACAGCCTGGGCTTCATTCTAGCAGATGCTGGCTATGATGTTTCGATAGTAGAGGAATGTCATCTACAAGACGAGACCCTTTCAGTGAGCCAAGAGAAACACTGGGCTTTCAGGTATTATTACTATTTTTTTCTGTAATTGTAGTGCCCTGTGAACCCCAATCAGGATCGGGGCCCCACTGTACTGGGTGCAGACACAGTAAAAGGCAGTGCCTGCCTCAAGGAATTTACTAGCTCAATAAAGAAAAGGCATGACAGGTGGGTGGATGAGCAGAGAAGGAAAGGAGAAGGTAACAGTAATAGGAATATCACATTATGTATATTTGCTATTTGCATAATTTTGCAGACTTCAAGGTTTTTTCAAAATATTAAGTGGTTAACAAGCAAATTGCCTAATCATTAGTATTAGAAAGTGTATCAAAGACTTCACGGTAAAGGTTCATCTTGGGAGAGATTTGGAGGAGGACAGAATAATGGCTGAGTAAATTGATTTGCAGAGGGTGACTCATGTAATGGGCAGCAGGGAAGAAAGGCCAAACATGTTTGTGGGAAAGGTGGACAGCTGTTCAAAGGTGCAACAGAGGGCAGCATTGTTGTGCAGCTGGAGGGATGGGGGGAAGGGTAAAACTTCCTGAAATAGAAAAGTGGAGCTGAGCTGCAAAGGGCCTTGAAGGTGAGGATCAACCATTTGTGTTTGATGTGGTGTAGAAGGGGCACCTAGTGGAGGGAGTTGAATGCACGGTGTAGGGCACAGTCAAAGCAACGAATGAAGAAGACTGTTTTCACGGCAGCATTTTGAATGGACCTAAATGAGGTGAGACAGGAGTTAGGGAGGTCAGACAGTATGTTGCAATAGTCAGGAATAGAGATAAGGCTGTAGACTCTAGCTGTTCACCTCATAATTTTTCAGAAATAATCTGTTGAAAGACAAACCAATCAGGTCCCTTACGGAGGAGGGCTGTGAAATTACTGTCCCCATTCAGTGAAAAGATGAACCAAGAATAAAGAATGAGTGTGTTTCTCATATTTCCTACACAGTGCTTGGATTTTCAAATAGTTGTGAGCACTTACACATAAACATAGATATTATGGGATATATATTTGACATCATATGACTTTCATTTGACTACATTATGTGAATTTGTGAAAAGAACAAATAATTCAGCACTTGTTTTAATTGTGTGCTGTCACCGGACATTATAATTGGTAGAGACATTATTCAGAGATGACAACCACATTTGCTCCGACCTCTCAGACAGAGACAAACACCTACAAAATCTCTATCAAGCATCCTTACAACTACACTATCCACCTGCTGAGGTGAAGAAAAAGGTTGACAGAGCCAGAAGAGTACCCAGAAGTCACCTACTACAGGACAAGCCCAATAGAGAAAGTAACAGAACGCCACTAGCCGTCACCTTCAGCCCCCAACTAAAACCTCTCCAGCACATCATCAAGGATCTACAACCTATCCTGAAGGACGATCACTCACTCTCACAGATTTTGGGAGACAGGCCAGTCCTTGCTTACAGACAGCTCCCCAACCTAAAGCAAATACTCACCAGCAACCACACAAAAGAACCACTAACCCAGGAACCTATCCTTGAAAAAAAGCCCATTGCCAACTCTGTCCACATATCTATTCAGGGAACACCATCACAGGGCCTAATCACATCAGCCACACTATCAGAGGCTTGTTCACCTGCACATCTACCAATGTGATATATGCCATCATGTGCCAACAATGCCCCTCTGCCATGTACATTGCGAAACCGGACAGTCTCTACGTAAAAGAATAAATGGACACAAATCAGACGTCAAGAATGATAACATTCAAAAACCAGTTGGAGAACACTTCAATCTCCCTGGTCACTCGATTACAGACCTAAAAGTCACAATACTACAACAAAAAAACTTCAAAAACAGACTCCAATGAGAGACTGCTGAATTGGAATTAATTTGTAAACTGGATACCATTAAATTAGGCTGAAATAAAGACTGGGAGTGGATGGGTCATTACACAAAGTAAAACTATTTCCCCATGCTTATTTTTCCCCCTACTGTTACTCACCCCTTCTTGCCAACTGTTGGAAATGGGCCATACTGATTATCACTACAAAAGGTTTTTTTTTCTCCTGCTGATAATAGCCCACCTTAACTGATCACTCTCGTTATAGTGGGTATGGCAACACCCATTTTTTCATGTTCTCTGTGTGTGTCTATATATATATATATATATATATAATAAACACACAAATTATGTTCAGATAAGTGTCTGACCATTTTGTTCTTTACTATAGTTTCAACCAGTTTGCCAAGTACTGAAGTCAGGCTTACCAGCCTGTAATTGCTGGGATCACCCTTTTTAAAAATTGGTGTCACATTAGCTATCCTCCAGTCATTTGGTACAGAAGCTGATTTAAATGATAGGTTACAGACTACAGTTAGTATTTCTGCAGTTTCACATTAGAGTTCCTTCAGAACTTTTGGGTGAATACTATCTGGTCCAGGTGACTTATTACTGTTTAGTTTATCAATTTGTTCCAAAACCACCTCTAATGACACCTCAATCTGGGACAGTTCCTCAGATTTGTCACCTAATAAGAGGGGCTCAGGTTTGGGAATCTCCCTCACATCCTCAGCCATGAAGACCGCTGCAAAGAATTCATTTAGTTTCTCCACAATGGCCTTATCGACCTTGAGTGCTCCTTTGTCATCTTGATCATCCACTGGCCCCACTCATTCTTTCGCAGGCTTCCTTCTTCTGATGCACTTAAACATTTTTTTGCTATTACTTTTTGAGTCTTTTGGCTAGCTGGTCTTCAAATTATTTTTTGGCCTTCCTAATTATATTTTTATACTTCATTTGCCAGAGTTTATGCTCCTTTCTATTTTCCTCACTAGGATTTAACTTCTACTCTATAAAGGATGCTTTTTTGCCTCTCACTGCTTTTTACCTTGTTGTTTAGCCATGGTGGCACTTTTTTGGTTCTCTTACTATGTTTTTTAATTTGGGTATACATTTAAGTTGAGCCTCTATTGTGGGGTCTTTAAAAAGTTTCCATGCAGCTTGCAGGGATTTCACTTCTGGCCCTGTACGTTTTAATTTCTGTTTCAATAACGTCCTCATTTTTTTGTAGTTCCCTCTTTCTGAAATTAAATGCTAGTGTTGGGCTGCTGTGGAGTTTTCCCCGCCATAGGGATGTTAAATTTAATTATATTATGGTCACTATTCCCAAGCGGTCCAGCTATATTCACCTCTTGAACCGTATCCTGTGCTCCACTAAGGACTAAACCAAAGTGCTTGTGGGGAAGCAATAAACTTGTTACCAAAACTTTGCTCCTCCTCCCTCCGCAGGTGCAGCAGTCGCATCAGCCTGCCCCCCGGTGCCGCTCCCTTGGAGCTGGCAGCAGCCAGCGAGGGACCACAGTGCAGCCTTTTCTTACCAATTAAGACTCCTGTTTTGGCAATCCCTATAAATATAGAACTGCATAATGTAATCTCTGCAGCCCCTATAGCAGACGATTCATGGATATTTTTAGAAAAAGACAGGTCATGGGCAATAAATCAAAATTCATGGAAGCCATGACCTATCCCTGACTTTTACTAAAAATATCCCTGACAAAATGGGGAAGGAGGAGGGTCCAGCACCCACAGCTGCTGGGCTCCGGGGTCCCCCCGTGGGGGTCTCCCCTCTGTTCCCAGTGTCCGAGAGCTGTGGCAGGGGTGCCCCCCCCACCATCCCTAGCGGCTGAGAGCTGCAGGGCCCCAGCCAGCTGATGGCTAGCTGAAGCGGAAAATGTCATGGAGGTCTCTGGAAGTCACGGATTCTGTAACTTCTATGACCCCTGTGAGAAAATCTTAGCCTTATTCTTCTTCGAGAGATGTCCCTGTGGGTGCTCCACTTCAGGTCAAGGTGCATCCCAGTGCCTTCGATCGGAGATTTCTACAACTGTACCCCTACGGGCAGCGCACATGCTGTGCCTGCCTCTTGAACTGTCAGTGTTTGATCAGCGTGTGCACGGACCGGGCTCCTTGGTTCCTTTTCTACCATCCCCAGCTAGAGATGAAGTTCAGTAGTGCTCATTGAGATTAGCTAGTTAGTTTGTTTCTCAGTTTATTTAGATAGGGTTTTAGTCATTTGAGTTAATATTTAGATAAGATACATTAGCTGTCACATTTATTTCTTTAAAAAAAACAAACACCTCTGTGGTTACAGACATGCCTGGCTCCCCAGGCTTCAAGAGATGTGCCTCCTGTAATGATGCCATCCCCATCTCAGATGGTCATTCCCAGTGTGTATGCTGTTTGGGGGAGTCTCATGTACCCCAAAAATGCATTCACTGTACCAAACTGAAAGTGCAGACTCCCAAGGACAGGGAGCTCAGACTTAAAATGCTCCTCCTGGAAAACTCCCTCAGAACAGCATCTGACCCTGGGCAGCAAGCCTCTGTGACACTCTCCAGAGGCAAAGCAAAAAAAATGGCCAGCTTCCTCCTGCTTCAGGGGCCGTCCCTCAGGGAAGAAGTCAAAACCAGCTCTCCTGTCTCCGGTAACCGTTGCTCCGCAGCTTAGTACCTTTAACTCGGCAGGCACCTCAGGCACCGACCGTGAGTCGGCTGCCACACTACCCAGTGCCGAGGCTCAGGGCTTTCAGTTGCCTGCCTCTTTCAGCTCTCCCTCAGCCACCTCTGTCACTATGGTGCTGAGAACACAAGTGGTGGCCACGGCACTGTCCTTTGATCATGCAGCGCCACTTTTGCAGCTGACGCTCTCGGCACCGAGCCTCCTGATGTCTCCAGCTTCCCTAACAGTGCCTACCTCAGGGGCACCTACTCCTCTGAGGCAGCTTGCACCCCGGGACACCCTTTGGTGCATCAGCAGATGCCCCAGCAGACACTGCCTCCACCATCTACCCCAGCACCAGCACCAGCCCCTTGTCAGTCAGCTCCACCTCAGTTTTTACAGCCAGGAGAATTAAGGGTGTCCCATGCCCCTGAGTCTCCTCTTCTCAGAACTAATCTATCACCGAGACATTCAGCACCCTACCTTCAGTTCTCCCCTACCCCTTCAAGCCTCTCCAATGAGGAGGAGGAGGAGGAGGAGGAAGAGGAATATGATGACAAGATGTTTTCTTCTCAATACTCTCCCCAGGTTCAGTTACCTGTAACTGGGAGACGCATTACAGCACGGTCTCCATATCCTCATGGCTATCCACACTGGTATGTCAATCCCTGGATGGGACCACCTATGCCCTTCCCGGGGCAATGGCCACACTGGGGTCCATGGAACTACACCACAACACACTCAAGTGTTCCACAGGCTGCCTGGAGGAAAGTTGTCAGACCCTCCGCACTGCCGGCTTACACTGAAACCCAGATAAGACCTGAAGTGGCCGCCACGCCTGCAGAGAATACTGCCCCGCACACCTACTCTATGGCAATACCACCACAAGATGCCATGGTACCCCCAACACCTCCCATTACTGATGAGCTCTCTCACTTTCAAGAGTTGTTTAAAAGAGTAGCAGAGGAGCTCAAGATTACCCTGGAGGAGGTACCGGAAACACACCACAAGCTTACCGACACCTTGCAAGCTCCTCCAAAATAGCCCTACCAATTAATGGGGCCATTATGGAACCTGCTAAAACTATCCGGCAGACCCCGGCCACAATAACCTCACTAACAAGAGACTGGACCACAAATATTTTGTCCCATCTAAGGGTTCTGAGTTTCTATTTATGCACCTCTCACCTAATTCGCTAGTGGTCGACGCAGCCAACCAGAAGAATATATACCAACACTTCCGATCCACCCCATCTGACAAAGATAACAAGAGACTGGACTCCTTCAGCTGCAAAGTGTATTCCTCTTCCACTTTGCAATTTAGAGAAGCGAACTATGCGGTGCTCTTAGCAAAATATGACTACAAAAATTATGCTAAAGTAATGCAATTTATTGATGATGTGTCAGAGGATAAACGACAACAGTTTAAAGCAGTGGTGTCCGAGGGCCAATTGATCTCCCAGACAGCTCTTCAAGCCACCCTAGATGCTGCGGGTGCAGCGGCCAGATCCACAGCCACGGCCATCGTCATGCGGCGGGCCTCATGGTGGGCTTCTTCCTCCTTTCCCAAGGAGATACAGAACACTGTCTAAGATATCCCCTTCAGTGGAGACAAGCTCTTCACCTCTACGACCAGTGAGGTCCTTCACTCCATGAAGGACTCACGTGCCATACTCCGATCCTTAGGTGTCCAAACACCTGCCTCAAAGAAGAGACAATATAGATATCAGCCATACCAATGACAGCATTACCATACCTTTGTGCAACATCCACCTTTAAGGCAATATGATATGCCACAACAACGAGATACACCCGGGAACCAATGACATCGCCCTCCACAAACAACGGCGACCCACACTCCTCACCCAAATAAGCAAATTTGAAGTCTTGGTCGAGGGTATAGAAAACCTCGCACCCTCTCCAGCGCCAACTCTAACCACCCATTTCTTTGGACAACACTTGCCAACTGGGAAACCATCACTACGGACAGATGGGTCCTGGAAATTATCAGATCGGGTTATGCCATCCCCTTCCTCTCCTTACTCCCACCCACTGTCCCACCCCATCCCTCTTCAGGGACCCCTCTCATGAACAATTGCTCTGTCAGGAGGTACAACACCTCATGCATCTCGGAGCAATAGAGAAGGTACCCCCTCAACACAGAAGGAAAGGGTTTTACTTCCACTACTTCTTGACGGAAAAGAAAAACGACAGTTGGCGCCCTATCCTTGGTCTTCGATGTTTGAACAAGTTCATCAAGAAACAGAAATTCCCAATGGTTACTCTCCCAATGATGATTCCGATGCTGGAGCAAGCAGATTGGTTTTCAAACCTTGACCTCCATGATGCATATTTGCATGTCTCTATCCACCCTGCCCATCAATGTTTCCTCATGTTTGCCATGGGAGCGCAACACTACCAATACAGAGTCCTCCCATTTGGCCTCTCCACCGCACCACGAGTCTTCTCGAAGGTGCTAGCAGTTGTAATAGCACATCTCAGAAAAAAAGGGATCTTCCTGGACGATTGTCAACCTGGACGATTGTCTCCTCAAGTTTCCCACTCAGTTAGAAGCGAACTACGCAACTCTTGCAACCCTTCACTGCTTACGCACCTTGGCTCTGCAAATAAGCAAAAACAAATCTACCTTACAACCTACCCAACAAATCAACTTCATCGGCACCCATCTCGATGCCACAGCTGGTCTTGCATCTCTTCCCCAGGACAGATTCCACACAGTGAGCACCCTTATTACCCAGATACGTGCCAGCCCACAGACCACAGTCCAAGATTCCCTGCAGCTCTTAGGACACCTGGCTGCTTGCGCATTTGTGGTTGCAAATGCTCGCCTGTACATGCGATGCCTTCAGGGTTGGCTAGCCATGGTATACAAACCAAACACACACAGGCTAAACAAGTTACTAACTATGCCCCAGAAAGTCAAGTACTCACTTCTGTGATGGACCTCTCCCATCAACCTCTGTACTGGGGATTCCCTTCCAACAAGATCCCCCTTCAATTATCATCACTACAGATGCATCCCTCACAGGATGGGGAGCACACATGGGCCACCTCACCACTCAGGGCCTCTCGACCACTTCGGAAACCAAGCTTCACATAAATTTGCAGAGCTCAGGGTCGTACACAATGCCTGCCTCCATTTCCTTCCCATCATCCAAAACCATCGAATTCGAATCATGACCAACAACATCGCATGCATGTTTTATGTCAACAGACAGCGGGGAGCCCGGTCCCACTCCCTCTGCACAGAGGCGGTAAAACTTTGGAACTGGTGCCTTCAACACAATATCCATATCACCACCTCATACCTGTCAGGTTCTCAGAATACCACCGCAGACGAGCTCAGCCGATCGTTCCCCATACAGCATGAGTGGGAATTCAACGACGCCATTCTTTCCAACATTTTCCAGACCTGGGGTTATCCCCAACTGGATCTATTTTGCCACAGCAACAAACAAAAAATGCCTGACATTTTGCTCCAGAGCAGGCCTGGGGAAACACTTGCAGGGAGATGCCTTTATGCTCCCATGGACCGAAACTCTCATGTATGCATTCCCACCAATGCCTCTGTTGAACAAAGTAATTCAGAAGATAAGAACAGACAGGGCCAACATCATTCTAATAGCCCCCAGCATGGCCTAGACAACTGTGGTACCCCTTTCTCATGCGCATGTCAGTCAAGCCACCCTTCCTCCGTTCAGCAACCTCCTATCACAATGCCAGGGACAACTATTTCACCCTGACGTACAACGTCTCCACCTGAAGGCCTGGCACATCAATGGCTCTCTAATGAGGAGTTAACATGTTCAGGTCAAGTGCGCGCTGTCTTGCTAAACAGCAGAACACACAACACACGCACTACCTACCTGCATAAATGGAAATGGTTCACATCTTGGTGCACTGACAAACAGACCTCTCCAATTTAGGCCTCACTCCCAATGGTACTAGATTACCTGCTACACCTTAAAACATTTGGCCTCTCCACAAGTTCTCTCAAGGTCCACCTCGCGGCAATCACAGCTTTTCACCATAAGATTGACAATGCTACCTTCTTTGCCCATCCAATCACCAAAAGTTTCCTGAAGGGTATCCAGATGTTATACCCAGACATGAAACTACCTGCTGCACCTTGGGACCTACACCTAGTCCTCAAAATCCTGATGAATTAAACCCTTTGAACCAATGGCTACCTGCTCCCTTCTCTACCTATCCATGGAGACCGCCTTCCTCCTAGCAATCACATCTGCCAGATGAGTAGGAGAAATGGGAGCGCTTATGGCGGACCCTCCATATACCATGTTCTTCTGTAATAAAGTCACACTCCGCACGCATCCAAAGTTCCTACCTAAGATACACTCTTCCTTTCACCTCAATGAGCCTATACACCTACCAACATTTTCCCCAAAACCTCACGCTAATGCCTTTGAAACAGCAATGCACGCTCTTGATGTTCGCAGAACATTATCCTTTTACCTGGATAGAACAAAACCGTTCAGAAAACCCCCCAGACTTTTTGTCTCTACTGCTCAGCACTCGCAGGGAAACGCTATCTCTACAGAGACTTTCCAAATGGATTGCTGACTGCATACGACTTTACCAGCTGAGGCAAATACACCCTCCTACATCAATTAGGACACTCTCTACCAGAGCTGTCTCCGCCTCCAGGGCCTTTCTCTGTAATGTCCTGCTGTCTGACATATGCAAGGCAGCTACCTGGGCATCGAACCTTACCTTCCCCAATCATTATGCTCTCATCCACACTGCAGCGTCCAAAACCAGAGCGAGTAGAGCTGTCTTGCCAACAGCCACCTTGCCTGATCTGAAGTCCCAACTATCCTAAGGGATACTGCTTTTCAGTCACCTGAAGTGGAGTACCCACAGGGACATTTCTCTCAAAGAAGAGGAGGTTACTCACCCTGTGCTGACTGACGTTCTTTGAGATGAGCGTCCCTGTGGGTGCTCCACTACCCATCCTCCTCCCCTCTACTTTGGAATTTGGAACGCACTCCATTGTAAAGATGGAACTGAGGAGCCCGGGTTGTGCACGCGCTATTCAAACACTGACCGCTCGAGAGGTAGGCACAGCGCGTGCACGGCCCGTAGGGACACTGCTGTAGAAATCTCCGATCGAAGGCACTGGGATGCACCTTGACCCGAAGTGGAGCACCCATGGGGACATTCATCTCGAAGAACGTCAGTTACTGCACAGGGTGAGTAACCTCCTCTTCACGACATAGACAGCATACAGATTGGTCATACTGGTGGTAAAAAATCTTTCAACTCATGAACTGCCCACACCCATTACAACACTAGAGAAGATTGTGATCCTTGCTTCTCTAAGATATGTCTACACTAGAATTAAACACCTGCTGCTGGCCCATATCAGCTGACTTGGGCTCATGGGCCTCAGGCTGCAGGGCTATAAAATTGTGATGGAGACACTTGGGCTGGTGCCCGGGCTCTGGGACGCTTCCCCCCCTCGTGGGGTCCCAGAGCCTTGGGTCCAGCCTGAGCCCAGACATCTACACTGCAGTTGTATAGCCAACAGCCTGAGCCTGAGTCAGCTGGCCTGGGCCAGCTGCAGGTGTTTAGTTGCAGTGCAGACCTAGTGTAAGACACCCCAATGTAAAGCCTGAATCAACAAGTGGCTTAATTGCTATCTCAATATCTGGAACTTTGCTTAATAATGTATAGTTTATGTATGTATGTGTGTATATATAATGTAATTTTAACTCTTTTATCACTGAAAATATGGCTACATTTGGCCAAGGTATCAAAATAAATGTATCATTGCATACATTTCCCTGTTACTGACTGTAATAACATTTATCAGGAACAAGCTCAAGATCCAATAGCAAAGAAAGAAATGGTACCAAAATGAGAAGATTTTAAGAAAAGGAAACTGCATAATTTAAACAAGTTTGTTAAATCTGTTTTGGGTTTGTTGGTTAATATGAAATAGAGCTGATATGAAACATATAAAAAGGCATATTAGATATTATGAACATGAAGCAGAAAAGGTTTTTTAGCTCATAATAACAAGAGTAAGAAGTTTGCAACAGAAGAAATTATTTATAATTTGCACAGCATTGCTATATTGTTCAAATAGACACACATAAAAGTTAATACATTAATATAAACAATAAAAAAGCAATTGGAAGTTATGTATTAACTATTATAACCAAAATCTTAAAAGATCTGGAACAAGAGAGAATTCCTGAAATTATTAAAGATGAGCAACTCCTTATGTGGTAATGGCCCAGATGTCTCAGAACCAGGAGAAGAGAGAGACTTTGTAAAAGAGTGCCTTTCAACACTCTTAGAAATCTGGGATTAGTAATACTGCATCCAAACCAAGACTCACGTTATCTTACAAAATCATCAACTGTGTCAGGCCCTTTGTAAATGTCATTTAAAGTATCCTTGCCTGTGCTGGACCCCAACACAGCAGTATTTGACAAATTGGCAGCTGTCCATTCTGTGAGCTATCTTGAAGAAGGAATCTACAAGGAACAAATCAATCTTCCTCAGTTGGTGATATACCATGGTGTGTCACCATCATGGAGAGCATGGCACACAGCTTCCTGTTCTGTGAAGGGCTACCAATACATGTGCTATTGTAACATTTTTGATATTGTGACTCATATTTGGACCAGCTAAACGAGACTGGTGAGTTTGCTGCTACTGTCTAATATCCTGTAAGGTTAACCAAATGGGCAAGATCTATTCTGCAGGTTGATTTGGAGGGATGCCTGATTCAGAGTAAGGACTTGAATCTGGGTGCTCCATATCCATAGCCTAACCACTGGGCTATAGAGTTAATTTCCTGTGGGAGTTGTTCCACTTTGTATAAATTAAATGTTCATTGTGCCAGAGCGAGAGTTAGACTATAGCCTGCTGGTTAGGGCACTCACCTTGGATGTGGTGGTTCAAGTCCTTTGGTCTGACCCAAAGCAGTGATTTTTATCTTTACAAATGTTTGCTGATTATTGCTCAGCCTGTTATTGAATGATCAGAAAACATTTGCCTATGAACATCCTTCTGCATTCCCGTGAAAAGAGACATGTTGCATTGATGGGGATGGAGCGCTTCTACAGAGCAGACAGAGGATTTGGAACCCTGAGACTGTATACAAGTAACTGAATCATTCATCGGCTCTCCCTGATTTCTGCAAATATATTAATTATTCCTAACTTCTTGTCAAATTTGATGGGTAATTTTTCTGAATAGTTAAATTACATGATTATATTCAATTATTTAAAGTTCAGCCTAGGAACAACTGTTTGGCTTGATGTATGCAAGGGACAGAACCCAGCTGCGGGTCAGGGTTGTAGGAACAAGAGGCCGTAGAAGCTGGAGAAATCTATTGCTGTGTAGCAGAGGGGCGTGGTTTCCCCCAGAGACTGACAGCAAGGGAGTGCCAGGTGCCCCCTGGTGGGCAGAACCCAGAAGACCTAGGCCACCATGCCAGAAGCGGAAGGGCAGAGCAGGAACAGGAAGTATAAGAGGCGGGCCCTGCAGCTCAATTGAGCAGGAGCTGCCAAGGAAGGCAGATGCTTCCAGCCTACTGCTGGAGCCGGAACCCGTGGAAGACTTCTGCTGCCCCGAGGACACCTCCCAGGGACCAGGATTGCCAGACATGCCTGACGCTGAGAAGCTGCTGGGATTGCCACTGGCAATATACCCCGAGGAAACGGAGGATGACCCTGGGGTTCAGGTACACCTGGAGGGAAGGGGAGGAAGGAGCCTGGGGATAGCCAACTGTAGTCTGGCTGCAGGGGCATCTGAACCATGCTCAGCGTGTTGTGGTGGGATTCCCTGCTGACCCAGTGGCAGACTGCTGTTAGGGCCCTGGGCTGGGATGCAGTAGAGTTGGGTGGGCCTGCATCCCCCTACCCCCACCCCTGGGGTGGCAGTACTCCTCCTTCTTAGGCCCAAGAGGCCTGCATTTGTGTGTCACCCACCAGAGCCAGGACAACAGACTGTGGTGTTGGTCGCCCCTGCTGGCCCCCTAAACAGTTTGCTGGGTGCCTAAACCCTGCTGGCACCTTAGACCCTGTTTTCGGTGCCCCGTCCTGGCTGAGAGCCTGGGCCCCTGAACTATTCCCAGCGCTACCTTGCCTAAAGGCTGGAGTCAGAGACTTGTATTTCCCCCTTTATTAGACTGTGGTTTCAGGAGTGTGTCAGCAAAGGGGCATGGCCTTCCTCAGAGACTGACAGCGAGGGAGAGCCACACATGCCCACAGTGAGTCTTCAAAATGTTTTGCCTGGCATCTTTTGATTTAGACATATGATCTTTCTTCCTTCAGTGGAGAAACTTCAGTGGAGAAAGCAAGTCTTTTTATGCTAATCGGTGCCCTGAAACATCCCCTGCCTAGCAAAAATCCCACTCTTCCCAGTGTACCAACAAGACTTCCTTGCAGGCCCAGGAGCTAGCTGGCAAGTTAAGAGGGCTTGCCTGCACCATCTCAGTGGAATGGCTGGGACAGGATGGAGAGGAGTGCCTCAGTTCCAGACCCCTCAGGGCCAGGGCATGGCCTTTTGGAATGTACCTCACCTTTTGTGTTCCTTTACTAGGTTAAAGGTGCAGACAGCTGAATTCTAAGTTTGTTTGATTAACCACTTAATGATAGATGCAGAGCTCACTGCAGGGTTGTCCTGCTCCAGGAGGGCTGTCACGCGATGACATTGGGTCTCTTCTCTATGCCACATTGAAGGAGCAGACCAGACCTGTCAATCTGTGACAGAGACAGGAAAAAGGTGTTAGGAAAAAAAAAAAGGCAGAAACTGACAGATGCCCTATGCTCCTGAGGGGGTGGGAGCATAAAGAAAGAGAAGAAAGCACCATAGGCGCACTCCCTCTAGTCCTGAAATCGCAGTAGCAACAGTCATATTTAAACAGGTTTTTCCTGTTTCCAGTTTTTTCCTGACACTTTTTTCCTTTTCAGTATGGATGAGATCATTTTTGGAAAAAAAAAAAAAAAAAAACCTAATAGTCGTTTCATTGGCTACTAAAATACAGAATTGCAGTTTTGGAAAAAATCCCACCAGTCTGGAGCCCACTGTCGGAGTGGAACAGGGATGGCCAAAAAGCAGATTCCTGCATTATCCTGTCTGCTGGTATCCTGTCTGTGCACCTCTGGATGGCTCAGGGTGCTGCGAGCATAAGCCGTATTAGCAAATTTCACAGCTGCTCCAAAAAGAAGCAGCATGTGATACGGCAGCAGTTTGACCCGGAAGATTGGGCATCTGACTGGGCCCCAAAGATAGCAAACCATGACCTTTGGGACTATGGAGCGCGATCTTGCTGTGTTGGCCTAAGTTTTGCGAGGTTGAATTGAGAATAAACAGTTGTGCATTACGGACAGAGACAGTAGCTGTGACAATGTATAGGTAAATGTATTCATAGCTGAAATTCCTAACCATAAATCAGTCTTTTAACTGCAAGGTTTGAGTCTTTCCTTAGAAAGCAGATAACAGCCTGCAAAATTATGCTTATTAATATTAATAATAAAGGGAGGCAACAGAGATGCTGTTGTGCACACCCTTTAATAATAACATACTGATGTAATAACAAGCTGGGGAGAAAAGTTCTCTGGGATTTATTCTCTTTTCTCTCTCCTGCTTCATTTAAATTACAGCCATCAACAGTGCAACCATTAAGGCATCTGATTCCCGTCTGGTACAGCAAGTGAACGCTGGTAATCTCTTCTTTTTCCCTGAATCAAAACTGCTTTTTGGTTACCTTTCTGGAGATAGACTGATTAATAAATTATCTCTGAATGACTTGGTTATTGTATCAGAACAAATCTGTAGAGCATTTTGACAGTTCTATAGATAGAGATGTTGTTGCTGCCTGTCAGATTCCTGCTGAAGGAACGAGGAGGTCTGTATTGTTTTTAATGAGGAAGGAGAGAACTGGGGGATGGGGAAGTCTGCTGAGGGTGCATCTATCTTTACTTAATGGAAAAATGACATAAAGATTAGAAAACATGATAGTGCAATAAGTACCTAATAGATTTAACTCCTTTGTGGCTCTCAGAAGGTGTATGCTCCAGCAGTGGTTTTCAGAAGATTTATTCAACTGAACATTAGGATATGCATGGTACTTTGAGTTCCATCCAGAGGATATTTCATGAGTCTCCTGAGAACAGGGGTGCCAGATAATAGAGGATTTATTATGTTCCCTTTGCAATTACAATGTTTTATATTTAATGTGGTTGACACAATCTTAGGTTTATAACAGAAGTATAACCACAAATCAGTTCAAATGCACAGGAGGAATTCAGCAGGGGGAATGCCCTCAGACTATAGAAGTGCCTTTCCTCTGTCCCATGAAATTCAATTTATCTTTTGCCGAGATATAAACTGTTAAAAATGGCCATTTCTCTTCTTGTTTGTGTATGGACACATGGGGGGATGAATTGATGTTATACTGGAAACTGACATTTCCTAACTTTAACATAATTTTGTACACCTGAATAAATGAGTATAAGCAGTGAATTTAAAATGATTAACTTATGGTTGTGATTACTTCTGCTAAACTTTAATTTTACAGGATTGTGCCAAACCAATGAAATTTCAGAAATTGAAATTTGCCAAGGGAACATGCCATAAAGCATATGTTTCTGGCACACTGACCAAGCACTATGCAGTAGCATCTTATGACTGGAATAGTAGTTATGTTTTGGTTTAATTTTCTAAAAGTAGCTTAAATGTTTCTGCATTCACTGGCTGGGTCCTATGCCATAGTAATAAACACCCACTTTCATGAGTAACCATAGTCCCAACCAAATTATAAACAGAAAACTGGAACCCACCGTATTCAACTTGTGATGTGAACAAAAGTTAGGCTGATGAGAATTAGGGTTGATGTTGCCTGAAACTCAGTTCAAATAAATAGTCTGTTAAAACTAGTCTGCACACGTGTGAGTAAATTCTCCTCCCCAATCTGATGGAAACTCTGTGTGGGTGGAACTAAGTGGCGTTTCCTGCTTTGTCTATTAGTTTTCCCACAGAAAGGAAAGATCTGTCTGGGAAAATGGACAACTTGGGCAAACTGAAAGATTCAGTATTTAAAAATTATGTAATTCCGTTACTCATCTGATCGTGATCATCTTGATGTGTTAAATGAAAGGCATTGTACACGGATGAGGCCAAACAACTGAAACACTATCCCTAATATTTGTTTCCTATTTTGAGTAATACTATAATACTGTTTTTTTGCATCTGTGTATTGCAGTTTTTCAAAACCAAGATGTGTTTATATCCATGTTGTTAATTGGTGCATTGTTTCACACACAACCAAGATGTGGCTGTTTATTACGGTAGCGTGTATGACCCACGGAATTGAGAGTTCAGGAGAATGGATGCAAATCCTGAAGCATTCGTGAATATTGTGCGTTGCATATTGTTGCTGGAGAAAAGGTTCGGAGTAGGGAAGTGTATTATGAATTGATAACATCCGAACTAATTTCTTCATTAACAGAGTGTCCTTTTAACCAAGTTCTTTCCCCAACCTAGCAATTGTTTTCTCACACTTTTTTTTCTTTCTTCAAATGAGCCCCTGGAGTGTTCCTTTGCTGAAGGCTATATTGGACTAATAAGTGAGACCTTGGCTATGTTTTTGTTCGAGAGAGCAGCCTTTTGTTTTCGGTGTAGTCCTGCTGGTGGAAGAGGCACGTAAAGTGAATAGTTCCTTTATGTTGTTTTTTAATCAAAGTAATAGCTGTCAATTTAAAAAGAAATGTAATATTTTCATGGGAGTATTAAAGGCTGGATTGTAACTTGGTCTATATGTCTGTTCAGGGGACTAAAAGGGCATAAGACTCCCCCTTTCACAGGCTACCTACATTTTGTGTCCAGGTATACAGGAGTTCACCTGCTTACTCCCTTCCAGGAGCAAGCAGGGGAGAAGACTGGAGCCTTAACATCACCCCCTACTCACTGGCCAGTGCAGGAGAGAGAGCATGATGTAGGCCAGAAGTAATTACTACCCTGTGAGAGCAGAGGGGAAGCCACATTTCTGTGAACCCACTGTTCCTTCCCTACGATTATCCTGAGACATTGTTATCCCTTATGGTTACATGTGTTCTAATATGAAGAGAACATATTTGGCTTGAAGAAAGAGCTGAGTAACCAGAGCAAGACAGTTTTTAAGTTTACTAAATTCTGTTTCCTAGGTGAGGCAATAACTGAATATGTTACCCAGCCTAGTTTCACATATATGGTATATTGGTTATTTATTATTTCACAATGCTCCATTAGATCCCAGCTTAATATAAATTACAAATTTTCTTTCTGAGCATGTTTTATGTGTTTGTTTTAGTTCTTTACCAGCAAAAGACTAACTCACAAGTACCTTTCTTAGTTTCTTTTGGAGGCTTAATTATGAGCAGTCCATTACATGATACAGGAATATCTCACCATTCTGAAATGCAATGTATGTAAAGAGTCCAGAGTATGGGCTGGGTGCATATGAAATGACCTCTTGTAAATTTTAAATTAATGAACTAAAATGAATTAAAGGTACAAACAATATATTGGCACCTGGATCACATCCAATGCCATATTCACAAAGAACTGTAATGTACATGGTAGAGGGACACAGATATACAGCAAAGAACAAAGAAAAGGAAAGAGAAGTTTTAAAAAACAAGATTGTAAGGAGTGATTTGCAAGGTCAGCCCTTGCTATCTCCTTGCTGCACAGGGTTTGGAGGCACTTCGTGGGCAGAAGCAGGTGCCATCTTTTCTGTCCAGTTACCTGCTCATTCTAAGGAGGCTAAGGAAGAGGTTTGAAATGGAGACAGAAATGAGAGTACAATAATAATTATCCCAATGATCTCCAAGGCTGAACTTCACAAAGTAAATATAATAGTAACAGGTAAACCCAGTGACCGCATATCTCCAGACTCCCCAGATGCACTCTGCCTGAGAATGGGGCAATAGTGTACTCCTTTTAACTTCCTCTTCTAAGAGGAGTGCATTCAACAATCCAGAGCCAATCTCTTTATTTTCTTCTACATTTCACTTCTCATCCTTTAGAGATTTGTTTAAATCAGCTTCTGCCTCCATATTTTTTTAGCCAAGACCTTTCCAGAAAACCTGATTCCATCTTAATGGAAATATTCTTATGGTATAAGAAGACAAGTAGTGAAAAATGAGCTGTCCTGTTCAATACTTCCTTGTTTGGGACAGGTTGTATATACACCGATTTGTTTACTGGCTCATCTGAAAACTGGAAACTGTAAAAGCTTATGAAAATTAAACAGAAATAATGACAGGTTTCAGAGTAACAGCCGTGTTAGTCTGTATTCGCAAAAAGAAAAGGAGTACTTGTGGCACCTTAGAGACTAACCAGTTTATTTGAGCATAAGCTTTCGTGAGCTACAGCTCACTTCATCGGATGCAATGAGTGCAAACAATTCTAGAAAACACCTTTGTTTTGTTTCCTGCAGAGTGAGATCATTCGCTACAGAGGATATCTGAGTGAGGAGTATGAAATTATGACAGACGATGGCTATTATCTTAGTATCAACAGAATTCCCTTTGGCATAGGAAATTGTAAGAACTCAGGTATGGCTCTATTTTACTAAATCAGCGGGCCCAGATAATCTTCATCCAAGAATATTACAGGAACTGGCACATGAAAGTGAAAGACCAATAGCAAGGATTTTTAATGAATCTGTAAACACGGAGGATGTATCCTATGATTGTAGAATTGCTAATAGAGTACCTGTTTTTAAGAAAAGAATAAAAAGTGATCTGGGAAACTATAGGCCTGTTAGTTTGACCTCAATTGTATGCAAAATCTTGGAACAAATTTTGAAAGAGAAAGTAGTTAAGGACATAGAAGTAAACGGTAACTGGGATAAAATACAACATGGTTTTACAAAAGGTAGATTGCACCAGACCTACCTGACTTCCTTCTTTGAGAAGATAACAGATTTTTTAGAGGAAGTAAATGCAGTAGATCTAATCTACCTGGATACACTTCCACATGGGAAATTATTAGTTAAAGTGGAGAAGATTAGAGATTAATATGAGAACTGAAAGGTGGGTAAGGAACTGGTTAAAGGGGAGAGTACAATGGATCATACTGATCATACAGTGAATCATAGGTGAACTGTCAAGCTAGATGGAAGTTACTAGTGGAGTTCCTCAGGGATCAGTCTTGGAACCAATCTTATTTAACATTTTTCTTAATGCCTTAGCACAAAAAGTGGGAGTGTGCTAATAAAATCTGCTGATGACACAAAGTTGGGAGGTATTGCCACTACAGAGGAGGACTGGAAAATCATACAAGATCTGGAGGATCTTGAAAACTGGAGTAATAGAAATGGGATGAAATTTAATAGTACAAAGGGCAAGATTAACAACAAGAATTTTTGCTATAAACTGGGGACTTATCAGTTGGAAGCCATAGAGGAGGAGAAAGATCTGGGTGTATTGGTTGATCACAGGATGACTACGAGCTACCAATGTGATGTGGGCGTGAAAAAGGCTAATGCAGTCCAAGGATACATCAGGTGAGGTATTTCCAGTGGAGAAAGGCAAGTGTTAGTACCATTTTACAGGCACTGGTGAGACTTCATCTGGAATATTGTGTGAAATTATGGTCTCCCATGTTTAGGGAAGATGAATTCAAACTGAAACAGGTCCAGAGAACGGCTACTAGGATGATCCAAGGAATAGAAAACCTATCTTATGAGAGGAGACTCAAGAGCTTGGCTTGTTTATCCTAACCAAAAGAAGGCTGAGGGGAGATGACTTCATTTTATAGGGACAGTCCCATTATTCAGGGTTTTGTCAGGCACCTATTGCCCACCACCTGTTGTCCTGATTTTTCACACTTGCTATCTGGTCACTCTATATGGTTGCTTTCTATAAATACATTAGATGGATAAATACCAAGGAGGGGGAAGACCTATTTAAATTAAGCACCAACGATTATACAAGAACAAATGGATATAAACTGGCCATCAATCAGTTTAGGCTTGAAATTAGATGAAGGGTTCTAACCATCAGACGAGTGAAGTTGTGGAACAGCCTTCCAAGGGGAGCAGTGGGGACAAAAAACCTAATTTACTTCAAGACTCAGCTTTATAAGATTATGGAGAGTGTGGTATGATGACAGTGCCTACAATGGCATGTAACTAATATGTGACTGCTAGTAGCAAATATCTCCAATAGATGTGCCATTGTGAAAGAAATCCAAGGAGAGGGAGTCAAGTGTTATTTTATTATCCTATTAGAGAGATTCTACTTTTGTAAAATAATCCCTCGCTTTCTTTCTCAGGTCTTCAGCCTGTTCTTCTGCAGCATGGCTTAGTTTTAGAGGGAACCACCTAGGTTGCGAATATGGCCAACAGCAGCCTGGGCTTCATACTAGCAGATGCTGGCTATGATGTTTGGATTGGAAATAACAGAGTGAACTACTGGGCAAGAAAACACTACAACCTTAGCGCGGACCTGGAGGAATTTTCAGGTAACAGGTACCTTAAATTGAACGGCAGAGAAACTTTTAAAATCTTACTATTTTATTTTATATTTTAGGGATTTTTATATTTTTAAACAAATGGGTCGGATTCACTGGTACATTCCAGCTTCTTTGCACTGCTCTCTTTATGACACAACATAGCGACAAAAGCATTGTAATGGGCTGATGACTGTCTCTACCAGTAGGTCAGTAATTTATATCAGCTGACATGCTTATACCACTCAGACTTAATTAAATTTAACCATTTACTCTGCTGCTCACATCTGCTGGTGTTCAAGTGTGGGATCCACAAAAGTACGTAGGCATCTAAGTTCCAGTTTTGGCTCCACTGTGATCCTCAAAACTCCCATTGAAGCCTAGACTCACTTGGTACCGTTTTCAGAGTAAAAAAAATCCCTCTGCACCTAAATTTCTGCCTCTGGCCATGCACACTGCAGCCTCCCTCTAGGCATCCAGAGACCCTATTTCCCACCCCAGAGTGATTCATAAACCAGTGAAACACCTCACCAGCACACCAGGCATATGGCTGCCAAAGTTGCATGCAGGGTCCAATCCTGCAGGGGTGCTCGGAGGCCACCTGTCGTATCGGGTCCCATTCAAAATCCAGCAAGAGGAGGAGTTTTTGTTGTCTGCCATAACTTTTAGCCCAGGGGTTAGAGCACTCTGCTGGGTTGTGAGAGACCCAGGTTCAGCTTTTCCCTCACTGCTAGAGGAGGAGAGAGGATTTGAAGAGTGGTCTCCAGCCTCCTGGGAGCGTTCTCTAACCCCTGAATTATGGGATATTCTGATGTGGGAGCTCTCTCAGTTTCTCTTGTTTAAGCTGTTCCACTATGGATAAATAATGCAAGAATGATTGTAGCAGGAAGACTGGAACTGGGGTCTCCTACCTCCCAGGTGGGTGCCCTAACAACTGACTTACAGAATAATTTCCATTTTCGCTCCCTTTTGGGCCCAGTGACTGTTTAACGATTTATCCACAGTGGAACAGTCATTAGATCAGAGAAGGAGAGAGTGGGAATGACTCTGTAATCCAATAGTTAGACTCACAGAAATGCAGGACTGGAAGGGACCTCGATAGGTCATCTAGTCCAGTCCCCTGCACTCAGGCAGGACTAAGTATTATCTGGACCATCTCTGTTAGATGTTTGTGTAACCTGTTCTTAGAAGCCTCCAATGACGGAGATTCCACAATCTCCCCAGGTAATATGTTCCAGTGCTTAACTACTCTTACAATTAGGAAGATTTTCTAATGTCTAACTTAAATCTCCCTTGCTGCAATATAAGTCCATTACTTCTTGTCCTGTTCTCAGTGGTTAAGGAGAACAATTTATCACTCTTCTCTTTATAGCAACCTTTTACATACTTGAAGACTGTTGTCCTGTCCCCCTTTAGTCTTCTCTTCTCCAGACTAAACAAACACAGTTTTTTCAACCTTTTCTCCTAGGTCAGGGATGGGGATCCTGCAGGCCGGATCCGTCCCGTTGCTTAATTTCACCTGGCCATCGCCAGTCTTGGTGCCGCGGGCCAGAAGCCCCACACCTCAGCCCCTGAGGGGCTGGATCCGTGAGCGCTGGCTCGCCCCACCGTGGACAGGAAGCCCCGAGCCTCGGTGCCGCCCCCCCTCTTCGAAGCTGTGTGTGGCACATGATTGATTTTTCTTTTTCCTGTGGGTCAATGGCCCTTGATAGAAAAAGGTTTCCCATCCTGTCCTAGGTCATGTTTTCTTGTCCTTAAATAATTTTTGTTGCCCAGAACTGGACACAATACTCCAGTTAATGCCTTATCAGTGCCAAGCAGAATGGAAGAATTATTTCTCATGTATTGTTTACAACACTCCTGCTAATACATCCCAGAATGGTGTTTGCTCTTTTTGCAACAGAATTACATTGTTGACTCTTATTTAGTTTGTGATCCACAATCACTCCCAGATCCTTTTCTGCTGCACTCCTTCCTAGGCAGTCATTTCTCATTTTGCTTTTGTGCAATTGAGTATTCCTTCCAAAGTGTAGTACTTTGCCTTAGTCTTTATTTAATTTCATCCTATTTTAGACCATTTCTCCAGTTTGTCAAGATCATTTTGAATTCTACTCCTGTCCTCCAAAGTGCTTGCAACCTCTCCCTGCTTGATATCCTCCACAAACTTTATAAGTGCACTCTCGATGCCCGTTATCCAAATAATTTCTGCACATATTGAATAGAACTGGACCTAGGACAGATCCCTGCAGGACCTCACTTGATATGTCTGTGATGGGTTGTCACCCCTGGGGTGCAGTCTGGGAGCTGTGAGAAACCGCTGCGCCTCTCTAACCACTCAGTTGGACTGGCCCTGCTCACACTGCTTCCTTGGTTGGAGACACAGCCAGACTTGCCGAGGCCCTGTTAAAAGAAAAGGAGTACTTGTGGCACCTTAGAGACTAACAGATTTATTTGAGCACAAGCTTTCGTGAGCTACAGCTCACTTCCCACGACAGCAGATGGTGCTACACACCCAACCTGAGCTACCTGAGAGTGCTTTACCTAAGCCACCCAAGTACAAACAGCTGACCGCAGCCAGTTTCCCAGCTCCCAGGCACCCCCCCCCCCGGGGTATAAACCCAAAATGATATCATCTTGCACTGCACAGGGATTTGTACAGTGTAAGCTTATTAATATGTCTGCCCCTCCCTCTATGTGGAAAGGAATATGAACACTTGTGGTAACCAAGCTGAGATTTTTTCCCCAGATACTTCACTTAAAGGCACACTGATTTAGGTTAAAATATTAAATAAGTTTATTAACTACAAAAAGATAGATTTTAAGTGATAGCAGACAGATCAAAGCAATTTACCTAGTAAATAAACAAAACCGAAAACTAAGCCTAAAATAGTAGAAAGATAAGATATGAATTAGCAGATTCTCACCCTGGCTGATGATACAAGCAGGCTTGCAGATTCTTAAGGGACAAGCTGCATTTGCTTTGCAGCTTGGGATCCCCTTCCCGGTTCCAAGTCTTTTTCTTTCGGAGCTTCTCTGGTGTCGAGTTGTGGGGGAATCAAGAACAACAGATGATATTACTTCCTGCCTTATATAGCTTTTGCACAGGGCGGGAGCCCTTTGTTTCAAACTTGTTTCCCAGACCAGTTTGTGGAAAAATACTGACGTCCCAAAATGGAGTCCAGAGTCATGCCTGGTCGCGTGCCCTTGCAGAGTCATAGCAGCCATTACTTACAGGCTAGCTGAAATGTCCACAGGAAGGTTAAGCTGTTCCACAGCCCATTGTTTTAGTGCTACTGGCTCATCAACAATCTGGCTTCTTCATTGTAGTACCTGAAAGGCTGGCTGTGAGTGTTTTCCAGAGTAAGCCCACAGTGAAATGCAGATCCATAGTCAATATTTATAACTTCAGATACAAAAATGATACATGCATACAAATAGGATAATTATATTCAGCAAATCATAACTTTTCCAATGACGCCTTACATGACCCATCTTGTACAAAATTACTATTACGAATGTGGGGTGTAGTGTCACAATGCCCTTTCAGCTTCACTGTGAACCATTGATAACTACTCTTCGAGTACAGTTTTCCAAAAAAGAAGTTACTACAGTCAAGACCTATTTCATCTACTGCTTCCCCATATCCACAAGGTTTGTTACCCTGTAAAAGAAAGATATTAGGTTGGTTTGACAGGATTTGCTCTTGACAAATCCATGTTGACTGGTGCTCATCATCTTTTTATCTTCTAGGTGCTTACAAATTGATTATTGATTATTTGCTCCATTACATTTCTTGATACTGAAGTTAAACTGACTGGTCTATAATTCCCTGGGTTGTCCTTTTTATAGATATATACTATGTTTGCCCTTTTCCAGTCTTCTGTTCTCCATAAGTTCTCAAAGATAATCGCTAATGGTTTAAAGATCTCTTCAGCCAGTTCCTGAAGTATTCTCAGAATGTATTTCATCAGGCCCTGCCAACTTGAAGACATCTAATTTGTCTAAGAAATTCTTAACTTGTTCTTTTCCTATTTTAGCCTCAGATTCTGTCCCATTTACACCGGTGTTCACTATGTTAGTCGTCCAAACACTGCTAACTTTTTTTGGTGAAAACTGAAATAAAAAAGGCATTAACACTTCCGCCATTGCTGCGTTTTCTCTTATTGTCTTTCCCTCCTCTCTGAGTAATGGGCCTACTTTGTCTTTGGTCGTCTTCTTGCTTCTCATGTATTTGTAAAATGTTTTATTGTTACCTTTTAAGTCCCTAGCTAGTTTTAATATCATTTTTTGCCTTGGTCTTTCTAATTTTGTCCCTATGTGCTTATTATGCTTTATTTTATTCATTCTTTATAATTTGACCTAGTTTCCACTTTTTGTAGGACTCCTAGAGTTTCAGGTCACTGAAGATCTCCTGGTTAAGCCAAGGTGGTCTCTTACCATGCTTCTGGTCCTGGGGCCGGTTTTGTTCAACATCTTTATCAATGATCTGGATGATGGGATTAATTGCACCCTCAGCAAGATGACGCTAAGCTGTGGGGAGAGGTAGATATGTTGGAGGGTAAGGTTAGGATCCAGAGTGACCTAGACAAATTGGAGGATTGGGCCAAAAGAAATCTGATGAGGTTCAACAACAATAAGTGCAGAGTCCTGCACTTAGGAAGGAAGAATCCCGTGCACCGCTACAGGCTGGGGACCGACTGGCTAAGCAGCAGTTCTGCAGAAAAGGACCTTGGGATTACAGTGGACGTGAAGCTGGATATGAGTCAGCAGTGTGCCCCTTGTTGTCAAGAAGGCTAACAGCATGTTGGGCTGCATTAGTAGGAGCATTGCCAGCAGATAAAGAAAGTGATTATTCCCCTCTGTTCGGCACTGGTGAGGCCACAGCTCGAGTATTGCGTCTAGTTTTGGTCCCCCCACTATAGAAGGGATGTGAACAAATTGGAGGTAGTCCAGCGGAGGGCAACGAAAATGATTAAGGGGCTGGGGCACATGACTTACAAGGAGAGGCTGAGGGAACTGGGGTTATTTAGTCTGCAGAAGAGAAGAGTGAGGGGGGATTTGATAGCAGCCTTCAACTACCTGAAGGGGGGTTCTAAAGAGGATGGAGATAGGCTGTTCTCAGTGGTGGCAGATGACAGAACAGGAAGCAATGGTCTCAAGTTGCAGTGTGGGAGGTCTAGGTTGGATATTAGGAAATACTATTTCACTAGGAGGGTGGTGAAGCACAGGAATGGGTTACCTAGGGAGGTGGTGGAATCTCCATCCTTAGAGGTTTTTAAGGCCCGGCTTGACAAAGCTTTGGCTGAGATGATTTAATTGGTGTTGGTTCTGCTTTGAGCAGGGGATTGGACTAGATGACCTTCTGAGGTCTCTTCCAACCCTAATAATCTATTATTCCAATCTTTTGTACACATTGGCATAATTTTGCTTTTGTGCTCTTAATAATGTTTCTTTTTAAAAAACTGCCAACACTCCTACCTCTTTTTTTTCCCCCCCCCTTAGACTTGCTTCCCACCGGATCTTGCCTCCCAATTCCCTGAGTTTGCTACAGTCTGCCTTCTTAAAGTTCATTGTCTTTATTCTGCTGTTTTCCTTCCTACCATTCCTCGGAATCATGAACTCATCAAATCATGATCACTTTCACCCAAACTGCCTTCCATCTTCAAATTCTCAACCTGTTTGTCAGAATCAAATCTAGAACAGCCTCTCCCCTAGTTGCTTTCTCTGCCTTCTGTAATAAAAGAGTGGTTTTCAGTGCATTCCAAGAACTTGTTGGATAATCTGTGCCCTGCTGTATTATTTTCCCAACCAATGCCTGGGTAGTTGATGTCCCCCATCACCACCAAGTCCTGAGTTTTGTATGATTTTTTTTTTAGTTGTTTAAAAAAAGCCTCATCCAGCTCTTCTTCCTGTACAAGTGGTCTACAGTAGACCTCTACTAAGACATCAGTCTGCCTCCCCTTCTAACTCAATTTCAGTGCAGGTGTACACATCTCCAATGTACAAGGCAACATCTCTTCTTTTTTCCCTTGCCTGACCTTCCTGAACAAGCTGTGCCCTTCTATACCAATATTCTAATCATGTGAATTATCCCACCAAGTTTCTGTGATGTCAATTATATTGTAATTGTGATTATTCACTAGTATTTCTAGTTCTTCCTGTTTTTTTCCCATACTACTTCTATTAGTGTATAGATATCTAAGACATTAATTACGTTTCCCCTCTCTATTCCCTCTTGACTCTTCTTTGTTCCTGCTGTGATTGCTCATGTTCTATCCGTAATGCGTTCCCCCCGGGGTGCCACCTGGAACTGGGGTACCCCTGAGCCTCCCTGACCCACCATCCTGGGCTCCCTTTAAACTGTACTGCTGTGTCCAGCCTGCACTTTCACCAGCACACACATAGGTAGGGACACACCCAGCTGCAGTTGCATGCAGATGCTGTGATCAGTTCTGCATGGGAAGGCTCAGCTAAGGAACTTCCCAGCTACTCAGGCATACACCCCCCTCGGGAGTGTAAGCCCAAAATTATACTGTCTTGCGCTGCACAGGGAACTGTACAGCATAAACTCATGAAATTTGCCCCCTCCCTCCCACACACACTGGTTTTAGATAAAGCAAAAACAAGTTTATTAACTACAAAAGATCTATTTTAAGTGATTATAAGGGATAGCAAACAGATCAAAGCAGATTACCTAGCAAATAAACAAAACACACAAAGTAAGCTTAATATACTAAAGACATTAGATATAAATAGCAGATCCTCACCCTAAGTGATGATACAGGCAGGCTGCAGATTCTTAAGGGGCAAGCTGCACTGATTTAGAAACCCCAGGTGTTCCATTCACAGGCTAAACATCCCTTTAGCCTGGGTCCAGCACTTCCCCAGTTCATTCTTTGTTTCTCAGGTGTTTCCAGGAGTCTCTTTGTGTGGGGAGTCAGTGAAGAACCACAATGTCACTCCCCTGCCTTAAATAGCCTTTGCATATGGCCAGAATCCTTTGTTTCAAAGCATGGTTCCCACGCCAGTGAGTGGAAAAACACTGTTATCCCAAAATGGAGTCCAGCACCAGGTGACCTGATGACATGTCCCTGTAGTGTCACAGCAGTCATGAGTCAGAGGCTATTTGAGGCATCCTCAGGAAAGCACCCACGTGGGAAATAAGCTTCTTCTAAGGCCCATTGCTCTCCCTAGTGGTTCATTAACTTGAATGGGCCCTTCCCAGCCAACCATCTAGACCGAGAGCCTTTTGCCTAGTGGGCGTTCCCCAGGTGTAAACACATTTGTAATACAAATATATAGTCAATATTCCTAACTTCAGATACAAAAATGATACATACATACAAATAGGATAATCATATTCAGTAAATAACCTTTCCAGTGGCACCTCACATGACTTATCATGCATAAACTACATTGATTGTCATAATAATATCACTGAAGAATACGTGGTGCAGTGTCACACCTTCCTCCCAACAGATTCCTACCTTTCACCCAGGTCTCCGTGTTTTGGACTTACCTATGGGTGTTTGTCTCCTGCCCCTGTTGAACCTAGTTTAAAACCCACCTCCGTAGGTTAGCCAGCTGTATCCAAAGATACTCTTCCCCCTCCCGTGATAGGTGGATCCCATCTCTTCTCAGCAGTCCCTCTTCTCGGACAGCATCCCATGTCTGAGGAAGCTGAAGCCCTTCTGGTGTCACCATGTGCACAGCCATGTTTTTCACCTCCAGGATGTGTCTGTGTCTTTCTGGGCCCCAACCCTTGACTGGAAGGATTGATGAGAACGCTATCTGTGCCCTCAGCTCCTTTACGCTCACTCCCAGAGCCCTGTAGTCACTGCTGATCCGCTCGGGGTCATACCTTGCAGTATCATTAGTGCCCACATGAATGATCAGCATGGGGTAGTAGTCAGAGGGCCTGATGATCCTCCACAATCCTTCTGTAATGTTTTGGATATAGGCCCATGTGAGGCAGCACACCTCCTGGTATGCCAGGTCAGAACAGAAGATGGATGCCTCTGTCTCCCTCAGAAGGGAGTCACTGACAACCACCATCCTTCGTTTCCTCTTGGGAGTGATGGCTATGATCCTCCTAGCTTTTTGGGGTACATTGTTTGGGATTAGGGCACCACCTGGGAGGCAAGAGAACTTGAGTCTAGTTCTCTGCTCCAGTCACTCTTTCATTATTTATCCACAGTGGAACAGCTTCAACAGCAGAGACTGAGGCCCCATGTCAGAATATCCCAAATCTCAGTGGGATTTAGAGAGCCCTCCTGGGAGGTGGGAGTCGCCTCTTCAAATTTTTTGGCAGTGAGGGAGGAATTGAACCTGGTTCTCCCATATCCCAGGTTCTAACCACTAGGCTAAAAGTTAGAATGTGGGCACCACCATCACCTTTTCTTCTGGCTGTTTTTTGTGGTGTGAGGCAGGAATCCTTTTTCATTCCCTCAAGAAATGCCTTGGGTTCTGTCTGACTCCAGGCAGTGAATTAAAGTTTGTGGCTCACTAAGCAGAGAAGGGCACTTCTCTGCATCCTGGACTTACACACTTATCTCCAAGAAAGGAGCCAAGCTTAGCACACATTCCTGTCATTGGTGTCTCCCATTATCTACCTTAGGCAGGCCCCCCACCTACCGTGCTGGTTGTTGTGGATTGCATTCTTAGATATCTCTCACCATTCATTGTATAGAGAGCCTAGGTAACTAACTTGACTTTGTGGATTGCAGTGTTTTTCTAGGTGCCTAAAAGTTAGATGGTGTGATGCTGAGCAATGTAATGGTTAAGTCCCTTTATGGATCCTACCCCAAACCAATTCCAAAAATAATCTAATCTTGCTAGAATGCCATTGTAAACAGCATATGCAACACCCCAACCAATTGTTAAATCCAGTGAACATCATACCCCTCTCCAACCAGCTCTCCTTATGTCCAAGCATTACTCAAGCCTAGGGCTTACCTTGACTTGATGACACAGGTTAAAACTACAACTGCCTTGTCTTCAGTATGATTTTAACACATGCTAAGATCACACCATATTTTCCTAACGAAGACCAGCCCAAATATGTCAAAGTTTTAAAAGTAAAAATGAAAAGGTATCTTTACTACATAAAGAGACAAAGATTTAAATCCCATGGTGGCTGAAATGATCAGTGAGATTTGCTGTGTCTGTGATTCAAAAATGCTGCATTCTGCACCCACGGGCAGTAATTATAATTTCTTAATGTACCCAATTTCGTTTTATGTTGCAGTTTTCACAAAATGGCCACACATGACCTTCCTGCCATAATAAACTTTATTCTGCAGAAAACTGGGCAAGAGAAACTGTATTACGTTGGCTATTCTCAGGGTACCATCTTGGGTACGGTAAGAGAAATCAAATTGTTATCATCAGAATTAGAGCCTTCCTATATTATCTGCTGTATATAGTAAGTGACAGTTCCTTCCCCAAAAGCTTATAACTTAAAAGATAAGATGTAACAGGAGGGTGAAATAAACAAGTGATGAGGGAAAGAGGACTGGGTGACAACAACAATATGTTTTAGCTATCCTACTTGTGTGTACCATTCATAGATGTAATTAGATGCACTAGCACTAATAAATAACAGTGATATCAACTAGCTATCTGCCTTGCAGATGGCAATTTTCTGTAGGCATCACAACCAATGGGTAAGGCATGGTAAGATCTGAAAGCGGGGAAGCACTGTGCTTGTGTGCACTTTAGCTGGTAAAGCTTTAATTGCTAGTGACACGAAGTTAGCACTTAAGGATCTAGTAATATGAGAACTCCCTGAAAGGTTCTTAATTTCCCGGGGGATGTATGATGCTCACATTTTCAGTCAAGAACAAATATGAAAATATGATAACTTATTCAAGGTCATGACCGTTGAGTTTCCATAATCTTTGTTTAGGGTAGAGAATGAATATCTTCATCTCTCTCTTTATAATTGATTATTAAGGCTGCTGTGTTGAAAGTGCATTGAAGTGCAACTGAAGAGACCAGTTTTTGAGCTACACAGAGCTCTTCTTCAGGTCAGGTCAGATTACCTTTCCCAGACCTGAAGATCTTTTGCTCTCTGTAGCTTGCATGATTTATTCTTCAATCATTTTTGGGCAGATCTTGCACTTTTTTGTTTTGTTTTGTATTTTACTCATCATAGGTTGTGTGAAGATGTGTACTGTTTCTTTAAATCTGTAACAGGAAACAGGGCAGGAGGGGGCTTGGAAAGGTTTTAGCAGAGGTTCTACGATGAAGGATATAGAGCAGGAGAGAGAAAATTTAGGAATTATACCATTTTCCTTATTTCTAAGAAAGTTCCTTATTCAGTGTGAGAAGAATGCAACACTTTCATTGTCATGTGTCAGGGTGGGTTGGTCTTAGAGGCTTCGTAGAATAACTTCATTGTTCAGAAGAGTCTTGAGGGAGGAGAAGTCTCCTGGACTATTTTAAAATGAATGAACTAAAATTGTGACTCAAAAGGAGATTTAAGGATCTCTGTGCTCCGTGTATAAAAGAAATTAAATTGTTTATTTCTGTCCATCACTGATACCTCCCACTCCATGGCTTTTATCAGTCCCCTACTGCTGCAACTCTTTGCAGAGTATTTTATTAGAACACTGCCAGGGAGGAAGGAGCTAAGGGGAAAATCTACAGTCCTGGAATCTGTAGCATTGTGCTTTCCTGCACATGAAGCCATGCTCCTCCACACCACTGAGCACTCTCACTCCCTGCTATGGTGAGTACTATGAGTATATAAACCATAGTGAGTGTCACAGACTCACTGCGTCCCTCAGCACAGCACATCTAAGTCTCCCCTGCATCCAGGTGGGCTCTACCTGCTCCCTCTCTCCAGACCCGAGTCCCCCTGCTTCCCAGCTCGGCATCTGATATCACCTCCCCCAAGCCTCGCCTCTGTCCAGGTAAACAAAGTCGCCTGGGCCTCCTCCTCTCTGCTGTCCTCTGTCCCCTCTGGCTGGAACCGGCTGGTCAGGTCACTGGGGTCAACTCTTTGCAGCAACATTGTCCTCCCACTGGCCAGAGCTGGTTGCGACTCCCAAGCTGGGCCTCCCAGTCACCAGTCGCTGGGGTATCCATTCTCCAGGCCATTGGTCGGGGTCCCAAGTTCCGTTGCAGGTCCTCTGTGACAAACTCCCTCTCCCATCACCTCGTTAAACCAGTAACAACCAGGGAAACTGCATCCCACCTCAACTGCATGTAAACCGTTGGGAAAAAACCATGAAAACCCTCCACTTCATCACAGTGAGTAATGTCTTTGCGTTTTTACAGACTATTCTCAGCAAGAAAGAGTTGTCTGTGAAGAGAGAGATTGAGCAAATTTACTGTTCAGGTGTGCCACTACAGAGTATTTCAGAAGCTTTGTTCCTTGGTCTTTTCTGTCTTCGGGGGTTTTAATGAAAAGAGTCTAAATATGGTATGGGTTTAGTGATTTAAAATGAACTAACTTTTGTTTGGCCACATATGCATGGATAATTAATTTCTAACAGCAAAATTGGCCTCTTTTCATTACCAGTGGGATCCTCGTGTAGGCTAACATGTTGACACTGCCTCCTAAAGTTTGTGTGTGGCAGATGAGGGAGTGCAGGTTGGCTGGGATGTTGTAGGATGGGCCGGTCCATTTGTTTGCCCTCACTTCAGGCAGGAGTAAATGATTACAGTAAGCACAAGGCAGTGGAAAACGAGGCCCTTAATATCTTGAAGTATTAGTCTCTGAATTCAAATGCACTGTGTGAACATAATGCAATACTCCTCAGTCCAAAATCTTTTACTGAACATAGGCAGAATCACTTTGTTGTTCTGAAACCACTTGAACTTTGTAGGTTTGAAAGTTCTTTTTGAACTCTGACATTATTGGGTTCACATTCCAGCAGGAAACAACTGTGAGGGCATCAGGAAAAATAGAGAGGGAAAAGAAAAAATAATTTAAGTACAACATACACCCAATGTATAGCCATATAGCGCTTTAAAAACACACACGTACACACTCAATAGTACGTAGCAGCCAACCTGCAAAAGAACATGAGCATAACTGCTGCATCTCACTCAAGCATTTTTACTTCTGTCATCTAGACCTGCTTTGAACAGGTTTGGTAGACTCAGTGGTGAAAAATACCAGTACCCTATCTACGCTACCATTCCTGTTAATTCTGCTAGCTGGTGAGAGATGTAAAAAAGTCTAGTGTAGATGCAACTTCCACTGACTCCCTGTCTAATTCTAGGTCTATTTCAAGGTCCTAGTTTACATTTTTACAAATCTCACTGAGTTAGAGTATAGTTCAAGCCTTTTCTATGATATGAAAATTATCTATTTCTAGTGATGGTATAGGCCAGCAGCAAACTACAATTCTTCTCCCATCCTGCCCCTGCCCCAGAGCAAAGAGGAAGCAGGGAAGGAATTAAGACCAAGAGCAGTGTCTCCAAATCACAATGCATGTGGGGAAGGTGCAGCTGGTGACGTATTCCTGGCTCAGGGCTGTGACTAATCCCAGAAACTACGCCAAGTTAACATGTACAAATCTCTCTGCTGTAGGCAAGGCCTGAGGCATCTGTGTAGAACCAATCTCTTTGCACAAGTATTTCCAGAATAAATATGGCTGCAGAAGAGCCCAGCATTTCCTCTCCTACAGACGAATTGAAGTATAATTATCACTTACCGATGCAGCGTCAGCCAGGGAGGAATGTTGATTGGTGACATTTCAAACAGAATGATTGCTTTTTTCTCTTGGTAGGATACCTAGATAGAACAGGGATGACGTGGATGAAAAATGCAGATGTAGGTAGGACACAGGCTTGTGCCACCCTAGCTTTGAGTATCATAGAGGCTGAGATACTTCTCTAACCCATTACACTAGCTGCCCTTTTCCCTTTAGCTAGACTATTTGACTTAATTAAATCACCCTTACAAAACAAATTATATTAACAGGACCCGCTCCCCCCCCCCCAAAAAAAAAAAGCTCTGTGAACCCAAGCGATAGTTTGAGAGGTTCTAGTTGCAAACTCTGTGTCTACACTAGCACTTTTGTCGGTAAAACTTATGTCACTTAGGGGTGTGAATAAATGCCCCCCTGAGCGACTGTAGAGGTGCAGACCCACTGTCGCGGCACCTCCTGCTGATCATACTGGAAATTAGCTCTTTTGGACTACCAGGGCACCTTTTACTAGCAGTATCTCACTCACCATTACTTCCACTTCCTCCACTGTCTGCACCATCTGGATCTGCACCTCTCCCAGACTGCAGTGTCCTCTTCAGGGCACAACCCTCCAGCTATGCCCCAGCCTGCTGTCTCTCCACTTTTGGGGGACAGGCAGTCCTCAGTCCTTCCACTTGCCTCAATGGCCAACTGCAGTCTCTAGTCTAGCCCCTGGCTTCAGGGGCAAATTGCATTCTGGATTTAGGCCACTCTACTCATTGGCAAGTAGGGATAAATGGGGGAGGGACTCAGGCCCACCCACTACTCTGGGTCCCGGCCCAGAGACCCTATAGCTGGCTGCCACTTACTACCCCTCCTCCTATTCCTGCTGCCTACTTTCCCTGGGCCACTTCCCCCATAGCCCTAGGACCTTCCCTGCACTGGCTTCAGGGCCTCAGTCTGGCCATGGTCAGCCAAGAGATCTCCTATTGCTCCGCTACTGCAGTGCTGGGCAGGGTATCTCCAGTGCTCCTTGGCAGACAGTCCTTCCCCTTTGCCCTCCAAGAAGAGACTGCCCCTTGCTCTGCTGAGCAGCCCTTTATATATGGGCTCCAGAAAGCCCTCTCCTAATTGGCTTTCCCAATAAACCTTTTCCTGATTGGCAGGGTTCTGCGCAGCCTCTCGAAGGCTGCCTTAATCCTTCTCCTGCCTGTGTGAGGCAGCCACCCCACCACAGTGACATAAGTTACACTGACAGAAGCACCAGTGTGGACAGTACTATATCAGCAGGAGACGCTCTCCTGCAGACATAGCTACCACCACTCGTTCAGGGTGATTTTATTATGTTGACGGGAGAGCTCTCTCCTGTCAGCATAGAGCGGCTATAGGGGAGACCTTACAGCAGCACCTCTGTAAACTCTCTAGTGTAGACATGACCTTAGTGTCATCCATCTGTAATCTATACTTTATCTAAATCTCTAGAAGTGCCCTGATCACCAGTTTCACAGAGGTGTTGCCATCTTGTCAGTTTGAAATATTTTGCATGACTGGAGTTTGGGTAAATGGGTCTAACTGGAAACTGAGGTTTTCATTCCTCATGGATTATGAGGTTGAAAAAGTTAATATTCATTGTTTGGCATGGCAAAAGCTTGGAAAAGGCATGGCTCTGTAAAACCCTGCAAAAGTCACAAAGACAAAATGAAAAGACTCACAGGATCACATTAAGCAAAATGTCCTTGATTTTGCAGTAAAAGTTATTCAAAGCATGCCAATAAAAATGAGCAAACAGTTTAAAACCACTAAAATCCTCTGATTATTCGCCATATTCCACGGCGCTGGACATACAGTGCCAGATTCTGCCACCCTTATTTTAACTGTGGAGTACTTCATGAGACTATCCACCGTGTAAGGGTCTACTCAATGCGAGCAAGTGGGGCAGAATCGGACTCAGATTTGTAACAAATTATGGAAGAGTATTGCTAAACAGAGGCTGGCCAGGATTCCAGGATTTGTTATAGAAACCTTAAGTCATGGTTTTGTCATGAAAGTCAAAATGTTGTTACAAACATAAAGGAACAACCTTACTCAGAGGGAAACTGAGCTGAAGTTACTATGTTTTTCTGGTTTAGAAAACCATATGGATCCATAACTTAGTTCAGATTTACTTGAAAATTGTCAGTCTCACTGAATGATTTGCAAAACTTCTGTCATAGTGGAGTTCATTACATATGTCTGAACAGTGCTGAATATAGTTACATTTTTGTAGAACTAAAGTGAAAATGAGTACTTGTGGCACCTTAGAGACTAACCAATTTATTTGAGCATAAGCTTTCGTGAGCTACAGCTCACTTCATCGGATGCATACTGTGGAAAATACAGAAGATGTTTTTATACACACAAACCATGAAAAATGGGTGTTTATCACTACAAAAGGTTTTCTCTCCCCCCACCCTACTCTCCTGCTGGTAATAGCTTATCTAAAGAGATCACTCTCCTTACAATGTGTATGATAATCAAGGATGAAGTGAGCTGTAGCTCACAAAAGCTTATGCTCAAATAAATTGGTTAGTCGCTAAGGTGCCACAAGTACTCCTTTTCTTTTTGTGAATACAGACTAACACGGCTGTTACTCTGTAAAGTGAAAATGTTCATTTAAAAAAGTTAGCTCCGTTCTTGGAAATGAATCCAGTTTTTGTTTGTTAGTGGCAGTATTCCAGGTCCCTTTCAGTAAGACTTTCTAAAGTACAGATATTTTCACCTTCTGTAGTTATTGCACTGAATGGTATTTAGTTTAAGATGAACTGAACTCCATCCATTTCTGTCAGAAGATAAATGTCTAAAATGTTTTCTTGCAGAGTCGCATTGATATCTACCTGTCACGCTTTCCAGATTCAATGTCTGTAAAAACTATGCTCCATTGGGGCCAGGTAGAGTTTCTGAAATATAAAATGTCTTTAATTCACTGCTTATATTTAAATATTATGCAGCCAATTCTGATATTTTATATTCTCATGGGTCCTGTCTGATCATACTTGAATTCGGATTTATTCATGAAAGAGAGAGAACTACCTGAAATTTTACATCTCAGATCCTTGTTTTGTTTTGCCCTGGCACTGGTGTTGAGATTTATTCATGCAAAATAATGTGCAATTTTATTAACTCTGACACTGAGTTCAGATATCATTGCCATATAATCATAAATCACTATCATCATACACAACGTAAACCACCCCCTTAAACTTAATGTTCTCTTTCATTAGAATTTGAAAAAGAAAATGTGCAAAGATCAAAATACTAAATTTTCCACCATGGCTACCACTTGTGTGGCTGCACCGGTGAGTAACTTGACATAAAATGCTAGTCTAGACACAGCCATAAAGAGACTTCTGGACTTGGACATTTGATATTTTTTGGAGCTTGTGGGGAGCAGAGAGGACAGGCTTTTGTTTGTGCTCTTTGTTTATATTTTGTTCTCTCTTGGGACTGAGAGAGGCCAGACAGAAATCCATCTTCTCCAACCCATCCTACTCCAAATCTCCAATATTGCAACCAGTATAGGTAAGCCAGGCAAGGTGGATTAGTTTATCTTTTGTTTTATGTGAATTTTCCCCATGTTAAGAGGGAGGTTTATTCCTGCTTTTCTGTAACTTTAAGGTTTTGCCAGAGGGGGATCCTCTGTGTTTTGAATCTGAATACCCTGTAAAGTATTTTCCATTCTGATTTTACAGAGGTGATTCTTTTACCTTTTCTTTAATTAAAATTCTTCTTTTAAGAACCTGATTGCTTTTTCATTGTTCTTAAGATCCAAGGGTTTGGGTATGTGTTCACCTGTACAAATTGGTGAGGATTATTATCAAGCCTTCCCCAGGAAAAGGGGTGTAGGGCTTGGGGGGATATTTTGGGGAAAGATGTCTCCAAGTGGTCTCTTTCCCTGTACTTTGTTTAAAACGCTTGGTGGTGGCAGCATACTGTTCAAGGCCAAGGCAAAGTTTGTACCTTGGGGAAGTTTTTAACCTAAGCTGGTAAGAATAAACTTAGGGGGTCTTTCATGCGGGTCCCCACATCTGTACCCTAGAGTTCAGAGTGGGGAAGGAACCCTGACAAGGATGTGCATGAATAGTTTGTTGCCATGTGTGCAGTAGATTACACAACTTGGGTATATTATGAAGCATGAGATCTTCAGCCTTTTGCCTTCATCTACGCAGGAAGTGCACCATTAGTCCCCTGCTCTACACAGTGTATGGCTTATTTTTCTTACTTGTGACATACCTGAAGGTGAAGTGGGTACCTTGCAAACAGATAACTAGCTGGGTCTCTGCTGGAAGGCATTTACCATCTTCAGTTTATACATCACATAACAAAAAGGGGGCACAAAAGGAGCAGGTGGATTTGGACAGGGTTTCATAAATTAAATCATGTGGAGACTCATATTCCTGTATAAGTGTTTGCAGGATTGGGGCCTCAGTTAGTTCATGTGATCACCTTAGTGAGCAGGACTCCTTCTTAAGGGCTTGGCTACACTTGCAAGTTAGAGCGCATTAAAGCAGCCTCAGGTGCCCTAACTCACGACCCGTCCACACTGGCAAGGCACTTAGCGTACCTGGACTCTGCAGCTGGAGCGCTCCTGGTAATCCACCTCCACGAGAAGCATAACGCTTGCTGTGCCTCGGCTGAAATGCCCCGATGTCAGTGTGAACTAGGTGTTGCATTACTGCGCTCTGATCGGCCTCCGGAAAAAATCCCATAATCCCCTTAAGTGGCCACTCCTGTCATTGTTTTGAACTCAGCTGTAGGAATGTGGATATGCCCTTTCAAAGCTCCGTTTCTGACAGCCAGCTGCTTATCTGCTCCAGGACAAAGCAACCATTAGTGTGGAATGTTGCTTGCTGTGAGTGTTTGAGAGAGAGGCGTGGTGAAGGGGGGTCTGCTGCTGTCAGAACTTACAAGACAGCATGCTGACATGCTCGCAGCCACCCCCAAGCCCCCTCTCTCTCCCCCCACACACACACAACACACTCCCTGTCACACTCCACCCCATTTCCCTCCCCCCCATTTGAAAAGCACATTGCAGCCACTTGCATGCTGGGATAGCTACCACAATTCACAGCTCTGTGGCGTTGCAAGAGCTGCTAATGTGGCCATGCCAGTGCACTTGAATCTGACAGTGTGGACACACTGCAGCGCTTTCCCTACTGCGCTCTCCAAGGGCTGGTTTAACTCACAGCGCTCTACACCTGCAAGTGTAGCCATGCCCTAAGTTTCACTTTAGTACATGAATCAGATCACATTCCATAGACTTCATGGCAGAGGTGAGTCATTAGGTGAGATATGAATAAGGAGAGGGGGTGATGGATTGGTGAATTACATAACATATCTTTACACTAGGAAAGGCAGTCCATGGTAAAAGAATATGATTTTTTAAAAGTGTGTGTCTTTACTTCAGTAAAACTATTCATGTGCTTAAAATTAACCTCTTCAGTCAAGATATGGACATAAGAGTTTTAATGCAGCTTTAATGAGGCTTCCTATAGCCAGAGGCTGCTCAAAGCATCACACCTGTTTTCTCTTGCACAGCTGAGCACTGTAGCTGACCTGTGTGGGGAAGCAGCTTCTTCCCTTTGATGTCTTTCTGGAACAGGAGTGATAGCAACAGTCTATCAAAGGTAGAACAGTGCTTCCCTTCCTAGCCTAGCCTCTACAGTCAGCTGCCACAGGGAAGCAGCTGTGCTGCCTTGAAGACCCACTGATTGTAGGAAGCTGAATGAAAGGCCATTTAGTTGGGGTCTGAGAAAAGGAGATAGAAGAGGGGTGGGAGCTGGAGCTGTTGAAAGCATTGGCTGTTTGGGGAGGAAACCTCTAAGAATTTTTCCTGGAGATCCCCCCAGTATCATCCCATGGGAAGGAGCAGGGGGATCAATACAGGAGTCAAGACTTGCCCTGTTCCCCAGAAAAGGCTACCTGGCCACACCCAAACCCGTGTCTCCATCCTGTGTTTTAGCCTCCAGTGCCTAGTAGAACACTTCCCCATTCCCCTCAGCCCCCTTGTAATGCGACTTCATTATAACCATGCTCTCAGGGACTCATTGGCCATATGAGGGAATGGCTTAGCAAAAAAGTTAATACAGCCTGGGCCTATATCAGTTTTTCAGAGGATACCCCCTAGGAATGAAGGAGAGATGATATGCATCTTACCCTGGTGCTGGGCTACCCACTCCTTTGCCCAGTCCTTCCAGCATCCTCCACAAACAATGCATGATGGGGCTTCTATAGGGAAAGGAAGGGAAACATTGACATAGAGATGGCTGAATCTCCCTAGAGAGAGCCACACAGGGAAGACGCCCTCACACATGGATCAGAGTGGCATGAACTGGGTTCATATTGGTCTGAAAACCAGTGTGAGAGGAGAATAAGGTCTAAAATAAGTTATTACAGACTTTAACAGAAACATTTATCAAAATATTGGAATAAATTATTTGGTTAAAACAAAATACCATGCACACTCACTGTTACAATATGAAAACAAAATATATGTATAGATAATAAGATAAAATAGTAATCTCATTCCAATGGACTAAATTTCCTTTCCTTTCCTTATTATTAATAGATCCATTCTTTTATAACAGAAATCTTATAAAACTTGTTTACAGCTTAAATAAACTTATTATGTACACAAATACACAATTATGAATTGGCCTTTGGAAGTCCCTAAAGCTACATTAACAAGACTTGCTACCAGTCGCTTTCTTCAGCTTGTAGTATTGATCACATGTTGTGGTTGATGCTTTTCTATTCTTCATCTTCCGTATCAGTTAAAGTCTTTCATTACCGTATGTTTAGGTTCAAACTTCTGTTTTTCTTACATTTAGATATGTAACCTGTTTTACTTCTTGTATCAAAACTCTGTGATATTAATCTTTTTTCTTTTTTCCTTGAAGTTTAATTGTGGCTATAGTTGAAAGGGTTTCTCTCCCCTTACTTTAAGAACTTTTTTTTTTTTAATACTATCAGGTTTGGTGGCTGGTAATGACCCTGTTCCAGCATATGCCAAAAAGTTCCACCAGATTTCTAAGTAACGATCTTTGTATCTTCTCCCTTGTAGAGCCCTGACTGATGAGTACCAGAATTCCCCACACTTTTTGATACCAGTCAGTAGTTTCAGGACAGTAACTCCTCTTCCACCATCTTGCTATAGTACTTCTAGTGGCAACTAGGAGATGAGTGATCAGTTATTTCTGGCTTTTATAAGATGCAGAGTTTTCAGGACAACTTAATAAAAATACTTGAGCTATCTGACAGCTGACATCCTGCTTTCTCGTATGGTTTTCCAAAATGTTTTAATTGTTGGCCTCTTCCACCATATATGGAGAAATCATCCTATTTTGTTACATTCTCTTTAGCATTTGCTCTATCCCTGTACCATAAATATGTTTAATTTTAAGGGGAGTGAGAAAATTGATAAATAATTTTAATGTAATTTTCTTTTAATAATGTGTTTATTGAGGAGTGGGGAACACTGCCCCATATATTTGCCCATTCCTCGATTTTGGTGTCTTTGCCTATGTCAACTTTCTATTGTTTCATGAACATAGTTATTTGCTGTAAATTACAGTGATTACTTTGTATAGAATGGAAAGTAAGCCTTTGTGTTTCATGGATGTGGAGTCGTTTTTCAAATTCTGTCTATCGATGGACAAAATTCTAATGGATTTCCCTGTCTGATATTAAAGAATTATTTCATATGTCTCAAAGCCATGAAGAGGGATATTTTATATCTCCCTAATCCAACTGCATCAACTTGGATAATCTCCAAGAGTTCTCAACCATCAACTTTAACGCTCTGGTTTACAGAAGGTTAATTGTTATATTGACAAATCTATTGTATTTCTGTTGGTTCTTTGCTTAACTGCAAACACCTTCTTGTACCAGTAAATCAGTGGGCATAGAATCTCCGAAAGAATATAATTCTGATCAATGTAAGAATGAACACAGAATACGAACTGTGGACCAGTGTTGAAATGACGCACTCAGTCTTAGGGCTGCATGACTTTTAAAAACCCTTCTGGTTGGTTGCCTTATCAGTCTGGAATTAAATTTTGAAAGTGAAGCAAGCAAGTATTTTAACAACATCATGATATCAGTCTCCTTTCTGAAAAGCTGCCTACTGTTTCCTTTTTTAATAGAAACAATATCTAATTAATTTCTAATGTTTCTTTTAAAATCCACTATTCATTTTGATCATTTCAGGATACTTTGGGACAGAACAAATAATAAAGGATATTAAAATATGTATATTTTTTCTTTCTTAGACATTTAAAACAAGAGAATTCAGATATTTTGATTATGGCAGTGAGGAGAATGAAGTTAAATCCAACCAGGTAAGAAAAATCTGTGATCTCTTAAAAGTAAAAATAAACAGAGTACTACAGCAAGAATATTTCTAGCGAGGGAATAAAGTGTATTGGTATATTAGCTGCATGGAGAGCTGGATTCCTGTCTGATTGTAGTGGAAATATCATCTTAGTTGATTTATTTGAATTATTCAATACTCTGCTCAAAATATTTTCACCACTGCAAATTCTTTGGTGTTTGTCCACTGTCCCTGTCCAGCTGTTGTTTTTCTATTGACTTTCCAGTGAAATCCATGAAACTTAATGATGTTCTAGCTACATCTAACAATGAAATAGTTGCCTTCTTTCTGGATGCACCCAGAACTTCAGGCAGATATCAAGCCACAGATGAATATTTTGTGTTTAAAACTTACTACTTCACAGGCTTTCACTTTTAAAGGTGTTTAATTTGTTTTCCAGACTGAAGCCCCCTTGTATAGGTTAGAAGATATGAAAGTTCCAACTGCATTATGGTATGGTGGAGAGGACTGGCTTGAGGACCTGGAGGATATAAAAATATTACTCCCACAAATCACAAATCTACAGTATGAAAAGTATATTCCTGATTGGGCCCATTTTGATTTCATTTGGGGTCTCGATGCTCCTGAGCGAGTATACAGTGAAATCATTGATCTGATGAAGAAACATCCATAGAATTGCATATTAGCGTGTTAGAATTAAGCAGGATTTAGAAGGATTCCTATGAAATAAGCATTGTTTTTGAACTAATTGTAGGGTTAACAAAGGTGTTTGCTATGATTCCTTGGATTTGCACTACTTGTCATTACCATATTGTCTATCCTGCTGGAAATTCGGGGACCTCCTCAAGGATCTGAATTTGATTTCTTAGAGGAGAGAGATTTTTATGGCTTCAAATTTATCCCATGCCTAGAAATGTGTTGAACAATGAAAGTGAAAATCCTAAAAATTTTAATATTTCAGTGTGAAGGTGGAAATTTCACTCTTTGTGTGACAGTTGTGAAAATTCACACTAAATAATATAGCGGGATTCATTTTCCTCACGTATGTGACTGATTCAAATAACATTAGCCTCAGCCATACAAAATTTCATGTGTTTGTTTGAATGTTTTCAACAAGGAAAGGTAATTTCATAAAGTGATATTCGGGGGGCACAAAACCAACAAAAACTGCTAAGGTTTTGGTGAAAAAAATCATGATTGTTTCAGGACACAATTTGAGGCCTATTTGTTTCTCTTAGCTTTGAGGGATTGGGAAGATTTTGGCGGGAGATGATGATGCTCATAAATGTTTTTGGCTGCAAGGTTATGTATGTATGCTTATTGCTAAAAGGAGCGTCCCGGAGTTGTTTGTAACTGTATTTTTTAAATATGTCAAGGAGAATCCAGAGAAAAGGATGGAAGTGTATGAAATGAGTGTATAAATAAAAATAAATCAAATCAAACCAATACACCTTGCATAGCTGTATGTGTTACTTATTGGGTTTTACCACTTTGCATGCTTCACTCATTCATTAAATAACTAGAAATTAGAAAGGCCAAAATGAAGAAAACAGCAAAGGGTGGGAAAAAAAACCCCAAGAGATTGTTTAACTATATCGGAAGCAGGAAGCCTGTGAAAGGTTATTCCACATCTTGCCACTGTGAGGTTCTTATGCCATCCTCTGAAGCTGCTGGTTTTAGCCACTATTGGAGATGGGGACACTGAGCTAGCTATTCCTTGCATTTGATCTGGCAGGGCAATTCCTCAGTTTTCACTGATAAATGGTGCCATTTAGACACAGGCCAACATCGGGGGTGGTTGCACCTCCTCAAGGAGAGCTCAGGAAGGCACAGTCCCCTCCCCAAGTTTCCTGGAATGAAGGGGGATCCTTCTTTCTATTGTGGGAGGTGGAATTGGCCTCACCTCCACCTCACAACTTTGGGGTCAGTGTATACCCCTCAGGCTCGATAGGGGAGTAGTCCCTGTGATCAGGGAGCTCAGAGACTGAGTTGTAGAGGTCTCCTTATATTCTCCTCAAGCACCCATGTGAAGGCCACATCAGTCTGGCCCTATATTATCACATCACTACCAGCCCCAATCCTGCAAATCCCTTATTATGCTAAAGACTTAATCTCTCAGTGCCTCAATTCCCCACTGGTAAAATGGGAATACAAATGCTTCCTGTCTCATCCCCCTTCTCAGTCTTTATTCCTACAGTTTAACTCTGTGTGATGTTTTCAGACTAGTTTATTCACTGAAAAATGCTGGTTTGATTAACTTGAAACTATTCGCAAATTTGACACAAATCTCCTGAATAGTTTTGGCCAAAAGAATTTTTTTGGGTTAGATTCACAAAGGGATTTAGAAGCTATTCACAAAAGGGGGGTAACGGCGTGGTGGTGTGCTGCCTGCAGCCTGGTGGTTAAGGTACTTATCGGGTATATAGGAGAGGCTGGTTTTAATCCCCACTTTGGATTAGAGAGTTGAATCCAGGTATCTCCCTGCCCAGGTGAGTGCCCTACTGGGCTAGAGGATATCTGTCAGTGCAGCTCTCTGTCTCTCCTGTAGAAGTGCTTCACTTTGTATGAAATTCTTGAATACTCATTGGGCCAGAGAGAGAATGAAAATGACTCTGCTTTCAGAGATGGGATGCCATCTCTTATGCATTTCTGCAGTGATTCAGTATCAGCCTAAGGGATCGGGAGGGCATTAGGGGCCTGGAGCACATGACTTATGAGGAGAGGCTGAGGGAACTGGGCTTGTTCACTCTGCAGAAGAGAAGGGAGGGATTTGATAGCAGCCTTCAACTACCTGAAGGTGGGTTCCAAAGAGGATGGAGCTAAGCTGTTCTCAGTGGTGGTAGATGACAGAACAAGAAGCAATGGTCTCAAGTTGCCGTGGGAGAGGTCTAGGTTGGATGTTAGGAAACACTATTTCACTAGAAGGATGGTGAAGCACTGGAATGGGTTACCTAGGGAGGTGGTGGAATCTCCATCCTTAGAGGTTTTTAAGGCCTGGCTTGACAAAGCCCTGGCTGTGATGATTTAGTTGGGGTTGGTCCTGCTTTGAGCAGGGGGTTGGACTAGAATACTAGATGACCTGCTGAGGTCTCTTCCAACCCTAATCTTCTGTGATCAATTATTCAGTCACTTATGCATGTACTTAACTTTAAGGCTACTGTATTACATGTTGGCTGGATACAAACTAGTTTAAATTTAATTTTCTCTTGTCATGTTCCACAAAGCAATCGCTGATCTGTGTGCAGTGCCCAAGTTGTAAAGGGTGCTAAGCTGTGTCTCATCCCATATAAAATGTTACTTGCATCATGTAACATAATGTAATCACTGTAATCTGTGTCTGTAATCACCACAGTCATTGACCTAAACCAACAGCACAAACATGAAGACTTAGCTATGAAGGTTTTAGTCAGATCCTTGTCCAACTCAGTTAGTTGCCGCTGTGCCTGGGAGCTGGTAACGGCTTTTTCTGTGGCATGGCTAAACCACAAGTAAATACACAAACTTAAAATGGACTTTGCATGGGTCTTTTGTATGAGTAAATCTTAGCTCACTCCAGTGTCTATGTTAAGGAAATATAAAAGGGGGCAAGAGAGCAGGGCCAAAGCGAATCTGTGGTGTTTATTAGTTGCAGAAAACATTTCATGGTACGCCCCCAGTTCTAGCCATTAACAAGCCAAACACTTCTATGCTTAAACTGCATGTTTTAAAAAAGAATGATTTTATTGCACACACTGCATATCAACAAATGTCAGAGCACTGGGCACATATTCAGCAGGAGTGGTGTTTTCTGCCAGTTACCCTATTGCCTTCCGTGGCACTGCATCGCTGTAAATGAGTGCAGAATTTGGCCCACACAGTGGTCTACTTGCAGGAAGGAATATCATAGGATTAACAATCAGTACCCATTTCCCAGTTATGTTCACTCAAAATATAATGTTGACCTCAAGCTAGATGTATTCTTCTTCGGTTTAATCAGCTTAATCAATACGTATTATTGTAGAATGACGAACAAATCTATGAATATGATAAGGAAATAATATATGCAGTCAGCAAAGTACAATCTATTTTACCTAATTTATTAAATTCTTCACAATCTTTGCATGATTATAACTTTTGGGGACATCACATCCCAATCTGGTGTTTTAGGGGAGAGATTACTGAATAGCCCCTCTATAAATACAGTGGATGAAGTTAATAGCAAGCCAGAGATTAACAACTTTTGGTTAATAGCAATGTTATGCCAGAAGCCAAGTCCATCCCATTGACATTAATGTTAATGAGATTTGGATATTGGCAACAGCCATGCTGCTTATCAACAACTTTTCACCTCTCCCAGCTGGTCCTGCCCTGGTATTGGTTGCCTGGGCTTAGCACATCCCCGCACTTTCTTCCCTGGCTTCAGCCTCACAAACCTACCTGTCTCTGGGGACCCACTGCCCAAATAGTAGGTAATGGACTGGGGCACCTGCATCTCCACCCAGCAGGGAAGCCCCTTCTGGAATCCCGGCACTATAGGTTGAGAGGGGAGGTTTCAGGCAGGGCAGGAATGTGGAAGGGTGTGGGGTTTTCCATGGAAATCTCAGGGAAAACTTTCTAACTGTGAGAACAGTAGGACAGTGGAACAGACTGCCTAGGGAAGTCATGGAAGCTCCTTCACCGGAGGTTTTCAAAAGGAGGCTGGATAGCCACCGGTCTTGGGTGGTCCAGACACAGCAAATCCTGCATCTTGGCAGGAAGTTAGACTAGATAACCCCTTGTTGTCCCTTCTAACCCTATGTGTCTATTATTCTAAATATTGGCATTAAATATCAGTCCTACCTCCATTGCTCAGAAATGCTCCTGAAGTGCTCTCAGTCCTCTGAGGATGGTTAAGAAGAAGGGGTGGGGGGACCATACAATTACTTTACACTTCAACTATTAGGACCCAATGACAGCAACATCAATGTTGATGCTTAAAGAAGCTGGTGAGAACATAGGGAAGCACACCTGACACTCCAAAAAAATGCTTTGGAGCCATTTAGAGGGCAATTTAAACTGATCAAGGAAGACCTGTAGACCGTTATCATAGACGTCAGATAATATTTAATCAAAACAGGTGGTGGCTAAGAAGGGGGATTAGTAATGCTATGCAGGGAGCTTACAGTAACACAGAGACAAGAAAAATAATTTGTCAACATTTACAAACCAGAATTTAGGTACTTAAATCTGTATTTAGGAACCTCAATAAGTGGCCTGTTTTACAAAGATGCCAACATCCAGCAGCTCTCATAAAGGCCCTTCCTGGGAATAAGTTTTGAGAAGATTGCGGTGAGACAATTCTATAATATCTGAATACTTCATGCTTCTGTGTCCATAATGAATCTGGGTTCAGACCTGAGTATGATATGGACATTGCACTAGTTCTGTTGGTTAATGTTGTGCTAGTGGTGGATGAAAGTCAGGTGGCCACTTTGATTTTGTCAGACTGATCAGCTGATATTTGGAACCGTTAACACTATGATATTTGTCGAGTCATTAGCCTCTGTGATAGTTTTCATTTTGCTCCTCCTTTCAGCAATAAGGGAGGAGCGAATAGATTATTTATCCTCTAAAAAGAAATATTGGATTGATCGCTTGAGAAGTTTGTGATTTTTGTCCCCCTTATGTGAGAAATTGTGGACCTTTGTCTCTGGAGATGTCTGAAGAGAGCAGGAGTCACCCACGAGTGGCTTGACTTCTTCCGAGCAGAGAGATCCCAGAGGGTAGGACTGAATGATTACAGTTTTGCTATGGGGGGCTCTGTCTTTCTGTAAGACTATAGCTTGCTCCGATGCACATTCAATGGAGAATGTAAAATGGAGATAAAACATTTTATTATTGATTCTAATACCGCACTTATACATGTGCAGAAGTATGATTCTGTTTTTTGAAACCTGAAAATATCTGTAGTGAAGAGTTTGTGGGCTAAATTTTGCTCTCATTTATTTTCTGGCAAAAAACATACTCTACTAGATACACATACTGCTTTGACAATTGCTGATATCCTCACTTATAGAATAAATAATTCTTTTGAAAAAAATCCGTATTAGACATAAAATAATTAGGTGCATTAATGTCTGGAACTGGGCACATACCATGAAACATTTTCTGTAAATAATGCTACCATGAATATGATTTTGCCCTGCTCAGCTTTGGCCCTTTTTTGAATTTGTTTAATACAGACATTAGCATGATCCAGTTGTAGTCATGATCATGGAAAGTACATTTTAGTTTAGATATGGAAATATTTGTTCTTGGTTTATTTTATATATGTTGGGATTTTTGTCAACACAACAGTGGGAATAGATTTACAAAAGCCCGCATCAGATCTTTGGCAAAGAAGTAGTCGAATGAACTAAATAAGAAGCTAACCAAATCCTTTGTAACTAAGACTATGCACACATGTGCTGTTGTATTTTATCAGTGACTGGTGATGATAGAAAATTACAGGTTACTATATACACACACTGTAATTAATATATTTTATATGGACATATGGCACTGATTAACACCCTTCACAACTTGCAGAGATCAGCAGCTGCTTTGTGTGAACATAAGAGAAGATTAAATTTAAATGAGTTTGCATCCAGCCAACATATAATATAGTAGCCTAAAGTTAAGCTTGTGCATAAGTGAGTGGAGGATCCATGTCTTATTGAACAACAGCAGAAATACATTAAATGACATCACATGCCTGCATGTGGAGGGGAATTAAGGCATTTAATTGCACAATAAATATGGTTTTAGTCATCAGTGGTGTTTAGTGATATGCATCTACTTTAATTGTATCACATAATAAAGTACTGCATGTCTGTCACTTCCTGTTTCTCTTAACACTGGTGTTGACTGAACTGCTGTCATTCAAGCATCCAAATCCCATCTGATGCTGTGAGTGGACTCTGGTTGGTAATATCTTTTCCTTCCTGAACTCAGGTTTACATTTTAGATTCTCTTTTGGAGGCAAAATATCTGATAAATTGTACCTCAGTCACTTGGTTTGTGTCACATTCGTAGATGGTTTTTGACAGGTCCTTAGATGGAGTTATGGTGAATGCTTGTAACATTTCCTCAGAAGGAATGAGGAGAATTGACACTGCAACTCCTCTGGTCTATATATTTTGTGGGGGAGAAAAGATTGTTGGAATGAGGGACAATAGACGGAAAGTTTCCTCAGGGTAGATCTGTTCCTTTTCATAGATTGAGACATTACTTAAAAGTTATTGTAAGATGTACTATTTACAGTACTTTACAAAAAGTGCGTGGCCCAAAAGAATATTCATCTGAACTGAGCATGATACTTTAAATTGATGTAGGCGAGTATTTTGAGTTCTTAATATAGCATTCAACAGTGGGTTCTTTTTGTGCTGTTTTCAATCAAACCTAACTTTCAGTCTTCCAACTTGCGTTGACGTGCCACTACTCTGTTTGTTTACAGCATGTTTATTTTTGTAAAATTCTGTGGTACTTTTGACTCCTCAACAAAGTGAGGGATTGGTATCACTGCATAGAATCAGGGAGAGTGATTGCAGGCTATATTAAAGTCATGTTTTTTAAGCACATTTGCTATTCTGGTCATATTATAAATATGTCTTTTATTGGGAGATGTGATTACTATATAGGCCAAGTAGTATGGAGGTTTTATGATATATTCTTGACAAATTTATAAAAAAAAAATTAATTTGAGAAATTTATAAACCTGGAAATAATGGTTTATAGTAGTATGTTAGTAGTATGCCATAAACTCTTTGTGGCAGGGACCATGTCTTCCTATATGTTTGGTCAAAGTCCAGTACAATAGGCTCCTGATCCACAATATATTATTAAGTAATAATCAAATAACAAACGTATAGATATGGCCATAATCTGACTGGCATGAATGCATTCCTTGACATATTTTTAATCCTTACTTTTATTGTGTTTCTGTGTTTAACAAAACGTAAGACACTAACTTACATAACACCTGTCCTGGGTATAAAGCAATTTAACTGCTTTGTAGTGCTGAAGGTATAACAGTTGTGATAGACCCAGGCCAGTGGGGTACAGCAGAGTAGCAGAAGGCAGATATACTGGCCACTGGATTGACAGTTTTCTGTTCCCTGACTGACCAGAGCAAGGGCTGATCCAGGCTAATGAGAACACCTGACTCCGATTAACCGGCAAATAGTCAGGTGAGGCCATTAAGCTAATGTGTCCACCTGACTCTAATTAAGGCGCCTCTGATAATATAAAAGGGCTCACTCCAGTCAGGCAGAGAGGAGCTAGAGGTGAGGAAGTGTGGCTGAAGGACTGGTTAATGAAGACACTCTCAAGTAATCGGTAAGGGTGAAGAAGGGAGAAGCAGGAGAGCTGTGGGGAAGTGGCCCACGGAAATGTAGCAACTCTGGCAGTAAAAGGTTGGCTGCCAACAGCTGCTACTATTAGGGTCCCTGAGCAGGAACCCAGAGTAGAGGGCGTGCCTGGGTTCCCCCAACCCACCACTACAGAAATACCTCCTGGGAGGGGAAAACAGGCCCCTGTCAGGACAGGAGGCTAAACTGTTTTGGCATGAGGCTGTAGGAGCAACAGAGACTGTGGGAATTCTCTCATCAACCTCCATTGCTGGCTTATGATGAAAAGGGCTCAGTGGACTGTATCCCTGGCCCTAGAGAGAGAAGGGCTGTGTGGAGGGTTGCAGTGAGCCTCTGAAGCTAGCATAAACCACCTGGAACCGTGGGACCCATGGGGACAAAGTCGGAGCTCTGCCACGCAGTGTTTCACATAGGACCTGATCCATCTTCTATTGCAGGCAAAGGGAGTGTTTCAATAAGAGTTGGATATGGCCATAAATTCAAATTAATCATGACAGAGACTGAAGTAGGGCCTGCCCCCAACTGAATTCAATATTACTATGCTTGTGAGTAAGAATTGGCAGGCAAAATAGTGCTTTCCCCCCGCCCCCATTTTCCAACATGAATCTCACACTCTTTATATACACGAGAGAGTTAGAATAAATGTTACAAAGCCAAGATGTATGTTGGCAGAAATGTTATTAACAGACACACTTTTTTTCACAGAAACAAAATGTGGTGGTTTATTGCATTAGCCTATCTAATACAAGTTGTTACAAGCTCAGAAGAACTCATCAAGAAGAAAAGAAACATGAATCCTGAAACGTTTATGAATATTGTAAGTCAAGTATTTGTGAAAATGTTAACTATAATGGAGCATAATAATTAGACACAGGCCTGAAAGTTCAGGTTGCGGGCCGCATTTCAAATTTTCAACCACAACATTTGGGAATGTCTTGTTTTGGGATTTAGAAAGGCTCATTAAAGACATCCACCAAGTGACCGAATTGAAAACCTTGGATCCAAGTTTAGGTCCATATTTAATATTGATAATGTTTCATTAACAAGTTTTCTCTTTAACTTTTTCCCTTCCCCCACTATACTATATCTTCCCCACTATACCTTCAGTCTGTTTTTCCAAAAGGGCCTTTCAATTTATCTGTATTGAAGGATAGATCAGGGGAAGTATGAAGTGTGCATATAAGTAAGTCCACTATAAATGGGAGTGATCTCTTATATTCAGTTCCATGCATTTCCTTGTTCCCGGGCAGAAAATTCTTCGCACCTCTCTTTTCTTCTCATATGTCATGGTTCCCTATTTTGAGACTGGATCTGAGCCAGCAATAATAAGTCTACATAATAGTTATGCTCAAACACTTTTTTTTTCTTTTTTTCTTTTTTCTTTTTTTTTTTGGACAACCCTTTGGGAAGTGATTGCTTGATGTATGTATGTTAAGGGATTATTAAATAGATTATTATGATTTAAAGTATGAAGCATAAGATGGATCTTTACAAGAGAGAAATTGTAAGAAAATGTGGAGCTGAACAGATGGAGACTTTGCAAAGGGAGTGAATTTCAAGGAGGGAGTGAAGCAGAGAAAGGATGTTTGGTGTGTTTCTGTGGTATTGTAAACACTTTATAACCTTACTTTTAGAAAGAACTTTATTATGAATCCTCTTATATCGTGGAGCCAACCATTTTCTGAGATGTAAAGATATATAATTATTATAGGACAAAGCAAATCTAAGAGAGTCTAAAGTTTGGTTTAATTGAAACTCCCCAGTGGAGTGGATTTTAATAGCTAGAGCTGTCAGAAGGCAAGGACAATCACTGTCAGAGAATTACACAAGAGCATGCTGGATTCCTGCACCTCTTGTGTTTTCCTGCAGTGCTGGCCCTTCAGGTTAGGCAAGATGGAGTTCGCCTACCTGGTTTTGGCTCAGGTATATTGCAATCATTATCTGCAGATGTAAATTGTCTCAGAAAGATTTAGCATGTCAATTTTGCTACCCAATGTTCAGTTGAGTTGTCAGCAGACACCATTGCTTATAATCTTCTGGTTCTTACGAGTTCCTAAAGCTGGCATTTTTCCAGAATGCTCTGCACAAACCTACTCGTCACATACAAGGATGAAGTGTTTATATGATTAAATACTCAGGGTCTGGGTTCCAGACCCTATCTCCACTCCATGTGCTTAATTACCTTTCTGTTTGGGTTCATGTTGCAGTCCTGGCAAGCTCCCCCAGCTGGACACTCACAAGGCTGTTGTGTTTGGGCCTCTCACACTGGGCCCATGTGCTTTAAGTGTCCCCTAGTCCGAGTAGTCTGTAACACTGTCTCTTTTCTTGGCCTCTCTGGCATGCTTCCTGGGCACAGGCTCCTTGTTTGTTACCCCGTCACCAGTGCTAATACCCAGATTCCCCCATACTTTAAGATCATCCTATCCCTGAGCTCCAAGTTTGTGGCAACTCTGTGTTTACAGTGAAACAAACAGATGCACAGATTTCTCAAAAGATTCCAAAAACCAATAACTCTTTACTTTAGCTAGCACAAGAAATATACAGAGCTAGACAAAACTATAAGAATTCTGTACACATTTTCCTGCCTCAATTTCCTCACACTCTTGAGCATTCTTTGAGCTTAGGGCAGAGTACACTAAGGAGTCCAGGATACCATCTCCTGCACATGGCTTTTCCTCCAAATTATGGAGTCTCTCCTCTTCTCTGCACACAGTTTCCTTATTCCTCAGCCAGTCCTGCAGTTAAATAGAACAGTTCTACTATGACAGCATGTCCCTCTTTTCCTTTTTCCTGACCAAATGCCCTTTGTGTCATTCTTTGAGTTCCTCTTTGTCAGGGATCAGGCTCATCAGGTGATCAATGTCCCACCAGATGATCTATTGTTTAGTTACCTCCTCCCTGGAGTTCAGACTTTGAAAAACTGGTTTGCCCTGGGCAGCAATCATCTATTTGCTAAAGGTGCTCCATTTGAATGGAGGATCATCAAAGTTGAGTGGCCTACCATTGTTCCTGATCAGAGAGATAGGCGACAACCCTGACAGCTGATGGTGACTGGTACACATTCAATGATACGGCAATTTCATAAAATCAACCAGAATTCTTAAGTTGTACATAGGCAAATTCTCCAAATCATCACAGATCTAAAGTTACTTTTTATTATATTGTTTAATAGTCATTAATGCTTTTTATGCCCAAATAAATTTGTTAGTCTCTAAGGTGCCACAAGGACTCCTCATTGTTATTCCAATTAAAACTATTTTCAAATAATAGATTCCTGAATATTTATTCCCTTCCGACTAATGCCATTGCATTTGGATGTGTGAAGGAAGAACATGGAAATGTTTACATTCTTTGTAGAGAAATTTTCTAAGCTTTTCCACGACTAATCCAGCCTTCTTAGCACCTCCTTGTTCAGATAATTGGGCTGGAAATCTCAGGAGAACAAGCTCTCCGGGAATATTTTCAATACTTCCTGGTTTGGGCCAGGTTAGGAATAAAATTCTCTCACTATTTTAGGCTTTGTTCCATATCCCAGTTGAAACTAATTAAGTGCAGGAACTCATAGAAGTTAAACAAACACTTATGCTAACACTTCCTCGTGGGGAAATGCCCTCTTCCCTGCAACAGATAATTAAAAATCTGATACCTGTAAACAATCTTAGACATTTATTTTAATTCCCTCAGAGTCAGTTGATCTGCTTTGAAGGATATCCCAGTGAGGAGTATGAAGTTCTGACTGAGGATGGCTATTATTTGAGAATAAACAGAATTCCTTATGGCAGAGAAGAACCTACAGACAAAGGTATGGCTCCATTTTGCTTGATGCAAAAAACCCCAAATAACACTCATCCAAAATTAAAAAAAAAAAAAAAACCAACCCACCAATCCAAGTAAATATATACATATATTGGAGGCATGTTTAATATCTGTGGAAAAATCCTGAATCTAAATATCAGACTGAAAACCAGTCAATCAAGTCTTTACAAATTTCTATATGTTCATGATTTTTTCTGAACAAAACGGGGTGTGGAAAATTGAGAACAATTAGGTCATGGTTTTTGACATTAGCAATGACATAAGTTTGAGAACAGGAGAGGCTGGATGTCTGTTGGCTGAGTTGCACAGTGATTTTTTTTTCCCCCTATGAATTCATGACTTTTGTATATTTTGTTCTGTTTGGTGGTTGTTATGTCAAGCAACCAGCCTTAGTTATGAGTAACTAAGAACAGGGATTTAGTATGGAAATACTTAGGAAATCTTAACTACAGATTTTAGCAGCATTACAGCTAATTATACATGTATATGTATGGAATATTAATGACAGCCGTAGCTAAAATTCCCTAAACATTTCCATTCTAAACCCCTCTTTACCGTTGCTTTTAACTATAGCTAATTATTTGTCATGGGGTATCATACTTGTGGGTGTGCTCTGATTTAAAGGTTTTATCAGCATGTGTTTGGGATGAGTGAAATACAGTATGTCATTTTGCCATGTTACTTTACCAAACCTGTATTTCTGTATTCCATTTATTTAGGTCCAAAGCCAGCTGTGCTTCTCCAGCATGGATTGTTTGGTCAAGGTAGCAACTGGGTCGAAAATTTGGCCAATAACAGCCTGGGCTTCATGCTAGCAGATGCTGGCTATGATGTTTGGATAGGAAATAGCAGAGGCACAACCTGGTCTCAAAGACACCAGAAATTTTCAGTTGCCCAAGAGGAATTTTGGGATTTCAGGTAGGATGAACTGGAGAGAAACTAGTGAAAGTGGCAAACTGTTTTGCTTGTTGGCAATTCTGTATGTGTGGTGATCCATGTTTCTCTTAATTCATGTGAACTTCAATTTGTGTGGTTTGTGCACAGCAACGGTGCTCATACAGGATTTAGATCTGTAATTTGGCTCCATTCTCAAGGCTTTGGGAGGCCAACAGTTTAAATCAGCAGAGAACCTCCTCCTCCTGCACCCCTTACTCACATCATTAATGCCACTGATTTTCAGTAGCACTAGGACTGAAAGATGTAGCACAGAGTTAAACAGAACCCTCTGTGTGGTAGAAACCTTTGCATTGAAACATTTCTTTGTCAGGGCCATTAGTCACCTACAGAAATATAATGTGCTGTTAGATATGTTTAGTTCATTAAATATCACAAAGAATCTTTCCCTCCCTGCAATCCTATCCAGTGGCCAAGGGCAGTCAGTCCCTGAGCACAAAGCAGAACAGGGATTGCTCTCACCTTGCACCAGGGGGATAGTTTGTCCCAAAGAGAATAAGGAGGAGCATGGAACTGGCCCTACCCTCTTCCATTTGCACCAGTCCAGAGTGGGCAAGGTGAACTATGGGGAGCAGGCAGCATCATGCTAAACGGGCAACTGCACATTCCCTTTCATGTGCGGAGGCTCAGGCATAAAATGCATGGAATACAGGTTTCAGGCAATGTTATCAAGCTTTCCAGCTGGCTGCTGCCTCCCCTTTGGGCATTATTTAACTATAGCTGAGCCATTTCCTAACAAGCTGCTTGTTAGTTATTTACTGGAACTGGGTCTAGTTATTAGAATACCTTTTAAAGGACATTACCATTTTCCTTTAGCACAGAAGCAGAATTAAAAGAGCATTGGGCTAACATTAATTCAAATATCATGGCTTGGCCAACAGAGCAGTCTTATCTTTCCTAGGTTTGTAAACACACTCAATATTGAAAAATAAATAAGGCATCTGTATTATGTAGAGAGACAAAGACTCAAACTCGGGGCTGGCAAACCTAAGCTGGGCTGGATCCCTGAATAGTCGGGTCTGTCAGATAACAGCTCAATGGTTCACCAGTGTTGCATTCAAATGTATGTGGGCAGGATTTGCTGGCCAGATTCTCTCCTTAGCCGGAGCACCACTCGCTGCAAAGCTGGTTACAGCTCCCTGATTCTGAGAGCAAGCCGTGCTAATCTTCAGATGCTGCTGGGTAGCTCAAGGCTGCAGAACTCATATAGTGTCTTTAATGGACCCTTTACCAGTGAGGGGGTTGAGGGAAGGATGGAGTAGTAGCCAGAGGCACAGCTCCAGGTCCCACGCAGTTGCACTCAGCAGAGAGCTTCCCTAAACAATGGGAATTTTCTCCTGGAAATTTACCCCCAAATTCCAGCCCCTTTATGTCACCTTAGTGGTTCATAGGAGCCATAACTTACTTGAGAATCTGGCCCTATAACTTCATTATGTGGTTAACTTCATATTTTTATATTGCAGTTTTCATGAAATGGGCAAATATGACCTTCAAGCTATGATAAACTTTATTCTGCAGGAAACTGGACAGAAGCAACTGTATTATGTTGGCTACTCCCAGGGCAGCACTATTGGTATGCTAGCAGAATTTGATGCATTTGCATTGTACTTTTCTCTCTCAAGTAAGAGAGGCTATTATTAACTCTTTCATATGTTTATAAGCAGAAAATTGCAGAGACAATTCCCATTTTTGTTTAACATTGTGCAAGTACTTTATATAGGGCTAAGTCCAGGATTCCTTTCTCAGTTTTCAGTCAGACCTGATTCAGGTAAACGTCCCACTGAAGCCATGGAGCCTGTGATTTATTCAGAGATGGCCAACAGATTCCTAGAACAACCAGAGAGGTTTTGGTGACCACCAAAGGTTCCTCTCTTGCTAAACTTCATCTTGCTGTCACAAATGGAATATTTGACTATACTTCAGCCTGAAATATCTTTCATTGCTGAAGGGACCAGGATACTCCCTAAAATTAACCAAGGGACTCTGCACCAAATTCATGGCTTTTGTTTTCAAGTGAAATGCATGGTGCTCCCTTCTTCCATACTAATGGATAGTCTAGCCCAAGCGTGAAAATGAGCTTATTGTTCCAACTCAGACCTATCAAGTGTGATGGGGCAAGGCCAGATGGCTATAGTAAAGTAGTGGGAGACAGATATATTAGCCACAGACTAAATAAATCCCTGTTACCAGGATAAGCAAGTGGCAGCTGCTCCAGATCAATTAAGACACCTGGGGCCAATTAAGATCTTTCCAGAAGGCAGCTAGGTTGACTGGGACACCTGAAGCCAATCAGGGGCTGGCTGAAACTAGTTAAAAGCCTCCCAGTTAGTCAGGTGGGACCATGTGTCAGGAGTTGTAGGAGGAAGCCATGCCATGGGAGATACTGAGCAATACAAACCATATCAGGCACAAGGAAGGAGGCCCTGAGGTAAGGGTGAAGTAGATATTGAGGAAGGCGAGGGGGAAGGCTGCTGTGGGGAAGTGGCCCAGGGAATTGTACATGTCCTGTTTCCAAAAGGTCCGCTACCATGGCTAATACTATTAGGGTCCCTGGGCTGGAGCCCGGAGTAGAGGGCGGGCCCAGGCTCCCCTCCCCCACCTCCATCTCCCCCCCAAATTAATAACTGAGTCTGGGAGACAACAGAGACTGTGCAAGGGAGAGTAGCTTCTCCTCACCTCCCTTGCTGGCTTATGATGAAAATGGCTCAGTAGGCTGTGACCTTTGCCTCTAGAGAGAGAAGGGCTATGTGGAGGGTCACAGTGAGCCTCTGAGGCTAGCAAAATCCACCAGGAAGTGCGGGACCCATGGAAACAAGGTCAGAGCTTTGTCACACAAGTTATCATATTCTCTGTTAGCAATAGGGACAAAAGACTATCCTTTTAGTCTCAATAACTGATAATCGAGAGAGCTGTTTCTTGGCAATAGGCATTAAAAAGGTCCATATATTTGACCACAGAAATAAAGAAATAATCTCCTTTTAACATCTCTGCTGTGAAAGTGATATAAAAGTTAAACGGACAGGTCATGAACAAATATCCCTGCTAACGCCTCTGAAATGATGATGACTTTGGTACAGTTCCCATTTCTGCCTGTTCTTCTTCTGGGCTAAATTGCATCATTCAGCACAGTCACAGCACTGTTATGTCAGTCCCTGGCTAAACTATTTTATGACATCACCTGTCCTGATTCGTAGTCAAGGGCCATCCCAAACTGCATGCAAATTCCCTCATTCTGTATTAGAACTGATTTCTTCTAAACCAAATACTACATGCTGGGTCCTGATGAACTCTCTGGTGGAGTTTTCAAACAAATGCCTGTAAGTATTCAGTTGTTGTTTTGTAAGATTTCTGTAACTATTCTCTTTCACTTTCTCAGCGTTCATAGCATTTTCCTCCATGCCACAGCTGGCACAGAAAGTCAAAATGTTTTTTGCCTTGGCTCCTGCTGTCACCGCTGGACACACCAAAAGCCCTATGGTAAAAATGTTGTTAATGCCTGAAGGAGCATTACAGGTATGAGATTTCTCTGTATTTTATTACGCTACTGAGTTACTGGTCTTTAAAAAGAGGCATTGTACCTGAACAGGAGTTCCGCGCGATCAGATAATACAAAAGGAAATATGCTGTAAACAGTTTAGATTGTCACTGGAATATTAATTCCGTCACAGTGCGTGTATGTTCAGTAGCGTTTGTGGTGGTTTGGTTGATTAAATATATGCCTTCATAACACTCTCAGTATGTGCAAAGTGTCAGACTTAACATCCCTGTTCAGAGTCTTATCTGTTGAATTCGTGACTTCAGTATGTTTAAATTAGCCATTTTAATGCTGTGTTCAAGTATTTTTTTTAATTGATCTGAATGTGAATTTTCCAACTTCATGTTCAGCTTATTGTATCGATACCTCAAAGTCATATGCATCCGAATGGTATCTGTACAAGTCAGGGGTAGAGGGTGGGAAATACAATTCTGCCTTCTTGCCTCGAATGAATGAAAATTCCATGAGGTACGCATGTATTAACTATGACGTTTGTGGAATACACAGTTGATGGAGGCACAATTGTGGTCCTAATAGCTACATGAAAACCTCAAGGAAGTCAGTTAAAGGTATGATGTGGATCAGGCCTGGACCGTGATAAGGGAACTATACAAAATACACTTTGAAGGTTCACTGTAAATAATGCCCTTTCATTTTCACAGGATATTCTTGGCAAAAAAGACTTCCGCTGGTGGGGTAAGACTATGAGGGAGCTTGCTGCCACAATGTGCTGCTATGAATTACCTAATAGACTTTGTGCCAATATATTTTTCTTTGCGGGTGGATTCAATGAGAAAAACCTAAATATGGTATGTGTGTATCTATATCAACCATATTTTAGTGATGATGAACTGAAAAAGTTAGCTTGATTTTTAAACAGCATTTGTGCCAAATGTGCAATTATTTAATTTGGAATGAGTAAAGCAGGGTCCTTTAATTGTTATAGAGTTTTGCTAGGGACTTTCTAACATGATGAGAATGGAGAAAGCAGATGCCTCAATAATGCAGGGAGTGATAAGCAGTTTAACTGGGAATCTCTGTAGCCTACAATTGGCTTAGTAGTTTGGCTAATGTGTTACCTGTCTTTTTCTCAATAAAGCAGTGTAAATGTTTAATATGGCATTAAAATATCACGGTCAAATTTGGAGTTTATAGCCTACAGTCCCAGGCCCTGAATTGTATAACAGCAGTGTCACAGAAGCCCCAGGGTGGGTGGGTGCAGGTGCATGCTATGGCCAGAGCAGTTATGTAGGGTGGGTCACAATGCTTGCTTTTCAGTGCTATGGGTAGGCCGTCTGCATTGGTTTCCAGTGGGACAGGTGGGCAGGAGACAGGCTGTTGGAGCCACTGCCCCCAAAACATTACTCGGGAGAACATACTGTAGCACAGTGTAGTGGCCATAGATGGGTTATGCTAAAGTCCTAATGACTATCTGTCCATTTGAGGAGGTGGTGTGTGTGAATTCCATTCCTCAACCTAACCTCCCCTACACTAGAATGCAGCCCAATAAGGAAAATCTGCAGTTCCCTAACAGGCACCAGTTGCCAACTGATACTTAGCAATAATATTATTAAGTTGTCTGTAGGCTTAACAGGCCAAAGATAAAAGTAAAGTCTGCAGACAGCACTGCAAGGTACTCACTGTCGCACAGTCACACTTTGCAAAGCTATGTTGACATGGAATATTTAATCTTCTCTCTGGGGGAAATGTTGAGAGTCCAATGGTAATCCATTTGCCAGAGGTGTCATTTACATGGCAATCTGGAGTTCTCTGAATAAAAAAATGAAATGGAAATTTATGCCTCGTGTGAGCTGGTATCTTGCTCAACCTGCTCTGAAACAAAGTCCCATGCAATACATAGAGTCAAAGACTTGCACCCTTCCAGGGGTGGGTTAAGGTTGGCTCTTAGCACAGAAATTAAGGACAGGAAACAAAGTGCAGCCCAGCTTTCTACTCAAACTTGGCTGTTCCTACATGAGGCTGCTTAAGCAACACCCCTGACTCCTCTCTTCATAGAGAGCAACTCCCACTTCCTTTATATTCAGGTGGTCTGACAATCCACCTAGCTCAATGGGTCAATAGAATCCCCCAAGATCTACACATGGTAAAAGCATGAGGTAGTTCAGGCAAATATTGCAAGCCTGTTTTTTATCTAGCACTCAGAACCATAACTCAGACAGAATTAAACCAAACCTTACAATAGGTTCAAGGAGAGCTTAACATTTTAGATGTTTTCTTACTACTTTTGGCAGAACTGTCATTTAAGTAATTGATTTAAAAATTAACAGATAGGAGAGGGAATTATATTTGTGAAAATATTGCAGTTTTTCTGGCTATCCAACTTGCTCCAGTTTGGATGATTTGTAATGCTGTAGTTACTGAACTGAATGGTGTTTTGTTATGTAGAATCCTGCCTTTCTCCCATTTCATTTAGAAAACACATGATATCTTAAAATTGTTTTCTTGCAGAGTCGAATGGATGTGTACACAGGCCGCTTTCCAGATGAAACATCTGCTAAAAACTTACTGCACTGGGCCCAGGTAAAGCTTCTGAAATCTTTCAATATTCTGTGATTTATGCTCTCTGATCATAGTTAAAACCTGATTTATTCAGAACAGACAGGTATTTATTTATCAATGAGATTTTAATATAGTGACATAATCCTTTGAGTTCCATCTTTGACGTTGTTGGTTACTGAGAGTTTTCAGTGTGAAAGGACAGGCATGTAGGAAAGCTATGAATATTAAGATTGTAAAGTCACACACTCAAAAGTTAGGAAATTCCAGAATCAAGTTTGCTCAGGCAACTTTAATTAAGCCCCCTTGTGCATAGATATTCTGATACAGTCTTTAATTACATGATCACAAGCTATTTTTTTCCACAGGGCCCTGCCTCATTCAGTGCACAGGATGGACATGGTTCAGGAAACCTAGACATTTTCCAATAAACACCAACTGATTTAACTGAAATTTGCCAAAGGAATTTAGCCTGAACTAGATGCCCAGCCTGAAAAACTTCAGCCTAAATTAAAGTTTGGCAAACTGAAAACAGGGTCTTATAATGAAAAGTGCCAGGTGATCTTAACTATAGGGGTTGCTGCTCATCTCAGTGACGAACACCAGTATAGAAAGCAGTTCTGAAAAGGAAAATTATAATTTAAGACTATTGTGTCGAGAGAGAGTGGAAAAACTCATGGGCTATGTAATACCAAAATCTGTCAATACAAAGTTCTTAAAAAGCACCCCTTGTGCACAACGTTAATGATGAAGTTAACAAAAAGGAAAAACTTGTTAGCAGATACAGATTAAAAATTACTCGTCGCCAATGAAAAGTGAGAAGTGATTTTATTTTTTTATGCTCAAAATGTGCTGTTGTAGATGCAAAGGGTTAAATTCTGATCCTATTGAAGTCAATGAGTATTTTGCCAAAATTTCATCCAAAATGTCTAAAGTCCTGCATACTGTAATATAATTGATTCATAATAGTTTAAGACAGAACAGCACACTGATATGCAAAGGCATGTGGATAATTTGTCTAATTTTATACTTTCTTTTCTTCTTTTTGCTAGGCAGTTAAATCAGGAGAATTCAAATATTTTGACTACGGCAGTGAGAACAAGGCTAAGTACAACCAGGTAGAGAGAGATGACTTTTATTGAAAACTAAGTGATCTTTTAAAAATAAGAATGATCCCCTGCCTTCCCACACTCAGTCACAACACATCCCCAATCTGTTACAGCATTTGACTACAGGAAAACTAGCATTAGTTTATGGACTTTTGGGGTGTATTTAATATGGGTTTCATCCATTTGAAAAACTTAATTATACTGTCTCCTTTTGCTCCTCATTTCATCTCCTCCATCATTTGTTCATTTCCTCTCTTTCCCCAGGCTTCTCTGCACCTGCTCATCTGGTCGACTTCTTCTTCACTTTCTGTGTTCACCTGTGTTCACTGCTGCTTTGTCCTCACCTTCCATGCATAAGGTCATTGTTACTTGGCCCTTGTCTCCTCCTGTACGTGCTCCTCCGCTTCTCGGTCTTCCTCTCTCCCTGCACAGCCTCCAGCTTTCTTTCTTCCCCACTGCCTTGTATATGTTCCAGTTCCCTTCCTGAACGTTCTCCTGATCCTGGTTCCCTGCCATGTGTTTCCTTTCTCCTCTGATCTCCTATTCATACTGCCTGCTTCTCTTCTCTGCTAGATGTTTATCTCCAGCTGGGTGGGTCTTGGCTCTTCTCCCACTGGCAACTTCTTCTCAGCAGCAAGTCTGTGAGAACAATTCCTTTTCCTCCTCCTACTCCCATGTAGCGCTGATCCCTAGTGAGGAAACTAGGCAGGCTTATCCCGCTGATTTCCAGTGACCCTAATGGGCACCCAGACGCTATGTCACAAAGATGAATTGGGACACATGTAGAAGGCAACAACAGGTGCTGTGTAGACTATTGACCACGTTTTGAGAGCTGCTGTCCCAAAACACCGTTCATCTCAGATGAATCTGGCAATTTTGCACAGCAGTCAAATGGTTAATCAATGATTTTTGTTTAAAAATTAAGACAGGGTCTGAGACTTACATTTTTGTCTTTCAGTCTGTCCCTCCCTTCTATAAGATAGAAGATATGACTGTGCCCACTGCAGTATGGTCCGGTGGAGAGGACTGGATGGTAGACCCAAAGGATATTGACATGTTACTCCCTCAAATTACTAACCTAGTTTACCACAAGAATATTTCTGACTGGAACCACTGGGATTTCACCTGGGGTCTTGATGCAGCCAAGCGTGTGTACAGTGAAATTATTGCATTGATGGGAAAGTATCCATAAAACCACACAGCATTGTTTGAGAATTAATTAGTTAATTTAGATTTATTGAAATCTACTTTCTGTATGTGTGGCAATAGGATACTTTTCTAGTTGCTATTTTTTTTGAGTCAATCATGGTGCTTGTAAATGGATTGGGGGATTACTGTGAAAGGATTTAATATGTACTTTTTTTTTTTTTTTTTTTTTTGGTCATGGTACCAATTTTTCCCCATCTTCCTGGTGAAATTCAGCAACCAGGATTCTGTTACTCAGAAAACTGAACTATATTTCTCAAAGGAAACACTTCTGAAACCAAAACTAAAATCCTATAGTGCACATTACAGCTGTGAGCCAGAATATGCATGCATGCCTTAAATCTTTTAGCACAGTCCATCATTAGATGTTAAACTAATGAGGACATTTCTCTGGTCCAGTTAAAATACTAGAGAACTTTCCCATGTTACATACTAAAAATGTTTTTAATTTGGTAATCAATAATGCAGCCTTTCATATATAGTTAAGACAGTCTATGTTAGTTTTACTTTGACCATTTATTTTGTATAGATACACATGAATATACACAATAATGATAAGACAGCAAAAGCATGACAGGAAAAATACACACATCAAAGGATATCCTTGAATTGAAAGGCTTGTAAAAAAAGATAGAATCACACTCGAAGAGATGTATGGGGGCGGGGGGGGGGGAAATCAATGTCTGAATCTAAAACATTTGTGTACAATTTAGAGCATAAAGTTATATTTCTTTCTCATGTAAATTATATTTTTACTTCCAAAAATTGCTCCCACACCTCCCAACATTTTGCCAGGTCACGAAGCTCTCAGTCTATCAGCTTCACATAACCCTATTTCTCCTTTACACTGAAATCAGTCTTCTGATATTGGTCAATATGAATTCCATCCACCTTGTCACAGAGAACATAGCTAATGCAATCTAGTTCTTTCGTTTGTGAGAGGTTCTTAATTTCAGTAAGGGCATTATGTGGATGAACTGAGGTACTGCTCTTTCCCCAACTAGTTCCATTCTGTGTGGCATCTGATTCTGGGTAAGATACTTTCACTTGCATATCCACACAATATCCCCAATATCAGAAAAATCATCTTCAGAAAAGGCACCTTTTAGCAATCTGCTTGGAATCCAGTGCATTTGTTTGAACTGAACTAAGTATTGCTTAATTCTCAAACTGAATTTACAGGTGTTGGAAAATTCTGTCCCTGAGTTTGCTAGTGAAAGAAACATTAAAAGCCCTTTCCTAGCTACACTTCAGAGAAATTAGTAGTGACATTGGGTATTTTCACTGTTAAAATTATATGCCTCTGAAATTGTTTGCATTTTCTTAGGATTTTTCTATAACTGTTGAAAAAGAGGTATTGATTTTGGATGAGGTTCTATAGTACTTATGTGGCAAGGAAATGGTGAATTTTGAAGTTTATACTATGATTGTATGTTGTACATAGCCAAACAAAAAAGGGTGATATCACGGGGGCAAAACCTGCTTTCTGAGGAATGCTGGAAGGAATACCATGTGAGGCAGAATCAATTTGCTGTTTTTAATCCATGTCTATAGGTAGCAATATAACACAAACTGGTATGTGGAAGAAACTCAAAAGTAGGTTGCTCTGATTAAAAATGTTAAATATCCAGGATACTAATACAAACAATATTCTCAATAATTATTTTAGTTCTTTTTGTTAGTACACTCATTCACTACAAAGAAATGTCTTTTAAAAATGTAACAGCGGAGTTCTTTCATACTCACTCTTGCTCTTCTTGTAAATGAAAAATAAAGAGGGAAAACAATTCTTCTACAAAAGTTCCTTTTCTGCTTTTTAAAACTTATATTTCTTATGTCCTCAATGCCAAATCCTGAGTGTTGCTGGCATCTGTACCTCCGGTTGGGAACTGCAGGTGCCAGCATCTGGGAATATACAAAGGTCACATCAAAAGTGAAAAATAGGTTACTTTATCACAGTAACTGTGGTTCTTTGAGCATTTTACCTCTGCTTATTCATATTACCTGCCCATCCAGGGACACTGTATTTTGTGAATATTCCCTTATTCAAAATGGCTTATTTTCAATGGGGTTGACACCACACCACCCTAAGTCACATTCTCCATCATTTCCTAACAGTACTTACATGTGGAAGTAAGGCTGTCCCTAGTAAAGATGGCCACCAATTCCCATTATTTGAAGTGAAATTCATTAAGGGCCTATACAAGGAACTATAAGGAGGCAGGAATGTCTGGTGCAGTAGGTCGTTGAAGAGGTTCAGGAAGAAATAGGGGGCATTGAAGGCTGAAAAGCTGAAGGAAGAGAATGATGGGGAGAAGAGAATAAGGAGGGGTAGAGAAGGAAAGTGTGAAAGGTAGGATACTGGAAAGGAGGAAAAATATGGTGGACAGATTACGGGGGCATGAAGGCAAAATGTGACACAGCATCTTCTCCTGTTGAGGTTGTGTTTTTCTCTACAGTTCTGTCTTCAATAACTGCCCATGATTTTCTGGACAATGTATTACAGGTAAACAGCTTGGGAGGGCCAGAGTGGTTTGCAAAGTGAAACCCTACTACTTAAATATATGGTGCTGGTGGTCTGACACTCCAGCAATTTTCAAGTGGTCCACGGGAAAAAAAAAATTGAGAACCACTGCTTTTAGAACATAACCTTATGCATGGAAAAATTGTTTGGACAATTTTGATAAGGTCAGTCTAATCCTGCCAGAATTCCAGGATTCACTACATGAGTTGAAGGGCCTTTGCAATCTCAAGGCCAAAAAATGATGCTTTGTAAAACTCTGCTTCAGTATATGCTGACTGCTACAGGTAAGATCTCAGATGCAATGGTAAGGTGAAATTTACAAATGATATGTTTAAAAATGGGAGACCATTTCAATTTTTTGGGAAGAAAGAGTTGCGACACCTGCCATACCATATTACATATGGTTTCACATTCCTTTCAGGCATTCAACATCGTGTCTGGTGGACATCATTCTGAAGATTCGTGAATTTCAAAGGGATATTCTATTCCAGGTAACCGGGGCAAGCCAGCCACGAGTACTGAAGAAGTTTCTGAGCTTATGCTGAGTGAACAACATACCTTTTGAGTGGGGTAGGCTGGTGACCTACAAAGGAGGACCCAGAAAGTCCCTCTTCCCTGAAATGTGACTACCCATCTTAAGTCCCTACGTCAGGAAAAGTTTGCAGATGCCTATATTAGATTTGGGGGGTCAGAAGGCCACCATCCAGGCTGACCATCTTATCTCTGGGCTCAGTGTAGTTTCCAGCACCAGGTTAAAGTCCTTATAAATTATGCAGGATGTCAGGAAGCTCCCAGAGGTGCAGTTCTCATCCTGGAATAGTAGCTCCTGATATGCTTGATCCCTTCTCCGCACTGGTCACTGCTCTGTTGAGGTGATGGTAACAAACTGTCTTACTGAATTCAAAACCAACACTGCCAGCTTCTCCACTATTGCTTGGTACACGCAGTACTCTTACTGAGACTGAATGTTTTGCTCACCTCACAGAGCTTTACCAGATTCTGACTGTGGTCCTGTGACCAGCTAGTGCATTTGGCAAAGGACGATTTCTTTTCGGCGGTTATAGCTAACGCAGAGATGGTTCACTCTGCAGCAAAATACATTGGAAAACTGAAACTCCCATCGTACATGGTTACAATGGAGCTCATCTCAAGAGTCTTGTCATGCAGGATTTTAACAAAAGTAAAGAAAGGTTTAGCTCCCCATTGTGAACGTCTTACTCTTACTAGTTAACAGTTACTCATTCAAGCTGTCCCAGGGTGAGTAATTGCTCACTATTGGAAGTAAGGACTTTAGCTGAATTTGATGGCTTGCACACAGGGATGCTGGAAGTAGGGGTGCTGGGGGTGCTACCACACTCCCTGGCTTGAAGTGGTTTCAATCCTATACAGGGTTTACAGTTTGGTTCAATGGCTCTCAGCACCCCCACTATACAAATTGTTCCAGCACCCCTGCTTGCACGTGTGCTGAACTGGAAGGAAAAAAACAAGGAAAGAGATGTGATCTTGCCTAACGCTCTCTAAAGCATCTCAATCTGTGATAAACCATCACTGAAATCCTACTTTTCTACAAGTTACGGGTTTAGAAAGTTTTAGAACTGAAAATAGCACACAATCAGAACAGTTGTAATTAAGGCTGATATTGTACTTTCATGCTGCTATGAGTGGGAAGACATTGCCGTCTCCAGCCCAATTTCAACTGTCACTTGAAGTTAATAAAGCGTGTGTGTTATCCACAGAAGTCCATATTATTATCCACAGAAGTCAGAGTTTCTAAATTCAAAAGTGCCTGAATTACTCAAAATAATTGTACTCTACCTTTTGAAAATGATGCTCATTTAATTTTTGCCATTATACAGTCCCTTATAAAAAAGATACTCCAGAAACAATATAGAACACTAGTGGTAAACATCAGATTTTTAAATAAGGCATAATTTTGACCTGATCAGAATGAATTTAAAATTCAAGTTAGTGTTGCCACCTTAGAGAATTTATCTTCCCTTCAGCAAGGCAGTGTATAAATTCTGACTATTGGTATTTTTTGCAAAGGAGAAAACTGAGTATTTCTCTTCTTACAGTGAGCTGTGCTGCCAGGAGCTGGAGTGGAAGCTCAGAGCCCCCATGTGCAGGGCTGGCCCTAGTTTCCTGTGGATCGCTGAGAAATCTGCCATATTTCAGGTGGGCTCTATACTCTTTCCCCAGGGTGAAAAATCTCTGCAAAGGAATCATCAAAGGCTTCTTTCCTTAAGGCCCTTCCCTGATCTTTTTCTTTTCTGGAAAAAGATAATCCAAATAGTAATAAAAGATCTGTGTCCTACCTGAGTGTTAGTAGGAGACGTACCTTTGTTTCCTGGGACTTGTCATATAGGATAGGCAAACTAAAACTAAAGTTTACATATGTCCTGTCTCATTGTAGGTTTTAGTGTCCACTGGCTACTGTTCCATGAGGCAATGTTTATTAGAGTTCAGCAATTTGCATACTGGTCTATTTTTCTATGGTATTGTGAGACTTTGTGGTAGCATTAAATCAGAGCATTAAAATCTCTCTGGGGGTGGATCATTTTTTAATGTAGGAAAATAAACAAATTTGGAATGGAATACTTAGACAAAGATAAGAAGATAGGAAAGAATGTGCTGTCATGAGAATTTACTTGGTCTTGAAGTTCTATCACTTTGAAGAGCTTGTAGCTGGTTAGTAATAGGTTTTGCTCTGTATAAAGGAAAGTTTCCAACTAAATCATGAACTGAATTTGCTATGTGACTTCATTTTATGTGTAATTTTTGATATTTCTGTAGTTAAGACAGCAAACATTTCTAGATTTCTGATTTTGCTTGCTAGAATAAATACTTCACTGTTACTTAAAGGCAAACTATTTATTACTATTTAGGGTTTTTCCTCTGATTTTATAACTTTATTTCTGTTTTTTATTGTAGGCAGTTAATCTGGGAAACACCAAGCTTGCCAAAGAATATAGTTCACTACAATCAGGTAATCTACACTTAAAGGAAACTATTACAGTATTTCAAAGACAAACAACAAGATTTTCAGCTGGTGTAAATCATCACAGCAGCATTGACTTTAATACAGCTATGATAGTTTACATCAGCTGAGGATCTAGCTCAAAAAGCACAAAGGAAAAAGGAGGCTCAAAAGCCTTTCTCTCTCACCAACAGCAGTTGGCCCAATAAAAGATATGACCTCACCCACCTTGTCTCTCTAATATCCTGGGACCGGCATGGCTACAACACCGCATACAAAGAAAAGGGAAAGCACTTTACCATTTATAAATAACGCTCTTTATTGGTCAAAGTGGGATCCAGCCAGTAATATCAGATGTTTAAGAGAAGTCAGTATAAGTCAGGCCGGCTCCCTTACACACATAACAGCCATGGGAGTTTTGTCTTTGACTCCAGTGGCAAGTAGTCATCAGACCTTTAATCTATTTGATACTTAACACTAAAAATTTTATCCTGGAAAATATAACTGACAAAAACTAGCAAGACTTTTATAGGTTACATTTTTAATTCATTTCTGAATTTTCTCCGGTTTCTCAATTTGAAATGTTACATACTTTGAGAAATTTCAGCCATCTCTTATAAAACCTTTTATCTAATTATCACTAGAATTTTATCAAACAAGTGAGGTACATTATAATCTGTTGGCATAACAGTATTCACCTGGCTTTTTGCTTTATAGCTCATGAAACTCAGCAAACTTAGGATAATTAGTAGCAGATTTCAAATTTGCTCGCACTTTAGTGACAAGATTTCCTTCAAAGAGAAAATAGTGTTAAGACTAAAGTTCAAAATCAAAGATCCATCAGCTGGGTAAGCTTTCTAGATGCAGTATGATAGGGCTTTACCTAAATTTGTGATTAAATCCATGGCCAGAGCATGACCATTTCAGAGCCTCCTGATTCTTTGCCATTAATCGTGAATAACTTATCAAAAGCTTAAAGCCGTCTTTGGGTGCTCTTTAACTTCTGTAAACATTAAAAAAAAAAAAATCCATTCCAATGACAGCAGCAGTTCTAAGGAAGATAGCTGCTTTATGTCCGGTCTTAGGCTATGTCTACACAATGTCGGCAAAACTTATATCACTCAGGGGTGTGAATATTCCATCCTCTGAGTGACATAAGTCACACTGACATAAGCATTCTTGCGCACAGCTATGGAGGCGGAAGAAGCTCCTGCCAACATAGCTTCTGCCAGTTATGGAGGTGGCATGCTCTCCCGTCTGCACAGAGCATCTTCATTAGACCCGCTGCAGCAGCACTGTACCTATAGACATACCCTTACTTTACTGATAAAGTGTTCTCTAATTAATTCATAGCTGAAGTGAAGTGCCTGACAGCACTAGATGCACTTATTCACAGAAAAGCTGCAGTTCAGGCAGCAAAACTGGGAGGTGAGTCAGTCATAAGCTTGGAGAGAGAAGAAAGTGTTAATGTGAGACATAAAGCAGTGAGTCAGTGCCTTGGATGGGTAGAGGGGGGAAAAAATTCAAAATAGATGAGGCAACACAATAATGTCTAGCTTTTATCTCGCACTTTTATCAGTAGATCTCAAAGCGCTTTCCCAGCAAGGTCAGTATCATTCTTCCCATTTTAGAAATGGGGAATCTGAGGAACAGGGAGGCAAGTGACTGCTTCTGCCAGTGGCAGAATGAGGCTAGAAACCAAGTGTCCTGAATCCCAGTCCAGTGCTCTATCATGAAAAGGGCCAAAAGAGAGGCAAAGAATGAGGTGTGAATCAAGACACACAAACTAAAATTATGTGAAGACCTGTCACAACAGGCTTACAAATCATCTTCTGTCTGGTAAAATTGTAGAAGTATAGAATGATAGGTATTATGCAGCATGTTTCTACTGCAGCTAATAAGGACAGTGAAAGGTGATCTTTTTTTTAAATAAGGTTTGTGTGATTTCTCAGGCCGTTCATTAAAATACTTCTTTACCGTATCAGAAATGGATCAAACCACTATTCTATCTTGTTTGAAATCTTGCTTGTCAAAATAGTAATTTAAACAGGTTAATTCTGATTATTCACAGAAGTAACAAAAAGAAAAAATCCCACCCATATTTGTAATATGTCTTCTTTCTAGGACTAATTAATCAAACTTCTTTTGCTCAAGATATTCCTCCTATAATTTGAAGCTTTACTTAAAGAATTATTTCTGCTTTGCTTTTTAGACTTGGTTTCTTTTGTGAAGGAGTTGCCCTTTTTGCAGAGCACTCCTCCAGTGCACAATGACACTGTTATGAAGGTGCCAGTTATGATTTGGAGTGGTGGACATAACTGTCTTGCTGTCCCAAAGGATGTTGCCATGTTGCTTCCTAAAATAAATCTCATTTAGCACAAGTATAATCCTGATTGGAACCATCTGGATTTCATGTGGAGACTCAAAGCATCTCTGCATGTTTAGAGTACAACCCTTCACCTGATGAAGAAATAGCTGTCAAACTGCAGGGTGATGCCTTGCTGTGCTTTCTTCATGGTTAACTTGTTCAGCTCACTTTATTAAAAAAAAAAAAAATCTTGTTACAATTACAGTATCACGTCTTTGAAAACATAAGGGTGGATTTTGGCATTAGCTACCAATGTATTTATTAGGGGCTATTAGCTGTAAAGTTACACATGGGTAGCTGGGTAGAACCTTTAACAATAAGAAACTATTCCTGATTGGCATTGGCCACAATAGCAGCTCCAACTACCACCTATTTTACAGTTTCCATTAGAGGTTGATCTTATCTTTGATCCTGCCTCCTGCAGGGCCTGTGTTTTTGTTTTTAGCTAAAAAGTTTCTATAGAAGCTCACCTGGGGTTAGGATTTCAGGCTGGGGCTCAGAGGGCTCTCTGGGGTTAGGATTAGGGTAGTTATTGGGGCTTTACAGGATTTAGGAGAGTGGAGGATAGGGCTTCATGGGGCTATGATTCCAGCTGGGGCGGTATGGCCTCCAGGAGCTAGGATTGTGGAGGGGTGGGTTCCCAAGCTATCGTTGGCAGTGGGATGGGGAGAGCAATTTGGGTTAGGATTAGGGTTGTGTAAAGTAGGGCATCCCAGCCAGCAGTTAAGGTGCTGTAGGGTAGGGTTTCCCAAAAGTAGGTTTAGGGCTGTGAAGGGTAGGACTCCCCAGGGCTAGGGTTATGGTTGGGGCAGATAGGGCACCATGGATTAGAGTTAGGTTTGGGGCAGGTGGTGCTCCTTGGGCTAAAGTTAGGGTTGGGGCATAGGGCTCTTCAGGATAGGGAAAGGTTTGGAGGGTAGGACTCCCTGGGCTTGGGTTGGGGGTATGCAGGCCTCCCTAGGCTTGCAGCAGGGTTGAAGTGATGGGTTCCTTATTCTAAGCTTAGTGTTGGGGTAGGTATTGCTTCCTGGGCTTGGATTAGGGTTGGAGACAGTAGGGGTCCCCGCCTAGGATGGGTGCAGGGTGTGGGGAAGGGCAGGCCTCCCTGGGCTAGAGATGGAGCAGGTACTAGTCATTTGGCTAGGGTTAGAGTTCAGCATATAGGACTCCTGAAGCTAGGGATAGGGCTTCTCAGGCTAGGGTTTTGGGTTGGGGTGAACAGGGCTCTCTGGAGTAGAGTTGAAGTTGGGGCTAGGGCTGGGTTGTGGAGGGTAGGATTTCTCAGGCTGCCATTAGCTAGGAGGGGTTGGGCTCCTTGGGCTAGGGTTAGAAGTGTGAAGGGTAGGGCTCCCCAGGCTAGGGCTGCGGTAGATAAACCTCTCCAGGCCAGGGTTAGGGTTGTGGAGAGTAGAGACTTCTTCCTCCTCTGCGATTACCTTTCATTATCGCATACTGAAAAATAGTATATGAGATTCTACACTCCCCCTCCTAAATATCTGCCCTCTCATTAAGAAATAATATAGAATTATTACTGCAATTATCATTATTGCTTTTAGTTTTTATTAATAATGTGGCCATCTGATTTGAGATTGGAGGTGGGGAATGCTGTCAGATTCAATTATCTGAAGTGCTGCAGTTGCATTGTCCCCCGAAATTTGGTGACAGTTTTGATTTACTAGGGATAATTGCACAAAGCAAAAATCGGACACTTCCCTTGCAGGTGCCGAGGGATTTATATTTGTAGAGACATATAGATATGTACGAGGCCAGCTGGTACTACTACTTTATGTAAATATTCCTACTGTCACTTTTCCTTTTGGCTTCCCTGAGTTTGTCTGTTTATCCATATGTTGTGTCCTATCATAATCTTCAACTATGAGATTTTTGGGGGAGGGTCTGCCTCTTTTTGTTGAATACAATGGTGCCTTGATCCCTGGATAAAACAAATAAGTAATAAATGCCGTTTTCAAAGCAGAGAGAAACCAAAACAGTTGATCCCTTTTTCTGTTTATCTTTGTGCTTATTTATATTTTATGGATATTATATGCACCAGAAAAAGCATAGCTTTTGAATCTCAAATACAATCATCCTGTGTGTTAAATTTTAGAGAATTTAATGTTTAGAGCAAAGAGATTAAACTTTAGATATGGCTTAAATATCTTTTTAAGAAAATACATTTTATGGGAAAAAGCCTAATAACTTTTGCCATTATTATTCTTACCTCTTTTTTTCTTTTCTCCTCGTACAATATAAAGAGAGACATCAGAAGCCACAGAAAGAACAGGTTTATTCTTGTTGCTCCATATGCCATCTGGTTCTAAGGATTTTATTTGGTGTTTTTTCATTTCTTTGGTTTCTTACCTAACAGTAGACAATAATGGCTAAAGGGAAACTAGCACCGCTGAAACATCTATGAATTCAGAAGAACAGCAGGGAAAGCAAGTGTTAAAAGTCAAAATATGACCATCCATGTGTGGAAGAAATTTTGGCCTTACAAAAACTCTGAGACTGCAAGAGGCAACAACCTGGTAACAGAAGGGCAGGGCTAGGGGGCTATATTGTGTGCATGACTGTGCATTAACAAGACCATGTGCAAGACCTATTTCTGACAGAGATAAAAGGCCCTTTTCTCAAGTACTATACAGTCCCTTTGTGTTAGGCCAGTTTTACATTATCACTCTAGTAACTAGCCAGCTGCAGAATGCCCCTGCATGGAGGAGTCCCTGACCCTGGCTCCCCAGAATACTGATCGAGGTAAAAGGGATGTGTGCCTGGGGCACCATTGCGTTCCAGTAGCTGCTAGTTGTTGGGACATCCCCTTGGAGCTACTAACAGCTCTGAGGTTGCTTTAAATTGTGCAAAGGACTAAACCAGCCCCAGGATTTGTTGTTAAATGTGACCTTTGACTCTTCCTTCATTCTCATGGTGCTCTGAGTGCAGCTCAGCTGAACATAAAAGTTGGGGGCCAATTATTTGAATACGGGGAAATACCTAGAAATTCACTGTACTTTTCGGAGCAACGATGTGATAATTGTGTTAATCTCAGAAAACAAATTCCTGAAAAATAAAGCAGATTTCATGACTACAAATGTAGAGGCAAAACTTTTAAAATATGTCCGTTTTCCAAGGAGGATAAGACCTAATGATAGAGGAAAAACTGATCTGAATTTGTCTGCTGCTATCCTGATTTCCTTTCATCCATGGATGAGTTGAAATAGGACTTTCGTGGTCGATTTGCCTTTAGGATGACACCTTTAGCTCTGGGCATTTTTTTTAAAAGCAGAACTCCCTGATGCTTTTATGGGGAATTCCGCTTAAGAGCGGATGCCATGATATGGCTTTGTCAGTAACATAGTCCCCAATATCTCTGATGAGAAATGAGGGTTTTAAAATATGATCTTAAGGGAAATATAAAACTTCTTTGAGCCATTCTTTTGGGGACTATATCTTGGTCATAGCTACAAAATCCTTTTGAAAACAAAAATGGTTTTTGAAGGTATTTGTTTCTGAAAATGCCTTTGTTTCCAGTAAGATTGTGAATTGTGTGTGCCTTGCCAGTCACACTATTAAGGATACCAGAAAATCTATCCTGGTTTGTTGAGCTGTGTATTGAGGAAGCAGAAAATTACAGCCTCGTGGCAGTTGTGTTGTCAATGTGGAAATAAGTTGCATAATGAGAACTCAATGTGGAGCAATAATCAGTTGAATTTCATATCAAAATAAATAACAGAGACGTGCACTGATTGTATTATTCGCTTTCAGCTGTAAATACTTTTTTAAATCTCCACAATGAAGCTGCTGCAGAATGAATTTTCAAGAGGCTGATGGAGAATCTAGATACCTTGATAACTGATTCCCACATTTACCAGGTGTCAGATAATGGAATTTTTCCATGTGAAATCCATTTGGACAAATAGGTTTTTCATATAAAAATACTCACTGGAGTGTGCAAGTGATAGATCCCACCACCTGCCTGCACAGGTGATATTGCACAACAAAGCACACCTATACATGTGTACACAAGCAAAACAGCATATATGTAAGTGGAGGAAGTCTCCTGAAAATTAGGCCCAAAGGATTTGATTTGTATGAGGAGAGACAAGAGACAGAGTAATGCAACACTGGAAGGATTGTTCTGTAAAAAACTAAAATGAAAGGAACAGTTTGACTTAGAACTATAGTACAGAGAGCTATTTACTGGAGTTCTGATAATGGTATTGGATATACAAGATGCAACAGACACTTTGGTTTTGAAACCTCTGGTAATATTTCTGTTTGAGTGTATGCCTTCTACTTAATAAACGCAAGTAGGAATACAGTGTGCAAAATTAACTCATCCCTGTCTCCCCAAGCAAATAACCCACTCCTGTAAGTCCAATCTTTCCTGACCACTTGGAAGGTGTGACAATGTAATCGAGATTAACATGTATTAAAGATTAATTGCAGCTCACATTAATATAAAAGAAAATCAGAATGCCTTGTTGATGGTTTCATTTAATTGAAATTGATTGTTTTAATAATATAAAAGAATCATCAACATTCAGAGAGGCATTGTGAGCATATACAGAGCCCTGCATATTCAACCAAGATGCTGCAGGACATCGTCTCACTGGTTTTACATTAGTTGCCACTTATTTTATTTGCTATCTCCATCACTTTTTTTTTTCTTTTGTGGTTGTGCGTTAAGAGCCTGATCCACTCCGATCTCCATTTTGAACCTACCAAGTTAAGGGGGTGTTTGGAGCTGGAACTTTAATTTCTTGTTGTTTTCAATTCAAAATTTGTTCAGCTATTCATCTGGGGTGCAGAAAAATTGAACCTATGGTTAAGTGGCTCCTGTGCTCCACAAATGTTCCTTACTTGGAAGGGTAATATACAGTAATAAATAATTTCTATAAACCGAGACTACCCGTGTGCATAAAATTAAGCACGTTTATAAGTCTTGGGAGGACTAAGCCCTAAGCATCTGATCCTCTGAACATTTACTACTAAACCAAGCACTTATTACATCTGTAGTCCCATTGAGCTCAATAGTCCTGCCCTGCAATAGTCAATATGCCAATACATTGATATTTATGGAGTTGGTGCATTTGTTTGATTCTACCAATCATGTCCTTTGTTGTAAATTCCATATTTTTCCATAAGATACAACTTTCCCCAGAAGAATGAATCAGACTTTCTTCAGAATCAGTTAACACCACAGCTTAATGAATCTGAACAATGTGAGGCATTCAAAGGTAAGCACATATTTGAACAGTCCATTCTTGAAATTCATGTTGTTCTTCAAAGATAAGGGGACTTGGAGCTCATGCTGAAAGGAGAGAGAGACAAAATCCAGGGATAGACATAACATTTATAAGTACATTCTAACATGAGATATTTGATAATTATTTCCTCTTTTACTTTCCGGCCGGGTCCTGAGTTCAGGACTCTGTGACAGCAGATCTCATGGGATCAGACTCCCTCCTAAAACTTTCCTTCTCATTTCTGCCTGGGCTGAAAATACTAGAAGAACAATCTTTCTTATAGTAATTCAAATACATCTGGTCCTAACCAGAACCAAAACTGCTGGGGGGAGTTGCATGAAGTAATAATAAAAATAAATAGAATTATTCAAAACCTTGAAAGAGATTTAGCCAAACACACAGACAAAGCTTTGAGTCAGTTAACTCATTCTTAGTCTTGTTCAGGAGAACAGTATCTGATAAGAAATTTAAATGCCAAAAAACAAACTCTCTAACAAGGAATGATTCATTTCAAGATTTAAAAATACCAAATTGAAGTGGACATAGTATAAAGAACAGTAGCTGTTGCTACACTCAGACTATAAAGAAATGAGCTTTGACCACATTTCTTATTACTATTTATAAGTTGTAATCTGGGTGTTCCTCGGAGCCCCCATCATGGATCAGGGTCCCACCGTGCTAGGTGCTGTACAAACCCAGGCCAAAGGGATGGTTCTCCCCAAAAGCTTCCAATCTATACTTGCTCTGGGAAGCAAATAAACAGCTTTGGAACCAGCTCAGTCCCAACTGTGCTGGGGAAAACACTTTTGAAATTTGAAGCTGTTTAGTATTTATCTCAGGTTAAGCTTGAATACCAAGCACAATTTTCTAACAGCTGTGATGGTCTTCTTTAGCCTTTTACAGTTAAAAAGGTACCTGGCAATTCACTTCCAAAGCCTTTCAGCCAACATCATTGTGAATTTCTAATCTGAGACGTAAAGAGCAGGTCACGTTACCTGAATGGTAGGCCCACTGTTACGCCACTATGTAATAAATGTATACTTGGGCCCACTCCTACCAGAGGCTGGGCCCAACAGTTGAGAGCACTGAGAATGTGATGGACAGTACACCACGAGCCATTTAAGCAAGTAGTGCTTTTTAGGGCTTGCTTCCACACTGACTGTTATATTACACAATACCTTGATAATTATAATTGCACACCAAAGGGGTTTGTATATTCATTATTGTGTGTATGGAATTCACACTGAGAGTATGCCTGTGTAATCAGAATATGGAAATCCCCGTAGCTGCTTCTGCATCACTTTAGCAATGTGCATGTGGCACAGGTGCAGGAATGTGGTGCAGGAATGGCAGCATGTGCATAAAAGAGAATAAAAACATTTTTGTGCTGTAAAATTTGTATTTATCATGGCATCAAAGAATGAGGTTACCTTCCATCCCCTCCATTGAACAAGAATATAACTGGCTTGGCAGGCTAGCGGTAAAAAAGGGAATTCTTCCAGGTTTTATTGGCGTGATACCTCTGTGAATGTTTGTATTTGAAATTCCTGACGAGGCTGTTCCACTTCAAGGGGCTTGGTATTCCCTTTAAAACTACGGCATTCTGTGAGAGTCAAAGCAGTCAGCTCTTATAAGTAGCACTAGAGCAGTGCACTCCCTTTAATATGAATAAGTTGAAGTGCTGCTAACTTGCCAAGTAAAAGGAAGAGGAGAGAAGTCAGTGCTCATTGCCATCACTGGAAAACTTTTGTGTGATCCATATCACATTGTTTATCTCTTTTACCTAGTGCTTCTGTTAAACATTGGGGCCATCAGAGTTGCCATCTCTCCTGTATCGGAATCTCTGAGTGGAACAAGTGAACTCGAGCACAAGGTTGGTAATACTTTCACTTCACTCTGACCCAGAATTGTGTGATGGCTTTCTTGGGGTTGCAAGAGACAAAGCCAAATAATGGTTTAGCATGTGCTGTTGAGAAGTAACCTTTCCAAGGTTTGTTGTTGTTTAAAATTACATGGACAAAAGAATTGCTGCTTGCTGAAAGGTGGTTTCTGATAAAGGGTGACTGTACAACTCATTCTTTTCTGGTCTGTAAATCTTTTTGGTAGGGGGGAGAGAGGTGGAAGGATGAGTTGATCTGAAAGTACTTTAAAATGCATTTATCCTTTTCATTATAAAAGAAGTGAACTTTTCTAAACAGCTAATATTTTTTAAAAAGGGACCTTGTGTATACAGTGTGTATATATGTGTGGGTAACTTTTGTTCTAAGAGGAAAAATAAACCCTTTATTTATGTCAGCTTTTCTGAAAAGACTACCACAGATGCTTATTGGCCTGAGGAGCAGCAACTGCAGTGTGTTTGCCAGTGAAATCTGCTCCGCTTAGATGTACATTACTGGTTCTCTGAAATCTACAAAACGATTCAGAGGTATTCACAGACCAAAGACACATTTAATAAATACCCTCTCACCTTTTTGTCCTGTCCTCATCCACTTACATTCTTATTCCCACGGTGTGGTTGGATCTTGCTGCACTCAACTGAATTTCTCAAGGCCCACCCTCTTATCCCGTTAAGTAGAGGAACTTTGACATTTAGGTAGTTTGTATAAATTACAAATTCTGGCCAAGTTTTTAAAAACTGGGTGTCTACATTTAGGATCTGAAGTCTTTAGTTGGTTGCTACATAAGTCACCTGATTTTCAAAAGTGCTGACTACTCAGCAGCGGTGCAACTCTTGCTTCTGTTGATAGTCATCCCTAGTGCAGAGCATACTCATCACCCATTCAGAGATTTTGCTGACTCCTTATGTGTAATTCTTCAATATCCATCCTAAGAGATTAAGCAATAGGATCAGGAAGTGAGGCAACTAAAACCTCATCATTAATTTAATCTTCTAGCTACCTATTCCTGGTCCCCTTAATCTTTCAGGATGGGTATCAAAGAGGAAAAAGAGTTACATGTAAGGAATCGGAGACTGAATGGACGATCATTATTAGAGCTACATGGGAAAAGGTTTTCCCATCCTGCAAGAATTTTTGCCATATTGAAAATTGTTTCCATCTGGAATTGGGACAAAAACTCAAAATTTTGGAGAACCGATGACCCAGAAAAAAATGGGTTTGGGTCACTCGAGGCATTGTGACCTTTTAACAGTTTTTTAACTTTTATTTAAGTATAAATGAACTAACATTTCTGAACCAAAAACCAAAACTTCAAACTTTTCTCTTCTAATTTTTTTCAGATGGGGAGGTTTGTGGACACCCAGCATTTCCCTGAACCGTCTGGCTTGCCTCTTCTTTACCTAACACTCATTCCCAGGCAGTTTTATCTTACACAAAAGATAAAAACACAAAAATAGTATATGGAGCTGGGTCCAGTGACTCAGTTAATTCAGATATGCCAAGAATGAGGCCATCAGGTATTGTTTATACAGGTGACAATGACATTCCTTGTGTTGATCCTGAGATTAGTTCCCTGCCACCAGATGTCTAGCACCTTTGTTATGGAGGGTACTAGGGCTAATTAATCCAATTTTAATAGCTCTCTGAACTAGGTTTTTTTATCTGCCTCATTTTCATTGGAGAGCTATGGACAGGTATGAATAATTTGCCCCTGGGCACTACAGCCTAGCATGCAAGGGAGTCCTGAGTTGGTAATGTGCCTGACTCTTGCGTGGGTGCATTACAAAGAAATGAATCCCATCACCCCTTCTCTTAGCACACCCAAGCAGACACAGCTGCTAATTTGATGTAAGTAACCTACAATGAACATGCAAAACTATATCACTCCAATAGTGTGTGCTCCATGAGAATGTCTACAGGGCCCTTTCTCCAGGTACTGTTCTCCTCCTGGTTTACTGATCTTTTCATCCAGTATTGGATGAACTTAACAGAGAATGCAGGCTGCTGCCAAGCTACCTTTGCTTTTTGCTTCCAGTTTTTGCTGCTTGCAATGCATAAGCAATCAGGGGCTGTACCAGATGGCTTACTGTGGTACCAGGCACAACTTCACCACACCAAGCTTCATCTCTCAGCAATTCACTTCTCATCGGATATAGTGCAGTGTCTGCATTGTATTGTATGTGCAGAGAGAGCACTGTTGTTAACAGATGAATGTGCTGTTTTACACAGAACCAAGATGTGGCTATTCATTACAGTGGCATATTTGTTCCAAGGAACTGTATCTTCAGAGAAACTCATAAGAATGAAGAGAGATCATGTGTATCCTGAAGCATATATGAACATTGTAAGTTATTCATTGGAATTAATTTAAAATGAATGGAATGCTGATAGCACAAAATTGTTTAGAATGGTCTGCATTAACAGGTGCAGGTGACATGCACTTTTCTAACATTTCCCCTCTTCTCAAACACTTACTGTCATTCTGTTTTGCCAAATGTTCCTTCCTATCTACATGTATAGGAGTCCAGCTTATGAGGGGTAGAAACTACAACAAGTTCTATTTTTTTTTTTACTAAAGTGGCATAGTAAAATTTCCCCTTTGAATATTTGATTGCTGCAGCAGCACCAGCCTTCCAGCTGAAAAGGGCAAGCACTGAGGGTTCTGGAACTACATACTTCCTCAGCCAAGATTTTTGGAAGTGATTTGTGATATTTGGATGTCTCCATTTTGGGGGGTGCCCAGCATCAGACATAGTAAAGGGGCTGATTTTCAAAAAGTGCTGAGCACTCACTCCCTGAAAATCAAGCCCCTTTAAATCACTAGTTTCTTTTAAAAATTTTTGATCCTACTGCCCTGCAGGGTAAAGAATGCTGAATCTCTGTAAAACGACCCTGTCTTCCAGCAGCAAATGTGGAACCTTAAAGCTCTGGGACAGTGGTGGTTTCAGAGCAACGAGCCAGCTCTGCTCACTTCCTGTGTGACCCTGGGCAATTCACTGTGACATACCTGGGTCCAATCCTGGCTCAGAAACAGCTGTGTCACCCTTGCCATGCAACCTTGGATGCCTTACAATGCCTTACTGAAGTAGCTCCCACCTGGGCAGCTCACAAACAGCCTTCCAGCAGGCAAGCCACATGCTGAGTGTCTGTGTGTGACTGCAGTCTGCCAGCCACACTTGGATTACACGCTGGCTCTCACCAGCCTTGGTTATACTGCAGGGTGACCCCAACACACCCCCAGTCTTAGATTTCCCCCCAGAAATGTATGTCCCATACAGCCCAGCCCTCTTCTGGACAACACAAGTTACATTAGGTCCGTTATTTCTTTAAAATAAATAATATGTGCACAACTTGCCATCCCAAATGTAGTTTCCTAGACACTTCAACTTAGACACACTGGATTAGATAAAACAAGTTTATTAACTACAAAGAGAGAGATTTTTAAGTGAGTACAAGAAATGAGGCATAAGAGTCAGACATGATTACAGGAAAAATAAAGATAAGACATTTTCTAATACCTAACTTAACAAACTATATCAGATTCAAGCAGTTTCTCACCATATATTTTCAGCAGTCTTTCTGATCAAACCCTGTAGATACAGACCCCTTCTCTGGTTCAGATTCAACATTTTCAGATGGGCACCAAGAGACAAAAATTCTATGTGGAAGGATTACCCTGCTGCCTTTTTCTCACCTGTTTCAGCTTCCTTTGTTTCCCTTCCTGCTTGATGACTCTGTTTATTGCTTACATTCAAATTAAGCAGAGCACACATTCCTTTGTTTATGACAGACCTGTTTGCCAACCTCAGTTTGGGCAGTGGGTTTTGGAAAATGCTGGAAGGGCATAATGAGTGGGGTCCCACAAGGATCAGTTCTGGGTCCAGTTCTGTTCAATATCTTCATCAATTATTTAGATAATGGCATAGAGAGTACACTTATAAAGTTTGTGGATGATACCAAGCTGGGAGGGGTTGCAAGTGCTTTGGAGGATAGGATTAAAATTCAAAATGATCTGGACAACCCGGAGAAACGGGCTGAAGTAAATAGGATGAAATTCAATAAGGACAAAGTACTCCATTTAGGAAGGAACAATCAGTTGCACACATACAAAATGGGAAATGACTGGGACTAGGAAGAAGTACTACAGAAAGGGATCTGGGGATCATATGGATCACAAGCTAAATATGATTCAACAGTGTAACGCTGTTGCAAAAAAAGTGAATATAATTCTGGGATGTATTAGCAGGAGTAGTGTAAGCAAGACATGAGAAGTAATTCTTCCACTCTACTCCGCTCTGATTAGGCCTCAACTGGAGTACTGTGTCCAGTTCTCGGCACCACATTTCAGGAAGGATGTGGACAAACTGGAGAGAGTCCAGAGAAGAGCAACAAAAATTATTAAAGGTCTAGAAAACATAACCTATAAGGGAAGATTGAAAAAAAGGTTTTGTTTAGTCTGGAAAAGAGAAGATTGAAAGGGGACATCACGGTTTTCAAGTACTGTACATAAAAGGTTTTACAAGGAGGAGAGAGAAAAATTGTTTTTCTTAACCTCTGAGGATAGCACAAGAAGCAATGGCTTAAATTGCAGCAAGGGAGATTTAGCTTGGACATTAGAAAAAAGTTCCTAACTGTGAGGGTGGTTAAGCACTGGAATAAATTGCCTAGGGAGGTTGTGGAATCTCCATCATTGGAGATTTTTAAGAGCCGGTTAGGCAAACACCTGTCAGGAATCATCTAGATAATTAGTCCTGCCACAAGTGCAGGAGGCTGGACTAGACAACCTCTCCAGGTCCCCTCCAGTTCTATGATTCTGTGTGTTAATAAAGTCATATAGGAAAATCTTATAACTTCGCATACAATGTTGCCACACACATTTTATCAGGACAACAATGACCAGCAAATTGAGTTTTCAAATGATACCTTACAAGGCATACTTTGTACAAAGATTATTACAAAAATTTGTGAATACAGGGGTATATTTTGTCACTTAACCTTTCTGAGCCATCATGTAGCCTACTGTAAAATGGACATAACAGTATATTATGGGGCTGTTGTGAGGTTTGCTTAGTTCATAGGCAATTTTGAATTGAAAGTTAAGGTGGTTTCATAATATTTCTATTCTAAAAAGCTGGAAATTCAGTATCAGAAAAGTTCAAAAACTGACTTTAACACTACCTGAGATCATTCCTTTTTCCCTATTCCCTCCTACCCCCTGCTTACATTTCCAACTTATTCCACATGTCTTCTCTGGCACTCCCTAGCTGCATAGGGACCAATGAATCATCATCTCACCAAGCCTCAACACAGAGTCCATAGACCTAAGTTTTCTCCACCGCACCACATTTTACACTCTTAAAAATGTCAGCATTTTACATCTTACATTTGTAATCATTTTACTGTTCCTGCCCTTGAAAAGTGCTCCTTGCATGAGTGAATGTCAATATCTACCTATGTTCAAATTTTGTAGTGTTTAGTTGATTTCACTGGAGACAAAGAAAAGGGTTATGTAACTGGCAAACTTATCAAAAAGGAGCCAACTTTAAGGGTTTTTAATCACAAAAATAACATTTCTTTTCAATTTCCTGCAAAAGTTCTCTGATCTCCTGAAAGGTTAACTTTCAGGGAATCTTTTGAGAATGTGATCAATGTTATTGTTGCAGTTGGAGTGGGACTTAGTATTATCTAGGTCATTCCTCACAGGTGTTTGTTTAACCTGTTCTTAAAAACCTCCAATGATGGATGGAGATTCCACAACCTCCCTAGGTACAGTAATTTGTTCCAGTGTTTAACTACTCTTTTAGTTAGGAAGTTTTTCCTAATGTCTAACCTAAATCTCCCTGGCTGCAATTTTAGCCCATTGCTTCTTGTCCCGTACACTGTGGATAAGAACAATGTATCATTCTCCCTTTTATAATAACCTTTTACGTACTTTAAGACTCAGTCTTCTCCCCTCCAGACTAAACAAACACATTTTTTTTTATCTTTCCATGTAGGTCATGTTTCCTAGACTTTTAATATTTGTTGTTGCTTTCTCTAATTTATCCACATCTTTCCTAAAGTGTGGTACCCAGAACTGGACACAGTACTCCAACTGAGACCTTATCAGTGCTGAGTAGAGTGGGAGAATTACTTTTCATGTCTTTCTTACAACACTCCTGCTAAAACATTCCAGAATGTATTGTGGAGTATGAAAGAAAAGAGGGGTAGTTTGAGGGATGTGTCATTAAAATACGACATTTTCTTTTTATTTTGGACACTTAATAACTAAGGGACCAGATCCTCAGCTGGTCTAGTCCACAATGTTTTCTCATCACAGAGATCCTTCCATGTACATACTGTGTAGAAAATGGACACCCGTAAGCCATCTGAAGCAAAAGCATTTGTGTTTTCTTTTGCAGAGCGAGCTCATTACCTATAGAGGGTACCCCAGTGAGGAGTATGAAGTGGTGACAGAAGATGGCTATATCCTTAGCATTAACAGAATCCCTTATGGAATAGAAAATCAGGGGAATACGGGTATGATTTATTTCTGTAAAGCAAGGAAGACTTAAGAGGACACATTTTGAAAAACAGGTGTCTAAATTGCTTTGCCAATCTGCATAAGTTTGGACTCAAGTCCTGCTTGCCTTAAGTGGGTAGTCACACTGAAGTTGATGGAAATGTTTTTGTGAGTAAGGTGAGCAGAATTTGATGCTAAATCAGTGGTATTGGAACAATTTGTATAGAGGGGGTGTTGAAAGCCATTGCACTCCTGGTTCCAGCACCCATGTGCTAATGGTCTGTTTTTGAAAATCTGGCCTTGAATGAACTGAAGCTTGTGCTCTGATCATGAGCGATTTGGCATTTGATCAGTAGAAGTCTAAAAAAAAAAAAAGTGTAATCTACCCCAAACACCCACTGTCAGGAGAGCCCAGTTTCTTCCTTGGATCTCACGGTTTGTGTTGTGGTTGCTTTTGTTCACACCTGTTTAACCTCAGTGATGAATTAACATTTTGAATAAAGAAGGCCTTTATTAAATATTTCATGCCTTTACTACTTAAATTAAGGTATTTAGAAGCTCATTTCTCAGTTCCGCCAGAACGTCTTCAGTAAAACCAGGGAGACTAGACTTTACATTCTGGTATTCCTAAGATAAACAGGAAATCTACTTTTTAAAAGTCCAGGCATTCATTATATCGCATAACAAATTGAAAAAGGGATACACACTTAAAAAAAAATCCATAGGAGTCTGACTTTAATCCAGCGCAGGACTGGGAATCACAGTTTTGAGTACTGGACAGGATTATCATTGTATTACCATATTAATCAAGCAGCTCAGTAAAGTGTTTTTTTTCTTTCAGCTGTAAAGCCTGCTGTGTTTCTCCAACATGGATTACTAGGAGATGCTAGCAACTGGGTCACAAACCTGGCCAATAACAGCCTGGGCTTCATACTAGCAGATGCTGGCTATGACGTTTGGATGGGAAACAGCAGAGGGAACACCTGGTCTAGAAGACACCTGAATCTTTCTATTGAGCAAGATGAGTTCTGGTCTTTCAGGTAGACTGAATTATTGAGCACTGTTGGAAACAGTATTTAGAGGGACTTGGGATATTGATAATGGGATATTGAAATCTTTCATTTTTATCTGTCTGCTCGTCTATCTAGATTTTTATAAAGTACCCATCACTGTGGTGTCAGAGTGAATCTAGGTCATTGGTTTTACTCATTGTCAACCTGCATTGAGTTTAAAATTGTTGACATCTGCTGGCTTAGAAGCTGGTGCTGGATCATGAGCTGGCTGTGATCTGTCCACACTGTAAAAATATTACCATAACTGGCACTAATTGGAGTCCTCGTTGGCCTATCAGACACTGCCGAGGTTCAACAACGGGCTCGTGGAAGACTGTACTGCCTGTGTCCACACTGTATCTTCCCTGAAGACAAACAGAAAACTTTAAATTTAATACGGAGATATACCTATCTCATAGAACTGGAAGGGACCTTGAAAGGTCATTGAGCCTAGTCCCCTGCCTTCACAGCAGGACCAAGTACGGTCCCTTATTTTTGCCCCAGATCCCTAAATGGCCCCCTCAAGGATTGAACTCACAACCCTGGGTTTAGCAGGCCAATGCTCAAACCACTGAGCTATCCTTCCCTCAAACTTCAATCACTAGGGCTTCCAGTGCACTTTTATTTTAATGATTGTTTGAAGACTAGACTGTAGTGGTACATTATATGATCCTGTGTCACAATGGAAATGGTTCCATTACTGTGTAATTAATTCTTCCTTCTACATAAGAAGATTAGGCACTCATGGTTTGATCCTAAGATCACTCAAATTAAAAGGAGTCTGTCCATTTACTTCAATGGGGTCTGGATCAATCCCTCAGGTATGAACAGAAAGCACCTCGGAAATTAGTGAACTGTCTCTTTTACACTAAGCGCCACAAAGACCTAGGACTCAAAAAAGCAGAATTATTCACAAAACTGTTTGTTTTTTCTCATCTGACAAACCTAGATTTCCCTTATCCAGTGCTAACTCACCTGGGATTTAATTTATGCGTGCATGTTTTGCATCCTTTCTCTCTGCAGTTTTGATGAGATGGCGAAGTTTGACCTTCCAGCAGTGCTAAACTTTATTATGCAGAAAACTGGACAAGAGCAGTTGTATTATGTCGGCTATTCACAGGGTGCCACTATAGGTACGTAATGTTACAAGGAATGCAGACTGATGTGTTATGGATAGGGCCCTACCAAATTCATGGCCATGAAAAACACATCACGGACCATGAAATCTGATCTCCCCCCATGAAATCTGGTCATTTGTGTGCTTTTACTCTCTACTATAAAAATTTCATGGGGGAGACCAGCATTTCTCAAATTCGGGGTCCTGACCCAAAATGGAGTTGCAGGGCATCACAAAGTTATTTCAGGGGGGTCATGGTATTGCCACCCTTACTTCTGCTTCTTTTGGAGTCAGGACCCCTACAATTACAACACCATGAAATTTCAGGTTTAAATGGCTGAAATCATGAAAAATTGGTGATTTAAAAAATCCTATGACCATGAAATTGACCAAAATGGACCTTGAATTTGGTAGGGCTCTAGTTATGGAATCATGTCTGCACTGCTATACAGTAGTGAAGACACTGTTTGGATCTCTCTGACTCCTTTTATGAGTGACCTAAAATTCAGATGTAAAAACACTTCCTAAACTGACAGTTGTAAAATGTAGGCAACTTTAATGAATCCAATTTTTATTTATATGAAAGATAACAAAACAGAATGGGCCAAATGCATTCCTGCTGTAACTCCAATGATTTTGACTTACACTGGAGTTTAAAATGGCCCAATTCATGCATTAAGGGGTTTGGAATCTAACTGGGGGATCAGGGCTTAAGATAAGGCAAGCAAAATATGGAGATGGCCGCACACAGAGGGGTTGGGTTTAGTGGAGGATAAAAACAAAGGCAATATGATGAGGCAGTTGTTTGGGAGAGTAATGCATGTATCTTCAGAGCTAAATAGTATATATACTTGGGATGAATTTTTGGAGAAGTAGTGGAGATAAAGTATCAGTGTAGGAGGAGTATGTAAGATAATAGTTTGCAAGCCTGTAGGACAGGGAGGATAGTGGAGTTTCAAATGAACTCTAGGATGAACACTTACTTCAATAATCTATCAATATTTGAATAGCTATAGGATTGCCTGTAAGTCTGAAACTGCAGGATGGAGTAGGGTAAATACTGATAATTTAGTTTATGAAAGTTGCTCTAGTTAACTTCTCTCTTGAATTTTCTCAGCTTTCATTACATTTTCAACAATGCCCCAGCTGGCTAAAAGAATCAAACTGTATTTTGCCTTAGCCCCTGTAACTACAGTTAAATATGCCAGAAGCCCTGCAGTAAAACTCCTGTATCTTCCTGAAAAGTTTCTCAGGGTATGTGGTACTTCTACTTAAAATATTTGATCATCTAAATATTTATTTGACTTTTAGAATGGACGAACTGAAAACATATATTTAACTAGAAATTTATGGGTCTGTTCATGTCTGTGGTTAAAGATGTTCAGCTCAACACTGGGTGAATTAATTGACTTCCTTACGTCTTTCTCTTACTTATGTCCAGAAATACAAAAGGAGAATATTTCATTCCACAAAGTTAAGTTCATGACTTAAAAAAACATACTTACCTATATTTACTGTAACTCCAGAAGAATTGCTGTGGCTCCAGTCCTACAGACACTAAATCACATGCATAAGTGTTACGCAAGTGTGAGTAATCCCATTGATGTCAGTGGGGCTACTTATTTGTGCAAAACTGCTCGTGTGCATAAGTATTTGCAGGTTCAGGAGCAAAAGCGGAACTGGAGTTAACTTGAAAGTGAGTCTATCATTAAACAGGCAAAAAAATCTGAAGCACATTGATTGGGCAATGCCTGTGCTACACCTGTTTGAAGGATAAACAAACAACTTACTTCCCACATGTCCCCCCCCTTCCCCCCCAAGCAGTATGTAGCCAGCAGGGAGGAAAAATAGGGGTGTAATCAATAAGGAAGGGGAGGAAATAAAAAGGGGGAAATAGAGTATAACGGATGGGGGGGGGTTGAAAAAAGAAAAATGCATAGAACAATTCAGTAAGTGAGCAATACCTTTGTGTTTTTACAGGTCTTGCTTGGCAGAAGGGAATTATTTCACCAAAGTGAATGGCTGAGAAAGCTAGTTGTTTCCTTTTGTGGCCGCAGCATTTTTGCTAAGCTTTGTGGAAATGTCTTCTTCGTTCTGGGAGGCTACAATGTGAATAACATAAATATGGTATGTACAACCCAGCTGGCTGAGTTGTGTGGGGAGATTTCTAGCCCCTGTATTGGTATTCATTTTTAACTTGAAACTCTGTGGCCTGAATCTTGAAGTCCTTAGTCAGGGCTAAATCACATCCTTCCATGGAAAAGTCCACAGGAATGGTTTGAGAGATAGGAAAACCCTCAGAGGGCTATATTCCTGTGCTGGGGGAGAGCTTTGCTCTACCTGTCAGAAATTCAGGCAGTTCAGTCCCCAGAATCCACAGATGTCCCAAGACTCACAAGTGTTTAGGGAAATAAGCTGGCTGCTGCCTATGGAACTGTTTATAACTGGGGTTTCACAGTGCACTGGGTCACCCAGAAGAGGTTATTAAGCCTCAGGCTGCACCCCATTTTCAGCAGATTCCCTCTAAGGTTGGAAGGGAGAGAGGAACAATGCTTGGTAGCAAACCCAGCCCCCTCATCTAACTCCTCAAAACTGCAGAGGTCTCTCCAGGGGTCCAAGAATGAAAGACATGCATGAAGAGGGAGATTGACACTTGGAGGATCCCTTTTTCGTGCAATTCTAGGCAAAACAATCTGCCCCTCAAGTTTTTACTTGCACTTTTTTCAAGCAAAATCCCCTTTGATTTTTGAATTAGAGTTTTGCTGAATTATGGAATGTGTAACAGCTTCTTAAAGACGTGACTCGAGATTTGGCTGTATATGTTTATGGTAGTTAACGCGTTCCTGGACCATCAAAGGCTCCCCCTCATATCCCAAATCCTAGCTATTAATCCCTACAAGTGTGAACTAAATAAATACTCTGTAGTCTCTTGGATAAATCTCCTGCCTTATCAAAATGGTTGACTTCATATCCTTTGAGACTATAACTCCGTTAAAAATTCTGCACAATGTTTTTCTGTATCCAGTGCGTTGCCACATTTGAAGTACTTGGTAAAGCCTGATCCTGTCACCCTTACTCTTATGGAGTACCTTACTCCATGAGTAGTCCCACTGCTATCACCAGAAGTACTCTGGTGAAAAGATACTACTCTGTGAGAAAGGGGTGGAACTGGTCCCTCACTGAATGTTTTCTTTCAGAGTCGTGTTAATGTATACGTAGCCCGAGCCCCAGCAGGAACATCTGTGCAAAATATAATCCACTGGAGCCAGGTACTGTTCAGCTTTTAGGCCGCAAAGTAGGTACTAAGCCCTGAATGTTATACAAATTGGGTATATTTAATATTCTCAAATGAAGTTACAGCTAATGGGTTGGAAACTCGCCTAATTTGTGGTTTACAACTGAAATCTCAACAAAAACAGTACTTTTTATTGACATTTAAACAACAGGTATTGAAATTCCTCCAGAAAAGACAAGCACATTTGGAAATCAGAGGGAAGGGTAATGCGCCACGTAGGCTTACTAATATATATACGGTACAGCAAACGAAAAGGCTCAGGTTCTTACTTTAATTAATTACTCCTTATAACAGCTCTTATTACATCCTTTTTTCTATACAACCTATCAATTCAGAGGCAGTATTAGAACTACAGATGATAATTTTTCTAGTCAGTAGGTTTACTATTTTTCCTTGTGTGATAGCATATTCTAGGAAAAGGAAATCTTGTATGACCGGGTTGATGAATTTTTGGTGTTGTGGTCAGTATAAGATAAGACATTCTTATACTAAGATAAGTATTCTGCCAATACTGCAGGATGGGGGACAGAGAAGGAAACACTTCCAAGTACCGTGCACTTCCAAATATGCATATGCAGCCATTGCAACCACAAACACTTGAACAGGAGGGAAAATACCAAAGAAACGCACCACAGCAGCACTTCAGACAGAGGAACCACCCAAAAATGAGGAGGCTAATTAAACAGATATTAAAAGGAACAGTCACAAGAGTGAAATCCCTGCAAGCTGCATGGAAACTTTTTAAAAACACCACAATAAAGGCTCAAACTAAATGTATCCTCCTTATTTAAAAACAAACAAACAATGAGAGGACCAAAAAGTGCCACCATGGCTAAGCAGAGTAAAAGAGGCAGCTAGAGGCAAAAAGACATCTTTTAAAAATTGGACATCAAATCCTACTGAGGAAAATAGAAATGAACATAATCTCTGGCAAGTCAAGTGTGCAAGTATAATTAAGCAGTCCAAAAAAGAATTTAAAGAACAACTCGGCAAAAGACACAAAAACTAACAGCAACATTTTTTAAAGTCCATCAGGAGCAAGAAGCCTGCCAAACAATCAGTGGGGCCACTGAATGATTAAGGTGCTAAAGGAGCACTCAAGGAAGACAAGGCCATTGCAGAGAAGCTAAATAAAATCTTTCAATCAGTCTTCACTGCAGAGGATATCAGGGAGCTTCCCACACCAGCCATTTTTTTAGGTGACAAATCTGAGGAACTGTAACGGATTGAGATGATAAAATTAAAAACTGACCAATTAAATAGTAATAAATCACCAGGACCAGATGGTATTCACCCAAGAGTTCGGAAGGAATTCAAATATGAAATTGCACAACTACTAACTGTGGTATGTAACCTACTACTTAAATCAGCCTCTGTTCCAGATGACAGGAGGATAGCTAATATAATGCCAATTTTTTAAAAAGACTCCAGAGGCAATCCTGGCAATTACAGGCCAGTGAACCTAAATTCAGTACCAGGCAAATTGGTTGAAACTATAATATATAACAGATTTATCAGACACACAGATGAACACGATTTGTTGGGGAAGAGTCAACAAGGCTTTTGTAAAGGGAAATCATGCCTCACCAATCTATTAGAATTCTTTGTGTTGCAACAAGCAAGTGGACAAAGGTGATCCAGTGGATATAGTGTACGTGGACTTTCAGAAAGCCTTTGACAAAGACCCACACCAAAGGTCTTAAGCAAAGTAGGCAGTCATGGGATAAGAGGGAAGGTCCTTTCATGAATCCATAACTGGTTAAAAGACAGAAACAAACTGTAAGAATAAATTGTCACTTTTCACAATGGAGAGAAGTAAATAGCAAGGTCCCCCAAGGATCTATACTGGGACGAGTGCTGTTCAGTATATTCATAAGTGATTTGGAAAAAGGGGTAAAGAGTGAGGTGGCAAAGTTTGCAGATATAAAATTACTCAAGATAGTTAAATCCAAAGCAGACTGCAAAGTGTTACAAAAGGGAGGCAAAATAGATATTTTGGATGTGTGAACATTTGGGAAATTTGTCCTGATTATACTTTTTATTAGGGCTGTTGATTAATCACAGTTAACTCATGTGATTAACTCAAAAAAATTAATTGTTATTAATTGCAGTTTCAATCGCATTGTTAATAATAGAATTGAAATTTAGTAAATATTTTTGATGTTTTTCTACACTTTCAAATATATTTATTTCAATTGCAACACAGAATACAAAGTGTACAGTGCTCACTTTACATTATTATTTTTTATTACAAATGTTTGCACTGTAAAAATGATAAAAGAAATAGTATTTTTCAGTTCATCTCATACAACCACCATAGTGCAATCTCTGCATCATGAAAGTCCAACTTACAAATGTAGGGTTTTTTGTTGTTGTTGTTGTTAAATAACTGCACTAAAAAACAAAACGTTTTAAAACTTTAGAGCTTACAAGTCCACACAGTCCTACTTCTTGTTCAGCGAATTGCTAAAACAAACAAGTTTGTTTACATTTACGGGACACAATGCTGCCCGCTTCTTATTTACAATGTCACCTGAAAGTGAGAACAGGTGTTCGCATGCACTTTTGTAGACGGCATTGCAAGGTATTTACATGCCAGATATGCTAAACATTCATATGCCCCTTCATTCTTCAGCCACCATTCCAGAGGACATGCTTCCATGCTGATGGCACTCACTAAAAAAATAATGTGTTAATTAAATTTGTGACTCAACTGCTTGGGGGAGAATTGTATGTCTCCAGCTGTTTTACCCACATTCTGCCATATATTTCGTGTTATAACAGTCTTGGCTGATGACCCAGCACATGTTGTTCATTTTAAGAACACTTTCACTGGAGATTTGAAAAAACACAAAAAAGGTACCAATGTGAGATTTTGAAAGATAGGTACAGCACTTGAACCAGTTTAAGAATCTGAAGTGCCTTCCAAAATCTGAGAGGGACGAAGTGCGGAGCATGCTTTCAGAAGTCTTAAAAGAGCAACACTCTGATGCAGAAACTACAGAACCCAAACCACCAAAAAGAAAATCAACCTTTTGCTGGTGGCTTCTGACTCAGATGATGAAAATGAACATGCATTGGTCCACACTGGTTTGGATTGTTATCGAGCAGAACCTGTCATCAGCCATCACCTGGACCCTTGTCCTCTGGAAGAGTGGTTGAAGAATGAAGGGACATATGAATCTTTAGCGCATCTGGCATGTAAATATCTTGCAATGCTGGCTACAACAGTGCCATAAGAACGCCTGTTCTCGCTTTCAGATGACATTGTAAATAAGAAGCGGGCAGCATTATCTCCTGCAAATGTGAACAAACTTGCTTGTCTGAACAATTGGCTGAACAAGAAGTAGGACTGAATGGAGTTGTAGGCTCTAAAGTTTTACATTGTTTTATTTTTGAATGCGGTTATATTTTGTACATAATTATACATTTGTAATTTCAACTTTCATGATAATTGCACTACTGTACTTGTATTAGGTGAATTGAAAAATACTATTTCTTTAGTTTTTTACAGTGCAAATATTTGTAATGAAAAACAAATATCAAGTGAGCACTGTACACTTGGTGTTCTGTGTTGTAATTGAAATAATATATTTGAAAATGTAGAAAACATCCAAAAATATTTAAATAAATGGTATTCTATTATTAACAGCGTGATTAATAGCGATTTTTTAAAATTGCTTGACAGTCCTACTTTTTATGTGTGTACTTTTTATGTGTGACCTGTATCTCTTTAAAGAAATAGATACAGATTCATAGCTTCCAAAGCCAGAGGATCCATTGTGGTCATCTAGTCTGACCTCCTGTATAACATGGGCCATAGAATTTCCCCAAATAATTCCTTTTTAACTAGATCATATATTTTAATCTTTTATAGAGGCTCAAGGGGGAAAAAATGATTTCATTCTATACTAGTGTCTGTCCACCAGTTGGCAAATATGACAGGTGCTGTAATTTGGTGTCCCAAGCCCAGTTAGTCCTTATTGCTATTTATTATTTGTATTACCAAAGTGCCTAGGAGCCCTACTCATGGACCAGGACCCCATTGTGCTAACAAGGTTACCGACTGTTGGTAATTTCTGGGAAACTGACAGCGACACCTATCCACTTGTCTCTGAAACCCCTAACTAATTTAGCGTAGGCCTCCACATAGCCTTGAAATGGGATTAAGTGTAATTGCTGTCAACATAGTGTAAGGTGGAATCCAACCAAAGTCTTTGAGGTGAAAGATTTCATGACTTACTTTTTATCCCCTGATCAATTGATTTGTATATTAGAATTGTAACTTTTTATCTTTCATGCTTTTCATATTAGATACTTAATTCAGGGGAATTCCAAGCTTATAACTGGCGCAGTCCAACCAAGAATATGGTGAAATTTGGTCAGGTAGGATTGTGATTTTTTTGCTTAACAGTGCCATCATCTTTGGAAAAATAAAACAATTGGGAAGAGAGCCCAGGAGTGGGGGAAGTAAGGGGTATTTTTCTTCCTGGTTTTGATTGAGGAGCAGCTTCTCTCATTATTTACTGAATGGATGTGTATAAAATTTGCTGTGACTTCACAGACTTTCATTTCTACACTATTCACTATTTTCCAGGCCACCCCTCCTTTATACAAGATAAAAGATATGACAGTGCCAACTGCAATATGGACTGGTGGACAAGACTTGCTTGCAGACTTAAAGGATGTTAATATTTTACTTCCTCAAATTATTAATCTTGTTCATTACAAAAACATTCCTGAATGGGCACATCTGGATTTCTTCTGGGGGCTGGATGCACCGCTGCGCATGTACAGTGAAATCATTGACCTAATGGAGAAGCATCCATAAACCACATACAGTAGACATGCTTTAGGTTAATGATGGCTTCCTCTGATGAAGCTTGTTTTCTCTGTGTAAGAGAAGAGGCCTATTTTCCTTTTTATAAAAAAGTTAACCCTTCTACTGACTCCATTACTTACTATGATTGGCTGTATTTTCACTACTTTTGTTGTTATATTTTCTATCCTGCTGCTGATTTTCGGTAACTACAGCATCATTTCAGGAAACAAAGCTACATTTCTCAAAAAGAAAAGGAGGACTCGTGGCACCTTAGAGACTAACAAAATTTATTTGAGCATAAGCTTTCGCGAGCTACAGCTCACTTCATTGGATGCATGCAGTGGAAAATACAGTGGGGAGATTTATATACACAGAGAACATGAAACAATGGGTGTTACACACTGTAAGGAGAGTGATCAGGTAAGGTGAGCTATTACCAGCAGGAGAGCTGGGGGGAAAAAAACCTTTTGCAGTGATAATCAAGGTGGACCATTTCCAGCAGTTGACAAGAATGTCTGAGGAACAGCCGGGGCGGGGGGAAGGGAATAAACCTGGGGAAATAGTTTTACTTTTTCTAATGACCCATCCGCTCCCAGTCTTTATTCAAGCCTAAATTACTTGTATCCAGTTTGCAAATTAATTCCAATTCAGCAGTCTCTCTGTCAATCTGTTTCTTCACTTCAGCAGTTGTAGTTGTGAGAATGCTTGATAGAGATCTTGTAGGTGTTTGCCTCTGTCTGAGGGGCTGGAGCAAATGCGGCTGTATCATAGAGCTTGGCTGTAGACAGTGGTGTGGTCTGGATGAAGGCCATTGTCTACAGCCAAGCTCTATGATACAGCCACATTTGCTCCAGCCCCTCAGTCAGAGACAAACACCTACAAGATCTCTATCAAGCATTCTTAGAACTACAATACCCATCTGCTGAAGTGAAGAAACAGATTGACAGAGCCAGAAGAGTACCCAGAAGTCACCTACTACAGACAGGCCCAACAAAGAAAATAACAGAACGCATCCGATGATGCATCTGATGAAGTGAGCTGTAGCTCACGAAAGCTTATGCTCAAATAAATTTGTTAGTCTCTAAAGTGCCACAAGTCCTCCTTTTCTTTTTGCAGATACAGACTAACATGGCAGGTTTCAGAGTAACAGCCATGTTAGTCTGTATTCGCAAAAAGAAAAGGAGTTCTACAGTATGCATCCGATGAAGTGAGCTGTAGCTCACGAAAGCTTATGCTCAAATAAATTGGTTAGTCTCTAAGGTGCCACAAGTACTCCTTTTCTTTTTACTAACATGGCTGCTACTCTGAAACCTGACATTTCTCAAAGAATCACTTTACTTCACTCCTGCTATGGAAGGCAGAAGAGAGTCCAGTGGTGAGAGTGAGTGTGTGTGTGTAAGTGCTGAGCAGTACCCTGTCTATCTGCTGTTCAGAAATGGCAGACATACTCCTGCCCCCACACCCAGCTATCATTGGGATGAAACAATAAAGATCCGCTAGCTCTTACACTCAGGACCAGTGTAAGCAGTGTTTTTTAAAAGTTCCGATTGTCTACCACCTGGCTTCTCTGCAGGATATGTCTGTTCCCCAGACCCTACTCCCAGGCCACCCTTTGTTTTGCATGGGTTTGTGTTTTTTTGTTGCATTGATTGAATATATAATTCTATTCAATCTAATCTCTTTGGCCCAGATCCACACAGGCATTTAGGCCCTAACTCCCAATAGAATCAGCATTTATAAATTGCTCATCACTGAGGTACATAGGTATGCTCTATGTACATTAGGAAAAATCAATTATATTTTGCATTGAGGTAAAACCCTATTGAGATTACTAGCTATGGACTCACCCTTCAGTTAACATAAGTATTAGCATAAGCCCCACCTAAGACAAAAGGGATGTGTGAACCTGCCTGGGAGATTTTGGCTGAGTATTTTGTGTGTGTGTGTGTGTGTGTGTGTGTGAGAGAGAGAGAGATCAGTCAAGAACAGACAGAGAGGGGAACACAGCCTGAAGAGGCAGCTGAAAACATGGTGGCTGGCCCTGGAAGAATCCTGGGAAGAGGTGTCTGAGCTGACGGCTAAGAGTGCTTTTGGTGTAGTGAGCAAATAAGCTGTTTCCTGCTATTTGATTCCCTCTGTGCTCAGAGACACAGAACTTTGTATGTTCATTGTAAATAAAAAAGAACGGCATCAAAGCAACTCCATCAATTTCTACTTCTAACTGGAACATCCCTGGGGCCCAAAGCTTTGACTAGCTGCTCAGGGTTGAAAAGGGCCAACAATATCATTAGGGATCAGCAGTCTATTCCTCGCCTTTTTAGGCTGTTTCCTATGATGAACAAGATTTTTGTTGCTGATTTTCAGAGATGCTGAGTGCCCACATCTCCAGTTGAAATGAGATGCTCAGGTCATAAATATAAAAGGAAGGGTAACCACCTTTCTGTATACAGTGCTATAAAATCCCTCCTGGCCAGAGGCAAAGTCCTTTTACCTGTAAAGGGTTAAGAAGCTCAGGTAGCCTGGCTGGCACCTGGCCCAAAATGACCCATGAGGGGACAAGGTACTTTCAAATCTGGGGGGGAAGGCTTTTGTCTGTCTGTGTGATACCTTTGCCGGGAACAGATCAAGGATGCAAGCCCTCCAACTCCTGTAAAGTTAGTAAGTAATCTAGCTAGAAAATGCGTTAAATTTTCTTTATTTTGGCTTGTGAAATTCACTGTGCTGGAGGAAATGTGTATTCCTGTTTTTGTGTCTTTTTGTAACTTAAGGTTTTGTCTAGAGGGATTCTCTATGTTTTGAATCTGAGTGCATGTAAGATGATCTTCCATTCTGATCTTACAGAGCTGTTCTCTTGTCTTTTTTTGTTCTTCTAATAAAGTTCTGTTTTTCAAGAAACGGACTGGGTTTTTTGGGTGTTAAAAATCCAAGGCTGGTCTGTGCTCATCTTGTTTGTTTTCAAGCCTCCCCAGGAAAGGGGGTGTAAGGGCTTGGGGGGGATATTTTGGGGAAATAGGAACTCCAAGTGGTCCTTTTCCTGTCCTTTGTCTAAATCACTTGGTGGTGGCAGCATACTGTTCAAGGACAAAACAATATTTGTGCCTTGGGAAAGTTTTTAACCTAAGCTGGTAAAAATAAGTTTAGGGGATCTTTCATGTGGGTCCCCACATCTGTACCCTAAAGTTCAGAGTGGGGAGGGAACCCTGACACTCAGCATCTTTGAAAATCAGGTGATGGATTTCTAGGAGGAATGATGCTCCTGCAGCTCTACTCAGGAATATTCAAATGTTTTAGATTGTTTAGGGAGATATACTTCTTACTAATAAGGGAGATTTTCCTTTAGCTTTGTTGAAAGCAGTCTGTGTTTATTGAAGCAGAAAGTGCTGAATTTTACTGCTGCTGGTGAACATGCTGTTAAGTTGACAAATGTGAGTTCTACCGACTCTTATGATATGGATAGAAGATGGAACAGAGAGCACAGAGGCTGTTATATGTAAATGTCCTGCCTGCCCAGGGGGACTGTGAATGACAATGGGGGACACTTGAGATGTTTGTCCAGATCCAACCTACCTCACTTAAGAAACTGAACTCTTTGTCTATCCGAGAGTATGCATCTTTGTTTTTCAGGCGAGAATTATTTCGGTGATGAATGTGTCATTTTGATAATGATTTGCATCAGAGTTTTTCCCCAGAAGCAATATTTCATTACTGTGTTTTAAACAATGTGTGAAGGCATCTCCAGAAACATGTTGGAACAGCAACCATTTAAATCTAGGTTTTGACTGATCGTTTTAGATTACATAAGGAGTTAGGTTTAAGCAAGGCTTGCACAATAAGCATTGCAACTGCTTGTCTACAGGTTAATCACCTTAAGGAATTGAGGGGAGATGGGGGAGTCATTGGTTTTTAAGGATCTGTTAGAAGGATGATATGCTCAACCCAAACCATTTTGCTGATGCTTGTTTCCTATTGTGTGTGTGTGTGTGTGTGTGTGTCTGTCAGAAGTTTTTGTGGGTTGTTTTTTGTTTTGTTTTGTTTTAAATTGAGTAGCACAAATGCAGTGAGACAGGTTCGGGCCAGATGGCTACAGGAGAGTAATAGAAGGCAGATGTCACAGAATCATAGAATATAGGGTTGGAAGGGACCTCAGGAGGTCATCTAGTCCAACCCCCTGCTCAAAGCAGGACCGATCCCCAATTAAATCATCCCAGCCAGGGCTTTGTCAAGCCTGACCTTAAAAACTTCTAAGGAAGGAGATTCCACCACCTCCCTAGGTAACGCATTCCAGTGTTTCACCACCCTCCTAGTGAAAAAGTTTTTCCTAATAGCCAACCTAAATCTCCCCCACTGCAACTTGAGACCATTACTCCTTGTTCTGTCATCTGCTACCACTGAGAATAGTCTAGATCCATCCTCTTTGGAACCACCTTTCAGGTAGTTGAAAGCAGCTATCAAATCCCCCCTCATTCTTCTCTTCTGCAGACTAAATAATCCCAGTTCCCTCAGCCTCTCCTCGTAAGTCATGTGTTCCAGTCCCCTAATCATTTTTGTTGCCCTTCGCTGGACTCTCTCCAATTTTTCCACATCCTTCTTGTAGTGTGGGGCCCAAAACTGGACACAGTACTCCAGATGAGGCCTCACCAATGTCAAATAGAGGGGAACGATCACATCGCTTGATCTGCTGGCAATGCCCCTACTTATACATCCCAAAATGCCATTGGCCTTCTTGGCAACAAGGGCACACTGTTGACTCATATCCAGCTTCTCGTCCACTGTAACCCCTAGGTCCTTTTCTGCAGAACTGCTGCCTAGCCATTCGGTCCCTAGTCTGTAGCGGTGCATTGGATTCTTCCGTCCTAAGTGCAGGACTCTGCACTTGTCCTTGTTGAACCTCATCAGATTTCTTTTGGCCCAATCCTCCAATTTGTCTAGGTCCCTCTGTATCCTATCCCTACCCTCCAGCTTATCTACCACTCCTCCCAGTTTAGTGTCATCTGCAAACTTGCTGAGGGTGCAATCCACACCATCCTCCAGATTATTAATGAAGATATTGAACAAAACCGGCCCCAGACCGACCCTTGGGGCACTCCGCTTGATACTGGCTGCCAACTAGACATGGAGCCATTGATCCATATTAGCCCCAGGCTAAGTAGGTCCGTTTTCCCTGGTTAAGGTAACAGGGAAGGTTCCAGAACAATCAGGAACCTTCTGGAGACAATTAAGACAGACAGGCTGATTAGAACACCTGCAGCCAATCAAGAAGCTGCTAGAATCAGTAAAGACAGGCTAATCAGGGCACCTGGGTTTAAAAAGGAGCTCACTTCAGTTTGTGGTGAGTGTGTAAGGAGCTGGGAGCAAGAGGTGCTAGGATCTGAGAGTGAGAACACATACTGTTGGAGGACTGAGGAGTACAAGCATTATCAGACACCAGGAGGAAGGTCTTATGGTGAGGACAAAGAAGGTGTTGGGAGAAGGCCATGGGGAAGTAGCCCAGGGAGTTGTAGCTGTCGCACAGCTGTTCCAGGAAGCACCCTAGACAGCTGCATTCCACAGGGTCCTGGGCTGGAACCCGGAGTAGAGGGTGGGCCCGGGTTCCCCCCAAACCTCCCAACTCCTGGTCAGACACAGGAGGAGTCGACCTGGACTGTGGGTTCATAAAAACGGCCAAACTGAGGGCTGCTGTGAAGCTCCAAGGCGAGCAAATCCGCCAATAAGCGCAAGACCCACCAAAGTAGAGGAGGAACTTTGTCGCAGCAGAAAAACAAAACTAAAAAAGTTTGACCTTGTTAACTAGGATTTCACTGAAAGCAGATGTAGAAAGTCGAAAAGAATCAAATAACACATTTTATTGTTAATTTTCCCATTGAATCCAGCACATGATTCGTGGTAGCTTATGATGGCAGTCAAGGACCTTGGAGAATTGGCTGAGTTGCTTCCTTTTCTTCCTGACCAGGAACAGTCAGCATGGATTCACCAAGGGAAGGCGATTAGATTAGTCAGGCATGACCTTCTATGATGAGATTACTGGTTCTGTGGATGAAGGGAAAGCAGTGGATGTATTGTTTCTTGACTTTAGCAAAGCTTTCGACACGGTCTCCCACAGTATTCTTGTCAGCAAGTTAAAGAAGTATGGGCTGGATGAATGCACTATAAGGTGGGTAGAAAGCTGGCTAGATTGTCGGGCTCAACGGGTAGTGATCAATGGCTCCATGTCTAGTTGGCAGCCGGTATCAAGTAGAGTGCCCCAAGGGTCGGTCCTGGGGCCGGTTTTGTTCAATATCTTCATAAATGATCTGGAGGATGGTGTGGATTGCACTCTCAGCAAATTTGCAGATGATACTAAACTAGGAGGAGTGGTAGATACGGTGGCAGGTAGGGATAGGATACAGAGGGACCTAGACAAATTGGAGGATTGGGCCAAAAGAAATCTGATGAGGTTCAACAAGGATAAGTGCAGGGTCCTGCACTTAGGACGGAAGAATCCAATGCACCTCTACAGACTAGGGACCAAATGGCTAGGCAGCAGTTCTGCGGAAAAGGACCTAGGGGTGACAGTGGATGAGAAGCTGGAAATGAGTCAACAGTGTGCCCTTGTTGCCAAGAAGGCCAATGGCATTTTGGGATGTATAAATAGGGACATAGCCAGCAGATCGAGGGACGTGATCATTCCCCTCTATTTGACATTGGTGAGGCCTCATCTGGAGTACTGTGTCCAGTTTTGGGCCCCACACTACAAGAAAGATGTGGATAAATTGGAGAGAGTCCAGCGAAGGGCAACAAAAATGATTAGGGGTCTGGAACACATGAGGAGCGGCTGAGGGAACTGGGATTGTTTAGTCTGCAGAAGAGAAGAATGAGGGAGGATTTGATAGCTGCTTTCAACTACCTGAGAGGGGTTCCAGAGAGGATGGTTCTAGACTATTCTCAGTGATAGAAGACGACAGGACAAGGAATAATGGTCTCAAGTTGCAGTGGGGGAGGTTTAGGTTGGCTATTAGGAAAAACTTTTTCACTAGGAGGGTGGTGAAACACTGGAATGCGTTACCTAGGGAGGTGGTAGAATCTCCTTCCTTAGAAGTTTTTAAGGTCAGGCTTGACAAAGCTCTGGCTGGGATGATTTAATTGGGGATTGGTCCTGCTTTGAGCAGGGGGTTGGACTAGATGACCTCCTGAGGTCCCTTCCAACCCTGATATTCTATGATTCTGTGATTCTTTCCCCTCTTCCTGCAGGGCTCATTTTTTGAGGTTACTGGGAGCTGGAAGAGTCTCAGTTACAGTGGGTTAGTTTGGTAAGATAAAGGGAAATTGTCTATATTGGGTAAAGATGAGACAAGAAGTCAGTGAAGAGATCGGGGCAGGAGGGAAGAGGAGTAGTTAGTAAGTACTGTCTTGGACCTGGCTATTCTACTGTTCATGATGACAACCCTCTTTTAATGTTTTGGTTGGTTAGTTTGTGGGTAGGGGGTTGTCCTGGCTCTCCCCCCCCCCCTCCATATTGGGGAAGGGCAGAATACATAAAGGGCCTGTAATCTCTACCTAACTACCTGGAGCACTTAGGCAAGACTTACAAAGGCAACCTCCCCATTACAATTTAGACTTGCTCACCCTATTTAAACCAATCAATGAACGTCTGTTTCCTTGAGGAGCTGCTGCTGTTGCTGTTTGCATTGAATTGTGACTAATACAAACAGTTAGCAACGATCAATAGAAATAGTTGTAGTTTAAAGTGACCTGCAGTCATCATCATCAATTTTATCACTATAATGTTTTAAACCTGTCTTAGTTTCTCTCAGTTTTATATTAGGAAAAAATTCTGTACATTTCTTTGGTGATTACAGTGAGTGTTATTCGCTATCAACTTCCACTCTCAATTTCACATTTGTTTTATAACTTCATCAACCTAACATGGAGCAGTCAAACTTCAGTTCTGAGAAATGTTGTTACTCCCATGAGTCACTTTATCATTCTCCCCATTCTCTCTCATAGTCAAATAGCTTGTTCATGGCTTCCTTTATGTAAACATGAATGATGACTTCTCAGTGCATTCTTTTTCTCCATATGACAGACCTTGGCAGTATGTTCTTTCTCACCACAGCTTTGCACTGTGAGAAGTTGAAGATAGATTGGGTGATATGTTAATACATTTCTTTTCTCCATGAACCTCAGGACAACTTTTCCCAATACACAAGCAGTGTAGACTCTTAAGGAAATTATCTGGGTTTAGAATTAATTACTCTAAGACAGAGGCTCTCTCTTTAGGCCTTACCAAGGGTATGTCTATACTGCAGTAAAACACTCTCAGCTGGCCCATGTCAGCTGACTCGGGCTCAGGCTGCGGGGCTATAAAGTTACAGTTTAGATGTTCAGGCTCAGGCTGGAGCCTGGGCTCTGGGACCCTCAAGGGAGGGTCCCCTTGTTTCCCTTATGCAATAACCTTCTTGATACTCTTGGGAGACTGTGAATCCTTGTATGAAGGTTCAGGGCCGGCTCCAGCTTTTTTGCCGCTCCAAGCGGCAAAGAAAAACCCGATTGAGCTGCTACCAAAGTCCCGCCAAAGAGGAAGGGAGGGAATGAAGGACCCATTGCCTAATTGCTGCCAAAGACCCGGACGTGCTGCCCCAATAATGGACGGAGTGCCGCTCCTTTCTATTGGTCACCCCAGGCACCTGCTTCCTTCACTGGTTCCTGGAGCCGGCCCTGTGAAGGTTGGGATCTTGGTGGTTTTACTAGATTTCTTGATAGAATGTCAAATATAATGTATTTGGCCAATTTAAGGACACACAAGAATTTCAGAGATACACCTTTATTTCAATGCTTCCAAACTTTAATATTTTTACAGGTGAAAAATTGATTAATGATCAGGTGCCTATCAGGCTTTGACATAATACCAGTTAATATAGCTAATGATAGAAGTAGCTTTTCTAAAATCTACACAACACTTTTGAAAGCTCAGAACCCCCAGCATGAAGGCAATATAGATATTCAGGAGTTGGATATTAATATCCCTGTTGAATTTAATTTTAAATCCTGAGGAAACAACATCTTGAGACTATTCTAAATCATCTTTATGTACTAACCACTTGAACACCAAAGGCAAGCCATTACACAGAGAACCTACTTGCGTGCACCTAGATTACGTGACTGAGCTGAACTGAATCAGAGAGATACCGTTCCTGTAAGTCTGCTAATAGATCCTTTAAAAATATTGTGAGATTGTAGTTCCATAAAAATTTGGTAAAAATAGAGCAAATATGTGGATTGATTTTTCCATACAACTAAAAATATCCATAATCCTCCTGTTGATAATGTCATTCCTAAGAGGAGGGTAGTTCATCTTCTGTTTTTTTTTCTGATAGTTGCAAGACATTCCAGTGTTGTTCAGGATCATAATCCCTGTGCTCCTTCTATGATCACTTGGTTAATTAAAATATGGGACATTCTTACTGCTGTGACAAAGTTCCTGCTCTACCTTGGTGGGTCTTGCGCTTATTGGCGGATTTGCTTGCCTTGGAGCTTCACGGCAGCCCTCAGCTTGGCCGTTTTTCTGAATTCACAGTCCAGGTCGACTCCTCCTGTGTCTGACCAGGAGTTGGGAGGATTTGGGGGGAACCCGGGCCCGCCCTCTACTCCAGGTTCCAGCCCAGGACCCTGTGGAATGCAGCTGTCTAGGGTGCTTCCTGGAACAGCTGTGCAACAGCTACAACTCCCTGGGCTGCTTCCCCATGGCCTCCTCCCAACACCTTCTTTATCCTCACCATAGGACCTTTCTCCTGGTGTCTGATAATGCTTGTACACCTCAGTCCTCCAACAGACCGCGTTCTCACTCCCAGCTTCTAGTGCCTCTTGCTCCCACCTCCTCTCACGCACACCACAAACTAAAGTGAGCTCCTTTTTAAAACCCAGGTGCCCTGATTAGCCTGCCTTAATTGATTCTAGCAGCTTCTTGATTGGCTGCAGGTGTTCTAATCAGCCTGTCTGTCTTAATTGTCTCCAGAAGGTTCCTGATTGTTCTGGAACCTTCCCTGTTACCTTAACCAGGGAAAACGGACCTACTTAGCCTGAAGCTAATATATCTGCCTTCTATTACTCTCCTATAGCTATCTAGCCTGACCCTGTCACATATCTCCTCCCTCTGCTCAACACTACGGGGTTGGGCAACTTGGGACGTCAGGCAGTGAACTCATGACAAGCCATCTGCATTGCCATGGTGACTTCCAGCCCAGTGTTGTATGGTGAACTGGAAAGGTTGTAGGGACAGGAACCATCTGGTCACCCTTGCGTTGTTCTCTTTGTTTCGCTGCATCCACTGGAGGGGTGCATGGTCGGTCACAAGGGTAAACTGTCGTCCCAGAAGGTAATAACATAGTGTTTCCATGGCCCATTTCACAGCTCATTACTCTCTTTCAACCACGGCATACTTCTGCTTTCTTGGGAAGAGTTTCCTGCTGAGGTTGAGGACTGGGTGTTCTTCATCTCCGACCATCTGCGATAGGACAGCTCCCAATCCTACTTCAGATGCATCTGTTTGTAAAATGAATTCTTCATTGAAGTCTGGGGCTATAAGCACGGGGTTACTGCAAAGGGCTGTCTGTAGATCCATGAATGCTTTCTTTGCGGCATCTGTCCACTTCACCATGTCTGGACCCCGGGCTTTTATCAGGTCTGTCAGGGGACTCGCTCTGGTAGCAAAATGGGGAATAAATCATTGGTAGTAACCCACCACACCCAGGAATGGCCAGACTTGCTTTTTCCGATTCGGCTGGGGCCAATTTTGGATAGCCTCTAGTTTGTTTAGTTGGGGCTTGACCATGCCCCTTCATAGAATGTAGCCAAGGTATTTAGCGTTGGCCAGCCCTATAGCACACTATGCTGGGTTGGCTGTGAGGCCAGCCTGTTTTAGCATGTCCAGAACCACTTCCACCTTTCCTAAGTGGGTTTCCCAGTTGGGGGTGTGAATAATCACATCATCCAGGTATGCCGCTGCATAACTGGTATGGGGCTATAGGAGCTTGTCCATAAGACGCTGGAGGGAGGCAGGTGCCCCATGCAGTCCAAAAGGAAGAACAGTATATTGAAACATACCCTCTGGTGTAGAGAATGCCGTCTTTTCTTTTGCATCTTTGGCAAGGGGAATCTGCCAGTACCCCTTTGTTAAATCAAGGGTGGTCAAATATCGGGCATTGCCCAGGCGGTCAACTAACTCATCGATATGGGGTCTGCATCGAATTTGGATATCTCATTCAGCCGGTGAAAGTCATTACAAAACCTAGTGGTGCCATCAGGTTTGGGCACCAACACAATCGGGCTTGACCACTGACTGTGGGACTCTTCGATGACTCCCAGCTCCAACATCCTTTTTATCTCTGCCTTGATCTCCTCCCTTTTTACTGCTGGGACCCGATAGGGCCTTAAAGTTACCTTTGCTTCAGGGTCTGTGATAATGTGGTGATATGTTTCGGTGGTCCGGCCTGGTTTGGTTGAAAACATGTCCTGGTATCAGTTGATCATCTCAGTTACCTCCTTCTTCTGGTTTGGTGTCAGATCAGTGGATATCCTGATCTGCTCCTGCATATTATTTCCCTGGATCGGGATCTCTTGGGCCACTACACACGCCTCTCATTGGTGCCAAGGCTTTAAGAGGTTAATATGATAATTTGTTCTTGTTTTCGGCATCCTGGCTGCCACACCTTGTAGGTTACTTCCCTCACAGTTTCAGCCACCTCATAGGGCCCCTGCCATTGGGCCAAAAGCTTGCTTTCTGCCATGGGTACCAACACCATCATCCGATCCCCTGGTTGGAACTGTCGGACTTTTGCCTGGTGATTGTAATGGGTTCGCTGGGCCTCCTGCGCCTTTTCCAAATGTTCCCGTACAATAGGAGTGACCTGGGCTATCCGTTCTCACATCTGCAACACATGGTTAATTTTATTTCTCCCCACATTGGGTTCCTCTTCCCAGATTTCTTTTGCAATATCTAGTATGCCACGGGGGTGGCGTCCATATAATAATTCAAAGGGGGAAAACCCAGTTGAGGTCTGAGGTACCTCCCAGATTGCAAACATAAGGTAGGGTAGTAGTGTGTCCCAATCCTTCCCGTCTCGACTTACCACTTTTCTTATCATTGCCTTGAGGGTTCTGTTAAACCTTTCTACCAGCCCATTGGTCTGCGGATGATAGACTGAAGTTCTCAGGGTATGTATATGGAGCAGCGTACAGAGGTCCTTCATTAGCTTCGACATAAATGGGGTACCTTGGTCTGTTAATATCTCCTTTGGTAGCCCCACTCGGGCAAAGATCCCCACCAACTCTTTAGCTATTATTTTAGAGGCCATGTTCCGCAGGGGGGTGGCTTCTAGGTAGCGAGTAGCATAATCCAGAATGACAAGTATATATTGGTGGCCCAGTCACCTGAGCTCTAGGGCTTGGTGCTGGTAGTTTAACCCGGGGTGCTTCTTCCTTAACTGGTCAGATCAGCTCTCTCGCCGTCCTTCGCCTTTCTACCAGCGCGACAACCTCGTCGTAGGTGGAGGGTTCGTTCTGGCTTACCCAGGCGTGAAGGTCTGGTGATAGTCCTCTCATGTACCAGTCGATGACCAGAACCTCTAGTATCTCCTCTGGACTCTGGGACTCAGTTCGTAACCACTTTCATGCGAGATGGATGAGGTCATATAATTGGGACCATGAGGTTTTGTTTTCCTGGTACCTCCACTCATGATATCGCTGGGCCCGCACTGCGGTCGTTACCCCAGATCTGGCCAGGATCTCTGGTTTCAGCTGGGGGTAGTCTGCCGCAGCCTCTTCAGGCAAATCATGGTAGGCTTTCTGGGCCTCCCCACACAGGAATGGAGCGAGGATGCCAGACCACTGTTCTCGGGGCCGAGCCTCCCACAGGGCTGTCCTCTCAAAGGCCAGGAGGTATGCCTCTATATCATCCTCCCGCGTCATTTTCTGCAGCCAATTGCTGGCCCGCATGATCTGCGTCCCATCATGGCCGCGGTTCAGATCTGTAAGGGCCTTTACCTGGTTTACCGGTTCCTGCAACATAGCCCGGTCTTGAGCAGCCTGGTCCATTAGCAGGCGATTAGTCTCTTGCTGCAACCACACTGCCTCCTGTTGGGCGGCTGCCTGGACATGAGTAGCCTCCTGCTGGGTAGCCGTGGCTTGTATCAGTGCCCGCACTGCCTCCTCCATTGTGGTGAAAAAAAAAAAATAGACCCTCTTCCCCCTTTTTTTTTCCCCTTCCAAACACACTCCTCCTTCCGCAGCGCTGTGGACACCAGAGCCCACTGCTAACACCAGTTGTGACAAAGGGACCTACTTAGCCTGGGGCTAATATATCTGCCTTCTATTACTCTCCTATAGCCATCTAACCCAAACCTGTCACACTACCCAAAGGAATAAAAATAATAATTATAACGCTACCTGGCCTCCTCAGAAATTGTTGTACATCATTTCCCTAATACCATGTATGAAATCCTGGCCCCACTGAAGTCAATGGGCATTTTGCCTTTGATTTTCATAGACAGAGCCACAATTTTGTACCCTGTATCTTTTTATGGAATAATTTGATATCACTCTATAATTACATATTTTATCACTTATCTCTGTATGCTACTTTCAAAATCACAATTTGAAAAAGTTTGCTTCTGAGGCCATATCATATTTTCGTTGTTTTAATTACATCTTATCATTTCTCAGTGAATGTTTGTAAAAATCAATAAAAAATAACCAGAAAAGGGTTTTTTTAAATAATCCCAAAAAGTCAGAATATTAAAATATACAACATGAAATCCCAACAGGTTGATGCAGTCAGCCTGATAAGAATCGGAGATAAGAGAGGACAGACTGTATTCCCCTCTCCACACACCCGATGAGCTGAATGAAAAACAAATTTTGTTATCATTTTGTTTTTAATTTTACATTACTATCTAATGTGGCCTTAAACACACCCTTCTACATGTGCTGGCAACACACAGCAATTGTAACTGCTGCTATTAAGTAATGAATGCATTTGATTACCTGTAACTATGGTATGTTTCCCACAATGAATCAGCTGAGGTGGAATCAGCATGAGAAGTAGAGAGGGAAGGAAGGTCTGAGAGAACTGAAGCAAAAATAAGTTTCTTGTATATGTGAGTTCGTGGTTTCTTTGTTTTATCACCTATTTATGAATAAGAATAATCTGCAGGGAATGCATAGTGTCTTTGTTTCTGATGCTTATTGCCAGTGGTGATTGGTGATCTCTGCTTGGTGATTGATGCTGGAAGACGGGATATGTGTGTGTGAATTTCTGCTTCTCCTGCTTGAAAGCGGTAAGGGAGATCAACAATTTCATCTTCTTTACTTCTTCTTTTTTTTTTTTTTTAAACCCTGAGGATTAAGAAATGCAAATCCCTGCTCTCTCAGGGTGCAGCTAAACTGGCAAAAATTAGACACAGAATTTAACATTGGTAAAGCTGCTTTTGTGGTAACAAGTGGAAGATGTACTGAAAAGGGGGTTAGTGTGTCCAATTTTTGTGAGTATGCGCGCCGTCTAATGGCTTTTGTGTCTTTTATTTGTGGTCGGCAACCTATGGCACGCAAGCCGATTTTTAATGGCACGCTGCTGCCTGCTGGATCCCAGCTGCTGGCCCCGCTCAGCCCGCTGCCGAAGCCAAGCCGGGACCCCGGCAGGCAGGAGCCTGCCATTAAAAATCCTGCTCGCCCCGGCCTGCTCTTGTCCGCCCCCCGCCGCCCGGGGCAGGGTGAAGAAGCTTGGTGCTGCTGCTGCAGAGCAGGCAAGTTTCCCCTCCCCCGCCTCTTCCCCCAGGGTGCTGGGTTCCTGCCCCTCCTCCTCTCGCTCCCTGCGGCCGATCAGCTGATGGCCCATGCGAGGGACGAGGAGAAACGGAGCCGCAGTGCTCTGGCTGCTCCGGGGAGAGGCGGAGAAGAGGTGGGGACAGGGCCAGGTGGAATCAGGGCATATCCCCTCCAGCCCTTGGACGTGAGCTGCTCAGGGCAAAGGGCTGGGAGCACCCCACGACCCCACCCCACACCCCCAGCCCTCCGCCCTGACCCCTGCACCTCACCCACACCCTCCCAGCCCTCTGCCCTAACCCCCACACACCCCCCCAGCCTCCTGCACCCCCCTCACACACACCCAGCCCTCTGCCCTGACTCCTGCACCCCTCTCACATGCCCCCAGCCCCCCTACCCCATGTCCGGACTCTTGCACCCCCCACATTCCCATCCCCACCCTGAGCACCAAATGGGAGCTCCTGCACTCATCCCCCACCCCCCACATTCCCACCTGCACCCCTCGCACCAAATGGGAGCTGCCAAGGTAAGCACTCCACCCCCAAACCTCCTGCCCCTACCCTGAGCCTCCTCCCTCATTCTAGCTTCTGGCCAGACCCTACACCCCAACCCCCAGCCTGCTCCTTCCCCCCGCCAGCCCTGTGCTCAGTGCACTCCCACCCTCAGCTCAGTGCAGAGAGAGAGGAAGAGGATGGGCTAGAACCAGGGAGAAGGTAGGTACCCACTCCATGTGGGCAGGCCCGGGATCCCAGACCGGCAGCGGTCTGAGCGGGGCTGGCAGTTGGGACCCTGGCTGGCAGGAGCTGGTGGATGGAGCCCCAGGCCAGCAGTGGGCTGAGCCGCTCAGCCCACTGCTGGTCTGGGGTCCCAGCCGCTGGCCCTGCTCAGCCCGCTGCCGGTCTGGGGTTCTGGCCGCCGGCCCCTTGCCAGCCAGGGCCCCACTCGGCCTGCTGCCAGCCTAGGTGAATGGAACCCCAGTTGGCAGCGGGCTGGCGGCGTAAGATCAGCATTTTCATTTAATTTTAAATGAAGCTTCTTAAACATTTTGAAAACCTTGTTTACTTTACATATGACAATAGTTTAGTTATATAATATATAGACTTATAGAGAGAGACCTTCTAAAAAACGTTAAAATGTATTACTGGCACGCAAAACCTTAAATTAAAGTGAATAAATGAAGACTTGGCACACCACTTCTGAAAGGTTGCCGACCCCTGCTGTAGAAGACACCTTGTTTGTGCAATTTTTTTTTTTGTTGGCTCTTATTGAGAAATACTCATGTAGTCTGCATAGTAAGGGTCTTTCAGATCCCTACAGTATGGATTTTTATGGCTGAGTAATGACAGTTCAGCTTGTGAATGGAGCTAAGAGCCTTAATGATTCTGTCAGTCAGTCACCTGATAGTGCATGCATCTCTCAGAACTAGGTAAGTGATGACATGGGCCCAGAACTGGTGCTGCTTAGATACTCACTGATCCATCACCTCCTGTAGAATGAAGGAGTAGCTCTGGTACTTCACTTTTAGTTACTTGGGAATTTTTGAAGTAACTTTTTCTTTGTTAGAAAATGCCAATTCATCAACACCAAAACTTTCTGCAGAAATGTACCTGTTTTGAGCAGAAGGTTTCTCAGGTCCAGGATGGAATTGCTGCACAGGCAGCTCTTCACTCCCACCCCAGAATAGTGTAATGGGAGTGAGAGAGAGTGAGGTTCAATTCCCTGATCTCCCTGATTCAGGCCAGACAGTTGAATCCAGATCTCCGACATCCCAGGTGAGTGCCCTAAGCACTTGACTATTCCGCAGTGGTCTTTCTTGCCCTTGTTTTTTCCCATGCAAAAATAAATAAATAAATAATCAACAGGTCATAAGAACAGACATAAAAACAGCCAGACTGGGTCAGACCAAAGGTCCATCTAGCCCAGTATCCTGTCTTCTGACCATGGCCAATGCCAGGTGCCCCAAGGGAATGAACAGAACAGGTCGTCATCAAGTGATCCATCCCGTGACCGTTCCCAGCTTCTGGCAAACAGAGGCTAAGGACACCATCCCTGCCCATCCTAGCTAATAGCTATTGATGGACCTATCCTCCAAGAACTTACCTAGTTCTTTTTTGAACCCTTTTATAGTCTTGGCCTTCACAACATCCTCTGGCAAGGAGTTCCATAGACTGTGCGTTGTGTGAAAAAATGCTTCATTTTGTTTGTTTTAAACCTGCTGCCTATTAATTTCATTTGGTGACCCCTAGTTCATGTGGTATGAGAAGGAGTAAATAACACTTCCTTATCTATTTTCTCCACACCAGTCATGATTTTATAGACCTCAATCATATCCCCCCTTGTCTCTTTTTCAAGCTGAAAAGTCCCAGTCTTATCAATCTCTCCTCACATGGAAGCCATTCCATACACCTAATCATTTTTGTTGGTCTTTTCTAAACCTTTTCCAATTCCAATATATTTTTTTGAGATGGGGCAACCACATCTGCATGCAGTATTCAAGCTGTGGGTATACCATGGATTTATATGGAGTCAATATGATATTTTCTGTCTTATTATCTATCCTTCTTAATGAATCCCAAAATTCTGTTAGTTTTTTTGACTGCCACTGCACACTGAGTGGATGTTTTCAGAGAACTATCCACAATGACTCCAAGATCTCTTTCTTGAGTGGTAACAGATAATTTAGACCCCATCATTTTATATGTATACTTGGGATTGAGTTTTCCAATGTGCATTACTTTGCATTTATCAACATTGAATTTCATCTGCCATTTTGTTGCCCAGTCACCGAGTTTTGTGAGATCCTTTTGTAGCTCTTCACAGTGTGTTTGGGACTTAACAATCTTGAGTAGTTTTTTATCATCTGCAAATTTTGCCACCTCATTGTTTTTCCAGATCATTTATGAATATGTTGAATAGGACTAGTCACAGTACAGACCCTTGGGGGACACCACTATTTACCACTCTCCATTCTGAAAACTGACCATTTATTCCTACCCTTTGTTCCCCCTCTTTTAATCAGTTACCAATCCATAAGAGGACCTTCCCTCTTATCCCATGACAGCTTACTTTGCTAAAGAGCCTTTGGTGAGGGACCTTGTCAAAGGCTTTCTGAAAATCTAAGGACACTATATCCACTGGATCTCCCTTGTGCACAGGCTTGTTCACCCCCTTAATGAATTCTAGTAGATTGGTGAGGCATGATTTCTCTTTCCAAAAAACATGTTGACTCTTCCCCCAACAAATTATGTTCATCTACGTATCTGACAATTTTGTTCTTTACTATAGTTTCAACCAGTTTCCCAGTACTGAAGTCAGGTTTACCGGCCTGTAATTGCCGGAATCACCTCTGGAGCCCTTTTTAAAGTTGGCTTCACATTAGTTATCCTCCATTTGGTACAGAAGCTGATTTAAGTGATAGGTTACAAACTATAGTTAGTAGTTCTGCAATTTCACATCTGTGTTCCTTCAGAACTCTTGGTTGAATACCCTCTGGTCCTGGTGACTTATTGCTGTTTAGTTTATCAATTTGTTTCAAAAACTCCTCTCATGACACCTTAATCTGGGACAGATCCTCAGATTTGTCACCTAAAAAGAATGGCTCAGGTTTGGGAATCTCCCTCACATCCTCAGCTGTGAAGACCTCTGCAAAGAATTCATTTAGTTTCTCCGCAATGGCCTCATCATCCTTGAGTGCTCCTTTAGCATTTTGATCATCCAGTCCCCCCACTGGTTGTTTAGTAGGCTTTCTGCTATTATTTTTTGAGCCTTTGGCTAGCTGTTCTTCAGATTCTTTTTTGGCTTTCCTAATTATATTTTTACACTTCATTTGCCAGAGTTTACGCTCCTTTCTATTTTCCTCACTCGGATTTAACTTCCACTTTTTAAAGGATGCCTTTTTGCCTCTCACTGCTTTTTACTTTGTTGTTTGGCCACGGTGGCACTTTTTGGGTTTTCTTACTTTGTTTTTTAATTTGGGGTATACAAATAAGTGGAGCCTCTATTATGGTGTCTTTAAAAAGTTTCCATGTAGCTTGCAGGGATTTCACTTTTTGGTGTTGTACCATTTAATTTCTGTTTAACTAACATCCTCATTTTTGTGTAGTCCCCCTGTCTGAAATTAAATGCTACAGTGTTGGGCAGCTGTGGTGTTTTCCCTGCCACAGGGATGTTAAATTTAATTATATTATGGTCACTATTACCAAGCGGTCCAGCTATAATCACTTATTGGACCAGATCCTGTGCTCCACTTAGGACTAAATCAAGAATTGCTGCTTCTCTTGTGGGTTCCAGGACTAGCTGCTCCAAGAAGCAGTCGTTTAAGGTGTCAAGAAAGTTCTTGATTTCATTCCTTCTTGTAATGGAAACAAATTACAAAACCTCAAATTTTTTTACAAAATGGAAATCTTGTTTCCCATCCACCCCTATTTCCATCCACCTTGTAAGACATGGGATGCTCATCCACAGTTTCGTTTATTTCAGAGCTGTCCCAGGGCTGGCCATATGGTGGATTTTATTTGCTAAGCTTTAGGAGTGGTCTCTCCCTGTGTTTGTATGGCGGTTTTTTTGTTTGATTTTTAATATAACTTGTTTCAGTCAATGCCTTGTGTGCCTTACAAATGAAATTCTGGGTGTTCTTGTTGGATTATTAAGGTGATTCTTGCTGATCCTGTGTGTGTGTTTGTTTAAAGAAATCTCTGCTGTATGCCAAGGGCCCAAGTAATATTAGTTTAAATTATTATTGTGCAAATGTAATTATAATTTCTATCAACTTTTAGCAAAATATGAATCAGGTGAACAGCAGATCCAGACCCAGATGGAATTATTTCATTTAATGAGGGCATTAGTAGCAGGGTGTTGTAAGGAGGCCACCTTTATGTATGTATTTCATTCATTCATTCATTCGAGCTTCCAGACTCATATTGTTGAGTCTTTGTTCCTGTAACTGGCAGGAGCAATGCAGGTTAGTCCCTTCAATACTGTTGTCATAAATATAAAGGGAAGGGTAAACACCTTTAAATCCCTCCTGGCCAGAGGAAAACCCCTTTCACCTGTAAAGGGTTAAGAAGCTAGGATAACCTCACTGGCACCTGACCAAAATGACCAATGAGGAGACAAGATACTTTCAAAGCTGGAGGGGGGGAGAAACAAAGGTTCTCTCTGTCTGTGTGAGGCTTTTGCCGGGAACAGAAAAGGAATGGAGTCTTGGAACTTAGTAAGTAATCTAGCTAGATATGCATTAGATTCTGTTTTGTTTAAATGGCTGATAAAATAAGCTGTGCTGAATGGAATGTATATTCCTGTTTTTGTGTCTTTTTGTAACTTAAGGTTTTGCCTAGAGGGATTCTCTATGTTTTGAATCTGATTACCCTGTAAGGTATTTACCATCCTGATTTTACAGAGGTGATTCTTTTACTTTTTTTCTTCAATTAAAATTCTTCTTTTAAGAACCTGATTGCTTTTTCATTGTTCTTAAGATCCAAGGGTTTGGGTCTGTGTTCACCTATGCAAATTGGTGAGGATTTTTTATCAAGGAAAGGGGGTGTAGGGTTTGGGGAGGAATTTGGGGGGAAAGACGTTTCCAAGCGGGCTCTTTCCTGATTATATATTTGTTAGACGCTTGGTGGTGGCAGCAATAAAGTCCAAGGGCAAAAGGTAAAATAGTTTGTACCTTGGGGAAGTTTTAACCTAAGCTGGTAAAAATAAGCTTAGGAGGTTTTTCATGCAGGTCCCCACATCTGTACCCTAGAGTTCAGAGTGGGGAAGGAACCTTGACAACTGTGTATCTGATTTAAAAGGCAATCAAGAGAAGTGCATTGAGGATTCCAGCATGTCAGCAAAGCAAAACAGTAATAGGATGAGCATTAAGGAAAATCTCTGCCTGCGTGGAAGGGGGAAATCAGCCTCCTCAGTCTCTCCAGCTGGGCTCCACAGCTAGGCAGAAACACACTAGGACATCAGCAGAACCTCACAAGTTCTGCTACTGGAGGACACTCCACTCCCATAGGGAAGAAAACAGGATTTGCCCCTCAGAAGTCACTGTATAAATAAGCTAAAAGAGCACTGAAGAGTTAACAGTATGAGCCCCATTACAGGATTCTGCTATTATATCTTTGCTGGTTTTGCGGGTCTGGAGTGATTATTAGAGCTGATTGGGAATTTTTTTATTAAATATTTTTGTCTGAAACTTTGTCAGGTCAAGAGAGAGACCCCAAAATAGCCAATAGCCTGGTGGTTTGAGCACTCATTTGGGCTGTAGGAGACATTGCTACCTGATTCAGAGCCGGGACTTGAAACTGTTTCCTGATAGGGTTGCCAACTTTCTAATTGCAGAAAACCAAACACCCTTGCCCTGCCCGTTCCCTGAGGCCTTGTCCCTGCCCCATCCCTTCTGCAGGGCCCTGCCCCCGCTCACTTCATTCTCCCCTCCTTCCATTGCTCACTCTCCCCGATCCTCGCTCACTCATTTTCACTGGGATGGGGCAGGAGGTTGGGGTGTGGGAGAAGGTGAGGGCGCCAGCTGGGGGTGCAGGCTCTGGGGTGGGGCAGGGCATGAAAGGTTTGGGGTGCAGGAGGGGACTGGGGCATGAGGTTGGGGTGTGGGAGTGGTGCAGGGTGCAGGCTCCAGGAGGGAGTTTGAGTGTGGGAGGGGGTTCCAAACTGGGGCAGGGGTTTGGGGTGCATGAGGGAGTTCAGGGTGCAGGCTCTGGGTGGCCACGTCTCCCTTTGGCTCCTAGTCAGAGGGTCGGCCAGGGGGATCTGCATGCCTCCCACTCCCATAGGCACCACCTCCGCAACTCCCATTGGCCATGGTTCCCAGTCAATGGGAGCTACAGAGCCAGCTCTTGGTGGGGGGGGGCAGTGCACCTAGGAGCTGGACGGATATGCCAGCTGCTTCCTGGGAGCTGTGCAGAGCCAGGCAGGGAGCCTGCCAGACCTGCTGCGCCACCAAGTGGACTTTTAACAGCCTGGTCAGCAGTGCTGATGAAAGCCACCAGGGTCCCTTTTTGACCGGGGAGCCACCCAAATCACTGGGATATTGGCTGTCTGAGGTTTGTCTCTTTCCCTCTGTTTTTTAGTGAAAAGTTTCAGGTCTCTTTTTCATTCTAATGTGGAATGAAAACAAATTCTGAAACCTCAATTTTTTTTTTAATTTTTTTTTTGCAAAACAGAATTATTTTTCCCTGATGCACTTTATGGATTATATAAGAAATATGATGGTGAAGTTGTGTCCTGTTATACATCTTGAAGTCAAAGGTGCTCCCAACTACGTATATAGACACCCTGCACTAGGCATGTATAAATCCAAAGAAATAATATAGTCGTGGATTAGTAAATTTTATTTTACTTATATACATTGCCCAAAGTTGTCTCTGAAGCAAGCAGAAGGACTGGAGCTGCAGCGCAGAGATAGCACATGTGCATTCTTTGCTCATATAACAGTGGTCAACATGAGAGGATTCCTTCCTTTCCAATCTTGGAGGAACTCACATGGCTGCTTGTGATATGTGCTGGTGCTGCCATGGGTTGGGCCGTTGCTGTTTTACAGCTCTTTTATTCCAGTCCTGGTGGCTCAGGAAGATATTGCTGCCTCAGCACTTTTGGAAAGTTATCTTGATATGCCTGAGAGTTTCTTTTAAAGATTAGCTTATGTAGAAACTGTGTTGCACATCTTTCCTGCCCCCCCCACCCCACGTCTTACTAGACTGACTTCCCACTGGGAGTGGCTTTGTCAAGTGTTGCCAGCTCTCATAAGTCTTGCAATAGTTTGTGTTTTGCTTCTTGAATCAAAAAATTTCATAAGAATCCCATCTTTGGTTTAAAAAAAAGGAATTTTCTACCCTTCATGGTTGTGGAGAAAAGCTTGAAAACATGAATCGAGTGCACCCAAGGGCTCAGAAACTAGGAGGCAAATAAAAAGAACTCCACATTTGTTTTTTTTTAAAATAATCTCATGCTTTTTAGGACTTTCATAATGTTAGGGGCTTGACTCATGATTTTTGAAAGCTTCGGGTTGACAATACTGTAAACCCTTGGCCTTTTTGAGTCAGAGCAGGAGACATCCTTGCTTGGCTGTACAGGGACAGAGGTGCATGCAAGAAGCCTGTCCTCATGCAGCTATGCAAAGGCCTCCCACAAAAGCAGTCCCTGGGGAGCACAAACAGGTGCAGAAAGCAGAGAAGGGGAAGACATGGGGCCTTTGCCCTGCTCCTCTGTGCATGGGCTAGCAGATCCAGGCTGGTGTGCTGTAAGGGCACAACCTGTTCCATGGTAATGCAGCTGCTTCGTCACCTCATGTGTACTGAAAGATCCACACTTCCCCCATGTAGGGCTGTGCCATAAATGGTAGAGCAGGTTGACCCTTCTTTCAATGGAAAATTCTTTTTTGGACCAAAACACAAATGTTCACACACAAACTCATCTTGATTTTTCTTTTCATTTTTTGATGAAAAATTTCAAAACACTTTAAAAAAAATAAAGTAATAAAAGCCACACTCCAGCCTTTAATGAGTGTTTTGGGAAGCAATAAAGGGGACCTGGAACAACCTGGAAACACACAACAAGCCTTGATGAGATGAGTTTGTAATGATTGATGTATCATTGTCTTGCATGTAGGATTATATTTTATGCGTGTCTTTGCCTGCAAACTTTATTCAGCGGAAAAAATGCTGCTCTTTTCTTTATTATCTCTTACTCTTCCAATCACTCCGATGTGCCCATCAGCGTAGGCACCAGATACAAAAAGTACTACAAACACAATGTCTGTTTAGTTATGCCCAGGTCCTTGGTCTCACTGACAAATCACATTTTCTATAAAGTTGTTTTCTGAGCTTCTTTATGTAGGAAAGAGAGAAGGGCTATCAGGACATTTGGTAGCTACATTTAGTCAGGAAAACTCTGCAAAGCACTGTGACCTGAATGATGCATTACTTTTATTCACTCTGGTCTGCAGTCAGGGATTACCACGTCCAGAAGCCCTCTAACAAGCAAACCCTGGTCTAAGTCCCCAAGCTTCACCAGGTGTTTTCAGCCACAGCGTCATTGTTGATCCCAATATTGGAAGCATTCAGGGATTCCTGCAGATAACTAGGCCCTAGCCCTATGGGTTCTTTGACAACGACGACGACAAGGAGAAAAGCTTCTCTGGGGCCTTCACAGTCAACCCAGGGTAAAGCACACTGCAGTAGTCTAATCTCTAGTTGACAAAAGCATGGATTGCTATGGGGAAAGTCCATTTCTGAGAGGAGGGGACACAGTCCTATGCCTATATGAAGATAGAAGAAGATGTTTATGGTCATTGCTACTGCTTCGGTATTTAGAATTATTTCAATGGGAGTCACTGCTCACCACCTTGACAACGAGAGGTCACATGTCCCCTACAAATGGCACAGTCATAATTACTGGCATTTTCAAATAGCGCCTTCTTCACTTTCACACATGGGTGGCACATATAATAGGCACAGGAAGGCATTGCCTTCCCACACGGATGCAGCAGACATGCTGCTGAATGCCGGGGCCATGGTGGCCCTGCCTCTTCCCCTCCCTGCCTTCCATGCTACCGGATGTTTTTCTTTATTATGGTTCCCCAAGCAGAGACAGTTGAGAAGGCTAAGTAGCAGATAGCCTGCTTAGCTGCCCCTGAACCTGCATGGAACAGATACAAGGTCAAATTTCAGTCATGTATGCTTTCCCAGCTGCTGCAGTTTTCTCCGGCACACCACCATCTCCAAGACGCCACCAACCCTCCTCTCCAGAGATCCCAGCTTGCTGTGCTGCTGCTTGCTTTGCCGGTTCCTTCCCCCTCCTCCCTGCTCGGCTCCCTCCCTGCTTGGCCCCTCACCCCATCTAGTCCCCCCCCCCTGTTCCTTGGGTGGGCTAAGTGGGCTTCCTCCTTCCCTCCCCATCCTGCCCTGCTCATCCTCCTCCTCCACCCTCTCCCTGTTCGGTTGGCCCCAGCCAGTGAGTCTCCCTGCTCAGCCTCCCTCCTGCTTGCTCTTTGTGGGGTTTCCTCCTCATCCCCCCTGCCCACCTGTTCTCTGGGTTCCTCCTCCTCTCCTCTTCCTGCTTGTGTTTGGCCCCCTGTCCCCCGCCACTCACTCATTGCAGTCCCCTTCTCCCTGTTCACTCAGCCCTCCCCCTCACTGCTCTCAGTTCCACCCACCTTCCCCCTCCCTCACTTGCCCTATCCCAGTTGTTCATTTTAACATGTTGTCTTGTTGAGGGATGCTTTTTGTACTATGCATTATACAATGCGGGGGAGTGGGAGGTAAAGAGCCCCATCAGTTTGAAAAGTGGTTCTGGTTTTCACTGGCTGGCCTAGCTGTGGGATGCCTCCTGCTCTGCTGACGCTGGAGCAACTCAGCTAAGGTGTGGGAGGGCAGATCACTTTTAAAAGAGGGCGGGCTTTTGGAAAGCTTGCCTCTCTCACCAACAGAAGTTGGTCCAATAAAATATATTATTGCCTCACCCACCTTCATGGGTGGCAGGTATAATAGTCCAGGGGGAACCACCTTGTCTCTCTAAAAGGAAACACTGGACAGTCTCTACAAAAAGGAATAAATGGACACAAATCAGATGTCAAGAATTATAACATTCATAAACCAGTCGGAGAACACTTCAATCTCTCTGGTCACGTGATTACAGACATGAAAGTTGCGATATTACAACAGAAAAACTTCAAAACCAGACTCCAGCGAGAGACTGTTGAATTGGAATTCATTTGCAAATTGGATACAATTAACTTAGGCTTGAATAGAGACTGGGAGTGGCTAAGTCATTATGCAAGGTAACCTATTTCCCCTTGTTTTTTCCTACCCCCCCCCCCAAGACATTCTTGTTAAACCCTGAATTTGTGCTGGAAATGACTCCCCTTGATTATCATACACATTGTAAGGAGAGTGATCACTTTAGATAAGCTATTACCAACAGAAGAGGGGGTTGGGGTTGGGGTTGGGGTTGGGGGTGGGGGGGGGAAGAAAACCTGGATTTGTGCTGGAAATGGCCCAACTTGATTATCATACACATTGTAAGGAGAGTGATCACTTTAGATAAGCTATTACCAGCAGGAGAGTGGGGTGGGGGGAGAGAAAACCTTTTGTAGTGGTAAACACCCATTTTTTCATGGTTTGTGTGTATAAAAAGATCTTCTGTACTTTCCACAGTATGCATCCGATGAAGTGAGCTGTAGCTCACGAAAGCTTATGCTCAAATAAATTGATTAGTCTCCTTTTCTTTTTGCATATAAAACTCATCACACATAATTTCTGTGTGAAATAAGGAATCCCGTTGAAATCAGAGTTGTTGGATGATTCCTCTCTGAACTCTACTGTACCACAAATACAATTACCTACATGCACAGCCTGTTTAGTAATCAATTAAGAGTCCCTTCAAAGAGACTCGTTTGTTTTCCAGATAATGGAAAGTAAAATTTAAGGGAAGAAGCATGGTTTGGTGTTGAAAGCAGAGCTAGAAATGTGAGGATCTGGGGTTCTATTAATGGCCCCCCTGTCACAGACTTCCAGTGTGACACTGTACCCGTCATTTAAGGCTTAATCTCAATGGGAGTCTTTCCATTGATTTAAAAAGACAGCAGATAGGGGACTTAATTAGCATGTGCCTCAGTTTCTCCAACCGAAAAACAGGGATAATAATACTTGCCTGCCTCACAGGAGTTCGTGTAAATTCATTGTTTTTGGTTAGGTGCTTTGAGGTCATCAGGTGGAAAATGCTTAGAAGTGCAATTTTGCAAAGTGTTTTTTACAATTCCAAAACCTTTATGCTTCATTCATGCAGTATGCACTTCTCCTGGATCAGAGGAGAATTTCAATTTGGGACTTTATGGGACGACTCCTCCTCCCACGTGTGATGCTGGAGCAACTTGCCAGAAGGGGAGGGGGAGCAGAGATCCACCCCCATCATCACTTTTCAAAGTAGGAGGTGGGAGGACTAGACAAAGACGCAGGTAGGCCAGCCAGCCTTATCCTATGTGTGCAGTCAGTCAGTGTTCTGCAGGGAGGGCTGGATCACTTGTGGCAGCAGGCAGCCTATGCTGTCCTGTCCTCCGGGCCAGGGCCAGCTAACTGGGACTGGGCAGCTGAGGCTGAACAATAAATGGCCAGGAGGCCCCCTCCACCAGGGCCAGAGCCCTTCAGAGCATTCCTACAGGTAAGCAGTGGCAATTAAGTTTTTTCACTTGTTCAAATTCTGCGATGGGCAGGGCTGGGGGAGGCGCAGAGAGCTTGAGTGGCCGGAGCCTGGGGGGGAGAGAGGCATGGAGGTAAGGAAGGTGGGGCAGAGGGAGGAGGGACATGGTGGCGGGGAGGAGAGGCGGCATTGACAGGGTAAGACTCAACTCTTTTCAGTGGATGGGAGATTACATTTGCCTGGTGGCCAGTTTCTCATGAGAATGGGGCTGGTGATTTGGTTCCTTCACCCATGGGGATATGGGGTCTACCGGTCTGGTACATAAAGCTGGCACAACCATGCTGCCTCAGTGGGACTTTTTGCCTTCTTGGTTCTTTGAGCTAAGCGTGTATTACTGTTATTAAAGTAGCAGCTAGCCTTTATTTTACTGCCAGGATTCATCTCTAGCTGCAGCAGCCACTCCTCCTGGCAGTTCTTATTCATTGCCTGAGGTGCCTACTGCTGTTTAAACAATAAACACAGGAAGCACTCAAGCTTTGTTTGTGTGAAGAAGTGAAAATAAGGTGGCAGCTTTTGCAGTCTGATTCCAGCCATTTTCTTCCTATCAGGGTGCAAATGCCAGCTGAAGGTGAGGCCTGACACCTTGTTTTATTGTGTGAAGCAAGGACAAAGATTTCTCAATTAGCTTTAACTGCAGCTTACCATTATAGTTCCCCAGGATCATTGAGAGGGGGTCTGGGCACTTGAAAAGGCCATTTTGCAGGCTGCCTGCATATTAACTATCAGGGTAAATCAAAAAACCTGTGACTGACTTTTTTTTATTCCCAAGTTTAGTGCTTTTAATTAGGTACCTTCTGCATACGCAGCCTTCACAAACACCATCTGGTGCACAGTGGAAAACATGCTCCATTTTCTTTACAAAGAAATTGCAGAACAGTGGAGGGTTTTTTCAAACATAATTGGCTTAGGTTCAGGGATTTGGTTGGAAGGGGATGTGCACGTGGTGAGTTGGGGTGAGCAAGAAGGGGGAGGGAAGAGAGGAGGGAGACAGTGGGGAAGGGACAGGGCCTGGACAGAGCAGGGTCTTGGGCAGAGCAGGGGTGGAATATGGGCAGGGCTACAGGCAGAAGAGACTGGCTACTGCCTCCCCAAGCAGAAGCTTTACCAGAGGTGAAAGTAAGCCGGTACGCCCCAGTGCGGCATACCAGCAAGAGCCAGTGCACCGTACTGGGGCAGCTCAGCTTCCCCAGGGGGCAGTTTAAAGGGCCTGGGGCTCCCAGCAGTGGCTAGAGCCCCAGGCCCCTTAAATTGCCTCCAGAGCCCCGCTGCTGGAGCCTTAGGGTAGCAGCTGCGGGGGCTATTTAAAGGGCCTGGGGCTCCCCTGCTTCTACTGCCCCAGGCCCTTTAAATAGCCACCGGAGCCCCGGCGCTGCTACTCCAGGGCTCCGGGAGCTATTTAAAGGACCAGGACAGTAGAAACAGGGGAGCCGCAGGCCCTTTAAATAGCCCCCGGAGCCCTGAGGGAGCGGGGGCTCCAGGGGCTATTTAAAGGGCCTGTGGCTCCAGCTGCCTCTGCTACCCCGTCTTTTAAATAGCTGCTGGAGCCCTGCCACTTCCCCAGGGGGCACTTACCCTTGGAGGAGGGGGGGGGCACTTACCTTACAGGATGGGCTGGGGCTGGCTCTGACCCCCTCAGCCCCGCCCCTTCCACTCTAGGCCCTGCCCCTTCCGGGGGCCAGAGGTGGCCCCAGCGTACTGGTAAGTCATTGGACTTACTTTCACCCCGAGCTTTACCCACCTCCTATGCTTTCACACATTCCCTCAGGCCAGGGAGCTAAATCAGCTGTTCCTTGTGCAGGTATTTACTTCTAAGTCAGACTCTTGGCTTTTTTCTTGCTATGAAAGTAAATAGTACCATTTTTTAAAGCAGAGAGCTACAGTATGTTCATAGCATTCCCATTAACAGATAAATGAATTGTTTCACACAGGCCCAAGATGCAGCTGTTTATTATGTTGGCATATTTGTTCCAAGGAATTAGATATTCAGAAGAACTCATAAGATGGAACACTAAACATGGAGAAGAAATGCTAAAGAAGATCACGGTGGTTCCAGAATGCTTTATGAATGTTGTAAGTTATGTAATTTTCTCTCTTTAAAGTATGGATTGCATTATTACTAATACAACATCACTGATAATGATCTGCATGCCAAATTAATGTTTTTTGAGTCCAATTCACAATGAGTACAAGCTATGGTCATGTGTACAGTAGATGTACCTTGCATAAAATCACATAATAAGACAGCATGTTAGATTGGTGCTGCTACCACCTCACCTTTGGCTGAAAGGACAGGCAAGTAGCTGCTTTAGGGCACTGGGAGTCAAGACTCCTAAATTCTGTACCCAGCTCTGCCACTGATTCGCATTGTCTATGAGCAGTGTGCTTAAGGTCTGATCCAGCTCCTACTGAAATCAGTGGGAGTCTCTCCATGTATATGATCAAACATATACTGCTGTATGCCATAGTCAGTTATGTAGGCCTGGTCTACACTAGGAGTTGAGGTAGAATTTAGCAGCGCTAAATCGATTTAACCCTGCACCCCTCCACACGACAAAGCCCCCTTTTTTTTTACTTAAAGGGCTCTTAAAATCGATTTCTTTACTCTACCCCTGACAAGGGGATTAGCGCTGAAATTGGCCTTGCCGGGTCGAATTTGGGGTAGTGTGGATGCAATTCGACGGTATTGGCCTCCGGGAGCTATCCCAGAGTGCTCCATCCTGGTTAGCTTACAGGGAAGTAGAGTGAACCAAGGGGCGGGGGTTTCATCAAGGAGAAACAAACAGAACTTTCACACCATAGCCTGGCCAGTCATCAAACTGGTTTTCAAAGCTTCTCTGATGTGTACCGCGCCCTCCTGTGCTCTTCAAACCACCCTGGTGTCTGGCTGCGTGTAACCAGCGGCCAGGTGATTTGCCTAAACCTCCCACCCCGCCATAAACATCTTCCCCTTACTCTCACAGATATTGTGGAGCGCACAGCAAGCAGTAATAACAGTGGGAATATTGGTTTCGCTGAGGTCTAAGCGAGTCAGTAAACTGCACCAGTGTGCTTTTAAATGTCCAAATGCACATTCTACTACCATTCTGCACTTGCTCAGCCTGTAGTTGAACAGCTCCTGACTACTGTCCAGGCTGCCTGTGTACAGCTTCATGAGCCATGGCATTAAGGGGTAGGCTGGGTCCCCAAGGATACATATAGGCATTTCAACATCCCCAACGGTTATTTTCTGGTCTGGGAAGAAAGTCCCTTCCTGCAGCTTTTGAAATAGACCAGAGTTCCTGAAGATGCGAGCGTCATGTACCTTTCCTGGCCATCCCACGTTGATGTTGGTGAAACGTCCCTTGTGATCCACCAGTGCTTGCAGCACTATTGAAAAGTACCCCTTGCGGCTTATGTACTCGCTGGCTTGGTGCTCCGGTGCCAAGATAGGGATATGGGTTCCGTCTATGGCCCCACCAGTTAGGGAATCCCATTGCAGCAAAGCCATCCACTATGACCTGCACATTTCCCAGGGTCACTACCCTTGATATCAGTAGATCTTTGATTGCGTTGGCTACTTGCATCACAGCAGCCCCCACAGTAGATTTGCCCACTTCAAATTGATTCCCGACTGACCGGTAGCTGTCTGGCATTGTAAGCTTCCACAGGGCTATTGCCACTCGCTTCTCAACTGAGAGGGCTGCTCTCATCTTGGTATTATTGCGCCTCAGGGCAGGGGAAAGCAAGTCACAAAGTTCCATGAAAGTGCCCTTACGCATGCGAAAGTTTCGCAGCCACTGGGAATTGTCCCAGACCTGCAACACAATGCCGTCCCACCAGTCTGTGCTTGTTTCCCAGGCCCAGAATTGGCGTTCCACAGCATAAACCTGCCCCATTAGCACCAGGATGCCCACATTGCCAGGGCCTGTGCTTTGAGAGAAGTCTGTGTCCATGTCCTGATCACTCACGTGACCACGCTGACGTCGCCTCCTCGCCCGGTATCGCTCTGCCAGGTTCTGGTGCTGCATATACTGCTGTCTGTTTCAAAAGCTGCAGGAAGGGACTTTATTCCCAGACCAGAAAATAACTGTTGGGGACGTTGAAATGCCTATATGTATCCGTGGGGACCCAGCCTACCCCTTAATGCCATGGTTCATGAAGCCGTACACAGGCAGCCTGGACAGTAGTCAGGAGCTGTTCAACTACAGGCTGAGCAAGTGCAGAATGGTGGTAGAATGTGCATTTGGACGTTTAAAGGCGAGCTGGCGCAGTTTACTGACTCGCTTAGAGCTCAGCGAAACCAATATTCCCACTGTTATTACTGCTTGCTGTGCGCTCCACAATATCTGTGAGAGTAAGGGGGAGACGTTTATGGCAGGGTGGGAGGTTGAGGCAAATTGCCTGGCTGCTGGTTACGCGCAGCCAGACACCAGGGCGGTTAGAAGAGCACAGGAGGATGCGGTACGCATCAGAGAAGCTTTGAAAACCAGTTTGATGACTGGCCAGGCTACGGTGTGAAAGTTCTGTTTGTTTCTCCTTGATGAAACCCCCCGCCCCTTGGTTCACTCTACTTTCCTGTAAGCTAACCACCCTTCCCTCCTCCCTTCGATCATTGCTTGCAGAGGCAATAAAGTCATTGTTGCTTCACATTCATGCATTCTTTATTCATTCATCACACAAATAGGGGGATGACTACCAAGGTAACCCAGGAGGGGTGGTGGAGGAGGGAAGGAAAATGCCACACAGCACTTTAAAAGTTTACAACTTTAAAATTTATTGAATGACAGCCTTCTTTTTTTTGGGCAATCCTCTGTGGCGGAGTGGCTGGTTGGCCGGTGGCCCCCCCACTGCGTTCTTGGGCGTCTGGGTGTGGAGGCTATGGAACTTGGGGAGGAGGGCGGTTGGTTACACAGGGGCTGTAGTGGCAGTCTGTGCTCCCCATGCATGTGTATGGTTGAGCTGCAGCAAAGGCTCAACCACAAAAGCATGTATGCAGCTCAACCATACACTGGAGCATACTGGTTTGGTCCTCCAGCACCCTCAGCATTGAATCCTGCCTCCTCTCATCACGCTGCCGCCATATTTGAGCTTCAGCCCTGTCTTCAGCCCGCCACTTACTCTCTTCAGCCCGCCACCTCTCCTCCCGGTCATTTTGTGCTTTCCTGCACTCTGACATTATTTGCCTCCACGCATTCGTCTGTGCTCTGTCAGTGTGGGAGGACAGCATGAGCTCAGAGAACATTTCATCACGAGTGCGTTTTTTTTTCTTTCTAATCTTCACTAGCCTCTGGGAAGGAGAAGATCCTGTGATCATTGAAACACATGCAGCTGGTGGAGAAAAAAAAAAGGGACAGCGGTATTTAAAAAGACACATTTTATAAAACAGTGGCTACACTCTTTCACGGTAAACCTTGGTGTTAACATTACATACATAGCACATGTGCTTTCGTTACAAGGTCGCATTTTGCCTCCCCCCACCTCGTGGCTACCCCCTCAACCCTCCCCCTCCCCGTGGCTAACAGCAGGGAACATTTCTGTTCAGCCACAGGCAAACAGCCCAGCAGGAACGGGCTCCTCTGAGCGTCCCCTGAAGAAAAGCACCCTATTTCAACCAGGTGACCATGAATGATATCTCACTCTCCTGAGGATAACACAGAGAGATAAAGAACGGATGTTGTTTGGACTCCAGCAAACATACATTGCAATGCTTTGTTGTACAATGATTCCCGAGTACGTGTTACTGGCCTGGAGTGGTAAAGTGAAGGACGCAATAAGGCTGCCCTCCCCAGAAACCTTTTGCAAAGGCTTTGGGAGTACATCCAGGAGAACCGCGAATGCCAGGGCAAAGTAATCCTTTCACATGCTTGCTTTTAAACCTTGTATAGTATTTTAAAAGGTACACTCACCGGAGGTCCCTTCTCCGCCTGCCGGGTCCAGGAGGCAGCCTTGGGTGGGTTCGGGGGGTACTGGCTCCAGGTCCAGGGTGAGAAACAGTTCCTGGCTGTCAGGAAAACCGGTTTCTCCACTTGCTTGCTGTGAGCTATCTACAACCTCATCATCATCATCTTCTTCATCCCCAAAACCTGCTTCCGTGTTGCCTCCATCTCCATTGGAGTCAAACAACATGGCTGGGGTAGTGGTGGCTGAACCCCCTAAAATGGCATGCAGCTCATCATAGAAGCGGCATGTTTGGGGCTCTGACCCGGAGCGGCCATTCGCCTCTCTGGTTTTCTGGTAGGCTTGCCTCAGCTCCTTAAGTTTCATGCGGCACTGCTTTGGGTCCCTGTTATGGCCTCTGTCCTTCATGCCCTGGGAGATTTTGACAAAGGTTTTGGCATTTCGAAAACTGGAACGGAGTTCTGATAGCACGGATTCCTCTCCCCATACAGCGATCAGATCCCTTACCTCCCGTTCGGTCCATGCTGGAGCTCTTTTGCGATTCTGGGACTCCATCATGGTCACCTCTGCTGATGAGCTCTGCATGGTCACCTGCAGCTTGCCACGCTGGCCAAACAGGAAATGAGATTCAAAAGTTCGCAGTTCTTTTCCTGTCTACCTGGCCAGTGCATCTGAGTTGAGAGTGCTGTCCAGAGCGGTCACAATGGAGCACTCTGGGATAGTTCCCGGAGGCCAATACCGTCAAATTGTGTCCACAGTACCCCAAATTCAATCCGGCTAGGCCGATTTAAGCGCTAATCCGCTTGTCAGGGGTGGAGTAAGAAAATCGATTTTAAGAGCCCTTTAAGTCGAAATAAAGGGCTTCATCGTGTGGACGGGTGCAGTTTTACATTGATTTAACACTGCTAAATTCGACCTAAAGTCCTAGTGTAGACCAGGGCTTAGCCAACTCCCTAATCCACTCCGTACTTAGATTCCAGCACTATGGTGATGACTACTCCTGAAAAATCTAAAATACAGTAGATATATATAATCAATAGTTTCTTGATTTTGATGTTTGAATTTAACTGATGATCTAATCCCAGAAATTTAGAATGGCTTGTAATTCTTTATCATTTTTAGGGATGCAGCATTGAAATCTGACTATTACATAGTGTAAAGCAGTGCTCTCCAATTTTTTTACACCCAAGATCACTTTCTGAATTTAAGGGCAACCCAGGATCTACCCCGCCCCTTCCCTGAGGTCCCTCCTTCCCCAAAGACCTGCCCCACCCACTCCATCCCCCCCCCCATCACTGCTCTCCCCCACCCTCACTCACTTTCACAGGGCTCGGATAGGGGGTTGGGGTTCGGGTTCAGGAGGGGGTGTGGGCTCTGGGCTGGGGCTGAGGGGTTTGCAGTGTGGGAGGGGGCTCTGGGCTGAGCCTGGGGCAGGGGGTTGGGGTGGAGGAGTGGGTGAGCGGTGCAGCTCTGGGGAGGAGTTTGGGTGCTCCTGGCTGGGGCAGAGTGTTGGGGTGCAGGAGGGGTACAGAGTCCTGGCTCTGGGAGGGAGGGTCAGGGCTGAGGCAGAGTGTTGGGGTACAGGAGGGGTAGGGTGCTGGCTCTGGGAGGGGAGTCAGGGCAGGGGCTTGGGGTGCAGGAGGAGGTTCAGGGTGCTCCAGGAGAGGGCTCAGGGCTGGGGGTTGGGATGCGGCCTCCCACCAGGCAGCACTTACCTCCGGCGACTCCCAGTCGGTGGTGCAGCGTGGCTGCCTCTAAGACAGGCTCCCTGCCTACCCCAACCCCACGCCGCTCCCAGAAGGGGCCAACACAGCCCTGTGGCCCTGGAGGGACGGGGCGGGCTCCACATGCTGCCCCTCTCTGCAAGCACCGCCCCCGCAGCTCCCATTGGCCACAGCTCCCCATTCCCGGCCAATGGGAGCTGCGGGGGCGGTGCTTGCAGAGAGGGGCAGTGCACGGAGGGAGAATCCTGCCCTGCGCCCCATCCCTGGGGCTTCAGGGCTGCGCTGGCTGCTTCCAGGAGCAGTGTGGGGCCGGGGCAGACAGGGAGCCTTAGCAGCAGCCCCGCTGGGCTGCCGGAGATCGCAATCGACTGGGAGATCCTCTAGGATTGACCAGTCAATTGCGATCGACCAGTTAGTGACCACTGGTGTAGAGGCTGCACTACCCAGGTGAATCATAGAAGGGCACCTGTGGTGATTTACAGCATATTGCATCAATAGCCCTTCCTGGCCATCTGTTTTCCCCGGGGTTAAAGAGAGGGCTCAGAGCTTTGCTGTGCTTCAGTGATCGCTTTCGGGCCATTACCAGCTCGCATAATTAGAACTCTTGGTAAATGAACCAGTCCTCAGCAGCCCTGGGAACTGGAAGAGCACAAAGGTGGCACCTTCTCCCTGTGCCTCCTGTGTTGAGCAACAGCTCAAGTGGACATGTGGATTGGGACCAATGTTTCCTTCAAGAGACCTCAGTGCGCACACAATGTGAAAAATGGATATATGTATAAACAAACCTTTATTTGGCTCCCTGCAGACTGAAATCATCAGGTACCATGGATACCCCAGTGAGGAATATGAAGTTACAACAGAAGATGGATATATCCTTAGCGTTAACAGAATTCCTGGTGGGAAGAACAGTGGGAACACAGGTATGAGTTATTTGTATGAAGTAAGGAAGGCTTGGTGGCCCAAGTTTCTAAAAACAGTCCCCTAAATTGCACTCGAGTATATGCAGCTGCAATACAATTTCTGCCCATTTCTTTACCACCATGAAACATAGTTTTCAACCTTCAAAGATGCTAATAAGGGATATAGACACCATCTTGACCAAAACTTGGGGTAGAACTGATAACCTCCACTGCTGAAAGCATGAGTCTTTAGCTTGTACTAAAGAGCAAGACTGAGAGCTAACACAGAATTGCATTCTCTATGGCAGCAGTCTCCAACCTTTTTACGCCCAAGGTCACTTTTTGACTTTAAGGGCAACCCAGGATCTATCCCACCCCTTCCCCTAGGCCCCACCCCTTCCCCAAAGCCCGCCCCATGCACTCCATCTCCCTCCCTCCCCGTCACTTGCTCTCTCCCACCCTCACTCACTTTCATCAGGCTGGGGTAGGGGGAGGGAGTGTGGGTTCTGGGCTGGGGCCGAGGGGTTTGCAGTGTGGGAGGGGGCTTTGGGCTGAGCCTGGGGCAGAGGGTTGGGGTGCAAAAGGGGGTGAGAGGTGCAAGCTCTGGGAGGGAGTTTGGGTGCAGGAGGGGGCTCCGGGCTGGGGCAGAGTGTTGGGGTGCAGGAGGGGGTACAGTGCTGGGGGTTGGGATGCGGCCTCCCACCGGACAGTATTTACCTCTGGTGGCTCCCAGTTGTGCAGCGTGGCTGCTGCTAAGGCAGACTCCCTGCCTACGCGAGCCCTACACCGCTCCCAGAAGGGACCAACGTACCCCTGTGGCCCTGGGGAGGGGGGAAGCGAGGGTGGGCAGCATGTGGCTCTGTGTGCTGCCCCTCTCTGCAAGCACTGCCCCCCCAGCTCCCATTGGCCACAGCTCCCCGTTCCTGGCCAATGGGAGCTATGGGGGTGATGCTTGCAGGCAGGAGCAGCGCAGAGAGGGAGACCCCTTCCCTTGGGGCCACGCTGACCACTCCTGGGAGCAGCATGGGAGCCTGTCTTAGCGGCAGCCCCAGTGTGCCGCCGGAGATTGCGATTGCCTGGAAGTTCCTCTAGGATCGACTAGTTAATCACAATCAACCGGTTGGTGATCACTGGTCTATGGATTGGGTCCAGAGAATCACAGAGGACACACTGAGCAGTGGGTTACACAAGCAAAGTGTGTGACAACATACACATTTCAGTTGGTGAGTTACACTTTAATTTACAGATTACTCACATTTTCAAGTACAAAGATCTATTTTAAAGAGATCTTTTCACTATGTGATTCACATGCAACAATAAGAAAAGGAGTACTTGTGGCACCTTAGAGACTAACCAATTTATTTGAGCATGAGCTTTCGTGAGCTACAGCTCACTTCATCGGATGCATCATTTGCTCATGCTCAAATAAATTGGTTAGTCTCTAAGGTGCCACAAGTACTCCTTTTCTTTTTGCAAATACAGACTAACACGGCTGTTACTCTGAAACCTGTCAACATGCAACAATGCCATCCTCCCACATAGATCAGCAGCAGGGTGTGAAGGGCTAGGCCTTCCAATCCCTATTTTAGACCTTTACTGTTGAGGTCCAGCAGTAACTGCCCCCACCTTTTGGAGACTAGCCAGTGAAGGAGGACTTGACACACACTTTCCCAGTGATTTACATAACTATTTACTAGTCAGCAGTAGCCTCCTGTGTTCTATCCCTGGCTTTGGGAAAAGGTCTGTAGTTTACACAGGTTGGAAAAAAGATAATCCAAACTGGTTTAATCACTCTGAGTGGCAGTGTGATGCAGTTGGGTTTGTCACATTAATTAGAGATCTGGGTTCTAGATCTCCAGACTCCTTGCTAACTGTCTTCTAATTTGGGGTTCGTAACATGGTGTGATAAGGCAGCCCCACCTGGAGTGCCCTTCAGTAATCCAGGTGAGCCTGCCTCAGTTCCTCCTTTCAGATACCCGAAGAACTCCATGACAGGCTCTCTTGCCTCAATAGCACACCTTCTGGTAGCTGGTTTATTAAACAAACAACATGCAATTTCTCTGTAACCAGAAGTTCCAACATAGCTCATTTATAGGAGCCAGCCACTCTGTGACACACGGGAATTTCACCTGCAGATAAAATAGATGAGATTTGAACCCCAGGTCTCCTCTTGCCCCGCTCAAGGACCTTTCACCTAGATTACAGGCATATTTGGGGAGAGGCTCTCACATTTGTTTTAGAGTAGCAGCCGTGTTAGTCTGTATCTGCAAAAAGAAAAGGAGTACTTGTGGCACCTTAGAGACTAACACATTGTTGCCCCTCTGTAAGTCACACAAATTTGCCATTCAGATGCCAAAGCTCTAAAATACTCCACAGACAGAAAGTACCGATGTATAAGTCCTATTCTTGGAATCTGCACATGAGGAGTCACAATGTGGGCAAAGAACAGATCCCAGAGCTTTAGATTTCTTGCAAAAGGGGTGCAAAAAGTGACACAGTCCAGTGGGAAATTGCCAAAAGAGGTGACCTTTGACCTTATTATTCTTTCTCTATCAATCCACTTTTCATCAAATCAGCATGAAAAACCCAGTCATGCCCCACTTCTATTCTGTGTTTTGGTTTTTGCCATTTCAATGAGACTTTTACAAAATAAGGTCCTGTTAAAGCAAACTCTGTAACACAACCTTCACTACTGTGGAGCTACTGCCGTACCCTAATAAAATGGTCTTCCTTTTCAGGGCAAAAGCCAGTAGTGTTTTTGCAACATCCAGTCCTAGGAGATGCTACTCACTGGATTTCAAACCTGGACAACAACAGCCTGGGCTTCGTGCTAGCAGATGCTGGCTTTGATGTTTGGATGGGAAACAGCAGAGGGAACACTTGGTCTACAAAACACAGGACACTTAAACCTGACCAACAAAAGTTCTGGGAATTCAGGTAAAGTGAATTATTTAGAACTACTAAAAATGGAACTGACTGGCTCCTTGGAGACTGGCTGGGCTGGGGGATAGATAATGGGATAGGGGAGTCTTTCCCTTTCACATTATTAGCTGATACCTAGCCCAGATTGGTAGTGACCCAAGGGGTGGGAGGTGGCCTACAATGACAAGCAATATGATAAAAAGACACAGGGCACTCATTGGGGCTGAAGTGTGGGAGAGGAATGGTGGGGAGGGACTGAAGGTGTAAGGGAAGGGTGTGGTTAAAGGGAGGTGGATACTGAAGTGAGTTAGGGGAGGAGGAACAAAAGGAAGATAAGAAGCACACTGGACAGTGATAGTGAGATTGAGCAGCTGAAGGGCTGCAGTGATAGGAGAGAGTCAGGATAAAGTGGGATGGACAACCAATGGCAATGCAGCAAATGAGAGAAAAAAACACCTATTCAGAGTCAAAGTATCAAAACTGGTATGAGACTGAAGGGGTCTCCTGTCTGTAGCTCCTCATGGGCATGGGGAAAGGCCCATGGCTTGGTGCTCTGGCACATTGCACTAATCTCAGGTCTCCTGAGCTGATATGCTTCTGCCTTGATCTCTGGAGACAGAGCTGCCTTACTTTCTGAAGTGAGGCAAAGAACCCAAACCTCTAAATGGTTTGACTTAGTCATTGAACAGTTTCTGTTTTACTTAACTAACAAACTTGAGATTTACTAATGTGCATTCTAATGTAGTTGAGACTGTTGTAATTAATGCATGTAAGCCTTTTGTGTTTCCTCTCTGTAGTTTTGATGAGATGGGTAAATATGACATTCCAGCAGTTCTCTACTTTGCCATGAATAAAACGGAACAAAAGCAGCTGTACTATGTTGCCCATTCAGAGGGCACAACTTTAGGTAGGTGAAGGAATGCAAGCTGGTATACCATAGCATCCTATTTACATCCCAGCAGGATGTGGACTTCGGTTATTAACTCCCTTTCTCCCAAGCTTAAAAGTTAAAGGTAGAAATACTTTCTAAATTGAAATTGTCAACGTTTGGATAACTTTTCTCAGAACAATTTTTGTTTGTCTGAACTAAGCAAACAAATTGGTTCCTGACATCCTTTTAGACTTTCTTGGTAAGGTTTGTTGATATCAAACCTATTATTTAGAAGGTGGTCACTGTGAAAGCTTGCCTGGTGTCTTTGGTTATTATAGTTTTGCCAGCTCCTGCAATTTTATCACAAGCCTCACAATATTTGTTGCCATCTTCTGCAGTCAATGCTGTGTAACAAAGTTCCTCCTCTGCCTCGGTGGGTCCTGCGCCTATTGGCGGATTTGCTTGCCTCAGTGATTCACGGCAGCCCTCAGTTCGGCCATTCTTGCTAGTGGCTCAAACCTGCCATCCATTCAGCTAACCTCATCGCTGGCCAGCATGGGGGAAACGGAGAACAATCCACGCAGTTTCTGTGTCCCACCTAGTGGGTCAGGGCAGATCCCTTTCCAATTTAGACCTTCCCTTCTGGTGTTTCTCACAGACCAGGTTCAACTCCTCCTGTGTCCGATCAGGAGTTGGGGGGATGCGAGGGAACCCAGGCCCACCCTCTACTCTGGGTTCCAGCCCAGGGCCCTGTGGATAGCAGCTGTCCACAATGTTCCCTGAATCAGCTGCGTGACAGCTACAACTTCCTGGGCTACTTCCCCATTGCCTTCCCCCCAGCACCTTCTTTATCCTCACTGGAGGATCTTCCTTCTGAAGCCTGATCACACTTGAACTCTTCACTCCTCCAGCCGCACGCCTTCTCACTTTCTGCTCCTGGCACACCCCCTACTAACTGTTGGGAGGTCCTTTTTAAACCAGATGTCCTGATTAGCCTAACTGCCATAACTGAATCCAGAAAGTTCTTAATTGGCTACAGGTGTCTTGATTAGCTTGCCTGTCTTAATTGGTTCTGGCAGGTTCCTGATTGCTCTAGGGCAGCACCTGCTCTGGTCACTCAGGGAACAGAAAACTGTTCATCCAGTGGCCAATATATTTGCCTTCTACCAGACTCCTGTATCCTCCGTCTGTTCACGCCTCCGGGCAGAGTTCCTCTGGGCGGCGTCCACCGACTCCCTTGACGCCTTTGAGGAGCGGTGGGCGCTGTCCGGGGTCCTCTGCTCTGTGTCCCCATCCGGTTCCCTTCTTTTGACCCTTTGACCGCACTCCCGTCCCTGTTCTTCATTAGTTGTCCCCCGTAATTATTTGGCTTCCAGGTCCTGTGGACCTCCCCCTTAGGCTGTGGGGGGATCCTTTAGCAGTGGGCGAGCCTTGCCCACCCACTTCCTGGATCCCAATAGGACCAGACTCCTGTATCCTCCGTCCATTCACGCCTCTGGGCAGAGTTCCTCTGGGCAGCGTCCACTGACTCCCTTGATGCCTTTGAGGAGCAGTGGGCGCTGCTCGGTGTCCCCGTCCGGTTCCCTTCTTTTGACCCTTTGACCGCACTCCCGTCCCTGTTCTTCATTAGTTGTCCCCCGTAATTATTTGGCTTCCAGGTCCTGTGGACCTCCCCCTTAGGCTGGGGGGGGATCCTTTAGCAGTGGGCGAGCCTTGCCCACCCACTTCCTGGATCCCAATAGACCAGACTCCTGTATCCTCCATCCATTCACGCCTCCGGGCAGAGTTCCTCTGGGCGGCGTCCACTGACTCCCTTGATGCCTTTGAGGAGCAGTGGGCGCTGTCCGGGGTTCTCTGCTCGGTGTCCCCATCCAGTTCCCTTCGTTTGACCCTTTGACCGCACTCCTGTCCCTGTTGTTCGTTAGTTGTCCCCCGTAGTTATTTGGTTTTCCAGGTCCTGTGGACCCCCCTCTTAGGCTTGGGGGGGGATCCTTTAGCAGTGGATCCCAATAAGACCAGACTCCTGTATCCCACTGCTCATGTTTTGGAGAGAAGATTAAAAACACAAACTCTTGCAGCTCAAACACCAGAAGGCAAATAAAAAGAACCTAAACATTATTTAATTTCAAGCCAATCTTATTATTTTAGTGGGGCCTGATGCAGGATTTTTGTGTACTTGGTGTTGGCTATTCTGCTATTTAAAAAACAAATTGCTGGTACTATAGCCACTAAATCAGTGTTTACAAATTGTTTACTACGTATACCGTGAGTACAGAAAGTCAACTCAGTCCCTAGTGTATGAATACAATGAGGGATTTGATTCATTTGCAGTCACTTGAGGGTTCCTGGTTTACCCATAGGATCTGTTGGTGACAGTGGGATGGGGGATATAGGCTGGTATGCCATGTTGCACCATTGCCATTTGAAAAAAGTGGGGAAAAGACAAAAAATGGTGGTTGGGAGCAGGAAGCCTGTTACCACTTCTTGCATAATATCCTTTTCCCCTTTTTCCTCCTCGAGTCAGAACAGTATTAGGCTCTAAGACAAAAGTGATAAAACATGCATTTAGGCTGGGATTTTCAAAGGCATAAATAGAAGTTAAGCACCCATCTCCGCTAGGCACCTTTGAAAATCCCAGCCTTAGAATACAAATAGTACCATATATCTTCTATACATAGGCATTGTTAAGGCCATTTTAATTGCTTCTTAAAACACTGTGCAATTACTCACAGTACAGTGTATTTCTTTTTTCTCGGAACATTTGCCTGCCCTTGTGAATTTAAGTCACAGTTTTAATAGTCTTTTAAATACAGTTTTGAATGTGAACAATTAATTTACAACCCTATAAATAGTGCTTTAGAAACTGGGCATCATAAAACTCAGAAAATATTTTATGGGAATTTTGGAAACTGGATAGGAAAGATTCTGGAATCATCAAGAAATCTGGTTAATAGAAAATTTGGTTCTACACCAAAACGAGTTGAAACTATAATCTGACTCTTGGCCACCTGAATCCATCTGAACAATACCCCAAAACTTAATTTTTCCCAGTGAAGACTAAATGGAGATTTAGGATGAACATTTTGCTGTGATAATATAGAATCATAGGGCTGTAAGGGACCTCGACAAGTCATCAAGTACAGCCCCCTGTACTTGAGGCAGGACCAAGTAAACCTAGATCATCCCTGACAGTTATTTGTTAAACCAGTTCTTATGAACCTCCAATGATGGGGATTTCTCAAGCTCCTTTGGAAGCCTATTCCAGAGTTCAACAACCCTTATAGTTAGGAATTTTTTCCTAATCTCGAACCTAAATCTCCCTTGCTTCAAATTCATTACTTTTTGTCCTACTTCAGTGGGCATGGAGAACAATTATATAGCATTTGAATAGATAAAAGGCTACTTATACATTTTAACCTTCAGTTTGCTGCATGGTAACTATTTATTTTAATTATGGATGATTGCTTTGCAATAATACAAAATAATTTGTATTTTCTTAGGTTTCATAGCATTTTCCATTAGGCCAGACTTGGCTCAAAGAATAAAAATGTTCTTTGCCTTGGGGCCGGTAGCCACAATTACATTTGCCAAAAGCCCTCTGGTAAAGTTTGTGAGTCTTCCTGAAACACTGCTCAAGGTATGTCGTTCCTCCACCTATAGGGCCAGATTGTTGGCTTCAACTCCACCTGATCTGCTCTGCCTAAAAACAGAGGGGAATCCTTGGGTGGTGCAGAGCTGCTGTGTACCCCCTACTCCCTTTCTACTGGGGGGCATGTCAGGGCCTAAAAGAGTTAGGTGGGACTGGGAAGTAAACTCAGCAAAGCTGAAAATCTGGCTCTGAATATTTGATTATTCAGATATTTCTATGATGGACTTGGAGCTGCTCTACAATAATTTATGAATACTGCATGTTGGCCTGGTTATTGGGGTGTTTTCTGAATGACTGTATTTCTTTAACTCAACAAGAGTCTGTGTGGAAAAACAGGAAGGAAAGAAAAGAATGGCTCAAGACAATTCACCCCTCAACAAACACTCAAGAGTTGTTCGGAGACAGTGGCAGTCCTATTGGCTCTAAGGATTTTACTTCGATTGCCTTCTGAGCCTAGAAGAACAAAAGAACTATAGCATATTTAAAAAGTGACCTTTTCTCAAGAAAGAAGTAGTAGGGGAACAAGGACCCTACTGGGACCCTGGAACACAGGATCCTGGGACACTGGCTTGCCTACTTACCATTGTAGGATGGCAAGCCTATACGTAAGATAGATATGCTTAGAGATGGTTTTAAAATCATTTTTCTCTAAAAGCCTTATTCTTACTGCAAAATAAATAAATTCTTCTTGTCTAATAAGGCTGGTCACTGTACATCACCAATCACAGACTCCTGAAGGGAAGAATTGCAGGTGCCCAAATCCAGTCAGAACCACTGGATACCCATGGTTGATATGCAGAGGACTGTAGCCTAGAGCCAAGTCTAACAGTGGGAGAATTGTAAAATTATGTCCCAAGACAGAAAAAAGTCATGAGACCTGAAACCTGAAGGGTGCACCCAGAGAGACCAGACATGGGACAGAGGTGTAGCTAGTCCTACAGCCATGACAATTTCTTAGAATTCTATTTCCCTGTTTATGGAGGCAGGTAAAAGTTACACAGGAACGGCTCCTGGGGCCCCATGAGAACTGCCCCCTTTGGCCAGCATGTACATACATACTAACTCAATGTATACTAGTATTTTATATGCAAAGCAAACCTGAGAATTATCAGATTGGAAGTGATTTCAAAGGAATCACTACCACAACACTGGTGTGGGCTTGAACTATGGACTATCATGGACGTGCTGGTTGAGGTTCTGTAGTTAAGACTGAGTTGAGATTTAAATTTAAAGCCAGCATTCAACCACTTTGCTACAGATGAAGACTGCAGAATATCCTCCTCAAAATGACAGCTCTTGTTTTTTGAGTACAGTATGAATTTTCTGAGAATTTAAAAGTAAATCCTTGAATTTTGAGTTTAAAATTAATTTTTTGTCCCAAATGATCTTAATAATAGAATAATGCAGATACTTCAGACTTCCCAGATAGTTAAAAAATCACTGAAATCTCATAACCTCATTGAAGCTGGTGGCTACAGTGTCCTCCCCCCCGCCCCCTTTAAGATGATAGAAACAGTTAAGGTCTGTTGTGAAGTAATTGTGAGCTCTACCCAAAACACATCCAAAGCCACTCAGGAATATGAACTTGCCAGGTATTGTCTGAATTTGTGAGTGTGTGTGAGAGAGAGAAGCAGAGACGCACACAGAAACAAATAGAGAAGGAAGCTCCAGACACAGCCTGGACAAGCATAGCATGTAGCCCCAAGAGAAGTCTAGAAAGAGTTTTTGGAGGGGGTTATGGGGAAAAGGGGCTTATGGCTGTGAGCAAGGAGACTATCTTGTGTATCTTGGGTTCTCTTGTGTTCAGAGAAACATAACTTTTCATATTCTTTGTAAATAAACTAGATTGCATCAAAGCCCCTCAACTCTATCATAAATTTCTCCTCCCAAATTTTTGCTAACCACTTGGATCAAAAGGGTTTGTGTGGTCCTTTAAGAAATGTAGCATCTGAGTCAGGTTGCTTTTCTTCCAAATGATCTTAATAACAGAATAATGCAGACTCTTCAGACTTTTCATATAGTTAGAATTATTGAAATCTCCTACACTGGCTACATTTGAAGACCTTTTTTAGGATAATTGGTCATTTTTTGCCATAATTCATCATAACTGAAAGTTTCTCCTTTAGCAGAGGCTGACTAATTTTCTACTTCACCGTATGACATGAAGCTGGGATGTATGTGTGCAGAGGAATGGGGTGGCGGGGGAGGAATAGTGTGGGTGTGTGCATGCAGAGGAATGTAGATAACCCAGTGTGGATGAAAATGGCCGTTACGCCCTGGCTGCTTTCTGCTGCTCCAGAAAAAAAGCAGTCAGAGGCTGTCAATGAATCTGGCCCTAAATGTTAAAATAAAAATTTAAGGTTGATACTTCATTCTTCAAATTGGTAGAAATGTACATCATAACGTTTTCTTTGGTTTTCTTGTGTGTGTTCATGTGTGAAATATTTTAACAACTTAAAAACCCAAGGAAATTCCTAGATAAAAACTTGTTAAACTGGAGTTATGTTGAGAGGACATATCAGTAGCTTAAGGTAAAAACATTATAAGGATGCTGTAATTATCCCATAAACAAGCTTTACAAACTATAAGTCCCATTCCCTCTACCTCCCCACCCCAAAAATAGTACAATGTGTCTTAAAAATCAATATAATCTAATCTGGGAAAACAAACACTATTATGGATGAACTATAAATACATAGTTATTGCATGGCATCACTACATGGCAGAGCAGTTTGTGTGCCTTAAATTTGCATTTCTCTACCTTAACATGTTTGCATTTCTCTAAAGTGTAGCCTGAATTCTGAATTTCCTGGACTTGAAAATCTTGTTTTGGGGATAATTACAACTCTGAAATGTTTTTACCTTTAAATTATTGCTCTCAGCCTTAACTCCAGTTTAGTATATTTTTTTTCTGGGAATTCTATCTGATTAATTATATTGTTAGGGCAGAGTAGAGAAGCTTGTATACAGTTTGTGCTGTATCTGTTCTGTGGCTAAAGAACATCAGACTCCAAGGCTCTCTGTTTCACATACTCCTTTAGAACTACAGCAATGAGAGGACACAGAGTAAGACTTTGAATATGGTGAGTGTTAGTGGCAATGAAGAAGACTGCTGTATTCTGTAATCAGGTTTACAACCAACTGAAAGAGGTCATTGACTTGGGAATGGATAGAGAATTTCCTTCATGATTATCACTCAGTAAACTAAGAAAGGTCAGGATTACAACTGAAGTATTACAGGATGTCAGAGGGTTTCATCAAGCTCTGAATACTTAGCTCATATTCAAGAGTAAAGTGGCAACATATCTGTATGAAATGGAACTGTAATGAGACAGCTACTGAATAATTTTCTTTTCAGATTGTATTTGGAACTAAAGGAACCTTTCATCAGAGTGAACATCTGCAAAAGCCTCTTACCCTATTGTGTACCAAGCTGGATAAGTTTTGTGCATATGTCCTCTCTTTTGTGGCTGGGCATAATGAGCAAAACTTAAATATGGTAAGTATGGACCAGGCTATTTAAAACAAATACTGCTCAAATAATTTCTGAGGTAAATAGCATTTGTGCCCTGTGTGTGTGGCACATAGCTACTTTCATGTGAGGAAATATATGCATAGTACTTGGCTTAAGTCAGTGATGTTCTGAGGGAGTAAGAGTTTCTTGGTGATTTTGACCAATGCCAAGGTGGCTTTTAACTAGTGATGGGATCAACCAGAACACTAGGTTCAAACCTTCCAAAGCAGGTGGGGGTGAGAGTCTGAATCCAATCCTGGATCCAGATTTCACAAATGTCCCTATCTGGTTGATACAAGCTTCTGGGTCTGAACACCACTTACCAACTGCAAGGTGTTAAAAATCCAGAGCCAATTTGACAACAGGGCCATTCTCTAATTTTAACCCATGAATGACATGTCCATAATACTTGCTCTCTTTTCTTAATCTAAGATTCATTTTACCTTTATCCTGTCTATCCATGGGCTCATTCTTGCCCTCAGACTACATGGCCATGCAGGAGGAGGAGGGGGAAGAAGCTCTCCATCCCATTCTGCTTGTGTGGCATCTTAGTCTTGCTTGGATCATGTGTGTAAGGCACAAGGGTGAGAAGAAGGTTCTGGGTCTGCATGCCCAATGCTTTCTTCCCTTCATGAGCAAGTGGCTAAGGAGGTGTGTGGAGTGGGTGGAACCATAGTTCCATGCTCCATCCCTGCATATACCAGCCAGCTGACCTATATGGGGGCAGGGGAAGGGCAAATGTACTGTGCCCTGAAGGAAGCAGGAAGAAACTGTGACTCTCCAAAGTTTACTGTAACTAAACTCATATTAAGAATTAAACAATGTTCTCTTGCCGTAAGGCTAATAATCAGAATTTATCAGACTATAAGAGTGAAGTAGCACTCCATTTCCCAGAGGTACTTCTAACAATTGGAAGCTTGTTTTAGTCTAAATAGATACTGTGGGCCATATCCTGTCATTGATTATTCAGTAGAGCTCTTTGTAGATTTCTGTAGGGGCTTCTGTTCAGAAATGGGTGGTATGGTGTCAAGGTTCCTCCCCCACTCTGAACTCTAGGGTACAGATGTGGGGACCTGCATGAAAAACCTCCTAAGCTTATCTTTACCAGCTTAGGTCAAAACTTCCCCAAGGTACAAAATATTCCACCCTTTTGTCCTTGGATTGGCCGCTACCACCACCAAACAAATACTGGTTACTGGGGAAGAGCTGTTTGGACACGTCTTTCCCCCCAAAATACTTCCCAAAAACCTTGCACCCTACTTCCTGGACAAGGTTTGGTAAAAAGCCTCACCAATTTGCCTAGGTGACTACAGACCCAGACCCTTGGATCTTAAGAACAATGAACAATCCTCCCAACACTTGCACCCTCCCTTTCCTGGGAAATGTTGGATAAAAAGCCTCACCAATTTGCATAGGTGACCACAGACCCAAACCCCTGGATCTGAGAACAATGAAAAAGCATTCAGTTTTCTTACAAGAAGACTTTTAATAAAAATAGAATTAGAAATAAGAAATCCCCCCTGTAAAATCAGGATGGTAAATACCTTACAGGGTAATTAGATTCAAAACATAGAGAACCCCTCTAGGCAAAAACCTTAAGTTACAAAAAAGATACACAGACAGAAATAGTTATTCTATTCAGCACAATTCTTTTCTCAGCCATTTAAAGAAATCATAATCTAACACATACCTAGCTAGATTACTTACTAAAAGTTCTAAGGCTTCATTCCTGGTCTATCCCCGGCAAAGACAAAATGTAGACAGACACACAAACCCTTTGTTTCTCTCCCTCCTACCAGCTTTTGAAAGTATCTTGTCTCCTCATTGGTCATTTTGGTCAGGTGCCAGCGAGGTTACCTTTAGCTTCTTAACCCTTTACAGGTGAGAGGAGATTTCCTCTGGCCAGGAGGGATTTTAAAGGGGTTTACCCTTCCCTTTCTATTTATGACATATGGCATGGCCTGAAGTTAGCAAACTGATTTGGATTCACCATCTTTGTCCTCCTTTGCTTTTTGTTAAACTGAGATTAAACAATTAATTAAAGAAGTTTTATCTAATTGTAAGAAAAATATCCAGTTTTTAATCAGTGGCAGTATGTCAGATTTTTCTAACAATTGAGAATCATGGTAGTGTCTTAAAGCCAAATTATAAAATAAACCCTACCAAGGTCTGCTCTGACCTAAAACATTTAATAAGTTCAATATAAAAAATTAACTACAGAAAGATGTGATAGCAATTTGAAACAGCCATTTCAGGAAAGGTCTAGCCTTTCTAAACGGTGCAGCTAAACAATTAATGCTTTTTCTGACATTGGGTATATCAGTAATGTGACTCTCAATTCAGAACCAAATTTGATGGAAAATATAAGTTATTGTCTCACAATATTAAGTAATTGTCTTTGAGTGTACTAATATAGCTAGAAAAAATATATACGTAAAAATTATTTTTCTTCCTTGTTTGTGGAAAAAGTAAAACACATAGTTAATTAAGTCTTTGTTATTAAATATACATGTATATGGGATTTTTTTATGAGGTCAGGCATGTACCTGGTTTGAAAACTCTAGTTTTTATAGTCATTTAAAATTATTTTTATCACAGAAACTGTGTTTATTCAGTAATAGTGACTTCACATAACAGGGACTCCCTCTAGTGGCCAAAATGCCACCTGTAAATTCTTAGCATTAAGCCAATTGTTTTGTAGACTTGTTTGTAAGTTCCCTGTTTTTATATCTTAAGGGTAACGTGTTCTAGTCTTTTTTCATGCAATGGTGAAACTGGTGCTTTCTAGCTTTAGAAAGCTGGGAGTGTGGGTTTGCCTTCTTCTGCAGTGTGTGGCATGGGTCACTTGCTGGTATAAATTAGAGTAAATGTGGGTGGATTCTCTTGTAACTTGAAGTCTTTAAACCCTGATTTGAGGACTTCAGAAACTCAGCCAGAGGTTATGGGTCTATTACAGGAGTGAGGTGGGTGAGGTTCTGTAGCCAATAACGTGCAGGAGGTCAGACGAGATGATCATGATAGTCCCTTCTGGCCTTAAAGTCTTTGAGTCTGAATCTAACCAAATGGATCCCACGTTGATAACAATTAGTAAATGTTTTCTTTTCAGAGTCGGTTAGCCATGTACGTCGGACATTCACCTGCTGGAACATCTGTACAGAATGGCTTACACTGGCGCCAGGTATTTCATGTAGTATAAGTGTACTTGAGACTCTGAAACAAAGTCAGGGCTACTGTGCTAGGCATAGATCCATAAAGGTACGTAGGTGCCTAAGACCCAATGTTAGGCTCCTCTGTGATCCACAGAACTCCTGCTTAGCTGCTGCCCGACCCTGTCGATGTCTAAACTCACTCAGCACCTAAGTCTTTGGTAAAAAGAAAAGGAGTACTTGTGGCACCTTAGAGACTAACCAATTTATTTGAGCATAAGCTTTCGTGAGCTACAGCTCACTTCATCGGATGCATACTGTGGAAAGTGTAGAAGATCTTATTATATACACACAAAGCATGAAAAAATATCTCCTCCCACCCCACTCTCCTGCTGGTAATAGCTTATCTAAAGAGATCACTCTCCTTACAATGTGTATGATAATCAAGTTGGGCCATTTCCAGCACAAATCCAGGTTTTCTCACCACCCCCCCCCACACACAAACTCACTCTCCTGCTGGTAATAGCTTATCTAAAGTGACCACTCTCCTTACAATGGGTATGATAATCGAGGTGGGCCATTTCCAACACAAATCCAGGGTTTAACAAGAACGTCTGGGGGGAGGGCGGGGGGTAGGAAAAAACAAGGGGAAATAGGCTACCTTGCATAATGACTAAGCCACTCCCAGTCTCTATTGAAGCCTAAGTTAATTGTATCCAATTTGCAAATGAATTCCAATTCAGCAGTTTCTCGCTGGAGTCTGGATTTGAAGTTTTTTTGTTGTAAAATAGCGACTTTCATGTCTGTAATCGCGTGACCAGAGAGATTGAAGTGTTCTCCGACTGGTTTATGAATGTTATAATTCTTGACATCTGATTTGTGTCCATTTACTCTTTTATGTAGAGACTGTCCAGTTTGACCAGTGTACATGGCAGAGGGGCATTGCTGGCACATGATGGCATATATCACATTGGTGGATGTGCAGGTGAACAAGCCTCTGATAGTGTGGCTGATGTTATTAGGCCCTGTGATGGTGTCCCCTGAATAGATATGTGGGCACAGTTGGCAACGGGCTTTGTTGCAAGGATAGGTTCCTGGGTTAGTGGTTCTGTTGTGTGGTATGTGGTTACTGGTGAGTATTTGCTTCAGGTTGGGGGGCTGTCTGTAGGCAAGGACTGGCCTGTCTCCCAAGATTTGTGAGAGTGTTGGGTCATCCTTCAGGATAGGTTGTAGATCCTTAATAATGCATTGGAGGGGTTTTAGTTGGGGGCTGAAGGTGACGGCTAGTGGCGTTCTGTTATTTTCTTTGTTAGGCCTGTCCTGTAGTAGGTGACTTCTGGGAACTCTTCTGGCTCTATCAATCTGTTTCTTCACTTCCGCAGGTGGGTATTGTAGTTGTAAGAATGCTTGATAGAGATCTTGTAGGTGTCTGTCTCTGTCTGAGGGGTTAGAGCAAATGCGGTTGTATCGCAGAGCTTGGTTGTAGACGATGGACGTGTGGTGTGGTCAGGGTGAAAGCTGGAGGCATGTAGGTAGGAATAGCGGTCAGTAGCTTTCCGGTACAGGGTGGTGTTTATGTGACCATCGTTTATTAGCACTGTAGTGTCCAGGAAGTGGATCTCTTGTGTGGACTGGACCAGGCTGAGGTTGATGGTGGGATGGAAATTGTTGAAATCATGGTGGAATTCCTCAAGGGCTTCCTTTCCATGGGTCCAGATGATGAAGATGTCATCAATATAGCGCAAGTAGAGTAGGGGCGTTAGGGGACGAGAGCTGAGGAAGCGTTGTTCTAAGTCAGCCATAAAAATGTTGGCATACTGTGGGGCCATGCAGGTACCCATAGCAGTGCCGCTGATCTGAAGGTATACATTGTCCCCAAATGTAAAATAGTTATGGGTAAGGACAAAGTCACAAAGTTCAGCCACCAGGTTAGCCGTGACATTATCGGGGAGCAACTACAGTAACTACAAAAGCAACTACAGGATTTGCTCAAAAAACTCCCTGAAAAAGCACAAGATCAAATCCGCACACACACACCCCTGGAACCCCGACCTGGGATATTCTATCTACTACCCAAGATCCATAAACCTGGAAATCCTGGGCGCCCCATCATCTCAAGCATTGGCACCCTGACAGCAGGATTGTCTGGCTATGTAGACTCCCTCCTCAGGCCCTACGCTACCAGCACTCCCAGCTATCTTTGAGACACCACTGACTTCCTGAGGAAACTGCAATCCATCGGTGATCTTCCTGATAACACCATCCTGGCCACTATGGATGTAGAAGTCCTGTACACCAACATTCCACACAAAGATGGACTACAAGCCGTCAAGAACACTATCCCCGATAATGTCACGTCATGTGCCAGCAATGCCCCTCTGCCATGTACATTGGTCAAACTGGACAGTCTCTACGTAAAAGAGTAAATGGACACAAATCAGATGTCAAGAATTATAACATTCATAAACCAGTCGGAGAACACTTCAATCTCTCTGGTCACGCAATTACAGACATGAAAGTCGCTATTTTACAACAAAAAGACTTCAAATCCAGACTCCAGCGAGAAACTGCTGAATTGGAATTCATTTGCAAATTGGATACAATTAACTTAGGCTTGAATAGAGACTGGGAGTGGCTTAGTCATTATGCAAGGTAACCTATTTCCCCTTGTTTTTTCCTACCCCCCGCCCTCCCCCCAGACGTTCTTGTTAAACCCTGGATTTGTGTTGGAAATGGCCCACCTCGATTATCATACCCATTGTAAGGAGAGTGGTCACTTTAGATAAGCTATTACCAGCAGGAGAGTGAGTTTGTGTGGGGGGGGTGGGGGTGGGGTGAGAAAACCTGGATTTGTGCTGGAAATGGCCCAACTTGATTATCATACACATTGTAAGGAGAGTGATCTCTTTAGATAAGCTATTACCAGCAGGAGAGTGGGGTGGGAGGAGATATTTTTTCATGCTTTGTGTGTATATAATAAGATCTTCTACACTTTCCACAGTATGCATCTGATGAAGTGAGCTGTAGCTCACGAAAGCTTATGCTCAAATAAATTGGTTAGTCTCTAAGGTGCCACAAGTACTCCTTTTCTTTTTGCGAATACAGACTAACACGGCTGTTACTCTGAAATAAGTCTTTGGTGTGAAAGTTCCCTATGCATGTATGTTGCTGTCTCTGGGTATGCATGTGGCTTCCTCATTATAGGTGCCCGGATGCCTATCTCCCATGTAGACTACAGAGTGAGCCACAAATGGGGAAGATGTTCACCTACCTGTGTTGCCTGCAGGGCCTGATCCAGTGGACAAGCTCAGAGGCTGCCTGTTGGATCAGGTTCTGTTCCAAAACTGGGTGAGGAGGTAATGCCCACCTTCTAACTCAGTGGTTGGAACATTCACTCGGGCCTGATCTGGGGGAAAGGGTTTAAACAGGAGAGTGCTCTAACGGCTGGGCAATGGGATAGTCTGATGTGGGTCTCTCTCAGTCTCTCCTGTTGAAGTTCTTCCCATGAAAGTCATTGGAGCAGGGGGAGTAGATCCTCGGTCTCCCACCTCACAGCTGCTTGCTCTAACCACCAGGCTACAGAGTTATTCTCACTCTCTTTGTGCCTGTCTTTAAGTATCAGGGGGTAGCTGTGTTAGTCTGTATCTACAAAACCAACAAGGGGCTGGGTGTGGCTGGCTCATTACAAAAGAAGCTTTGCCACTCCTGGAATTGACACCTCCTCATCTATTATTGGGAGTGGACTACATCCACCCTGATCGAATTGGCCCTATCAACTCTGGTTCTCCACTTGTGGGGTAACTCCCTTTTCTCCATGTGTCATTATATAATGCCTGCATCTGTAATTTTCACTCCATGCATCTGAAGAAATGGTTTTTTACCCACGAAAGCTGATGCCCAAATAAATCTCTTAGTCTTTAAGGTGCCCTTGGACTCCTTTGTTCTCTTTAAGTAGTTATCCATAGTGGAACAGCTTCAACAGGAGAGACTGAGGAAGTCCCCATTAGAGAACCCTCCTGAGAGGTAGGAGACCCCATTGAAATGCTCCTGCCCCCTCAGGCAGAGGGGGGAACTGAACCTGGGGTTCCCACATGACAAGTGAGTTCCTATCCAAAGTGAGCACCACCACCTGCTAAGTTTGGTGTGGAACAAAGCAGGCACCTAACATTCTCACAAGAAATGACTTAGGCACCTAAGCTTCCTGATTCCAGGCAGTGGCTTCCCAGCTGTGAATTGCAAGCAGAAATAGGCTGGATTTAGGTGTCTATCTCTGAGAGAGGAGCGGGGCTTAGAACACACCTCTTCCATTGGCTAACTTAGGCGGCTCCCTGGCTAATGTTCTGGCTTTTGTGGATCACATTCTTAGAAGCCTGCTCCTCACATTCCTTGCATAGGAGCAGAAGACGCCTAACTCAGGCTACATGGTTCATGGTGTTGTTCCAGTGATTTTCTAGGAACTTAACAGTTAGGCGTTACATCACCAAAGTTCCTTTGTGGATCCAGGCCTTAGAGACTTGCCCAACTTGTCTTATCACACATTGTCATTTACTTTTGCTAGACAGAGTGTTTATCACAACAATTTTCACAAAAGCCTTAACCCCTTGATATCAGGTACTGAGATTTCTTTATGACACATTATGCACTTAGGAATTGGACAGTCAGGTCAGGAGCTTGCAGGCTTAGTTTTTTATAGTTAAAAACATTTTTATTTGAAAGGTGTATAAGTGAAATAGAGCATATTACATGTAATTTGAAGGTGTTAAGGTCCTAGGTGTCTAATTCCCACTGATTTCAAATATCTGTAAAAATCTGGCCCTAAGTCACTTAGGTGCTTTAACATTTTTTACCCGTGCTCCCACCATTACCTGACCGGGATTGACCATGTACCAGTTGAAAGTTAGTGGTGCAGGATTCAGCCCATTATGCATAGAAGAAGACTGGCACATTCTAAAGATTTTGATCTGAAACTGCGAATAAATATCCTTGTTTTCCTCTATTACAAATAATAGAATTTAGGTGTAATGTACTGTGCTCCTTATGTGATCTTTGGCTTTTAATTAAAAATTGATGTCAGCTGGAATGCCATTAATATACATTACCAGAATTTAAACCTTAAACCTAAAATGAAGAGGTAACAACATTGCTGTAGGATCAGACTGATAATTTCTTGAATTTTCTCTTAAAAATGGCAAAATCTTTTAAAACAATCTCCATAAGGTCAGTAAGAACTTAAATGGGTCAGTACAAGGAATTTTGATAAAATCGTGTTACATATCTTGTCTCTCAAATAGAAATACAAATAGTTAGTGACCTTGCCTAATCAAAGAGGCCATGATTCTGCCACCCTTAAGAATCATAGACTTTAAGGTCAGAAGGGACCATTATGATCATCTAGTCTGACCTCCTGCACAACACAGGCCACAGAATCTCACCCACCCACTCCTGTAACAAACCTCTAACCTATGTCTGAGCTATTGAAGTCCTCAAATTGTGATGTAAAGACTTTGAGGTGCAGAGAATCCTCCAGCAAGTGACCCATGCCCCACACTGCAGAGGAAGGCGAAAAACCCCAAGGCCCTTTGCCAATCTGCCCTGGAGGAAAATTCCTTCCTGACCCCAAATATGGTGATCAGCTAAACCCTGAGCATGTGGGCAAGACTCACCAGCCAGACACCCAGGAAAGAATTCTCTGTAGTAACTCAGATCCCGCCCCATCTAACATCCCATCACAGGCCATTGGGCATATCTACTGCTAATAGTTGAAGATCAATTAATTGCCAAAATTAGGCTATCCCATCATATCATCCCTTCCATAAACTTATCAAGCTTAGTCTTGAAGCCAGATATGTCTTTTGCCCCCACTGCTTCCCTTGGAAGGCTGTTCCAGAACTTCACTCCTTTGATGGTTAGAAACCTTCATCTAATTTCAAGTCTAAACTTCCTGGTGGCCAGTTTATATCCATTTGTTCTTGTGTCCACATTGGTACTGAGCTTAAATAATTCTTCTCCCTCCGTGGTATTTATCCCTCTGATATATTAATAGAGAGCAATCATATCTCCCCTCAGCCTTCTTTTGGGTAGGCTAAACAAGCCAAGCTCTTTGAGTCTCCTTTCATAAGACAGGTTTTCTATTCCTTGGATCATCCTAGTAGCCCTTCTCTGTACCTGCTGAAGTCTGAATTCATCTTTCCTAAAATATGGGAGACCAGAACTGCACACAATATTCCAGATGAGGTCTCACCACTGCCTTGTATAATGGTACTAACACCTCCTTATCTTTTCTGGAAATACCTCGCCTGATGCATCCCAAGACCGCATTAGCTTTTTTCATGGCCACATCATATTGGCGGCTCATAGTCATCCTGTGATCAACCAATAGTCTGAGGTCCTTCTCCTCCCTTGTTACTTCTAAGTGATGCGTCCCCAGTTTATAAAAAAAATTCTTGTTATTAATCTCTAAATGCATGACCTTGCACTTTTCACTATTAAATTTCATCCTATTACTATTACTCCAGTTTACAAGGTCATCCAGATCTTCCTGTAGGATATCCCGGTCCTTCTCTGTATTGGCAATACCTCCCAGCTTTGTGGCATCTGCAAACTTTATTAGCACATTCCCACTTTTTGTACCAAGGTCAGTAATAAAAAGATTAAATAAGATTGGTCCCAAAACTGATCCCTGAGGAACTCCACTAGTAACCTCCTTCCACACCTTTCAGCGTGACCTGTTGTAGTCTCCCCTTTAACCAGTTCCTTATCCACCTTTCAATTTTCATATTGATCCCCATCTTTTCCAATTTAACTAATAATTCCCCATGTGGAATCATATCAAATGCCTTACTGAAATCGAGGTAAATTAGATCCATTGCATTTGTCCAAAAAATCTGCTACCTTCTCAAAGAAGGAGATCAGGTTGGTTTGACACTATCTACCTTTTGTAAAACCATGTTGTATTTTGTTCCGGTTACCATTGACCTCAATGTCCTTAACTACTTTCTCCTTCAAAATTTTTTCCAAGACCTTGCATACTACAGATGTCAAACTAACAGGCCTGTAGTTACTCAGATCACATTTTCCCCCCCTTTCTTAAAAATAGGAACTGTGTTAGCAATTCTCCAGTCATACAGTACAACCCCTGAGTTTACAGATTCATTAAAATTTTTGCTAATGGGCTTGCAATTTCATGTGCCAGTTCCTTTAACATTCTTGGATGAAGATTATCTGGGCCCCCCAATTTAGTCCCATTAAGCTGTTCAAATTTGGCTTCTACCTTGGATGTGGTAATATCTACCTCCAAATCCTCCTTCCCATTTGTCGTCCTACCATTTTCCCTAAGCTCCTCATTAGCCTCATTAAAAGACTGAGGCAAAGTATTTGTTTAGCTATTGGGCCATGCCTAGATTATCCTTGACCTCCACTCCATCCTCAATGTTTAGTGGTTCCACTTCTTCTTTCTTTGTTTTCTTCTTATTTATATGGCTATAGAACCTTTTACTATTGGTTTTAATTCCCTTTGCAAGGTCCAACTCTACATAGCTTTTGGCCTTGCTCACTTTATCCCTAAGTGTTCTGCTAAGGTATCTTTCCTTGCTAATCCCTCCCATCTTCCACTCCTTTTAGGCTTTCTGCTTTTTCTTAATCACCTCTCTAAGGTGCTTGCGTATCCAGCTTGGTCTACAAATCCTGCCTATGAATTTTTTCCCCTTTCTTGGGATGCAGGCTTCTGACAGTTTCTGCAACTTTGACTTGAAGTAATTCCAAGCCTCCTCCACCTTTAAATCCAAAAGTTCTTCAGTCCAATCCACTTCCCTTACTAATTCCCTTAATTTTTTAAAGTTAGCTCTTTTGAAATCAAAAACCCTAGTCACAGATCTATTTTTGTTTATCCTTCCATTTAGTTTGAACTGAATTAGCTCATGATCACTCTAACCAAGGTTGTGTCCTACAACCATTGCTTCTATGAGGTCCTCGCTACTCACCAAAACTAAATCTAAAATGGCATCCCCTCTTGTTGGTTCAGCAACTACTTGGTGAAGGAATCCATTTCATTGGGTCATAGTACCTTACTATGTGAGTAGTCTCCTTGATTTCAACTGAGCCCAGAATAGTCAAGCAATTATCACAAATGGCTGGTTCACCACCCTTAGGATAAAAATTGTTTTCCTGCATTCTTTCTAGATTAAGATGCAAAATATGCCCCTCTGTGGGGGACAGCATAACTTCCTACATGCTTATAGGATGCTTAGAACCAAGGGCCTCTGACCTGGCTAGCCTCTAGGCACTACTCCAATATAAATGTTAATATACCAATTGCATCTAACGACCTGAAAATAGCCAAGACTGGTAAACACAATGGGTCTGATTCTGATCTCACTTACACTGGGTATAAATCTGGAGTAACGGAAGTCAGTGGAGTTACTCCATATTTACATCAATGGTTCAAATTACTCTCAGGTGTAACAGCTGAAGTCATTGGAGAGACACAAAGGAGCAATCTGGCCTACTGTTTGCTTCCTTAAAGTCCTTCAATTCAGTATTTATAAATACTTACACGGGAAGGAGATTTCTGATAGCAGTTGGCTCTTTAATCTAGTGGACAGAGATGTAATATGATCCAATGGCTGGAAACTGAGAGAAATACACTTAGGTTAGAAATAAAGTACACATTTCTAAAAGCGTGGGTAGTTAACCACCGGAACAGCGTGAGAGCAGCATTTGGCTCAAAGTTTTAACAGGATGAAAGACGCTGTATTCTGCTCTCTATCCCCTGAGCGATCCAGACTTTTACTATCGTTATAACTCTTTATATTATATAATTAATAGGTATTGTATTCAAAGCAATTGCAAGCTTATGACTATGGCTCTAAGGAAAAGAACATGGAAAAATACAATCAGGTAGGTTAACATACTTTTTGTTGAAAAATGCTGTGAGCTTTGAAGAAAAATAAAAAAAATTGAGGACTGGAAACCTCAATTTTAGTACTATAAAGGAAAATTTCTATAAGATGTGCCAATGATACCTTACATCAGTGAGGTTAAAAAGTATATATATAAATAGATTGTGTTCGGATAGTTGTGGGTGAAACTGTGGAGAAAGAGGTGATTTTATGCATATATGTGGACATGTCCAATTATTAAGATACATAACCAAATATTACAAACAAATATTACAAATTATGGAGATTTATTACCAGATGATCCTTTGATAATTCTCCTGGGACTTTCCAGTGGGAATGGTCACAGGCAAAGGAATGAATCTCTCACCTGTTAGTAGCTGCTAGACTATTGACAGTGTCTCACTGGGAAAGGCAAAATTAGAGGATGGTTCAAAAAACAAAACAAATCCCGGAGATGAGAGGATTATTGTTATGGAGAAATTAGTGCATCAGGTATGCATACAGCAACACTCAAACATACTACATTCACCCACAAAACACCCATCTGATTTGGCAATTCTTTAATAAATGTAATAGACTTGCTTTGGATTGTTAACAAATAAGACAGAATTGTCTTTCAGTTGAAGGAAATCCCCAGAAGTCACATGCCCTGAGTTGTGTGAGGAGGTTCATCCTCTAAGGCGGTAATACCCTGCCAGCTAAGAGTGTCTTTTGATGCTATCCTTGCATACTGCGTCTTTTAACAGAAAGTGAAGAATCCATTTTGTAACAGCTAGTATTTGCATTTTCAGTGTTTTGTGTGGCTGTGGCAATGATATTTCCTAAATATACCATTTAAAACCAAAGCAATGTAAAGCACGCACCCTTTGCTACCAAAGGTCAATTTAAAAGAGGTGTGTGTGTATAGCTACAGGGAGGAATGACAATCCTGTGTTAAGGCAATTGATTCAGACTAAGGAGACCCAAATTCTGTTCCTGGCTCTGTCACCGATTTCCTGTATGATCTTGGGCAATGCACTTAATGTCTCCCTCTACTCCAGTTTCCCATTGGTAAATTGAGATTAATAATAATACTTCCTTGTAGGATTGCTGTGAAGATGAATTCATTAAGGTCTGTGAGGTACCATGAGTACCAAAGAAAAGCCTATGAATTAAAAAAAAGTGGTCTAAAATGTCCCATTTTAATTAGCAATAAGCTGCAACAGTCTGGGTTATGGACAAATGGAGCACAAGAAATAAAATGGCTTGTATTTTGCTCAGTGCATCACAGTCCTATGAGATGTGAATAGAATGCTAAGATATATTAAGATGATACAAATATATTTTCTTACAAAATGTGTAACATGAACCAATGTACTTTAACACCTGTATTATGAGCATGGTTATTAATCTTTTGAAACTGATCACTCTAATGTTAAGGTTTACCCCCAATTCAGATATCAAATTGCTGGAGAATTTTCATTCATGTATTATGCAAAAATCCAGGAATAGGGTTGTTGTTGCAATTAACAGGATGAAAAATGGACTAAGAAAACAGGTTTTATTATTACTATTTTTATTTTAGCAGATTGTGAAAGCAAGAAAATAGGCCTCTGTCTCTTCAGAATTTGTTTGTTAAAAAACTGGTGTAGCTTTACAGGTTTTCATTTCTAATCCATTTCCCTTTTTGCCAGACTACCCCTCCTATATACAAGATAGAAGAACTGAAAATGCCCATTGCTATTTGGAGTGGTGGACATGACTTGATTGCAGACCCAAAGGACATGGCCGCATTACTTGGTCGAATTACTAATCTCATTTATCACAAGCATTTTTCTGAATGGGAACATCTAGATTTCACCTGGGGTCTTGATGCAGCTAAGCGCATGTATGTGAAAATCATTGAGCTGATGAGGAAGCATCCCTGAAGCCACACAGTGGTTCCTGAGGTTGAATGATTTGATCCTTCTATTGTGCTCAGAAATAAGGATGGTTTTCTTTCCTTAAAGTGATTAATCAGGGGATTAGTAAAGGGCTTTATGGTGACTGGCTTGTATTTTACTACATTTGTCACTCTACTGTATTTTCCAACCTGGTGAATTTCAATAACTAGGGAACTACCTCAGGAAGCTGAGCTACATTTCCAAGAGGAATCTGTTTAAGAGCTACAAAAGCAGTCATGTACATACCCCCTGTTATACCACAGGGGATCACTTTGTTTGAAATGTTTTAATCTCTGCCATATAGTCTATCAGTGGGTGATTCATGACATTCATCCAGTTCCAGACAATAACATTTCTTTCATCGCTTTTAAAAAGCATGTTTTTAGTAGGAAGCTTTTAAAGAGATGGTCAAAAAACAGTTGACTTTGGTGCTTGAGAATGATTCCCTTCATAGCCTCTGGCCAACTCACTCAACTTCTCTTTCAAGTTTCCTATTTTCAAAATAGCCTACTTTGTAGTGAGAATTAATTTGCTAATGTTTGTAAAGAACATTAGGGATCAAAAGATCACACGTGCTAAGTTTTATTAGCTCATATTGAAAGATTTATTTCAGCTTTCTGGGTATTCATAAATTTTTTCATCCAATCCACACTGTAGCAAGAGATATGCTAAAAATTCAGATACTCTATTTCCATGAGAAGCTTTGATGTGGTAATTACTAACCAGTAGGCACAAACTGAAATATGGGTTACTGTTTAGGCTTAGCTAACTACGGGGAGTGAGTTCCTTTAGTCAGTAATGCAGCTGCAAGCAAGCTGTGAGCAGACTCAGCTGTTTACTGCTTTCAAGTGAGTGAAGTTATTGATTCTGTTTTCAGTTCTTTCAGTTACAAAATTCATATACTTCTGATTTGTTTCCCTGGGTGATTCTTTCAGTGGGTTTAAGATGCTGAAAAATTAAACTTGTTCCTGCCTGTTCGTACTCCTGTCTTAAAAACATTGTAGGGAGACTGTAGGGCTTTTTATATTATTAACAGCAAGAAACTGGGAGGTTATGGTATGATTAACTTGGAAAACATGTGACAGGCAATCAAGGCAATATATTGTGTGTACTTATGCTTTGAGTTATGATTTGTGATTTAAGACATTTTTGCAATTAATAAATAAAAAACTCAATCATCTCCTGGTGTATGTCCCTGGATTAGCTGTGCCTGTATTAAATGTTCGATCTAATATAAGAATGCAAGTTCTCTTACTGCATATCCAATAGTTTCTGGACTGGTGGGGATGAGGAGGGATGTTCTATCAATAGGGGTATCTCAGCCTCACCCAGAGTTAGATGTTTAAAAAAGCCTGGATTACTGTTATGACATTAAACAGTTTGTCATTTTATCCTCATAATTTTGAAGCCAATCTCATGCCCCTTTGGGTGTCTAACTTGAGAGTTTTGAACATGCAGAGGTGGCAATAGTGAAAACGACATCCCATAAGTGCGATTTTTAGATGAAATGACTGATGGAAAGGGACAGATATTTTTCATTTTAAGATTTTTGTTGGGTGGTTGTTTTTACCAAAGATGAGTGAAGGGGAGACACACAGAGGATACAGCAGCCAGAAGTAAAATTAACCCCTCCATATGTATTGCAAACATAAACCAAAATAGTCACAAGCCAAAAAATTATAGCCACACTTTTTCTTGAATTTTCACCAGACTTCCAAAATAATAGCAAATATCACCTGCTTTTCTTTCTTAGAAATGGTATCTGTCAAGGTTCCTCCCCCACTCTGAACTCTAGGGTACAGATGTGGGGACCTGCATGAAAAACCTCCTAAGCTTATCTTTACCAGCTTAGGTCAAAACTTCCCCAAGGTACAAAATATTCCACCCTTTTGTCCTTGGATTGGCCGCTACCACCAAACAAATACTGGTTACTGGGGAAGAGCTGTTTGGACACGTCTTTCCCCCCAAAATACTTCCCAAAAACCTTGCACCCCACTTCCTGGACAAGGTTTGGTAAAAAGCCTCACCAATTTGCCTAGGTGACTACAGACCCAGACCCTTGGATCTTAAGAACAATGAACAATCCTCCCAACACTTGCACACCCCCCCCTTTCCAGGGAAATGTTGGATAAAAAGCCTCACCAATCTGCATAGGTGACCACAGACCCAAAGCCTTGGATCTGAGAACAATGAAAAAGCATTCAGTTTTCTTACAAAAAGACTTTTAATAGAAATAGAAGTAAATAGAAATAAAAAAAATCCCCCCTGTAAAGTCAGGATGGTAGATACTTTACAGGGTAATTAGATTCAAAACATAGAGAACCCCTCTAGGCAAAAACCTTAAGTTACAAAAAAGATACACAGACAGAAATAGTTATTCTATTCAGCACAATTCTTTTCTCAGCCATTTAAAGAAATCATAATCTAACACATACCTAGCTAGATTACTTACTAAAAGTTCTAAGGCTTCATTCCTGGTCTATCCCCGGCAAAGACAAAATGTAGACAGACACACAAACCCTTTGTTTCTCTCCCTCCTACCAGCTTTTGAAAGTATCTTGTCTCCTCATTGGTCATTTTGGTCAGGTGCCAGAGAGGTTACCTTTAGCTTCTGAACCCTTTACAGGTGAGAGGAGACTTCCTCTGGCCAGGAGGGATTTTAAAGGGGTTTACCCTTCCCTTTATATTTATGACACGCCCCCCAAATCTCAGCTAGGGTGAAACACTGGCTGGGATTTCTTCCTGGAGCTCTAGGAAAACAGAGTTTAAAAGACACATGCATCTCTAAATATACTACCAAGTACATAAAGACTAGCAATATTTTCTACATCTCAAGGACGATTTTAACCAGTTGATTCTGGGAAACTTTCACGGGAGAGTGCATCAGCCACTTTGTTAGAAGCTCCTGAGATGTGTTGGATGTCGAAATCAAAATCTTGGAGAGCTAAACTCCACCGAAGAAGTTTTTTGTTATTTTCTTTGACGGTGTGAAGCCACTTCAGTGCAGCATGGTCGGTTTGCAGGTGGAAACGCCGTCCCCAAACATATGGGCGTAGCTTTTCCAGAGCGTAGACAATGGCGTAACATTCTTTTTCAGTGACTGACCAGTGGCTTTCCCTCTCAGACAGTTTTTTGCTGAGAAACACTACAGGGTGGAATTCTTGATCAGGTCCTTTCTGCATTAAAACTGCTCCCACACCACGCTCGGACGCATCTGTGGTTACTAGGAACGGTTTGTCAAAGTCTGGGGCCCTTAGTACAGGGTCAGACATGAGTGTCGCTTTAAGCTTGTTAAAGGCCTTCTGACACTTTTCGGTCCACTGAACAGCATTTGGCTGTTTCTTTTTGGTTAGGTCTGTCAGTGGGGCGGCGATTTGGCTGTATTGCGGTACAAATAGTCTGTAATAACCGGCCAAGCCTAAGAAGGATTGAACCTGTTTCTTTGACTTTGGGACAGGCCACTTTTGGATAGCATCCACTTTGGCCTGTAGGGGGCTGATAGTTCCTTGACCCACCTGGTGTCCAAGGTAAGTCACTCTGTTTAGGCCTATTTGACACTTCTTAGCCTTAACAGTTAGTCCTGCCTCCCTTATGCGCTCAAGGACTTTTTGTAGATGTTCCAGGTGGTCTGCCCAGGAATCCGAAAATATGGCCACATCGTCAAGGTAGGCGACTGCATATTCTCCTAATCCTGCTAGGAGACCATCTACAAGTCTTTGGAAGGTGGCGGGTGCATTTCGCAGCCCGAAAGGGAGTACATTAAATTCATACAGCCCGAGATGTGTGGTGAAGGCTGACCTTTCCTTGGCAGACTCATCTAGCGGTACCTGCCAGTACCCCTTGGTTAAGTCCAAGGTAGAGATGAACTGGGCCCGTCCCAGTTTCTCTAATAGTTCATCTGTGTGTGGCATTGGATAGTTGTCTGGGCGAGTTACAGCATTTAGCTTACGGTAGTCCACGCAAAAACGTATTTCCCCATCTGGTTTGGGAACTAGAACCACTGGAGATGCCCATACACTTTCAGAGGGGCGGATTACCCCCATCTGTAACATATCCCGGATCTCCCGTTCTATAGCAGTTTTAGCTTGAGGAGACACTCGGTAAGGTTGGACTCTAATTGGGCAAGCATTACCTGTGTCAATGGAGTGGTATGCCCGTTCAGTCAGTCCTGGGGTGGCTGAGAAGTTGGCACGTAGCTAGTGCACAGCTCCTGGATCTGCTGTCGCTGCATATGCCCAAGGGTCATGGAGAAGTTCACCTCTTCCACACCACCAGCACATTTCCCTTCGTAGTAGACACCTTCAGGCCACTCAGCGTCGTCTCCTCCCTGGGCTGTAAACTGACAAACCTTTAAGTCTCTGGAATAAAAGGGCTTTAGAGAATTAATATGGTACACCTTAGGCTTTCGGTTGGAGGTGGGGAATGCTATGAGATAATTAACAGCTCCCAGGCGCTCCTGGACCGTGAATGGCCCTTCCCACGATGCTTCCATTTTATGGGCCTGGAGCGCCTTTAAGACCATGACCTGGTCCCCTACTTTGAAGGAACGCTCTCTGGCATGTTTATCATACCAGGCTTTTTGCTCTTTTTGAGCATCCTGTAAGTTTTCTTTAGCAAGGGCTAAAGAGGTTCGGAGGGTGTTTTGTAGGTTGGTTACAAAGTCCAGAATGTTAGTTCCTGGAGAAGGTGTAAATCCCTCCCATTGCTGCTTCACCAACTGCAATGGCCCCTTAACCTCATGGCCATATACAAGTTCAAATGGGGAAAACCCTAAACTGGGGTGTGGTACGGCTCTGTAGGCAAAGAGCAACTGCTGCAACACTAGGTCCCAATCATTGGAGTGCTCATTTACGAATTTACGTATCATGGCCCCCAAAGTTCCATTAAATTTCTCCACCATGCCATTTGTTTGATGGTGGTAAGGAGTGGCAACCAAGTGATTTACCCCATGAGCTTCCCAAAGGTTTTTCATAGTTCCTGCCAGGAAATTAGTCCCTGCATCTGTGAGGATGTCGGAGGGCCAACCTACCCTGGCAAAAATGTCTGCTAGTGCCTGGCACACACTTTTAGCCCTGGTGTTGCTTAGAGCTACTGCTTCCGGCCATCGGGTGGCAAAATCCATGAAAGTCAGTATGTACTGCTTTCCTCTGGGTGTCTTTTTCAGAAAAGGACCCAGAATATCCACAGCTACTCGCTGAAATGGAACTTCAATGATGGGGAGTGGCTGGAGAGGGGCTTTGACCTGGTCTTGGGGCTTTCCCACTCTTTGGCACACCTCACAAGACTGGATATAGGTAGAAACATCCTTGCCCATTCCCTCCCAGTGGAATGACCCCCCCAAATGGTCTTTGGTCCTGTTCACCCCAGCATGGCCACTAGGGTGATCATGGGCTAAGCTCAAGAGCTTGGCCCGGTATTTAGTTGGAACTACCAACTGTCTCTGAGGATGCCAGTCTTCCTGGTGTCCACCAGAAAGAGTTTCCTTGTATAAAAGTCCTCTTTCTACAACAAACCTGGATCGATTAGAAGAGCTGAGAGGCGGTGGGTTGCTCCGTGCCGCCGTCCAAGCTCTCTGGAGGCTTTCATCTGCTTCCTGTTCGGTCTGGAACTGTTCCCTTGATGCTGGAGACATCAGTTCCTCATTGGATTGTGGACCTAGGCTTGGTCCCTCTGGAAGCGATATAGGGGATGGAGCTGTTTCTGTTGACTGTGAACCGCTCTCCGCTGGTGTACTATGTTGGGGTTCAGGCTCCGGCTGAGCCTCTTGTGTCGGGTTATCGGCTGCTGCCAGTTCAGGGTCGGTGGGGCCCTCTGGTGTTGAGGTTGCAAGTACTGGATTCAGTGCTGGCAATGGGTCTGGTGTTGGTTGTTCGGCTGGTTCCGGTTCTGGGACTGGTTCCGTCTGGGTCTCTGGGACTGGATCCACTACTGCTGTTGCAGACATTGGTCTGGGGTCCGGGTCCATCACCTCTGACCGGGTCCTGATAGAAGTTTCCGGAACAGAGCTAGGCCTCACGGCTTGTTTAGCCTGGCTGCGGGTGACCATTCCTACCCTCTTGGCCTGCTTCACATGATTGGCCAAGTCTTCCCCCAACAGCATGGGGATGGGATAATCATCATAGTCTGAAAAAGTCCACGTTCCTGACCAGCCCTTGTACTGGACAGGCAACTTGGCTGTAGGCAAATCGAAAGAGTTGGACTTGAAGGGTTGAATTGTCACTTGGATCTCTGGGTTGATTAACTTGGGGTCCACTAAGGAAGCATGGATAGCTGACACTTGTGCTCCGGTGTCCCTCCACGCGGTGACCTTCTTCCCGCCCACACTCACAGTTTCCCTCCGCTCCAAGGGTATCTGGGCCTGTGGACCTCTGGTGTGATTCCGGTGCAATGAACTGTAATCTGTTGGGGTTCTTGGGGCAGTTGGCCTTTACATGCCCCAGCTCGTTACATTTAAAACATCGTCCAGCTGACGGGTCACTGGGGCAAGGAGGGTTGCTGGAGAACAGGGTGGTGGGACGATAAGGGGTCTGGAGGGTTCCTTGGGAGGTAGGTGGGGCTTTGGGCGGCCCCCGGTAATAGGGTGTGTCCTGGGGTTGTCCCTTCTGGTCTCCGCTCCAACTGCGACCAGTTTTTTTCTTCTCTGCCACCTCCACCCATCTGGCTCCAATCTCTCCTGCCTCGATTACAGTTTGGGGCTTCCCATCTAGGATGTACCTTTCTATTTCTTCAGGAACACCCTCTAAGAATTGTTCCATTTGCATTAGGAAGGGCAAATTTACTGGAGATTCAACACTTGCTCCGGATATCCAGGCATCCCAATGTTTCACAATGTGGTAGGCATGTCGGGTAAATGACACGTCTGGTTTCCACCTTAGGGCTCTGAACCTCCGACGAGACTGCTCGGGTGTTATCCCCATTCTGACTCTTGCCTTGGATTTAAACAGTTCATACTTGTTCATGTGTTCTTTAGGCATTTCAGCTGCCACCTCAGCTAAGGGTCCACTGAGCTGTGGCCTCAGCTCTACCATGTATTGGTCAGTAGAGATGTTGTACCCAAGGCAGGCCCTTTCGAAGTTTTCTAGGAAGGCCTCAGTATCATCGCCTGCCTTGTAGGTGGGGAACTTTCTGGGATGGGAAGTGGTACTTGGAGAAGGATTGCTAGGGTTTGTTGGGATATTCTGCTGAGCCTTTATCTTCTCTTTCTCCTCCAGTTCTTTATCCCTTGCTTCCATAGCTCTCCTGTGAGCAGCCGCTTGGTGTTGTTCTGCCTCTTTTGCTGCCTCCCTTTCTTGTTCCTTCTCCTCCTCCTTCAGCCGCATGAGTTCTATCTGTCTTTCATGTTCCCTTTGTCTTTCCTCAGCCTGAAATCTGGTTAATTCCAGCTGTAGTCAAGCCGCGGATTTGGTCATTCTAACCTCTCTGTTTTTAACTAACTTTACACCCAAAGTTTAGAAATAAACAAAAAACTTGGCTGTAAAATTTTGCTGTGCTGGAATAGAATACCTATTCTCCGATAGTGATTGTCAGCCTACAGAAAAAGACAATTCCCTTGTCTCTGCTCTGGGCCCACATCAAAGCAAAAAACTTCCAACTACTTAGAAACCTGTTTACCCAGCCCAAAGAAAAAACAAGTTTCCTTTTTAAACTTGTGCTCCTTGTAAAAAATCAAAATCCCCCCCAAAAAAAAAAAACCCTGCCACTTTTGTCTCCAGGCAAATGGGTAGAACACCCCCCCCTTCTATTTACTTTTAGGGAAAAAAAAAACCTCTGGGTTGGAAGACTGTGAATTTCCCTGAAGGAGTTAAGTACCCTGCCTCCAGGCAAAGAAAACCTGCAATTCACAAAGATAATCCCCTTTTGTCTCTGCTTGGCCACAAAGCAGAGAAAAACAAGCTGCTTTCTGGACTTCCTTTCCAAAGGAAAAAAAAAAATCTCCTTTTTTAAAATCTGTATTTCTAGTTCAAAAAATCTCAACTGGATCTCAAAATGATTTCAGGTTAATCCCACCACTCTGCCACCATGTCAAGGTTCCTCCCCCACTCTGAACTCTAGGGTACAGATGTGGGGACCTGCATGAAAAACCTCCTAAGCTTATCTTTACCAGCTTAGGTCAAAACTTCTCCAAGGTACAAAATATTCCACCCTTTTGTCCTTGGATTGGCCGCTACCACCACCAAACAAATACTGGTTACTGGGGAAGAGCTGTTTGGACACGTCTTTCCCCCCAAAATACTTCCCAAAACCTTGCACCCCACTTCCTGGACAAGGTTTGGTAAAAAGCCTCACCAATTTGCCTAGGTGACTACAGACCCAGACCCTTGGATCTTAAGAACGATGAACAATCCTCCCAACACTTGCACCCCCCCCCTTTCCAGGGAAATGTTGGATAAAAAGCCTCACCAATTTGCATAGGTGACCACAGACCCAAAGCCTTGGATCTGAGAACAATGAAAAAGCATTCAGTTTTCTTACAAAAAGACTTTTAATAGAAATAGAAGTAAATAGAAATAAAAAAAAAATCCCCCCTGTAAAATCAGGATGGTAAATACCTTACAGGGTAATTAGATTCAAAACATAGAGAACCCCTCTAGGCAAAAACCTTAAGTTACAAAAAAGATACACAGACAGAAATAGTTATTCTATTCAGCACAATTCTTTTCTCAGCCATTTAAAGAAATCATAATCTAACACATACCTAGCTAGATTACTTACTAAAAGTTCTAAGGCTTCATTCCTGGTCTATCCCCAGCAAAGACAGAATATAGATAGACATACATACCCTTTCTTTCTCTCCCTCCTCCCAGCTTTTGAAAGTATCTTGTCTCCTCATTGGTCATTTTGGTCAGGTGCCAGCGAGGTTACCTTTAGCTTCTTAACCCTTTACAGGTGAGAGGAGATTTCCTCTGGCCAGGAGGGATTTTAAAGGGGTTTACCCTTCCCTTTATATTTATGACAGTATCTGCCTGCCTTTTGGCTGCCTTCTTCACTAGCTCAGCCCCACACCTGTCAGCTCTCATGCAATCATGTTCGGCTGGCAAACATTTTCCTTTCATTTACATTTCTTAGCTGAGGCTTTTAGGCTGCTCTGTGGAAGTTGCTTCTCTTAAGTCTCCCAGATGGCTATTGTATCAGGTAGGTATGGACAAAATCTGTATTTAGAGCCTCTGCTCATAAGATCACTACAAAAGTTTTTTTCTCCTGCTGATAATAGCTCATCTTAACTAATTAGCCTCTCACAGTTGGTATGGTAACTTCCAACTTATCTGTATGTGTGTGTGTGTATATATATATATATATCTTACTATGTGTTCCATTCTATGCATCCGATGAATAGAGCTGTAGCCCATGAAAGCTTATGCTCTAGTAAATTTGTTAGTCTCTAAGGTGCCACAAGTCCTCCTGTTCTTTTTGTGGATACAGACTAACACGGCTGCTACTCTGAAATCTGCTCCTATAGTAAGGCCCTAACCCGTCTTGCTCTGGCCTGCATTTCCAACCTTACTGCATATCACATTCCCTTCTCCAGGCCCCCAGTAATGCCAGCATTCACTCCTATTATGGTCTCCCCTCCCACTACCACCTCGTTTTTCAAGAATGTCCTTTTTCTCAAATGTATGTCAAACAAAATATGATTCCATGCCCTCACTTGAAGGTATAAAAGGTATGGCAGGGGAGGAAAGGGATGTGGAAGAACTCCAGTCTGCCATAGCAATCCTCCACTGATTTTTTGATTAAGGATCCTAGGCCATGGTGAAATTTGGAGCTGACCAGGACTAGTATTAAGCACCATTGGCACTGACCCAGACCTGAGAACCAGGGAGCCGTATGCCACCCTGCTCCTCCTGCACTGTCTCTCGCTGGCACAGGAGAGAGGCTGTCCCTTTACTTCTTGACTTGGAAGGATTAGATTTCACTTGTTCATTTTCCCCTTCAAAAAGCACCAAAGGGACAAAAATGAGAGTTCTATGTTGTTGCATGTTTGGGGGAGGGGCCTTTAAAGGTTCCTTGTGAGATGGATCAGCTACTCCTGCCTCTCCCCCCCCCCCCCGCCGCTGATTCTGATCAAATGGAGATCAGGTGGCAAAACTTAGTTATTGGGGGAGAGCTGGGGCTGTCTATTTAAAGCTGGATGAGCACAGTTGGAAGGGAGTCCCAGAGGAGAGGAGTTTCTCCTCTCTGGGAAACAGCCTGAAAGAAGGCTGAGAAATTGACAGTTGACAAGATAGGCTAGGCTAGGCTATTGCCCAGGAGAACTAGAGGTAGAAGACCAGATAAGCAGCAGCCTGTCTGAACCCCTGAGTGAGGGGAGGAATGTGCCAGCCCCTGGACAGAGGGGTCATTGGAGAAAGACTATAGTAACTGAGGCATGCATATGAGAGAGAGATGGCCTGCTGACCCCAGCCAGGCTGAAGGTTGGATTGTTTTCTTATGTTTGGTTAGACTTTGATAAAAGACTGAAGCCCTGGGAAAGGGCTGGACTCTAAAGTGGTCTGGCCAGAGGGCCAGGTCACTCTTACAACTAGACTGGGCCAAAGGATAGCGTGTGAGACTGAAGTAGAGTTGCTGCATCATTACATCCAGGCATAAGGGGGTGTCCTGGAGTGGCAGCTTTGCTCCACATGTACAGAATGCCTGAAGACTCACACTCTGGCCTGCCATCATTAGTCAAGAAAATTTAGAAAGGAAAAGCTTCAGATGTAATATCTTGGGCTTGCAGACCACTGGTGACTGCTGGATATATTTGACCACAAGACAGTTATCTATTAAAAAAAATTATAAAATTTAAATACAATTTTTTTCTGAATCTGTTGTGAATCATGTCTTCTATAGTCATCGGATTTCAAATAAAAAAAATTTAACTTTTTAAAATTCCCTGCTAGTGTAACTAAGGGGATAAATTGAGAAAAATACATGAAAATTATCTAAATCAACAGAATAAAAATAAGACAACTCCTTCCAGGCATACCACATGGCTATGTATTTTATATGCCGTATGTACTGACTGCATACCAGTAAATATAATACAGTACATGTCTTCAGCAAACATCAAATCTTTAAAAAAAAAATGCCTCCAGGGCATTCTTGGTACTGTACAACAGGGAGTGCCCAGATAAGTAGATTTTTTTTTTCATGCCTAACACACTTAACATCATCTCATTAAGGACTAGGATGCCTTTTTTAACACACATTCAATGTTGGTGAACTTTAATCTTCTCGCTATATCCAGTGGAGATTCCCCATTCTGAAATAAACAAACAAAACATGCTGTGATAATAGTCATGGAAGCAGGTACTTGAGTGTGAGTATGTCTATATTGCAACCAGAGGAGGGGGTGCAGCATGTGTAGAAACATGTGAGGTAGTGTTAATCTATTTAGCACCAATCCTAGGAGTAGTGAAGCTGTATCACAGACTTCGGTACAGGTTAGTTCTCTGTCTAAATACCCAGAGTCCGGAGCAGCCTCAGGTCTGTACTGATGCAGCTTTTTTGCTATTGGTACTCCCACTAACTAGATTAAAGCTAGCTTGGGTATGTCTATGTGGGCTGCAATCACACCTTTGACTGCAGTGCAGACATACCTGAGAGCCTCATTGGACAGATCAGCCAGTTTGTGTTCATCTGTATGGTTTGTATTGCCTGATCCAGACCGATAAGAATCCCCAGCACTAAAAAATGTCTCAATTAACTGAGTCTGATCCTGCTCCCCGTCAGTCAGTGGGTCAGGGTCTTTATTTCAATCACATCAAAATCCATTCTGTTATTCAACATGGCTGATGTCAGAAGTCAGGGTCGAAGCAATAGTAAATGAAGGGACTGCACTGTTGTCAAGGTACTTTCATGTCTCTGGTGTGTAGTGAGAAATCAGTTCTTTCCTTTGACATTGATTAGAGATGGATGAGCCTCCTTTGGGAACGGAAGTTGCTGATTCAGCCCCTTGCACTGGCAAAACCTATTGTGCAAGGCTCCCAGCAGCCCTGGGGAGGGCACCCACATATCTCATTCCACCAGGGGGCCTGCAACCAGCCATCATAACTGGGAGTGAGTAGTGCTGGACTGGCAGGGGCATGGGCATGGGCATGGCCAAGACCCCTAGGAGATGCATTGATTCAATACATCCCCCAAGCAGCCTGCACAGCTCCAACCATGCACTATTTACAGTTTAAAGCTGCTCTTCCCCCCAGGAAGGCAGTGGGGCAAATATTGCTTTCTCCTTCACCAGAAGTGAATCCACTCTTAGGGAGCATTTTCCTGTGCCAGCCACCTGATTTCTGGAAGCTTAGCAGCGCAATGCTCACAGACACAGCTATTATCTCCTTACCTTATTCTTTATAGAAGTGTCTGCATGGGCTTCAAGTAGTAGAGGGACAACGGACTGATTTTTCATTTCACAGGCATAGTGAAGGGCTGTGTTACCAGACTGGAAGTAAACAGAATCCAGGTACAGTTTACTTTTACCACGCTTTAAGCAGAAATTTTAGACAGATATTTATCTTTCGTTTCATCAGCCCACCTGCCAATGGTACTTGGATGTTGGAAGTTGTTTTGTGTGTTTCTTGAAAAAGGATGATATGTAGCCATATGTGATATGGGGCAGAAGGCACTTAATGTGATGGAGTGACAAGATTGATTGTTTTACTGTTTACCAGAGATGGGTCTAAGCCACAAAACAACAATCTAAATACAGGGCCCAGACTTCAGTCTCCGCAAAGCTTGAGAATATAGAGATTGAGGGATCTGGTTCAGGCTGCGTTGCTATCCTAAAGCACATCTACCTACAAACCAGGCTGCACAACCCTCCCTCCCCCACCCCCAGCGTAGTACAACTCCTCATCCTCCCCACAACCCCCTAATGCAGAGCAATGCCGAAATGTGTACAGCTTTGCTACAGCAAAGCTTACGCTGCATGCTAGTAAACATACCTAGGCAGTAGCCGAGGTAGAGGAGAATCACTGCATGGTTGTGTCCAGTCCTGTGAATTTAGGAAGCTGTGGTTGGTGGGTTTTTTTTTAAACTATTTCTGTATTTAGGAAATTTTAACAGTTTTACAAATCCTAGCCCTGTAAATATCAAGAGACAATACAATAATCATTACAACAATTAGAGAAACATTACACAGTAGTCGTTGGATCTCTCTATTTAACAGGGCATTACCATGTTACAGAGTGAGAATCTTTACCCCTGATATGCCATTTCTGTGATTTTACTAAATTGAGTGAAATCTCTGGTCATACACTTAACAGACCAGGTATGTCTATCAAATGTGAAAATTCAAAAAAATTGGACAGGTATGTTGGTTTTTTCCAGGTGAATGTATTATCTAGACATGTTTACTAGCATCCAAAGTAAGCTTCACAGATTTTAAAAAATTGAGTTGTACAACATGCTGGAAGACTGTTCTGGGACCGGTTCTGTTTAATATCTTCATCAATGATTTAGATAATGGCCTAGAGAGTACATTTATAAAGTTTGCGGGCAATACTAAGGTGGGAGGGGTTGCAAGTGCTTTGGAGGATAGGATTATAGTTCAAAATGATCTAGGCAAACTGAAGAAGTGGTCTGAAGTAAATAGGATGAAATTCAATAAGGACAAATACAAAGTACTCCACTTAGGAAGGAACAATCAGTTGCACACACACACAATGGGAAATGACTGCCTAGGAAGGAGTACTGCGGAAAGGGATCTGGGGGTCATAGTGGACCACAAGCTAAATATGAGTCAACAGTGTTACACTGTTGCAAAAAAAGTGAACATAATGCTGGGATGTATTAGCAGGAGTGTTGTAAGCAAGACACGAGAAGTAATTTCTTCTGCTCTACTCTGTGTTGATTAGGCCTCAACTAGAGTATTGTGTCGAGTTCTGGGCGCCACATTTCAGGAAAGATGTGGACAAATTGGAGAAAGTCCAGAGAAGAGCAACAAAAATTATTAAAGGTCTAGAAAACATGAGCTATGAGGGAAGATTGAAAAAATTGGGTTTGTTTAATATGGCAACGAGAAGACTGAGGGGGAACATAACAGTTTTCAAGTACTGTACATAAAAGGTTGTTACAAGGAGGAGAGAGAAAAATTGTTGTTCTTTACCTTTGAGGATAGGACAAGAAGCAATGGGCTTAAATTGCAGCAAGAGAGGTTTAGGTTGGACATTAGGAAAAACTTCCTAACTGTCAAGGTGGTTAAGCACTGGAATAATTTGCCTGGGGAGGTTGTGGAATCTCCATCACTGGAGATTTTTAAGAGCAGGTTAGACAAACACCTGTCAGGGATGGTCTAGATAATACTTAATCCTGCCATAAGTGCAGGGGACTGGACTAGATGATCTCTTGAGGTCCCTTCCAGTCCTATGATTCTATAATGATGCAGTTGCAATGCATTAGCTTATGACCATGCTTCCCTCTAAAGGCTGGCCTCAGTGACTATAGCATCTTGCTTCCTTAGCTCATTACACAAGAGAAATTATTCCATTCTTGTGAGAGAAAAGTAGGAATAGAGAAGCATGCCTGCTCCCGCCATACCACATCAGCTTTTGTATGATAGTTAGAGAAGCACCTGGGATTCCCTGAACACCTGGGATTCCCAAGTAGCCTATGGCTGCTATTGAATGTCAAGACCTTTCCTAGACATTATCAATAACTAAGGCTTATGGGACACTATCTGCTCATGCCTTAGTGTTGCAGAAACTGGCTGAAGAAAGAGATGGAGCTTTCCCCCCTCTCCTACTCTATGTGGAGGAAAGAGAAAGAGGTTATTTACTGCACCCAGAGACCCTGATGGATGTAGGTGTATACCAGGCAGTCTCTAGATGAGACCAGGAGGGAGAAGAAGCCACCCAGTGCCCTCTGAAGACTAAGAGGTTGTAGGGATCAAATTATCCCCTCCTCCAGAACAAAAAAATGGCAAAGTTGGAGTGCCCTTGACCCATAAACTGCACCAGACAAGGTCCATGGATGTTTGTGAAGCCAGCTTGATGGTTCATGTGTAGGACTAGAACCTGAACCTACCCTGACTTTGGATGGATAAAGGGTTCTAGGCCAGCTGTTCATACAGTCACTCATACCATGACATCACTCAGAATAGTCACAAAGTCTAACCACCCCCAACCTAGGGAGTCAGCTCCTTTCTGGTGCAGTCCACACCTACTGGCAAACTTCATAGTCCCAATTCTACACACACAGAATCCTTCCATCACCTCTGCTGAATGAAAGCATGTTCACTCCACTGAAGGCTGATTGGTGACTGAACTCAGGTATGTTTTCTTTGCCATTTGCACTCCTTTAGGGGTGTTGTGGCAATGTAACACTTCATCATTCCCCAACATTTGACTAAGACTCTACCACAGCAATAAAGAGGCTGACAGTCAAGTGTCACATACCAGGGTAAGGGGAGTGTGTCTAACGTTCCACATTTGTTTTAGATGCTGTGTTTGGAGCAATAGGGATTAAGACTCTAGAGGCAAGAACAATAATTGAGTTGGATAAAAGCCAAGCTGAGCTGCCAAGGGGGAGAAAATTGTGTACTTTAGCAAATTTCACCCTAAAATTCAAGGGAGAACAGTGAGCCACAGTGACAGACAAGCTTAACATATCAAAACAACCTTTCACAGGTTGCTCTTCCCCTGAAGCATCACACTATTTCTAGTAGCTTCTGAAAGCTACTTTTTCTAAATTAACTAAATGAATGTTGTATACACCACACCAGTGAGTGACCTCTGTGGCTGTACAAACCCACTTACATAGTCCGTAGCATTAACATCTGTGCCAGCTTGAAGTAACATCTTGATTAGGTTTTCATTCTGCTTAGTTTTTGATACCTGTTAAACACATAGAAAGAAGTCCAACCCAGTTGGAACGTTAATTCAGGTAACACATGTTACTAAGCAGATTTGGGCTAGCTATGAGCATTCTACTCAAAACAATGGAAATGCCCTATTTGTGCAGTACACTTACATGTGACACTACTATCTCAGCAGTATATCAGTTATATTCAGAGCCAAATCCTGAGGTCCTTATACACTTTTACAGTTCTTACTCAGTCCTTAATTTGAATGCAATGCAGGATTATTTTGTGTATATTCATAACTCTGGATGAGCTACAGTACAGGGTCCTGCTTGTAATAGCTAATTTGTGATAGGTAGGTGTCACCGGCTGGCTGGCCCTTTAAGGGGAGTCAAGCCCAGCCTTGCCTGTCATGATCAACTACCCTCTCAGCTGACCCTGACTGACTAGGGATCAGATGGGCCTGTTCAATTATTAGATCCAACTGGGAAGGGGTCATGAGAGGCTTACAAAAGGTCAGAGAAGTCAATCAAGAGTGGAGTGGTTTGGGAGACTCTAGGAAAATAGTCCTTGGAGTTGCTACTTAATAGAGACCAGAGGAGAAGGAGAGAGAGAGAGAGAGAGAGAGAGAGATGCCTTCTCCCCTCTTACTCCGAACAGAGGGCCTGAGCCTATAAGCTGTAGAAGCCACGTAGGGAGGCTGGGGAGTAAGTCTGCCTATAGGATGTCCTCAGCAGGAGCAGAACTATGGACCCTGTACCAAAGATATAAGCCATATAGGAAGGCAGAGTGGGAGGTCCTGTGTTTCCTTGTGAACTTGATTAATAAACCCATATTCCAAGAAGGAATATTACTTGACATGTGAAAGCCTACGTCAGAGTTATTGGAGAGTCTAAGAAGGAGACAGTGAAACAGTAGCAGTGGTATGCTGTGATGCTTTTAGTAAGGCAAGTAATTCGACACTTGCATGCCTGAGGTGGTCCGAAATGGCTTCCTTCCTGTGGCTTGGCCTTGCGTGTATGCGGCATGTGAGGTCATGCTGTGCAGAGGATATTTTTTTGTTCCACAATGTATGGTGGGGAGCTGAATGGAATTGGCCTGCAGGCTGCCACTTGGGACAGGGTTTTTGTGACTTCTGGGACATGTGATGTATGCCTTGCGTACACAGATGGTATGCCACTGCTAGGAAGCCAGTGTACCTACAGTGGGTCTCAGGATGGAAAAATGTAAGGTAAGTCTTCCTAGTTTAGTTTATACTCACCATGATAAGATAGCCAATAAGCAGAACAGGCATTAGGATGATAATAAGCAGGTAGTCAAGGAAACTAAACCGTTTTCTCACAGCATAATGCAAACATGTGCGATCTTTCTAAACAGGGAAGAAACATCTGATTAGCATTAGATGCATAATTATTCCCCTTGTGTATGTCACAGCTTTCTGACTGGTTATATCTGGAGCATTTCTTTTTCATTAATGTTGAAACAGGACACTGGTATCTTGCTCAACTGAGTGAAATACATTTCAGCTGCACAAAGCCACAGTCCCTGAGCTTCACAGGGGCACAGTGTGGATGGGACTGGGGTCTGAAATTGATGTCTCCAGTCCTGGGCCAGGTTAGGGGGAGCATGGGGGAAGAGTGCACTGCAGTTCCCATGTGGCTGTTACAGTAGCCTGTGGGGGAAGAACAGGAAGAATAGCCCCCATTTTTAAGTGTGCCATTAATTGTTAATCTGTGTCATTAGAGATCCCATTGGCTCTCCCCTAGTCACAGGGGGTAATGGGGTAGCTGTGGAGTGAGACTGTGGAGGAGGAGGTAGGAGGGGTTTGGAATAAGCAGCCAAACAGAGCTGCTGCAGAGGCAGGGAGAGCTCCCCATGCCCTCAGAAGGCAAAGAAGCTTCTGGATGGGGTGGGGGAGAGCAGTAAGAGCCTGGCAGCTCTGCTCCCTCTTCCTCGCCTGTGAAAAATGTATTGGTCTGCTCCTCCTCTGTAATGCTGCAACAGCAGGCCTGGGAAGGGAGAGAAGAGAGCTCCCTTGGAATTGCCATCCCTCCTGACCTGCGGGGGGAGAGACACACAGACAGACATACACACAAAAGTCCCCGGATTTGCCCTCCTGCCAGGCCTGGGAGGGTGTGAAGAGCCTCCAAAGCTACAGATGTGGAGTGGGGAGCAAGGCGGGTGAAGAACTGTGGTGTGGCTGGAGTTGATGGGCAGGCTGAGTCACAACATTAATTGCTATGAGGCTACAATGACCAAAAAATCCAATTTCTCATTTGCTGTCCCACACACTCTAGGGGGTGAGCGAGTTCAAAACTCTGGAGACCGCTTAAAAAGAACCAATTAAAAATCACAATTTTGGGGTCAATCTCATGGCGCTTTTTTAGGTCTGACTTGGGGGTTTTTTTGTTTTGTTTTGTTTTTTTTAACTTTTGGGGTTGGCAATACTATCATTTTCTTCCACTCCCTAATTGCAAAATGTAATCGGATGTCATTAATGAAAAGAGGGGAAATCCTGGGACACTTGGCTATTGCCACTCACCTTGTTTCTGATGTTCACATCCGCGTTCCATTTCAAAAGGAAACTGACTATTCTGTTGTGTCCCTGTCTGCACGCACAGATTAGGGGGGTGTCTCCCCCAAAGCTGTCTTGAATGTTCAAATAATTGCTGTCCTCTTCCAGCAGCAGTTGAATTTGATTGAAGTCATTATCATAAGCTGCCTGGCAAATGGGCTGAGGAAAGGAGGGGAGGAAATGTTAGTGACCCAGGCATTATAGGCCTGAGCCTAGGAGGAGCCAAGTACTTCCCACTAGGTGAAGTGAGAGTCCTGCTAGCTCCCTTTCAAGCAGATGTGAGGTCCCTCAATTCCCACCTTCTGGGAAGCGCTCGGCACCTCACAGGCTCAGGCCCCATGAAGAGAGATAAAGATTAAGGTCTAACTCCGAGGTGGGCAAACTGTGGCCTGCGGGCCACATCTGGCCCATGGAACCGTCCTGTCTGGCCCTTGAGCTCCTGGCCGGGGAGACTAACCCCTGGCCTCTCCCCTGCAGCCTCAGCTCACCCTGCTGCCAGCGCTCTGGGCGGCGGGGCTGCAAGCTCCTGCCAGGCAGCGCAGCTGCGAGAGCCACTAGGGGTGTAGTGTATGAAATTGCTCCCCATAGGAATGTGCTACTTATGGAGCGCCAGGACTGGCAGCTGTAAGTACACCGTAAGTAGCACATTCTTACGGGGAACAATTTAATACACTACACCTGGGTAGGGAAGGCTCTGCCTCCCCAGACAGCCTGGCCCTGCCCCCTATCTGCCCCTCCCACTCCCCGCCCCCTGACTGTCCCCCTCTGAACCCCCAACCCATCCAACCCCCCCCCGGCTCCTTGTCCCCTGACGCCCGCCCACCCCACCCCACCCCGGAACCCCAACCCCTATCCAACCCCCCTGCCCCGTAACTGCCCCAACCCCTATCCACACCCCTGCCCCCTGGGACTCCCATGCCTATCCAACCCCCCTTGTTCCCCATCCCCTGACTGTCCCCCGGGACCCTCTGCCCCTTATCAAACACCGCCCCACGGTGATCTGATGCTTGCAGTGCTATGGTGTCTGCGCGGGCAATCCAGGAAAAAGGGGGTGAAATGATTTGTCTGCGGTTGCTTTCATAGAGGGAGGGAGGGGTGACTGATGACATGTACCCAGAACCAGCTGCGACAATGTTTTTGCCCCATCAGGCATTGGGAGCTCAACCCAGAATTCCAATGGGCAGCGGAGACTGCGGGAACTGTGGGATAGCTACCCACAGTGCAACACTCTGGAAGTTGACGCTAGCCACGGTACTGTGGAAGCACTCCTCCGACTTAATGCGCTTAGTGGGGACACACACAATCGACTGTATAAAATCGCTTCCTAAAAATAGACTTCTATAAAATTGACCTAATTTTGTAGTGTAGATATACCCTAATAGTTCAATCTTGAAAAATGCTGCACCCCAATCCACTAACCCACCTAAACAGGTGCTTACTTTCACATACAGTGAGTAATCCCATTGATCAGAACTCTTGAGTAAGAAGGTACAGTTTTTACATAGTAACTCTTCAGAATAGAGCCACACTTCAGGTTAAAATAGAAACTTTTTAAAAAAGAAAACAAGAAAGGATCACTTCACTTCTGCAAATATTGGTCAAGAAGCTTAAATATAAGTAACACAATTTCTTGTCAGGATATATTGGACTTTTCTTTTAGCAATCCCAATACAATGAATCAACCTGAATGCTGGTATTGAAATGGTACTATGTTAAAGTGCACTAGGGCACTTTCAGTGTGCTCCAGCAGGTCTAATGGAACAATTAGTGTGCAACACATTAGTGTGCTTCAGAAATCATAACTCTGCAGCATGCATTGCTGCTCTGTGTAGACTTTCCCTGAGAGTACCTAATCTGTGTAGTCCAGAAAAGAGCGGGTCCGAGGTAGGAATTTTCCCAACATCCTTAACTGTGAAGACTTACGTAGAAAAGTCATTTAGTTTCTCAGCAATGTCCTTGTCTTCCTTAACTGCTCCCTTTATTCAATTGATCCAGTGGACCTAGAAGTTCTGTCACAACCTTCTTCCGTCTGATCTACTTAAAGAATCTTTTTACCCCTTTTTCTGTCTGCTCTTCAAAATCCTTTTAGGCCCTTCTAATTTCCCTACTAATATTGCCTGCTCTAGTTTATGCTACTGTTTATTGCCTTCACTAGGGTCAGATTTAGAAAGATTTCAGTTGGTCTCAAATAGCCTTTCAAAACTTGGCATTTAGCCATAATGTTTTATTCCTTGCTTGCCCTGTTCCTTTTCTTTTCAGCAATTTAACCTGCCTTCTAAGGCTCTATTGTTTTCGTAAGCAGCATCCGTGCCACCTCTAGGGATTTTATTTCCTTTACATTTAACTTTATTGCTTCTTTGACTAACATTCTCCTTTTAGTGAAATCTTCCTTTCTAAAGTTGTCCCTTTTTGGTACCCTACCTCCTCTTAGACGCTGAACCTAATTGTGTCATGGCTACTATTATTTAGTGGCTTAACTACTGTCACTTCTTGAATTAGCTCCTGTGTGTGTTGTTTAAGACTTGCTCAGGACTACATTTTCCTCTTGAATGCTCAAGAGCTAGCTGTCCTAAAAAAATCGTGACTTATAGAGAGAGTGTTTTTTGCAGACACTGTCCTGTTGTGCCATTTGACTAGTTTAAAACTGGGTGGTTGAAGTCCCTCATTTAGAAGAGGACAAATGAGATAAAAGTGACAAATGTATGACTGGGACTTAACCAAAAAAAGGGGGCTGGTTGGGTTAGAGTGCAGGCTCTGAGGGTCAGGACATGTTCCTGGTACTCTTGCCTGGTACCACGTTGCTACATAAAACACTTCAGGCTTATTTAAGCTCCACTTCTACTTTGTCTCGGACCTTGTAAATTTCAGCTGTGGCTGTTTATAGAAAAAGGGTGGAGAGTGCCCTAGATAAGGTACACCACGAGGAAGTAATTTCCCTTGAGTAGGGAGGTCTGTACTGTGACAGATATGACAATATCCTGAACAAATCTTATGGCAATAACCTTAGCATTACTGAAGTAAATTCAATGGTTTTGGGGTCCACTGTATTAAAAAGGCAATTGTTTGTTATTGTGAGATTGTATGCTAACTCTGATTATCAGCCCTTTGAAGCCACCCCCGGAGAGGATTCTACGTACTAGTTCGAACTGGATTCTCCAGGGACCAATGGACAAAGGATTTGTGCATCATTAGCCTGGTTTTAAAAAGCCTCGGGGCTTTCTTCCTGATCCAGCAAATGGACAGGACCTCTGGTTCAAGGGGGGTCCCAATTGTTAGGGAAGAGTTGGAGGGACTGACCCTACTGAGGCCCCAAAAGACACTGTTCTTGTTCTGAACGGAAGCTGTGATGAACTTGGAACCATAAAGAAACCACTTGTGTGAGGTTTTGAAGGACAGCTCCTGTCACAGCCCATGTTAGGGTTGAGGTAATCTCTGGTAAGCTTATTTGTATGGAGTATAGTTTTGTTGTTTTTCTCTGTTGTGCTTTTACCTTAAGAAAAAAATAGGCTTGCACAGGAAGTGTATGTGGTTATGAGCAGTTACACTTAATGCTTTGAAGAGAAAGTTCACCAGCCTTCTTAGGCAGAGTCTCTTGCTGAAAACACCACCATGAAGGCAGGGAACTGTTCAGCCTGGAGATATCCCAGTCAAATGGGAGAGAGATGCATGTCTCCAAGAGAGGTGATAGCCAGGGAGCCATCTCAGAAATTGCAAGTGACTGATCTTAAGGTTGTATCTTGTCCTCCATTAACAGGAGAAGGAGAAAAAAAAAATCAAGGAGCAGGGGAAACTGCAGACTATTCAAGACTAATAACAGCTAACGGCAGAAATTAGAGCCTTAAAGGAAAAGCTAGGGACTTAGCAGACAGTTTCATCCTCTTACACCTAGAAGAGTACTCTGCTTTAGGGTTGAGGCACACTAGCTGAACAGCGTGATAAACCTTGTATTACTGCTGCTCTCGAGAAATGACTTCAGTCTCCTGGGTTGTTGGTATGATGACTCTTGGCAGGACTAAATTAAGATGACCCTATACAGGCACAAGGCCACAGTCACCGCTCTGGGGGAATGCCTGACTGTCTTGCAAAGAAGAGCAGTGACTAGTGTTGGGGATAATTTCCAGGAAGCTTTAGGAAAACTCCACTGATCTGCATGACCAGAGTACCGAGTTGTAGGTTCAAATCACAGAATTCAAAAGACAACTGGCTGATCGAAAGAGGAACTACAAGCCACTTTAGTGAAGGTGGAAAAGGAAGCACCCCAGAAGAACGCGGCCCAGAAGGTAATCAGTAAGATGGAATCTCAGGTCACTGAACTTCAGAGAGACTTGGGGCTAGATTCACAAAAACTTAAATGTGGTGGCACTCAGTGTTGCCATGCCTAACTTTTAGGGTCCTGGAAATATCACTGGGATTCAAAAAGCCTAGGTTAGGCTCCCTATACAGCGAATGGGGAGAGACACACACCTCATAATGGGATTCACAAAAGCCAGCACACGATATAGCTTGCCTAAGCTAGCCAATGGGAGATGCCAAGCCAAGGGGTATGCAAAGCCCGTGCCTCCCCGCACTGGGGAATCTCAGCTGCAAACCCTGTCTTGATGTTAAGCACTTACACCATTTTAACACAAAGCAAGAAAGGGGGCACCTCCCTCATAATTTTTAGCCCAGTGGTTAGGATGGTGATACTCCCCCCAGCTATACTGTGTAAACTTGCCTATAGGGGCCTGATCCAGTAGGCCAGATCTGAGCATTCAGACTGTATTGGATCCTATGGGCAATTTAGGCAAAGGAATGCCTGTCTTTCCTCCCGGCTTGTGCATCGTTCTGGGCTTAAGTATCCAGGTGCCTGATGTAGGGCACATGATCAGAGGCAGAAATATAAGCACCTAGGGAATTTTCACTGCAAACATTTGCTTACTGAGTTTAGAGGCCTGCAGAGTTCAGGATCATCTGAGCAGGGGTTTTGTGAATCCCAATTGGATCCGATTATGGGATTTAGTCCTAAAGTGGCAGTTAGTTTCCTAAATTCTTTTGTGAATATAGCCCTTGGAGTCTGAGCGGCCAGGAACAAACCAGAAACCCAGGAGCTGGGGGCTGAGGGGAGAGTTGGAGGTACTGAAAACATCCACAAGACACACTAGACTCCACTGTTACACAACAGGAGCTCAGATCAAAGCAGGCTCTGAAGAAGACCCTGGATAATGAAGCAGAGGCATTTACAAGCTGCGACCCTGTGAAAGAGCTGGGTTGTACTTCAGACAATCCCTCTGTCCCTCTCCTTAAGATAGGTGTCCCCGAGCTCTCTTCCTTGGAGCTGAAGCTGTAACTTAGGCCAGTTTCCCCTCCAGCTGGTCCTTTTTTCCCCCAATCAATGCTTTCACCCTCAGCTTAGGAGGGTTCAGCAGGCAGATCATCTTCTAAGGGAAGACACAGAATATATAGTAGTCTTCCCAGAGCTTGCCCAATTGGTTGGGAGCGAGGGGTACCCTGCCCACCCACACTCTACAAGGCTCCTGGTCCCAGGCTCTCAAAGAAGCAGTAGCCTGGATTTTCTCCAAGCCTTAACTAGTCCTCTGGGACCATAGTCCTCTCTCCCAACATCTACTTCTGCCTTCTCTAGGTCTTCATCCACTCTAAAAAGTCCCAGAACTTAAAGGGGGACACCACAGAACTGATGTTGACTGACCCTTGCATCTAACAGAGGCAAGAAAGGAGAAAGTGCTTTTCTCTAAAATAGCAGAAGTCCTTACACAAGGACATGGTATTTGATCCAGATGCATGTTTGGGAGGGGTCCCTGTGTGTGGTTGTGGGGAACAGACCACTCTGTAGAATGCTGCCTGCCCTTGATTCTATGGGGTCTGCAGTGAGTTGTATAACTTCCTTCCATTTGTTGTGGAAACCTGTAAGGGTAGTGGAGAGGCAGACAATGGTCAGCACAGATCCTGCCCCAGTAACAGGAATAATCTAAAAAGGGGAGCATGGATCCTCAAGAGCTTGATCCAAAGGCCATTGAAGTCAGCGGGAGTCCTTCCATGGACTTACTGGGTATTGCATCAAGCTCTCAACAAATTGAACTTCTCTAACCAAAATACTGATGACAGTATGACAGATTTTGTTCATCAGTCTTAAAGCATTTGGTTAGATCAGAATGTGGTAGTCATGGAGCTGATCTCTAACGTATGAATACTGGATTTTTATCTGGGATGTTTACTGCATGAATGTATCTGCTTAGTCTAATAGGGTGCTGTCTGGTAAAAACAAGCAGGAAGCAAAAAAAAAAAAAATGGCTGCAGATAAGCTAGCCCTTGGCAAACACTTGGGGGTTGTTCTGAGACAATACCATTACAAGAAACAGGCCTGAAACAATGGTCCTTTAGATCTCCTATCAGTTTAAAAATGGACTGTCTCTGAAAGGAGAGGTAGATGTTGGGCAGGTGTTCTGGCAACCCATATGTGTGCACGTACCTTCCAGGGGTGTCTGAAGAATGCTAGTCCTGCACAGGTTACCATCAAGGGGAAGAATGTGCCTGTAGACATGTTTGTTTTAAATTCTCCCCCCCCCCATTCTTTGTTCCTACTGTGATCAATAAGTACACTGATTTAAGAAGGTTGATCTGATGACTGTATATACCACTAGTCACAGACTCCTGACGGGAGAAGTCTCAGGTTCTGAGCTCAGTTGTGCTTGCTGAGTAAGCACAGCTGACTCACAGGGTACCGTATCCCAGAGTGTCATCTAACAGAGAGAACTTAATACTTCCCCTGGGCTGGAAAGGGCATGAGGCCTGTCAAGGTTCCTTCCCCACTCTGAACTCTAGGGTACAGATGTGGGGACCTGCATGAAAGACCCCCTAAGCTTATTCTTACCAGCTTAGGTTAAAAACTTCCTCAAGGTACAAACTTTGCCTTGTCCTTGAACCCTATGCACCACCAAGCGTGGTGAACAAAGAACAGGGAAAGAGCCCACTTGGATAAGTCTTCCCCCCAAGCCCTACACCCCCTTTGCTGGGGAAGGCTTGCTAAAAATCCTCACCAATTTGCATAGGTGAACACAGACCCAAACCCTTGGATCTTAAGAACACTGAAAAAGCAATCAGGTTCTTAAAAGAAGAATTTTAATTAAAGAAAAAGTAAAAGAATCACCTCTGTAAAATCAGGATGGTAAATACCTTACAGGGTAATCAGATTCAAAACAGAGAATTCCTCTAGGCAAAACCTTAAGTTACAAAAAGACACAAAAACAGGAATATACATTCCATTCAGCACAGCTATTTTACCAGCCATTAAACAAAAGAAATCTAACACATTTCTAGCTAGATTACTTACTAACTTTTTACAGGAGTTCTGAGCTGCATTCCTGCTCTGTTCCTGGCAAAAGCATCACACAGACAGACAGACCCTTTGTTTCCCCCCGCTTTGAAAGTATCTTGTCTCCTCACTCATTTTGATCAGGTGCCAGCGAGGTTATCTTAGCTTCGTAACCCTTTACAGGTGAAAGGGTTTTGCCTCTGGCCAGGAGGGATTTTTATAGTTCTGTATACAGAAAGGTGGTTACCCTTCCCTTTATATTTATGACAAGGCCTGACACCTGAGGAAAGGGCAATGAGGCCTGTACTCAGAGAGGGGACAACAATGCAGCTAGTCTTATAACTGTGACCCAGAGTACAGATAACTACAGTCTCTCAAAATTGCATTGGGGTTTTTATGAAATAGTCTTACATTTCCATTTGCTCTTATAAAATGGAGTCCCTTCCCACAAAGCATAGATACTCTGTTTCAGAAACTCCATTGCATTAATTTATGCCTTGAAATCTAACTCAAGTTGACACACCTATTCTACAAATTAGGTGTGAATCAATGTTGAAGAGAATAATTGGAAAATAAAACAATTATTTACACCATTTCTGAAAAATCTGTCAGCATCCCAACTGTCCAGAAACTATAACTTGTCATTCATTTACATCACTGTTCATTTATATTAGTCATGTAGGAGCCCTACTTTCCAAAGAAAATTACTCCCTAAAAATACATTCTACTGGAAAAATAACTAATGAATTTAGTTGTTTACTAAAAAGTGTGAAAGACATGTTGACAATAATTACACTGACTCTGCTCTAATTAAACCTCTTAAACTTTCAGTTTTTGATGTAAAAAGCCTGAGAAAGTTCTGTCCGAGTAGTAAAGACTTTAAAAGGAAGTTGTTGTAAATATCTGTCTACAGCTTTGAAGTGGAATGAAGTCCAACCAGTTAGTTGGCTTATGAACACGTGCAACTGAACTATATATAAATTAAAGTGCCTCATTCCCTTTCATTTGAAATAGCGCTTTACTTTTTTAAATGAAAACTTTATTGCTTTTCCATATGTAAATTTAGTTTTTGAGAGGCATGTACGTTCTATGCTATATCCAGCAGGAGAAACCTATCCATTTTAATCAGAGTTTAGGGAGCAAAGGAGAGATTCAGCTCCTTGTCTGTAATTATGGAAAGCATTTGGCCATACATTTTATACAGCACTCCTGCTAAAATCAAGGCACCCCCTTCCTCCCCACTGCTGTCTCCCCATTACTGATGCTAAGATGTGGGTGGAAGTGAGGAGAGAACTCTCTTCCGTTCAGTAAAGAGAAATGGCCGCTGGATTTGGCCCTTAAGGCAATAGTTTGGCTTGGTTTTAACACAGTTGGTAAAGTGGCCACTCAGTGGCATTGCCTAACATGTCAAACAGAACCCCAAACTGCTTCGCTCTGAATGCAGAGCTGTAGCATACTCTTAACTTAGCTAACACCTTCTTCTCTGAAAATGAAACAACCCATGTAATGTAGGTATTTGTACAAAAAGTACCCTTAGCCACTTCTAAAATATTATACTTTAGACAAGATGGGGTTTTCAATTCCTAATATAAGCCTGTCAAGGAAATCTAAATCTCTTCTACATAGATCTTCTACAGTTTCACATACCTCATAAGAAATGACCACATACCTCTGAATAAAGTATCCCCATGACTGTTCTTGCCTGAAGTCCCGTGTAGCTCACTTGACCAGCAGATTTTCTTGACTTTCAGTGCTCTTGAGTTTACTTAAAGTTGATTAAAATTTAATCTCAAGAGTCCTTTAGCAGAGTGATTTGAGCCATGAACAATGTATCTGAGCCTTTCCAAAGCTACACTTGTAAGTGCTTTCCTAATCAGGGAGTATGAAATGATGCCGTTTTCAAAAGCCCAACCCAGTGAGGTAAACATGAGAGTGTGGGTTTTATTGCAAGGCTGACACAAGTAGTACAAGTTACAAAAGCGAGACTTATTTTGCAATAGCAGGTTCTCTTAAAGGAAAAGGTTAAACTAGCCACAGGGGAGAAGACAAATTGCACAAGAAAATGAATGAAGAAATGTGAGACTTCTAAAAGAAGAATTTACAGAACTAGGTGTTAGAGTATCACCCAAATAGTAAAAAATGGGACCTAGAACATAACAGCTGTGACTGCAGAAAATGAGATTAAACTAGCAAGAGTGGTGTTAACATTCCCATTGAAAGGTAAATGCAGATTTGCTTTATCAGACAAACACGCTTCCCTTAGTACACAATCACAGACATCAGAAACAATGAATCTAGTCTATCCACTGCTAAAATGGGATGGAAAAGGAGTTCAGGTTGTGATACAATAACTATCACTTATACAGCATCATCCGTGTATATAGTGCTTTACAATAACTAGGGAAGGCAAAGAATATGCCCTGGGGAACTTACAATACAATGATCACTGTCCTTCACAGTTACCAGATTCTTCACAATTGAAGTATCCCATATCTCTCCAAACTATTCTATATTCCCGGGTGTGAAATTTAGCCATTGAGCAGCCCCAGTGATTTTTGGTGCAGGCACAAGGAAAACTGAAAAATTACCTACCCTTTTATATGCCCAGAATAACATGAGACACTCACCTAATCCACAAACAAACCATGCTTTTCTGTGCCCCTTGCCAGAATAGGGTGCCACCATCTTCTCTGAGAGCAGTCTGGTGGCTAAGAGAGCTAACATAATCTTTGGATATATAAAAATAAAAGGAGTACTTGTGGCACCTTAGAGACTAACCAATTTATTTGAGCATAAGCTTTCGTGAGCTACAGCTCACTTCATCGGATGCATAAAGTGGAAAGTACAGTGAGGAGATTTTATATATACACACAGACCGTGGAAAAAATACACATTGTAAGGAGAGTGATCACTTAAGATGAGCTATTATCAGCAGGAGAGTGGGGTGGGGGGAGGGAAAACCTTTTGAAGTGATAAACAACGTGGGCCATTTCCAGGAGTTAACAAGAACGTCTGAGGAACAGTGGGGGGCGGGGGGGGGGAGGAATAAACAAGGGGAAATAGTTTTACTTAATATAATGACTCAACCACTCCCAGTCTCTATTCAAGCCTAAGTTAATTGTATCCAATTTGCAAATTAATTCCAATTCAGCAGTCTCTCGTTGGAGTCTGTTTTCGAAGTTTTTTTGTTGAAGGATAGTCACTTTGAGATCAGAAATCGAGTGACCAGAGAGATTGAAGTGTTCTCCGACTGGTTTATGAATGTTATAATTCTTGACATCTGATTTGTGTCCATTTATTCTTTTACGTAGAGACTGTCCAGTTTGCCCAGTGTACATGGCAGAGGGTCATTGCTGGCACATGATGGCATATATCACATTGGTAGATGTGCAGGTGAATGAGCCTCTGATAATGTGGCTGATGTTATTAGGCCCTATGATGGTGTCCCCTGAACAGATATGTGGGCGCAGTTGGCAACGGGCTTTGTTGCAAGGATAGGTTCCTGGGTTAGTGGTTCTGTTGTATGGTGTGTGGTTGCTGGTGAGTATTTGCTTCAGGTTGGGGGGCTGCCTGTAGGCAAGGACTGGCCTGTCTCCCAAGATTTGTGAGAGTGTTGGGTCGTCCTTCAGGACAGGTTGTAGATCCTTGATAATGCGTTGGAGAGGTTTTAGTTGGGGGCTGAAGGTGACGGCTAGAGGCGTTCTGTTATTTTCTTTGTTGGGCCTGTCCTGTAGTAGGTGACTTCTGGGTACTCTTCTGGCTCTGTCAATCTGTTTCTTCACTTCAGCAACCTATTGTAGTTGTAAGAATGCTTGATAGAGATCTTGTAGGTGTTTGTCTCTGTCTGAGGGGTTGGAGCAAATGCGGTTGTATCGTAGAGCTTGGCTGTAGACAATGGATCGTGTGGTGTGGTGTGGTGTGGGTGAAAGCTGGAGGCATGTAGGTAGGAATAGCGGTCAGTAGGTTTCCGGTATAGGGTGGTGTTTATGTGACCATCGCTTATTAGCACTGTAGTGTCCAGGAAGTGGATCTCTTGTGTGGACTGGTCCAGGCTGAGGTTGATGGTGGGATGGAAACTGTTGAAATCATGGTGGAATTCCTCAAGCGTTTCTTTTCCATGGGTCCAGATGATGAAGATATCATCAATATAGCACAAGTCTGCATCCAATGAAGTGAGCTGTAGCTCACGAAAGCTTATGCTCAAATAAATTGCTTAGTCTCTAAGGTGCCACAGGTACTCCTTTTCTTTTTGCGAATACAGACTAACACAGCTGCTATTCTGAAACCTGTCATTATGCAAGGCACTGCATTTAGCTGTATGGAGTGGAAATCTATCAACTTCATGAAAAACCTCGTACAGATACAGACAGACATCATCTTCCTTTCCAAATGCAAACAGATGGACATCATACCAAAAGGACTGAAGGTAAAAAATCCATTGCAATCTACATACCACACAGACTATGCTGACAGCTTGTGCCATACGCTCTCAAAGAAACTGCAGAACCACCTGATCAACGTCCTCTACAGCAAACAGGGAAAGATTAAGAATGAGCTCTCAAAACTGGATACTCTCATAAAAAAACAACCTTCCACACAAACTTCCTCGTGGCTGGACTTTACTAAAATTAGACAAGCCATTTACAACACACACTTTGCTTCTCTACAAAAGAAAAAGGACACTGAATTATCTAAACTACTACATGCCACAAGGGGCCACAGCAATGGTTCCCTTAACCCACCCAGCAATATTGTTAATCTATCCAACTATACTCTTAACCCAGCAGAAGAATCTGTCCTATCTCGGGCCTCTCCTTCTGCCCCTCCACCCCCACGAACATGATACAGTTCTGTGGTGACCTAGAATCCTATTTTCGATGTCTCCGACTCAAGGAATATTTCCAACACACCTCTGAACAACATACTAATCCACAGAGACCTTCCTACCAACACTACAAAAAGAAGGATTCTAGGTGGACTCCTCCTGAAGGTCGAAACAGCAGACTGGACTTCTACATAGAGTGCTTCCGCTGACGTGCATGGGCTGAAATTGTGGAAAAGCAGCATCACTTGCCCCATAACCTCAGCCGTGCAGAACACAATGCCATCCACAGCCTCAGAAACAACTCTGACATCATAATCAAAAAGGCTGACAAAGGAGGTGCTGTTGTCATCATGAATAGGTTGGAATATGAACAAGAGGCTGCTCGACAGCTCTCCAACACCACTTTCTACAAGCCATTACCCTCTGATCCCACTGAGAGTTACCAAAAGAAACTACAGCATTTGCTCAAGAAACTCCCTGAAAAAGCACAAGAACAAATCCGCACACACACACCCCTGGAACCCCAACCTGGGGTATTCTATCTGCTACCCAAGATCCATAAACCTGGAAATCCTGGGCGCCCCATCATCTCAGGCATTGGCACCCTGACAGCAGGATTGTCTGGCTATGTAGACTCCCTCCTCAGGCCCTACGCTACCAGCACACCCAGCTATCTTCGAGACACCACTGACTTCCTGAGGAAACTACAATCCATCAGTGATCTTCCTGAAAACACCATCCTGGCCACTATGGATGTAGAAGCCCTCTACACCAACATTCCACACAAAGATGGACTACAAGCCATCAGGAACAGTATCCCCGATAATGTCACAGCAAACCTGGTGGCTGAACTTTGTGACTTTGTCCTCACCCATAACTATTTCACATTTGGGGACAATGTATACCTTCAAATCAGCGGCACTGCTATGGGTACCCGCATGGCCCGACAGTATGCCAACATTTTTATGGCTGACTTAGAACAATGCTTCCTCAGCTCTCGTCCCCTAATGTCCCTACTCTACTTGCGCTATATTGATGACATCTTCATCATCTGGACCCATGGAAAAGAAACGCTTGAGGAATTCCACCATGATTTCAGCAATTTCCATCCCACCATCAACCTCAGCCTGGACCAGTCCACACAAGAGATCCACTTCCTGGACACTACAGTGCTAATAAGCGATGGTCACATAAACACCACCCTATACCAGAAACCTACTGACCGCTATTCCTACCTACATGCCTCCAGCTTTCACCCAGACCACACCACACCACACGATCCATTGTCTACAGCCAAGCTCTACGATACAACCGCATTTGCTCCAACCCCTCAGACAGAGACAAACACCTACAAGATCTCTATCAAGCATTCTTACAACTACAATAGGTTGCTGAAGTGAAGAAACAGATTGACAGAGCCAGAAGAGTACCCAGAAGTCACCTACTACAGGACAGGCCCAACAAAGAAAATAACAGAACGCCTCTAGCCGTCACCTTCAGCCCCCAACTAAAACCTCTCCAACGCATTATCAAGGATCTACAACCTGTCCTGAAGGACGACCCAACACTCTCACAAATCTTGGGAGACAGGCCAGTCCTTGCCTACAGGCAGCCCCCCAACCTGAAGCAAATACTCACCAGCAACCACACACCATACAACAGAACCACTAACCCAGGAACCTATCCTTGCAACAAAGCCCGTTGCCAACTGCGCCCACATATCTGTTCAGGGGACACCATCATAGGGCCTAATAACATCAGCCACATTATCAGAGGCTTGTTCACCTGCACATCTACCAATGTGATATATGCCATCATGTGCCAGCAATGACCCTCTGCCATATACACTGGGCAAACTGGACAGTCTCTACGTAAAAGAATAAATGGACACAAATCAGATGTCAAGAATTATAACATTCATAAACCAGTCGGAGAACACTTCAATCTCTCTGGTCACTCGATTTCTGATCTCAAAGTGACTATCCTTCAACAAAAAAACTTCGAAAACAGACTCCAACGAGAGACTGCTGAATTGGAATTAATTTGCAAATTGGATACAATTAACTTAGGCTTGAATAGAGACTGGGAGTGGTTGAGTCATTATATTAAGTAAAACTATTTCTCCTTGTTTATTCCTTCCCCCCTCCCTCCGCCCCCCACTGTTCCTCAGACGTTCTTGTTAACTCCTGGAAATGTGCTGGAAATGGCCCACGTTGTTTATCACTTCAAAAGGTTTTCTCTCCCCCCCACCCCACTCTCCTGCTGATAATAGCTCATCTTAAGTGATCAGTCTCCTTACAATGTGTATTTTTTCCCACAGTCTGTGTGTATCTAAAATCTCACTGTACTTTCCACTTTATGCATCCGATGAAGTGAGCTGTAGCTCACAAAAGCTTATGCTCAAATAAATTGGTTAGTCTCTAAGGTGCCACAAGTCCTCCTTTTCTTTTTGCCAATACAGACTAACACGGCTGCTACTCTGAAACCTTTGGATATATAAAGAGAGGAATATGCAGTAAAAGTAGGGAGTTAGTATTACCTCTGCATGCACCATTATTGAGATCATTACTGGAATATTGTGTTCAATTCTAGTGTCCAAACTTTAAACAGGATGCTGAAAAATTACAAGGAAAAAGCTAAAAGAATAATTTGCAGTCTGGAAAACTTGCCTTTATAATAAGAGACTGAACTCCTTCAACCTATTTAGTTTATCCAAGAAAAGGTTCAGCAATAAATTGAGCATGGCCCATAAGGACTGACATGGGAAGATTTGATAGTAGACAGCCTTTTAATCTAGGAAACCAAAAGCATATATCCATGACAGAAACTGAAGATGACAAATTCATATTGGAAATATGGTGCAGGTTTTTTTTTAACTGTGAGGGTAATTAACCATTGAAAAACTTATCTAGGGATGTGATGGATTCTCCATTACTTGAAGTTTTCAAATCAAAATTAGATGTCTTTCTAAAAGATATGATCTAGCTGAGCTAGAAGATGGGCTTGATGCAGGAATCACTTGATGAAATTCTGTAGCATGTGTTATGCAGGAGATAAGACTAGAGAACCATAATGGTCCCTTCTGGCCTTAAAAATCTAAGAAAATGGCCCCTTTTCTGCACCAGTCATTTCCAGATTGCAGAAGTCTTTAGTAACTTCTCAGAAACAACCGTAGTGGCTGTGGCTAGGAGAGGCAGCAGGGACTTTTTACTTTAATTAGTTCAGCGTTTGGTTTTTCAATTCCTAAGAGAAGCTGTGGATGTTGTCTCCAAACTTAGCTGATAACAGCTCTGTGGTCATTAGTGTTTCTGTTTCAACTTCAAGTCTTTGGCTCTGCTTGAGGGTTCCTTTGGATAATTATCCTGTTGAACAGAAATGAACAGCACCACCTGGTGTGCAGTTTGGGAACAAAAATTAGATATTTGTCATTTTTAAGACCTCACTTTTACAAAGTGGTATGTGTACATTCTGAAGTACAAATGGAAAGCTTCTAAAGGATTCACTGAGAAGGCATGTCAGCTTAGTAAAGGATGCAAGAACTCAAAACTGTGTTTTGAGTGTAGAACCTGTTTAAACACATACCTGTTAAAGGCAATAACCTGTGAAAAGAATACAAATTTTATGGTGATCCATATATCAGGATTCAGCTGTAAACGCTTAACTTTTAAAAACGGGCTGTATGTTGAAGGATATATGTTCAAATAGCTGAGGTCCAGCCTCCCTTTTTGCATATGCAATTTGCGGCCTCAGATTTAGTCCTTGTACGTAAGACTGCCTGAATTGTGCTTTTAATCAGGAACTTAAGAGGGGCAGGAACTCTGAACACTACCCCCACAAAAAATAAGCCACCCTTTTGAAAATGTGGCCACTTGATTACTTTTCAAGATTTGCAAAATAAAAAATCAGTCTTTCAGATACGTACGTATTAGGAATTTCCTGCAAAATTTTATCATTTGGTTACTACTCCTGAAACGTATGATTTTTGGAACCAGATCTTTAAACTTAAGAGTCCTATTCTGTTTCCACTGTAGTCAATGGGAGCAGAACTGAAAGCCTAAATTGTTGTCATAGTTTTAGTATTGCAATTAGTATAGTTAATCAAATAATATGCTCAGTGAATTTTTCATTACTCACTGAATACACTTTAAATTGGTAATTTTTTGCTTTATTTGCCTTGCTCTATAGCTAATCAAATGCTATTTCTCAAACAATGTATTTGACAAGTAATGGCAAAAGTCATTGACTGCATTATTTAATTAATTACTGTTCATTATCTAATCAGTTCCAAGTATACATTTTCACTTATAGTTCTTTCTATCCAGGTCCATAACCTATTTCTATAACTGTGCAACTTCTACTGTGGCTAAGGCCCAGATCCTCAAAGGTAATTAGGTGCCTAGCTCCCATTGAAATCAATTGGAATTAGGGGTTTAAATACCTTTTGAGGATCTGGGCCTAAATCAAAAGATGGACAAGTCTCACATGTTACATAGGACTGTATTCATCACCCAGTTTTCTTACTGACAACTGCATAAGGCAGCATGGACAGCTGTCAAAATGCAGAAGGCTAAACTATCAGACTTTGATTAGTGATGGTCATGTCAAGTAAATCAAGATATTTTCTTCTACACTGCCAAATTAACACATTAATTTGGAGGAAATACTATGTTCCATACAAAAATTCATGAAGACAGTATTAACATTGAATCAACCTTTAATAACATTGAAATTAACAATTACTAAAGAGCAGTAAATAAACACACAAAGGAAAACAGAAATCACAGCTCTTATATTTCTGTACCACTGGAAGGATTTTTCCCCATTAAATATCAAACTTTGGTTATCTGCCATACTTCTGAGAGCCACATTTAAAATGGTGTATGGTTTAAAAAAAAAAAAAAAAAAAGCCTGGAAACATTTTCAGATAGATGGAATCCTATTAATTACTTTTTGAGGAAAACAAGGGTGACAAAAATACATATTACATAACACAATTATATGTTGTAATTTATTGTTCAGCTTACTCCTGTATGTGTGTAACAATCTATTTTAAGTATTCCTTTCCCCCTTTTTACTTGCCCTCCAAAAGGCCCAATCCTGAAAATATTTACTTACGCTTTACTCATGTGAGTAGTCCCTTTGCTATCTTGTGTGAGTCAAGTTACCCTGATATATGTTTAGAAGATTGGGTCCTTGCTATGTAATTAAATGTACAATAACCACAGATAACAAATAGTGTAGTTCACTGTGTGGTTATATTGAAGGGGGAAAAAAATTACAAGATTTGTAATAGGTGAAGATGTCTGTCAACTCTCCAAAGGAAGGGCAATGCTAGGTTTTGAACTCAAGACACTTTCATAAGCAGTGTTGCATATCCTGACGCAGCAGAAGGTCAGCATTTAGTCTTCTCATTTCTCACACTCTGCAAAGCTGGATATCACTAAATCTAAATTTTCCATAAGCATCTTTTATTTTACTATTGGGGGAAATAAAGATAGAGGATTTTGCATACAATATATAGCTATGATCCTGCAAGAGGATCTGTACAAGCAGACTTATTAGTCTCCAGCTGGATGTCCAAAAACTGAAGCACACAAAAATCAGCGGCCACTTTTTAAGCTTTGTCTGTTGGATTCTTTCGTACTCTAAATTCCACAGTTTAAAAAACAAAATCCTCTTTTGGCAATAATATATATATATATATATATATATATATATATATATATATATATATATATATATATATATATATATATTAGACTTTTGAAAGCTGATTTAAGGGCTTTGAGGGTAACGGAGAAATAATAAGCACATTATCAATATATATTAATACAGTTAAATAACTGTATCACACTGTTTGGAGTGGCTCACGACTAAGTACAAACCTCATGAAAGACTGTCATGAAGGAAGACAGACTCCAAACTGGTTTTATGTTCTATAACTAGATTTCACCAACCCAGAAACAAGTGTGAACTCCTAAAGCACTATAGCAGTCCTACCTTGGAGTTGCAGACAATCCCCTTGGGCATTCCAGTCTATCTTGCCACCCAGGCAAGCTGAACTTAGTGGTAGATGGCTTCTATACACTAAAGATCACAAAATATTCAGGTTGTTCCTAGACTCAAAGACCAGTCATTCACCCAAGATCAATTTATACCTTAGATCTCACAGCAAAAAACACTTGCAGCTGATTCTATAATAAACTAAGGATTTATTAACTTTTTCAAAAAGAGAGCGTTATTACAGGGTTAAAAAAGGAAAACATACATACACAAATGTTAGTCTGTGGTTTCAAAAAGTGACAGAGCTGTAGTAATCTGTCAGTTTTGAATGCCTTTTAGGGCTAACCCAGGTTGGCCTGGGGATCTCCACTCTGTTTCATAGCTCCAGCCCCGTGAAAATCAAAACTGCAAAAGATGAAAAATGTTCTTGTCAGCTATTTCTATTTCCTCCTTCCAGAATTCAAGCTGATGGGATGAGCCTTTTTGCATGTAATTATTAATCTCTTCATTAGTGTGAGGGGACAATTAACAAAGTCTTTTTATTGTGATGTCCCACAATGACCCATTTAGTGTTGACCAGACTTCTTGATGTGCAGCACTCCTGACTGGGTTCACAGTTTCAATGCAAACATATTTTTTATCATGTTAGAGCAAAAACTTAAATATTACCTTATAGCATGTGCTAAAAATACTATGAGAGATTAATGATGATCTCAGCTTTCACTTAAAGTAAATTCCTAGCCCTCTTGGTTGTGGAGAAAAGCTTGAAAATGTGACCCTAAGGCAGCATTTCTCAAATGGCCACATGGGCTTTTCTTGCAGCCACAGCCTTCTAGGCAGTGGGGATGGGAGAGCAGTGGCCCCTCCCCCAGGGCCACCAGGAGGGGAGCCAGAATTGCAGGTAGCCAGAGGAGCAGGCAGCCAGTGTGAGTTCCCCACCTTCCTGGGGGTGGTGGGGTTCAGGCTTCAGCCCTGGGGTGGTGGGTAACAAGCTCTGGCCATGGGACTTTGGGCTCCAGCTCATGGCAGCAGGCTCCTGTCCCACCTCACCACTCCCTGCATCATCCCTGGCCCTCACTGCTGTTAATATGGCTTTTCATTGCCTCCCAGCTAGTTAGCAAGTCTGCTTCTCTGAAAAACATTAGCAAACAAACAAACCTCACTTTTCACAGCAGCAAATTTACTAGATAGCAAGTCTAAAAAAATAAAAGCAAGCAAAAGAAGCTACAACAATAAAAGACAAGACTATTTTTTTTGTTTCTATTCTTTTTAGGTTCAGTAAAGAATAGAGACAACTGTACATTATTTTTATGACTGAGTCTGCAAAAAAACAAAAACAAAAAACCCCCACCCTGACATAAATTATATTGATCTGGACATGTATATGTGCATTGCAGCTCACAACAGCGCTCCGGCTATCAAGCCTGACTGCAACATCCATGCTGTTATTTTTAGTGCTAGCACAAGTCTGTCTACCATGTTGGGAGGCTCACTCCCAACTGCAGTGTAGACATGCACTAAGAGGATCAAAAACCAGAAGGTAAATAAAAAGAACCCAAACATAATATTTTAAATCTCATGATTTGTAAGACAATCGCATGATTTTGGGGACCCTGATTTATGATTCTGGAATGTTAAGAAATGGCAATACTGTAATTACACGAGGCCAGACTGAATCTCACCCTACCACTTTTTAAAATGTGAACTAAGAATGAGCCCACTCCTGGTGCGCTTGCTCACGTTAGTAGTCTCACTGAAGTCAATGGGATTATTCATATGAGTAAAGGCTGTAGGATCAGGCCAATTGTGTGGCTGTGCTCTAGTCAGCCTGGTCCCTGATGCTGTAAAGTGAGACCAGCAGCTGTGAAAGATAACACATATATGGACATCAGAAGAAGTTTTCCTTACCAAATTTTACCACAAGACCATAAATAGTGGCATGTGTAGTATTCTGATGTAATATGTACTTTGCACGCTTTGCTACATTACTTATTTGAACAACTGTCGTCTTTGCTACAGTACATATGATTTTTTTTTAATCAAGAATTTTAAAGGCTGGATAAATTTGTTGTTAGTGTGTTTTATTCATTGCTGGTTATTGATTCTCTTGTGTAGGTTTTAATTAAAACAGACTACTAAACCAACCTTTCCTTTTCTGTGTATATTACCCCGTTTGCCCACATTCATTATATGTAATGTTAACCCCCACTGAAGGAATCATTGCATTTTTTCCCCAGGACATGAGATAAATGTTTCACCAGAGCACAACTGAATATACATACTGCCTCCAGATAAATATATAAATATAGTTAAAATAAAGCAACATTATGGACTCATAAATCAGTGACTGAGTCAAAACCATTTTTCTGTAGTAGGATTAAAAAGTCTTTTTAAAATAGATTGCAATGGCACTTGTTTGCACAAAAAGATGGATCCTCAGAAGGCAGGGAAACTTCTTTGGACTGCTTTTAAAATAATGTTGACATAACAGAACCACCACTCTTCTGAGCTACGTTAGACAGGGTGGAAGAGCTCTTCCAATCTATGGCACTTCTCTTCACCCTTCATCTCCTATGGAAAACTCCTAGAGAACATAATAGGAAATGATATCCTTTCTACACATTTTTTTGAACCAGCCACTAGAATTTAGGAACATAGCCACAACTAGACCCCATGTATCTACCTTAGGTACAAATATGGTTTTCCCCCTTCACCACAGTAGCTAAGCATCTCACAATTTTTAATATATTTACACTCACAAAGCTCCGGTTATTCCCACTTTACCGCTGAGAAACCAAGAGACTGACTTGCCCAAGATCATACCAGAAGTCTCCTCAATCCCAGGTTAGTGCCTAACCACTGGACTATCCTTCCTTTTCTGACCTGTGTGGAGGGGCAGGCCATTGGAAAGAGGAAGGACAAATTTTATATTTTCTATTTCACTTGAACTAATTAGAACTAGCTGCTGCGGTCACTTTGCTTTCATGTTGCTTCTTGTTCCCCTGTTCTTCGTCTGGATTTTATCTGTTTAGGCCCAGATCATACAACTGAATCCACACAGTCAATAGGGCTCTGAGCAGGCACAAAAGTCCACTCATGGAACCATTTGCAGGATCCAGGGTCTAAGGCCTGCAGAGGGCCCAATCTCTCAGATGTATACATGTGCTTAACTTTGTGCACTGAATAGTCCCATTGATTTCAATAGGTCTGTTCACAGTTGGGGGGGAAGCTCCCTTTTATGGACACTCAGCCAACCAGTAGCTATAAAATCCCTCTTAGTAGCTGTTCTCTAATTTCTCTACCTGTAAAGGGTTAAAAAGTCTCACTGCTATGCATCGGTAAAAGGAAGTGAGTGGGTACCTGGCCAAAAGAGCCAATGGGAAGGCTAGAACTTTTTAAAATTGAAACAAGACTCCCCTTTTGTCTGTCTGTGGTTCTCCGGGGGAGAGGCAGACAGGGCAACAGCTATGCTGTAAGAAGCTTGGGGCCAGATATGAAAGAATCATCAGTAGGATTTGTAGAAACTACTCATTTAAAACCCCAGATATGTAAGTAGATTAGGAATGTCTAGGAAGATGCAATTAGGTTTATCTCTTTATGGCTTGTGGACTCCTCTGAGCTAAACCCAGGTGCTTTTGTTTTGCTGGTAACCTTTAAGCCGGACCTCAAGAAAGCTATTCTTCGTGCTTAATCCTTGCAGTTGGTCTTTAAAATCTAGCAATAGCCTGAGTTCCCAGATGTATTTTCTTTCTTTTTTTATTATTTTTTTTTACCTTTTTAAGGAACAGAATTGGATGTTTGTGTCTTAAGAGGTTTGTGCACCTTTAATTAGCTGGTGGCAACAGCTGATTTCCTCCCCCTCCCACCTTTCTCAGCTCTTCCCCAGCGGGTTGTGGGGTGAAAGGGCTTGAGGGTACCCCACAGGAAGGAATTCCCAAGTGCGCCTTCCTGGACTCTCCAAAGGGGTTCTGCACTTAGGTAGTGGCAGCATCTACCAATCCAAGGTTAGAGAAAAGCTGTAACCTTGGGAGTTTAATACAAGCCTGGAGTGGCCAGTATTAATTTTTAGAATCCTTGCGGGCCCCCACCTTCTGCATGCGAAGTGCCAGAGTGGGGAATTAGCAGTGACAACAGTGCATAAGGTTTTAAGCACACATGTAAATCTTTGCAGAATCAGGGCCTTAAATTGAAAACTCTACAGTCAGCTGACACATCAGCTTAAGCACTTTGCACATACTGTATTGGGTATTAATTAAATAATAGTATCAATATGAGATATAATAACCTGCTCTGTATTACTGTTAGCACTGCAGACATAGAGGGTTTCTAAGGAGAGCATACTTGCTAGTACAGTACATAAGAATGGCCATACTGGGTCAGACCAATGGTCTATCTAGCCCCATATCCTGTCTTCCAATAGTGGCCAATGGCAGGTGCTACAGAGGGAATGAACAGAACAGGCACTCAGTGGGTAATCTATCCCGTCATCCATTCCCAGCTTCTGGTGGTCAGAGGCTAGAGACACCCAGAGCATGGGGTTGCATCCCTGACCATCTTGGCTAATTGCCACCTATCCTCCATAAACTTATCTCAGTTTTTTTAAAACCTTAGTATAGTTTTGGCCTTCACAATACCCCTGGCAATGAGTTCTACAGGTTGACTGTGCATTGTGTGAGGTACTTCCTTTTGTTTTAAACATGCTATCTATCAATTTCATTGGGTGACCCCTGGTTCTTGTGTTATGTGAAGGTGTAAATAACATCTCTTTATTCACTTTCTCCAATCACAATTTTACAGACCTCTATCATAATATCTTTAGTCATCTTTTTCTAAACTGAAAAGTCCAAGTCTTGTTAATCTCTCCTCATATGGAAGCTGATTTAATTGGGGATTGGTCCTGCTTTGAGCAGGGGGTTGGACTAGGTGACCTCCTGAGGTCCCTTCCAACTCTGATATTCTATGATTCTAAGCTGTTCCATACCCTTAATCATTTTTGTTGCTCTTCTCTGTACCTTTTCCAATTTTATATTTTGTGAGAGGGGGTGACCAGGACTGCTTACAATATTCAAGTTGTGGGTGTACCACTGATTTACACAGTGGTGTTATAATCTTTTCTGTTTTATCTATCCCTTTCCTACTGGTTCCTAATATTGTTAGCTTTTCTGACTGCTGCTGCACATTAAGAAGTATGCGCCAAGAGTATAAACAAGGAGAGTCAAGAGAGAAAATTATGCTAGGGCTACTGTTACAGCACAGGACACCTGCACTTTATCAGCTATCCAACCTGTCTAATCTGGGTACTTATAATTTATTACCAGAGAGAGAGTAAAGTCCCTTCCTTTCTCATTCTTCTGAAGCTAATCTTCTTGCTTGCCGGATTCATATAGTGGTATGTTTCACAGTAACAGCCGCATTAGTCTGTATTCGCAAAAAGAAAAGGAGTACTTGTGGCACCTTAGAGACTAACCAATTTATTTGAGCATAAGCTTTCGTGAGCTACAGCTCACTTCATCGGATGCATCACCAATTTATTTGAGCATAAGCTTTCGTGAGCTACAGCTCACTTCAGCGGCTGCATCCGATGAAGTGAGCTGTAGCTCACGAAAGCTTATGCTCAAATAAATTGGTTAGTCTCTAAGGTGCCACAAGTACTCCTTTTCTTTTTGCATATAGTGGTATGTTTATTTTCATTAAACTGCCTCCTGTGTGTTGCCTTTTCTCCTAACACATTTCTCAACATGTTATTTCTTTAGTTCATACATTGTCCTTTAAAAAAAATTTTATTTTTTTTTACATTTTGCAGACAAAACACATAACATACCAGTCCATAAATACATTTTATTAAGTCTTTGGTTAACTGAATTAGCACACTGAACCCAGAGAAGGTGAATGGAACAGATGAGACACACCATTGAGGGCCCAGTGCCCCCCACCAGCCTGACGTGGGCCGTGATCCTGCAAATACTTGCAAACCTGAATAGTCCTGATCAGGCGAGTCCCTCCACTGAACCGGTCCTGCCTGGGCGCACTTATTCACAGTGCAAGTGTCTGCAGGCTCATCAGGCCCTTGCCAGGACGGTCCACACAAGGTCTGGTAGGAGGCGGCCAGGGGACAAGATGGGAACTCGGTGCGAGGCGGGGGCTTTGCCTTGCCCCAGACCTGTCCCCTGCGGGCATCGCCTCCAGCCGGCCTCCCGCGGCGGGGGCTAGCCCTGCCCTGTGCTTTAGGGGCGGCTCCCCCGCCGGGGTCCAGCTCTGGCGCTGGCTCCAGGGGGGAGGACCGAGCCCCGTGTCTCCCAGGCGGCGTTTCCAGGCTCGCTCCCTGCAGCCGGACCGGCAGCGGGGAGGGGGAGGCTGTTCCTGCCATGCTGCTTCCTGAGTGGTAGGGCGGGCTGCAGAGCTCCTCCTCCCCGTGCCTGGGGCCGCGGCTCAGCTCACTGCGGCGGGCTCGCGTCGGTAGCCGCCGAAGCGGCTCTCCTCTGCAGCAGGGGCTGGGGGCGCCTGTGCCCCGCACCGCCTTGGGCGTGGGGCGGCCCGGCCCTGCTGCTGCTGAGGGGGAGGGGACGCCCTGCCTGCGCGCTCAGCTCGCTGACGCGCCCGGGGGGACGCAGGTGGCCGGGCAGGGCATCCCCCTACACCGGGAGCTGGCCGCGGGGAGCGCCCGCCTCAGGCTCGGCCCCTCGCATCGCGTCCCGCTGCAACGCGCCTGCCGCTCGCAGCCGCCGCCGCCGCCGTCCAGCGGATGCGAGCCCCAGCCGCCTGCGCCGGGGGACCAGCCCGGCTTCCTGGTAAGAGCCTCCCCCTCGCGCCATCTGCCTCTCGCTCCAGGGCGCGCAGCGCAGGGACTGGGGCGCCGCCGCCGGCTGCGAGGAGGGTCCGCCCGGCCGCCCCTCCCCTGCTGAAGGTGGCAGATGCGCTCGGAGCTGGCGTGGGATGCGCTGGTGGGAAACGAAACCTACCGCCTCTGGGGGTTGCTGGTAAGGGGGGGGGGAGGGTAAGGCAGAAATTTCCTCCCTAAAGGGTCAGGAGCAGTAGGAGACGGCATCCTCCTATTGTTATTGGCTGTACGTGTAGTAATGGCCCATTGGGTAGCCAGGGGTGCAGTCCCTGTCATAGGTGCTGGAACTAGGCGTCCTGACACACCCCCTGCCCCCCCCAGCTTCAAGTGGTTTCCATTATATCCAGGGTTTACAGTTTGGTTCAGTGGCTCTCGGCATCAGCACCCCCACTCGTACAAATTATTCCAGAGCCCCTGGCCCCCGTAGGCAGCCGCAGTCAGGAACGTCCCCGGTCTATTAGCGATGGCATCCTGTTGTACCAGCCCTGTGGTGGGGTGCTGAGAGCCATTGAACCAAACTGTAAAGCCTGTGTGTAATGGAAACTACTTGGGGAGAGGCAGCACCTCCGGGACCCCCCAGTTCCAGCACCTATGCCCTGTGGAAAACAACAGCCATAGGATGGCACCAATAGCGTGCACCTGGAGAAACTCTGAATAGCATAACCCTGGGGCAGAAAAGGGGTCAACATCCTTGTTAGCTCTGGATGTGCCAGGACTCGGAGCACGGCTGAGGCATGGCCAGCTCTGACATGGTGTCATAACTTATGACACTACATTTTGCAGGGCTTGTAGTAGGAATGGGCCAAATTCTGCCCTCTAGTGTAAATCTAGGAGCAAAGTTTGATCCAATATTCTTTAGTTTTTAAAAATATCATGGTAATAGATTTTTTTCTTTAATTGCACACATTCTTAGGCCATGTATATGGTCCGGGCACTATAGTGGCATAACTGCAAAGCGACTGCTATGCTGCTGTAGCATCATAGTATAGATGCTTTTTACATAGACGGAAGGGGTTTTTGGTCAATGCAGGTAATCCAGTTTTTCAGGAAGCAGTAGCTAAATTGATGGAAGAATTCTTCAATTCAACCCAGCTTCATCTACACCAGAGGTTAGGTTAGCTTAACTGTGGCACTCAGGAATGTAAATTTTTTCATACCCCTGATCAACATTGCTCTGTCAATCTAAATTTTAAATATAGACTAGACCTTATATATGTAGTCAAGCAAAGAACAGCAGCATCATGATTATAGATTTTTTTTTTAAATTACACACACAATCATGCAAAGAACATTATTAGTTTGGAAAGTGGAAGAAGAGGGTAAAAAGAATGAAATAGAAGCAATATTTATGTGTAGTGTCTGGAAACTTGAGACTTTTAAAGTATGCAGGTTCTTGTACCATGGTCCATCACCCTAGTATAGGGGTGGGTAAACTACGGCCCGTGGGCCAGATCCAGCCCGAGGGACTGCCACCCCTGTGTTGCCACAGGCCCCACACTGCTGCTGGAAGTGGCCGGCACCATGTCCCTGCGGCCTCTGGGGGGCAGGCGGGAGCAGAAGACTCTGCCTGCTGCCCTCGCCTGCAGGCACTGCCCCCCACAGCTCCCATTGGCTGGCAATGGGGAACCGCAGCCAATGGGAGGTACTCGCAGGCGAGGGTGGCGTGCGGAGCCCTCTGCCCTCCCTCCCCCAGGGACCGCAGGGGCATGGTGCCAGCTGCTTCCGGGAGCGGCGTGGCAGAGGGCCAGGGCAGGCAGGGAGCCAACCTTAGCCCCACTGCCACCCTGGAGCTGCTCCAGGTAAGCGGCGCCGGGCCGAAGCCTGAACCCCTCCTGCACCCCAACCCCATTCCCTGAGCCCCTTGGTACATCCCGCACCCCTCCTGCACCTCAGCCCCTTCACCTGAGCCCCTTTCTGCACACCGCACCCTCTCCCACACACCACACTCCCTCCAGCACCCCAACCCCCGCCCCAGCCCTACATTCATGGCCCTGCATACAGTTTCCCCACCTAGATGCGGCCCTCGGGCCAAAAAGTTTGCCCACCCCTGCCCTCGTATCTAAGTGCCTTCCAGTGGTGCATTAAGCAATGTGACTAACATCTGTCATGTGTTTGTTCTCTCATGCTCTCCCCAGGGGGAAAAGTGTGTAGTAGAGTGTTTTGTTTTGGAATTTATTTAAATACATTTATTTAAATATTCACACATGCTATGTATTTGTCAGAGAAGGTAAGGCCAAAGAAATGTGCCTTGCACTTGAAATGGAAGGTTTATTATGGTTCTTATTTCTTGGGAGAGTTCATTTCAAAGTCTTGGGCTGGCCCCCAAGAAAGCTTTGTCTCCTGCACAGATGAGCTTTACCCTTAATATGAGTTTAATTGTCTCAGTGGAGCGCAGTTGTTGATCATGTTACGTACTGGGGCAACAGAAGGTCCCTAAAAGCGAAGGGAGCCACAGGCACCCGAACCATCTTTCCAAGTCTCAATGTTTCCCCTTCTCCCCAAGCACCCATGCTGCCTCTTCCCTCGAGGCCCCACCCACCACTCACTCCTCTTCGCCCCCCGTCGCTCACCCTTATGGCTGGTAAAAAGTGGGGGGCATAGCCCTCCCACTTTTAATAATGATGGGGCCATGGCCTCTTGGCTCCCCCTGTTCCAGCACCTCTGGTATGCATGCTGGAGCTTAAATGGATCTTTTAGATATCCTGGGCGCAGGGAGCAGTTGAACATAAAGGCTAAGACCTTGAACATGATTCAGTATTCTATGAAAAGTCCTTATAGGGAATGGAGGACAGGTTTTAGCTTTTACGGTAGCCTATGTTGCTGAGTGTTGCAGGGCTGGAGCACCCACGGGGAAAAAGGCAGCCAAGTTCCCCTCCCACACCCCCTCTCCCGACCACCGGTGACCCTGCCAATCAACTCCTCCCCCTCCCTCCCAATGCCTACCACAGATCAGCTGTTCTGCGGCGTGCAGGAGGCACTGGGAAGGAGGAGTTGGGATGGGGCATGCTCAGGGGAGGGGGCAGAAGGAAGCAGGGAAGAGGCGAAGAGGGTGCAGGAAGAGGCAGGGTGAGGGTTGGGGGAAGGGGTGGAGGGGGGGCAGGAGGAGGTGGCGAGATTGGGGGGGATGGGGTGGAGTGGGGGTGGGGCCTGGGGCTGAGCACTCCTGGGGAAAATTAGAAGCTGGCACCTGTGGTCCCATAGCCATCTTGAGATGGTAGAAAATGTTTCTTGTAGATGCTGCTTAGTTATAATTGCACAAATTTTACTGAACATATTACAGATAATATTGTGCCAATTAAAATAATTGTAAACATGAGATTTTTATTTTAAAATACTGTGATAATGAAATAAATAATGGGATGTAATGGCTTGATCCTGCAAACATACATACGAGTAACTCTACTGAAGTGACTTCTCATGTGAGTTAACTTGCATGCATAAAATACGTGCAACATGAGGTCGTAAGGCATTTCCTGGAAATTGATTACCATCTTAGGGAAAATTGATAGCCCAAGGTGAAAAGTTATAATTAAATCCTGGGCTGTTGAGGGAATGACAAGGCAAATTTTGTTAAAGAAACTGTAAAAAAAGTTTGATAAAAATAAACACTGAGCCTTTGTTTTCTTTAACATTTAAACAAACAGGTTTCTTTGTACTTGTCTGACTCAGATGTTATTTCCTTGTCAAATGTTATATTGATATTGTGTGTTACTTTCTAATACATGTATTTTTCTTTATTTTTAATAAATAGATAAATGTTAATCTTTCAGAAAAATTTTCTGGTCACAATTTCCAGTGTTAATGACATTATCACTTCATTATATCAAAGCAATGGGTGCTTGCTTCTAAGATTCCTGGTAGTTGGATATTATTTCCTGATTAAAAATGAATCAGAAACCAGCTTAATATTATTTTTAAATAATACTTTTGTCAATAGGATGATTTTTGGTTGATTAAGGGAAAATGTTTTCTGCCTGTTCTTCCATTAAAGTATTGGAGAATTAGGGATACAGCTCCTATAAACAGTAGCTACCAATGTAAATCTCCAAGCTGATGGTGGCGAAGGGAGGGATTATCACAATACCCCAATCTTATTTATTAATTTTATTTATTGGTGACTGGAAGAGGAGACCAGTATTGATCATATATCCTATATGAATGCAACATTATACAGAATAATAGCTTACATTTATGAGCAGTTACATTATTTTCTTTTAGTTCTCTGTTGGTAAATTGTAGATTCTTCTGTAGCTCTGATTATCAGGTCAGAGGAATTGTGCAATATGGGTATTACTGAAGTAGAACACCTTTGTTTTAGGAAAGAAAAGTTAATTGTGCCATTACTACCCATTGACACAAATGTCTAGTTTCCCACAGAATTGGTTGAATAATGTTTGTTAAAAAAATTATTTGACAGAAATGATACGTGGTGAATATTTTTTTAAATTATTTGCCTGGCTCTGTTAAGTAGTCTAGAAGTATAATCCAGTCACAAGTTCCTTAAAAACACTATTCACAAGCCAAATTTAAAAGGATGTACTTTGCTCCCATTTTTTTTAAAGTACATGTTTACCCTACCTGTATATAAAATGAATTAACCACTAATCAAAGTGCCTGAAATCAAAAGGACTACTGATGTGCTTAAAGTTAAGCATGTATTTAAGTGTTGGGAGAGTTGTGGCCAGAATTCACACACACAGCAGATATATAAAAAATTAAGTGTTACAAATGTCTGCCAATTTCTTTTTGGTAAGAAAAATAGTACTTGTTAAAACACTCTAAATTCTTCTGTACATGACTTTCAGTGTGCTTATAAGCATGAAATATTCTAAATCATCTAGGTCAGAGGTTCTCAAACTGTGGTCCATGGACCACCAGTGGTCTGCAAGCTCCATTCAGGTGGTCCGTGGATAGTTCCCTCTAAGGTGCGCATCTGGATGGCCGCACGTGAGAGAATGAAGGGCAGGCGTGGCTCCACTAATTAGGTGCCTGGACCCTGGAGAAATTGCACATGTAAGGTGAGGTGGTGGCCTTCAGGGGAATAGGGGGTAGGTGGGAGGGGGCAGTAGGGTGAGAAGAGGGGGTGGGGGGAATTTGGGATGTACAGGGCTGTGGCAGCCAGAGAAAGAGGTGACTTTCCCTAGCTCCAGGGCTGCGGCTGCCGGGGAGAGACGGCCCTCCTTCCCAGCCCCAGCTTGGAGGCTGCTGTGGCCGGGGAGAGAGGGCACATCCATCGCGTTAGAAAGGTAAAACTACTGATATGAAAATATGAGTTGTGTGCTTTTATTTGTAGAACAAAAAAAGTTTATTATTATTATTTATTACTATTATGTGTTTGTTAGCGCTTTTATCCAAAGCGCTTTACTATAGTTAGCTAATGATACAAACAACATTTGGAAAGCTCATTAAGTGGTCCTCAGCAATTTTCAAGTGGTCTGCAGAAAAAAAAAAGTTTGAGAACCACTGATCTAGGTTTTATTGTGGATCATCAGTTGCATCTGTTAAAATAACATATTGGTCTTTATTTTTGTCTCTTTGATTGTTTTGCTTAATGCTGCTAGACCACAATTTTTGTTGTCATAAACTTAATATTTTAGAAGTAAATCCATGCTTTCAAGAGGGACTCCAACCGCCCTTTACTCAAAATCATGAAAGAGCAAGCCATTTAAATAATTAATTCTTTTGAAATCAATTAACTGTATTGTCTTGATGTCAAACATATTTAAACCTTGTGCCACGCACGCATGATTGATCTGGTAATGGCTGTACTGTAGTCATCAACCAGGTTACCCAAAGGGTGGGGTGTTATCAGCATTGTCGCCTGTGCTGCACTCACTCACTCCTGATAATTTTATTTGCTAAAATCTATTAGAACTGATGTCCCCAAATTACCTTCACTTCTCCAAATTGGAGGGCTCACAACCAACATGACCACTTAGTATTACTCATTGCATTCACTGAAACTCAGTACTACTTTAAAGGTGAAGTTGTAAAAGGAAGATCTGCCTATTTCAGCTATTTATTTTTTATCACAACTGCATCTAAAATGCTAGTACCATAGAGTAACAACTATATTTTTTGCTCAAACGTGAGAATTCAAGAATAGTCCAGAAGGAAGACAGGCAGTCCTTAAGAAAGAAGTATGAAATAAAAAAGTTTACCAACCTGCAGATCCTGCATGTTCAGTCATGTTCCTTTCATCATCTTCAGTGCAGCTTCCTCCTGAGAAGGAACACTTCTCATGATGTTGTTTCATTCAGGCTACCAGGCCTTGCATTTCTTTGTTGCACTGTTTGCATTTTGCATGCATGCCTGTCTTACCCACAGGTAACTTCATTAAAATATTCCCAAATTGGGTCTCTTTTACAGCCTGCTGCCATTATAGGTTTTCCCTTCTAGTGAGAGAATGGTATGGAAGATCTCAAATCGGAAAGACCTCAAGACTTCTGGTATATGCTGCTCAAATAGTTTCACTTTTGTTTCTACCGCCTGTCCCTCCCTTCTCACATTTATCTCCAGACTTCTTCTCCTTGTCCAGATTTATTCCGCCCCAACAATCTTCTGTTTATTGAACTTTTTGAAACTTTGCACTTAGAATCGTAGACTTTAAGGTCAGAAGGGACCATTATGATCATCTAGTCAGACCTCCTGCACAACGCACCCACCCACTCCTGTAACAAACCCCTAACTTATGTCTGAGCTATTGAAGTCCTCAGATTGTGGTTTAAAGACTTTGAGGTGCAGAGAATCCTCCAGCAAGTGACCCGTGCCCCACGCTACAGAGGAAGGCGAAAACCCCCAGGGCCTCTGCCAATCTGCCCTGGGGGAAAATTCCTTCCCGACCCCAAATATGGCGATCAGCTAAACCCTGAGCATGTGGGCAAGACTCACCAGCCAGACACCCAGAGAGAGGTAAGGGATTTACTCTGTGTACACAAATTTGCAGAGGGACAATAGGGTTGAGGTCTGTTATTTCTCACCTCTCTATATTATTTATTTATTTATTTAAAAACATTTTTGCTGTTAACAAGCATGTTATCTCTGGAGACACAAATCCACAGTTTGAAAACTGCAAAACTAAGCATCTCTGATGGTATCTCCTAGACCAGGGGTTCCAAACTTGGTTCGCGGCTTGTTCAGGGTAAGCCCCTGGTGGGCCGCGAGACGCTTTGTTTTCCTGAGCGTCCGCAGGTACAGCCGCTCGCAGCTCCCAGTGGCTGTGGTTCGCTGTTCCCGGCCAGTGGGAGCGGGAAGCAGCGTGGGCCTGGCCATAGCTTCCCGCAGCTCCCATTGGCTGGGAACGGCAAACCGGAGCCACTGGGAGTGACGAGCGGCTGTACCTGTGGACACTCAGGTAAACAAAGCGTCTTGCAGCCTGCCAGGGGCTTCCCCTGAACAAGATACGAACCAAGTTTGGGAAACCCTGTTCTAAACTGAGCACTGAGTCCCATTGGGTAGATAGAAAGATTAACATAAATAATCTGTACAGAAGCCCCAGGAACCACATAAGATTGGACCCCTAATCCATGAACTATTGGAACTCATTCACAAAACTTTTCTTAAACGTTACATGAATATATCATCTAATACTATAGAATTTATCATCCCTATTCTATGATGAGAGATCTTTGAGCTATAATGTATCTTAATTAAAACTATCGTTAGGTTTTTTTCCTCAAAAAGCATTTTATCAAAAAAATCCGATTTAAATTAAAAATATCCATTTAAAAAAAATTTTTTTTTAAATCATTGATTTTTATCCACCCAGCCTAGGAGCACTATTCATAGACCATGACCTGACTGTGCTAAGGCATCCTCCCTGAAGAGGATAGGGATATTGCCTTGAAACTATGCAACCTGCAAATCTGCAAGGAATGCTGCTTCCAACACAGCAGGTCCTAGCAGTCTATGAAGTGTGCCAGTCCCTCCATGCTGCTCTTTGCCCCTTTCTTGTTTCCCTTTGCAGTGCAGGTCCCTCACCCCTTAGTAGGTTACAAGACACAGTATGAAGATTAATTTTGCAAGTGGTATTTTAACTTCGTTGATGCTGGTGGCACCATTTCTGGTGATATTTCTGCTGCTTAGTCAAGGAGTTTGTCATGCGAAAATGACTGTTGCTTTGGCTTCCCCCACACTCTGGCCTGACATGCCTCTCCTTAATCTGTGATGCCCTGCCTGTGTAGTGGTCTTGTGAAGGGACTTTAGCAGGTCTCTGAGGGGAAGGAGGCTGATGAATTTTAGCTGACACTGCTACTCTAGCCCATTTTCCTTGATTTTGGGGTCTTATCTGCCACTCTGTGCCTCTTTGTTTTCCTTTGTATTGCAGGAGGGGATCTTGACTGTGGGATTTTACAGGCATAATTTTGATGGACCACTGGAAAGATGGTGTAACGAAGCATGTAATGTAAATATATTTCAGTGAATGGCTAGTTAGAATGTTGTTACTCCTAAAGGAATATCTGCTTCGTGAAATCCTGGCACTGGTGATATTTTATCAATGTAGTAAAAAATCCTTTTCTGCTTGTCTTTTGAGATCTTTGTGCAATGTTATCTGAGGAAAAAAATACAACTTTTAGTTTGACACCACAAGTCAAGAAAAGAAGAATTCTCTTAATAACTTACATGTTAGTGGCCAGCAGTTAGCATTCTGAAAGCTTTCCCTTAGAAGTGACCAGCTGCTTGCCCCCCGATAAAGAAACTGTTGCAGAGTACAGTATCTTAATACATTTGAACCCAGTCATGACTGTTTCAGAAAGCTCAGATGAACAGGCATTGTGTGGGTTTTCCATAGTTTCTGGGAAGGCATCCATTCCCCTCCCGCACTAAACCTCTGGATCACACCACAGCCACTACTACAGCCTCAGGGCCCTTCGCTCATCCAGGATGGGATGAGACATTAATTTCTCAGTGGATCAACTGGCTGCACACTTCCCCCAAAGGATGCCTTTTTTGCCTTCAGAATTTGGCCCTTTAGTGAACGAGCTTATGATCATTTGCTTCTTCAGTAGCTTCAATATAAAGGTGGAGAGCATGTGTACTAATATGTAGCTATTTATGTATAAGTCCCCAGCTGTCTTCATTAGAAACTATATGCACATAAAGAATGTAGGATAATTATTAAAAATATGTGTTTTGTTTGAAATGCCAGTTAAAATACTAAGATTTGGAGAGCCAAAGTTCTGTTCTGGAGGTCACAGTCTCGTTATCAACTCCAACTAAAGTAAATAAGTATCTGGGGACAGCATTTGGTTGTAAGAGCATTTGGTTTTAGTTGGTTTGGCTGTGACCCCACAGGGATAGGGGATGCTGGTTTCAACCCCCTATTCTAGTAGGGTCATCTGTGCTGGAGGGTGGGTGGTATCACTGGGGATGCCATCAAGGAAGGGTATCTTTAATTTATGATGAGATCTCTGTAGGTGCAATCTTGGCAAGAGCTGCACAGCAGATGTCTTGAAACCAGAAATAAAAAGTTGACTACTTGTCTTGCTGTTGTCTGTGTTCATGGAGTGTCAGGAATCTTAGCGCTGCCCCTGTGCCAGACTGGGCTCTGCTTGCTTTCTGGGCCACACTTCTCAGCTGTGTTCTCCCCATCCCACAGCAGCTTCCCCTCCACTTCTGGATGGAGACATGACCAATTCTACACATCATTGTGTTTTAATTCTTCATTTTAATCAAGTAGGACCTGTAATAGTGTTGGGGGGGAGGAGGCTTAAAAAGTGGTGTAGTCATTAGAAACTTTATATGTGATGTATTATTAGAGCTGAGCTTCACAACCTTATGTATAAAAATAGATGAAGATTAGAGTCCTGCTTTACACTTTAAAGCGATGTAGAATGAGGTTTACTACTGTCTTTGTCAATGAATTCAAATTTCCCTTTACAATGACTGGAATTTCTGTTTTTTTACCAGTGATAATTTTTCTTTTGCCTACTAAGCCATTTCGCATAGCAACTGTATCAATATGAAAAGGAGTACTTGTGGCACCTTAGAGACTAACCAATTTATTTGAGCATAAGCTTTCGTGAGCTACAGCTCACTTCAGCTAAGGTGCCACAAGTACTCCTTTTCTTTTTGCGAATACAGACTAACACGGCTGCTACTCTGAAACCTGTATCAATATGCTGAATTGTAAACCTGTATCCAGAATTTTTCCGTTTCATCTATCTACCTCTGTTAACAATTGATTTCAGCGGCTTGGTCCAGTGATCTATGAATTGAGCTTGTAGATACCACAAGGCAGGACAAAACTTAAACAATACAGGCCTCATAAAGTTAAGAATGCATGGAATAATCTGGGAATATAAAGATAACTTTAATATGTTGTTGTGAGTGCCCAATATAGCAAATGAATGGTCTGTGATTTACATTGGGTGGAAATGAGAAAAGCAGTAGTTAATGAGAAACTAGTTTTATTATCATGGACACGCAGTACAGCTGAGTAAAAATTGTGTTGTCATTCTCCAGATTGCTGATAACTTGATTAGTGTGCTATTAGCAGTATTGCAGCTGGATATCAGAGCCTTTGGACACACTATCTGTAACAAATCTTTCTCATTGTATTGCTGAAGCCTGTCTCTTAAAGAGTCCTTCTTAAAGTGGTAACAGTGATATGTAAAAAGTGAATCTGTTCCAGGAAGAAATCTGTTGTTAGAAAATAGATAAAATAGATGATCTTGCGCCAAAAATGTCACATCTGAATTGAACTTCAGTAGCTTTCTTACTCTGAAGAATTGCAGACTAACTTTAAAGTATAAGTCTTGGAAGGGCTTATTACACCCTTTTGGCTGCTTTTAAGGAAAAATCTATTTTAATTTCACTCACGTTTTCTTGTAGAAGTGAGGTTGAATTGTGTGACTGTAAAGAATAGCAGAGAGGTTTAATCTCTTGGACAAATGGCTCCAGGCTTATACCCCCTTGCACTACACATAGGGTCCTCTCCAGGTAGGATCTCCCCCTTTGTGCTAATTTGCCATTGTGGTGCAGGAGGGGGCTCTGGGCTGGGGTAGGGAGTTGGGATGTAGGGGTGGTGAGGGCTCCAGCTAGAGGTGCAGGCTCTGGGGTGGGGCTGTGGATGAGGGGTTTGGGGTGCAGGAGGGAGCTCCAGGCTGGGGCTGAGGGGTTCAGAGGGTGGGAGGGGGATCAGGGCTGGGGTAGGGGGTTGTAGTGTGTGGGGAGGGGGAGGGCTCCAGCTGGGGGTACAGACTCTGTGGTGGGGCTGGGGATGAGGGGTTTAGGGTATAGGAGGGTGCTCCGGGCTGGGACCAAGGCGTTCGGAGGGTGGGAAGTGGATCAGGGCTGGGGCAAGGGGTTGGGGCACAAGAGGGTGTCAGGGGTGCAGGCTCCGGGCGGCACTTACCTCAAGCAGCTCCCAGAAGCAGCGGCATGTTCCCCCTCCGGCTCCTATGCAGAGGCACGGCCAGGTGGTTCTGTGCGCTGCCCCGTCCGCAGGCATCACCCCCACAGCTCCCATTGGCCGCAGTTCCCGGGCAATGGGAACTGCGAAGCTGGCACTTGGAGCAGGTGCAGCGTTAGGAGCTCCCTGGCTGCCCCTACACATAGGAGCTGAAGTGGGGACATGCCGCTGCTGCCAGGAGCCACGCTGAGCCATAGCAGGCAGGGAGCCTGCCTTAGCCCTATTGTGCCGCTGACAGGACTTTGAATGGCCCTGTCAGCAGTGCTGACCGGAGCCGCCAGGGTCTCTTTTTGATTGGGCGTTCCGATCGAAAAACGGACACCTGGCAACCCTAGAGAGGTTATGCACAGAGGAGATGGCAAAGACTGGGCAGATGTGGGTGGAGACTGGGATGAAACACTTCATCTCTCTTCTGGTTCGTGGAAATTAGATGTAAAGAATATAATTCTGACCACTAGAATGTCTCTTGTATTGCTCCCCAGCTTTCCAGTGGGGGTGGCCATAGGGACTGCCAGGGCTCAAGGGAGACCCTGCTAGTCAGTTCACATGGTGTTGTGCTGCTGACTAGGAACACTAGTTGCAGAGCCATCATGGAGGCAAGGTTCTCTAAATGGATAGCATAGATTCCTGGGTATCATCCAGACTTATCTTCCATCTAAATTAACAGAACACTGCTAGTGTGGGCCCAAAGAGTTAAAGGTGCCAGCTGCTGTCCACTATTAAACACTTTGGCACACAAAGAGTTCAGCCTGCTTAGTTCCATGGCAAACACGCTAGAAAATTAATCAGTCATGACTCATGGACAGATGCTTTTGAACGGTTGTTTGGCCACAATGGCTACTGCTCTGGATCCTGACTTGCCGCCATGGGCAGAGACATCATTTGGTTGGTCTGGTCAGGTCCCTCTCCTTTACTGGTCCTTCTCTGGCTGAGCAGAACTGGATAGGCTGTCTCATCTCGCCATGATGGTGCCATGCAGTTAATTTCAGGATCAGGTGAAAAGCTGAGAGAGAGAGGATAGGTGGAAGATGATAACTGGCTCTGTGGATGAGGGGAAAGCAATGGACTGTTATTCCTTGACTTCAGCAGAGCTTTTGATACTGTCTCCCACAGTATTCTTGCCAGCAAGATAAAGAAATATGGGCTGGATGAATGGACTATAAGGTGGCTAGATCATCAGGCTCAACGGGTAATGGTCAATAGCTCCATGTCTAGTTGGCAGCCAGTATCAAGCGGAGTGCCCTGGGGCTGGTTTTGTTCAGTATCTTCATTAATGATCTGGAGGATGCTGTGGATTGCACCCTCAACAAGTTTGCAGATGACACTAAACTGGGAGGAGCGGTAGATATGCTGGAAGGTAGGGATAGGATACAGAACGACCTAGACAAATTAGAGGCTTGGGCTAAAAGAAATTTGATGAGGTTCAACAAGGACAAATGCAGAGTCCTGCACTTAGGACAGAAGAATTCCATGCACTGCTACAGACTAGGGACCGACTGGCTAGGCAGCAGTTCTGCAGAATAGGACCTAGGGGTGACAGTGGACGAGAAGCTGGATATGAGTCAACAGTGTGCCCTTGTTGCCAAGAAGGCTAATGGCATTTTGGGCTGTATAAGTAGGAGCATTGCCAGCAGATCGAGGGACGTGATTGTTCCCCTCTATTTGGCATTGGTGAGGCCTCATCTGGAGTACACTGTCCAGTTTTGGGCCCCACACTGCAAGAAGGATGTGGAAAAATTGGAAAGAGTCCAGCGGAGAGCAACAAAAATGATTGGGGGGGCTGGAGCACATGACTTATGAGGAGAGGCTGAGGGAACTGGGATTATTTAGTCTGCAGAAGAGAAGAATGAGGGGGGATTTGATAGCTGCTTTCAACTACCTGAAAGGTGGTTCCAAAGAGGATGGATCTAGACTGTTCTCGTGGTACCAGATGACAGAACAGGGCGTAATGGTCTCAAGTTACAGTAGGGGAGGTTTAGGTTGGAATTAGGAAAAACTTTTTCACTAGGAGGGTGGTGAAGCACTGGAATGCGTTACCTAGGGAGGTGGTGGAATCTCCTTCCTTAGAGGTTTTTAAGGTCAGGCTTGACAAAGGCCTGGCTGGGATGATTTAGTTGGGGATTGGTCCTGCTTTGAGCAGGGGTTGGACTAGATGACCTCCTGAGGTCCCTTCCAACCCTGATATTCTATGATTCTAAGATAGCATGGGCCGGGGCCAGAGTTGGGAGACAGGCTGTGCAAAAAGGGGCACATGAAGGAAGGGAAGACAGAGCAGGATCTCACCTGTATCAGGTTGGGACCCTCACTGATGCAGCAGTGATAGTGAGGAGCGTGCCAATTTCTGGGCATTATAATGAAAAATCTCTTCAGTGGCTGTTGTAGTGTTGGTAGTCGTGTTCCTCCCACCCCCAAAAAAATCTTTTAAAGGGCCCCAAAAAGGGGTGAAAATGGAATAGCTCATGCCCTCATTATTTTGTCCACCAATTAGGTCTAATTTCTGGTCCCACCCGCCTCTTGTTTACCAAACATGATCTTAATACAGTCCTTGGGCAGTATCAATAGACCTCTTTGTTTAAATTAATTTAGTCTTTTTATCTCCTTCTCTCATCTTTGTCTAAAACAGGCTGTTGCTCTCTTTATGCTAACTGAATCATTCTGGTAGTGAACACTTACTCCAAAAGCCCATGTTTATTTATAGACAGCCATCTTCTGTGCAGACTTAACTGTTAGAAGGCAGCTGTTGCTGTTTTGATTATCTTCAAGTAATCTATAAAGACAGAGTTTCTGTCCCATGACTTAGATTTTCCAAGAAGCCTACATTATTTAGGTGCCTACCTCCTAGTGAAATGCAGTGGAAGATGGGCACTAAACTTCCTTTGGCTCCTTTGAAATGCTCAGCCAACCTGTATTTTCTGTACAAACTATTTATTTTTACTCTTGGGTTTGATACAGTGGATTTTAAAAATGTAGGGCAATGCCAGGCCACTAATTTTTAAGAACACCACCCATGGTAATCATGGTCTTATTTAAAAGTTGTTGAGACAGTTTGGGCCTGTAATTAGGAGTTTAAAAGTTTCTTGTGTTTTTGTATTTTTCCTCATTAAATTGATGACTTCAGTAGTGACTGAACTCTTTTCCTAGATGCCCACTTTTACACTAGACGAAAATCTGCATTTTTTATACATCATGGTCATTATAACATTTGTAATAAAATTGTGGTGTGATGGGGTAGGTGGAGGGCAGAAATTGTAGGTACCATGCTCTTTGTGAGCATGTTGATGTTCTGCATGTAGCTACCAGTGGGACTAGGAGAATTTGCTTAATCATTATACGTATATGAAGAAATAGCCATTCAGTGATTATATAAATCCTTGTGTTCCATTTTGCTCAGGGCATTTAAGTAATCATTACATGGATTTGCACACAGTCTGGTTATTAATAAATAACTATACACTTGTTATGCAAATCTGATTACTCTCAGCCAATTGAAGTGTGCAGGATTGGATAAGTGAGAAATATGTCAGTAGATCTATAGCATTCCAACACTCTGACTGGCTGAGATGGTTCCCAATTAGTATAATGGCTCATATCCCCGGCATTGGGGGTTGGATTATAGTTTCACACAGGGTGGATTTGATTTAAATCAATTGATTTAAATCACAAGTCAGGAAGACTCGATTTAATCATGGATTTCTACATAAAAGTGCATTCTTGTTCGTTGTTATAACCTTAATACATATTCTTCACAACTCAGAGATAGATGTAAGTTTCATTTTTAGAAGGTGCAGACTATACATTTTTAAAGTGATTTATTTTGAAAACTTTTCAGATTAGTTTTACAGCTATATCAGAAAATGAATGATCGGTCATTTCATTTACCGAAGGTAATTGAAGCAGATATTTATGAAGTCATTGGGAGGTGAACTATCTCCAGTTCAACAGGTTAATCATTAATATTTGGAGGATTTTCTTGCCATGCTGTATTAGGAGGAGAATATCACCAGACAGACATTTAAACTGTTTTATTTAACTAAAACAACAATGTTATATATTCTGGATTTTTTTCTTCAACAGCAAACATAATATTTTAACAAAACGAGCATATGAATTTTTGAATTTAGTTAAACCTTCAAGTTTTTTAAAATCAGGTTTGTTTTTGTTAAAATTGTTTTTAACTAAAATAGTGAAATGAAATTTTATTATTATTTTTTTTTAAAAAAAAACACTTCGAAAAAACCTGAACAACCATTTTTGCTGTTAATAACAATGTTATCTCTGGAGACACAAATCCACAGTTTGAGAACTGCTAAACTAAGCATCTCTGATGGTATCTTCTGCACTGAGTCCTACTGGGTAGATAGAAAGATTAACCTAAATAATCTATACAGAAGCCCCTGGCACCGCATAAGATTGGGTCCCTAATCCATGAACTATTGGACATGAATATATTGTCTCACACTATAGAATTAGAATTTATAATCCCTATTCCACGATGAGATATCTTTAAGCTATAATGTATCTTAATTAAAACTATCTTTAGATAGGTTTTTTCTTCAAAAAGCATTTTATCAAAAAAATCTGGTGTTTTTTTTATTTATTTTTTAAATCATTGATTTTTATCCACCCTAGTTTTATATATTAACACAGTTGTTTTCTATATCTGAAAAATGAATAAAACTACACTCCATTTCACTTAAAGGGATTACACATTTGAATTTCTCCTTGATCGTGTAGAGTACTTCATTACTCTTATTATTAACTTGTATTTCAATAACAGAGGCCCTAATCTGGATAAGGGTACTTCTTTTGCTGTGCACTGTACAAACATATAGCATGTTCACGTGCAAATGCAAACAAAGCTGGCCAATGTCATTCTTTTTTTTTTTGTTTAAAGAGGCTTAATCTTCTATATAATAGTAGTCTCCTCATTATTCTCTACACTTGGATACATTGGTCAGAAAGCATATTAGAATCATTATAAAACATGTCAGTGTTTTTGTAGCCACATTTTTTTATTTGTGCTGTACATGGTATTAGGCATAACATTTGTATCTTTTTACAGTAATTTTTTACAAAAATGTCAAGTTTGTCCTAGTAGTGTATTTACTGTATCAATTTTAAATATTGTTCCACAACCCAAATTGCCTTCTACGTTGGAATCCACAAGGGATTTTTTTAAAATCAAGTGCTTCACTATTTGTACTGACTTTTCTGCTAACCTCTTTTGCTGTATCTTGACATGGTGTGCATACGTGCAGGAGCTTGCTCTTCAAGGCTTTCACAAACACCAGTGCATCATTTGAGGAAGTGTGAGTTTCTGCTGCCACCAGATGTCTCCTCTTAATATGCCTGAATTTGTGATTGAACTTTATTTCTTATTAACACTTCTTTATTTTAAAGAAATTAATGAGGCAAATGTAACCTTTTAACTTTAACTTTTGTACTGCTAGAGTTAGGGCATGCTGGGAAGGTTGGGGCTGCGGAGGTGGGAATTCCTTGATGAGTGTTTGTGCCTCCCCAAAAGAGGAATCTGTCCCAACAGAAACCTTTTCTGGGATGGTGGCAGACAAAGAGCCCATCACTGGTGATCTTCCACAGCCAGCTGCTTCCTGTTTAAGAATGGATTGTGGTGTCATCCAGGAGGAGGGGAACCTCTGCTCTCCTTCAGCAGAGGGTTCCACATGTGAGGCCGACATAAAATGATTTATTGGATGGGGGCAGAGCAGCACTGATTGATTCATTTAGTGGCAGTTGGCATTTTGGTTGGCTCAGTGTTCAGCCCTCAGGAGACTGGGAGCTTTGGGTGACAGGAATGGGTGATACCTGACCAATGAGAGATGGGGCAGTCGGGGGTGTGGCTCAGGGTACCAGTTTGTTTCAGCCTGGCTAGTAGGAGTGGGGAAAGTATTAAAGCTGTGGTGGTACATTGTCACCACTAACCCATGTTGGATTCAGACCAGCAACCTAGTTATGAAAAGATTGTCCTTCTCCTGAACTGGCCACTTCTTTAGTAAACTTTTACATTTTACAAGGCAAAAGATGTTTTTAAAATGAAATTTGATCTATTTTATCACTAAAGCAGATCATTGTAATGCAGATTTTATCTCGGATACATGCCCGTGCAGTTTGTTTTTTTTTAACAGACTTATTGGAGTGTTTCACTTCTTGTTTAAGGTTGGTTGTGTGGGGTGGGGAATACTATTTTTGATCCAAAGTAAATGCTCATTCCTGATATCTATCCTGTATCAGTTTCTCTTCCCCCCCTTCCCTGGTTCCTTAAAGAGTGAACAGTAATGCTTTTGAAAAATAATAGAACTGTAGCAGGGGTAGACTTAAAATTAATAATTAGTTCCTGCATAATAGATGAAATACTGAAGTCCTCGCTCCGGTAAAATGTCTGTTGTCTTCAGTGAGGGATTTCCTAAGTAAGGACTGTTGGGTTCAGGATTTGATCACATTTTATAGATTGAATCTGCAGATACACAGAAAATACAAAATATTGAGCTTGGGACTTGACAGGTAAGTGAAGGAGGGAATGATTTCATACCCTTTGTTTTAACATGAATATATATTGTAGCAAGGTTTGATCCTTCAGAGGCATTTGCTTTCTGTGCCACATGAATCGAAGAAGACTGGATGCTGTCTTTCATGCTGAAGATCAAAAAATACTTCTCCATCTCCACCAAGGGAATCTGTGAGGCTGCAGGGGTAGGAAAGCTTATGAAAATGAGCTCCTTTCCTCCCATTATTTTTGTCCTGATTCTTGATACTGTCCACAGTACTGTAGTTTCAATAGTCTGGCTGAGCTGGGTGGATCTGCATGGAGCTGGCCAAGGGCCCCTTCAGCGCCTGGTCTATGTTAGAGCAAATAGCCTGCTGTGGCCTCAAGGGTCTGTTCTACAAACCAGGAATAGGCAGTGTTGTGGCATTCTCCCTTTCCCAAAATACAGCTCCTGGTGTTGGGCTGTGGGGGGCAGGGGAGGAGGCATAGGACCAATATGCCAGCTCAGCCCCATCCAAAAATTCCCCTTACACCAGGGCAACTTCCAGGTGGTCAGGTAAGCTAGCTTTATGGTCCTTTGGTGCCACCAGGGTAACACTAAAGACCCATAACTGGGTACAGTGACAAAGATATATTTATACAGAGAGAGAGAGAGAGAGAGAGAGATCAGGGCACTGTAAGGATTTACAAGGCTAACTTATGTTAGCCTTGTAAATCCTTACAGTGGCCTGATTTTCCAAGGTGCCAAGCACTCAGCAGCTACCATGGACTTCTTTTTAAGATTTGATTACAGTGCTAGCAGTGGTAAAGACTGAGCCAGGAAACATAACAAAATAACTCTTTTGAAGAATAAATCTGGAGGCCTTAGTGGCTTGTCACTAGGGTTATAAAGCAAACAAACAAAACTCTCACTTAGCTGAGGGCTATTGTGATTGATTGGAAGATGATTAAATTCACTTGTGTAAAATCTGTTCATGTTGAGGTGATCTTTTTTAGTTAACAGAATTCAAAATTTCCCCTGAATAAACTGACTTCTGCATTTGATATCTAGGTTCTGTAAAAGAAAAGGTCCTTCTTTGCAACATATAGCAAAACTTCCTGCTTTATAAAATTTCATGGATTTTTTTTTTTAATGTCGCTCTTTGGATGGAAACACTTCATAGAACAATCATACCTAACTCATTACGGGAACATGGTTTATTCTTGAAAAAGAAATTTCACTACTTATAGTATTCCATGTTAGTATATGGAGCACATTTTCACTGTTACATATAATAGGAGATTCTCACATGAAACAGGAAGCATCATATTATAATCAGGTTTTGTATTTGTGTTTCTAATGCCCTGTCTTGAGAATTTTAATTTGGCTGAAGTTTAGAATCTCTAGAATAGAACCATTTTTGGGGAAGTACATACAACAGTAAATGTGAGTGAACCAAATTTACATTTCAGATCCAGTTTTCAAAGTAGCATTGCAAAAGCATGCAAGTATTTTGCACACATCTGCTTGAAAATTGAGGCCAATTCACAGACTTGTAGCACACCTAGCAATGATTGTAAAAAGAACCAGGGCTGGCAGTGGAAAAACTGGGGATGGACCCAAGCAAGAATATATAGTCAGTAAGACTTATTAGGTAATTATAATGACTGCAACAATGTAGAATTAGTTATATCTAGTCAAAGGGAATAAGTGGATTAGTAAAGGAATTTACAACTAAATCAAGGAGGAAACAAAACAAAAAAGAAAGAAAACTGGCCAGTTAATAACTGAGATGAAATTGTTGACTCTAAAATGGTAAAGATAATGGTTAAAACTAAAGGCTGACCTAATAGATATGATTAGCCTTTAAGAAAAACAAGGAAGAGGCAAAGACAGGAAGTAATGGAGTCGCAGAAAACATAACTACTTATTTCTTTGTAAAAAGATACAGAAAAACAGCCCTAGGGGTTGCTCTAATTTCTGCCAGGGTTCAAACTAGCCTCCAGAGAGGGAGAAGTCCACATTAAGTCTTTGCTGCAACTCCTCTGAGTCTGGGGCTTCTGTGATGAACCAGTCTAGCCTTTAGATGTTTGTAGTGCGCATTTTCTGTATCGTACAAAACCTTTGACATTCAAGACCAATCTTCTAGATTGAGCACTGAAGTGTTGGGAATTAGAGCACCCACCTTCCCAGCTTCAGATTCATATTAAAGTATAACTTAATGAATCATTTCCTTGTCAGAAGCCTTTTTTGCTGATGACCACGGCACTTTCAAATGTTTGCCTTTACTTGTTATTATTTGCCTTTACTGAAGGGTTGTGTTAACTCCTATCTCTTCCATGCTGAGTGCAGTTTTCGATCACTTCTTGCAATTGACCAGTGCTATACATGCTATACAAATAGTGCTAGAAAGGTTTCATATACTTTTAGTTACTAAACATGTAGTTTCCATATTAAGGTAGGACAGTTGCCTGATTTAATTTATAATTCTAGACCTGCTAGAAAAAAGTGCTCAAATTCACACTGTACATAGATACATTTACCATGGCATATGCAGATGGAAAAACAAATGCACTTATTAGTCTCTGAACTTTTGATTTGGACTCTCCCCCTCCTTTGTGTTTGAAAAGTACTAGTTTATCATTTAAATTACAACTTAACAAAATATGAAATCAGTTTATTTTAAAACTACTTAATATACTATTATATACTGAGGTCACCTGTAATAACATGTTTATTAAAATGCATAATTTGACTTGTGTGTGTTGTGTTCGATTTTAAACTGTTATGGTACTTGGCATGGCATAAGAACATAGATGTTTGAAGATATTTTCAGTTAAAATGACTTCATTATCATATTTCATGTTAGCACATGGTGACAATCAGAGTATTTGTACTGAAGTTCCTCTTTGACCAATAAACCATGACTCGCGGGGCTGTGGGGAGGGCAACTTACTGCAAGCACTGAACATTGCATTGATTTTTTTTCCGCCCTCCTCCCCTGTGCCCCCCATTTTGTTTTTTGTGACCAGATGGAGAGATTGAAAAGAAATAGTAATCTTCTTGGTTTGCAGACTGTGGGCAACATGGAACAGCCATTCACTGTTAGTTCATTGGTATGTATTACATTTTGATATTTAATGCTTTGGCATCCAGAGTTTCAAAAAAGCAGCAAACTATCTGATACCACCCACGCTAGTTTAGTTGTGCTGACCACCAGCTCAAGGGTTTTTCCACGTTTCTAACCACCATTCCCTGCTACCGCCCTTATTCTCTGCCCAGCTGCCCCTTCGTATGGAGTGTAGCGAGCTGGAATTTAAATATTTTTTAAATATTATATTGAATACATTTGATTTGTTGGGTTTCTCCCTCTTAGTTACTGTGCACTTCCTCAGGGGTGTGTTTGTATACACATTCTGAATTGAAAGACTGAAGCCTTTAAAATATAATAAGATGAAGCAGTTTCGCAGCAGCAGTTTCATTCAGGAATGTAATCAAAATTATTTTAAATAACGGTATGAAAGAGAAAATGTATTAAACCTTATAGAACATGAGTTCATGGCTTTTCTTGCTGGCTTCTCTTCCTGTCCTGTTAAATAGCTTTAGTTTATTCAGCTGTAAATGAATGCTTTAATCTGTAAAGTTCCATTGAAATGAACTTCTGGTGTGATCCTGCAAATTCTGACTGCTGTTATCAGTTAGGCTACAATTGTAAACATTACCTCCAGTGGTAAGGGCTTGCCTACACTTGAAATGCTACAGCCGCAGCACTGCTGTAGCATTTCCAGTGTAGACACAACCTACGCCAACGGGAGGGCTTCTCCCATTGCTGGAGCTACTCCCAGATTGCTAGGTCAACAGAAGAATTGTTCCATTGACCTAGCACTGTCTGCACTGGGGGTGATGTTAGCATAGCTGCATCTCTCAGAGGTGTGGATTTTTCATGCCCTTAGGAGATGTTGCTGGGCCTGTGTAAGTTCCAAGGGTAGATCAGGCCTAGGTAAAATACTTTAAACGTCTATAAAAATGGGGCACTTTATGGGAATTCATATCTTGGGAAATCTAGGAAACTGCCAAATCAGGCTTATTCTTTTATTTGTTTCACTCTAGTTAATTTAATTTTGTCTTTATCTTGTTTCACAATTTTTGTGTTTGTAATATAATTTATTCATTGTTTTTAATGCCATTGAAGAAGCATGATGAAGTCTTTTCATTGTTACTAACATTTGTGGTTATTTATTGATTGATTTTTATTTAATTAATTTATTGATTTAAATTTAAATTTCCCTCAGTGCCTTGAACAAGGTCATGTGTGAATGGGGTCAGCCATCCAAGGTGAAATGTAACCTGTGATGTGTTGCTTGTTTTTCAGAAAAAGTTAGCAGCTATGCCTGACCACACAGATGTTTCAGTGAGCCCAGAGGAGCGAGTACGTGCCTTAAGCAAGCTTGCCTGTAATATAACAATCAATGAGGATATTACGCCGCGTCGTTACTTTAGATCCGGAGTAGAGATGGAGCGCATGGCATCTGTATATCTGGAGGAAGGAAACCTGGAGAATGCTTTTGTTCTTTATAATAAATTTATAACGTAAGGAATAATCTGTAGTTTTTTTTTACCGTAATGAGTCTGATGGATAGATTGATTTGGTAATTTTGCCCAGCCATCAAACAGACCACAAAAAGAGGGGCTTTTTACTCCCTCATTCTGCTACTCTTCCACACAAGGACGAGACAGAGTCTGTCGCTGAATGAATAAGTCATTGCAAAATGTCCAGTGCATGCTTAGCATGTGATTTTTTTTTTTTTTCAAAAGGTCATAACTCCATCAAATCAAAAGCAGATTTCACTAGAACACTCAGTTACTTCCTAATGGAGAGCTAAGTCCATAGCAGATTTAAACTTTCTAGGGAGACAGTCAGGCTGTAGAACTTTAAAAAAAGTTAAATATATAATAATGGTGGGCTGGGGGGTTTCCCTCACTTTGGTATCCTGTTTGTTTGTTCAGACATTGTTGCATTTGTTTGTTGCTTGTTTTTAAACAAACACATGCAACTTTTGGGAACAGAGAGGGCCAGGAAATTTCCAGTCTTGAAGGTGAACTTTTCAGAAAGCTATGGGTGGCTGTAAACAGAGGTATCCAGTGTGCATCCTACGTGCACAATAGTGATTGATTCTGCCTGTGCTATAAAATAATTTGTTTCACCTTATAGCACAGGTTGGTGTGGTCAGAAGTGGGCTGCAGTAATGCATGTCAGTATGACATGCACGACTTCACATGAAGTCTCTACAGAGACCTCCTCTGTTGGCAGCCTTCTCTCCTCGACTTTTGCCATGTTATCATTATTATTATTTGCATGGCAGTAGCTCGTGAAGGTTGCAATCCATGAACAAACATAGAATAAAGGACATTCACTGGCCTGAAGACCTTAAATAAGACAAGACCTAACAAGTGTGTTCAGAGTGAAAACGGGATGGAAGGACAAGGGTGATGCTGATAAGATCTGGTTACAAAGGCTAGCTTGTGCCCAGCATGGTGATTTCTGGTGCCATGTGTTAGTTAGTCCTGTTATTACCCTTTGCTACTAAAGAACAAGGAAAAGTGCATCCAGCTACAGAAAATAATATTGTGGGGGTTAAGATTTGTGTTATGTAAATCAGTGCTGGAATTTCAGTGACATGGTTTAAACCTGTGAAAGCATAGAAAACTGCTATAAATCAAATTGGAATGCAGTGTTCAACATCTGTGATATGCAAAACTTGTTTTCCTCCCAACATAAAAGCTGTTGTGGATCTTCCTTTGGCTAACAAGGGGGGAAATGTGTGTGTTTAATTTTCTAGCTTATTTGTAGAAAAGCTGCCCAGTCACCGAGACTATCAGCAATGTTCAGTACCAGAAAAACAGGATATCATGAAGGTAGGTTTGCTTTTTCCTGGCATTGCTCTCTCAGTAACTAAATTGTTCTTTCCCCAGAACTAACAAATACGTATGGAACCAACCAAGACTAAGTTCTTATAACTAACTCCATTAGCAACAAAGTTTAATTTCAGTTTACTAACTTGATCATTGCTGGGATTCTAATTGCAACTCCTAAAATGTGAATTAATTGGTATCGCTGAACAGAGCCAATAGTATATGGATTGTTTGACACTTAGTTAAATCTGTTTCTAAAGGATACATATATTTTAAATACCTTAATTTAAAAGCATTTAGGATATTATCCTGCTTCCATTTAAGTGAATGACCCTTGACTTTTGCGTGCCGGAGGGACATTTGGAATTATTAGTGTACTGTATATTATCTGCTTAACATGCGCTGATAAGCCAAAGTATTTTCTGCTTTCTTTAACACTAAAATATGTACTCCATTTCCTTTTAATGTGTTTCCCAATTTCTCCAGTACTATATTGGTTTCATCATTGCTTTAATTAATGGATGAACTTTTTAAATAGTTCCCTCCTCAGTTTAAAACACCTGAAATTATCCATTGATATTCACTGAAATATGGAAAACTGTCTCTTCTAGCAGAACATTGTGCCTCATGCTGCCATTCCACAGTGCATTCCAAGTGATTCCAGAAGGGGACAGCTGCTTTCTGGTGCATGTGTGCTGTGACAGGCAATAGCACCTGTGCACTGGTTTGTATATACTCAGATTCATCTGGCAAAATGCTACACTGATGTTAAATTTTCCAGTTTGAATTATTTAAACACCCCAATAACTACGGGCCCAAGCTATTGAACTCAATAGGAGTACTTATGTGAGTAAAGCTAAGCAAGTATGTAAAGTGCCATGTGATTGAGGTCTACCATTGTAAGTTTAATACATTTAATAGGGTCCCTTTTGAGGCTTGGTCCACATAATTTTCTTCCGATTCTTATTCTGCCTTGGGCCTTAAGTCAGGAAAGCATCCCTATTCAGGAGAGGTGCCCAAGCATGTGCTTAAATTCTGTTAATCAATGGGATTAAGTACATGCTTAAGTACTTTAGTTAAGGTCTTGAAACATGTAATATCAAAGACCCCATTCCTGCAGTGAACTCTCCACAGGCAGAACTCCACATCTGAGTGGAGCCCCACCTAGGCTCATCCCAGATAGCTTGTTGCAGGATCTGGGCCAAAGCTGATCTAAAACCTAGAAACAAACATAATCTGAGCCAGTAATGCCGTTTGTCACATGTCATTTGTGCCTCACAGAGGCATCAGACTGGTTGGAAAAGTGATTTTTCTTTTCTACAAGAAATCTGTTGGCCAGATCTCAGCTGGTGTAAACTGGCATAGCTTCAATGGAGTGTGCCAACTGATAACAGCTACAGACATGGCTTTATGTATTTGACATGCCTGTAATTTAGTATTTTTAACTTTGTTTTGAAATGATTGACTTTTTAAATCTGCATTCCAGCTGATTTTCCTTCCCAGCTAATTTGTTTGTTTGTTTGTTTCAAAGGCAGGAAATCAGTTTTACATTTTTTTTAATTTCTCCTCCCCTTCCCCCGCCCCTTCCCAAAAGAAACTGAAAGAGGTTGCATTTCCAAGGACAGATGAATTGAAGAAGGATCTTTTAAAGAAATATAACGCAGAATACCAAGAATATATGCAAGACAAAGTAAGTCTTATCTGAATTCACATTTAATTTTTAAAGCATTATTCATATGAATGTTTACTGATTTAATCAGTTAGTTATAAATATTACATAATCAACATTCAAATAAAAAAGCAGTTGTATGAGAAAAACATCTAAATTTTACTATTGTTTAGGCACTATTAGAAACTGCGTCTTTTGAGCGTCTAATAAAGCATCCGATGCAGTGAGCTGTAGCTCACGAAAGCTTATGCTCCAATAAATTGGTTAGTCTCTAAGGTGCCACAAGTCCTCCTTTTCTTTTTAATAAAGCAGTGTATTTGAAAATAAATGGTGTAGATGTGTGGTTATTTAGAAATAAATATGTAAATATTTTAGCATTTACTTAATAGAAATGCTTAATGTCTTTATCTATTGTAAAAAAAAGCCTCTATTGCAGGTTGGTACAGTTTGGTTAATGCTATTTTATTTGATAAATTCAGATACTGTACTAATGAGTATTTGAATTGGCCCATTTTCCCTGAAGAAAAAGCAAAATTAGACCACAACACAACTAGTATTCCCTTGAACTCAGACATCCATCAAGGCATTGTGAAAGGTACAAAATTAGGCTAGGTTGTGGTTGACTCCTGGGTGTATTTAAGTAACTATTAAGGGCTGCATAGTCATATTCCCACTTTGTGTAATAAAGTCACTGAGAGTAGGATTTGTAGTTCAAAAGCTTGTAATGGAAAGAGGTAGAGGAAGTAAGGAACACTGTTCCTTCTCCCACAGAGCGTCTCCTGGAATTTGGAACAAGAATCCGTGTTCCCATTTATGATTTGTTTGCGAGGTTTTGTTTTGTTTTGTTTGTTGGTTATTGATTAAGTATCTATATTTTAACTGGCTTCTGACAGTTTGTGTTGCTATCTCTTTAACAGAAGTGGTGAAGGAATGTTGGAACCTGAAGGTTCCCTGCAGTTTGTGGAATAGCAGTTGGTGTTGGGCAGCTGGAGGGAGATGAGAGTACAGTGAGGACTTACTGTGACCGAGAGAGAACAATAAGTAGTGTGGAAAAATCCATACAATGCAAGGTTAAGGGCTGATCTCCACTGAAAACTTACATTGGCATAGCTCCACACCCCTGAGAGACGTTTGATGATCTATCGCCTGGTGTAGACAGTACTAGTCAACGGAAGAATTCTTCCATCAGCATAGCAACTGCCTCTTGGGGAGGTGGATTAACTGCTGCGATGGGAGAACCCCCCCTGTCATTGTAGTGAGTGTCTGTGCAGCAGTTTAAGTGTAGACATACCCGGAAGCAGTCCAAGGGAAATTGAAGTAAGTGAAGAAAGGAAAAGGGCAGGAGAAGGTATGAGGGAGAGAACTGTGCTGTGAAATCCACTTGAAGATAAATTAGTCGTTGATGACAAAGACTTGTTTGTGCCCTCTCCCTTTACTCCCCTATTCTTAAAATGACTTTTTTAGACTATAATTATTTCTGCTAAAATATAAGGGGGTCAAGGGCAAATACTATTAATACTGAGGTAAATGCATAATGTATCAGGGGTGTGCAGAATGGGAGATCTCTGTCCTCTACCCCTAAGTACATCGTGTTTATTATTTTAGAGCACTTCTGTGGGCACAATTGTATTGGGCAATGTGGATAACGTATTCCAAACAGTGTCATTATTGTCTGATAATAACTGGTTAATCAGTTTGCTAGCTTTCCCCTCATGATTTTGTGACTCTTTTAACATCGTCTAAAGGATCTGACCACTTTATTTACATACTTTGCAGAACAAGTGTAAAGCTGAATTCTTAAAGAAACTGGAGCAGCAGAGGCTGATAGAAGCAGAAAAGAAGAGAATTGCACAGATGCGACAACAGCAGCTTGAAACGGAGCAGTTTCAGTTCTTTGAAGATCAGCTTAAGAAGCAAGAACTAGCCCGAGATCAGAAAATTAAAGAGAATATGGTTATGTCTGAGCAGATTGATGGAAGTGTGTTGTCTTGCATTTCTATGCATCAGAATAACTCCTTATCTACCACATTTTCTGAGAAAGCCAGTAAGAGTGGTGCCTCTGTTTCTGCTGGACAATCTCCTCCAGTAAACCAGGCCTTAAAGCCAGCAGCCACTTTAAGCACTGTTCAGAGTAAGTGTTCAGTGGAGCTGTAATGCTCCTCTGCATCTCCTAACATACTATATTATATCGACCTGCATGTGTGTATTTCATTGTAGCTTTCTCTGACGTGGAGGACCAAATGTTCCTGGAATGTTTGTGTGTCTGTACACTACCCTTTGTTTTCTCACCTAAAATGGATACGTACATCTGAGATTACCCATTTCACACCTACAAGTTCCTAGACCTGCAGACTACAGGCCCAATTGTTTCCATTGAATGAAATGGGAATTTTGCCATTAACTCCATGGGAGCAGGCCCAGGCCCACTGTGGTTGCATTTTTAGAGTTCTTCTGAAAATTTGGACCAGGAAGTAGTGCTAGTTCACTGCCTTAGTGAATGCAATCCAGTTAAGATTCTGTATTCTTTGATGTACATTTAATAGAAGAAAGGTTATGCTCTGTAAAGTTCTATATTATTCTGACAAAAACTTCTTTGTGGCAAGTATGGCACTCCCTATGTAAGTCAGTTCAGTTGATCTCTTAACTGTGTAAACCTGTTACATTAGAAAATTTTGCACTGAAGACTAAATTATAAATGCCCTTTCTCCTCGTTTATTAGATCAAATGGCTGAAGCACTCCGAGGTGTAGTTTTACCCACAGATCTTTGTCACAAATTTCTGCTGCTAGCAGAGGCAAATACAGTAAGAGGAATAGAGACATGTGGAATTCTCTGCGGAAAACTGGTACAGTTGAACCTTCACATTTGTACGGGGAAGGCATTTTTGATAGTACTGTATTTTCCTGTAATGAACTGATATCAAAGCAAAAACAGATCTGAAGTGCAAGGGCTAGTCTACACTACCTTGCTACATTGGCACAGCTGCACCGATGCAACTGCACCGCTGTAACGCACCTGGTGAAGATACACTGTTGACGGGAGAGCGCTCTTCCATCAGCATAATTACTCCACCTCAACGAGAGGTGAAATCTGTGTTGGCAGGAGAATGTCACTCAGGTGGGTGGCTTTTTCACACCCCTGAGTGACATAACATACATTGACTTAAGCAGTAGTAGAGACAAGCCTTCCGTGTGTAATGTAAGTAACTTTATAAAATAATCTTATGGATCTGTTAGGCTATCTTATTGAATTGTGGTCTGCTGTTTGCATTGTTACAGACCTATTTGATCTTAATTCTCCATAGTTATTGTGGTCATGTACTGTTATTAAGCTGTACACTTAACCTCCATTACAGGATTTTTCAAGAACATTCCCTGGTATTCATCAAACAAAATGAGGTTTAGTTACAGGAAAACTGGATATTAAAAATGTTAGAAGCTATTGGTGGGTGTTATCAAATTCTAAAAAAATCCACCACTGTCAGCAAATAAAACAAAAATCACTGCTGTTTGTTTTTATCTATATCCTAGATAATGTTTAGTGGTCAATTAGCTAACTTTCCAGCAGTACTTAATTATCAGATTGTTCCCAGAGCAGTGGGGATAGCACCACTGATGCTGATACACAGACATGCAAGAACAAAGAAGTTCAAAGTGGATATCAAAGTGCATTAGACACACATAAAAACAAGAATAATAAAAACAGGGAAGCATGTTGTGTTTCCAAGCTTCAAAGAAAGTAATCGTATTTTTACATCTCTTGCTTTCATTCTTAACAGACATCATCTCTTTTTTAAATATTTTTCTGTGCATACACATTTCAAATACGTTTGTTGCTTCTCTGTCTATTGCTGTGATGAAATACTGGCCAGATTCTTAGCTAGTGTAAACTGGCATAGTTTAATTGAACTCAGTGGGACTACTGCAACTTATAGCAGCTGAGGATCTGACCCTTTTCTCCTCAGATTCATGTTCAGCATTTGTTCATTAGAAGACCATTAATTCAAGTCATCTTCCTACCATGTGTTTTACAGACACATAATGAATTTACTATTACCCATGTAATAGTGCCAAAGCAGTCTGCAGGACCGGATTACTGCGACATGGAGAATGTGGAAGAATTATTCAGCGTTCAGGATCAACACGCTCTCCTCACTTTGGGTTGGATCCATGTACGTATGCCTTGTGGATGTTGACTTCTCTGTATTGGCTAGATAGGATATACAGAACGAGCACTGGAAAACCCAGTTTAAAGAAATAATTCGCATGATTTAAACTAATTTTCTCTCTCAATTTTTGTGCTGGTGACCTAATTTGACATAAATGTCATCCCCTGATACAAGCTGTTCTTTATTTCTAGAAAGCTGTAAAGTGTTTCATTGATACAGTTGGCCCAGTTTTGCCCATGCAACTTCTATTCAAGACGATAGGAGCTGTCTGTCTGTTGGCAGAATTTGGCCCAAAATTCTTTCTCACATACACCTCATTCAATACCATTTACATGTCTGACATGTAGCCTCAAAAAGGAAAAGAGCCAGAGACTTCATGAAGTCCACTATGACTTTGCTATTGATTTTATATGGAATTCACTCAGCTGCTACAGTGATGGACAGCAATTTAAAATCCTAATGTATACAAGATAGAATTCAGTGCAGAATTTCGCCCATTTGTATTAGATACACCTCGTTTCTAAAACCATTACTTGTAGGTTTTCAAACTGCAGTTTGGATCAAGCAGTTTTGAGCATTGAGAGTTTATTCCAGGCATGGTGAGAAGGAAGAGTTGTGAAATAAATATTAAAAAGTAGAGTACTTGACTGAGTATGTTACATAATTTTCTTTAAAAATCAATAGTGAAGATTTTTTTTAGGATAGGAAATGTGACAAAAAGAAACCTGCTTGCAAAAGAAACTTGAGGCTCTGTTTTGTTAGACGATTTTAGATTTTTTTTCTATTGCAAATTTGGCTAATCTTGTAGTCCATGAAATTATAAAATGAAACACTAAACATAAATATGTGTAGAAATGAGTAAATCAGCTCAAACGTGAACTTCCAAGACTTAGTGCATTAATGACTAAGATCATAAATGGTGAAGTAATGCCTGACCTCGCTGGAGTTCAGGGGGCTGATTCTGATCTCACCTATGCCACTGTAAATCGGGAATAACTCCTCTGAAAGGCAGAGCATCTGAGATCAGAATTGCACCCCAGATATATAAATCACCAATTTGTATAGCTGGTCAGGAATTTTTTTTCTATACTTTTTTGTTGTTGGAAAGTACTGACTTGTCAAAACTGAAACTTCTTGGGGAATGGTCGGTTCTGATGAATTTCCCATTTTGAAAAAATTTTAAATCAAAGTTTTTTAAAGTTTTTGAAACATTCCACTTTGACTTTTTCTAAGAAAAGTTCAGTTTTTCCTTTTGGAGTAACTTTTTGTTTAGAAATTTTAATTTATAGTATAAAAATTGTTAAATGGAAACAAAACATTTTGAAATATCAAAACAAAACATTTCAGTTGAACTGAACTGAATAATTTTGGTGAGTTGCAGTTCTCAAACATTTTTGAGATTTCAATTTTTGGTCCTGATTTGGGTCAGGATTTTTTTTTTTTTAATTTGAAAATTTTCCTGGGACAGGAAAATGGTTTACTGGGGCCACACAGCTCTGTCAATTTCATATTAAATCCATGTTTGTATTGGAACCAAAGACAGTGATGTAATGTGAACACCATGTAAAATTTCAACCTGCTTCATGCTTCCATTTTCTTATAGGTGTTGATTCACTTTTTACCGTCTAGTGACAGTTACTTTCAATTATGTTCTAATTTTTACTTTCTACTTGATATGGATGGTGTATGATCCCACTCTTAGGGATTTTGGACAATTAATTTAAGTCCTTTGATCTCGGTCTGCCATCTTATTATACCCACACTTGCCTTTTCAATCTAGATTTGTTTCCTTTCATAAGAACATTAATCTGATATTCAGAAGAGTTTAAAATTGTTTTTGTAAGCCTTCATACACCTGGCATTAGGGATTTACTCCTGACACTGTAGCGTTTAGCTTTTGCATTGTTGAGTCATTCATGAAAATTATCCTCAGAGGTATGTTGTGCCATGGAAAAGTTAAGGTTTAGTAGCAAATAATAAAAACTGAATCTGGGGAAAATGCTAACACCTTCTCTTGTTACAAAATCCTGTTTCTTCTTGAATGGATTTTTGACCTTGACTTGACTAAGAAATACTTTCACTATGCAGAGCTTTCCCTTTCTTTTTGTAGACGCATCCAACACAAACTGCATTCTTATCCAGTGTTGATCTTCATACTCATTGTTCTTATCAGCTAATGTTACCAGAGGCTATTGCAATTGTTTGTTCACCAAAACATAATGAGTGAGTTCTGTTTTTTCTAAGTAATGTTTAGCTCTCTCTCCCAGCCTGCTATCTTAAAACTAGATCACCTGCAAAACAGCATCTGAATGTCAGCTAAGGTGAAGGAGATAAAAGGTTGTCGTATATATGTGTGGGTTTTTTTCCTTGTGTTCTAAATTGATCGTGGCTTGCATTCCAGTAAGCCTGTGTGTGCAATGTTATTTGACGTCACCTTGTCTCATATTTAATTTTAAAATTCTGTAAATGGTGATGCTCCACTCCACTTGGTAGGTGTGACTGCATTTGACTGTGGTAGTTCTAGGCTTCATGGATCTCATTGTCAGGTGTCTCTCAGAATCCAAACTGCACTCTTCTAAGTGAAGAAGGTGTAAATGGTGTAGGTTTTTTAGCTTGTTCTTAGTGGAAAACACTGACGTGATGGGAGGTTAGAGATAAGTCACGCTTTATATTAAGGTTCTGTTTTACCAATGGTTTATAAAGTGCAAATAAATGACTAAAAGCTGTTTACAGTACATTTGTTACAGGCCAAATTTGTAAAGGTATGTTAGCATTGCTCTTCTCAGCGTTACAGGGCCTAAGATCTGGATTCACAAGGGGTTAGGCATTGCAATGTTGAGTGTTGCAACATGTAACTCCATGGTGCCCGGCCCCCTAGTGGAATTCAGAGACCAAAGTTGGATATCCAGGCTCCCCAGGAGATGAATTAAGCATTAAGAAAGGGATTCTCAGAAGCCAGCAAACTGAGCTGGGAGCCACCTAAGACACCCAGGAGTGAAATACAAAAGAAAGGGCAGGGCTCAGGGCCCAGATCCACCTGCAGCTGGCCTGTGCCAGCAGGGCTTGGGCTAAGAGGCTGTTTAAGTACAGTGTAGACGTTTGGGCTTGGGCTCAGGCTGCAGCCCAGGCTCTGGGACTCTCCTACCTCACAGGTTCCTAGAGCCTGGGCTGTAGCCTGAGCCCGAACTTCTACACCACAATTAAATAGCCCCTTAGCCTGAGCTCCAGGAGCCTGAGTCAGCTGGCACAGGTCAGCTGCAGATGGCTAATTGCAGAGTATATGTACTCTTGGGTGCCAGAGGCTCCTGTCTGTGCTCCAGATTCACAGGCTTGACCCCTCTCCTGGAATTAGGTGCCTAAGAATAGTCAGCCTTTTCTAGCAAAAACAAGAGTAAGAACCTTCCTACCCCCGCTGATGATGGTTCATACCCAAAGGTTAGGGTGTTCACTTGGGATGTGGGAGACCTGTTTTCTAATCCCTGCTCTGCCTGATGTGGAGTAGGTCTCCCATGTTCCAGGTGCATGTCGTAACCAAGTTATTTGGTATTCTAGGGCCCCCTTAGAAACAGCATGAGTGCAAGAGACTGAGACTATGTATCCCAATGATTAGGGCACACACCTGGGATGTTGGACAGTCAATTTCAAGTCCCTGCTCCAATGAATATGTAATTATTTATACAAAGTATAACAGCTCCAACAGGAGCCATTGAGTGATACCTGCCTCAGAATAAAGTGAAGTTTAGGGCACTCCCTTTTGAGGTGGGAGAGCTGGGTTCAAGTTCCTGTTCCAAATCAGGCCGAGTGGGGATTGCAACCTGGGTCTCCCACATCCTAGGGGAATAACCTAATCTCTGAGCTATGGGGTATTCTGGGGCACCCATGTATGCCAGCCAGTCCTGAAAATTCCTGGCTGTCTTTTGTGCAAGTTGAGTATATTGTAGCACACCTACCGAATTGGGCCCTGCAAGTGAGATAGGCAGGGGAACACGTAGTTTGAGAATCCCACCAGCCAGGGCTCAGGCAGGAGCAGCTTGTGAGCTGTGGGGTGCCTTCAGGATTTAGGAGTCTTGGAACATGCCTACCAGCAGAAATGAAGGTACCTTCAGGTCAGTGGTGGTTTTGTGAATGCCAGTGGTACCTAACTGTTGAACTTAGGTGCCTAACTTCCTCTATAGGCACCTGTGTCCCCTTAGTGAATCTAACCCTTAGGAAATACTGGGTGGAGCAATGCCTACATGATTTTAAAAAGGCATATGGAGCAGGTCAATAGATTGTTTGTAATCGTGGCTTATAAACATCTATAATACCTTCTACTGCTATGCTTGTAACATCTGTTGCACATCTTACTCATGTCTGTAACATTGATTAATCTGTTATTAACCCTTTATAAACAATTCATAAATAGAATCTTAAAGTGTGACCATGATAAAAAAGCACATGTATGTAATCACTAGCAATACAGTTGTACCCAGGAGCTGCATGTTATCTTAACTCACAGCGGCTAAAGGAATGCAACCAGCATACACATTCTGTCTCCACATAGCCCCTACATGTGGTAAAGGTATAGCTCCCTGGAACCCCCGTGCAAAGCTGCCCCGTACAAGAAGCATCGCTGGCTATGATGGCTTCTGCGGTCCAGAAGTGGCAGTAACAACCTGGAACATGGCTGTGCTGTGACCTGGGTAGTGGAGGGTAGGCAGGATTCTGTTTCTCCCCCTTTCCCTTCTCCTCCAGTACATGTAGTAGGGCCGCACACCACACCAGTCTGCATGGGCTTTGGGCAGGGGATAAGACTTGGTCTTTCATTATTCTCCTCAGACTTACAAAAGTAATAGTCTTCAGCAAAAGTTTGTACAGCAAATGTGAAACGATGGGCCCAAAGCCTTCTGTAACAATCTTTCTAACTCAGTACTCAAAGGAGCAGCTGTTCCTCACCTGAGTAGTACTGCTGACTTCAGTGGGACTACTCATGTGAGTAGGGACTAATCATTGAGTAAGAGTTTATATAGGACCAGCCCCTCCACTTGTATTTCTGATGGTCTGTTTTTTATTCAGTTTTAGGAACATTAATCAAAGTGAATTGATTTTTAGTCAGGTGACTCTTTGTTCTTCTGTAGAATTTCTTTTTTACTAGTAATAAAGACTCAAAGCAGAGTATAGATCAACTCTATCTGGCAGGATATTTTCTACTTCATAGACTCATAGCTTTTAATGCCAGAAGGGACCATTTTATTATCTTATCTGATTTCCTGTACATAAGAGACCATTAAATTTCACCCACTTACTCTGTATTGAACCCAGTAACTTGTGTTTGATTGACTAATGCTTGTTTGAACCAAGTTCTTTTAATGCTACAAACCTTAAGTGAATTTTGTTCTTTGCTTTCCAGCACTGGGATCTTCAGACTTACTAATGCTGGCATGCTTGAAGTTTCTGCTTGTAAAAAGAAGGGGTTTCACCCACACACTAAGGAGCCTAGACTATTTAACGTAGGTATATTACTTTTAAAATATTCTTAACATATTCCAAAAAAATAGTCAAAGATGTGATCATTGTAATCATCTAGTGAGACCTCCTGTATAATATAGGCCATAGCACTTCCCAGAATTAACTCCTGTTTGAACCAGAGCATATCTTCCAGAAAAATATCAGTCCCTTCAAATTCTCACCAGTGCCTGTGCTGCAAGCAAAAGTTATATCAGCATTAGGTTGGGTTTCTCTGTATTTTTATTTTCATATCTTTGGGCCATGTATAGTTCATGATCCTTTCCTAACTGACAGGTGCATTCCTGATGCCTCCTTCTGTCACCTGTAAAATGATGTTTGTTTATGTTAAATAGAATTGTGCTAAAATGTAAGTAGAGAACTTAAATTTAGGCTTGACGATAATGAGGCCTGGTAAATTGTGGGTGAAGTAAAGTGATATAGCTTAGAGGGAAGTTAAGACATAACCTCAGGTCATGTTGTAAACATGTTTGGTTCTAACTGGTTTTAACAAGAGTTTTGGATGTTTTGGAAGCATATTATCTACAGTGATAGTTATTGGAATGGCATTTATGCAGATGTTAATTAAAGATACTGTTTAGTATTAAATAGCCCATGAGAGAATAGAAGGTATTTTAAATATGATAGTAGAAATATAGATATGGTAAAAGGCAGGTTTAATGCTGATTAATTAAGGGATGTTATTGTAAGTCAGAGGTGGGCAAACTATGGCCCGCGGGCCACATCTGGCTCACGGGACTGTCCTGCTTGGCCCCTGAGCTCCCGGCCTGGGAGGCTAGCCCCTGGCCCCTCTCCCACTGTTTCCCCTCCCACGTAGCCACACTGCCGCACGGGCAGCAGGGCTGCGAGCTCCTGCCTCTCTGAGCGGCATGGTAAGGGGGCGGCAGTGGGTGGGGTTATGTAGGGGGTCCCAGGGGGCAGTCAGGGGACAGGGTGCAGGGGGTGGTTGGATGAGGCGGAGGTTCTGGGGCAGTCAGGGGTCGGGGAAGGGGGTGGGGGTTGGATAGGGTGTGGGAATCCCGGGGGGTTGGCACGGGTGTGGATTGGTCGGGGCAGTCAGGGGACAGGGAGCGGGGGGGGTTGGATAGGGGGTGGGATCCCGGGGGGGCGGTTTGGGGCGGGGGGGGTCCCAGGAGGGACAGTCAGGGGACAAGGAGCAGAGGGGGTTGGATGGGTCGAAGCTTCTGAGGGGGACAGTCAGGGGGTGAGAAGTGGGAGGGGGCAAATGGGGGCGGGGGCCAGGCTGTTTGGGGGGCACAGCCATCTCTACCCTGCCCTCCATACAGTTTTGCACCCCAGTGTGGCCCTCAGGCCAAAAAGTTTGCCCACCCATGTTGTAAGTGATTATAAAAAAGGGTAGCACACTAACTTTTAAACTAGCACACTCATTTACCATCATGGTACGGTTAATGGAAGGATTATACACCCATTCTTCTTATTCAGGGACTGATCACCCCTGGATGAACTCTTTCAGCTTGGAATGTGAATATAACTGCAGTGTATAGTTTCATCATAATTCGTGTTTGCTTTAACCAACTATTCTATTTTAAATAAAATCTTTCATTCTATGACTCTGTTCCCCATAAAACTAATTTATCTGTAACCACAGCAGAGAGAGAAACCTAAAGAAATTAATTTGGTTATTGAGATTATTTCTATGTAAAATGTAAAACAAAGGTTACACTTCTTATCACTACTTGAGTGGCAGTAACCAGTAAATGTTATGAACAGCTCTCTGTCTAACTTGAGAAATATAATATCGGCCAGAAAAGCAGCTTTCCCACATTAGGATGTCTGAGTGCTCCCTAAGCATGGAAAATATACTCCTGTTGTCCTTCTTAACAGCTGGTCAGTAGTCCCGTGCCAAGAGAAAAAGGGCCAGAGAATTCCCACAGAAGTTTTCCATGACCACTTGAAGAGATTTTTTTTCCTAACAAAGAATCACAACTGACTTCCCCAGCTGTGATGTCCAATAAAGCTGCAGAGCTAACAGCTAGCCACCATGAAGGATAATTTTCTCTATTGAACCTCTGCTTCCTTTCACCCTTTCCACCAGCCTCTCAGAAGCCATTCCAGTAACCACAAAGTAGTTTTCCAGTTAGTCTGGTGGTCAAAGGTTCTAGTGTGCTCTTTACATGGCTAAAGGGTTTATAATGAGAATCTGTGACTGAACAGGTAAATAGTCATTAATGATTATTAGAAATGTCAGTCCGTTGTTTGAAATAAAGGCAATGTTCCTCCTCTTGGCAGAGTTCACAAATATGGAAACAGGGCTACTGGAGTGTTAGCCACAATTGATAAATCAGAGCAAAGACTTGCTGCACGTAGAGGTACAGCCTCTCCCTTGGGGAGTGGGAGTGGAATACAAACACTGGAACCCAAGCCCTAGTTTCCTTTCGGGTGGGAGTTTCAAAAGTTGACCATGAGCCTAACTCTGCCCCTGTTGACGTTAATGGTAGGTTTACCATTCGTTCCCATGGGACCCGTGTTAGGCAAATGCCGAACACTTTTGAAAATCCCACCCCAGATTGTTTTGGCTCTCGTTACACTGGCTCTTACTACTGAACTTTACAACCATGTTTTGAAAAGGCAATCCCAGGCTACTTAGCTCACTTCCTTCTCTGTACAAGGCACCAAGTACACAACTGCTATCACGAAGCATGGAGATATTACATGTCGCATCAGAGTCCAACATCGCTCACCCTGCCTTCCAGTGTTACAAGTCTGTCCTATGTTTCAAGTCTCTGTCTTCCATTGTGGGTGTGTCTGCTGGTTTAGCCTTCTCCTCTGACTCTCAAGTATTAAAGCTGATCTATACCATTATAAAATCCTCCTGTCAAGCTGCCAGGAGCATGAGTACCAACGTCAGGACAGACTTAAGAAGCAGGGCACACATCAGAAATTGGTTGTGAGTTCTATACTTAGATTTCACCAGCCGAGGATCAAGTGTGAATGCTTCAGCCCTTAACATGGAGTCAGAGACAGTCCCTTTGGGTACTCCTATCTATCCTGTCACTCAGGTAAGCTTGCCTTTGTGAGAGATGGTTCCTTACACCAAAAATAACAACATTCAGGTTACCCCAAGTCAACTGCACTAATGATCCTATACAAAGACAATGCGTGTAGCCAATCTTGTAATAAATTAACCAAAGATTTATTAATTAAGAAAAAGAAATGTTATTTACAAGGTTAAAGCAGGTAAACATACACACATAAATGAGTTAGTCTTAGGTTCCAGAAGGGTAAGAAAAGCTGCTGTAATATATGTCCTTTAGGGCTAATCCAGGCCAAGCACTGGGCCGCTCTTGCTTACGCTAAAAAATGATTGCCCTTCATAGTTCAAGCACAGTCAAGATAATTTCTTCTTGACAGGGATTTATTCCCCTTCCCCAAAATTCAAGCTGATGGGCTGTGCTCATGCATGCCTCCTCTTCATGGATGTGGAGGGGAGCAATCCACAAAGTCTTGTCCACTGATGTTGCACAATGGTTCAGCTGGTGTCTATGGGCCGCCTTTTGCTGGGCAGAAGATGACATCTCTTGTGATGAACTAGTATTTCACACTTGTTAATGCTTCTCTTCTGCCTCTGGGGGCTTGAGTTCCATAGCAATTGCTTCTGTAGTTACAAAGCAAACATTTAAATATTACCTTAAATGGGGAATACAGCTATTGTGAGTGAGATGAATTCAGGCAGCAACTTATGAGCATTTCATAGAGGCTAAACGCATTTTTCTAAATCTACACCTATTTTAACAATATTAACACACAGGTTAGCAAGACTGCTTTCCTGCTATGCATTTGTCAGTGTTCAGTGAGATCTAGGGGGCCTTGGCATGAGCTGGCACCTAGTCTGCCAGTGTCACACTCTCTTGAACCAGAACATAATGGTAAGCCTGTTTTGAATCCAGTTTATGGCCAACAGTGTTCTGCTGTTTCCAAACATAATCTAGCCCTAAATGATTGAATATATTTTTAAGCAAAATCTGGAGTGAACTGTAGGGATCAGAGGAAACTCCAGCGGCATTTTGCCTGAAATACCCCCAAAAGGCACCGGTCCGTCTCTGCTTCCCCTATATCAGCTGAAAATTCTGACAAATCTTAAACTAGCTCAGTTTGGCTGGCTGGGGCATTACTGGGGCGGGAGTATGGTTAATGCTCTGCCCACCTGTTCCAGATGGGGAACAGTGGGCACCCAGCTCCCCCTTTTCCCTGCATATCCAGCCAACCTACAGGCAGCCTATTCCGATACATAACTGAGAGTGCAAGAGTATAGCCTGTGTCAAAAAATCTAACCCTTCAGCACTATTCTCTTTAAAGAACACATAGCCAGTTTTGCATGTATAGTCACTTTTCTGTTAAACTTTCAGTCCATTCTTGCAAAGTTAGCCCTGTACTTGTTAACAGGCAAACCTGGGAGCCAATAAAACTTGTGCCTATATAAAACAGGCTCAAAACTTAAGAGGAAGCCTCAAACCACATAATCTCATTGGAGTCCAGCCCAGTTTGGTAGTGAATAAAAGTGGCTGCCACCTAATGGGTGCTTGTGGCCTATAGGAAATGATTTGTGGGTTTTAGGTCTGTGGATATGACAAGCCTCCAAAACCATCCTGACAACACTGGTTGACACTCTTATTAGCAATCTCAGCAAAGACCTCAAGATGTGAATCCAGATAACGTCAGAACTACCCGTTTTGCCATGGTGGTAGAGGATGAGGAACGTTGGCAGAGCAGTATGAGAGAATTTGCAGTGCTACTGCCAGTGGCCTACTGTTCTATTGCGAAATGGAGAATGTTGGTATCTAGGGCTGTTACTCAGCACCTCAGAAAGTACTGGGAACACTGAAGTAACTTTTTTGTCGCTGTCATATAGAAGAAAGCAGAAAGAACATACAGGGTATGGAATAGCTCTTTTATGATTTGGATTGGAACTGGAGCTGGTGCTCCTGCAGTTTTGCCTGACGTTCAAATGATCTATTCCCTTCAGCGGCTGCTGTCAGTGAATAATGGTTGATTTCTTTTACAGACCTGTAAACATGTAGTTGGGACAGAAACAAAAATAACTGTGCTGGATCTGAGGTGATGCTGATGGAAGATAAATGGCCTACCAAACAGATGCCACATGGAGAAAAATGGCTGCCGGATTTTCCAATGATGTTTTTCAGCAATTACTGATGTTTTATATTTATACATTTTAGATTTAATGGTTTGATATTTATTGTTCTTGCCATTTTCAAGTTATTTTGTTCTGTCAAGACAGAGTTCACAGTGAAATAAAACAAAATCTGTACATGTATCTGAATAATATGATACAACAATAAAGTGAGCTTCAAACAACAACACTGGTAAAACTGACTGTTAAGTTCCCTGTCATCAGCTATTTTCTGTGCAACAGATTTTTCAACAATGGTGTTCTAGAACCCGGGCCTTTCACAGGCCGTCGAACACAGTCAGCTGAGGTATTCAGCTTGTATGGTCTAGGGATTGACTAGGTCAGATGTACTCCCGTAGCTGACGAAGCAGTCTTCTGGGCCTGTTAGGAGTCCCAACCTGACTTTTGAGGCAGCTAAGAGACGGGTCTGGAGGTTGAGGTGCGGAAGGAGAATACAAAATAATCTGCTCCTCTCAGAGTCCTACTCAGAAGCTGTTCTGAGAATCGAGATGGCCCTGCCCCTTCCGCAATGCTTCATACTAACATTTATATTCCAGTACCAACCACCTTGGAGCCTGTCATGGGAAAATTGGCCCCTTTCAGGGGAGTCATGGCCCAGTCTGCCAGTGACTGACTGCCTTTTGCTGACCCACCTGGGAGTCACTGACTACACCAGTTTGCTGAGTATAAGGGTTAATTATTAGAAAACAAGTGCCTGGATCGAATAAAGGTTACCGGAGCTCAGTTAGAGGGAGATTTCCAAGGAAACAAGAGACACCTGTGAAGGGGAGCTCTTATAAGGGCAGAGCGGGGAGCATAGAGGGTGAATTCCTGTCGGCAGAGGATATGTCTATGCTGTCATAAACACCCCGGGGCTGACCCATCATTTGGGCTGGGATAGTAGGGCATGTAAAAGTTCAGTGCAGCTGGTTGGGCTCATGCTGGAGGCTTGGCTCTGTGGCTCTCCCCAGTTGTAGGGTCTTAGAGCCCAGGCTCCATCCTGAGCCTGAAAATCTACACTGCAGTTACAGCCCTGCATGCCCAACCCCATGAACCCACATCAGCTGAGACAGCCTGCTGTGGGTGGTTTTTTTTGCAGCTTAGCCATCCCCAGAGAGCTTGCTGGGGTGCACCCCAGCCTGCAGCAACTAGAAAAGCTGCTTGTAGAGAAGGGAGACGCACAGAGGCAGGGCTGAAATTGTCAGCCCAAGGTGGTCCCCTAGACAGTGTCAGGAGGCTGAGAGATGCTGCCACACGGAACAGCAGCTATTGACAGTCCACCACAGATGCGTGACGCCAAAGAAGGACTCTACCCACGTACAGACCTGTCTCCAGGGTCAAAGGCCTGAGTCAAGAGGAGCCAGATGGGGCAGGGCCTGGAGAGAGGAGCACAGTGGACTCATGTGGGACAGACAGAATTAAGACTGCCACGGTCTCCCGTGTAAAATGGTCTAGCTATCAATCAATGAGCCCCCTCCAAAAGGGGGCACTCACATTATTTAAAGGTCTTTATACCCCATGTGAGGGGAAATCAAGGCAGTGCTTGTCTGTGGTGTCACACCTAACCACCAAGGGGGACTCCAGGATGGCCTGCCTTATGATAGAGTTCATTGTGCTAAATGCTGTACAAACATAGTGACAGCCCCTGTCCCAGACAGGTTAGACCTAACAGCTGGAAGAGACTAACAGTGGGTCCGGTAGGCAAGGGGGCATGCAGGTTAGCAACAATAGAAAGTAATCTGGATCCATGAGTGAGAGAGAGAGCACGTTAGTCACTCAGTGCATGCCACGGTTCTGTTTGATGATGGGCTTTGCAAAAAACAAAACAACAACAAAAAAGATGTGCCCTTTAAGGACCACGTGTTATGGAGTTATTGTTCCCAACTTCATTGTAAGGCCCAGTTATAGGTGCTCCCTGGCACTTGCTGAGAAATGTAGTCACCAGTATCTGACACACTCAGTATGTACGGTCCTGGGACAAGGTTGAGGCGGTACCGTCTTTTATTGGACCACCTTGTGTTGGTGAGAGCGCCACGCTTTTGAGCTTACACAGGGGCGTGACCTGAAGACAAGCTCTGCGTCAGCTTGAAAGGCTCTCTTGCGCCCCAGTAGAAGGTGGGCCAATAAAAGCCACACCTCACCCACCTTGCCTTACTAATAGCCTGAGATCGCCACAGCTATTTAATACCCCTGCATAGGCACTTTCCTGACAGCGTCACTGACTCAGGCTTGAGAGTCCTCAGATCCAGTGAGAATAAAATTGGTAAACTTTTATTCCATTATCTAAAACAATAGTCAAAAATCAGCAGCAAATAAAATTCACCAAAAGGAAATGGAGAACCACCCATCATTTTAGCTGTTCAGAGTGCGAGCCCAAGGAAATGTTATGCAATTAACCTATATTGCTTGCTGTAGAGGTAGCCAAAAATCACAGCACTAATGTAATAATGCTGCTGTCAGTCCAGCCACCTCGTGACCAGGTCTGAATTGACGCTCCAGGTCACCCTGATTGCCACAGTTTAGACACTGCAGAAATAGGCTCCTGGGGAGGAGACAATACCTTGCCAGTACCTTTCTGAGCAATTCCCCTGCTTTGACTGACACACATGCACACCACTGATGCTAAAAGAATGGGTCAGTCCCCCACAAAGCCTGTGTGTATCAATCAATAATACTAACAGCTACAGTGTGGTGTGAGACCAGAAGCAGACTACAACTTGTTGTGATGACACCAAATCGATGGCTCTACTTGGCGCTACTCAGCACCTCTGAAAATCAGGTCTTCTCTTTAGGTGCCTAAATGTGAATAAGGCTGGGACAGGTACGTGAGTGTTTTCTGCTATTACCACTGTTGAATGAAGATGAAACCAGTTCAGAAGCCTTCCCGAGAGCACATACACCCTTTTGTAAAATAAAAGGTTACTAGATGCATATTTACTATTTATTCAAAAAATACATCATAACCAATTAGAGCCATTATTATGAAAGATTTTGGAATGAAATGATAAGAACGTATTTATTCCTGAATACATTGACAGCAATGTGCTGAAAAATACATATACAGATAAGCAGATTAAAAGCATTTGCGGTGAACAATGGATGGGCCAGCTTCATCATATTCCTGTTTGCTGATCCACATCTGCTGGAAGGTGGACAGGGAGGCAAGAATCGAGCCACCAATCCAGACGGAGTACTTACGCTCAGGAGGAGCAATGATCTGTTAAAGAACAATACCACCTTGTGTTATGGGGTAAACATGTTTGGTGACAAACCAACTTAACAATGATACTTGATGTTAATGGAACCCCTTTGGAAAAGCTGCAGTGGCATCGCTCACATTTCATTAGGCCACTCACGTGTGAGCTACGGTCCAACATTTCATAGTCAGGGGATAGTCTGAGCCAAGCTGAGACCGAGAATTTGAGCACCCTCGCAGTCAAAGCAGTACCAGTGACTGCAAGTGAAGCAGGGGAAGCTACAACCCTTGAAACATTTAAAGCCAAACTGGCTAATGGATTGGAAAATATATTAAGGGACAATCATGCAAGTGCAGAGGGATGGACCGTGGTTCTCACACTGTGGTTTGTGGAACCATTTCCTTCATGGCAGGGAGATTGTGATATTTCAAGAGCCGAGGGATTGTGGTGACAGGAAAGGAACTTTTTTTTAGCAAGTGATCAGCAGAAAGAAAAGCTTGGAAAATGCCTGGAGAAGGGGCAGGGGCACCAGAATGGGGGGAGGGGGAAAAAAGGATGCTATGGCCCCATCACTTTTTACCTGCCTTAAGGGCAAGAGACGGGTGGGGGAGGTAGCGGAGAGGAGTGAGCAGGAGCAGGGCCTCAGGGAAGAGAGAGTGGGGAAGGGACCCAGGGGAAATGGGGAGGAGTGGGGGCGGGGCCACAGTTGGGGCACCGGTGGCCCCACCCCACACTTCTAGAGCACTTCTGGCCCTCCTGAGTAGGGGCCTGATCAAATCCCAGGGAAAGCAATAGCTGTGTCTTTGAGTCTTTAGACTCCTGGCATCAATGGGAAACATGTTAACTTTGAGTAAAATTTTCAAAAGTCCCTGAGAGTGGGATTCACAAGGTCACTACAGCACCTAACTGTTAGGTGCCCTGCCACCATGGGAATTCACAACCCTGGCTTAGGCACCCAGGCTCCCTGCACAGTGCAGGGGGAGAGTTTGTCCCCTAACAAAGAGATTCATAGAATCCAGCAAGCGAAGAATGAACAGCCTAGGCTAGCCAGTGCAAAATGCTGGGGAACTGGGTGTTGCCTAAGTCCTGACCCTCAAAAGGGTTAGGTACCTAACTCCACACAGGAGTTCGGCACCTCCCTCCAATCAGGATTCTCAGCTTTGAATCCCCTCCTGGAGTCAGGTGCCTGAGCCAGGCCAGCCCTTTCTTCAGAAAAACAGAGGAGGATAAAAAGCTGGATAAAAACCTCCCTTCAATAGCCCTGTGGTTAGAGCACTCATGTAGGGTGTGGAAGGCTTGGATTTAAATCCCCTCTCTGTAGAGCAGGAGCTTGCACCCGGGTGAGTGCTCTATCTACTGGTTTATTGAGTATGCTGGGTAGGTCTCAATCCGTCCTGTGGAAGCTGCCCCACTTTGTATAAAATACTTAAATATCCACTGGACGAGAGAGCAAGATTGACTCGATAGTCTGGTGCTTAGGGCACTCACTGGGACGTGGGAGACCCCAGCTCCAGCCCCTGCTCCACTCAGTATAAAATCTTTAAATAGTCATTGGGATGTCTTCAACAGGCGAGACAGAGAGAGCCACTCCAGAACATCCCATTGCCCAGTGGTTAGGGCTCTCACCTGAGGGGTGGAAGACCTGGCTTCAAGTCCCTACTCTGCATCAGGCAAGAGAATTTGAACCTAGGTCTCCCACATCCCACAATCCCACATCCCGCAATAACCACCAGGTTATTGGGTTTAAAGGGCAGCTCCACATCCTCAGGCTGTGCTTTGGACAGAGCCCAATCTGGCATGTGACAGTCACTGGCCAGGCACATGGGGGAGTAAGCTCCTATACAGAAAGGGCTGAAGTAACTTGCTCCATGCCGGGATCAAGGGAGGAACTGGGATTCAGTCACAATTCATTCTCTGCTCTCCTTTTGAGGCAATGCAGTTACCTGCCACCCCTTACTCAGGGCAGATTATACAGTTACAGTTTAGCCCAGAGTAAGGTACAGCTCATCTTGAATCAGGGTGGCAAAACTGGCCTTTTGCTAGCAAGCAGGGTATGTATGGGTGATTACTTGAGAAAACATGCACATGAAAGAGTTGAACCCCACCGCCCCACACACACATTTTTGCAAAAATCTGCCTACAAATACTTGTGCTGTACCTTGATTTTCATCGTACTGGGAGCCAGAGCAGTGATTTCCTTCTGCATCCGGTCAGCAATCCCCGGGTACATCGTAGTACCACCAGACAGGACATTGTTTGCATAAAGGTCCTTTCTGATATCAATATCACACTTCATGATGCTGTTGTAAGTAGTTTCATGAATGCCAGCAGACTCCATGCCTGTGAAAAAATAGCAGAAGGTTTAGAATAAGCCATAAGTGAGTATGTAGTCTTCACACTGTTAAGTAAAATGAATAGAAGCTGCTGTTCAGAAGGCACCAGTCTCCAAGGCTTGTGCAGAGTCATTCGCTGCCGGCTAAACTACTTAGAATATGTCTATGCTACAGCGGTGCAGCTGTGGTGCCGCAGTGTAGACAACTCCCATGTCAGCAGAAGGGGTTTTCCCATTGATGTAGTTAATCCACCTTTCTGAGGTGGGAGCTAGGTTGACAGAAGAATTCTTCTGTCAAGCCAGCTGCATCTACAGTGGGGATTAGGTCAAGCTACCTAGGTCACACAGGGTGTGAACATTTTCACAGCCCTAAGTGATGTAGCTAGGCTGATCTAATTTTTAGGTGTAGACCAGGCCAGAAGTCAGCAGTTATTTGGGGCACAGATTGCTTGTGTAATTGTTTCAAACAAGAAACCAAAGGGTCTGGAATGAAAAAGGAGTAGAGTCGCCATTAGAATTTTCCTTCCAATTTCAAACGGATTATAAGAATTGCTTACAGCTTTACTGAAATCTTGGTTTTAGAAAAACTAATCAGCTCAGAGCTGGGCTAGCCTATGTATGTCCTAGGAACGTTAGGTGTGTAACACTATTATTGCTGGTTGGGAATCCTGCCCTCTCACAAGACCTAGAGGTGATTCCATTTGGTTTCGTGGCAGCCTATACTCAAGTCTGTTCATTAGCATGACATGGTGCTAACGCCTCTTTCCTAAGGCACAGGCACCAAATATACTCCGGTTTAGACAGCCAGTGTGCATAAGAATTAAAGTGTCATTTTCCTTTCATCTATTAGCACACTGAAAGTACAATAGAATCATAGAATAACAGGGTTGGAAGAAGGGACCTCAGGAGGTCATGTAGTCCAACCCCCTGCTCAAAGCAGGACCAATCCCCAACTAAATCATCCCAGCCAGGGCTTTGTCAAGCCTGACCTTAAAAATATCTAAGAAAGGAGATTCCACCACCTCCCTAGGTAACAGGTTCCAGTGTTTCACCACCCTCCTAGTGAAAAAGTTTTTCCTAATATCCACCAATAGTGACACTTCCTAGTTAAAGAACACCTCTGGGAGGAAATACAGCCTTCCTTGGCTATTTTTTAAATATATGGTTATATTACTTTGCTGTTTCTGTTCCCTGATGGGATGAGTAATTCTTAGCACCAGGTTTCCTGTGTGAATCTTCGTATTTACAAATTCAATACTCACCTTCCAAGAGTATTCTCCAATTTTCCTTAAAATCTGCTCTGTGCGTGAATCTCTTGCCAATAAACTAATTGTCCTCTGGTAGTTATGGAAAGCAAACGCAAAAGGGGGCAAATCCAATCAAAGCAAATTATGATCATTCAATATTTATATTACGGTAGCATCTAGAGGCCATGATAAGGATCAGGACCCATTGTGCAAGGTGCTGTAAAAATAGGTGTGAGAAGATCCCTGCCCCTTAGAGTTTACAATCTATGATGAGCGGCATAAAAAGAATATGGAGATGTAATAATTTTCTGGTCAATGAGGGGAAGTTGTTGTATATTGGGTTATAAGACTTTCCTGTATGAATGTACTGATCTACTTTAATAGGGGACTGTGAGAAAAAGAAGCAGGGAAGCAACACAATATACGCAACTTACCATTTCCTAGCAAACACTTAGAGGGAAATTACAATACAATGGCCTACCTCCTGTCTCCAACCCAAAGTTACACACCAATTTTGCCAATATGGGGGAACATACATATCAAAGCTCTATAAACAATTAAATAGCTTCCTCTCTGGGAAGGAGGGGAATCAAAAGAATGAACCGCTTTTAAATGGATTCTCCTCGAAGCAGAGGGGAGTGACATTCTTTTGTGAGTTAAGGGAACAGACTATGTCATCCAGACCCTTTGGGCCTTAGGGGTCTATAGGAAGCTAAGACCAGGATCCCCGTGTGGAATATGGATAGATACCTGGTAAGCAAGACATTCATCAACTCTGACTATTGCTGACAGACCTAATTTCTCTTAAATGGTTTTGTTCTAAATAAATACTACTTTGCTCTAAGGAGGCTGCTTGGTTACTGGGTACCACTGTCATTGCTCCTGGAGAGAACAGACTAGCAGGTGCTGAACATAAGTCACATCTGCTGAGGTAATCACAGCTGATCACTGGGGAGCACAGCCCAGGGCCTGTTCTGAGAGTGGAAGAATCACGTGGTTCCACCCCAAGAGAGATTTAAACCTGAGACCTGAGCAGAGGGCATTTGGAGAGACCAGGAAGGGTCAGAAGAGCAGGTATTCACAGCTTCCATTTAATGGTCCAAGGATACAAATGGAAAACAGAAGTGAATTTTGAATTTCCAGTGGTATCTATGATTTACAGGAAGTGCACAGAGTCCCAGGGAAGCAATGATCAACGAACAATGATCCTGACAAAGCAGAAATAAAATCTTCGGACCAAGTTCTGAGCTGCTGTGGTGGGTAGGACCCTAGGGGTAGTTCACCCACTTAAGGCAGATCTGAATTAGACCCTTCAACGTTTTTTTTTAAGCATTACATTTGGCTCCTTAACATTCATCAGCTTTGACATTGTCTACTAATGAGCTGGGGAGTGACTTGTTGGTCCAAGGCTATTAAAGCACAGTAGCTGACTGTACAATACATGAAACGATGCTGATCTCTATCTAGGAGAACAGGAATGAGTAGTTTTTGTTTTTATTTTGAAAGTGTATATTACTTAGCTGATGAACTGTGACTTGACATTAAACTCCTTTACATGAATGGTGCTGTTATAATATAGACCCACATTAACTGAAAATATATACTAGAACATATGCATCTATAGGCACCGTATGCTGTAGTCTACGTAAACGAACGTGGAGCAGGGTGTGGTTAGGAATTAAGGCGCACAGGGATGAGCTATTAACATAATTTATCAAAAGAAGAAATCAATTAACTTACCAATGAAGGAAGGTTGGAATAGGGTCTCAGGGCAGCGGAAACGCTCATTACCTATGGTGATCACCTGCCCATCAGGCAGTTCATAGCTCTTCTCCAGAGAGGAGGAAGAAGCAGCAGTGGCCATCTCATTTTCAAAGTCCAGGGCCACATAACACAACTTCTCCTTGATGTCACGGACAATTTCACGTTCAGCTGTTGGCAGGACTCAGACTTTAGAGTGGGAGTTAAAGATTCATGCATTTTAACAGATTGTCCATCACTTTACCCCACCAGCTCTTCCAAACAACTTGTGAAAATAAATTCTCTCTTAGTAATGCTGGGTGGGTATTTTATATTCTGCTCAATTTCTTTATGCTTCTGCTGCAGCTCTAAGAACAACCACTGATCTTTTAAGGCTATCAGGAATTTTACACATTAAGCAAATCTTCTAATTTACTATTGTCCTTACCAGTAGTCACAAAGGAATAGCCACGTTCAGTGAGAATTTTCATGAGGTAGTCGGTTAAGTCTCGGCCAGCCAGGTCCAGACGCATGATGGCATGGGGCAGGGCATAGCCTTCATAGATTGGCACATTGTGAGTAACACCATCACCAGAGTCTAGTACAATCCCTTTGAGAAAGCAGTACAGATGTCAGTTGACCTCAGATTCCCATTTTTTTAAACTTCACATTTTCCCTTCCCAAAGATCCCAAAGTCACATACCTGTGGTACGTCCAGAAGCATAGAGGGACAGAACAGCCTGAATAGCTACATACATGGCTGGTACATTGAAGGTCTCAAACATTATCTGAAATGTAACAATAGCAAATCATTGTAGCTATAATCATTTTTTAAAATTACAAACAATAAGTAACTCATTAGAGAGAGGAAAAGGGGGGGTTAGTACAGATTATTGGCAAGCAGTGGAAGGGAGAAAATCAAGGGGTATTCTGTCTAAATTCTATATATGTAGGCTAGGCACCAACTATTCTGGATTTGTTCACGTGTGCATTTTCTCTCTCACACACACAGACACACACACAGCATCACTTATAGTATTTTGTTTTCATCAAATAGCTGAGATCAGAATTTTGAGTGGAAAAAAAACCCACTACTCTTTTTTAAAATAGCTTTTCATTTAAAAAAAAAAAAAGGATTTAAACGCTGAAATGTGGCAGCTTGTATAGGCTGGTTCAATGACCTAATAAAAAAAGTTTAAACTGCAGAAACATGGTAAATTTGACAACTAGGCAGACAAGGTGGGTGAGGCAATGTCTTTTATTGGACCAACTTCTGTTGGTGAAAGAGACAAGCTTTTGAAAGCGTTTGAAAAGCTTGCCTCTTGCACCAACAGAAGTTGGTCCAACAAAAGACATTGCCTCACCCACCTTGTCTCTCTAATATCCTGGGACCAACACTGTTTCAACAATAGTACAAACAACAATTTGACAACTAGCACCCCTGCCCTCCCTTCCATAACTATTTTATTATCATGAATATCAGTGACATATGATGTACAATTGTTGTGAGTCTAACTGTAATGATCATATAAAAATGATACAGAATCCACAGAGATGGAAATGATTTCAGAGGAAGCTTCTCAATGCCATTACAGTGTCAGAAAGGGGTTTGGGTCCTGGTCCTTTCACCATATTATAGCTTTTGAAAAATATGGTTAGGAAATCTAACTTAACCAGGGCAAAGGATAGAAATTCAGAGCTCTGGCTGCTACTTTATATTCAACCCTAACTACAGTTTCTAAATTTGTACCACCTGTGGTACATATTAACCCAAAAGTGACTAGGTTTTACTGGCATTTTAACACAGCAGACAATGAGTACAGTAATACATTCACTCTGAATGCTCTTTCTCCTATGAGGAAAGGAGTACTTGTGGCACCTTAGAGACTAAGGTGCCACAAGTACTCCTTTTCTTTTTGCGCATACAGACTAACACGGCTGCTACTCTTTCTCCTATGAGGTTAAACATTATTTCATTAAATTTAATTGACTTACTGGGGAGCTTTGATATGGGTGATCTCTGTTCATGTGATTCTCTAGGTATGAAAATTTATCCTTTGTTGCTTGTCTCTTAATTTACCTGGCACCCCCATCTGTCATTTGCTCTGCATAGAAGGGAAGGACTCTGGCCTTTCTAAATAGCTAGTAATGACCATACTATATTCAGATACTGATATGCTTACCTGGGTCATTTTCTCTCGGTTGGCTTTTGGATTCAATGGAGCCTCAGTAAGCAGAGTAGGGTGCTCTTCAGGGGCAACACGCAGCTCATTGTAGAAAGAATGATGCCAGATCTGGAGACAATAAGAAAAGGCAAAATGAAGAAACATCAGCAACCATGAGTCCATAAGCATAGCAGTTACTTCCAGCCACATACCATGCCCCGCAGCTACAAGTGCTTCTAGCACCAGAAATTGGCCAACAATATCTGACATGCAGTTATCCCGGATGGACATGCCTGAATTCATAGTGAAAAGCTAAGTGATCAGCACCTGCAACCTACTTCAGGTTTTACCACTAATAAGGTTTTGCTTATTGAAAATCAGTTTGGGGACTCCTAAGTTAACACAAAATAAATGCATTGAGGTTCAAAAAGCAGATAAAGACCTTTATGTTGTTTTTGGTTTGGAGAAAAATGTACAGTGAAACAGCATCCACTGAAATAACTTGGATCACAGTTTGGTTTGGATTAATTATTTTTTTTCACACTAGCCATCTGTCCATTTAGAGAAGTGAAGAAAACCTCTCACTCCAGATGGAAAGGGAAAAGGTCCATGAAAATAGATTTACATAAGCAATGTAGAGACTGCAGTGTGACTCTTTGTAGGTGGAATGAATTATAATAAAAGTGGCATCCATACAGGCAATGATCAGTTTTTGTGTTTACGCACTGTTCTTTGCTACAATAATTTTGTGACTCTTTCTAATGAGCAACATCAGTAAAATCGGACACACCTTAGGATCCAATGAATTTGGCCCTTCAGACCTGGGGCAGACTCCTCAAAAGTTCTATCAGCAAATAAATCCAGTTTCCCAATATTCCTCAATGTGTCTTTGGTGTTGGCCTCTATCTATAACACCTGCATGGCTTTGTAATAGTGTTCAGTAGATAACAGGACTACTGAAAACTGTTTCCTAGATGGAAAAGACTAGATTTCATGGGTGGATATGTCCTATGCTTGTCTGTAGAATTTCTCCGAGGTCAGTTGTTTCCTTGGAATTCATAACTAGCTCCACAAGCAATTTGCTTTTATTCCAAACAGATTCAGTTAACAGGATTTAAAAAAAAAAAAAATCCTGTTATCTATTGCCTTCCCACTATTAACTCTCATTCTTCCCCAACACAAAATCTTGGGCCAAGTCAGCTACAGTGAGGGAGTTAGCATTCTGATGAACAGTAACATCTTGTATATTGTTTCTTTGTATTGAATTTTATATATATATATAATTTTATATATATAATTATATATATATATATATAATTGTTTCCAAAGCATTGGTGGTCACAGATCAGTTTGCACTTTGGGCCTTTGGATTGGGGAAGTGTCACTATCTTGCTAAAGCGCTGATCCTTCTGCTGTTAAAGCCAATAGGAACACTTCTGTCTAGGCCTGAGCACTTTTGTGATGCGTTGTACTGCTTGCACGGTTCCGAACTGCTCTAGTTCTGTAGAACTACTTTAAATAGCTACATCATCAGCATCTTATAGATAAGTTTCAACAGTCTGTGGCAACAGACCTGGCTCTAGAGGCACTAAGTCTTGGATTTGAATGGTGGCTCTGCAATTGACTCATTAGGGTCCCAGTCCTGCTAAGCATATGCATAACATTGCTCGCATGAGTAGTCCCACTGACTTCAAAGTCATGGGTGAGTTTAAATGCTTTGCAGGATCGGGACACATGTGGCCTTACTCAGGTCAACCTCTCTGATTCAGCTTCCCCATCTACAAAATGGATATAATATTCACATACCTTACAATAACTAGCCAGGTGTACACGTCACCTTGGAGAGTAAAATAATAACTAACACTCATTAGCTCTGGGGTGCTGAATATATGTTAATTATTACTAGATCAGCTCCAATATTCAAAAATAAAATACAATACTACTGGATAGCATGACACTTCAACCTTCAAATTACTTTGTAATCTTTTGCTATTGCACCCAAGTAATTATGTCTAACTGGTGACTTATGTAAACAAAATGTTTAAATACCTTCTCCATGTCGTCCCAGTTTGTGATGATGCCATGTTCTATGGGGTATTTCAAAGTCAGGATACCTCTCTTGCTTTGAGCTTCATCCCCTACGTAGCTGTCTTTTTGACCCATACCCACCATCACGCCCTAATAAATTACATAAAGAATGTGACTATCTCAGTGAGAGGTGCTAAGAAGCAATCAGAACACTAACTGTGAAATAAACATATGCAATTTTACACACTGGTAGCAAGTTCACAAAACATTCATTGACTACTAATCTTGGGAGTATTACTTTTATCTTTAATGCAAAAATTACATCGTTCGTTTACTTACAATATTATAAAGCTCTGGAGTTCATGTTCTTATTATAATTAAGTATGTAGAGTAAGCAACACAAGCCTAAATATAAAAATCACCAATACAATGTAGAGAAATTAAAGATGGATTTTTAAATAATAATTTGATCCCTAAGTAGTAGTCATGGAAGAAACTATCACTCAACCAAATACATCTCTGGAGAGAAAAAACTCTACATAGTGCCATTTAGTGGTAAATAATGAACACTACATTTTTCAAATTTACCCAAGGGCTATATTTGGCTGTATTTTCCAGAGTGGAAGAACAGCTACCGTTAGCTATTAAAAATGTTGGCAATTTTGAAAATGTAAATACAGTTGGCTGCTTTTACTGTATTGTGTTCTTGTCAGAGCATGATAATTACATACTCCAACCCTTTTGCTTCTCAGACTGATCCATCTTGGAGACTGATTACTTTGATCTTGTGATTTTGTGATGTCTGTAGCTCCGTGAGACAGCCTGAGAGCTGATCCAGGATGTGGATGATTCTGCATGCAATTGCATGCAAGCACTTATTTTCATTATGACTAATCTGTTTTTGAACAATGAATATAATCAGTACACTGGCTACTGAAAATGACATTTGAATTACTATTTATTATTTGCAGTATGCTAGTGCCCAGAGGTCTCAAGCAGGATCTGGGCCCTGTTGTGGTAAGTAGAGGTATATTGGGTCCCTTTCACAAAGAGCTTAAAATGCCATACGCTGTTTGCATGATCGCTATGCAGCCTCGATTTAAAAGCAAAAAGAAAATAGAAAAAACGAATCATCTGTAAACTTGCCCCAAAGGTGGGGGAGCCTCTGATGGCACAGCAGCATCCTCTTGCTCATGCTGTGGAAGTCTCAGGCACTTAGCTTCGGAGCTTCTCACCCATCCTCTCCATGATACAAAACACTTAAACCATTGCAAGGTACCCGACAGTCCATGCAATGAATTGTCCAGTATAATAAGCATAAAATGATTCAAAACAGGTAGTAGCTGCCAGTTTGTTTTACTCTAACTAATCTGCCTCAGACACAGAACAGATGGAATTCAAATGCCATGCTGTTAGCTTCTTTCATAGTTCCAAAAGGAGACCAGGAAGAGTGTGAACACGTTCAGCTACATGGTCAGATCATGAGCTACGTTAGGGTAGCTTTACTCTCCTTACAGTGTTACTGTACTAGAATCTGATCCAAAGCCTCCTGAAATCAATGGGAACCTTGCGATTGTCTTCAGTGGGCTGAGGATTAGGTGCCTAGTCCTAAATTACCCTAAAACTAATTTACCCAGCCACTGGAGGATTCCCATTGCACAGGGATCCTAGATTGGAGCAGAGCCCCCCAAGCTGATCCTGAAGCCCCCAGTCCCAGCAGCCAGCCCAGCAAGGTGTGATCTAGGTGCCTCAATACCACAGTAGCTGCCTGCAGCTTGCTCTAGCTTGTGCTGCTAAGGATGTGGCTCATAAGCTGTGTAAATTCTATAGCATTCAGATGAAAAATGCCTTAGCACACATGATACAGCCTGTTCTATGTTATGTTGTAAAATACTTATCTGGGAACTAACCACCCCTTTCCTCCACCCTCCAAGCTTATGAAATTCTTTCTGGCAAGTAAATAAAGCAGAACAAGGTTCCTAGGAAAGCTGGGTGAAAAAAATCAGAAGTTTTTAAATTTCAATGAAAAAAACTGGCAACATTTTTTGGTCATTTTGTTTTAACTCCACTCCCAGCCCATGTTTTCAACCAGCTTTTAGAGTGGTCAACATTTGTACACACATCTAATTTTTTTCTGGAAAGCAGAGAAGATGGTGGGCCCAGTGACAGGGTGATCCAGAGCCAAGGGAAAAAGGAAGGGATATTGAAAACTTTCAGGAAAAGGACTTCTCCCACCAGACAACAGATCAGAGATAACTCAGACATGTACACCTGCAGGGCCTGCCTGGTCTTATTGTATCTGGAAATATCATGCAAATTAATGACTTGCAGCTACAGCACCTGGCTCTGTGGTCTCATCAGATCTCAAACTAAGCAGGACTTGGGTTGGCAAGTACTTTCAGGGAAGAACTGGGTACTCGAGGAAATGGTGTTGATATTTAAGGAGGTGAGTCACTACTATCTCTAATACATTCTGTTTACCCCCCTCCACCCCACCATTTGGGTGTTCAGAATAATTGAACTGATAATTCACCTGGTGCCTGGGACGACCCACAATGGAAGGAAAAACTGCTCTTGGAGCATCATCCCCAGCAAAGCCAGCCTTACAAAGTCCTGATCCATTGTCACAAACCAGGGCAGTGCTGTCCTCTTCCTCGCACATCTTCTACGTCAACGTCCTCAGGCCTTTCAGACAAAACCAGCCCTACAAAAATAACACACAGACAATGGAACAATTCTGCAGGCAAAATGCAGGGGCTGCTGCATGAAGTGGACCTGCCATGGTCAGGATAAGCATGACATCCAGTAGGAACAAGAACATTATTAACAGACAGTGTAGGGATTCAAAAGAGAGTGTTAATCTCAGAGTGCATAATCTCAGAGCCTCATATTCCACCTGCCCTGCAGAAAGGGGAGGTGTTTAAAACAAAAACAAAACAACTCACAGGAATTCAATGTTATTCAATGGAATTCCCCCTGAAGGACAGGAAGTCTGATCTTTGGAGAGATGGAGTTTTAATGGCTTGAGGATGGTACATACATGTATATTTTAGTGTATACATTCAGTGCTGGACTGACAGCTCTAGAAATAAAAGGTACAGTGCAGGAAGGGGCAGTGCAAGTTTCCCAGTGCTGCCCATCACCAGGCCAAACTCCTGCCCTAGATGAACACTTCTAAGGGTGAGAGGGTAGCTTGCCATGGGCTTCCTTGAGTTTGCCAACAATGTTGTCAGATGGGAACCATTATAATAGTGGCATTTTTGTTATGGACACTAGAAACTGCACTAAGATGAACACCTCATTTCAGACACACAATTGCTTGTTTGTTTAAAAAGAGACAGTGATTATGCTAATCAAACCCCTTTCCAAACAGTATTCTAGTGCTTCAGCAAAGATGTCCTCCCTTGAAATTAAAGCTGGAAATCATAGACAGCATCTTCATTTAAAACAGCCTCAAAACACATTGCAGCCTCATTCCAAAGTTGTCTAGAAGATCACTCTCTGCTACTATCCATGTTTATTTTGCCATGGTTCCCAGATGGACTAAATACCACTAAAATTAGTTCCTTTTCTAAAATGATGTTGTAAGGAAAGTGACACATAAAATGCTTTGAAGTATTTTGAATGAAATCAATGAGAAAAACAAGTACTGTGCAGAGCTGCAGAGACACATTTGTCAGCAGTTCATATTGTTAGGTAGAATCCTCTGAATAGCTCTGGACCCACTGTTTGGCTTCCAAAGGCCTATATGTGGAATTCAGTGTTTCAAAACTGTGTTGAGGGTTAAGTGAGACAGGGACAAGAAGAGACACAGTTGACTGCACACACTCATTAAGAAATTCTGAAACGGGGGGCTGGGGGGGGTTAGAAATGTAGGAGAGGGTGGGAGTCAGGTTGAAGTGATGCACTGCTGAGGTGAAGGGGAGTGCATGTTGGGTAGCCTAAACAGCAGAACAGACTAAAGAGTGAAAAATGGAAAATTCCCCCAAAATGCGATTTGTACTGCCACTGTGCAGAAACGGAATCCAGGAGACACTGCCCAGTTCAGCTACTGTATGCTGCAGAGATGCTGGCTGCCAGCAGAAAAGTTGATACATAAATGCTAACTTGAAATGTTCTAGGTTATATGTATTGGGGAAAAAAGGAGGCGTTTTACAGTTGTATACAATTATGCATTTCTTAGGGGCAAGAGCTATTTGTGTTTAAGCATTCACTTAATGGAGTACGACTTATCTACCATGCATGAACAGCCCAGTTTGGAACAAATCATTTCCTAATTAGGAAATAGACTCTCAAAAGTCTGCTTTTGGAACAGAGTTCGAGGTCAGGGGGTTTGCTCAAACCAAGGCAAACTAGTGCTGTGCCAAAAATCACTTGGGGGAAGGGAGAAGGAAGTGCTACATTTCTGAGCTTAGGGGACTCTAAATGAAAACCATATTTAGTAATAAAGCACCAAAGTTGAAGAAATCAAAGCTGAATGATTTCAGACAGGACTCTCTGCAGTCAAACACTGATTTACAGCTCAGGACTGCCATGGAGTGCAGCAGTAACATTCTATGGTAGCAATTAACACAACATTGTGGAATAAGGTAAACATGCACTATACATCTCAGGTGATTAAAACACGGATTTAGTAGTTAGCCTTCTTGCTGCTACATGCTTTCTGTTCAGAGAGAGAGAAAACTGATCCCAGAACCTCCCCGCACAAGACTGATAAAAGATTCCAAACGCATAAGAAACATTCTATCTGCAATCCATTTCTTATATAGAATGCTTGGCGTTTTACACAATGGGTAGTTTTCTGTGTAAATAGACATCATCATCATCATCTCATGCAAGCTACCAATATCACGATCTTTCACATATTTAGCACATTTAAAACCATGCTCCCAATAACCTTTTCTAACCCAGCATGCCAATGTTTAGTAAGTCTACAGCACTAAGACACATCTATGAGAAACCGTAAACTGAATCCCATCCTATAGCTAGATCCAATTGGCCAATTTAATCTATTGAATCCAAAGCAGATATGCCAGGGGTGAATTTGGCCCAGTGTGTTTAAATAGGAACACTCTCATAATTTCAATCATGTAAATATTTTAAATATACCTTTTAATATTATTTTACTGCTGATGTTACACGTGAAATGACTTGGTAGAACTACGCTTTTTCTAAGACTGTAAAATATCTTAAATATAAAGGCAATAAAATATAAAATGTTAATTTTAATATGAAATATAGGACAAGCTACGGAAGAATTATACATCCTCCTGAACAGTTTCTGCTTTTTCTTTGTTAGTAAAAGTCCTCCTGAAATCTGTCAAACTGTTGGTTCAGTGCCACTTACCCTAACAGTGCTTGGCTGGGGATAGCTGCTCTGGGACGGTACACTGTGAAGCTGAAAGCTGTTAGGTTATATAGCCCCTTGGCCTGTTCCCTCCCACTAGCTTCCCAAACAAGGAGCAGAGACAGACTTCACTCCATCTCTCAGTCTAGCAGAACCATATAGGGACCTCAGAACAAAAACCTCTGATCTGGGTGGCCATGGGTCTTTTCCACTGCATTCCACTGCACTACTCCTGAAACAGGAGGAGAATTCAGCTGTGTAAGATAAACACTGCAAAACTTCATGATAACTGCTAAAATGCACTGAGATACTGTACCAGTGACAGAGAGCCTCATCTGCAAAATACAAAATAGCATAAAAAGCTATGGAGTAGAGACAGCAGCCAGTTATAGAAAAGGGGTTTCTAGAGAATCCCTGCCTTCATGTTCACATTAGCTAAAGATTATTTGGCAAAAGCAATAAAAATGATTGTGGTAAACACACAAGTTGCTGAACTTTGTCACAAATGCTGTTGAAAGTGGCATATAAATAGATGACTCCAGTAGATCAATAGCATTAATGGGAATAGGAGTTCTGAAGGGCATTCTCATTTGACTCTCTGGGGCACATAGTTATGTAGGGCACAGTAGAAATGCTTTAATTCTGTACTGGTTGTAAAGTTGCACTGTAAGAACAATCCCATGGAGACAAACGTTGCTGATGGGCTGGAATTCTTTTTCTTCCCATAATTGAGTTTTAAATCACTGGAAATACCAGGACCAATTCTTCCCTCATGTAACTCACTGGACAAACTTGGTCCATTAAATTTACATCTCAGACATGTTTTCTGATATAGTTTGCTGCATTATGAGCGGAAAACTAACTCCACAGCTATTTTTAGTGATCAAAATGAGGGTTTCTACTTACATATTGAAAAGTTATTCCCAGGGAATGGCAGGATTTTACAGCTGTAGCCAGCTGTTCTCTACAGAGGCAGACTCTAGTAGAGAAGCTCTTTCATGGGATAACACTGTTTTGCCATTAGGCTTGTAGTAAAAAACATAGACCAAAAACCATATTCTCTAACATTTGCATCGCTGAACCATTGTGAAAATCAAACTCCCCCAACCATTCCAGATGAGATCACTGCTTTATGAGCCTTTTCTTACCTGGATGCGTGTGGCTGTGTGCACACGCCCACAAAACGTTTGGTGTCTAATCCTGTAGCCCTAATGCATGAAAACGCTCATAAGACTTGAATGGGAGTTTTCCCAGTGGAAAGATTTAAGGATTAGTAGGCTTCCTTCGGTCTTGAGAGACCATGGGTATGTACCCCTGAGAGGTAAAGAATTTACTGGGTTGGTTTTATGGCAGCTTTGGATGTGGCTGAAGAGACTCACTTGAGAGGGACAATCTCTGCGGCATCTGTCACATTTAAAGGTGATGTTTCGACCCTTTGGGCTTGGCCTTCTGAGAGCAATTTCTCCTCAGCTAAACTGGACGGCGTCCTCCCGTAACTCCAAAGACCTTTGTTAAGCTCTTGTTCCCAAAGGCTGTGGCCTTGAGTGTGATCTTCCCAGTTATCCACATCCATTTCCATTTCTTTGAGGTCTTGCTTGCACACATCATTGAAAAGCAATTTTGGGCATCCTTTGGGTCTTTTTCCAGATGCTAATTCGCCATAGAGGATGTCCTTTGGGATGCACCCATCATTCATCCGGCACACATGCCCAAGCCAACAGAGGCGTCTCTGTTTGAGGAGTGTTTGCATGTTGGGTATACTGGCATGCTTGAGCACCTCAGTGTTGGTGACTCTGTCCCTCCAGGAGATTCCAAAGATTTGATGAAGGCAACGCATATGAAATCTGTTGAGCCACTTTTCCTGATGAGAGTATAAGGTCCATGTCTCACTCTCATACAAAAGTGTATTGATAGCATGCACGATATACACAAATCTTTGTGTGTTCTGTCAGTTTGTTGTTTTGCCGTACCTTTTTGCTCAGTCTAGACTTAAGTATTAGGCAAGTAATATTGATAGTAGATGGAAAGAATTTCGGATAGAGGACCAAAAGGAATTTATTTTCTTTTGCAGGTCAGAGAAAGAAACTAACAGAAATTATGGAGCATGGGCTACTATTTTTATAATGATTTACATTTGCCCATCACAAGGGTGTCTGGGCATGTGATATAAAATTTTAAAAAACAACAGTGTGAACTTCCCACAACTTCCCAGTCAGTATAAATAGGTTTTTCCTTGTATTGCTCCAGCTCATCACCATTGGAAAAATAAAATCTTTCCCAGGAAAGAATAATAGTCAAATAAAGTCAAAATGATGTATCGTGTATGCTTCTCTATAGATTAGTATGTTCAAACCAAAGGGCATGAGAATTTCACATCCCTGAGGATAGCTGGGCCTGATTTTGATACACACCAGTTTTACATCAGCGTAACTCCTTTTACATGCTGATTCACATTGCTGGAAATGATAAGAGAATCAGGACCCACACCGCCAATCCTCAGCTATGCCCAACTAGGAACTGTCAGCCACAGCACCACAACTGATCTTAGCTGTGGCAATGATATATAGAGAGAGGAAGGAAATTTTAAAGGTAACCAAGTCCCAGTGTATACATGTGGCGTTATGCATTGAATTGGATCAGGGAGCAGTAAAGTCAGTGCAATGCATGCAATGACAGATATAACTTGTTCGTGCTGATCCTGTCCACTAAGCAGGCGAGTCCCAATGCCACCTGATGCTTCCATGTGATATTCAAGACTAGTCACAATTGGAATGCACTGAAAAAGAGTCCAATCTGGAGGTGTCAGATATTAGTGGCCAGGGGGAGTCCTGCACCAAAGAAAGGCTGTCACTGGTTAGGTAACAGCAGATTTCAAAACATGTTGCAAGTTATCACTGCTATCTGGGAATCCAAGATCAGACCAGGTCCCAGAGTAGCCAAAGGTAGTGAACCTCCTCAGATGAACATACTCTACCAATAGAAAGCAGTTTGAAATCCTTGCTAAATCCTCTAGTTGCTCTCATGGCCAATCAGTAACATGACTGTTGTATCCAGACTGAGGCTCAAACAGCTCGCTCTCATCCACATCCCTGCTTCAGCTCGGTGCCAGGGAAGCAAGGAAATAACATCACTCTGGCTTGAGGAAGAGGAGACATAGTGTAGACCTTGGATATTTGTCCTTTTTGGGGATCTCACCTTGAATTGTTGTCCCAGGGACACTGGAGACACACTCTGAGCATGGGAGAAAAAGCAGCCTAGTCAAGTGGACTCTGTCTTCTTGGCGACTTAGTTTTTTTATTATCATTATTATTAGGATTTGATGCCAGACAAGTAGGAGGCCCAAAATAGAACAGAGCAGAATAGAAAAGAAGAACGAGGCTATTGAGAATCAGAATCTAAAGACAGCATGTTAGGGGCCACATTTTTAAATCTGCCTCTAGAACGCCACATGAACAGTGTGTGTGTGCAAAGTGTGCGAGCGTTTCCAAAACTCTTCATTTTTGCCCATACCATTCCCCATTGCAGTTCTTAGCATAGGTGGCATGACAGGAGAAATGGCATGACCAGACTTGGAGGGTTAAAGCCACTCTTGTCCCTTCTTCCTTCCCCATTCCATCTCTTCTCAATGGGACCAAGCAAAGCTCTGGTGCACTGAGGATCTGATTCACTGTTGTCAAGTATTTTTCAAGTCATCCACGGCAAAGTTCATTACTGATTCCTTTTATTTTTTTAAAAGGTATTGACTTAATTCATCACGTGAATTTTGAGATGTGACACCTACAGAAAATGAGCTTGGGAATCCAGGCTAGCAGTAACTGTACAGCGAATATGCCTGGGGCCTGGGCTGCTGGTACAGTGCTGCCCAAAAGACTGCGGTCTCAGAACTCCATGGGCTAACTAGTAGATGTCATACTTTTTTTGGTAAAGGAGGCCTGAAACTGCAGTGTTATCCTGACTTCTGTAGAAAACTGGGAATAAAGTAACCCCAAGCTCTACGATACAACCGCATTTGCTCCAAGCCCTCAGACAGAGACAAACACCTACAAGATCTCTATCAAGCGTTCTTACAACTACAATACCCACCTGCTGAAATGAAGAAACAGATTGACAGAGCCAGAAGAGTACCCAGAAGTCACCTACTACAGGACAGGCCCAAAAAGGAAATAACAGAACACCACTATCCATCACCTTCAGCCCCCAACTAAAACCTCTCCAACGCATCATCAAGGAGCTACAACCTATCCTGAAGGTTTGTGTCCCATCACTCTCATAGATCTTGGGAGACAGGTCAGTCCTTGCTTACAGACAGCCCCCCAACCTGAAGCAAATACTCACCAGCAACCACACACCACACAACAAAAACACTAATCCAGGAACCTAACCTTGCAACAAAGCCCGTTGCCAACTGTGTCCACATATCTATTCAGGGGACACCATCATAGGGCTTAATCACACCAGCCACACTATCAGAAGCTCGTTCACCTGCACATCTACCAATGTGATATATGCCATCATGTGCCAGCAATGCCCCTCTGCCATGTACATTGGCCAAACTGGACAGTCTCTACATAAAAGAATAAATGGACACAAATCAGACATCAAGAATTATTACATTCAAAAACCAGTTGGAGAACACTTCAATCTCTTTGGTCACTCGATTACAGACCTAAAAGTGGCAATTTTTAAAAAAAAAAACCTTCAAAAACAGACTCCAACGAGAGACTGCTGAATTGGAATTAATTTGCAAGCTGGATACAATTAACTTAGGCCTGAATAAAGACTGGGAGTGGATGGGTCATTACACAAAGTAAAACTATTTCCCCATGTTTATTCCCCCCCTCCACCCCTGTACTGTTCCTCACACGTTCTTGTCAACTGCTGGAAATGGCCCACCTTGATTATCACTACAAAAGGTTCTTCTCCCCCAACACATCCCGCTCTCCTGCTGGTAATAGCTCACCTTACCTGATCACTCTTGTTACACTGTGTATTGTAACACCCATTTTTCATGTTCTCTGTGTATATAAAATCTCCCCACTGTGTTTTCCACTGCATGTATCCGATGAAGTGAGCTGTAGCTCACAAAAGCTTATGCTCAAATAAATTTGTTAGTCTCTAAGGTGCCACAAGTACTCCTTTTCTTTTTGTGGCTACAGACTAACACGGCTGTTACTCTGAAACCTCTACATATAGTAGACAAAATACTTACATGCCTTTACTTTATAAGGGAAGGCAGATTCTTAGGTTTCTGTAAAGATCTTCCTGCTTAGTTTTAATTGGCTGCTCAGGAATAATGCTCAGCTAAAAATGTCTCTGACTCCCTTTGATTTGGGGATTTCTTTCATGTTGCTAGCAATAGCAGAATTTCTAAATGTTTTGGTTTATCTATCTGCAGGTGCTCTCCTGTATCTCACTGATAGGCTTCAAGCATTTCTCTCCACTTATCAGTAAGGAGAGAAACAGCTTTAGGGAGTAGAATGATCATTTAACAACTTGAGTTACTGCAGCTGTCATACAGTTTGATGTATCTGTGAAGTGTCAGACCCAGTATAAACTGTCAGATATACAGACTTGCTAATACCGTGTTCTCAGACTGACACTGCCCTCTCTGATGTGGCACTGACTGCTTCCCAAAGAGCTCAAGCAAGTCCAGAACATGGGGTAGGGATGGGGGAGGAATAGACTTTCTTTCTTGCTTAGGATTTTCCATAAACCATTATTGGCTGTTCAGTACTGAATATTAGCTAAATATTTGGGGCCAGATCCTCTGTCCCTTGTAAGTGTCTTTTGCACTGCTGCAGCTGCCTGACGGGGACTTAAAGGCTACCTTAAGACAGCACTTGAAGATTTTCTCATTGTAGGGGACTCCTCAATAGCTGTAGGTTCCATATAGCCAGCACTATGCCAGCTCTGCCACAGTATCAGGAGCATTTTGGGTCAAGAAAGGGTGAGGCCAGAGTGCAGTTTTGATTGGTGGAGTGGCTCTGTTGGAGCTGCAATCAATTCACACAAGTTCGAGTAACCTCCAGGCTCATGCAGTTCACGAGGCTCTTTGCACTGGGAGCAGGGCAATGGGAGAGGTACTGCGGCCTAAATTCTCAATAGTGACTAGTGATTTTGGGTGCCTCCCCATTTCGGCGCCCAACTTGAGACATTTTAAAGGGTCCTGGTTTTCAGAGAGCAAGTACTCAACCCTTTCTAAAATCAGGCCCCTTTGAGGTGTCTCACTTTAGGAACTCAAAAGCTGAGGCACCGCTCAAACCATATGTTACTTTTGAAAATCTAAACCAATGTCCGGTGGCACTGCTCCCTCCTGACAGCTCTAGGAGCTTTAAGGAAATATTTATTCCCCTCTGCGCCATGCCATTAGGGGATGAGGGAGACTCTAGTTATTAATTCACTCCTGTCCTTCCACCTTCCTGCCAGGGCATATTGCTCTGTGATCTCTCTAATAAAGATCCTTCTAGTCCAAAACCCCAGAGGCATATTCACACCTGAAATGTGTGAATAGTTCTTTTCTGCTCCAATTTATGCACTCTCACTTACACTGACGTTACCTTGGCATAATTCCATTAACTTCAGTGAAGTCTCTCCTGATTCACACTAGTGTGAGAATATAATCAGGCTCATTTGATCAGAACTGATTTTGCAAGGTATTCATTTGTTTGTATTTGTCTGGACACGAAGTCTTCCCATCTGATATCCATTTAACATGTACAAGTAGGCATCAGCAGCTCCAGAGCCATTCACTCTACTCATTTTTCCATTATATAGAAGTAGTCAATCAAAGATGCTTGTATATAGGTGCAGTGTGTCTACTTCTGTGCACAGCTGCATTAACCTGGTGCTTATTTCAAGCATTTACAGTTCCCTATCTAAGTCATGCAGCGGTGGAAAAAAGTCCTTAGAGAACATTTTTAAAAATCTTTTTTAAAATGATATACATATACACAAGGTTGGGTACCTCATGACCTCACTATGACCAGTATTACACCCTTCACTGCTTGGGATTTATTGGTTGGAGGCATATGAAGTAAAGCTTTTATTTATCAAACTTTAGGTAAGAGTTGAAGGTGGGGAAATTTTCAGAAACACTGAAGGTTAATTTCAATTTTCAATTGAATTTCAATTTCAGTGTCATGAAAATTTCAAAGAAGAAAAATTTGTTTATAAATCATAACTTTGACCATTTAAATTTATTATATATAAATATATACACAGAACTGCTTCACTTACTGTACTGTTCTAGATGGTCACTATCGATGGTTTAGCAGCTCTAATGATGCCTACGCTTGTGCCAACTCTCAATTTGCTGTTTGGTTGATAATAATACATGGGTGAGTGTATGAGAATTGCCCAACTTTTATTTCTACTGTTTTTATATAGCCTCATTCTGGGTTTCAGAAACTCTTGGCATTGGGGTTCCAGCAGCTTTTTGCATTTCAAAAGAGTTCTAACTTCTGTTTCCTCTTTGAGAGTCATGGTTACATATTCGCCTCATTTCTGGTCTCCTCGTTGACCTGCAGAAGGACTCTTCTTTCACTTCTGCATTTAATCATGTTCCTTTATGAAAGCGGAAGAGTGAAATCTTGCCTTCTGATCTCCCCGGTGCTATATATGCCTTATTTGCATATGTAAATTGGACAGTAAAAACTGCCGAGTCAGACAGCCCCCCTCAACAGAATTTACATTGTATATGTGAAAAGAAAAGGAGTACTTGTGGCACATTACAGACTAACCAATTTATTTGAGCATAAGCTTTCGTGAGCTACAGCTCACTTCATCGGATGCATACTGTGGAAAATATAGAAGATGTTTTTATACACACACACCTTCAGCCCCCAACTAAAATCCCTCCAACGCATTATCAAGGATCTACAACCTATCCTGAAGGATGACCCAACACTCTCACAAATCTTGGGAGACAGGCCAGTCCTTGCCTACAGACAGCCCCCCAACCTGAAGCAAATACTCACCAGCAACCACATACCACACAACAGAACCACTAACCCAGGAACCTATCCTTGCAACAAAGCCCATTGCCAACTGTGCCCACATATCTATTCAGGGGACACCATCACAGGGCCTAATAACATCAGCCACACTATCAGAGGCTCATTCACCTGCACATCTACCAATGTGATATATGCCATCATGTGCCAGCAATGCCCCTCTGCCATGTACATTGGGCAAACTGGACAATCTCTACGTAAAAGAATAAATGGACACAAATCAGATGTCAAGAATTATAACATTCATAAACCAGTCGGAGAACACTTCAATCTCTCTGGTCACTCGATTTCTGATCTCAGAGTGACTATCCTTCAACAAAAAAATTTCGAAAACAGACTCCAACGAGAGACTGCTGAATTGGAATTAATTTGCAAATTGGATACAATTAACTTAGGCTTGAATAGAGACTGGGAATGGTTGATTCATTATAAAAAGTAACCTATTTCCCCTTGTTTATTCCTTCCTCCTCCCTCCCCCCCCCCCCGACGTTCTTGTTAAACCCTGGATTTGTGCTGGAAATGGCCCACCTTGATTATCATACACATTGTAAGGAGAGTGATCACTTTAGATAAGCTATTACCAGCAGGAGAGTGGGGTCGGGGGAGAGAGTTTATCACTTTTGCAGTGATAAACACCCATTTTTTCAAGGTCTGTGTGTATAAAAACATCTTCTGTATTTTCCACAGTATGCATCTGATGAAGTGAGCTGTAGCTCACAAAAGCTTATGCTCAAATAAATTGGTTAGTCTCTAAGGTGCCACAAGTACTCCTTTTCTTTTTGCGAATACAGACTAACACGGCTGTTACTCTGAACCCTGTCATTGTATATGTGGGCATTCCCATACAGAAGACCAATTTCCAGTCCCCTTCTCTAGCTGTTTGGGCTAGGAGGGTTCCACCAGCCCTAAACTCTTGAAGCATAGGTGCCGCTGCTGGAGATGACAAGGGAAACATATTCCTACTGCAATTCTTTACTGTCCTCTATATGCCCCTCCCCAGTGCAACTATTAGACTAACATTCTCACTCCTGATCTCCCAGATTTTTGATGTGGTTGGGGAAGCAATTGCTTTGTGTTGCATAACCATGTTCTTGCCACTGCCAGCCACTGTCTAGTGCAGAAGGGAGTCCTCTCATTAGGATGCTGGCCACGACATATGGCCTTTTCAAAGCTTGAATATGTGGTAAAAAGACCCCTCATCCTCACCCTGCCCAGAATCATTTTGGTTGTATATAAGAATGCAGAGAAACATACAAGCTCAGAGCTTGTATTATTCACTAGCGTGCAGCAAGGAATGAAAATGTAATGCTTTGCCTCCTCCACTCTCCCAGCGACATCAGCCTCCGTACTCCGTTCCCCTGCTTCTGCCACAAGTTCCTTCGTGCTTTCTTCCATGCTGCCCGTTATTCATGGAACACTCTCTTCAAATTAACCCTCAAGGCCCGTTTCTACTGACCCACATACAGGAGACTGCCAATGAATAATGAGAAGGTAGATGGCCAGGAAGAACTTCTGAAATGTATCTTATTGATTTGACCTATGTAATGATTTTTCCCTATTCCTTTAAATACACACACACATACACTCTCTCTCTTTCTTCTTCCCGTGAAGTAACAATTCCAAATTCACAGACAGTCCTGTCTGGTGTCAACGGCCTCTTTTGCAAGATCTGGGGAGTCAAATTGATAGTCTGTGTTTGAAATACCATTATCAGTTGTGATTGTATAGTGGATTTAGAGAAATTCTCTGTCTGAGAATCAATATACACACAATGCTTGTGATCTCACTTTTTCAGATCCTCATAATGAGCCTGATCCAAAGCCCATTGAAGTCAATGGAGAAACTCATATAGCAATAGGCTTTGGATGAAGCCCTAACAAATAATTGTAGATAGATTAGAAATGTACAGTACATAATGCTATACAAGAGAACTGTGTACTTTTTTTTCTGGTTTGGTTTTCTGAGCATTTGTCCGTGTTTTATGGCCAAATAATGTTCCTTCTCTTCTCCCAAGATGGATTTTCCATGCCCACAGATGTTTGTTTGCGCAGACTTCCTCTCATATATCTAGACCAAAGAATATTATTTTGCTCAGTTTTCTATCTACAACTACAAGAAAAGTCTTACACTCACTAATTTCAGAGAGATGTTAAATTAGTTTTTTCTCAGCTCAGGAGAAAGATTCTGCAAAGCTCTTAATTATTTCATGTGGTGCCATTTAGGGCTAACTTCTTGTTCCATTGAAGACACTGGCAAAACTCCCATTGAAATCAAGAAGAGCAGGATTTGCCGCAAGGGCTTGAGCCAAAGCCAACTGTGGTCAATATGAGTCTCTCCATTTGTCTGTATTGCAAATACTTATATTAGTCTATGTAATTTTATATATAAATATATGGTCTATGTTGATTGGTAGTGTCAGTTGCTAAACACAAACCTCATTCTCATGCATCCACTTGAGTAAGGAGAAAATATATTACCTGGCATCACTGAGACAGTCTCAATGTTTGGAGAGGTTTCAGAGTAGCAGCCGTGTTAGTCTGTATTCGCAAAAAGAAAAGGAGTACTTGTGGCACATTAGAGAGTAACCAATTTATTTGAGCATAAGTTTTGGAGAGGGTCTCAGGCAGTGATTAATTCATTACAGGGCTTGCCAGGGCTGAGCCCTGGCACCTCTGGGCTTGGCAGCTCATACCCCCAGCACCTCTAGGTTTGGCAGCTCTTAGCCCTGGCACCTCCAGGCTTGCCACTCAGTTATGAAAGTTTCAGAAAAATTGCTTGAGCCCCAGCACCTAATTGCTTGAGCCCCAGCATCTCTTTCATTACAAATTAAGCACTGGTCTCAGATATATGTAGAGAGGAAGTTGTAAGGCTCGCTGTTTAAAAATTATTTCCTGTTCTTACAAATTAGACGATAGATTAAAATAAAATGCATCCGAGGCTTTCTACATACCTTAAATCTTGGGACTATGGCTTCTGTGATCACATGTAGGCATGTCCAGTTTGCTCTTTCTTACCATTTATAAGAACATGTCCAGCTTTCCTTTCAAGCATCTGATTTAGCAAATTCAGCTTAGGAAAACACTCCACCAGATATCCATTAGTTTCTCCGGCAAAATGTGCAGCAGCCTAACCAACTTCCTGCCAGGTTTGAGTTTCTTAAATTTACTTTCCACAGTACTTACAAGAGTCTTGCACATCTCTCACTTTCATCCTCATAATTAGCGCTTGTTACTTATAAGCTGGAATTATCTGTTTCTGGGAATCCATTTATGATGTCAGATGCTCAAGCCTCTCCAGTATAACATAAACCTTTGCTGTGCACTCATCAGTCTGTGTTATACAGGGTGAACACATTGTTTAATAAATGAGAAAATTATGCAATTAGCAGCTCTTAAGTATAAACACTTCCCTCTTGCTGAACAGTGTGTAATCAAAACAGTTTAGACTTATTATAGACATCCTAAAGTAGTTCAGTGCCACTGAGATTGTAGACAGCTTGGACATCTCATAAAACACTGGAAAGAAAGCACATTCAAGGAAATATTCTAATATTTGTGTGGTGGTGATAGGCTTTTTTAAGGCTTAGGAAGTGTACAGTATAAGCTACTGTTTCTACCAGAGCTATATTTTCCTTCTTAGTTGATTTGCCCCCGTGAGAAAATATTTTAATCATGTGTAGCCCTGCAGCAGAGTTATTTGTGTGCAGAGCTTTCTGTCAGATCCTGTACTTCACCTAGGTACTTCAGAACAAAAAACAGTGGGGTCAGATTCACCTCTGGGCCTCTCAGGTTAAAGCCAAGAGAGGTGGCTTTGGGACACCTTTTCACCACCAAGACTATGGGATGTTCCAAGGGCAAATTTGGCCCCCTGCATAATTTAGAGCAGCATTTAATGCCCCTACACTGAGGGCTAACAGGGGATGGCTGCCAGCCCTGCACCTCAGAACAATTCCCCAACAATAAAAGAATTCCCCAGTTGCTGCCTTAAAGCAGTTTTATGTCCCCTTTGTGCACCTAGGGCAAAATCCTGGCCACATTCAATGGCAAAACTCCCACTGATTTCAGGGGTGAAATCCCAGCCCCACTGGAGTGGTAAAATGACAGCTAAGAAGGGCTGAGAATCTGGTCCAGAACGTCTACTTACAGGGGTAAGAGACTTTCACTGCACCTGTCATTATAGTTAAAGGATGAAAGCCCCATCTTGGTTCTCACAAAAAAGTGAGGAATGAAGCGATGCTCCCCTTGATTGGCTACTTCAAATCTGCAGGGTTCCTGAGCATCCTCATGAGCAGGGGAGTACTCTGACATGGGGCAATATAGAGAAAATGAATGACAAATTAAGGATCTAAGAAGATAAGAACGGCCATACTGGGTCAGACCAATGGTACATCTAGCCCAGCATCCAGTCTTCTGACAGTGGCCAATGTCAGATGCTTCAGAGGGAATGAACAGAACAGGGCAATTTATCTAGTGATCCACGGCCTGTCATCCAGTCCCAGCTTCTGAGAGTCAGAGGATTAGGAACACCTGGACTATGGATTGCATACCTGACCATTTAGGTAACTGCCATTGATGGACCTATCCTCCATGAACTTATCTAGTTTTTTTAAACCCCAGAATAGTTTTGGACTTCACAATATCCCCTAGCAACAAGTTCTACAGGTTGACAAGTTCTACAAAAGTACTTTCTTTTGTTTTAAACCTGCTGCCTACTAATTTTATCAGGTGAACCCTGGTTCCTGTGTTATGTGGAGGGGTAAATAACACCTTCCCTATTCACTTTCTCCACACCATTAGTCGTCTCTTTTCTGAGGTGAACAGTCCCAATCTTTTAAATCTTTAAAGCCATTCCATACCCCTAATGTTTTGTGTTGCCCTTCTCTGTACCTTTTCCAATTCTAATATATCTTTTTAGAAATGGGGCAACCAGAACTGCATGCAGTATTCAAGGTGTGGATGTACTATCGATTTATATAGTGGCATTATGATCTTTTCTGTCTTCTTATCTATACCTTTCCTAACAGTACCTAACATTCTGTTGTTGTTGTTTTTTTAAACTGCTGCTGCACACTGAGCAGATGTTTTAGAGAACTATCTACAGTGACTTCAAGATCTCTTTCTTGAGTGGTAACAGCTAATTTTAGACCCCATCATTTTGTATGTATAGTTGGGATTATGTTTTCCAGTGTGCAATAGTTTGCACTTATCAACATTGAATTTCACCTGCGATTTTGTTGGCCAGTCACCCAGTTTTGTGAGATTCCTTTATAACTCTTACTCAACATTGGACCTATTTTGAGTAATTTTGCGTCATTGGCAAACTTTGCCACCTCACTGTTTACCCCTTTTTCCAGATCATTTATGAATATGTTGAAGAGCACAGGTCCCAGTATAGATCCTTAGGAGACTGAGCTATCTACATCTCTTCATTGTGAAAACTGACCATTTATTCCTGCCCTTTGTTTCCTATTTTTTAATTAGTTACTGATCCAGGAGAGGACCTTCCCTCTTATCCCATGACAGCTTACTTTGCTTAAGAATCTTTGGTGAAAGACCTTGTCAATGGCTTTCTCAAAGTTCACATATACTGTATCCATTGGATCACCGTTGTCCACATGCTTGTTGACCCCCCTCAAAGAATTCTAATAGATTGGTGAGACATGATTTCCCTTTACAAAAGACTTGTTGACTCTTCCCCAACAAATCTTATTAGGCTATGTGTCCGATAATTCTGTTCTTTACTATAGTTTCACCCAATTTGCCTGGTACTGAAGTTAGGCTTACTTACCTGTAATTGCCAGGATCACCTCTGGAGACTTCTTTTAAAAAAATCAGTGTTACATTAGCTATTCTTCAGTCTTCTGGTACAGAGGATAATTTAAGCAATAGGTTGAACTAGTCAGAAGTATAATGGGAGATGCTAGAAGGGACCAGAAAGCAGCATTCTACTCACGCCCTTCTAATACTTCCACCTTATCTCCAACACAGACACTTTGAGCCTTGGTGAGACACCATCAGAACTGGCTATAAAGAAGAGGTGAGATGCAGCAGCCAAACTGCTGTACATAGCACAGTGAGGGAAGGTGCCTCTTCTGAAATACTTGGCTTCTAAGAAGTATTTGAAAAATTATTTGACTGAAGTTGAATATTGACATTTTGGCTGGAATGTAGTGATATACTTATTCAAAACTAAACTTCACTGCATCCCTGCTCATCAGCATCAGTCCCTAGAGAAATCCAGTCACCCCATTTCCAGAACAGATGCTGCAGTGATAAAAACCATAGATAGATAATAATAGTTTCCTGATAAGTTATTCAAGGCAAAAATAATTAGTTCCCATTTTGTATTCATTTCATTTTATTTATAATTATATAGAGCTCAATCATCTGTTGGGCTGTGCCCTGAACAGGTGATATGGGGGAATAAGACCCCTTTTCACCACTGTACACACCCTTCCCAAACTTTGGATCTGGGTGTGCAGGAGGAAGCAGGTACTGCAGTGGGGGTGAGAGGGGGAGGAAGAGCAGGATATGGGCAAAGCCACACCACTCTTGCCTCCCCAGAGCACCAGCTGGCATATCTGAGCTGGCATAAAGCAGGCCAAATTCAGCTTTAGACATCAAGCCATGCAAGCGTTATCTCCGGTGTTAACAGCGATTTGTCTAAGAGCCGTATTCTTCATCATAAACCTAAAATGGCAACCCTAGTTTAAAATTCATGCCACTAACTGGGTGGGAATTTTAACCTTTGGCTAGAGTAGAGAAGGAATAATGAGGATTCCGGTGGCACCTTTAAGAACTTCTCATTGTTTTTGTGGATACAGACTAACACAGCTACCCCTCTGATACTAGAGAAGGAATGATGCTGCTAACCTCTAAGCTAACGTTCAGATGGAGATCACTGCATCCTATTCTCTTTCTGAAGGAGACAGTTAGACGTCACAGGAGACTGACTTAGAGACGGAGGGAGTAGCTCTGTTAAATCCTTTTTTTAAAAGTCAGAAGGCATGAGGTAAGTAGAAAGAGTAAGAAGGAGAACTTGGAAGGGAGACTCAGCCCCATACCATCACTCTTTCTAGGTATGTTATTTTCACTTCTGTAAAGCACCCAGAGATGGGAAGATGACAAATGGGCCATGAAATTCATCAACCAAGTCCAAAACCAACAAATGTTTTAATTCCTTTCCACGCGTGTTTGGTGCTCTAAAATAGCTCTTTAAAAGTAAAGGGATAATGAAACATTTTACATTGACTTTAATCTAACTTATCCTAGGTTCCTAAGGCTAGTAAAGCTTATCAAAAAGTTAATGCCACATTTTCCTAATTTTTGTGTGTGACTAGCTGGTCAGACAGAGCAAGAAAGGATTCTGCTGCTGAGATGGAGTATGGAGAAAAGTAACTGTAAAAGAATGCCAGGCGCCTATTTGGGTGAAAAATAGGGCTTCCCTTAACCAAAGCATAAAGGAAAGGTATATGGTGTGGCCTGGTACAGCCACATCCAAAGCAAAGATATAAAATGTGGCTCACTTCAGCCATATTTCCCGTTCCCCTTTGCAGGTCTTTTCTCCCTAGTTTCACTGCCAGCTTCAGACCCACACTCAACACGGCACACGCTGGAGGGCATTAATAAATTCCTCAGACTGACTCAGACTGTGTGCTCTTTCTCTAGCAGAGGGAAAGAGTTAAACTTTTCCTTGACAATCTCTGGATGGGATCTTGACTTCCATCACACTCCCTGAGCAGCTTTCACAGCTGTTCCATGTTTGCACCAAGCTTTATGGGTGTAAAGCAGAACCTTAGTACTATTACCTCCATGGGAATGACTGAGAGGAGCTAAACTTTAAAAATGGACAGCAAGCCAGGTACTGAAACCGTCTGTTGCTGCTAAAAATCTGGAGAGATATAGAAATCTCAATGCTTACAATAAGCAGCTGCATTTACAGTACCTTTAATCAAGAAACCAAAGTGATGTTTTATAAAGAGTACCTAGAGATGAGAAATGACTGTTTAATAATATAGTATCAGAAGGGATCAGTGCAAAACTCAGCATTCATTGATAGAACACACATGAGAGTGTTACAACACATGGTTAAAATAACAAAGCCAGATAGTCAACTCTGAGATGGAACATATCTACATTTATGGTAACTTTACAGTGATTGGCTGTGAGAGTCACCAGGCACCCAGCCAGTTCACTCTTCCAGACTAAGAAAATGCTCAGTCGGTTTGAAATTTGGTTCTGCTGCGAAAAATTCATTGACCTTGTCAAACTCGGTTCTGTTTAATGAAAACATGAGGCTCAGGGCTGTAACAAGAAGCTGAATTGCAACAGACAGGACATACCTATAATTTAGCTTCCCACAAGAATGACAGGGACCATTCCAAACCACTGATCTTTATGGACAAATCACCCCTCCAATGGAAAAAGTGCAGGGGGGAAAGATTACTTACTGTGGATGGTGAGGTTCCTGCTGCAATACCTCAACCATATCAGCCCCACTGGCCTCAGAGAAGGTAAAGTAGGTGAGGTTGTACAGCCTAGAGATCTGTTGTTAAATGTAGTCCCAACCCTCAGACCCTGACTGGACTCATGAAGCAAAAGACCTATGTGTCCTCCAAGATCCTGTCTCTGGCAGCATGGCTGGCTTTTGGGCAATACTTCCCCCATGGATGTACACTACAATGTCTTCCATAAAGTTAATTCTACAGCCTGACCATCAAATTGCTGCAGACTTTAAGCCTTCTTCTAATGGGAGCATGCTGCATACAATGGATGTTCCCCACATGCATCCCCTTCAGATCTGATGCACCCCCACTAGCCAAAGCTTATGGTACCACCACCATTTGGTGATCATGCAAATGGTGATCATAGGCAAGGGTGGAACATGTGCTATTGCCACAGCTCTCCACCCATGCATTACCTTCCTGCCCACATAGTTCTGTGTCAGCTCTCCTCCGTTCACAAAGGGAGAAGCACATTTGGGCCTCTGTAATCTTTTATGACTGGATGATCTGATATATTGAGATCCTTCCATTCATTTTCCTGCCTTCACGATTAGAAATAAAAATACAAACTTAGAAACTGAAATGGATAAGTGGAAACATAAAATCTGTTAGAACTAAGCCATATCATATTGCAGTAATAATTGCCTGATTCATTCATTATTCTGACTCATTAGCAACTTTGAAAAAAATCTAATATTTGTGTAAAAAATAAAGTTACAGAATAAGGCATATGAACAAAGAAAAATGAAGATGCAGTAAAAGCCAGCTAGGTACCTAATTAATTTTTCCAACTTGAAAAGGAACCTAGCTTCTAGCCCACATCTTTCATCAGCTGCCTAGCCTAACAGCTGCTGTGCAAGTACAAAATACCAATCCTGCCTTAATAATTTAGCATCAAGACAACCATAATTCCTTTGTGCAACAATCCTAACATGAACCCTGGGCCAAAGGCTAATTTAAGTCAATGGGACTATTTGTGTGAGTTAGTGTAGAACAATTTAACCTAATAACAGCGTATATTAATGCAGAATGACTGTCACTATAATATTGTGTGAAGTCTTGTTGTAGCTGTGTTGGTTCCAGGATATGAGAGAGACAAGGTGGGTGAGGTAATATCTTTTATTGGCCCATCTTCTGTTGGTGAAAGAGACACACACACATATGTGAAAGCATCTCAAAAGTAAACACAGCATTTGCAGACATTTGGTATGTTTTAAAAAATAAAAAAAGAAAGAAAGAATCAGCAATCTTGGTTATTATAATGCAGTTTTATCTGGTTCTCTCTCTTTAAAAAGGTAAAACTATTCCAAGTGTTGAAAACAACCCATTACGGTTTGGGGGCCACAGGCTCTATCCCTCTTACTGATCACAGGCTTATGGTCTTGATTTATCCCACAATGTCCTGCTTCTCTTCCCCTATAGAGGCAGTTTTTGAGAAGACTACACTAATAGTCACTCCAAGAAGCCATAATGCTTGTTGGGTACCATTTTCCCAAGTGCCAGATCACCTTTAGGGAAAAGAGAGAAACCCGATACCAACTCAAGCATAAATATAAATTAAAACATCATGATTCTTATTAGCAGAGCACTATAGTCATGTGTTTTAAAGTCAAAGTTTTACTCCTGTGATTTTCTATTGACTCTCTCCAGTCTACTTTGTGATGATTAGGCCATCATCATGGGTGCAAAATAAAGGCCACTGTGAATCAAACTAGTGTGGAGAGAAGTTTAAACTATGAATGGATGAGTTCACTGTAACAACATACATTTTCAAAGACTGAATGCCTGATGACCTAAAAAGTTCAGGATCCTGTGCATTAACTGTAGCTGGAGGCACAGATCCCAGTTTTTTATAACTATTCTGCAGTGAGAGCTATGAGGACATCTAGTGGCAAAAGAGTATAGTCAAGGCCAGAGGTTATATTATTCTAACTTGAAACAGTACAATCCAGGTTCACATTAAGAATTAGGCCTAGTCTACACTAGAAAATTAGGTCGGTTTAACAATGTCGGTCAGGGGTGTGAAAAATCCACATCCCTGAGCGGCGCTGTTAAGATGACCTAAGTCATAAGAACATACGTCCCTGTGAAGACAGCACTAAGTCGACTGCAGAATTCTTCCATCAACCTAGCTACCACTTCTCAGGGAGATGGATTACCTACCCGGATGGGAGAACACCTCCTGTTGGCATATGCGTTGCCTGATCTATGGATTGTATTATTAAAATTACTGTTCAGTTGGTAGCCCTGATGTGCCTGGTTGCAACACTCACACTTTAGGAACCTTTCTATATTTGTAATAGTTCTATTAATACATTTGGCAAAGTCACAAAAACTCTGTCCCAGCAAGGTAGACAAAGATCATGCAGAATGTACATCTGAACATCCATATACTCACACCACCCCTTACAGAACAGCCTGAAACGTTAGCCATTATCTTTCTCATCACTATCGCCAGGGGGCCGTCATTCTGGCATCTCCCAAGGGCTACATCTTTCCCTCCTCCTGCACACAGGCTGGGATACAACTTTTATAATATGTTACACTGATGCCACTCTAATGCATATTCAGTAAGGGTTTCTCCCTTCTTCCTTATTTGTATTTCCTCACCTTATTAATGTTAGGGTGCCCTTCTCCTATTAGTTAGTATATTAATAATCTCAACTTATTATCATATATGTCAATTTGTAGCCATGGTACTCTTGTGGTCAGACATCTGCAGATGTTCCCATCCTAAAATATCCAAAAGTTGGTGTTAGCTCATATTCCTGTGGTCGGCTGGTGTCGTTATGGACAAAATTCCCCCTTAAACACTCTGTTCCCAGTTCCCCAAAATTTAGGGTGACCATCGGGCCATTATCTGTGCCAAAGTTCATAGGTCTCAGCCCTCATGCTAACTGCTGAAGCCAATGTCATACAGGATAAAGGCCTGTAGGCTCCTTGCATTACTGCTAAATAAAATAAATGTTAAAGCTAGTACAGGGCTACATAGGTAGCATCTATACTGAAGCGTTGCAATGGCATTGGTGCAGTGGCATAGTTGTGCCACTGTAGCATTTTAAGTGTAGACAAGCCCTTAAACAGAGGTGAATGGGGAAGAAAAGAAATTCAGAGTCACGGCAGCCACTCCCTCCAGCCAAAGAAGCTGCTACAATCCTGGTAGCAGTGTACAAACCAAACACTTTCACCAGAGTAAATTAGAAATGTTAATGGACTATCATTTTTAAAAAACAAAAACAATACTCCCCTCTCCCTTCCAAAAAATCCCACTGTTGTGTCTTTTGCTCTTTACACAACAAAGGTAATTAAAGGAACTACACACACACACACACACACTCAGTGAGGTCTAAATAACAACAGTGTTTACTAACTATATACCACATGCACGGCCTAGCTACATAAATAAATGGCTGCTCTGCAGGGTTCTGGAGGCTTCTGAAACCTAGAAGCCAGTAAGAACCACTAGAGGGCTCAAGCTATTTAAAAGGGATCCTACCCAGTTTGTATACACTACACCTACCAAAACAAAACACACTACACTGCATGCACAATTCTTCCCCTGGGGAGATGGTGAGAGAAAGACCAACCTACAAGTGAAAGATATTAGTCATGTCACTTAGTAATGCACTGCTGGAAGGCACTCAGAGACTATGATGATGAGGGCGGTATAGAACAGACTCTGGATATTTTTTATGCTAAAATGATACATATCAAGGGGCCAACCCTATTGGATGGGTTTTTTGGGGGTGTGTGTGTGTTTGTTTTAAGGTGAACCCTGCTCTCTTGATTGACGAATTCAGCTATAGCTCTGCACCTCCAGCAGGTGAGGACAATCTAGCACTTCATTTGTACTCAGTGTTTACTCAGGCTAGCTCCTATTAAAATCAATAGCCTGGAGTGTGAACTGAGTAAGTACTTTGGGATTTGGGCCCGTTGTGAACTGAAACTATGGTGTATATAAAGTGCCCACATTTCACATACTTCTTAGCCATTTCACTTCATTTTGGGAGATAGGGGAGTTTGCCATTAATATCTACATCAAAGATGGAGCATCTCAAAGCATCAGCAGTTCTAGATGAAGAGTTTTGTTTTAGGCGGAAGTGGTTAAAATGTCTGAAAGAGAAGCTATTTTTTAATATGTTTCTGAACATAGCTTAACTGGTTTAGCAACATTTCTCAAAGCACAGCTGCTTCTGTGCTTGCAAATACAAGGGTGAGTCATAAACCCCTGAAAAATTGGCTTTAAAATGGAAATACCAGCTCAGATGCAACCACAGTCTTGAAAACACAGTACTGTCATGGCATAAACTGAAACATGTTTAACTATTTCAATAACTGATACCTGATTGAGACTGTCATATTACCTTCAACAGACACTGTAGGCAGAGCTTGGAAGACCAAGGATTCACTGAAGGCAAGCACAAGAGAGACAGCCGTTACATTATGTGCATGTGAAAGGCTGTGAAACAGCACGGATGATAGGTCACATTACCGGCTTTGTCAGCGCCCCTTCAGGCAAGACAGTGGAAGGCAGCCTTGTCCATTGCAGTGAGTCTCTCAACCTTTTTCATATTTCCACTCACTTCTATCCTATCTGGGTTCCCTTGCCCTACACCTACATACTTAACAAAGGCAGGGCAGTCACCCCCCCCCCAAAATGAGAGACTCATATTTAGTGGTTGAAGTGGGGAGACATGAGATCTATTCCTGGATCCATCTCCGATTTGCTGTGTAAACTTTAACAAGTGACTTAATACTATCTATCTTAAGTACTTTTGCAGCTCCTATTACCATAATATCTGAACACCACATAGCCTTTAAATATTTATTTATCCTCATAACACCCCTGCAAGGCCAGAAAATACTATTCCCCCATTTTGTAGATGGGGACTGAGACAGAGAAAGAACAAAAATCCAGATTTTAAGGGTATTTAGGCACCTAAAGATACACATAGGCACCGCATGGGATTTTCAAAAGTGCGGACTGAAAGCAATGGGAGTTAGACAGCTCGGCATTTTGAAAATCCCACTAGGCAGCTATCTGCAATCATTATGTACCTACATGTAATAATTCGGCTTTAAGTCGCTTTCCCAAGGGTCACACAGGAACTCTGCAGCAGAGAACAAAACTGATCAGAGCACTTCAAGTCCCAGTCTAGCAGCCTAGCCAGTGCACTGCCCTTCCTCTGTAAATCTACATCACAGAGGTATTGTTCGCTTTAACTGATTCATTTTAAAATACCTAGGTCACTGTACATAAAGTGCTATAGGAGTACAATTTATTACTACCCCATAGATCACCACAGAACTGCCACTCAGATGCACCTGACGGCAAGACTATTCTGGACTGAGGCATCTGAAAGAGCATGGGCTGCCAACTCTGACTGAAGCTATTCTGGGAGATTTCCCCGCCCCTCCCCCCCCCCCCAAGGTTATGTCATTTTCTTAAAATATCCTATTAAAATCTCCTGGCTTGCTTTCAACTTCCCCGGGGGAGATCGATGGGGATTCCTGGAGACTCCAGGCCAATCCTAGAGGTTGGTAAGCCTAAGCATGTGGCCAGAGACATCTGGGACTCTTTCCAAAATAAGCTGGCCAGATAGAAGCATAGCAGGGCCCCGTTCAGGCGCAGGACCAGAGGACTCCAGGGCTAACGCCTAACGATGAGATCAATACAATTGTTTCCCGCTTGTCCACGAGCCCGCTGCTGGGGTGAGCAGGGAGCCCACATTGCACCTTGCAAAGCTGTAGCAACAACCCTTGGTGGCTACTGGGGGTAGGAGGATCCTCCCAAGTGCGGCTCTGCCCAGCTTCTCCGGGCCAGGCGGTCCTCTTGTGCTCCAGGCGCTCCCTACCCTACGCGGCGCTGCCTCCCTGCTTTCCTTCCCCCCGCCCAACCCCGGCGCTGGGCACGGGAGCGGGACGGGCGGCGCCTAACCCCGGAGGAGGAGCCTGCCCGGTGGCCGGCACAGCGCGGGGCGGGGCAGGTGCCGCAGCTGGGGACCAGTGCTCGATGCGCGCCCAGGGGGGACGGCGGCGAGGGCAGCTCCCCGGCGCCACGACTCACTTTCGCTTTGGAGGGCTTGCCCGGGCACCGCGCCGGCCGGCGGCAGCATGAGCGCAGGGCTCCTCTTCCTCCGCCTCGTCCTCGTAAGTCCCGTCTCGCCCGGGCCAGGCCGCCGGGCTGTCCGGGGAGGGGGCCAGGCGGGATTCCCGCGGCTCGGGCGGCCGCTTGTCCGTCTCCCCAGGGCTGCGCCTCTAGCGGGGCAACCTTCGCGGAGAGTCTCCGGCCCCGTATTTGCGCCGGTGTCTACCGGGGGCGCAGACAGCTGCCGGGGGAGGATGGTCAGGACTGGTCACTTCCCTCACTCTGCTGGGGTGCACAGCGCGGGGCAGAAACCAGCTTCCCGTCCTCAGGTAAAGCTCGCTGTCTCGCTCGCTGTCTCGCCTTCGACCAGAAACAATGATCGTTTCTGAGAAGCGAGATCAGGTAGAGATAAAGTCTTGCCTGCTGCGTGACACAACCGCAATAAACAGAAAGCATTCCTGCTTCCTTAAGTCTGGGGCCAATTGACTCAGAGACCATGTGAAGGAGACGGGGCTCGGAAATATTGGTTCCTAGAAGCGGTTTGATTTTGGGACTGTTTTAAAAAGACTAGTGAAGGAAGACTCCAGGTAGCCTGTAAAGGGAACTCCTCTATTCAGCTATACTTTTTTTCACTTTGGGTCTTTCTGTGGAGTGAAGCAATGCATTAAAACTGAAGTCTTTAGCTCCCTCACTTGTACTTAAGTTATAAAGTACACTACATGATACAATAGAGGACAAACTGAATGTTTTTCAGACTTGGTATAGGGCCCTCCTTTAGTTGGCTTACAAGTGAATTCCTATTTTTGGAGAGCTGCTGTTCTATTTTTGAAAGGTTTCAGAGTAGCAGCCCTGTTGGTCTATATCCGCAAAAAGAACAGGAGTATTTGTGGCACCTTAGAGACTAACAAATTTATTTGAGCCCACGAAAGCTTATGCTCAAATAAATTTGTTAGTCGCTAAGGTGCCACAAGTACTCCTGTTCTATTTTTGAAAATTGACATTTGCCAACACTACACAGTTGTCACATCTATTTCCTAGTATAAGAAAACTGTCCCAGCAGTTGGCAATTACTGATCCTTTAATGGTGATCCATGCAAACTGCACACTTGAGATGAAATTAAAAGATATTAATGGCCAAACTACTATTGATATCAGTTGGGAGCAGGATTTGGCCCTGAAAATGTGACATCCTCGGTTTATAAACTTATTTATTATGGCCCCAATCCTGCACACACTTAAGCACATTCTTGACTTTGCTACCATGAGCAGTCCTATTGAAATCAGCGAGACTGCTCCGGGTAGTAAAGTTAAGCATGTGCTTAAGTATTTGCAGGACTGGGATTTACCATTCCCTTCTTCCAGTCCAGGGAGATACACTGGACCTAAGACTCTTTCTGATGTTTCCTAGCATTTTGTCTGAGGACCATAACTCTATGAATTGTCCCTCGGTTACTGCTGTCAACTCTCTCAGAGATATGGTCTTGAATTTCATACGTAAGATCTTCCCACAGCATGGTTACGATTGGCACTGAATGATTGTTTGCGGAGCAGAGGCTAGTATTGAGATGATTGGTAGCAAAATTTTAACAGTAGATTTTATTCATCACTTGAGGGGTACAAAATTAATTTTGGCAATGCAGTTATGTGACTCAGTTTATACTGTGGAGCTTTACAACTGTGCCACTACACAAAACACCAAAATATAGATTAAATAGTATAGAGGATGCTTTACATCCAAACAGCGGAAGTGTAGGTTGTGTGTGTCAAAAGGGGAGAAACGCCTTCAGCACACCAATTGCAGAGACGTACTCTAAAAAAATCATGCTGAAATAGACATAATCACAGTCAAAAATAGATTTGCATCTATATCCTGAATTTATTTAGGTCAAACTGACAGTGGTGTAAACAAAACTTCTTCCCATCATCCCTTCCTTCAATATACACAATAGGCTGATGTTTCCATCTAAACCTGGCTCTCTGTCAAATCCCAGTCCCATTAGCTAGAGAGGAAGTAGCTCTCCCACAAACCTATTATTCCCTCTTCCCTGATTTTTCTAGCATATGATTTTACCACACTTAAAAAAAATAATAATTTTTTAAAAAGCCCTGCAGTATGTGTCTGGCTGATTAATGTACTTACACCCGAACATGAGAGTAGTTGGGTTTATTAGGCCTTGATCCTGAAAATGATTCCACAGAAGCAAACCCTTGCACTCATCGCACATCAGTTGCAGAAACGGATCCTTAAGCACGTAAGATCATGGTCCATCTTACCCAGTGCCTGTACCAGAGCTTCAGAGGGAGCATACAGAACAGGGCAATTATGGAGTGATCCACCCCTATTTTCCACTCCCATCTTTTGGTCGGTGGAGGTTTAGGATTGCCCCAAGCATGGGGCTGTGTCCCTGACCATCTTGGCTATTAGCCATTGATGGACCTATTCTCCTTGAAGTTATCCAGTCCTTTTTTAAACTCAGTGATACTTTAGCTATCACAACATCCCATGACAATAAGTTCCACCACTTAGTTGTGTGTTGCATGAAAAAGTACTTCCTCTCCTGCCTATTAATTTCATTAGGTGATGCCTAGTTTGATCAGGTGATCCTCCTTAGGCTCTTACTATTCCTTCTCTGTTACCAAAAGACTAATCATAGGCCTGTCCTCATATAAAAAGCAAAGCATAGACCATTTGAAAAAACAGCTGGCGGACACTCGTACAATGATGAGTGTGGTACCAGAACCTATATAAAACAGAATAGAGGAAAAACAACTAAATTTAATAGGAACAGATTTGGGTACCTTGAAAACAGCAAACTAATACTAGCCAATAATTTTCTAGTTCATATATTAAGGTCTTGTACATAATAAATAGCCAATTTCTGAGAATTTAGAAAAGACCTCTTAGAAGTTAAGGCCCTCACACTAAAGTGTTTGTTCCACCCATGATACTCCTTATGACTCTAATAATGCAAACATTTGTACACGTGCTTAAAATGAATGCACATAAATAGTCAGATTCAAGTCCATTGGATGACTCACGTGTAAAGTTAATCTTGTCATAAGTGTTTGCATAACTGGGTCTGTATTTGCACAATATGTTTACCTATTCTACTGCTAAGATGAATTTCTGTTTTCTCCTACTTTGACGCAATACACTGAACAACCAGGAAATGCTGAAAAGTGAACTGCAATATATTGTATACAAGAAAAAAAACAGATCATAAGCTTCCCTTGAATCTTCCATTTTGACATCCGGCCACAGAGTAGCAACAATGACATAGAAGCTGTTAGTGTTGCTGCAAGTCTTAACAATAGACAGTAATCATTAATAAATGTGCATTGAAAAAGAACTCCAAAAAATCCACAGAACACTCGTGTGATACAAGGATGTGTTGTTATCCCCACTGTACAGGTGGGGAAACTGAGATGAGATTAATGCCAACATTTTCAAATTTGACCTTGTTTGTGGGGACTAGGGTTTAGACCCCCATGAATCTGATTTCCAGTCTGATTACTGAACACACACAGATTCTATTAACCTCAGCACCACAGATACACAGATTCTAGGGGTTTTACACTACTGTAACTGTGTTGACTTCACAACATTAAACTCAATTCCTCTTTCTGGCCCTGCTGGTTCTCATGACTCAAGTGCGCTGAAAACTTTGGAACATGAGGAACTGTCACTTTGAGTGGTTGCTTCAGTGCAGTTCACTGATAACTGTGCATTTCATCTTTGTGTGAAAAAAGAAAAGGATAGATGAAAGAGAGCAAAAAGAGGAGGGAGTGGAAAGAGAAAAATGTGCTACTGGAAACTGGACCAGAGCACAGTTGCCAACTTTCACACAGTAAATAAGCCCCCCAACTTTCATAATAAGCCAAAAATTAAGCTAATCTCATTTCAAAACAAGGCCAAAACAAGCCAATCCCTAAGAACCCCAACACTCTATTTGACTAGATCGCCCCGGTGTGCAGTCTGGGACTGTGGTGGGCCTGCTGTGCACCCCTGACTTTCTCCCACCCTTGCCCCTGTTTGCCCCTTGCCCCTGCTTGCCAGGAGCCAATCAGAAAAAAAGAAGCAACAAGCTGCAAGCCCAAAACTAGCCACAAGCAATTCACAGGCCAATTAAGCCAAAAACAAGCCCAATTTCTGCTTGTTTTTTCGTGGGTTTGGCATGTCTGGTCCAGAGAGCACCTGCTATAGTAAGAAGTCTGCTTCATCTAAAAGAGTGCAAGGAAAGGATCCATTTGCCAAACAATATAAAATTACCACCTGTTTGACAGTTCCATCTTGATAGGATTAATGTAAGCTTTTTAATTTGCAAAAGAAAAAATTCATTAAAATAGCAAAAGAGGGATAAACTGTTCATAAAATCATCATTTGTGAGAGAACTACCAAGAGCAAACATCAGAACATAAACGAAACTTCCCACGTCTTGCTATCCAACACCAAAGCAAGGAAATCTCCTCTTCCCCTTTTTAAATTTCTTGAAAGCCCCTAATGAGCTATGTGCACTTGCTGCTGTGTGACTGATGCAAGAAGAGATGGGAGGTTTTGAATGGGTTAAAATTATGGCCCCAAATGAATAGATGCAGGTGTATGCTCCCATGTGGGGATGGGAAATTAATGAAAGAAGAGAATGGGTGACTGAGAGGAAGCAGAGAATTTATTTTAAACTTACTATTTAAGCAATTGTCCATCACTGTCTGGGTCTCACGTACAAATATTGTATGTATTATGACTATGGTAGGGTTAGAGCATTATGCCCCTCATAGTGTTTCCTCTGAAGTGTTCCCCCTGTGTAAGAGACCTGGGATATTGTCCACAAATCACACGGATCCCGGAGGAGCCACTAGGCCCTCAGTGGCTCTGCCTTGGCTCTGTAGGTAGCTTGACTTAATTGCCACACTGCCACGGATTCCCCAACTGATGCCTGCCATTGGAACCCACTTCTATGGCTCTGAAAGAAGGTTAATGCCTGAGCAGATCAATTGGAATTGATAATCTGGCCCAAATTATGATTTCTAAGGGTTTTTCTGGGGTTAGTTGCCCCTACTTATTTTGTTCCTACTGGATGTTCAGACTTTTAGTTTAAAAAATGACATTTGTGTTAGATTAGGAAAAGAACAAAAACAAGCCTCCATGAGTCATTCTAGGCTGAAAGCATACATTGTATACATCTGTTTGTATGAAAACAGATCCAAAAGCACCTATCATCCCCTTAATGCATGTGTGTACCTTCAGTTATTGTCACTGAGTGATATGGGTACTACTGAGGACATGAGTGGTTTCCCAAGCGTACCATCAAATTGTGTTAACGTTAGTGTTCCTTTTGTTGTTAGTAATGAAATTTTAATTTCAGAGGACTGAATATCATGTGGGAGTGGCAATTCCAAGGAGAATCAAAAGAAAAAAAATAAAGTGACTCTAGGATATAAAGAAATATTGTGGAAAATTTAGAATGTCACTTTGGGGATGAGGGGAAGCAAAAAAGGAAGAATATCAGATGTAGGGCAATGTATAAAGTTTCTGTGTGCAGTGCCTATATGATGCTACTTGAAAGACAGATCCTGAGAGGTAGTCCACACTTATTGTATTAGGAAGTACAGAATTATCTGGTAATAAATTGGTTCTATATATGTTACTACACATTATGTTTCTGTCTTTCCCTATTGTGTCAACAAGGGGGCGGTTTTGGTGGTTTTGAGGCGAGTTCTGAGTTCATGCATGCACGTAATAGAAGCTAGAAAGGTTTGTTAGTGTGGTTTTTGCGTAATCAGTTATTTGTTTTGCACGTGTCTGTCATTTAGAAAGTTATATTACAATAACCTATTTTATCCTGTTTTCTACCCCATTCTTTACACCTTTTTCTTTTCATGTTCATCTTGTATTTGCTCCTTCTCTAATGTCCTTCACTTTCTGTCCCTAGAACTAAATGGCATTTGTAGTAACACTATACATTTGGCTAACTGATTCTTGCTCCACTGTACACTCTCCCTGTGTTTATCTTTCTGTTCCACACTGTATCCTCCTTTTCTAAATGACAGCTGCTTGGCTTGATACTCTGGTGCTGGTTCTCCTCTCTCTCTCTCATTGGTGTTAATCAATATTACCTCCTCTGAATTGCTGGAACTGCAACTGTTACTGTTATAAAAGAGTAAAGGAGAGGAGAATTAGGCCCAGTGTGTCTGAGAATAAATATTTCTGGAACATGAACAGTTTCTCAGAGTAAGAATTTGACTTTAGGCACAGCCCTGAGCAAGGAATGATGGCTAGACTACATGCCCAAAGAGCTGCTCTGAGAAGCATTCTGACTCAGAAACCTCTCTGAGTCACAGCTCTCCTGTTTGTGGCCAGCATAATAATTTCCTTCAGGTCTACTCATAGTGTAGACCCATTTACACCTGTGCGCTGCACCTGTGGTCAGGATAGCCCAAGTAGATGGATTAAGGACAATTCTATTTCCATTTTACTTCCCTGAGCCTGTGTCAGACCTGCTAACCTACAGGTTTCCCCATGGACTGCAGGCTTCCAGACCCTTCTGTAGGTCCTAGCAAAGCAGTCTGTCAGAGCTGCTGCAAGCGCTGGGGGACACGGACACCCACATCCCTGCAATGCTTTTACAGCACTCGGAGCACTTCTGGCTCCCAGAGCCAATCGCCTCACAGGCCTGGAACGAGGCAATGATCCTGTCACTGCAGCATCTTTGTGTAGGGTGACCCCTGAGATATGGAACACACAATGAGATATTGTTTTCCCCCTTTCCCCTCCCCACCTCTCCTCCAACCCTTGCTGTGGGGTAATGCTCCCACGCCTTCATCCACTCCTCTCTCAGGGTCTAGTGCTACTGTGGCCCACTCTACAAGTAGCAGGAAGACAGGGTAGAAAGGCAGAGTGTGAGCAATTTTCCCACACCTATAATTTTACTCTTCTCTCCTAGGTGTTTGGTTGGACTATTGGATCACAGTGGGACAGTGATGTACCTGCTGCACACACGATATATGATAAGCTGTCTATAAAGAGGAATATTTCTAAAAGGGAACTTAAATGTGGAGAGAGAGAATATGCTGCAGAAAATATCTGCTGTAAGGAGTGTGCACCTGGTAGGTATCATTTTAAAATAATTTATTGAAAAATAAAGAAGTGAGTGGAAATGGCCACAGGCAGAACGGCATACTGCTTGATAAATACCCTACATAAGAGGTAGTCAATAGGTGGACTGTGAGCCAATTCTGGACCACTAGACACTTTTGAATGGATCCCAAAAATAAAAATAATTGACTACTCCTGCTCTACATGCTGTAGCTTCTACTGGGACACAGTGTTATAGGGCCTTCCTCTGGCCCCCAAGTGACAGGACTACATTGGCTTCATATTTTCATTCGGAAATCCCTTGGGCACTAAAAACTGTATTCTATGGATTGGTCTCTAACCTTCTTGTATTTATGCTGTTTCCCTAAAGATGTATATGATTATTCCATGCTATGCTAGCACTTTCACATGATCTGTTCCAAGCCTAGCTAGAATGCAGAATCTAGAAAACACACAAATATTTACTGAGTTCATGCCAATAACTTTCCATGGATTTCAGACAAGTCCGTGTAAGCTACTTGGATTCATAGAAAAGCACTGGGATATTGACATGCACAATTTTGAAGGAGGTAAAAAAGTGCATTCATGCTCTTTTGCCCACACAACTCCCCATTTATACCGTGAATGCATATTTTCATTGAACATATCACTTGTTTAGTAAATTTTCCTTCTTGTTTTTAATAATTAGAATTTTAAATCCAACCCTGAATATGCTACATTACCAAAAGACATGTACGGATAGATACCCATATAATTTATCTGTAGCATTTAGAAAGTGTTGATCCCGTCATTATTCATAAATCAGAAAGTTTAAGAGATGAAGAGAAATAGAAAATCTGAAGCAGATCTTCCAGCTGACAACTTCTGGGTAGAGATACTGCAACTTTCATTCTTCTTCTTTTTTTTTTTTTTAACAGGTTCATTTAAACTTGCTGATTGCACAAAGGACAACAAAACCTCAAATTGTAAAGCATGTGAAGAAGGATCAACATTCATGGATCATTACAATTCCCTCCATATGTGCAGAAGGTGCAAGTCATGTGACTCTGAACTTGGTATGTCTGTAAAATAGCAACTCAGGCAACAAAAACTGTCCGTAGGACAAGACGGGGGAGTTACCACAAGCTTTGAGTAAGGGATAGCATAAAATTATGATGTCCCAGGGAGAAAATTGTGGCAGAGTTACAATTCGTACCCTGGATCCCCTTTTCTCTGCAGGGGTGGAGGGAGTATGCCATGGCAGTGCTTTTCCTGAGCAATTGTTCAGGTGCACTGGTTGGCACTTTGAGAGGAAACAGAGTTAAGGCTCTGTCCACTCCACACCCACCTGTGTTGGAGGGCAAGTAGAAGTCTCTGGAGGTGGCTCTTTTGCCCACAGTGTGACATGTGATTTGGGTAGTTCACTATGACATTCCGGGGTGCAATCCAGACTAGTGAGGGGTTGTGTCACCACTTGCCTTGCAACGTTGGGTGCCTCACAATGCTATGGGCCCCTCACAAAGACAAACAGTGTGCAGGTCACACCCTCAGTATCTGTATATAGCTGCAGCCTGCCAGCAACACTCCAGTCAAACTCCAGCTTCCACTCGCCTTGGTTACCACTTGCAGGGTGGCCCCAACACGTTCCCAGTCCCACATTTTCCCCCAAAAATGTGTGTTCTATTCTGTCCAGCCCTCTCCTGAACAGTCAGGTATTATATATCCATTGCCTCTGTAAGTGGTCAAATCATAGGACTGGAAGGGACCTTGAGAGGTCATCTAGTCCAGTCCCCTGCACTTATGGTAGGACTAAATATTATCTAGACCATCCCTGACAGATGTTTGTCTAACCTGCTCTTAAAAATCTCCAATTATGGAGATTCCACAACCTCCCTAGGCAATTTATTCCAGAGCTTAACCACCCAGACAGGAATTTTTTCCTAATGTCCAACCTAAACCTCCTTTGCTGCAATTTAAGCCTATTGCTTCTTGTCCTATCGTCAGAGGTTAAGAAAAACAATTTTTCTCCCTCCTCCTTGTAACAACCTTTTACATACTCAGTTTAAACACAACACTGGATTAATTTTAATTTTGATTAAAGAATAAAACAAGTTTACTTAACTACAAAGAGATGGGTTCTTAAGTGAGTACAAGTATAAGGCATTAAAGTCAGAAATGGCTACAAGAAAAATAAAGATAAAATGCTTTCTGGTAACTACAAGTTAACAAACTAGACTTGGTTCAAGGTTCTTACCAAATGTTTCCAGCAACAGGGCTGACCAAAGTCTCAGGTCAGAACCCCTTCCAAAGTCCAAAGACTGCTTCTTTTGTCTCCTTAGATGAAAAAGCAAGAGAGAGATAGAAAGAGACTACCTGGGGTGTTTTTGCCCCCTCTCTTTTATAGTCCAGCCACCCTTTGAAATGCATTTTCGTCAGGGTTACCCCTAGATCAAGTACCTTCCAGCTGTGATGGTGGAGGCATGGGGTCTCGTGGTAAAAGAGGTTCCATGTTGGTTGTTAAAATGTGAATCGATCTGTTCCTGCCCCCCTCTTTGCTGCCAAAGTATGGCCACTTAAAAGTTGATGCCCAGTCAACTTTGATGACACTTGGCTAGAGGCATCAGCTTGTCCTTTGTCTTCGGGAAACTGGTTACCTACTCCCCAAACTTGTCTGGTAAACACATTTCAGTTGTAACTTCAGCTTATGTTCATAACTGTACCTATGTCATTATGTGCATTTCACTGTGATATGAGTGACCAGTGAGTTGTTAGTTTTCAAATAATACCTCACAAGGCATATTTTGTACAATGATTATTAGGGTCAGGTTATTAGGGATTATAGGGTCAGAATACAGGGGTGCAGTCGGTCACACTCACCTTATGCCCTGGAGTCCCTTTTTTGGCATTTACCTTGGCTCACAATCTGATCCTCAGTGAAACCATTTTAGATATATTCAAAGGTTTTCGGGTGTTAACAAAAGGTACACCAAAACCAATGTTTTTATTTAATACCTTGTTTACAGAAGTTACCTTGAATCGTTCCTTGTGATAAAAAACCCCACACACACTAGACAATGTGAGATACAACTTGATTTTCTCACAGACACACAGTTTTGAGTGTTTTAAAATGGACAAACACACCCATGACACAGAGCAACCATCTGGGAGAACAGAAACCTGTTCCCACTCTAGTCCTCGCTGAAGCAGGTTTGCAGCTGCTTCTTCTCAAACTCAGAGGTGCTGCATAAGCAACCCATAGTAGAATCTGTGCATAATATTATAAGAGGCATTTGAGGAAACCTGTTTGCAAGTGGCTGAGAGGGAGGCCACAAGTCACATCAAAGAGTTGAAAATCCTTAGTTTACAAAGAGTTTCCAATAAGGAATTGTTGTATTAATTTTAAATGAATTTAAACTTCATTTTAAAGTTATTAGAGGCTCAGGACCCTGAGCATCCAACAGGGTTTTGCACCTGATTGTGTCTGGCCCTCTGGCTGTGCAAGTGTGTGGGAGGGGGCACACAGAGCTTTCTCTTGCAGCCACATCACAACCCTTGGTGGCTGTTGAAATTGGCATTTTTAGGTGGGGGCTGGGGTTCAGTTCCAGCAGCATCTCTTTTCCTTTAATCTCTCTCAAGGTACTGACAAGGTCTCCACTCACTATCTGAGTGCATGCCTCACCAGGGACTCAAATGGTTGTCAGCTAAAGAAAATTATTTTTTAAAAGTCACCTTCAGATCTAGGTGTGTTACTGGTACTGTATGGGTATCTCTTGCTGTTATAAGATCTCCGCAGTCAGGTCAATCTCACTAGCCAATGATGGATAAAAGCTGACTTTAAATAGCAAGAGCTTAGTAGAAGAAAACTAAACTAGTTCAAACCAGGCCAAACAGAGTGACTTGGCACTGCCCAACTTGTCTGTTTTACTCAATGTCCAGTCCAAATAAGTAGACGGACATCAGGGAACTGCACCAGGGGATGATTCCAGCAGGAGATGCACAGGGAATCATTATAGAAGTGGCAACTGAATATGCAGGAGACCAGACCATTCATTATATAAAGTATCATAGAATGATGAATGAAAACAAAACAGCCAGTATTTTGTAATGTTATATACTAGTCCCCTTCCAGCAAAGCAAGTGCTTATTGTCAGCTCTTTTTCTTCGCAGCATGTGCTTGCAGAGGACTCCTTCCTTCCCTCCTCTTCCCAGTATCACACAATCAGAAGGAGCATGTAGAAAACAATATGGTGATGCTTGCTTTTATGACCAGCTCACATTGATGCATACAGCAATCGAGCTTAAAAGCAATAGGCCTGAGCATAGCATTTGCTAATGGTACACTAAAATAGTTAGAGTACCACCACCTTCTAATTGAAGAAAACTCTTGGGATTTATTTTAGGTTTCGAAGTTGCAGAAACTTGTACCGTCACTCAGAACACAAAATGCAGGTGTAAACAACACTACTTTTGCAATTCTCCTGACTCATGTCATCATTGCGACCCATGCAGCAAGTAAGTTTGAGGTCTTTATTATTTAACTATTCAAATGGTTTGTTGTTTAATGTGAATTATCCAGGCTCAGCCAGTTTTTCAATATCAATGTGGCCTCTAATGCATTGTTTAGATTAGGAAAGAAGTCAGTTTAGCTCACTTAACTCAATTGAAAATCCCACATCGACGTAAACACGGTTAAACACCTTTTAGCTCCATTTAGTGGTCAAGTTATAGCCTAACAAGGTTTTCAGATGAATTAAGCTAGTCCTATTGAACTCATTCATTTAGGGGAAAAAAGTACTTTTTTTTTCTAGTCTGGACAAGGCCTAAAATTTTATAGGTACCCATCTGCATGGATAGTTACCATAATTGTGTGCAAATATCTGTATGCATTTGAATGCACAAATCTGCGCACAAATTTAGAGGCCACTTTTAATAATTCCCACTCCAAGTTTTTTGAGCTTTGTCTTTGTGTATTCTGTTGGGGTAGACAGAAGATTATTCCATGTCAGGAGGTTATGGAATGATGGATTGGATGGGTGAGGAAGTAGAGTTGGAAGGTCTGGCAATACCAGAGGGTGACAGTCTGTAGAGAAAGAGAACTTCAGGGAAAGCAGCAGGTGCCTTTTATAGGATCTTCTGACAAATTCACTTGGACTCATACCTCTCTAATCTCCCCCCCAGGAAGTGACATCACTCATTTTAGAGAGACAAGATGGGTGAGGTAATATATTTGTCCAATAAAGGATATTGCATAACCCATCTTGTCTATCTAATATTCTGGTACCAGCACAGCTACAACAACACTGCATACATCTCATTTTAGTCACAAAGCAAGTATAGTGCATACAGAGTTGGGATTCCTTCATTTACTGATGAAAATTAATCTTCATCAGAAATCTAAAATTATGAAACTGAGGTTTTAGAGCGATTTTGTCTGAAGGAATCCCTCAGCGTTTTAGTTTTCTGGTATGAGTTTTCTAAATCTCTAATTTTGGGTCTTTGTCACACACTGACTGCATCCCACACTGGGGCCTTGGCAGATTGAGAAATGAGTTTGGTTCCTGTTCATAAACAGTCATGTAGCCCTGGTGCAACAGCAATTCTCTGTATGTCTACACTGCAATTAGACACTCACAGCTGGCCCATGCCAGCTGATTCAGGCTAAGGAGCTCAGGCTAAGAGGCTGTTTGATTGCAGTGTAGAAGTTTGGGCTCAGGCTGCAGCTCAGAGATCCTCCCACCTTGCAGGGTCCTAGACACAGGCTCCAGCCCTACTGTCTACACCACAGTTTAATAACCTCTTAGCCAGATTATTTTAGCCAGAGTCAGCTGGAGCAGGCCAGCCACAGGTGTCTAAGCGTACTGTAGGCATACCCTCTGTTTCCTGCTGCATGACTGTTTGATTACCAGATCTGTTGTGAATAAGGCCAGCATGCTTTTCAGTTTTATCAAGGTTTGCCTTATCCCCTCGCCCCCCGCCGCCCCAGCTATTAGTGGGTGTAGGCATAAAATCATAGAATATCAGGGTTGGAAGGGACCTCAGGAGGTCATCTAGTCCAACCCTCTGCTCAAAGCAGAACCAATTCCCAACTAAATCATCCCAGCCAGGGCTTTGTCAAGCCTGACCTTAAAAACTTCTAAGGAAGGAGATTCCACCACCTCCCTAGGTAACGCATTCCAGTGTTTCACCACCCTCCTAGTGAAAATTTTTCCTAATATGCAACCTAAACCTCCCCCACTGCAACTTGAGACCATTACTCCTTGTTCTGTCATCAGCTACCACTGAGAACAGTCTAGATCCATCCTCTTTGGAACTCCCTTTCAGGAAGTTGAAAGCAGCTATCAAATCCCCCCTCCTTCTTCTCTTCCGCAGACTAAACAATCCCAGTTCCCTCAGCCTCTCCTCATAAGTCATGTGTTCCAGTCCCCTAATCATTTTTGTTGCCCTCCGCTGGACGTTTTCCAATTTTTCCACATCCTTCTTGTAGTGTGGAGTCCAAAACTGGACACAGTACTCCACATGAGGCCTCACCAATGTCGAATAGAGGGGAACGATCACGTCCCTCGATCTGCTGGCAATGCCCCTACTTATACATCCCAAAATGTCATTGGCCTTCTTGGCAACAAGGGCACACTGTTGACTCATATCCAGCTTCTTGTCCACTGTAACCCCTAGTTCCTTTTCTGCAGAACTGCTGCCTAGCCATTCGGTCCCTAGTCTGTAGCGGAGCATGGGATTCTTCTGTCCTAAGTGCAGGACTCTGCACTTGTCCTTGTTGAACCTCATCAGATTTCTTTTGGCCCAATCCTCTAATTTGTCTAGGTCCCTCTGTATCCTATCCCTACCCTCCAGCATATCTACCTCTCCTCCCAGTTTACTGTCATCTGCAAACTTGCTGAGTGTGCAATCCACACCATCCTCCAGATCATTTATGAAGATATTGAACAAAACCGGCCCGAGGACCGACCCTTGGGGCACTCCACTGATCACTACCCGTTGAACCCGACAATCTAGCCAACTTTCTATCCACCTTATAGTCCATTCATCCAGCCCATACTTCTTTAACTTGCTGGCAAGAATAAAGTGGGAGACCGTGTCAAAAGCTTTGCTAAAGTCAAGGAACAACATGTCCACTGCTTTCCTCTCATCCACAGAGCCAGTTATCTCGTCATAGAAGGCAATTAGATTAGTCAGGCATGACTTGCCCTTGGTGAATCCATGCTGACTGTTCCTGGTCACTTTCCTCTCCTCTAAGTGCTTCAGAATTGATTCCTTGAAGACCTGTTCCATGATTTTTCCAGGGACTGAGGTGAGGCTGACTGGCCTGTAGTTCCCAGGATCCTCCTCCTTCCCTTTTTTAAAGATGGGCACTACATTAGCCTTTTTCCAGTCGTCCGGGACTTCTCCTATCGCCATGAGTTTTCAAAGATAATGGCCAATGGCTCTGCAATCACATCCGCCAACTCCTTTAGCACTCTCGGATGCAGCGCATCCAGCCGCATGGACTTGTGCTCATCCAGCTTTTCTAAATAGTCCCGAACCACTTCTTTCTCCACAGGGGGCTGGTCACCTCCTCCCCATGCTGAGCTGCCCAGTGCAGTAGTCTGGGAGCTGACCTTGTTCATGAAGACAGAGGCAAAAAAAGCATTGAGTACATTAGCTTTTTCCACATCCTCTGTCACTAGGTTGCCTCCCTCATTCAGTAAGGGGCCCACACTTTCCTTGACTTTCTTCTTGTTGCTAACATACCTGAAGAAACCCTTCTTGTTACTCTTAACATCTCTTGCTAGCTGCAACTCCAGCTGTGATTTGGCCTTCCTGATTTCACTCCTGCATGCCTGAGCAATATTTGTATACTCTTCCCTGGTCATATGTCCAACCTTCCACTTCTTGTAAGCTTCTTTTTTGTGTTTAAGATCAGCAAGGATTTCACTGTTAAGCCAAGCCGGTCGCCTGCCATATTTACTATTCTTTCTACATGTCGGGATGGTTTGTCCCTGTAACCTCAATAAGGATTCTTTAAAATACAGCCAGCTCTCCTGGACTCCTTTCCCCCTCATGTTATTCTCCCAGGGGATCCTGCCCATCAGTTCCCTGAGGGAGTCAAAGTCTGCTTTTCTGAAGTTCAGGGTCCATATTCTGCTCCTCTCCTTTCTTCCCTGTGTCAGGATCCTGAACTCTACTATCTCATGGTCACTGCCCCCCAGGTTCCCATCCCCTTTTGCTTCCCCTACTAATTCTTCCCGGTTTGTGAGCAGCAGGTCAAGAAGAGGTTTGCCCCTAGTTGGTTCCTCCAGTACTTGCACCAGGAAATTGTCCCCTACACTTTTCAAAAACTTCCTGGATTGTCTGTGCACAGCTGTATTGCTCTCCCAGCAGATATCAGGGTGATTGAAGTCTCCCATGAGAACCAGGGCCTGCGATCTAGTAACTTCTGTGAGTTGCCGGAATAAAGCCTCGTCCACCTCATCGCCCCTGGTCCGGTGGTCTATAGCAGACTCCCACCACGACATCACCCTTGTTGCTCACACTTCTAAACTTAATCCAGAGGCTCTCAGGTTTTTCTGCAGTTTCATACTTGAGCTCTGAGCAGTCATACTGCTCCCTTACATACAATGCAACTCCCCCACCTTTTCTTCCCTGCCTGTCCTTCCTGAACAGTTTATATCCATCCATGACAGTACTCCAGTCATGTGAGTTATCCCACCAAGTCTCTGTTATTCCAATCACATCATAATTCCTTGACTGTGCCAGGACTTCCAGTTCTCCCTGCTTGTTTCCCAGGCTTCTTGCATTTCTGTATAGGCACTTGAGATAACTCGCTGATCATCCCTCTTTCTCAGTATGAGGCAGGAGCCCTCCCCTCTCGCGCACTCCTGCTCGTGCTTCCTCCCGGTATCCAACTTCCCCACTTACCTCAGGGCTTTGGTCTCCTTCCCCCGGTGAACCTAGTTTAAAGCCCTCCTCACTAGGTTAGCCAGCCTGCTTGCGAAGATGCTCTTCCCTCTCTTCGTTAGGTGGAGCCCGTCTCTGCCTAGCACTCGTCCTTCTTGGAACACCATCCCATGGTCAAAGAATCCAAAGCCTTCTCTCCGACACCACCTGCGTAGCCATTTGTTGACTTCCACGATTCGACGGTCTCTACCCAGGCCTTTTTCTTCCACAGGGAGGATGGACGAGAAGACCACTTGCACCTCAAACTCCTTTATCCTTCTTCCCAGAGCCACGTAGTCTGCAGTGATCCGCTCAAGGTCATTCTTGGCAGTATCATTGGTGCCCACGTGGAGAAGCAGGAAGGGGTAGCGATCCGAGGGCTTGATGACTCTCGGCAGTCTCTCTGTCACATCGTGAATCCTAGCTCCTGGCAAGCAGCAGACTTCTCGGTTTTCCCGGTCAGGGCAGCAGATAGATGACTCGGTCCCCCTGAGGAGAGAGAGTCCCCGACCACCACCACCTGCCTCCTTCTTTTGGGAGCAGTGGTCGTGGAACCCCCAACCCTAGGACAGTGCATCTCATGCCTTCCAATCAGCGGAGTCTCCTTCTGTTCCCTTCCCTCAGATGTATCATCTAGTCCACCCTCCGCATTAGTACCTGTGGAGAGAACATGAAAACGGTTACTTACCTGTATCTGCGTTGCTGGTACGTGGACGCTCTCCTTTCTTCTTCTGGAGGTCACATGGTGCAATTGTGCTTTTGTTATTGGGCACCTTAATGGGTGGAACTGTTTCTGCCTCCCCAAAACCATTTCTTTCCTAATCTCTCCCTACTTTTAAAAAGCAAGTAAAAAACTTTATTCCAAAGGTGTTTGGGTTATTTTGAAGGAGCGCTGTTGGTCCTTTCTTTATTGCCTTTCTCTTCACTCCTTTTTTCCTATTAGGTTCCCTCCCTTCTTTTATCTTGCAGATATTTTTTGTTTTTATTGTGTTTCATTGGGTTTTATCTTGGCGTACAGCACCCTGAGCTGCTCACAAGGCCGTGCGGGTGCACCCTGTAAATAGTGGTATTAACATCATTTCATTATGACTTATAGGAAACGGGACAAGAATCCCTAGAGCCTAAATATAACAACATTGGAGGACTAGAGAGACACTTCTTCCTCCCTACTAAATTCAAAATTCCGATTTCTTACTATATTAAGCCAGCTGGTAACAGTGTGGGGGGCATGGATAACTTTGCCTTCTTTTTATGACAGATTGTGGTGTTTTTCTATTGTTAAATTACTATTAAATACATACATATTTTTCATATTTTCTCTAGGTGTGAAAATGGCGCAATTGAAAAAGTATGCACTCCGACCACAAATACCATATGCAAAAGTGAGAGTGAATTACTTAATCTTGGTATCTCCATAGGTAGAGTCAGTTGGATACAGCGGAATCAGCTATGCAGTGTAGGCCAGATTGTGTGTGTTAGGCCCAAGGTGGAGCAAGCATGGAGCTGCACCACCATATAAAATGCTTCCTGGGGACACCTGGTATGCAGGGGGAGCACACCCATGGCTGCACCAGGGTAGAACATGGCTTCCAGTCCATGACTGGTCAGTTCTGCTGGCTGGTATGGTGGGGTTGCCCCTTGTAGAGTGGCCTGTACCGCAGGGAACAGTAATGGGGAGCAGTCCCTGTTGGCAGGAGAGAACAGGAATCATTTTTGTGTCTTGCCCTGGCACAGGGATGCAAGGAGCAGAGAGGGAAGACTCCTTGCACCTCACCAGTCACCTCCCCAGACACAGCGCACATCTATACAAGGTCCTTCCACAGTCTGGCCTTTATAATCCTGTGAAGGGTTCCAAGTGTGTTGTTGTATTGCACTGATTTTCTGTGCTTTGCTTTTATGTAAATTTTACAATGCTCTAAATTATCAGGAAACTTCTGGTGGATTTATCTAGTGATTGGAATTGTCATCGCTATAGCATCACTATCAGCCGTAGCAGCGTACTGTTGTAAGTTGATTTCTTTTCTTCATCCATACTGTATACTGAATTGACTACTGCTTAATTAATCATAAGTCTCCTCTTTTAGGTGCTCCACTCTAGCACGGATACATACTATGCGCTGGTTTTTAAAATTCTTTGGCATGTTTTGTTTCAGACAAGAAGAAACGGAAGGATTTTGATGTGACCAATCAGATGCTGCCTCGGGTTGTCCACAAACCACCCACCTCTGTAGGTATCATTGCTTAGCATGGCTGAAATTCAGCTTGGTGCATGAGGCCCTCTGCACCACTTAAATCCACATTGGGGCTGTGTAGATTGTGGAGGCCTGTCCTCCCTTTACCCTCTGGCTTTATGTGAGGGAAGTGAACTTCACCACAGAGAGAAAGACACGTGGGAGAGTTCCAAACTATTTTTGCCAAGCAAATAACAGGATTTGTCCATGTGCTTCCTAACGAGCAGTTCTGAAAAAGAGAGTGTTTTGTATAGTACAATGTATATATGGAGAACAAGAAGAAGTTTTCAAACCCTCCTGTCCCAGCTACACACACACAAGCTAGGAAGGAAGTCAGGGATTTTATTCGAATCGCTCCACTCTTTCTGCCTGAGATAAAGTTGAAGCTTTTATCCCCTAAATAGTCCTATCTTTAAACACGTATTGTTCCTTAGAGTGGAAGGTGCTAGCAATGAGTGCCCAGCAGCTGAGGATAAGAGAGGACATTGTGTCATTCTGCTGTGACCCTCTCTACTCTCTCAGATAATCTATGAGCAGTACTGAAGGGCTCAGTTAATCCAGTTCTCTATGGCCAAAGGACAGTTGCAACACTGAGGGGACCATGAGGAAGCAGAGTGAGAGTTGGGGGTCAGAAGAGTTTTCTACAGAGGACCCTGGGGTGGGGGGGGGAATGTATTTCCTGGCCTGACTCATTAGGGTCAGATCATTACAGAAACATGCAAAAAGCGGCCCAAAGTTTGTGGGGGAAGAGGGGTTGAGCGTCATTTCTCCTCCCCGCCCCCAATGCTTGTCTGTGGGCTGTAGACAGGAAGGGTGTGGAGCTAGGGGAAGCTACCTTCTTGCAGCAGCATCTCTCTCCAGCCTAGTACAGAGCTCCTCACTTAGACAAAGGATCATTTCTCTCCTAAAGAATGTTCCATACATTGATTAAGCATTCTGAGTAGCTAAGATCCTGAAGTTCTTGTACTAGTCCGGTGACCCAAAAAGAGACCACCTTCATTTCTATTATTCAGTTTAAAATTGGCTAGTGCACTGTATTCTAAACATGGCCTGGCTACTAAAGAGAGGGGTCATTTATAAAGCTGAGAGAAAACTCCAAATTTCATGAAATCTAGCATTTTGCATAATTTGGTGTTTTAAAAAAAATTGGTAGTGGGAGCCCAACCCCACCCCCCCCACTAAGGTACAAAAGAGACTGTACCACTGAAAGAAGAAGAGAAGATGGGAATAAGTGAAAAAACAGAAAAAAAATCAATAATCAAGAAAAACTGGGGGGAAGGGCAGAGACTCTACAATCTGCAGGGCCTCCTTTACACTTTTTTCTTTATCTGTTTCCAGGAAGTGGAGCCTCTTGTGTACACAGGTATGAAATAACATTTTACTTTCTGTGTAGGAATGGTGAGAAATATGGTTTAGAAACCATGCAAGAATATATGTTTTGTTCAGTTTAATGCAAGGTCAGTCTCTGTTTCGAGGAGCTATCACTCCTCACTGATTTGTAACTCTCCTTATTAAATAAATGTCAGTTATGGGAACAAACCTCCAGTCCTAACTAAGACACAACACTCTTTTTTTTTTTTTTTTTTTTTTTAAAATCAAAGGAAGTTTTGCCTCAGTAAGGTCTGCAGACTCTGTGTTACTTGATTAATGTTAGCAGGAATTAGTTATTGAAAAACCCAAAATGTTTCTGCTTGGATAAGCACCCAACTGTTTTCCTGCTTGTTAAAAAAATTGTGAGTACATGCAGATTTTTGGAGACTTTGTCCCACAGGACTCTCTAACTAGGAAACCCTCTGGTGGTTCAGTAGATCCACTGGCAATCTTGTTGCCAGATCTCAGGTATTCATATATTCTAATCTCCTGGACTCTGCGGCTTCCAAAGCCAAAGGCATTCACCCTGTATTACAGATCAGGTAGTATTGAAATGTAGTCGTACGCAAAGCCCAGAAGATAGGCTTCTAGACACTGAACTATCAAGTGCATGAGTCCAGCAATGGAAGTATCATTATGGAGAGGTTCAGCGCCGAGCTAAGAGGATGCCAGAGGTGCTTGTCTGCTTGAGGAAGGGAAGGAGAAAGGGTCCTATAGAAAGATCCGAGCACTTATTTGAAGTCACAAGAAGGGGATATGGGTCCATACCTGAACATTTGAATTTTCTAACATAAGGGAAAGTGTAGAATGTTGACCCATTCCTACTGTGAAGTTCCCTGTAAAAGACTTAGGCTTGAAACTTGATCTGTTTTGAATAGGAAATGTGTAATCTATTTAAAACATGAAAAAGATCAGTAAAATACTAGTGCCATGAATTTGTGTTTTCAAATGTTATTTGTATTGTCAGATGTTGACCTGAGTGCCCACATTCCTGCTATTGTGGAGGTGATGACACTACCACAAGTCAAGGCTTTTGTTCGGAACCATGAAATCCCAGAACCTGCCATAGAGCAGACACTCCAGGACTATATAAATGATTCAACTGAGCAGAAAATCAAATTGTTCCATATGTGGTATCAACATCATGGAATGAAGGGGGCTTATGAAAATTTGATCATCAGCCTGAGAGAATTAAAAATGCGTGCTGTTGCTGATAAAATTGAGAAAAAATTGAATGCGGTCACTTTCAGCAGTCAGGAAAACGGAAGATCAAATGTCAATACTGCTGAGCAAAGCAGCACCCATTCTGATAGACATAATGTGTAGTCAGTGGAAAAATATTTCTAAACAGGTAAGTATTATTTTTATGTTGTAAATAACAAAGTTTTCAAAGACCGTTTCCTTCAGCACTTCTACCTGATTAAAGAAGAGGTGAGTGAACAAACACAGACAGCGTGGTTAACTTATGGAAATGCATCGATGTGCACTTCAGAGATTGAGATTTTGCTATCCTTTGTAAAGGACTGGGAACAGAGATTCTGGGAAGCATTCACTAAAAAAACAACAATATAGGAGTTCATGCAGAGGACTCACAATGCTTCTGTGTGTCACACAAAAAAACTCAGCCAACATTTTGGAATGAAGCTTTAGTTAAAGATTTATGGTCCCAGACAATGGATGATCTTTGTGTTTAGTTATGCTAAAATTATGGTTTATAGCTATTTTCCTTATGTAAAAGAATGAAAACTCTGGTGTTACGTTTACAATATTTTCAGCAAACACACTTAGGGGGAAAAAAAGGAATTCAGTTATTTTAAATTTAAAGACTAACTTTAATGTAATCTGTAAACATGTTAAAGATTTACTCACATGAGAAATCCCATTTAAAGTCAGTGGGGCTATTCACTTGTTATGTATTTGGAAGATGAATATACTTGTTTTTATAGATTACTTTAAATGATACTTTCAGTTGTGAAAGCATATGAACATGTACATATTTCATGAAAGCCCCCAAACTAACCACAGATGTGTGGGTGCAGATTATTACCTTCTACGATAATCATGATGGTCCCTTCTGGTCTTAAAAAAAAAATCCGTGAAATGAAATGCGATCTGTGCCTGTATATCTGAAGGACAGAACTGGGTCCTCAATTTTTAAAGGTCTGTCATACCAACTGCGATCTCTCCAAGGCCCAAATGTTTGATACTAGCTTTTCTAATGCAAAGATTTAAAGTAAGAACAAGCAGCAATAAAAGAAGAGCTTGAAATAGTATATGGTTCTTTCCTTTAATTTGTATAAATCGGCCTATAATAACCTCAGTTTCAAGATTTCAGATTCCTGATATCAGTAAACCTCAGGAATGAAAACTGAAAGCTCCATTCATCTCTGGACCATATGAAGCCCAGAAAGCTGAGCACCAGACCAATCTATTCAGCATGACTGGGCTGCCACATAGTTTATCAACCTCCAAAAGAATCTAGGGAACTGCAGGGCTACTCTGTGGAAGGAAAGGTTAATCTGTAAGCCTATGTTAGCGTCCTACTTCCTACAAACCAAAATTTCTTGTGCTGGAGCTATTTCCTTTTCTCCCTCTCTCCTAGGTCCCTTATATAGCTCCAGGAGCAAGTGAGGTACAAATATTTGCTACACTGTATCGCATCATTTGTCCATCATGTTAATTTTCTTGCATCCAGGTACAGCTGGCTGAAAAGAAAAGTAGTTACAAGGACTGTTTGTTGAGGGAAGTCTCCCACCTCTCATGACTCCTGTGGAGGGCTTCACCTTATCACTGAATTTGGGGAGTGTCCCCCTCTACTCACTGATTCCACGCAGCTTATTGGTAGTCTCCTGAGAATTTTTAGGTTGGTGAACGCTTCTCTTCTTCCTGACTGAGATTTTCTGGTCACATGATGCCTTTACTATTTTTTCTTTGACTCACTGCCCCTCAGTCCTCCAGCAGTAACTCCATTAGTCACACTCAGTGCACTGCCTAACACTGCTTCCATGAGCCACATTGCTACTAACGGCTCTTTGGCTACTCAAAGAGTATGGGCCTGTTTCTCCCCAGTCTGTACCTTATGCCTTTGCACCTATGCAGTCATTTACACTGGTTGTAGTGTAGATAAGTGGTTGTAATCAGAAAAGTAGCACTTTACCCAAATGTAAATGACTACAAGGGTGCAAGGCAAAGGAGCATCAGGTGCTGTGAATCAGATACAGGGCAGGCTTGTGCAGAGTGTAATGCTGAGACCAGTCTTAGGAGTCTGCTACTAATGAAATACAGTAAATCTTCCAGGATTGCATGACCTGGGAGGGCTGTGAAGGAAAGTTTGACCTGAATGGATCCCAGTGCTAAAGACAGGTTTGTGTGAAACAGATAAATTTGAGTTTAAAATGAGAGACAATCCTCTCAATAAGGTACGTTTGAGAAATTTCAGCCATTCGTGGTTCTGTCCATGGAGTTTTTATGGCTATAGAGCCTACAACTAGTTTAGGATCCACAACTACACCTCAATTCTTACATGGAATATGCCTGCTGAACTTTTGGAAACATCCCTTGACATGTGTGGAGCAAGACTTCACATCTAGCCCATGCTTATACATTCAGAATGACCAACCAATATGTATTAACGCCAATCAGCATGCCGATGTCAGAGACAGAGTGCCAAAACGCTCACAATCTTCCTCCCTTTATAGGAACCTCAAGTAGCCCTCTACTAATCGCAATGATAGCTAGGAGATAGATGATCTAACTTCTGCGTTCTGTATGTTGCACATGATCGGAAGAGTTGCTGGAGCTGAACGGCACACTGATACTATATGAATAATTAGTAATAAGTAACAAGATTGTTTGCCTTTGTCTGTGTACAGATCTCACACCCCCTGGGGCTGATTATGTCCCCCACTGCAGCCCTTTTATGCTGCTCTACTGCCATAAAGGGGATGGAATGCCCTCCTGGGAATTCCCCAATGCAGGGGTAGCATAGGGCTAGTATGGACTGTTCTACGCTACATTCCCATATAGTCCCAGTGTAGATGGAGGACAAGCAGGAGGGAGAGTGTGTGGCTGGAACATTCTGTAATCTGCCACGCCAACCCCTAGAGCAGGCCAGAATTAGGGAAGTACAAGAAGTAGCTTAAAGGCACATCTACATCTCCTCATCCTGGACTGTCATTCTGGCTTCACTTACAAGGAGATGCAGCACCGGCTATGGCTCCTTTTTATTGACAAGTGCAAGTTATGAGTGCCCATTTCTTGAGGCCTGAGTGGATCACACAGCTTGTCCAGTTTGGAACAGAGGGGCCTTAAAACGAACTTCTTACATTTGTAGTAGTGAACTCTAGTGTGAAATTGTGTATAGATACATTGGAATTTCCCAAAAAAGCACTGTCAGAAGGACTGTTTAAAACAAAAAGCCCCTGAGGAGTGAGTCATATTTTCCCTCTGAGAAGTCTGAAGATCTGAACCCAGAATACCATTAAGTCTGGTAGTCATTACTCTTTTAAACTGCAGCATGATGCTGCCGCAGATAGAGTGAATATACTAGCAGAGCGGTGGTGGGGTTTGTAACAATGATAGTTACACTTTAAGACACCTTTCACCCCCAAAGGATAGTGGTTATATCATTCACAGAGACAGACATTCAAAATGCCTCTCTTCTGAGCACTGGGTAGACCTCAGTTAGAGCCAGACTGGGAAGAGTTAAAGGAGAGTAACAGAAAGGATAGAATGTTTGGAAAATGAAACCTACTATATACGGAAAGCTTAGAGAACCGAATGTGTTCAAGCTAAAGTAAAGCAGACAGGAAGGAGAAACTGAAATGGTACATGAATAAAGTGACTCAACACGTGCAGACAAATTATGAAAGGAAACAGTCATGAGGAGACAAACTCTGCAAAACCCTTATTTTATAAAAACCAGGGTTGAATCTTGTTCAAATGCTTTCCTGGAGAAATCGGTATTTTCAAAATCCTCCCCACTGCTGGAGCCTTTCACTGTGGCAATGAAAGACTCTAGCAGGGGGTGGGCAGAGGAGGAAGGTTCAGCCTTTCCCCACTGTTCACACCCTGCCAGAAGCTTTCCCTGCTGCTGGTCTTTCCCTGCTTCAGGGAAAGACTACAGCAGTGGAGACCGAAGGCAATGTGTGGGGAGTAGAGAGGCATGTAGGGTATGTACTCGGGTACACAGCCACGCCCTTCAGGCCTGTCTGTACTCACCAAAGCCATGCCTTACAGTCTATGTTGTTCGTTACCCCCAAGCTACGGGAAGTCTATGTGTATGTACGCTGCGTCAGAGGTTCTCAACCTTTGTCTTTCTGAGGCAGCCCCAACATGCTATAAAAGCTCCAGTGCCCACCTGTGCCACAACAACTCTTTTTCTGCATATCCAGTAGATTAGAAGCCAGGGCTGGCATTAGAGAGTAGTGAGCAGGGCAATTGCCCGGGGCCCTATGCCACAGGGGACCCACAAATCTAAGTTGTTTGAGCTTCGGCTTCAGCCCAAGGCGGTGGGGCTCAGGCTTCAGCCCCAGTGAGTCTAACACCTGGCCTACTCTCTGGTTTAATTTTGGCATTTCCCCTGAAACCTGCCCACGGCCCCCTAGTGGGACCCAGACTGCTGGATGAGAGCCACTGCACTACATGCTGCCAAAAGAAGCGTGCAGTGTAGATGTACCCTACAGCGCTGCTCTGAAGGGAGACGGACATTTCTGTACAAGCTGGTTTCCTCTTACTCTGGGACAAGGTAAAAAGGGTCAGTTTTCACTACCCAATTAATTATTTTCTATGTCTGTCAAGTTTCTTCATGCTTGTTTTTCTTCCAATTTCTGTAGTTGTTCCTACCACTCTGCAAACTATTTTGATTTCCAAATCAAGCTGAGTTAAAATACCATAAGAGAGGCAATTTTCTGTTATTTTTGTCTAATGGAAACAAAATGCCATCTTTTCCCACAGACAACTAGGTTTGTCTCCTTAACTGTTTTATTCCTAAATGTAATTGCCCACCAGATGGCAATGTGTACCAAGATTTTCCATACCACTGATACTAGATTTCCTGCTGATCCTCTGACACTGCAATTACAAGACATCAGACTGTTCTCCTCTATTCACCCCTGACATGGGAAATTCCACAAGCACACAGTGCTGGTATTCTGGTAGAACTTTTCCTCCTCCTGCAAGTTTTTCTGAGAGGAAAGGATTTGTCCCTGTCAGGAAGTTTTCCTGATATTCAATTTAAGTTTTCTTTTTAATTTCATTCCATTCCAGTTGGAGGACCTCAGGGCTTGTCTCCTCTACCGCGCTATATCAGCCAGCTGCACTGATGCAGCTGCACCACTCTAGCATGTATGGTGAAGATGCACTACGTCAACTGTAGAGTGCTCTCCCACCAACATAATTGCTCCACCTCACCGAGAGGCCACTGACATAGCACAGTGTGGACATCGTTTTAAGTTGATGTCACTTACGTCGCTCAGGGTGGGTGACTTTTTCACACCCGAGCAACATAAGTTATGTTGACTGAAGCGGTAGTGTAGACAAACCCTTAGTCTGCCAGCTGTCCTTCAGGGAGTGAATTAGAATTTGATATGTTGGTATCGCTCTTCAATGGGATTCCCTCTGCTGAGTAGATGATCCAGCTCAACAAGTGAAATTTTAAGATCCCAGGACTATGCTTCTAAACAGACCTCCTGGCACATGCCTAAATAATTCCTCTCCCTCTTCTTTGTACTTGTAGACAGCCACACATCCCTCCCTGAGTCATCACCAAGTTGAGCTAAACCCACTAAATTCTTAATATCTACTCATGAATCAGGTGCTGTAGGTCTCTCATTTTTACTGAGCTTCTTTGAGCTCCAAATTGTCTGCCTCCATTTAATACAACGCTTATTCCTATCATTGTTAATTGACTAATCTATACTCAGTAAATTTCCAAAGGGTGAAATATTATTGCATTTTGTAGATGGGGAAACTAAAGCAGATATGAACTGACTTACCTGAGGCCACCTAGCTGCCAAGCATTCCCTGGGCATAATGGAATCTTCCATGAGCACAGAGCTAGCATAGCCAGTTCTACACCAACCCCTCTCAGCCCTCATCTCAGAGCAGGGGTGCCTGCTTGTATGAGTGCATTACAACAGAGTCCTGATACACATTCACATAAGCAATAAAAACATCTGTGCTTACATTAAAAAAAATAGTTTGGACTCTCCAGCAGAAAGGAGGAAAACAGTATTTTCCTCTTAAAAAAAAAAAATCAAGTCTGTCAAGTCAAGGTGCCTAGCAAAGAGCAGATCTTAACAATGTCTGAATAACACCACTCGGATTATGTCCAGGGAAAATCGGTAGGGAATCCAGAATTTTGGCCTTCCTAAATAAGTACATTTCCTTAGAGTTGAATTATCCAATAGTGTGTGCTTAAAACGAGCCAAATTTATCTGGAAAGGATGGAGATTTTGTTATTCTTACAATTTTAACTACACAAAAGTAGTTAGGTGCCAGCGGTTATCATCAAATTGAAACAATGATCAAATTAACTGGGGATTGAATGAAGTGGAGGGCACAGTAAATGTGTTTAGTTAATAAATAATTACTTATTTTCTTGGAAATGTGACAGGTCCAACTGACTTGGTGGGTGAATAAATACTTCAATTTCTGCAATAGCCCTGTATAAACAGCTGAGTCTTGGTTCTGCTTACATGTTATCTCAGCAAACTATATAACTTTAAACATTGTTAAACATATTACTTCTGTTACAGTTGTAGAAATATTTGTAATAATAACCACAATGCGGGTTCCTTGTGGGCAACAGTTCTTTTCTGTAAACAAAAGAATGAAACATTTCACTGGTGCGTCCACTAGAAAACTAAAACAAATCAAGAGTATTTGAGGATATTTGATACTTGACAGAAAAAGTCAAATTTTAGAATTTAATCTGTGCACCAGGCTCCTGTCGTGTTCTCCATTTATGTAGCCTCAGCAAGCATCAGGTTAACAACCAATTTCATACACAACTTAGGCTTTGGCTACACAACAAATTTTGTCAGCAAAACTTATGCTGCTTTAATCAAAGCACGTTAATTAAAACTGCTGTTGCATGTCCACACTAGCTCCTTGTGTCGGCAGAGCACACCCACACTAACAGCCCTTGCATTGACACAGAGAGCAGTGCATTGTGATAGCCATCCCACTGTGCAAGGGCCGCAGGGTGCTTTGGGAAGGGTTTGCAATGCCTCATGGGGCAGGTACAGTGTCACATGATGCAAGTTTCTCAATCCCATAGTTCCAGGGGCATCCGAGTAGATTGTCAGCTGCTTTTCAACTGAAGTGGGTGGGTGTGGGGGGGGGAGAGGAGAGCAGTGCGTCTGGGGTGAGGGAGACAGCAGGCTGGCCAACCTATCCTGAGGCAGAGGGAGGGAAACTCCCACCAGCCACATCAGCCCCCCAGCTCTGCTCTGTAGTCTCTCCCGAAGCAGCCTGCTCTGCCTGCTGGCCTGCCTATGGTTCTGTCATTCCCTTGAGTTCTCCCCCTCCACAGCCTGCCTCAGTTGCTGGGAGCGGCATCCTGAGCAGTTCTGTGAGCTCTCCCTGCTGAGGAATGTCAAAGCAGCACAGCAGTTCCCCCCCATCCCTGCTCCCTGCCACAGCAGTCTGTCTGTGGAGCACAGCAGCATGCTCAGCTGTCAGATACTTCTCCTTCCTGGAGCTTTGAAAAGGGAGGTGCACATGCCTGCAGGGCAGCAGAGATTAAAACAGTGAGCAGAGATGTCAGCGCAGGCATTGCGGGATACTGGTCCTGTTGGGATCCAGGAAGTGGGTGGGCGGAAGCTAAAGGACCTCCCCTCAGCCTAAGGGAAGGATCTACAGGTCCAGGATTCCAAATGATTGCGGGGGACAACTAAAGATATAACAGGAACGGGAGTGATGTCACAGGGCTAAACGAAGGGAACCTGACGGGGACACTGAGCAGAGAACCCCGGACAGCTCCCACTGCTCCTCGAAGGTGTCAAGGGAGCCAAGCCAGTTATGATAACAAAACAAACAGCAGCGTCTACACTAACGCTTTGTCACTTAACTTTGCTACAAAAAGCTGTATGCCTCTTGTTGAGGTGGTTTTGTTTTGCTACCAAAAGTAGCTTTGTAGTGTGTACACCTCCCCAGTTTTGTTGGCAAAAGGCAGCTTTTGTAGACAGTAGTAGTGTAGTGTAGACAAAGCCGTACGCAGCCCAAGAAATTTATCAAACTAGCCTTTACTGAACAACTGTCCCTTGATTGGGTCCTGATCCAACTCCCACTGCAGGCAACAAAATTCACTTGAGGGGAGCTGGAGTGAGCATCCTACAGGACTGTTTGGGGAAGGGAGTAAATTAGTTATATTATTTAAGAAATAGTATAAAAGCATGTAATTAGACAGTCTTAAGACCCAATTCAGGGGAGGCAGCATGGCCTAGTTGATAATGTTCAGGACTAGAACTCAGGAGACTTTGGTTCTATTCTCAGATTGGCCATTGCCCTGCTGGGTGACTTTGGACAAGTCACTGTGCCTCAGTTTCCCCATCTGTAAAATAGAAATAATGATACTACTGACTTCCTTTGTGAAGTGCTTTGAGATCTGCTGATGAAGAGTGCTATAGAAAAGCTAGGTATTATCCAGGAAAGCATTTAAGTACTGGCCTGTGTGCTTTCCTGATAGGGGTAGACTTAAGCAGGTGCTGAAATATTTTCTTGAATTGTGGTCTTAACCCATGTACCACGAGGCAGAGTTAAGTTTGTGTATGCTCACTTAGTTGTGTTATTTCTCATCTCTTCATTGATTAACCATGTAAATGTAATGGTCTCAACTACTGTTTTTTTTTTTAAATATAGTTTCCTAGGTTCTCCTATTTTTCAATGAAACCAGATAGAAGCAAAATACTATAATCAGGAATTATTTGGTTAGACACCAAGCTTGGAAGATTCTGTCCTATGCAAAAGAGGAAGACAATGAGGACTCAGTGTGGGAGACTCTTGCAAAGCTCAATTTCCTTAAGTGCACACCTTTATACACACCAGTATTAAAACTGCTGGACTGAGATTCACTTACTCAGCAGGTTAGTCTAACAAATCTTGATTCAGGCAAAACACTCAGAAAGTAGTGATCAGATATAAGTGGGAACCACATCAGGACAATCTCATCATAGTCACCTCCAGCTGTGGACAATACAGCTTCAATCTCCATTTGTTACAAAGACTTATTTATAACTTTCTGTTATCTTTTCTTATATATACATATACGTCTCTCATTTCCATGTTAACTCTCCTCCCCTGTCAATACGGGTTTAGTGTTAGTTCAAGCCAGTTTCTTCTAGCTTTCTCTTTTATTTTCCTTAAAAACATGATTACTCTGTATCTTTCTTACACCTGTGCAACACTGTACACGATTACTCTGCAATTTGTACACATACAGTTCACTTATGCATATGCTGTTAAAGATTATCAGAACAGACTCTTAAATAACAGGAGGCTTCTAATCACACCTAAATATGGCTTCACTTCCAACACTTCCTACTATGAAGCCATAGAATTCATTCTATGGTTTCATCAAGCCTGTATTTCATATACATCTCTTCTCTTTCCTAACTGCCTAACCATGCTCCTAACCTTCCAAATCAATGCAATTAACACCACTAGTATTATGGCTTGCGGTTACAAAGCCAAGTGATATCATGCATATCCATGAATGTTCCCCAGTGCTGTATGCTAACCTCCACCATGGAGCATTTCCCAGAATATTTATGTCACTGAATATTTTGACTCTCCCGGTTTAAGGTCAACATACATTCTGAAAGTTGACTCTTTAAGGCCTGCACATTAAATGCAATGGTGGTATCATTTGACTTAACAGTACCTCACAGTACCTGGGCAGCACCAATCAGAGGAGCATCAACTGACAGACTGTGGATCTCATGCTGGGGAACTGGAAAAATTACCTTGTCCCCTATTCGGGTAACCTTCCTTGGAACTAAGCCAACAATTAGCCAATCAAAATGCCACATGCGTGTCCCATATTGAAAGTGTCTGATGCATGAGATTGCACAATATTTGCCTTCTCCAGCCTTTGCAACCTTGGCTTGACCTTGTCCCCGTTGCCTCAGCCATATTGTGCAATTTTGGGTTCCTTTATACAAGATGAACTCACACTCCGGCAATGCACTTCACAGTACATCACAATGACAAAACCAAGTACCATGCCTCTTGAAACAACATAAGGTATCTGGGGCTTTCCTTATCCCCCCGCCCCATCCTTAGCCGTACCTGAGGACAAGTGACATATTCCTTTCACGTGTAATCTGCTATAGAAGGTGCCAACATCCTTATGGATGGGACACTATACACTTAATGCCGCACTTAATCCTGTGGCTATGGGTATTGCTAGGATCACAGGAAGTATCCAAGTTGCATCAAGATTACACCTCTTCGGAGTGTAAGAGACCCTTGAGTTATACCTAACCCTGAACAAATCTACTTCTTATATTTCTGTCCATTATTCCAACATCTTATTAGTTATGAACCCAGGCACTTCCCCACCTTGAGTTTCCTTTAGTCCTACCTGTAGTTCCTGTATTAGGAAGCTGCCATAGCACAAACAGGTGATTGCCTTCAATACATTAGTTCATGATTTTTCCCATTTAATGGACAACTGCTTCCACTTCCCTAGAACAGCTGTCCTGTTATTCTAGCACCCTGAAAATCCTTTAAATCCCCCCCTATATCCTGATTCTGTCATTTATTTAACTTTAACAAGTTTTGCAATTGAACTTTCACTTTCTGATTTTCCTCCCACAACACTGTGATATTCCTATGATTCCAGGGTGATGTCGCCAATGCCCCAACTCCTAGTACTATTCCTATATCTCTTTTATATCTTTCTCCCTGTTGCTTTTCCTTTTCAGACCACCAAGTTTCCTCCAATGCTACCCCATCCTCTGATTGTCTAAAATTTTGCACCGTTTTTGCTATCATCTGCATATAGAAATGCACATATTTTGCATGACTGAGCTGCTGTGGTAATATAACATTGGTTAAATTCAGGTATCATTTGGTACTGTGCATTATACATAATCTGATGTTCACAATTTATCACTAGTCCATTGTCAGGTCCTGCCTCTCTTTCTGGGCACGGTTCATCATCTTGGTTCAGTTCTGGAGTAGGAGGCATTCTTACTCAGTATATTCAGGAGAGGTAGTGATACTCTGCCAGTCCTTAATGACATTCCTGGAGCCAGTCAAAGTCTCAGTCACTTTCATTTTCCTGGTATGGTAGGTGGATTCCTGGGCAGTAGTTCAGTGATCTGCTCAAGTAACTGTAATATTTCCTGAGTGTATTAACTGCATGCTGTGAATAGCCACCTTAGCCATTATCATCCCATTTAAACACATTGGCTTTTGTAGGTCCCCCAGTCCAAGTCCCTGATCCTGAGATTTGCTTGGGCTGCAGGATCCTTCATCTTGGCTGCAGTCCAGTCTGTACCAGAACGCTGTAGGCTTTCCTGCATGATTACTTGGGAACCCTAAGGCTAGGGTGGCATTCTATCTCTCATGCACTGTCATGGCTTTGTTTCTCTGCTGTATCCCAAATTCCACAGACCCTAACGTAGTGCACATTATGCCTCGCAAGATGATCAAAAACTGAGAGAAAACCATTTTTCTCACTTCCCTCTTTTTTTACAATTAGTAGATTCCCTCCTGTCCTTCCCCTTGTATGGTTTCATCTGCGTAACATGCAACCATTGATTCACCACCTCTTTACCCAAACCAGATATACTGATGGACTAGCTTTGTCCATTACATAGCCAGGACCCTCCCAAATGGCTTTTGGAAAGGGCTTTTTATCTGAGACATATTGCACAAATCCCCGCTCCCTCACTTCATATGCCTTGCGAGAAGCTTGGCCATAAGAATAACTTTTCATTTTTCACTTGGCTTCCCCTAAATTAAGCAGCTCACATTTCGAACCTGCAATTTCATTTTTCTATTTCAGCTTTGAAAAACAGCACAGGTGAGATAACTTTTTGTTGTTGTTTTTGGCCTGGGCTCTGTTAATAGCTATATTTTAGCAACATTACATTTTACTGACACTTCGATTTCTGTGTTCTTCTCTGAGGCTCAGCCAACACAGATTTCAGTAGTTCTGCTGCTGCATTTTTTACTATTCCTTCTCTGACAGGCAGTGGTAGCTGTTGTGTTATTTATTTTTTCTTCTTCGCTTCCTAGGTATTTCCCCCTTCTCTTTTTTGTTTTTATTGTTGTTGTTTAATTTTAACATCCTTTTAACACGTGCACTTCCACTCTCACACTTTAACCCTTGCACTGCCCCGACTGTCTACTCTCCTCTGAGCTCTGCAGCGTTCTGAGAGTCTGTGCAGAACATTTCCTGTACCTCCACATTTCCCTAACCCACTCAGCCTCAGGTTTTCATTGTCAAGTAAAACATTTCCCAAGGCCTTGCTGGCTACTGAATCTGGGATTGGAAACTTTCCGTCTTGTCACCCAGAGTGATCCTGTTTTCAGCCAGTGTATTTGGCAGATTTAAGCTTATCTCTGTGCCTTTTATATTCATTTTGCAGCTTAGCACACTTTGCAGCTATGTCTGCAAAACTATTCCCAGACACACTCCTTTAAGGATGGCTGCTTTCTGGATAGAGTCCACAGCCTCCCTCGGGTACCGATACGATTTCTGGGGAGGGAAAATTCTGTCCCTGAACCTGGAACGTACATCTATCCTCCCACACTCATCTTCAGCAAAAATTTCAACAAGTGGCATGCACAGCTCCAAAAACTCAGCATCTGTCACATACTTCTGCCAATCTAAAGAATGTACCTCCTTAACTGTAAACACGGTGTGAGCCATAGCTATTGACATGTTCTCTTTGTCCTTAGAGATATTCCACAGCAAAAGATTAGCTAAATGCACCATACAACCCCCCAGCGTTCATCCAATCTGCTCCTAAAATCTACCTAAAATCATCATCCACACAGCTATGAGTAACAGAAAACTACCTACCGTGACATCTAAGGGTTTAGTAAGCCCCGCAGTGGCTCCTTGCCCTTTCACTCTGGTCATGGTAATACACGGTTGTGTGACATCGCCTGCTTGAATTCTAGATGTTAAAGAGATAGACCATCCACTATCAAACACAGTTTGCCTACAAATGCTTCACATAACTAATAACACATTGAGGCATCCTCACTCATCCAAAATAATGTGAGTAAATCCTCGGATGACTGGGAGGAGGCTCAGTATCCCTAAAGGGGGTGGAGGAAACAGTTCCACCTGGTGGACTGTGCCCTGTTCCCAAGGCCAGCTCCTAAAGCTTCTGCACCTCTTCCTCCAGTTCCTCATTATGCCTCTGCACCTCATAAAAGGTGATCCAGGGGCTCTCATGGCTACCTCCTTTCCCTTGGCCACGTCCTCTCCAATACCCAGGGGTTCCTGTGTTACCCTCAGAATTAGATTCCTCTCACCCCCTGGGTCCCAAGCCTTACCCTCCTGGGTACGCCGACAAGCACATTCTGCTGCTTTTCCAACGAACATCTGAATGTAAGTACGGCCCCTATCAAACACCATTTTAGCTGCCTCTCTCATCTCTGGAAGTTGCCCATCTATAACAAGTTGTGGGTAGCCTGGACCATCACAAGCTGAATTATTCGCAGTCAGAGAATAAGCACAAGAAAAACCAGTCACTCTTCATATTCTGCCAGGGGCTTGTGCAGTTTCTGCTTAACTGTACCAACAATGGTGATTGCCACATCAGACCCGAATAAAACTCAGATGAGCTCTGACCACAGGAACTGCCACTGTCCTGAAGCTCCATAGCCCTGTGGAATATGCTGCCCAATCCCAGAGCTGATGCTCTTTTGCAAAATTCTCTCCCAATCTCCTCTAATCAGATCACAAAATTCAACCTGCTCCCCAGTTTTCACAAGCCACTTTAGAAGTTCCTTTATGCCCCTGCTTCGGAGCCAAGGACCTATTTCTTTCATTATGGCTGAGCTCTCCTCTGGGGAAAGTTTCTAACCTTCACATCTGTACAGGTACCACCACCCTGATTGTTTTGGACTGTGGACATGATTATAGGCTCCACAGTGCCAAGAGCTTTAGAATCCAGATTGTTCAAGGAAGGAAAAAGTGGATAATAAGGAGCTGGAACCACTTCAGACAGTGCAACACTGTCCACATTATGCCATTTTTCTTCCCAAAAGTTTCACTGCGATTAAAAGTTCCTGTCAGTTCTGTATTTTCCAACAGTTTCTAACTGTGTTTACAACTTGCCATGCTGCTCCTTGAGGGCATGTCTACTCTGCAATGTAAGCCCTGGGTTAGTGGGACTTGACACAGTTGAGCCATGTAAGGGAACCCTGGGGCTTGAGCACCTACATCATTTTTTAAGCCATAATATGAAGAAAAAGGAAGCAAAACTTAACAACATCTACTTCCTAAGTTTCCCAGACCTGAAGAAGATCTCTGAATAAGCTTGAACGCTGGTCTCTCTCTCACCCACAGAAGTTGGCCCCAAAAAAGATATTACCTCACCCACCTCGTCTCACTAACCCTACGTTAAGACTTTCTAAATCTGTGCTTGAACCTGGGGCTCTGGCATCCACACTGCAGCACAGAGACCTGAGTCAAAGTAACCCTATTGCAGAATCCCCCACTCCTGAAATGTGGCTTCTCTAAACCTAGGACAGTGGTGCACTGCAGAAAACCTTGACTGCCCGCCCTGCATGTTACAGGAAGTTAGACAAGCCTGCCAACACAGCCTGCTGAGCAGTCCTTTGGGTCTGTGCACTCCTAGTCACTGGAGTCAGCAACGTGGAGGAGGAGCCTTTTGCTGAACTTCTCTTGCTTGCACTTTCACTCCTGTGTCAGGAAACTGACATTGCATCTGCAAGGCACTGGTGAACAGTTTGGTGGCATTTTCTGTACCACCCTGATGGAACTGGAGGAGGAGGAGGAATTCCCTGGCATCACAGACTCACACTGGTAGATGCTGCTCAGTATAATTGGCATAGTGACTGCGGCCCACTACATAAACCACATCATCCACACCCCTGTATGGCCAGCTGTGGAACCAGCACTTTTGCATGAAGAAAGCCACATTTCTGGAGTTTTGTGAGTAGCTTGCCCCTACCCCACCCCAGCATAATGAGACACAACTGAGATCACCCTTGCCAATTCAGAAGTGGGTCGCTATAGGCATCTGGTAGCTGGCTACCACAGACTGCTACAGGTCTGTTGTCAACCAGTTTGGGGTTGGAAAGTTGACTGTGGGTAAAGTTCTGGCACAGTAATTGAGGGAATCAGGCATGTGGTGAGTACATAAACCACAAAGGATACTACTCCATTATTATGCAGGCACTAGTGGACCAGAGAGGCACATTTATGCATGTCAGTGTGGGCTGTACTGGAAAAGTTCATGATGCCAACCTTTTCAGCTGCTCAGAAGTCTATATTCATGGACAGGCTGGGATGCTACTCCTAACAATTGCCATAAACAAGGTTACTGTCCCCATTGTTATTCCAGAGGACCCCTAACTACCCACTTTTGCCTTGGCTTATGAAACCGTACCCTTATCTCAAATGCCCTGGCAAAAGGAGGTTTTATTCCATTCTCAGCAGGTGTAGAATGGTTGTCGAATGCACTTTTGGCAGATTAAAATCCCCTTGGAGGTGTCTACAGATCCATTTGGATTCCAGTCATCAATGCTGTGCACATTACTGTGGCTTGCTGCACTCTTCACAACCTTCCTGAATGGACCTATGGCAGTGAGGGGATGCTGGACTGGTATGCTCAGCCAGAAAGTGCACCTACCCCTGCAGGAGCTGGTTTCACCAAGGCAGCAGAAGTAGGGGATGCTTTATGTTCTCACATTATGGACTTGCCTGGCTCAACAGAAGAGGCGGGGGGGGGGGAATAATATCTGTACAAATGTGCTTGTGGGGAAAAATGGCTCCGTTTTTTGGGAGGGGGAGGGCTGTGCTTGGGAGGAGGGTGGGCTTGATTGCCATGCAATGTAAGACTGAACGACATGATGAATAGTGAATGTGGGGGTGTCGGGGGTAGAAGGGGCAGAATGGGTGTACTGACAATGTACAGAGATGTGAATTGCTGCACCTAACTTAACGGACGAATATTGTTTGCCAGGGGCAGCCCGTCCATATGGGCGAACTAGGCGGTCACCTAGGGTGCCAAGTTAAATGGGGTACCAAATTTGAGGAAAAAAATCAAATTTAAAAAAATATAAAATGAAAAAATGAAAAAGATGAAAAAAATACAAATAAAATAACAAAGATGTCATTATTTCAATTCCCGTGAATGTACGGAAGGAATATGAATTTCTGCATTTCTGAGAATTTATTAATATGTCAAATCTTTTATTTACTGCAAAAATAAATAATATTTTAGAGAAAATTTTTTTCAATTTGCAATTTTCACTCTGCAATTTTGATCAGCAATAACTCAGCCACAATGAAACACATCAGCCAGCAGCAAGAGCTGCAATGCTAGTGACGCCTAACTCAAATATACATCAAGGTCGCATAGCCGGAAATTCATGTAGAGTGGAGATATTGTGAGTTGATACATGTCAAACGGTCATTTTAACACACGTTGCAGGTAGATGGTTAAGAATCGAGCGAATACTGTGGAAAATTGTGTTTCTTGGTACCAAAGAATAAAGATTAATTTCTTTTAGCATTATAAATCCAAAATGTGAGCATCTTTAAGCGTTATTAAACCTTAGCATTATTATCGGGCTGTATAATTATGAACTTTGTTATAACTGGTTCATATGTAATAAATAAGTTCCAGAAAAGAAGAGTAACAGCATTAACGCTTAACAGACTACAAAAGTGATGACATCACACTCCAAGCAGCTAACCGTGAGAAAGGGGATTACTTTCCAAACAACCAGTGCCGTGTTATAATGTCGAAAAAGGTCATTTTGTTTCCGTGTAAATGCTGTAACTAACTAACTGTTTTAATAGGTAAGTGAGTGTATGTTACTAATCATTGAAACTTTAAGCAGTGAAAAGACATATTGAGATGGCTGCAATGTGGTTTAAATCGCCAACCATGTGGTGTGTCAGCCATCCTTAACGCTATCATGCTTGAAGTCGGGAACACAGTTAGTACATAACAACATTCAAATGCCCCATGACAAAAAGAGGAAAAAGAAAGCCCTCAGGAGCTGAGTATCATAAAAGAAGCCTGAGAAGGAAAAGGACCAAGCAAAACAGCAGTGATCCTTCCTGAAATATCTTCTCTTTAATCCAAATAAAGATGGAAGCAGTTCACAGCATCCAGAAGAAGGAATTTTTCTTGGAGAGGAGGTTAGCTCACATCCGCAGTTTGGAACATCAAGATGATGGAAACTTACTTCTAGATGAAGGCAGCTCACAGCATCAGACTGACACGGAAATGGAGAAAATTTATTTCTCTTCAGAGACACATGCAGAAATTGAAGTAAATGAAGTAGAATTAAGAAAGGCTGAGGAAGTTACAAACAAGTTACAATAAGGGGACCCAGCTTCATGACCCAGATGTGATGACAGCGTGCGGCAAATTCTCATGGAACATGGATCTGAACAAGTTCCCTTCCCTAAGGATGGAAATAAAAGAAAATTCTCTGCTCAGCATTACAAGAGGAAACTCATTAATGGGGAAGAAATTGGTCGAAACTGGTTACAATATTCAGCGTCGAAGGACTCTGTGTTTTGCTTTTGCTGCAAGTTGTTTAGAAATCAATCAATCAATGGGTACATCACTTACTGAAAATGGTTCGAAGGACTGGAAAAACATCTCTTCAGTTCTCTCTTCACATGAAAGAAGTACAGAACATTTGGAATGTTTTCAAAATTGGAAAGAACTTGAATTAAGATTTAAAAAAGCAAAAACGATCGATGAAGAAAATGTATGTGTGATCAAGGAAAAAGAAGATATTAACAACAAATATTAGAGCATCTGATTGCTTTAGTAAGAGTTCTCGGTGGACAAAATTTAACATTCTGCCGCTGCGGTAGAAATTAAAAAATGATATACTCCAGGTAATGGAAACTTTTAAAAATTTGTTGAATAGCTAGCTTTGGTTAATTCAGTTTTGAAGGAGCATATACATAAAATAACTGATCATGAAACACAGGTTCACTACTTAGGAAAAAATATGCAGAATGAACCGATTCAAATCCTAGCAAATGCCATTAAAAAGAAAATTGTAGAAGCAGTCCATTCTGCAAAATACTTTTCAATAATACTGGACTGTACACCAGATGTGAGTCATGTTGAACAAATGATGATGATCATTTATTTGTTTTGTGAATAATGTTAAAGTGCTCATAAAGGAACATTTTTTGGGTTTCATACCACTGAAGGAAATGACTGGAGCATTTATGACTGAAACTATTCTACAAGAGCTTGAAACAATCTCATTATCTGTTGAAAACTTACGTGGCCAAGGCTATGATAATGGGAGTAATCATAAAATTATAGAATATCAGGGTTGGAAGGGACCTCAGGAGATCATCTAGTCCAACCCCCTGCTCAAAGCAGGACCAATCCCCAGTTTTTACTGCAGATCTCTCAAGGATTGAACTCACAACCCTGGGTTTAGCAGGCCACTGCTCAAACCACTGACCTATTCCCTGTCCCCTGCCTCCCCCTGCTGCCCAGCACTTTATGAAGGATAAAGACAACGCTGTGCAAAGGAGAATGATGGAAATCAATCCTAGGGCCTTTTTTGTTCCTTGCAGCGTGCATTCTCTGAATTTGGTTGTCAATGTTGCTGCTAGATGTTTTTGGAGGCAAGCAGTTTCTTTGACCTGGTGATTTTGGATTTGTAACAATAAAAATTATAATTAACATTTTCAAAGCATTTTTATTTGAAATCGGACTGAAATATCATCTAGCTGTCATGTACAAATCTATTCTGAAAATTTCGTGTCTATTTTATCTGATCTCAGAAACATTGGTTGGACAGATGGACAGACAGACAACCTGAATAATTAAGCCTCTGTTTAAAAAAAAAAAAAAAAAAAGCTTAAAAAACATTAAAAGGAAAAAAGGGGCAAAATGTTTCCCAGTTTACCAAAAACCTCAGCCTAGATCTGCCCTTGGGGTTTGGGGGCGCCAATTGCATGGTTCGCCTAGGGTACCAGTTGCTGGCAGCTAGTCTAGGGCCGTCCCTGCTGTTTGCTTACTAATGCTTAATTGCTCCTGAACATGTTTGTAGCTTTTTCACCTCAAATCACGGTTGTATGACATGATGCAATGATAGCAATAAACTTTCCTGAAAACATAATAAGCTTTATTTGTTAACATGTCTTAAAATAGTAAACCACACAGCGATGAATGCATGGGCTGCCCTGAAATGGAGTTGTCCAAGCTGCTGCTGGACTGAGGATACATTGCAGAGTGATCATCATGCCATGATGTTGAGGAGGCAGCAGGAGCCATTATGGACAGGAGTTGCTGGAACAGTTCTCTGTTGAGATCTGTTCTCCTCCCTTAGCCGCTGTTCCTGTTCCAGGAACTGCTTTGCAAGAGTCTGCTCCCTCGTTGAAACCCTATCCTCCACTGGGGCAGCATGCCTCAGTCTTTCCTCCTGCCTGTCAGTGTGCTGTTTTTCCAGTCTGTTGTCCCTCTTCTTCTGGTACTGGATCTGCTGGTCTGCCCTCTCAGAACTTCATCTCGGAAACGCTTCCTTTTGGAACGTTTGATGAAGGTACGTTGGCATAGGGATCGAGTTTCTGAAGAACGGCAGTGCAGGCTGAGGGGCCTGAAACAGGCCAAGAAACAGAAGGCTATTGTCTAAACTAGCCTATTGGAGGAGCACAGAATTAATTATTGTGGAATTTCAAGGACATAAAATGTAATGTTTCTAAAGTGAACCAATACATATTGTGAAGGGGTGTTTCACACATCACTCTGTCTCTGGATACAGCCTTGTTAATTGTAGTTACAGAAGTATCGAGACAATGGTACGTATAAAATTATAACCTTTTTTTTTGTTTCATATAAATTTCATAACTAATTGCCATATGGGGATGGGGGTGTGAGGGAGACATGTGTAGTGTCCTGTCTGCAAAAGGCTTTTCTGTTATTTCAGTTCTTTCACATTTTGGAAGGCATAACTGTTCTGGTGCCCTATTGCCAGAGGGGGATGTTATTCCAAGCTGTCAGAAGGAAACCTGCAGTGTATGCAACTGATGTATTTAAACAGCACATTTGTGAGTGGACTGGACTAGTCAGCTATAGAAGGGGCCTGGAAAATACACCCTTCCCCACATTGTGTAACTAGAGCTCCTACTTCAGGAAAAGCTTGAAGATATCAGCGGCCAGGATTGGGTCAGAATCCATGTGGGAATCAACATGATGCTGTATTAGCTCACAGATGGCTTACCCAGTTCTTGTTGTATGCCAACGCACTAAAATCTATAGCTTTTCTCCACCCCACATCCAGCACAGTTCTGGGGAAAAACTGACACCCCACTTATACTTTGGGGAAATGATTTTGTGCCCCACAGACCACATGGACTCTTGCTTGCTGAAATGGACTAGATCTGGAAACAGAATACTGCTCCCCAAACAAAACACACTCAGTTCACTGTTTACAGGCAGCTCCATAGAGCCAGGAGTCAAATTTCTCATTACTGAAAGGAAAAAATGACCCTAGTAGACGCCTGTGATTTAACAGTTAAAATATCCATAAACAGCTGTAAGGGTTGTTTGAAATTCCAGACCACCATTTTGAACTCCATGTGGTGATGGGGAGAGGAATGGGGGAGGCCAAGGTGCTGTGATGCAATCTGCAATTACTGGCCACATGTTGGTAGCTGAGGCTCATCATTTTTGTAATGGAGCAGAAATCCTTCCCGTTCCTGTGATAATAAACTGTACATTTGTGTCATACACTTACCAGACTCTGGGGCAGCTTCTGTCTCCAGTGGGTGTGCTGCTGGCTCGGTAGCAGGCTGTTCCAGGGGAGAGGAGGAAAAAGGTGAAAATAAAACACTCTTCCAAAAAGGGACTGAGAATTTGCTGTTGATCCTGATCTTGAGCCTACTCTGGGACTGGTTCCGTTTAAAAAGACACTTCAAACTCTGTATTGGGAGCCTGCTGCTGGCTCCCACCAGTCCCCATGCTGGATTCAGGGGCCAACAGGGCACCATCCCAGCTGACCGGGACGTCATGAAGCATGATTGGCTCTGTGCTGGGTGCAGTGCCCAGAACCTGGTCAAAGCCATCATAAAATGAGCCTGGCATTGGCGAGTTGCCCGAGGTGCAGTTCTTGTCCCTGGTCTTCCAGCACTCACTCTTCACCTTCTTAATATGCTCCCTGCACTGGTCACCTGTCTGAAAAATCTCACACAGAGCTACCAGCTTTTTAGCTATCTGCTGGTACACATGTCATTTCTGGTGCTTTTGTTGAAGTCCACAGTTTTACAGGCCTCGCAACAGAGATTCACCAAAATTTGGCTGTACTCCCTTAATCATGAAGCAGTTCACTTGGCAAAAGGCTTGATGGGATCACTCTTCATTGGAAACCCAGATAGTGATGTAGAATCATAGACTTTAAGGTCAGAAGGGACCATTATGATAGTCTCTATTCTGACCTCCTGCACGATGCAGGCCACGGAATCTCACCTACCAACTCCTGTAACAAACCCTTAACTTATGTCTGAGCTTTTGAAGTCCTCAAATCATGGTTTGAAGACTTCAAGGTGCAGAGAATCCTCCAGCAAGTGATAGTGTGCTTGCAGATCGGTGATCAGAACAGAATGGGTTAACATCGACCTGAGCTGCTGCCGTTTGCCAAGAGGGGAGAGGGTGGCTTCCATTTTCAGTAGAGTGGATTGGAGATTGTTGGGATAGAGAGGACTAAGGAATTGTCCCATGGAATTGTGGGATATTTCAGGCAGACTACTAGGACACAAGTCAAAAGGAGTTGTGTCTACACTGCAAAGCAATAGAGCGAACCCTGAGTCCCAGCTTGACTTGTGCTCAGATCTTGCAGGGTCCTGTGACCCTGGGTTCGAGCCCTGGGTTAGCACAATTGCAGTGTAGATGCAAGGGGGGCTAGGCTTGAGCCCAAGCTCAAGCATGGGCTTGCATTGCAGTGTAGACATTCTGTAAGAGGCTCACATTCCTGAGCTTTCTCAAAGCCTTTGAACTTGTACATAGTGACCTTGTTTCTCAATTCTTGCATCTCCTGCATTTCTTTAATCTGAGTTTTAAATTTTCTGCATTCCAGTTTCAATGCTGCGTTTTGTTTCACAAAAGCTCTGGTTAGTCACTATTAAACCCCATACCACCATACATTTTACCCTTTTCTTGCCAAAAAAGATGCTTTCAAGCAGATTTGTCACCGCTTCAAGTAGATACTGGGCAACCTGACGTCAGCCTCAAGTAATCAATCTGTTTCTCTTCCACTGGAAGATTTCAAAACACTTTATGAACATGCATTATTTTTTAATCAGAGCACTTGTGTGAGGTGTAATCCCACTTAACATAAGAGAAAATGAGCAGACAAGATTAGTGACTAGTCCAAGACTATACAGGAAGATTGCTGCAGAGCCAAAAAACAGAATTTAGGTCTTGCCTCTTAACCACTTTCACAGAAGGAGTAAGGCCCAGATCCTCAAAAGTATTTGGGTGCCAGTCTCCCATCGAATGATCTGAGCCTAATTGACATAGGTAGGGTTGCAGAGGGCAGCAAAAACGAATTACTTACTGTAAAGTTATTATTACACCATAGGGATTTTGAATTTCCTAGCTCACCAAACCCTGTTTCGTTCCTAATGAACTGTTCTTTCTTTGAAATGCAGCATTGTGTATGATATCAAATAGGAAATAAGGTCTTGTGATTAAAGGAAAATCCAAGATTTCTATGTGATAACAAAAGAGTGGAAAGTCTAGGAACAAAGAATGCTAAAGATAGCATCCAGCCAACAGGAAAGAGTTGGAAAGTCTGTCTTCTTTAAAGCACAGTCAGACAGTCTCTTCCTCAAAAAGTTATCAGTTAGCTTGAATGTGCTAATCCAGCTATCCTTCCAGTAAATTATATTTTGTCCTTTGGTTGTAAATTTCTGAAGCTTGCTACTTAGTCCAAGTCTTGTTCAATAACACACCAAGAGATATAAGGGAACTTAAGGATGCATGACATTCTTTTTCGCATCCTTTCCAATTCAGGAAGCTTTTTCCACATTTCACCTCCACACCTTTATTTTTTCTAAAGATAAATCCGTTATATTGAATTCATCTCAGGTGCATGCAAAGGCTTACTTTCTTAATCTGACTTTGGACTGCATTGCTACATCACAGGTTCCTTCTTCCTTCTTATTAAAAAACAATACAGTCCTTGGCAGGTAAGTAAATGACTTCAGAAGAACTTCACTGAGGATAGAAATAACATTTTCAAAACACAGAAGTGACTTAGGAGCCCAAGTCCCACTTTCAAAAGTGACATAGGCCCTTTTGGGTCAAGCAATGTACCAATGAATCAAGTAACATGCTGCAGTTGTTCCACTTTCAGGGAAGACTCTGTACTCAGAGGTGGGACCTGCATTTGTGTTGTACAGATTTGTGCTCTTAAACAATTGCGTGTACTTTTTTCCCTTTAATTTGCACTCACCCTAATGATTTGTTTGAGAGTTCTCTTTTTCCCTAAAGATAGCTACTTTGTGACTGCACTACTAACATTTTAGGTACCTTTTGGAGAAAAAAACCCCCCTAATTATTTTTGCGCTGAGCAGAGTTACTGTCTTGTTAAGTGGCCTTACTCATTCTGCTACTGAAAAGTTTTGTAATTACATAAAGAAAAATGTTGTTTGCAATTCTTGTAATTAAATTGGCAACAATTTCCTTTTGACCCCACCACTGAAAGATTTGACATTCTCAACTAGTTTCATGGCATTTAGCAATCAAATATACTCAGATCATATTACCAGAAGAGTTATTCAAGCTGTGTCCCCTGTCTGGAATCCTCTGCCCAAACCAAACATTGTTCCTGGAAGTGTCCTTGAACTTGTGCTTCTTTTTCACCAGGGCCCTTTACTTCTGTGTTTACTGTAGCTTCTGCATTGCAGTGGGTTGCAGCAATGCTTCTCTGCAGTTTGTACATTCTGGTGGAACGTAAGAGAGGGTTACTCACCTTGTGCAGTAACTGAGATTCTTTGAGATGGGTGTCCTTGTCCTGGTCAGGTGATGGGGCGTCCCAGCGCTGTTGATTGGAGATTTTCGGTAGCAGTGCCTGGTTGGGCCGTGCATGCACCATAGCTGTCTCGCAGTGCCACTGGAGTCTCGTTTGGCGCACACACAGCCAGACCCTCTCGGTTCTTTCTTTACCATAGAGTCCTAGTATCAAACTCCAAAGTATAGGGGAGGAGGGTGGGTAGTGGAGCAGCCACAGAGCCACATATCTCGAAGAACCACAGTTACCGCATAAGGTGAGTAACCCTCTCTTCTTCAAGTGCTGTCCCTGTGGGTGCTCCACTTCAGGTGAATGTAGAGCAGTGTCCTTTACAGTTGGGGGGACTTTGGAGTTTTTGCATAGTGGAAGAGGAGAGGGCTGTAAGACCTAGTATAGCATTAGTCATGGAATCCTGTGTGATCACATAGTGATTGGTGAAAGTATGTTCTGATACCCATGTGGCAGCCCTTCAAATTTCCAAAATAGGTTCATTGTACAGGAATGCAATGGATGTTGCCATGGCTCGTGTAGAGTGGGATCTGATCCCTATCAGGGGTTCCATCTTATTTGTTTGGTAACACAAGTGAATGCAGCTCAATATCCACTTACAAAGCCTCTGTTTGGATATGGCAGCCCCTTTGGACCATTCCGTCGTCAAGGTAAAGAGCCTCGGGGATTTACGGAAAGGTTTCATTTTGTCTAGGTAGAAGGCTATCGCTTGCCTAATGTAATGCTGCTTCCTGTGCATTTTTGTGAGGTTTAGGATAGAATGTAGGGAGATGAATAGGTTGGTTAATGTGGAAGGTCAATGCCACTTTGGGAAGGAATTTCGGGTGAGGTCGCAGTGTGACCTGGTCTCTGAAGAAGATCATGTATGGTGGATTGGCCATTAGTGCGTTTATCTCGCTAACCCTTCTCACAGTTGTGATAGCCACCAGGAATGCTAGCTTCATTGACATGTGTAGTAAGGAGCAGGTAGCCAGTGGCTCAAAAGGAGGTCTCATGTGTCCCTTGAGGACAAGGCTTAGGTTCCACATGGGAGTGGGTAAGAGTACATCAGGGTGATGATTCTGGAGGTCAGCTATAAAGCATTTTGTAGTCTGATGTGTAAATACCAAGAATCTACTGATCTTGTCATAGATAGTGTTGATCGCCACAAGGTGTACCTTGATAGAGCTTAAGGACAGACCTGAGTTCTTCAGCTCTAAAAGATACTCTAGCACCATAGGTAGAGGTGTGAGCTGGGGGTTAGGCTGTTTCGTTAGGCTCCATGTGGAACACCGCTTCCATTTTTGCAGGTAAGTATTGTGTGTGAATTCACATCTGCTGTTCAATAATACGTTTGACTTGTTCCAAACAGGTTAACTCGTATAAATGGAACCATGGAGGAGCCACGCTTTCAAATGGAGTTTCTCCAAGTCGGGTGTAGGATCTGACCATTGGCTTGTGAAAGAAGATCTGCTCTCATTGGGAGAGTTCATGGGGCGTGAACAGACATATGCAGCAGGTAGTGGTACCAGGTCTGTCTGGGCCATGCTGGGGCAATCATGATGATCTTGGCCTTGTCTTCCTGGATCTTGCATAGGATTCTGTGTACTAGTGGGATTCGAGGAAATGCACACACGAGTGTCCTCTCCCATGTCATTAGGAAGGCATCCCCCAAAGATCGGGGCCCTAATCCCACTCTGGAACAGAATAGGGGGCATTTGTGGTTCTGCACTGTGGTGAATAAATCAATTGAGGGAAACCCCCATTGATGGAATATCTGTTGTAGCACAGCAGGATTCATTTCCCACTCATGCTTCTGTGAGAACCTTCTACTTAGTGTGTCGGCAGTGGTGTTTTGGCATCCCAGAAGGTAAAAATCTGAAATGTCGATGTGGTGATGGATACACCAATTCCATAGCCTCATGGCTTCTGTGCACAGGGAGTGGGATCGGGCTCCCCCTAGTCTGTTGATGTAGAACAGGCATGCGACATTGTCTGTCCGCACCCATATTGATTTGTTCCTTATGAGTGGTAGGAAGTGGAGGCAGGCATTCCTTACCGCTCTGAATTCTAGCAAGTTTATGTGGAGGCGTGTCTCCAATGGTGACCACCTGCCTTTTATTGTGTGGTGATCCAGGTGTGCCCCCCAGCCCAGTAGGGAGGCATCTGTTGTGATTATGGTTGAGCGTGGTCTTTGGTGAAAGGCAATCCCTTCACAGAGATTTTTGGGTCTTGCCCACCACTGTAGGGATGCTAGAACCTTTGGTGTTACCATCATGTGGAGGCTGTGTTTGGTCGGCTTGTATCTGAATTCAGCCAGGCCTGTAGACACCGCTTGTGTAATCTGGCATGCTTTAACCACAAATGCAATGGTGACCATGTGTCCCAGTAGTTGTAGACAGGCCCTTGCCATGATTTATAGGCAAATGGAGATGGTGTCTATGAGATGTTTTATGGCCTGAAAACTGGCCTGAGGAAAAAATGCTCTGGCTTGAACTGAGTCGACATGTGCTCCAATGAAGTCTAGTTGTTGTGTGGGTACCAATGTTGACTTCTGGATGTTCAGTTGCAGCCCCAGTTTTTGGAAGAGGGTGATGGTCAGTTGTGTGATTGTTTCCGTCTCTGTATAAGTGTGTCCTTTGAGAAGGCAATCATCTAGGTATGTGTAGGGAGCCAGGGTCACTTCCCTCCGAACCAGAGGGTAAAGAGCCACCCTCTCAGCCTGAGTGGGCGGGGCCAGACCAAGCTTATGCCAATCCCTGGAAGGGGAGGAGTGGGACAGGAAGTACATAGGGCGGGGCCCTTTGCCCAGTGAGGAGAGCACCAGGGAGGGAGACAGACACAGGCTGCTGGCTGCTCCCTCGAGATCCTGCTGCCGACCCAGGGGAGGCCCTGGGCCAGGAGGAACCTGACCGGGAGGAGGCCTGTGGCGACCAGGACTGCCAGCCGCTGAGTACCCAGAGGACCTGGAGGGGTCAGGCTGTAGCCCGGGCCAGTGTGAGCCTGACACAGATGCGGAGCTGGAGCTGCCAGCAGCTGAATACCCGGACGAGCTGGAGGGACCGGAGAGGCCCACTTGAGAGACTAGATAGGAAGTAGCCCAGGGGCAGAACTGCACCATGTGGTGGGTGTATTTGGTCAGCGGGCGCCACTGTCAGGGCCCTGGTCTGGAACGCAGTGGAGTTGGGTGGGCCTGCGTTCCTCTACCCCGGCCAACCTGCCTTGGGTAGCAGAACCATGCGCTACAAACCCGTGCCGGCGCTCCCCTGCCTGAGGGGCGCGCTACGGACTCCGGCCGGCACACCTTTTCCGCTAATTCCCCGAAAGGTGTGACTAAGGCCTGCCTGTGGGACCATAGCTCTCCATCGCCCCCTAGGGGCTCGGTGGACTGATTGAAACCTGTCACAGTATGGAAAAAATATTACCCCTTGTTTGCGCAAGTGAGCTGCGATTACTGCAAGGGTTTTGAAGGGTCTCAGTGCAGTAGACAGGCCGAATGGAAGTACTCTGTATTGAAAATAGTAGTGTCCCACTGTGAATCTGAGGAATTGTCTGTGAGCAGGATGCATCTTGTAAGTCAAGGGCTGAAAACCAGTCCCCCGTTCCAGCATGGGGATAATTGTGCCTAAGTTGACCATCTTGAATTTTTGGGAGCGTATGAATTTGTTGAGTTTTCATAGGTCTTGTATTGAGCGCCATCCACCACTTTTCTTCTGGGTCAGGAAATAGTGGGAATAAAAACCCTTCCCTCTGTATTGGGTTGATAGTGATTCCACGGCACCTAACTGTGGCAGATGATCTACTTCCAGTCTTAAAAGGTGCAAATGAAAAGGGTTCCTGAAGAGGGAATAGCCTGATCGTACTATCTTTAAGACCCAACTGTCTTGTGTAATGCGATCCCACGGCTGGTAAAAGTGCTGCAGCTGGTGACCAAATGGGCAGATAGGTGCTGGTGTAAAGGGGAGACCTCGACCAAGCCTTCAAAACAGTATCAGCGACTTCCAGGGAGACCTGTAGGGCCATCCTGGTGACTAATTCTCCTTTGATGAGCGTGGATTTCAGTTGTGCTCTCTTGTCCTCAGGGAGATCTGAAGTAAACTCAAAGAGTTTCCCATAATTGTCGTAATCATATTTAGCTAGGAGGGCACTATAGTTGGTGATCCAGAATTGTAACATTGAGGAGGTGTAGACCTTGCTGTCCAAGAGGTCCAGGCACTTGTGGTCTTTGTCTCGTAGTGTAGAGCAGTGTTGAGTTTATTTGGCCCAGTGGTTAACTGCTTCAACCACTAGAGAATTTGGTTGTGAGTGGGAAAACAGGAAGTCCATTCCTTTGGCTGGCACATAATATTTTTGTCTGCCCATTGGCATGTTGGAAGGATAGTGGCGGGAGTCTGCCAGACTGTTTCTGCAGGGTCTAGGATGGCATTGTTTATGGGTAGAGCAATTTTCGATGAAGAGGATGGTTACAAGATTTTTAACAGCTTATGCTGATTTTCTTGGACCTCTTCTAGGGGAATGTCCTGACTAATTGCTATGCGTTTAAATAACTCCTGGAATTGCTTAAAGTCATCAGCCAGTGTGGGTGGAGGTGGCATGATGGCTTCATCAGGAGAGGAAGAAGAATTGTGTGCAGTGGACACTTCCTCAGGACCAGTTTCTTCCTCTGGTTCCTCAGCCATATCCTCCATGGCTACTGATGTTGTAGGAACCAGAGATACAGGAGGGGATCAGAGCTTTCCTCTAGGTGGCGAGGAGGTTTGAGTGTAATGGGCTTTGATGCTGACCATGGGTCCCATGGAGGCCACTGCATGGGGAATGCCATGGGAGGACCCATCCATGGTGGGCCATACCATGAGTAGTGAGGTTGTGCCTGATGGTCTTTAGGTCCTGGTGTCTCCCCAGTAGATTTACGTTGAGGTGTGCGGGAGCGTTGTGGTGAAAAAACTCTATCCTCTTGGTCCTTTGTCACTATCAGTCAACATTGATGGTGATGTCAGTTGTGTGAGGACTGGTAGTCCTTGTGTGTCCAGGAGAGGTGATTGGGGCACAGATGCAACAGTGATATCTTTCTGAGTTAAAAATTGTTGCGATGTTGGTGGCTATGGCATGATGTTTTATAAATGACAGTCAGGTGTTTAGGCATCTTCTGTTTCGCCTTCATTGGGGTCAGTGGGCCCATTGCGGTGCCATCTGTCGGCACTGAGCAAGGCCAAGGCGTCGTGGTCATAACCAGCACCAGTGGAGGTTGCATGGTCGGTGCCATATCTGATGCGGTCATCAGTACAGTCGGTGCTGAGGAGGAGACATGGCATGGTTCATGTCTTGACTCCTTGCTCTTATGTACTGACTCTCAGGGTCATTGGCACAAATGGTAACGACCTTGCAGGGCACTGGTTCTTTTTGTGCCGTTCCCTTTGCGGAGCAGTCAAGGCTCACTTCCTTTTTTCTTGAGAGAATGGAACCGTGCTCTTGGTCGGTTCAGACCAAGTTGGTGAGCAGTTGGGAGAAGGCTTCGGGGTGTCCTTTTCTGATCCTAGTTGGAACAATTTTTCCATAAGGATAATTTTGAGGCAGAGGCAGATCCTGGTCGCACTGGGCTCTTGCCTTCAAGTTGTTGCAACGGGCGCGCTTGGATAGTATGTGTCTCTCTGAGGCATCTCACGCAGAGAAAGTACCGGTTGGACCATGGGATGGCCTCCCTGTAGAAGCCACATCTTTTGAAGCCAGGAAACCTGGCATGATCAAGCTAGTGTCTTGGGTAGACAGAGAACTTTTGCAGTTCGTGCTCCGAAGGGAGCCAGGAACCAGGGAAGGAAGAAACTAAAATGTTCTTTTTTAAAAAATGCTACAAACTAACTCTCTAGCTAAGGGAAAATATAACTGAATTTATCAACTGTCCATTTTTGTTATCTCTAGCGGGAGAAGCTGTCGCACTGGCCAGAGCTCCATCTTCAGCCAAGGACCGTTGAGAAGGAACTGAGGGGGTTGGGCCGTGCGCACGCTGAACAAGACTCCAACAGTGCCACGAGGCAGCTACAGCACACGTGTAGCCCGACCAGGCATTGCTTCCAAAAATCTATGATCAACGGTGCTGGGATGCACCGTTACCTGAAGTGGAGCACCCACAGGGACAGCACTCGAAGAAGAAAGGTGCCTTCCTGATGATTCATGGGGCAGCACCTGCCGTGTTTTGCGCCATATACCAGGCACATGAAGCACCACTTAAGAAGTTAATACATTATACCTGTCTAGTTTTAGGAATCTATAGTTTGCTATCAGGCTTAGAGAGGCATCATCCCATGTAACCAGTTTGCATTGTATAACACTATAGAAAATCCAGAACAATGCATTAATAATTTTAGCAATACTATCAGACACTCTAGATGTTTGTCAAAATCAAAGTCTAATCAGATCAGATAGACAGTATCCTCCAGAGCTAAAATACTTAATTTGTTTTTGAATTTACAACCACTCCCCTGGAAAGTTAAAGTGAGAAGAACTAGCAGGAGCTGTCAAATGTTCTTAATGACCACTTTGTTTCTGGTAAGTCTTTGGGTTCTACATAACACTTTATTCACCCTTCCTTGCTGACCACAGGAATTGGACCTAGTCAGCTAGGGAAAGTTCCTCACTTAGGCAACTTGACTTCTACGTCCCCATCAATACTAAGTTGACCAACAATGAAGAAAGTGTAGTTAACTTTGGGATGTGGTTCCTTTAACATTCCTTCCTATATCTCATTCAACAGCGCTGTTTTAAAGTGAAGTTGGAGGGTGGGAGAAACTCACAAAGTATATAACCAATTCCAAAACACACTTAACCTTAATTAAAGAATATGGTATGTACTTCAGCTGTGGCAAAGGTGGGGGCTGGATGGATGCCAGAGGACAGCCAACATTTGTTCACAAACATATATAAAGTTTGATAAACATACAGAGAACTGGCACATTAGAATTAATTACCCATCACCCAAAATTAGCCTGGATTTGTCAGACGTGCTGGTGAGCATAAGACCTATGGAACGCCCGTTGTTTTCAACAAGTGCTGGATCAGACATATAATGCTTACCAATGTGAGCGCTCCCATGGAAATCAGTGGGCCCGAATCCCCTCTCACTTAGATCGGTTTTACACTGGAGTATCTCCATTGACTAACAGAATTACTTCTGATTTATGCCATTGACTAATAGAATTACTTCTGATTTACGCCAGGGTGAGAGAAGAATCTTGACAAACCTGTTTATACCCTTCTTATCATAAACTTGGAAGTTAGTCGTTCCACTGGATCTGGATCAGGCCCATAGTGTCCACTGACTTCATTTGTCAATGTTTTCAGGATTGGGACCTTGGTTTCCAGATCTGTGAAAAAAATAATAAAAATACAGACTGTAATAAAAAATTGGAGTTGGGATGGGTGGGAAATAGGAAGCACTGTGGGTGATGGGACATTGAGTCATGCTAAATCAGAGGAGGGGAACTCTCTGGTATTTAGTGTAGAGGCAGAAGGATAGTAGTAATAATCTTATAACTATGCAGTAATTATAGCAATACTTAGATACTCAGTCATATTGAACTTGTGTAACTTCATGGAGAGCGTTTTAAGTCAACACATTGGTTTTTGTGGAACAAATTCCAATATTCAGCTTTCCCAATGTCTGAAATATTTTACTTAACTGAATTTAAATTCAGTTGATAGCTGATTAAAAAAACTGAATTCAGGATTTTCTACACTCTGTTTAGACAGCTGCAGCCACTGGCGTCACAAGTCTCTGTATGATAAACAATTTAACTAGGTCTCAGAGTAGGAGCAGCTGCAGGCATTTGGTCATGTATTTCACAGTTAATAAAAATAATAAAGAAAAACAAATGGTGTCACAGTTAACTGCTTGCACCTCACACCGCCCCTCCTGGTATCTCCAGGTGACCACCTCTAGGTCTCAAGCCATCACTTGTCTCATGATGGAATCATGCAATTCTCCCCCTGTCAGGTGAGGTGCTGGATAGTAGTCTCTTGTGTGTCAACCAGGATCCTCTGAGCAATTCTGACTCATGTCAATCCAGACTCTGCAATTTTGTTCCCTCTGGAGCAAAGACCATGGTAATCAGCGACCCCTTAAAACAAATTATCATTTATTTAGAAGAAAAACATTACAAAGAAAACCCATCTTACTGTCCCATCTCACTTCTCGTTTTTAATTCACTCTTGAACCACTAGCAATGCACATGCGTCAGCACTCAGCCATTGAAGGTGTGACTATAAACAGGAAAGAATGCAAAATCAATTTATATGCTGATATTTTTGTACTATTGAAGAATCCATCCTCATCAATCCTATCATTATTGAATGAAGTTGACATTTTTGGAAAGATCTCTGGTTTTTGCATTAACTGGAATAATCACAAGCAATGGATGTATCCAAAAGACCAGATGCTGCTCAGTTTCAGCATTTTCCATTTCAAATATGCAAGGAAATAACTTATGTGGGTGTTAAGATTTGTCCTAATACTTTCAAAAACATTTCTATAAATTCGGACTATATTTTTTTAAAATTCCCAAAGATCTAGAGAGGTGGTGTCTCCTCCCTCTGTCCTTACTGGGGAGAACAGAAATAGCCAAAATGAATATCTGCCCATGAATGATTTATATCATTAGCCTATTGCCTTTCAAGGTCTCTCCTTTGCGCGAATAAATAGACTTATAATTCAACTGGGATAAAAATGGCACTCACCCACTCCTGTAATAGACCCATAACCTCTGGCTCTGCTACTAAAGTCTTCAAACCATGATTTAAAGACTTCAGATTACAGAGAATTCACCATTTACACTAGTTTAAGCCTGCAACTGACCCATACTGCAGAGGAAGGCAAAAAATCCCTAGGGTCTCTGACAATCTGACCTGGGGGGAAATTCACTCCCAACCCCGAATATGGTGATTAGTTGGACCCTGAACATGTCGGCAAGATCCAGCTAGACACCTGGAAAAGAATTCTATATTATCTAGCATTCCAAATGCGTCCTGTTGTAAGGTGGTTCCACTCCAGTGGGTCTGTATACACACCACCCCTGGTTAGAGTCATCACTATGCCATTTGGTTTCCTTTCTTCTTTTATATATCTTAAAAGGCTACCCACACCCTTAAGGAAAAATCCAATCTTTGCATCTACATGGGGGAATCCTCCAAACACTTTAAGACTATTACAGCATCTGATCTTACTAATTCTCGTCTCAAAAACAAGGAGCCCAGTGGCACCTTAAAGACTAACAAATTTATTTGGGCATGGGATTTTTACCCACGAAAGCTTATGCAAAAATAAATCTGTTAGCCGTAAGGTGCCACTGGACTCCCCGTTGTTTTTGTGGCTTAATTTTGTGATTCTTCCAGAAGATATTAAACAGCTATTACTAGACTCCAGAATGTTTGGCAACACACAAGTGACTGTTGGACATGCAAACACCCCATGCCTACCTTTCACACATACTCTATACCTGTCAAAAAATGCACATGTTCTGGATCATCATATTCAGTGCTCTCTCAAAAACTTTGTGTTGCTATTTTTCCTTTGCCAAACTTGTGTATTTTAGGGTTGCCAGATGCACTGAGTTAGCATTAAGAAATTTGCAGTACCTATTTTAATGGTCAAAAGAGTTATTTTGAGAAAATGGAAATCTTCAACTCCTGCCTCATATATAGACTGGCTTAGTGAGCTCTCTACTACTGCATTAATGGAAAAAATGACTCTGTCTAATAGAAACTCTTGGAAAAAATATGAGGAAGTCTGGTCACACATGAAACTATTGCATAAAGTTTCGTATATATTAGTCCCTGATACTTTTATGTTCTCATTTATCTATTTAGTCACTTTAAGAAATGATGCCCTGCATGACCTTTGTGGATTCATGTTTTGGTTTGGTTGGTTGGTTTGGATTTTTTTTCTTCAGGTTTTACAAATAATGAACACTGAATTTTGTTATTTATTATTTTGTTATTTGTTATTAAGATGGTATTTCCATCTTGTGCATGTATGATTATGTGTTTTATTATGTATTTATATTGTATATAAAAACAATGAAAATAAAGTTAAAAAAAGAAACCCCATCATAAAAACTATAAAGCAGGGGCATATATCTGCCATATAGTTGCTGAGAAGTGAAAGACTTCTTCTTCCCCTCAGAAAGTCTTTATAATGCTTTAATTTCCTTTTGATCTCTAGGCTCCTAGCTCTGGCAAAATAAATTTGCATCTGTTGGAGACAGGAAATTCTGGCAGCCAAACAGCTTGCACTGTCTTTCTAGTGTGTAATGTCTAGTGTTCTAGTTCTGGGAAGCCACTGTGTCCCTTCCCATTTATTTGTGCCACAGCCCCAGTACAAGTTAGATCAATGTGTCCAGACAGCAAAATTTTATAACTCAATATAAAATAACTTCCCCTCACTTATCTGGCCACATACAGTGTTCACAAATAGTGCTCAGAAATTACTACAGATCATACAGTAGCTTCACTTCTGTCACAGATGGCTCTCAGATCTGAATGAGAGATCAGTTTAACCAAAGGTCAGAACTACAGGCAGGGCTCGAAGGGACACTCAAGAAGTCATCAAATTCAGACCGCTGTGGTGAGGAAGGACTAAGTAAATCTAGGCTTTCCCGGACAGCTGTTTGTCCAACCTGTTCTTTAAAACCAAGGAAGCCTATTCCAGATCTTAACTATGCTTATAGTTAGAAAGTTTTTCCTAATATTAATCTAAATCTCCCTTGGTGCAGATTAAGCCCATTACTTCTTGTCCACCGAAGGTAGGACATAGAGAACAATTGATCTCTTTATAACAGCCCTTAACATATTTGAAGTTAAACACCCACAGTTTTTTTTCCACCTTTTCTCATAGGTTAGATTTTCTAGCCTTTTGTCCACATCTTTCCTAAAGTGCCGCACCCAAAATCAGATAATTCTCCAGCTGAGGCCTCAGCTGTGCTGAGTAGAGCGAGACAATTACGGTTGGAAGGGACCACAGGAGGCCATCTAGTCCAACCCCCGGCTCAAAGCAGGACCTAATCCCCAACTAAATCATCCTAGCCAGGGCTCTGTCAAGCCTGACCTTAAAAACCTCAAAGGAAGGAGATTCCACCACCTCCCTAGGGAACCCATTCCAGTGCTTCATCACCCTTCTAGTGAAAAAGTTTTTCCTAATATCCAACCTAAACCTCCCCCACTGCAACTTGAGACCATTACTCCTTGTTCTGTCATCTGGTACCACTGAGATTAGTCTAGATCCAACCTCTTTGGAACCCTCTTTCAGCTAGTTGAAAATAGCTATCAAATCCCTCCCCACCCCATTCTTCTCTTCTGCAGACTAAATAAGTTCCCAGTTCCCTCAGCCTTTCCTCATAAGTCATGTGCTCCAGCCCCCTAATCATTTTCAGTCCTATTAATTTACCTCAGAAAAATATTTTCCTTTTTTGCAATTGTATCATATTGTTGGCTCATATTCAATTTGTGATGTACTACAACCCCCAGATCCTTTTCAGCAGTACTACCACTTAGCCAGTTATTCCCCATTTTTGTAGTTGTGCAACTGATTTTTTCCTTCCTAAGAGAAATACTTTGCACTTGTCTTTACTGAATTTTGTTTTGTTATTCAGATCAATTCTCCAATTTTTCAAGGTCATTGTGAATTCTAATTCTGTCCTCAAAATGCTTGCAACCTCTCCCAGCTTGGTGCCATCTGCAAATTATATAGGCAAACTCTCCACTCCATAATCCAAGTCATGAATGAAAATACTGAATAGTACCAGACCCAGCACTGACTCTTATGGAACCTCACTAGATATGGTCTCCCAGTTTGACAGTGAACAACTGAGTATGGTCTTTCAACAAGTTGTGCACCCACTTTATAATAATTTAATCTAGACCACATTTTCCTAGTTCGCTTATGAGACTGCCATGTGGGACTGAGTCAAAACCCCTACTAAAAATCAAGATATATCATGTCTACGGCTTCCCCTCTACCCATTAGGCCAGTAGCCCTGTCAAAGAGAAAAATTAGGCTGGTTTGGCATATGTTCTTGACAAATCCATGCTGGCTATTCCTTATAACCATATTATCCTCCAAGTGCTTACAAACTGATTGTTTAATAATATGTTCCACTATCTTTCCTTTAAACTAAGAACCCTGCTAGAAAGCAGGTGCTAATTCACCTAACTGCAGGATAATCTAGCCTAGAGAGTCAGCAGCCAAGCCTAAATTTCAAAACACAGCAACCAGCCCAGAGTCCTACCAAACTTGATGTCAAGTTCCCAGCACAAAAAGTGTTCCTCTTTTGCCCTCCACAGTTATTGAACAGCAATAAGACAGAAGTTCCCCAGAGATATCACCAGCTGGCTAAGTCCCTGAGTCTCCCAGCTGCCTTCATTTCACCAGCCATGTGTCCATCCCATCATTATAAATCCAAGAGTGCAAGTTCAGTGTACCATCTATTACTTCACTGTGGATTGAACTGGAATCTAATAGTGTGCTCATAAATTCAATACCCACACTGGAGAAATGGAAAGGCTCCCCTCATCCTAAATAGGTACTACTTTATGCCCATCATATGGTTTCATAACTGTACCCTTCTGTCATGGCAGATAGTGACTTCTACATTAAATATGGTTAAAATGTCAATAACAAACCAGATTACCATGAATCAGCACTAGCCTCTCATAGCTCCTCATTCATTTTACTCCAAACTTTTGTGGAACATGTGCTCATTCTATCACATATGTAGCCCATATGTTTCTTGTTTCTCAGTTACCCATTAAATATAATTAAAGTGGATTATTGAGTGGCCAATGCTGTAGCTTGCATATAGCAATACAAATAATAAACCAACAATAATTTTTAAAAATGTTGAATTGTTATGGCAGAGACTTCTACACTTTTCCCTGTTAACCAAATAAGATTTTCAGGAAGACAAAGAATGAATCATCAGAACAGCTGGTACCACTTATAGTACACATGTTCCCATTAAAGGAACAAATGGTTATAAAACCTGAAATGAAATGAGCCACACAAGATGTAAATCAGGGCAGAATTTGGCCAAATGGGGATACATGAAAGTAACTGAGGGCAGAATTAAAGAATTTAATCTCTAAGTACCCCTTGATTTTGTTACATTTTTAGGCTGAAGGTGCTCTTCTTTGAGAAGCTGGGACATCAATATCTTGCTGAAAAGTCTTAGATGGGGTGCTCTGAAAGAAGAAAAACAGATGTGTGTGTTTTCAAACACTGATTTCTGTCTTTGCTGGCTTCAGAGGGCTTATATGCACCTAGCTATTGCAGATTATTGGGCAGCATTTCCTCAACTCTGTATGTGGATACAAAAGAATAGAAACAGAAACAGAACCAAAGAAATATTTTTAAAATGGTATTAATTAGAATAACTTAAATTAGCTTCTTTGGGGCAGGGCTGCCCAGAGGTTTCAGGGGGCCTGGGGTCTTCGGCGGCGGGGGTCCTTCCGCTCCGGGTCTTCGGGGCACTGAAGGACCTGCCGCCGAAGTGCCGCTGAAAACTCTCATGGGGGCCCGGAGTTGCCCCAAATTGCCCCACTTGCCCCCCCCTCCCCCGGACGGCCCTGCTTTGGGGCATCTCCTATTCTCAATTACACAGCTGCAACTCACAATCAAGTCAATGGAAGCTTCACCCTTGTAACTTAGAGTAGAACTAGACCCATTAACTGAGAGTAATAATCCACTGCAAGGCGCCAAAACCTCAACCAATCAAAGTGGGCATAACTCCACTGAAGTTAGTGGAGCTTCAGCGGACACCAGCTGAAAACCTGGGCCCAGGGTATTTAAACCTATGGGACGTGAGCGGAGTAAGAAGTCTGAAAAATCAGAAAGTGAATTATTTGCCAGTAACATCTAAAAATAATCTAGCTCTTGATTTTATTCAAAATGGACCAAACCGTGTGCTCCTCACAATGTTTCTACTCAGACAGAACAATCCCTGAGTACAGAACTTAGCCCGAGCATTTCAACCAATTCATCATTGTTAAAATATTTATATCAAAGTGACTTCTGTCGGTACATTACTGGAAAGGATTTGACTGTAGATAGATTTAGCTATTAATTTATTGTGCAGAAACTTCTATGGTGCTACTCCATATATAGTAGGGTCAGGTCATGGGAAAAATAATGACAGTCATTGGCACAACAGTCTGTATATTTTGACATTCTTCTTCCGCTTTTTAAGGACAGCACCAGAAGAACATTTGGTCAAAGGTCAGGAAACAGCAGGGATGCTGATGGGGCTTTCTGATCTTACTGACTTAGTCAAGCTAACCAAAAACATGAGCACCACATAAGGACCTAATAATAATCATCAAGTCAACTAAACCAGGAAATATCATCATCAAAAGAATAATTCTCCATGCTTGGAGTGAACTGCTTGTACAGACGCCTGATCCTGTTCCTACTGAACTCAATGGGAGTTTTGACAATGACTTCAATGGAAGTAGGAGTACGCCACAGGTGTGCTGAAAGGCAGATTAGTGTAGAGTGCAAAGACCTCTTCCTGACACAGAGTTGGTTTTTCACATTATGTATTTTAATTTTGTTTTTCCACATAAATCTTCAAATACAAGCCTCATAGTGAGATCCTCCCCCTTCCTCTGGCCAAAATGGGGTAAAGAGTCCCTAAACTCCCCCGTTCTGGCTGGGGAGGATCCTCCTAGTGCTGGCACTGTGGAGCACGTTGTAATACTGCCTCCCAAAGACCCCCTTGTACGCTCTGGCAGAGAGAGTGTGCTGTGGGAGAGATGTGTTGGGGCAGGGTCACAGCACAGCAAAAATTCCGGGATTTTCTGCAGCCCATAGGACACTCCCAGGAGACTGCCATAACTTACACACACACACACACATGCACCCCTGCCCCCATCTGTTTAAGTTACACCACAGGCCTCTCCAACCCCCAGAGCAACCCTGAATCAGGAGAGCACAAAGGTGGCTTAAAGCCCTTTGCCCCCTGGGCTGAGGGTTATGTGCTGCCTACCTTAGAGGCACAGTGCATCATTTGACCACTAAGCTTCCGTCAAAGCTACTCTGAAGCCAAGGTCACTTTGGAGCCCACTAAAGCTAGCAGGGCAGTTCTATTGTACCAGAAGCAGGCAGAACTTTGGGGTTTTCACTTTGCATAATTTTTACAAAATCTTCGGAAAGTTTTGACTGTGTCACCTGGACACAACATGGAAGTTATACAGATAGCACAAACTATTTGTCTGCAAAGACACTTTTAACTTTGCAAAAGATTTTCTTGGAGGGATATGGACACACGTCAGAGGGATTATGGTGGAAGTCCAGTGAACACTGACTGTTGTTCACCTAAGGCAAAGAGTGAAGCCCTTTCATTTTTAGTCAATATTTACTCAGGAAGAGCTCCCTGTGATTTTTATTACTGGCGCTCCCTATGCCAGCCCGTGCCCATTGAGATTCTATTCAATGCTTACCCTGTGTGCATGGAAGTCAGATGCATATTTGGAAGACAGGAGACCACTGAATACATGGACAGAAATAAACTAATAATAGGAAAACCTACTTAATCCCAAAATATCTGCAAAACAGTAACTGTACAGAAAACATTTTACACACATCATAATGTCATTTAAATGATTTTTTTAAATCACCCTCATTAAGGCATGTTTCATTAGTGCTTCCATTTAAGTTTATAAAATACCCACAGTAAGCAAGCAGCATGATAGAAATGTCTGGCACCAGCTGGGCTCGATGGTGCACAGGAGGGACACAGCGTCTCCACATCTTTCCCACCTCTTCAGTGCTGCATGATAGAACTGCACTTGTTCCACGGCATGTTGGGTGCTCTGGGGCACGGGGTGGGAACAGATTCTTCCACCCAGACACCACCCAGAGGCAAAGCACTTGTGCAGCTGAGCTTCAGCAAATCCTTCAACCCACGTACTGTAGAAGCCGTTGCTGTCTACTGTGCACCGTCTCTTCTCAAGAGGCCGTATGGCTAGTGGACAGATCTGGGACAAGGACTGGATTCACAAAGGGAGATGCTTACCCCTATTCAGAATTCTCAGCTGTGAACAATCTCCTGAATTTAGGCACCTAAGCCTGCTCAGCTTTTTTCCTCAAGAAAGGGGAGATTGACACCTCCACCCCATTATAGCCAATGGGTGAGTGGTCAGGGCACACACCTGGGATGTGGAGACCTGTTTTCAAATCCCTGCTCTGTCCGATTTGGAGCAGGGACTTGAACTTGGGTCTCACGCCTCCCAGGTGAGGATCCTGGGCAACGGATGATTGAGTGTCCTGTGGCTGGTCTCTCTCAATCTCTCTTGTTGGAGCTGTTTAGCTTTGTATAAATACATATTAACTGGAACAGAACCTTAAACCTAACTCTCCCACCCACAGATGCGTGTCTTAACCAGCAGGAGAGTGGGTATTCCGAGGGACACATGAATGCCTGCCAGCTACAAAATGTCTGTGACCTTCTCACACCCAGCTGTCTTTGTGTACATTAGGCATGGTCTGAGCATGTCCACTGGATCAGGCCCCGCTGGGGTGCGGGGCGGGGGGGGGGACGGACATCTCATTTGAGAATGCTGCTAAAGCTTAAGCATGAACAAAGGCTCTGAACACCTCTTAAGATGTAGGGCAGCCTCGAGCCTGAGGGTATATCTTCACTTCAATCTGAGGGTGTAATTTCCAGCTTGCAGAGACATACCCATGTTTGCTCTCATCAAGCTAGCATGCTAAAAATAGAGTGCAGATGCAGGAGCAGGAGCAGTGTGAGGGGTCAGCCACCCCAACTTTGTGCCTAGAGTCTCAGACAGGTAGCTTTTGCACTACTGCAGCTACACTCTACTTTAGCGTGCTACTTTGGTCAGAGCTAGTGTGAGTATGTCCCCTCGCGCTGGGAATTACACCCCAGGGCAAAGTGTTGACATACCCTTAGGCAGCTTTGTACATGCCCACCAACAAAAACATAGCTGCCAATACGGTTAGGGAGTATCTGAGTGGTGGTTCTGTGATGTCAGGGATACCTAAATGTTGGGTTACTGTTCTGTAACAGTAACGCCTGGCAAACTCACTATACCCAACACACTGCTGCCATGGTATTTATCTATACTAAATGTGGTGCAAAACCTTAAATGAAAGCCAGGATGATGCTGGTCATTAATATCATTGGGGAATATTTGTAAAGATGAGAGTTAAAATGGTCTCTATACTGAAATATGTCCTTATAGTTTGTATTAAGGTTTTACCCCCCAGCACAGGGGGAAAAACTAGTTTTGCCACACAAAGGATGTTTATTCACCTGTCTGCCTAGGTTCATATGTAGACTGTGTATTGTTAGCCCAAGCAATGGAAGCCCCATTTACAAATGTTTATTGGACTATAACTGGGGGACAGGGGCAGCACCCTGTTCTCCATCATGGAGGGAGCAAAAAGGACAGTGTTTTCTGCATCCATGAAAGGTGGATCCCAACCATGTTGGCTGGTGACACTGGGAGATGGTTTTAGATGAGAAACTACTTAAGAGAAGGATTTTAGCCTGTTAGTTGAGACTCTGTGAAGTGTGTTATACTTTTTGTTTTATATGTAACCATTTCTGCTTCCATTACCCCTACCCAGTATCTCTTAAATTTTAATTTTTGATTAAAAACTTGATTGTGCTGTGATTTTATAAAGGACCTGATCCTGAGTTGTCTCAATCAAGCTATATGTATACTGTTCCTTTGGGAACAGCGAACCTGGTAAATACTGTGAGTGCCAAGTGACAGGGGCTAGATACGACAGGAGGATGCTTTCAGAGGGGCTCAGGTACTGGGATGCACCTATTGTTACCAAGTAAGGGCTCGCAGAGCTCAGAGGATATTGTCTGGGTAGTTAACAGACTGGGGGTGTTGGGGAGCTGACACCCAGTTAAGCACCAGCAAGACTCTCTCTCAGTAAGGCAGGGGGGTAAAAAGGTGACTCATACTCCTGGGCACCCTGAGGAGCTGCCATACCATTCCTCTTTTTCTCCTTCCTCAAAACAGCAAAACCTTAATTGTTCTACTGCGTTTTAGGCCTGCTGCTGCTAGGCAGGGCCATGAGAATTTGATCCTTTGATTAATTGGGGAAAAGTTGGGCTGTGAGGGGGGAGAGAAAGTCAAAATAAGGTATTTTATTCAACCATTGTATACAGGCCATTTATATTTGTTTATACAGAGAATCCCAAGATGAATATAACTGTGACCAGTAAAGGACTGAGGCATAACGTACTGGAAGCCTTTACTCACCAACAATTCCTCATAGAGACAGATCTTAATCAGAATCTCAAAGTAAACATTTCAAGGGCTGGAAAAGTGCCATCCAAATTTAGTACTATAAATACCAAACCCACACGTCACACACTGAATTTATTCTAAACAGTGGAATGAAAAGTTGCCTGCATTTTTCTAAGCCCCTTTGTACAGAGACTGGTCTTCCTCTTGTATTGGGGAAAGTATGCTGACAGCACTCAATAACTAATAGAATAACCAACCCCAGCAGATATAGGACCATCTCAATTCTCTCTCTGAGAAAAGCCTTCAGTAAGGGGAAAAGTTATTTAGCAGATTTGGTGAGAGTAGATGTCACAGACTGTGGGGGGGTCAGGGCCCTGAACCCCCCACTTCCTGCAATTCACCATGACTCTCAGCCAGCCAGTAAAACAGAAAGTTTATTAGACAACAGGAACACAGTCTAAAACAGAGCTTGTAGGTACAGAAAACAGAACCCCTCAGTCAGGTCCCTCTTGGGAGGTGGGGAGCCCAGACCCAGGGTGTGGGCTTCCCCCCCTCACCCTAGCCAGCTCCAAACTGAAACCCCTTCCTGCTGCCTCACCCAACCACACCCCCAGCCCCTCCTCCAGCCTTTGTCCAGTTTCCCGCGCAGAAGGTGTCACCTGGCCCAACCCCCTCCTGGGCTCCGGTTACGAAGGGCAGCCACCATTGGTTACATGCTGGCCATCAAGTATCATCCCTCAGCAAAGTCATACCCTTACTTCCCATCACCATCTAGTATTGGTGCTGTACCCCAGGGAAATGGAGGCATGCCCCATGTTAGCAGAAGACAGTAAACTAGTAAAACTCCCATGCAACATTACCAAGTTAATACTCCCTACTCCGTCACACTAGGCAGAGGGCATAGGCAACTCCTCCTTTCTCCCCCGAGTCATAGATAGCCCAAGATCTGTGGATCTCCAGAGTGTCACATGGCAGACTGATCCCTCTGTATTATTCTCCAGGCTCTCCCCCACTCTCCCTGGGCACACAGAGCCACCCAGTGACTGACTCCCCCTCCCAGGGAGATTGCTGCAGATCAGGCCTCAGAGTTAATGCTGACTCAGTCTGTATTAACTCCACTACGAGTTTCCAGAGGAAATTCTGGGAGTTTACCAAGGTTGATGCTGCAAACATTAGAACAATGGATATCCTTTGACCGCACCCCTCTACCCAGAAACACATCCCTCCCAAATCTACTGAGACTATGGTCTGGTAGACACAAAAATTAGGTTAGTTTAACTACGTCTATCAGGGGATGTGAAAAATCCACAGCCTTGAGCAGCATAGTTAAGCTGTCTTAAGTCCCTCTGCAGAGAGCGCTAGGCCAGTGGAAGAATTCTTCCTTCATCCTAACTACTGCCTTGAGGAAGTGGATTACCTATGCCAAACAGGATAGTCCATCCCATCGGTGTAGGTAGTGTCTACTTTGAAGTGCTACAGCAGTGCAACTGTGCCACTGTGCATTTTAATGACAGGTTTCAGAGTAGCAGCCGTGTTAGTCTGTATTCGCAAAAAGAAAAGGAGTACTTGTGGCACCTTAGAGACTAACCAATTTATTTGAGCATAAGCTTTTGTGAGCTACAGATGCATCTGATGAAGTGAGCTGTAGCTCATGAAAGCTTATGCTCAAATAAATTGGTTAGTCTCTAAGGTGCCACAAGTACTCCTTTTCTTTTCGTGCATTTTAAGTGTGAACAAATCCCAAGCAACAGGATGTTCCTGTTGGAGGACTTCTGCAGGTCAAGTGGCGAGAGCTGCTGCCCTAACTCAGATAGTCTTGGGCTCATAGGAGTGGAACTTAACCTACTTTTATCCCCTTCTTGAAGCACAGAGTGGGGATGCTATAAGCCCTAATGCTTACGTGATTAATTGGCTAAATTTCTCGAGCACTTTGGTAGTGTAAAGAGCTGCCTGTTAATCACTTAGTTATAAAAATATTTTCATATATTTCCAAATTCTATTCTGTGATGTGGAACATGGAGACTTGTGGTGATCTCTCTAATAACGTATCTTGAGGCATGCTCTGTTACTAGAAGTTCCAGAAGCCTCCTGCTTACAGCAATGAGGAGTGCAATTGAGGAGCAGAGCTTGGTAAAAATTATTCCATTGATCAGACTCCATTAGCCATTTGCTCTTGAGATGTGCCAGTCATAATTATATACCACAATTTAGAATCACTAAAGCAGGGCACCTAAATGAGACAGAAAGCCATGAAAGAGGAGAGGAAAAGGCTATTGAGTGTAGGGATGGAATATAAAGTACAATAATTCTAATATATAGGAAACAAAAGACAAGGATTTGTTACTGCTTGGTCCTTTCAGGATGGTGAATGAGCAGCCTTGTCACACATAGGAACTGAGAGGATGGAGCATGGTCAATGAGGACAAACTTTGCAGATTTTAGCTGCTCAGTAGAGGCTCCTGACTTAAGCATTACAAAATGAATTTTTTCAAAGGCTTGGCCAAATTTGGGTGGATTTTCACAGAAGTAACAAAAGACACATCCCTGTTCCAAAGCATAGGAGCACTAGAGTTTCTCAAAGAAAAAGTCACAATGTTTTTCACATTGAAAAAGAAAACATTTTCCCCCAGCCTCATTCTCAGAAACTTTTCACTTATCCCTTTTCTTGGCATATTATGAGCCTATTTTGCAGACTGTATCCTGTTCTCAGTTTTAAGGAATTTTTGATTGTTAACACAGAAGTGAGAGGGGCAGATTCTGTGCTGTGTGCTTTAGCCTGGCCCAGGATTTGTTTGGTTTTTTAACTTTACGCTAAAACCAGAGCCTTTAATTTCCAGTGTCACATAACTTGGCAAAATATCTTGTCTCCTATGTAAAGCATTGTGAACAAGAGGTGCTGGGATGTTTTGACCAGTCCTGTAATTTTCTCTGTTAATGGGCCACTGCATGGGATGCCCCATGCATGGATTTTTGCAGCCATATCCTGGTGTACGGAGCACGGATAATTGCTCCTGATGTTTGGTCTCAGTATCCTGTGAAGAAGATTAGTTTCTTGAATGACTAAATAAGAGCAAGAGTCAAGGATACAGGAACAGATAAGCAGACAGAAAATGGTGTTTTTAAGGTGACTGTCAAACACGATTCTAGCTAATTTGCTATTTTGCATGAAAGTAGAATAAGGAATTCCCCAGTGCATTGGCAGATGTGTTATTGGTCCCTCTGTCATAATAGCTTCCCACTGACATTCAAGATTAAATAAATATTAATTAATGGAATAGCAACAGCTGTATGTGGTAGGTGGCCTGCACTGTAGCCATAACAACAATTCAGTAAGAGCTCAAATAAATTGAGATGGCTTGGGGGACTGGGAAAACCACATTGGGCAGAAAGTATATACAGAATACAGTTCTCTGTGCTCTGGATTCAAATACAGCTGGCCTAGATTGCCCTTCATCACGACACTTAAGACAGTGGGTGCCTTGCCCTAGTACGTTTGGCTTTCTTTATCTGAAGTGAATCTAACAGGTCCCTAGTTACAATTGTACACACTACTAATTTTCTTAACCTAGAGTTTAAGATTTTTTTTCTTTTAACAGATGGAGAAAACTATGGAATAAATTATTTACAAACTATAGAAATGAAAGTGTCCAAATGGTGTGGGTGGGTGAGAGACAGAGAGAGGAATAGAAATTGAGAATGAATGTAGAATGTCCCAGTTCAGGGCAAATGCACTGGTATTTCCCTTCAGTAGTCCAGCAAGAGCACCCAGTCTCAGGCTTCTAGCTCCCCAGCTGTTGCCTTTCTTGGGAGGAGATCCACATCTCACTCCCTTCTGAGTGAGGGTATTTCCAGGCTGCACAGTTCCTGGTCTTCACTTTATTATTCCCAGCAGAGACAGGCAGCCCAACCACACCTGCTTGCTTTAAGCGATGGATAATAGAATGATTGTCAACAGTTAAGTACCACACAAATTTTACTCTTAAGGTAAAAAGGACTATAGAGAAAACATTAAAAACTATAAAAGAACCTACACACATACTAATAAGCTTACCAGAGTTCACCTCAACTCTAACATGGGCTCTGGCAGGGCACTCCCTCAACACCCCACCCTAGGGGTTTCCTTGTGGGTACGAGTTCATCACAGTTGCAGCTCAGAATAAGCACAGAGTCTTATGAGGCCTCAGTAGGCTCAGTCCATTGAACCCTTCTCAAAGGGACCTTCTGTGGACCAGGGGTCTGTTTGTTTACTGGATCAGGAAGAAGGCCCTGAACCCATTTAAAACCAGGATTTTTAGATAAATAGCCTCTTTTTGTTGGTCCCTGGAGAATCCAGTTTGAACTAGTATGCATCTCTCTCAAGGAGGGGTGGGTTCAAAGGGCTGATAAGAAAGGAAGTACACTAGCATACTAGAAAAGGTACGTGCGATGCCACAGTAACATACACAATTGCATTTTTAATACAATGTGCCCCAAAAGTATTAACCCTAATTTAACTTCATTGAATTAAGTTTATTTTAATTCCATAAAGGATTGTTCAGGACATTGTCAGTCTGCCACAGAGCTCATAAAGATAAATAGCAGTGAATTGAGTCACGTGTAGGGTAGAAATATACTGTGCATGCTGCCATTGTACCTCAAATCCAATCATCAACCAGGCACGCTCTTCTAGTTTTGAGTGCCTCCAGCATAGGAACATGTGCTGCTCTGTGCTGGTTTTGTGTTGTACACCAGTAGAGACTTGGGTGAGATCACTGAACTCATTGTACGTGTAACCTAACTTCACTCAAAGTGAAAACCCAGTAGCATTTCCTATGCTACCTTGCCTTCTGCGCCCCATCACCTCAAGAGATGCAGGGGGAAAGACTATGATTCATGGGGAGAGACTCCATGAGGGGACCATCATAATTTCCCCATTTTACTGGAGGCGAGAAAAGGAGCTTGTTCTCCCTACCTCCACCACTCTGACCAAGGAATGTGGTAGTGATGCTGCCCCAGTAGCTTCTGGAACTATCTATAGAAGGGAAGCTTGGGGTTATATGGATAAGGTAGGCTAGGGAAGGGCCAGTGAGGTGATGAGGGAGGAGCATGTGAGGAGTGTATATGGGGGAAAATATAAGGAAGGGCAGGGCTTGGGATCATGTCAGCAATGATATCAGGGTTCCCTCCCCACTCTGAACTCTGGGGTACAGATGTGGGGACCCGCATGAAAGATCCCCTAAGCTTATATTTTACCAGCTTAGGTTAAAAACTTCCCCAAGGTACAAATTCTTTTCCTTGTCCTTGGACGGTATTGCTGCCACCACCAAGTGATTCACACAAAAATTCAGGAAAGGGTCACTTGGAGTCCCTGTTCCCCCAAAATATCCCCCCAACCGCCTCCACCCCCTTTCCTGGGGAGGCTTGAGAATAATATACTAACCAATTGGTTACAATGTGAGCACAGACCAAACCCTTTGATTTTTAGGACACTGAAAAAAAAATCAATATGTTTCTTAAAAGAAGAATTTTATTTATAAAAAAGTAAGAGAATCACACCTGCAAAATCAGGACAGAAGGTAACTTTACAGGGTAAATAAAAAGATTTAAAACACAGAGGATTCCCCTCTGACCTGCTTTCCAGTTACAAAAGAAGAATGAAATTACCTGTTAGCATAAGCAAAATTCACAAGCTAAAACAAAAGATAATCTAATGCATTTCCTTGCCTTACTGACAATATTTGTAATCTTAGAGAATCATTTCAGGTGTGTTTTCAGGAGATGTTTTACCTGCCTGGTCTCTCTCTCCATCTGGAGAGGGAACAAAACAAAGAGCACAAACCAACCACCCCCATCCCCCCAGATTTGAAAGTATCTTCTTTCCTTATTGGTCCTTCTGGTCAGGTGCCAACCAAGTTATCTGAACTTCTTAACCCCTTAAGGTAAAGGTTTCAGAGTAACAGCCGTGTTAGTCTGTATTCGTAAAAAGAAAAAAGAAAAGGAGTACTTGTGGCACCTTAGAGACTAACCAGTTTATTTGAGCATGAGCTTTCGTGAGCTACAGCTCACTTCATCGGATGCATAGCATATCGTGGAAACTGCAGAAGACATTATATACACACAGAGACCATGAAACAAAACTTCCTCCCACCCCACTGTCCTGCTGCTAACAGCTTATCTAAAGTGATCATCAAGGAAGGCCATGTGTGTGTGTGGGGGGGGGGGGAGAAGGGTGAGAAAACCTGGATTTGTGCTGCCAGCAGGAGAGTGAGTTTGTGTGTGTGGTTTTTGGAGGGGTGTGTGGGGGGGGGTGGTGGTGAGAAAACCTGGATTAGTGCTGGAAATGACCCACCTTGATTATCATGCGCATTATAAAGAGAGGTTTCAAAGAGGGATGGGCTATTACCAGCAGGAGAGTGAGTTTGTATGTGTGTCTGTGTGTGTGTGGGGGGGGGGGGGAAGGGTGAGAAAACCTGGATTTGTGCTGGAAATGGCCTTCCTTGATGATCACTTTAGATAAGCTGTTAGCAGCAGGACAGTGGGGTGGGAGGAAGTTTTGTTTCATGGTCTCTGTGTGTATATAATGTCTTCTGCAGTTTCCACGATATGCTATGCATCCGATGAAGTGAGCTGTAGCTCACGAAAGCTCATGCTCAAATAAACTGGTTAGTCTCTAAGGTGCCACAAGTACTCCTTTCCTTAAGGTAAAGTGATTCAGTACAGCTGCAAGGGGGGATTTTATGCTACCCTTATCTGTATGTTTATGACAGGTGGTAAGGAGGAAATGGTTTTTTGAATAGTGAGCAATTCACTGTGGATTATTTATGCGATCAAGATCAAGACCAAGACTGAACAAAGCAGTGAACTGAGGGAGACAGATCAATTCAAGCCAGCCGAAGCCATCAGTTGGGGAAGGCAGAATCAGTTGAAAACAGAGGATAGCCCATTGAGGAATGTAGATGCAAAATACAAAAACACAGCCTGGCAATCAAAAGGAAATGTCAGAGGTAAATATTGACAAGATTACCACAATTGTTCGTATGACATTGATTTGTTGGGGCGGGGGAAGGGGACGGGGGAGAGAGATACTGTCACATTACAGTCAGACATGAGGAACAATTGCAGGATATCCTGTAATTCAAATCCTCATAGCCTGTATTTCCATAGCCACGAGGAGAAAAGAACTGTAAAGCCTGTGGTGGGGGTTTTCAGGATGATTAAAGAGGTACACTCAAATGCCTACACAACTCCTTGGGCCCTTCTTGCATTTGAATACACTGCATTGCCAGAAACAATCCTAACTGCCCTGACAATGGATATGAAATCCTTCTATAACTGTTCATATTTATTACAGTGAAAATATATGTTCCCTCTCCTAGTCCAACAAGGCCAATAAAATAAATCTCTTAATGGAATAAATCAGGTAAAAGAATATATTGTATGCACATTGAGAGACTCACTAGTAAAATACAGTGAGGAGTGAACCCTTTAAAAGAAATGCTTGACAATGAGATGGACGGGGAATAATCTTGCAGTGTGCCATGCAACTGGGTGAGAGACCACCGAGTACAGCAGGGCAGCTCCTCAGCTGGTGTTAATGTTCATAGCACTATGGACTTCAAAAATGGAGCTAAGACAATTTACAGCCGCTGAGGATCTGCCCCACTGACTTGACAGTGCAGTATTGCATCTGTTCTTCTCTATGTCTTCTAAATGGCATCCCACTGTAATCAGAACATTTGGGGAGACTTTGGGCCAGTCTTTGAAGACAGGGAAATGGCTAATAAAAGTCAGTTTCAGGTTACCAGTCCTCGTGCTGGACACTCTATACAGTTCCTATTGACTCTCAGATTGCCACATACAGACTGAGAACCAAACTACATAGGCAAAGGGCCAGATCCACCGCTTAAACCAAGAGGCACAAAACAATCCCGAATCTTGGCCCAGCTGTTTGCCTGGCCACTCAGTCTGCCATCCCTTACAGCACCATGGAGGCTGCACTGAAGTGCAAAATTTGGTCCTCCCACACAAAATGCAGCCAGGTGGGGTTACTGCAGCATCAGTACTTTGTTATGTAAGAATTCTCCCACAATCTGCCTCAGTAATCACTGGTGCCCTATGTACTTTGCCACAGCCTTCAGTACAAAGCATCAAAAGGAGCAGATGGTTCAGTGAGATCGTTGTTAATGGAATATCAACAGGAAGATGGGTAAAGAATATAATCAACAATTTAAAGATGAACTGAAGTGTGTAAATAAAACCAATTAATGAAGTGGCATTTTGCCTTGCACATATACAGTTTAAACAATTGTTGACAAGCCTCTACAGCAGGACAGTAGAAAGTGCAATTCCTGAGTAGTTGGTGAGGTAAGCAGATGTTGCCAGAGAAATACAAAACAATGAACGCAGGACTTGGCACCTAACTAACTATTGAGTTAATGCTTGACTTTTAAGTGAACAACAAGAGGCCAAAGAGGGGGCATTTGCCAGCCAACATATATATATCCTGAATGCACACAAGAGCTATGCACACCTAGTCAATACAGGACACAAAGACATCCTGGACTGCCTTGGTGCTGGCCTGCAAAGTATGGTATTTGAGTGCTGATGAAAGTACCTCCTGGGGTGTAACACAAGTGCACTGCACCTGGTGAGAGTGGGCTGGACCATTTCATTTTTAACCACCCTACTTCCCATACCACATGAGCTGGCCAGATTCAGAGATACATCAGCTTTCAAATCACATTCTTGTCAAGCAGCTGGTAGGATGGGGTGGCTTCATGATTAAATTGCCTCTCTGCTCCCCCATCAGTTGCAAGAAATGGGGAACCTTTTTATTTAAAAAAAAAACAAAAAAAAACCCCACACCATCCCCCATTCTTCATCATAAGCAGCAGGTCAGGTCTACTTGATTTGTTTTGTTTTAAAGTTCTTCCTCAGGCCTAACCTCCACCTTATAAACCTGTAAGGGGAACATAATTCTCAGCTGATATTAATGTTCTAAATCATTTAAATGATTCAATTTAGGCTCCTTTGAAAAATAATCCCAGCCTTACTGCATTTGTTTCGTCCTTGATACTATTTCATATTTTTTAATTGAATGAAGTGCTGCTGGGTAATGATCTGATCGGGGAGAAGAATGCATACTCCTGGTGTAGGTGTTCACAGGAAAAACGTCATGAGTTGAAGCCTGTTCAGCTAGTTAAAACATTACTCCCAGCCAAGTTATTTTATTTTATTTACTTTGATTTTTAAAACAGGGCATGAACCCTTAGCTCTAAATACCCTGCCATCACTTAAATCACAAAGTTATACAATGCAATACAGCACCCCAGCCAGCCTTAGCAGGATCCAGCTATCACCAAGTAATAAAATAAACTGATCCTCTCTCAGATCCAACCCCATTCTTTTTACATTTTCACCAGCACAAGCCCAGTAAGATAGATGTATATTTATATTGGTGAATTGGCCAACTCCCCTAACCTATTCATTTCCTATCTGCTCACCTGGAATAGCACACTGGCTATCAAAGCATCCCTTCTCTCCACAACTTGTCCACTAATGGTGCAGCCATCATGTTTCACTCACATCTGGGTTTCTTGAGGGCTTGAGTTGGTGAGCCAGGATAGGTCTTATTCTGTCACACCGAAAAAATAATATTTGTTGGTGATGGCAGTGGGAGCACATGTACCAGCAGCAGCCACCACCTGCCAAGTTAAAATTCACTACTTGCTGGGTCAACACTGCAGTTTTCTGTAGTGCTGAAGCTTTCTTGCAATTTATAATAGTATTTGGATTCTCCCCACCTGAAGCCATCCCAGGTGGAGGTCCAGGTGGTGCAGAAAACAACCACTGACTGATCAATGACATTCACTGTTAGCACCGTATCTCACTTTGATCCAGAGGCAAGAAACTCTGCAGCAGGCAGGTCTCCAATAATCTTGCCACATGGAGAGGTTCTTCCTAATCCATTAAAGGTTGTTTTGTGCCCCGAACATGAGGGTTTCCTAATTTCCAAACATTTTCCTTTAGTAAGGATTTTAAAATTAATAATAATGTAACTCTGGGCCTGTAAACCCATTGCTAACTGACCAACCAGCCCTTGGAAACTAGACCTTTACATTCTCTCAACATGACCAAACTAATTGCAGTGCCTAAGGCCTATCCCCTTCCTATGGGATTACAGGGCTTTATCTGAATAGTAAGAAGTGATCTGGTAAGGCAATAGCCCTCAGTTTCTGTAGGTACGGCAGAGAGTAAAGTACACTGGAGTGCAGCAGGGACTGCCTAAACACCTTTCCCCACACCCAGGAACCAGAGGGGTCAGGCTTGGAATCTCAAAAGGTGTTTATGCACCTAACTTCCACTGAAATCAATGGATAGTGCCTCAAAGAATTTTCCAACTGGATTAAAATGGCAGTTGCCAGTTATCTAAAAGATTGCTTAATGATTCACTAATAAGTTATGAGTCTCGGAACACAGAGAAGTTCCAGAAGGGAAGAAAACTAATGTTCTGCAAATATTTTAAAAGGGTATGTGTTCCTGTTATGGGGCCGTCACAGGATAAACAAATGTGCAAATGCCAGATCACAGGACTCTTGTGCCAAATCTAAGATAATGGCTTTTAATAAATTATTAATAAATTGTGATCAAAAGTGACACCAAGATTAACTGTATGCACTGCTTCCAAGCAAGTTAATCTACATGGTTTATTAGTCCATACCAGAGGGCTGCAAGAATACAGAACCAGCCTCCTTCCCAAATACAGACAAGATTTCCTCCTACTATCCCCACTCTGAATCCTAACATGCCACTGCTCTCACTCTGCACCCCTCCCAATCCAACTCCACACACAAGTGTTTTTGCTGAACCTGTACTTCACATGTGCATTACATCATTGAGATCCAGCTCTGATGAGATACTGAATTTCAGCAGAAGGCTTTGTGCTTTAGGAGATCAAACTGTGACAAATTTTGGCACTCCATTTACAAGAAATGCTACACAATTAGCAGCAATTCTCAATCCAATACTGGTACATGTTCTATGGACTCTTGCATAACTCTATAGTTATCGCTTCTGTCAAGTTAGTAGAGACAGTTACATATTAAACAAATATGGATGAGTTTGTTCTAGATATGACAAAGCTTGGTGTAATTCCCAGGTTGAATGATACAGAGATTACTTTAATTTTAAGAATCAGAATACCTGTTTATCTGAGAATAATACATCAGAAATGGGTTCAAACTCTAAAATGCAGAAGTGGGTCTGTTTGATCAAATTTGGGAGTGTCTGGATCCATGGTTTTACTCTGGCTCATTAGAAAGATCAGAGACACCTGCAAATTTGATTCTAGATATGGATTTTGAACAGCTCCAAAACATGAGTTAGTTTTCAGCTGGGGTTAGAACACAGCTTGAGAAAAGACATTACTTTTCAAATTTGGGTGAAAAACCCTGGCCCTTTAAATCCAGATCAGGGGAGCTGTAGGTATAAATGTCTCATGCACAATCCCCATAAAGTAGGGCTCACCTTGCATTCCACTCTGATTTCGCACTATGCATACCAAGAAATCAGGGAGTCAGAACAAAATTCCAACTAAAGAAAACTTTTAATTCATAAAATAAATATTTATATACAGAAAGTAACTCTGTATTGAATTTCGTCTGCCAGTTTGTTGCTTTGTCACCCAGTTTTGTGAGATCCCTTTGTAACTCTTTGCAGCCAGCCCTGGGCTTAACTATCTTGACTAATTTAGTATCATCTGCAGACTTTGCCCCGTTACTGGTTACCCCATTTCCAGATAATTGATGAACATTTTGAACAGCACGGGTCCCATTACAGCTCCTAGGGGGACCCAGCTATTTACCTCTTGCCACTGTGAAAACTCATTTTATTCCTACCCTTTGTTTCCTGTCTTTTAACCAGTTACTTATCCATGAGAGGGCCTTCTCTCTTATCCCTTGACTGTTTACTTTGTTTAAGAGCCTTTGGTGTGGGACCCTGTCAGGCTTTCTGAAAATCCAAGAACACTATAACTGGATCAACCTTGTCCACCTGCTGACACCCTCAATTAATTCTAATTTAGACTGTTGAAACAGGATTTCACATTGACTCTTCACTAACATATGTTCAACTAGATGTCCAATAATTCTTTTCTTTACTATTGTTTCAACCAATTTGCCTGGTACTGAAGTTAGGCTTACCAGCCTGTAATTGCCAGGATCGCCTCTAGAGACTTTTTTTTTTTTTTTAATGGCATTATGTTAGCTATCCTCTAGTCATTTGGTACAGAGGCGGATTTAAGTGACAGGTTACATACCACAGTAGTTAGTTCTGCAGTTTCACCCAAGAGTTCTGAAGGAACTCAAATATAAATACCATCTGGTCCTGGTGACTTATGACTGTTTAATATATCAATTTGTTCCAAAACCTCCTCTATTGACACCTTAAACAATTCCTCAGATTTATCACCTAAAAAGAATGGTTTGGGTGTGTGACTCTCCCTCACATCCTCTGCAGTGAAGACTGATGCAAAGAATTAATTTAGCATCTCCACAATGCCCTTGTTTTTCTTGAATGCTCCTTTAGCACCTTGATCATCCAATGACCTCACTCATTATTTGCAAAAAGTACAGGAGTACTTGTGGCACCCTAGAGACTAACCAATTTATTTGAGCATAAGCTTTCGTGAGTTACAGGTGAGCTGTAGCTCACGAAAGCTTATGCTCAAATAAATTGGTTAGTCTCTAAGGTGCCAAAAGTACTCCTGTTCTTTTTGCGAATACAGGCTAACACGGCTGCTACTCTGAAACCACTCATTATTTGGCAGCCTTCCTGTTTCTGACATACTGGGGAAAAAAAAGTTTGCTGTTAACAAAGGCAACAAAAACTAATTGCTCTTCAAAAAAAATTTTGGCCTGCCTAATTATATTTTTATACTTGACTTGTCAGAGTTTATAGTCCTATTTTCCTCAGTAGGATTTGACCTCCAATTTTTAAAGGATGTCTCTTTGCCTCTAACCACCTTTTACTCTGTTGTTTAGCCGTGGTAGCATTTTTTGGTCCTCTTACTGCTGTGCTGTTGGTTTTTTTAAATTGGGGTATACATTTAGTTAGGGTGACCATGTTTTCCCAAAAGGAAAATGGGACACCCCTATGCCGGCCCAAGCCCTTCCCCCCACCCCCCACGCAGGGCTGCCCGAGCCCTCCCTGCCTATGCAGGACCAGCCTGAGGTCCCCCTCCCCACTGGGGCCTGCCCGAGCCAGCCCACAGCCCCCGCATCCTGGTCTGAGCCCCGCAGCTGCCCACCCACACGCAGGGCTGGCCCTCCGAGTCCCCCACACCGCCCGCCCACGATCCTCCCACCGCCCACGGGGCTGGTGGTCCAAGGCCCCCCGCCACATGCCCACCCAAAGGCCCCTGCACGTGGGGCAGGCCAGCCAGCCTGAGCAGCTTTTCCTAGCCGTCCCTCCAGTGCGGGGCTGGCATTGCAACTCCTCCCCATTCCTCCGTGCCACACTAGGTCCCACATCCGGTGGGGGGGTCGGCAGCGAGGTGAAATGCTTCTTGCAGACTGCTCCCCCTGCCAGGGGGCCAGCGGAGCCCCTCCGCTTGGGGGATCAGGGACCCCCATCCCCACAGGCCATCCCAAGCGCCAGGCAGAGGGCACAGTAGGTGCCCGGAGGAGGAGGGGGAACGCCCTCCCCTGGCTACTCACCCGGGCAAGGCGGGAGCTGATGGTGGCGCGGCGGGGTTGCTTCCCGGGAAGCACAGGGGGCGGCAGGGCAGGAGCAGTTGCGGGAGCGGCGGAGCCCCGGCTGCTCCTGTCTGGGTGTGCTCTCGCTGCCCATCCCCAGCACTGCTGGGGCTGCCGCTCCAGGAGGCAGCCCAGGAGACCAGTGCGGAAACACACTGGGGAGAGAAGATGGGGGCACAGCCGCTTGCTTCCCTCCACTGCCGGCTCTGTGCTGCGATCCCAAAAAATGCGGGACAATTCACTCATATTTAACAAAAAGTCAGGACACCTGGAAGGCGGCTAAAATACAGGACTGTCCCATTAAAAACGGGATGCCCAGTCGTCCTACATTCAGTAGAAGCCTCTGTTATGGTGGTTTAAAGTAGTTTCCACACAGGTTGCAGGCATTTCACTCTTGTATCTACTCCTTTTACTTTCCATTAAACTTGCATCCTCATCTTTGTGTAGTTCCCCCTTTTGGAAGTTAAATGTTACTGTAATGGGTTTCATGGGTACCCTGGCCGCCCCAGGATGTTAATGTAATTAAGTTATGGTCCCTTTTACTGATCAGTTCAACTATATTCAGCTCATGGACCAGATCCTGTGCGCCCCTTAGGACAAAATCCAGAATTGCCTCTACCCTTGTGGGTTCTAGGACTATCTGCTGCAAGAAGCAGTCTTTAATGGTGTCTAGAAATTTTCTCTGTTTCCTATCCTGAGGTGACATGTACCCAGTTAATATAGACAGTTGAAATCCCCCATCATCATTGGGTTTGTTTTTGTAGTTTGTCTAATCTCCCTGAGCATTTCACAAACATCACCATGCTGGTCAGGTGGTCAACGGTATATTCCTACTGCTATACTCTTATTATTCAAGCGTGGAATTTCTATCTATAGAGATTCTATGGTACAGTTCACCAGCATCATTACTGTCACCACCCAAGTGCAAAATATCCTTTTGACCCAGGAAGGCGCACTTGGGAATTTCTTTCTGTGGGGTACCCTCAAGCCCTTTCACCCTCTGGCTCCCTCTTCCCACCTCCCGGGAAGAGCTGATTATAAGTAATCCTCCTCTGGTTCCTTTTGGGGCTCTACTGTGTAGCATAGGAGCATCATATGAAGAGACTAGGATGGTCCCAGTACAGCCAAGACAGGCAATTTTTGCTTATTGAAGGTGTTCTCTTCTTTAGTCAATGTCTTTTGCTAATAGTAGGATGTGACAGTCTGTACCCTTATGTTCACCCTTTTTACAAGACTATGCTAAATTTTGTAAAAAGTATGCCTTTGAGGTATCATTTGAAAACTCATTTGTTGATCATTATTGTCCTGGTAAAATGTGTGACAAGATTGTATGTAAAGTTATAAAATTCTACTAGGACATTGCTGAGACATGCTCCAAGTTTAGAAAAGCAGGCACAAAGCAGTTCCTCAGAGACAAAAGGCAAAGTGACACCACCTCAGCCAGGTGTCAACAAAATGAAATAGACCATCAGCTGGAGAGGATTCTCAAAGAAGAGGAAAAAGATAAAAATGAGGAACAGAGGCCCCAAATCATCTCTCTCCCTTCATCTCTACTCATGGCCTCAACAACACTTAAAGAACAAAGGAAGACTGGGGAGAGATCCTCTCTGAAAGGAGTTCAGTCAGTAAGTTTGCTACAGCAGGTGGTGAGAGAAACCTTTGCTTTGAATTCACTTAGCTTGTTAAATTAGGTATTAATTTACATTTTACCTTTTAATTCGTTGTAACCAATTTTGACTTTCATGCCTCATTACTTGTAATCACAAAATTTATCTTTCTGTAGTTAATAAACTGTTTTTTTCTAAACCAGTATGTGTTTGGGGAATTTCATTTGAGATAATGAAATGACAGACTTTTCATAGGAGCATGTGTTGCCTAGAAGGGTGGTGGGCAGTACAAGATGCACATTTCTGGAAGAAAGGCTAGGTCTGGGAGCCTGCCGGTATTACACTGCATTGTAATTCATGAGTGGTTGACTACAGCACTTATTCACTATAGCGGAGAGTGATTTACATGCCGGAGGCTGTGTGAGAGCAGACCAGGAGTGGTTGCTCTTACACCAAAGCAGGGTAAGAGGCACCCACTGTTGGTGAATTGAAGGAACACAGCTGTCCATCAATGCTGACAGTAACCTGGGGAATATCACAGGAGGGACGCATGGTAGAAAAAAGCAGGTGGAGACTGCTGCTCCTACTGTTAAGGTCTTACATTCAGGGGATGAGAGAATAGCTCACCTTCCTTAGTTTAGTGCATGATTTCATGAAGGTCGCAGGTTCACTCCTCCTCAGACCATTTAGGTAGCAATCCCCTCTCTACCACCCCTAATGTTCTTGAGTACTGTACCTTTGGAGCCCAGTCCCTCCTGCAGAAGGAGCTCTGCTTGAGCTAGTGCCTAAAAACAGCAATGTGTCCATAGCACCATGGATGGCCATTCAGGCTAGCCTCCCCCAAGAACAATCCCACCTCATGTCCTGGCTATGTACTCAAGCAGCTACTCCATGCCGGTGTGGACACACTACTAGCCATTAGTTGAGGAGACATAGTACAGATACATCTACGTGAGCTGGGAATCACACCTGCCAGCTCAACTGCAGACATACTCAGAGTAGCCTTGTGACAGATCAAACGTGTGTGTATATTACAGAGTCATAGATCCTTTTCTAGATGGTTTGTTGCAAGCCTGATTTGTGACTACATCTGATAAACTGAGTTGTCAGACCCACAAGGGCTTCTCCCCTCAGACTGAGGTTCACAAACATATCATTGGCTCCTGCTGATCCACCTGTATAAAAGGATCTCTAGAGTTTTGTCATACTGCAGTGCACTCCGATGCATAAATTCTACAGATCCATTCTTCCCTTTGTTTCAATGAGCCTAAGGGCTGGAGGCAGGCCTCTTAACTGAATTGCGTAAGTCTCAGAAAATGTTTGGTTCACAAACTAGGAACAGGTTTAGGGGGAGAGAGATGTGAGAGTGTATCTGCTATTATAATAAAAGAGTCCATTTCCTACATGTGCCAAGAGAGCCACTGACTTCCAGATCATGCCCTTGGAATTATTCGTTGCAGGTGATCAAAAGTTTCTAAACCTACAGACCTGCAACTCTCTGCATTCTACTAATTACAGGGAGCGGTGCAGAACCCAATCTCTCAGAAAAATCAAATCTCCCAAGGACATGTTTGGTCCTATTTTGGGGAAGTGGTAATATTCAGCCCACTACTACTGAAGCAGATTTTGCTATAGTGAATGCACCAGCAATATTATTCCTGTGTTCCACTAAGAGTACTTTTGTGCTTGCTCTGGTTCCTTCAGTGGGATAGGCACATATGACTCAATCACTACATTGGATACAGCTACTTGCATAATCAGACGTAATACACAACTAAAGAGGATTGTTCTGGGTTTTTCCATCCACACAAAGGGGGTTTCTCTGTGTCATCCACCATCTTTAATAAAACAGGTTTCAATGAGTACATAGAATGCATCATTTTGATTTTATCTGAAACAACGGAAGGCTGGATCCCATTTGGATCTGACATCTGAATCAAAGCATACAGTGTAGTTATAGCCATGTCAGTCCCAGGATATGAGAGAGAAAAGGCGGGTGAGGTAATACCTTCTATTGAACCAACTTCTGTGGCTGAGAGAGACAAGCTTTCGAGCCAAAAAGTGCTCTTTTTCAGGTTTGGGAAAGCAGCATCATAGCAAAATGCAAGGTGGAACAGATGGTTTAGCATAAGTAATTAGCACATATTGTAAGGGACCAGTCAAGATAGAGTAACCTATTAAATCCTCGGCAGTCATAGGACAAAAAAAAAAAGGGCTTAGCGATTACAGATTGTTGCAATAAGCCATAAAACTAGCATCTCTCATCAGTTCATGATTTTTAGCATCTAGCAGAGTAATGAATTGAGCCTCAAAGGCTCATCTTTTGAAAGTGGTGGGCAAGTTTCTTTGAGGATGGAGGACTGATCAGAGCGCTCACTTTGTGAAAAGTGTTCACCCACCATGATAGGGTATTTCTGACCGTCTGTGCACTTAATGCACTATTTACCTTACAAAAGTTTTGCAGACAGACTTTTTTAGCACGTACATTTAAATGACATACTGTGACATTTCACAACACATAGGAAGTTGCCCCATGTGTTAATATAATTTCACGGAACTGAAACTAACAAAGGAAAAGCTGGGGGGAATCTGTGGAATCCTCCACCACAATCACATCATTTTTTCCAGTGGCCATCACTTTAGAATCACCTTCTAAGGTCAAATGGATCATTGCTCAGTCAAAAACAGATGGAATCTGAATATGACCCTGAGTTACCAGCACCTTCAGATTTATTAAGTCTATGTTTAGATAAACTAAATTCGAAAGACTAAATGTTCCAATCATCAGCCAAGAACTATCAATATGTGAAGGTCTAATTAGCACAATATTTTACTTTTTGGAAGCCAAGTGTTGTCTATGGCTACTTGTTCACAAGAAGGTAAAATATCAGAAATTGTGCTTATGTTTTTACAGCAGATATTCCCTAATTATATCAAGTATTATGCAAAGAAGAACTATAGCAGTAACAATGCCAGCTTGGTTGGACCAATATTGTAGTTTTAAGCAGGGCTTTGCTGTTTTATGAGTTACCCATGTCTATTGTCAGAGGCTTGACATGACTCACAAAAGAGTGCATCTCTTACATGTACATGACATCAGTTCAGTTTTCTGTTGGATCTTAGCTTTACATTGGAATGCTGAAATCATGTTAAATTAGGATCCAACCCAACTCCTGTCAAAGTCCAAGTCAATGGAAAGACTCTGTAAATGTTCTGTAAACAAGAAATGCCTGTTCTATAGCACCCCCTTCTAAATGTCCCTGCTGCAGCCTGTCTCAGTCTCCCCCTCAATGAGGTAAGGGGTTCACTCTAACAGCCTGCAAAGAGAAGCCAAACATTCTCTAATTAACAGCCACATGGGTCTCTTATGACATCTACTCAAAAGAGCACACAAATAATAGCTTAAAGGCTCTTACCTCAGAGCCCTAGTTAGGACTACTCAGAACTTCAAAGTCCCAAAGCAAAAGTCTCTAGGCCTGGTAAAGCCAGTCTTCAGGGAGCTAAAACAGGATCAGTCTCCCTTGCCAGCTGTGCTGCCTCTCTAAACAGAAAGAAAAGGAGTACTTGTGGCACCTTAGAGAGCTTATGCTCAAATAAATTGGTTAGTCTCTAAGGTGCCACAAGCATTCCTTTTCTTTTTGCGAATACAGACTAACACGGCTGCTACTCTGAAACCTCTCTAAACAGAAATTTTCAGCAGCTTCTTTCCAGTCCACCCTGGCTGTCTTACTAGCTCAGCTTCCTCTAGCAACCCCTGTGTCTGCTGTAAGGCCCAGGCTTCTCCACTGCCTGCAGAGCTCTGCAGTTTCTCCCCCTGCTTGCTTAAGGTCTCTCCCAGATCTTGCAGCCCTTAATCAGTCAGATAAGTCCCACCCCTCCCAGGTGCGTGAGGCAGGGCTAATTGGACAGGCTGGCCCTCTCTAGGCCTCTGACCCTCAAGGGTGCAGACCACTGTTTTACACATTCCCACTGACTTCTTTAGGAGTTTGATCAAACTCTCCATTAGAAATAAGTGTATTGACTGAACTAGGCTGTTCTCTCCTCTGTGCAGAAAGTAAATATACCTTTTGAATTTGTGGGTTACATTTTTTATAGTAATTCTATCCACCTTTGCATAATTACTTTTTTTAAAATTTAATTACAGGAATAAACAAAGGAATTATACATGGACTGAACGAATCTGGAAAAATAGATTGACTCTGCCATGCAACATCTAGCCAAACTGGTTCTCAGTATTGTTTCGAATTGTTCCTGAAAGTGCCATAACTGAGTGCAACTTCCTGGGCAAGACATTACAGTGTCAAAATGCTCTTTGATTAGTTTCCTTTCCTAGCATGCTTTTCCCTGGAGTAATTGCTACTGAGTAGAGGTCACAATAATGTGGCTCGGTGTAAATGGTGGTTTGGACAAATAAGGTTTGTGGACACCCACCACCCCCAATGACTTAATCTGCTACACTCAGGGCACACACTCCAACACCAGTTATGCCCCACAAACACCGCTTCAGATTCTGCTGCTGCTGCTCCTCTCTGTGATGAGCTTGGGTTCTGCTTCTTCTACAGCCGCTCTGCTCCTCACTCCCTTTCTGGTGCTGCAGGAGGTTGGGTGGGGGTGGCATCCAGGAGTTTCTAATTGCCCCCCTCCCAAGGCCTGGGGGGGGCAAGAGGGAGTTCCTTTGGCTCCTCCCCCACTCTGCCCCAGGAGGGAGGCAGTGCAGGGAACTGGAAAGGAGGAACCACTCAGGGGGATCTGAAAACCTGGAGTCCATTAGGAAAATCCATCAGGTTGGCCGCCCTGTGGAAGGGGTGTCAGGCTGATCACTAGCAAGACAGGACAGATATAGTTCTGACAACTATCAGGGATGGCCTAGGTATACTTAATCTTGAGCTTTTTGGAGGAGGGGAGGGGAGTTTGTGTTACCTTTCATCCCCTCGCTTCCCATAGGTGAGGCAACAAAAGGAATTTTTCACATAATTCCAAAAACTTTGATGTTTCCCTACCCTTATGGCAAGTGCAGTCAGGCAAGCTATGAGATCCTTCCTGTGCCCCATCGAGAAATGTCCCTATGCTTTCAGTTCTGGGTCCCACACTTACGTTTAATTCCACTCTAACCCATGATGTTCAGGATTAGTTCAGCTGGTTCTAACCCACTCTGTTCAGAATGGCTGAGCAGTTATTTTTGGCAACTAGAAATTTCAACCAAAAATGCACTTTTGGGGGGGCTCCAAAACTATTTGTGAATTTGGAGTGAATTCAACAAATAGTTCTGGTAAAAAAAAATATTTTTTTCATATAATTTTTTTTCAAAAAAGTCAAAACATTCCCAGTTTCAACCACCTTAAAACTTTTTGCTCAGACTTCTTCATTTCTAAACATTTTAATTCAAACCAGTATTTTGTCTTCAAATTTGGCCAATTAAAAAAGAAAAAACACAAAAAGGTGAAAAATACCCCAAAACTGTCAAATTGAAATGAAAAACTTGAAAAAAGTTGTTGTGAGGATATCCAATCACTTTGGTCAATTTTAAACATTTTTTTTCCAAATTTTTTTATTAGACAACAAATTTCAAAAAGATTGATTCTGGTTGGAATAAAATCAGATTTTTTTTATTTGGGAGTTTGGTCCCCCAACCGAAAAATGCATTCTTTGCTCCTCTCTAACCATATACTTCTCGGAACTTTTACACAGGCACTGCTTCAGCCACGTGGCTCAGCTTTTGGTATGAAAAGATAAAAAGTAAATTAGAACTGAACTGCTCCAAAAAAAAGGTCTGATCCTGCAGGCAAAATTCCTTTGATTTTATGTCGGAGAATTGCAACATCAAGCAAAGTTATTTGGTTGGGCATGCAGAGGCAAATTGTCTGGAGTAAGGCCCTGCAGCTGGCCTAAAGAGCCAGGGAGACTGTTTGATGGATTGCCCTGCCTGATTGGCTGAGGAAATTAGCAGGCTGGTTCTTAAACTCAGCAACAGCAGCAGCTTGCTAGCTGCTCAATGCACATACCCAGGAACTCTCTGCTGCCCTGTGTTCATCTCTTGCCAAGCCCTGCTCCTCCACAGCACCAGCCCACAAGGCACCCGGCCTTGTTCTAATCCTGTCCCAGCCTTGCACCTGCCTCAGAACCAGCCCTACTGCTGCCTTCCCTGATTCCTGGTAATCTGGCTCGGACCCCTAGCTCTGACTCTGACTCTGTCTTGACCCCTGGCTCTGACATTCGGACTCTGACTCCAGTTCTGACCTTCGGCCCTGATTCTGGCTCTGTCTTGACCTCTGGCTCTGGCATTTGGGCGCCAACCACTAGACATAACCACCTATGACCCAGTCTCCTGACACAAACATGTAATGTGGTTAAAGAGGTTTCTATGTACGTTAAACATTTATGTGAAAATTCTTTGAATGCTGCTGCATACAAATAAATATACACCCACAAATCCTATTTAGGTTCAATTTACAATTTACATACAAAAAGTGGAAAGCTTAATGAACACTGTTTTATGTACATAAATTCTACTATGTGCATGCACAAGTGATAGTGCTCCAAAGTTGCACATGCAAATGGAAGCCACATTTTGAAAGTGTGGTCTGTAATGGTTAAAATGATTTATCACAATACAGTAACTCCTCACTTAAAGTTGTCCTGGTTAACGTTGTTTCATTGTAACGTTACTGATCAATTAGGGAACATGCTTATTTAAAGTTGCGCAATACTCCCTTATAACATTGTTTGGCAGCTGCCTGCTTTGTCCACTGCTGGCAGGAAGAGCAGCCCATTGGAGCTAGCTGGTGGGGGCTTGGAACCAGGGTGGACCGGCAGCCCCCCATCAGCTCCCTGCTCCCCGCTCCCAAGTTCCCTGTGCGGCAGCTGCCCAGCAGGCTATCAATTGCTGGGCAGTTCAGCTGTCCCTCCCCGCACTGTCATGTGCTGCTCCTGCCCTCTGCCTTGGAGCTGCTCCTCGGAGCCTCCTGCTTGCTGTGCAGAGGGGGGGGAAAGAGGGGTGCTAATGTCAGGGTGTCCCCATCCCCCCGCTCCTGCCCCCCCGACCTTATCTCCACAGAGCAGGGGGAGGGAAGGGAAGGATGGACATGATAGGGCTCAGGACGGAGGCAGCTTGCTGGCAGCAGCTGCAGTCTCAACTTGCTGATCTACTTAAAAAGGCAATGTACTTAGAGTGGCATCAGCATACTTAAAGGGGCAATGCGAGTCTCTCTCTCACACACAGGGTGCGCGTCTCTGTCTCTCTCTGCCCTGCTGTCTCCCCTCCCTCCATTCATCCTGCCTTTTAGAGTGTCAGGCTACATTAACAACGTGTTAATCCTTGAGGGCTCAGCCAAGTGCTAGTTCATCATTTAGCAGTAAGGTATTCCCTGGGACATATCCCACCCCCTTCCACCCTCTGACTCCACCACCTCAACTAAGCTTCACAATCATCATTGCTGTGTACAGTATTAAATTGTTTGTTTAAAACTTATACTATGTATGTGTATGTGTGTATGTATATGGAAATATAGTCTTTTGTCTGGCAAAAAAAATTTCCCTGGAACCTAACCCCCCTATTTACATTAATTCTTCTGGGGAAATTGGATTCGCTTAACATCGTTTTGCTTAAAGTAGCATTTTTCAGAAACATAACTACAATGTTAAGCGAGGACTTACTGTACTAACTAAGGTTTCAGAGTAGCAGCCGTGTTAGTCTGTATTCGCAAAAAGAAAAGCAGTACTTGTGGCACCTTAGAGACTAACAAATTAGCTATGCTCAAATAAATTTGTTAGTCTCTAAGGTGCCACAAGTACTCCTTTTCTTTGTACTAACTAAGACAGTTAGCTAAATGGGTTTTCTACAGAATTGTTCCTCTACTTTTATGTACACTAATAATGAAATGTTTATAAGAGTTCAAATTAAGTTTACTCAATGCACAAGACTAGTGGTTAAGGGTAAATACTGACATAACGTGGCGTGGTTTCAATGCATAAACCTTAAAAGGGATTTGCATCACTTAAAATTCATGTCCATAACAATGAATAGAGGTGGATGAAAATAGCCAAAATATTCATAAATATTCTTGAGAAGTGGTGCTGTAATTTCCTAGCCTTTTTTTAAATGCATGAAAATGAAAGTAAGTCCTTGTCTACACCAAAATTTAGTTCACAGCAAGCTGCACTAACAGTTCTTTAGAGCAGCGGTTCTCAAACTTCAGCAACCCGAGGACCTCCATTTTTATTTAAAATTTTTCAGGGACCCCCAAGCCCTCCCCGCTCAGTCCCAGGCCCTGCCCCCACTCCACCCTTTCCCTCAAGGCCCCATCCTGGCCCCACCTCTTCCTGGCCCCTGCTCACTCCATCCCTCCTCCCTCCCTTGCTCAGTGTCCCCCACCCTCACTCACTTTCACCAGGCTGGGGCAGAGGGTTGGGGTATAGGAGGGGGTGCAGGGTGCGAGCTCTGGGAGGGAGTTTGGGTGCGGGAGGGCGCGTGAGGTGCATGTTCTGAGAGGGAGTTTAGGTGTGGGCTCTGGGCTGGGGCAGGGGATTGGGGTGCAGGAAGGGATGAGTAGTGTGGCGCTTACCTCGGGCAGCTCCGAAGGGACCGACACATCTCTCTGGCAGTGGCTCCTAGGCGGAGGAATCAGGGGGTCTCCACACATTGCCCCTGCCCACAGACACCACCCTCCGGCCAATGGGAGCTGCGGAGTTGTCTCTTGGAGTGGGGGCAGTGTGCGGAGACCCCCTGCCCTCCCCGTCCCCTGCATAGGGGCTGCAGGGACGTGCCGACCGCTTCCGGGAGTGACACAGAGCGGATCCAGGGCAGACAAGGAGCCTGCCTTAGCCCTGCTGAGCCTCCAAAGGGGGAGGAGTTGATCAGCAGGGCCCGTGGACCCCCTGGAGTACCCTGAAGGTCCCCAGTTTGAGAAACACTGCCTTAGAGCATTTTGATTTATTCTGGTTTCAAAGTAGGGTAGATCAAAGTGTAATACAGAACCGTTTGTGCATGTCAGCATGGTCCATGTGGACAGTTAGTGCACAGCAGGCCTGTGAGGGATAGATTTACACCCTAGCTTGCCACAAACTGGATGTTCATGTAGACAAGCCCTAAGAAAGTTTTATGAGGAAAAAATGGTCAGAGAACACAAAAATATATCACAAATAGAATGTGAATAAATATTCATGAGTAGATCTGGCCAAAATTTGGGATTTCTAGTTTACAAGAAATTTTGACATTTCTCAAAATTTCTCAAAAACTGGAATTTCTGAAAAAAAATTGTTTTGGAAAACCAATAGCTGGTATTTCCTTAATGAAATAAGCCTCCCAGACAGGCTGCTGCTGACTGAAATTGACATTGTCAATTTCACGACTGCTAATGGCAACAGTTCAATGGACAAGAATGCCAATTCAGTCAGCAGCAGCTGAGGCTCTCAGGGTCTACAAGGGCAGCCCCACCATGCAGACTGCCCCAGTACCAGGGACCCCAGTGCTTTCCGACTAGCTCTTGCCGTGAGCGTATTTGCATTACACATGCTCTCATGGCCACTTTGAAAATCTTTTTTTTTTATTTGCACAAACATTTAAACAATTACAAATAGCAAACAAATTTACAAAAATCATGACCTGTTTGCAAATCATGCAAGATTTCAGAAAGTAACTCCTCCATTTTATAAATCTTAGGGCTTGTCTACATGGTGCATTAGTCCACACCAGTAAATTATTACGCACACCAGTATGTCATGCACTAACTGGTCCACGTAGACCCATGCTGGCTCATGCTAAAATTTACCTAGAGAGTGTTAGTGTAGTACTGCTTGAAATGGGACTATATTAATGTGCATTAGGGAACTTGGTCCAGTTGGTACACATGGTCCAGTTGGTGCATGACAGACAGATGCACAACAGAATTTACACCCGAGCTGGTGTGGATTAATGCACTGCTGTCGACAAGCCTTTATATCACCCGAGCAGGGAAATATCATGAGACTTAAATGAATCATCACATGGCATGAAGACTGAATGATGAATAATAAATACTCAACCAGCTCCATAACAAGCCACAGGAGTTGAACTCTTAACTTCCATTTGTGCCTTTGAATGTTTTTGAACAAGTTTTAGTAGGAGGTTTTCAATAAAATAGTTATCAGTAAGCAAATTAGCAAAAATCAAAACCTGACTACAGATAACTTGCAAACACAAAAAAGAACTGAATTAATCAAATAAAGTATTCACAATATATAATTTGACTAGCTGACCTTTTTTTTGCACAGAGGTTAGTCATTTTTTATTATTTCAGTTTGTACTTCTCAACCTCCCAAGTCCAAAATGTAAGCAGATACAATGTGTAACGAAGAGCCAAAAATTAGGAACACAAAAATTATTCATACAGGATACTTAAAATCCCGTAGGATTCATTCCTCTAGAGCAGAGGTGGGCAAACTACGGCCCGCGGGACCATCCTGCCCAGCCCCTGAGCTCCCAGCCAGGGAGGCTACCACCTGCTGTCCCCCTTCCCCCACGCAGGCAATGTGGCTGTCTCCAGCGGGGCTGCAAGCTCCTGCTGCTCTGAGCAGCATGGTAAAGGGGTGGGGGGCAGGGAGGGGGGGTTGGATAAGGGGCAGGAGGTCCTGGGGGGCAGTCAGGGTACAGAGAGCAGGGGGTGGTTGGATGGGGTGGAGGTTCGGGGGGGCAGTTCAGGGTCAGGGAGCGGGGGGGGTTGGATAGGTGTGGAAGTCCCGGGGGGGGGGCTGTCAGGGGCAGGGGTGTGGACAGGGGTCGGGGCTGTCAGGAGACAGGGAGCGGGGGGGTTGGATGGGGGTAGGGTCCTGGGGTGCAGTTAGGGGGGTCCCGGGAGGGGAAGGTCAGGGGACAAGGAGCAGGGGGGGTTGGATGGGTCGGAGGTTCTGAGGGGGTCAGTCAGGGTGCGGGAAGTGGGAGGGGCCAGATAGGAGGCGGGGGCCAGGCTGTTTGGGGAGGCACAGCCTTCCCTACCCGGCCCTCCATACAGTTTCGCAACCCTGATGTGGCCCTCGGGCCAAAAAGTTTGCCTACCCCTGCTCTGCAGTAAATAACCCTTTCTATAACCTCAATTTACTTATTCTTTGTTTCTCAAGCAAATAATTCTCAACAATAAAAATGAGGGGACACCAAATTTGTATGAAACATAAGTAACTTTTGAAGTAAAATGAGTGATATCCTCTGAAGGTTACTTTTCAGTTATTGAATATGACAAACTGTTTTCATTCAGATGAGATTTATAAATTGAGGGGTGTGGGAGGAGAGCTACATTTGAAATCAGAATAGCACTGGGGGAGAAGGGGTTCTTTGGTTTGGTTTTTAATTGTGACCTTACCAAATGAGGCCGCTTTGGTTTCAGCTATTACATCTAGATTATTGTAGGTATTCTGTTTTGAGAAATTAAAACCCCTGCAGCCAGAGAAGTGTTATTTCTGTACTAACTTGCAAACCGCCTTTAATAGTTTCCCTTACCCCAGAGATACTGAAGACATCTGTGGTTTATAAATTGAGGAGAAATCTCTAGAGCAGAGAATCTGGAGCTGTTGAAAGGAAGAAACTGTATTTGCAAGACCTAGTAAAACAATTGTAGTGTTAAGACGATGCTGGTATATTTATAAATTATAACTAGGCTTGGGAGGATTAAATTTTTATTGGTACATGTATGTAAACATTGATTTCACCATATACACACAAACTGACAAAAATATTCTCATTGATCATTTAAATTTACAGATGAGAAAAGTAAGAAAAATGCTGCTTGAGATCTTACTAGAGTCTGCTTTAAGGGTATTTACTTTATACATTTTGACATGTGGTGTGGACAATTTGTGTTATAATGGTTATAAAGTTTAACTTTTTGAATCTCAACATCTACTGTCATTACATAATTGTCTGACCACCCTCATAATTTCCCACAACTGTGAAAATTTAAATAGACAAAAATAAGAATAAGATGCTTAAAACCCATAATTTTGTACAACTGTAAAAATGCAATTATATAAAAATTAAAAATGCTTAAAAATAAATAGTGATATAAACATCCACAAAATTATATTAAAAAAATTGAATTCTGCCAAGCCTGATTATAACACTGATATGGAAGAGGAAGACAAAAATACAGTAAGACAAATTAAAAAAGAAAGGTAATTGAATCCGTGTTCTGTGCCAAGGATTAACATTTATTAATAAATTAACCAGCAGCATGCTTGGACCAAAACTGAGTGATTCTAGCACCCTCTTGATGTGACCAATGAAAGTCTCAATTTGACAAATGATGCCAAAGTATAACAGTTTATATTTCTAAAAAAAACCTATTTTTTACATTAAATGAATATTTTTAAAAATTTGATGCATGTGAGGTGCACATGGTCAAAATAGGCAGTTCATGCACATAAAGAAATCTTTACAGAATGCCTTTTAGATTTCTTATTTAAAACACTGTCTATTATTTCATTCCACAAGATGTGAATTTAAAAACCCATGCAGTCAGCTTATGTTTTCTAGAACCAGATCCCTAAACATTGCCCCCTCGGGTTTTGTAGCAGGTTCCCTCCCTCTTCTGATCATTTTTTGTGCTCTATATCCCCCCACTCTCTTCAGGACACCTCCCTCCCCCACTTCCTTGAGCTGAGGCCCATGCTCGCCAATAATATTTGCTCCAAGGTCTCTCTCCTCCAGATTTCCTCTGCTTCACGCTGTTTAATTCAAACCCTTGTGCTACTCCCAATCCTACCACAACTTGATTTCATGCTTCCATTCTTCTTTGGCTCATTGGCCTCTTACTACACTCTGGTTAGGAGGCAGTAAAATGGACAAGTGAAATGTCACTAAAATCTCAATTTCATTTATCCTTCACATCATATGCAGTCACAACCACCAGCAGCACATTGATGAGGAGGAGCTGGCTGAAGATAAACCCAAGTGAGAAGAATGTGGTTGGGGAAAACACTTTGCTGCCACCATGGTACTTCCTTCAGTCAAGGATAGCTGTCTCCAAACTGTCAAGCTAGTCCACACTCAAAGGGCTCCTCTAGATTCCTCACTGACACTGGATTCTCCGATAATATGAAGGGCATAAAATACATTCATTATGTACATCTAGCTAAGAGACTCTGTGCTTTTCTTTCTGACAATAATCCACTCTGTCATAAATGACTTTGTTACCCCCAAAGCTGATTATTGCAACATACTATATCTTGCCTTGAAGACACAAGCCTTGAAAAAGTAGCACCTCCTGCATGAAGTGCTGGAACAAACAATTCAGCCCCACTGACTACCAAGTGGACATCATTCCTGAATGCCACATGCCCTATAGGCTCCCTATTAAATGTGCAGCCATTCCTCCACATAGCAGCAGCAGCATTGCTATGAATGAGCCAGTCCTCCCCTCATCCCTGATTAGTTTAGAGAGGTAATAGGAATCCCACCCTGACTTCCTGTTGCTAGCTCTCCCCCCACTGAAGGATGGGAATGCCACTCAGAAAGAGAAACTGGTGGACGGTGAGCTGGCATACAACTGGGAAAGAGTAGTAATGAAAGGCAGTTTGGACCTCTCGGTTATCATTCATTTGTTAACGGCCTGGAGTTTACTGAGTTCCACCCTCGCTGTTTAATTGCTGACGGTGATTAAGCATATGTGTGGCTCTCCTTGGGTGTCTTTTTTAATGGCTCAGTCAATGGCACAATAGATATATTGAGACATATCTGTGAACTGTAGCTATTCTAGGATAAATTTCTGCCTCCCCTAGACAGATTCTGCACCCCAAAGCAAGTAGGCAATCCAAGCAAAAAGGTGAGCCCTCACTATAACACTGATTTCAAGTTTCAAACACAGAGTCAAGTTTCAGGCCTACTCCTTATTTCCAAAAGGTTGAGTGAGCTGGACCCAGGATACTGAAGAACTGCCTCGCCCTTGAGACCTCAAACACCCTCCACAGCTCTGCTCCTCAGGAGCCTTGGTACTGCACCTGCCTGAAGCATGTGCACAGGAGACAGGATTTTCTCGACAGCCAGCCCAAGACTATGAAATTCACTCCCACAGATTAAGAATGACCACAGACCTGGCCACTTTGCAGTCAAAATTCAAACCTTACCTCTTTGACCTTGCTTTCCCAGGAACTCTGAATCTACCGCAATTTACATAAAGCAAAACAAACTTAACTACTTAATTTACTCCCCAGGGTGTGGGGCCAGGAAGGAGAGTAAAATGTAATTGGTTGATGTAAGTCATTTCCCTGAAATGTGCTCTTGTAAGGGGACTGTTGCCCCCTTACTAACATTCAGTGAGGGTATTTTAGTTGCTAGCTCCTAGTACTAAAAAGGGGGAAGGGTTGATGGGGAATCAGGACCCTGAGACTGACAGCCCCCAGGCACAACTGGGAGAGGCCAATGCTCCAGGTCAGCCTGAATGACAGGGCGGGCAGGCTAATCAGGGAGTCAGGAGGCCAGGGAGGTCCCGTCCTCTGTGTGAGCTGGAATTGGCTGGGTCAGACAGAGTGGGGCCGAGCTGAGCTGCGGAGTAGAGCTGTGCCAGATCCAGAGGGACCAGAAAAGCAGCCCAGAGAGAGCAGACTCTGTCCTGGGAGCAGAGCTCCAACCCCAAAGCCAGAGGCACAGCCCAGAGAGAGCAGACTTGCCCTGGGAGCAGAGCTGCAGCAACCAGAGCCAGAGGGGCCAGAAAAGCAGCCCAGGAAGCAGGTCAGTGCTGGGAGCAGAGTCACAGAAGCAGCCTGCAGAGCAGACCTGTCCTGGGAGCAGAGCTGTGGCAACCAGAGGCAGAGAGGCCAAAGAAGCAGCCCAGGGAGCTGGAGGCAGAGCAGCAGCAGTGCAGAGACAGAGTGGTGGAGCTGGGGCTGGAGCAGTCCGGAGCTGGGTGCGGTGAGCAGCTGGAGAGAGCGAGGGGGACCTTGGGCAACGGGCCCAGCACAGAGAGATGCCTCAGCCAAGGGGCTCTGCAGGCCAGGCTTGGCTCGTAACCCCGACAGGTCAGGGGTGACACTGGGAAGAAGGGTCCTACCACTTACAGCCTGAGAGCGTGTGGCCACCACCAGAGCAAGTGTCCAACCCACAGCATCCCTCACAGCACAGCCAGGGCCTGAGAAGGAGGCCTGGGACTTACAAGGAACAGACTGTGAACTGCCCTGACATTCCAGAGACACTGTTTGTGATGTTCCCTGCCACAGAGCAGGTTGATGTGTTTCCTATAACCTTTCCCATTTTTCCTTATTCTTTTTAAAATTAATTGTTGATTAAATAACTTGCATTTGCTTTAAATTGTATGTAATGGTCAGTGGGTCAGAGAAGTGCCCAGTGTAGAGAGAGTACCCCAGAGTGGGAACACCCTAGCTCCTGTCCTGGGTGACCAAGCAGGGTTGGGGGTCGAGCCCCCCAGGAATCCTGGGCCCAGCCTTGTTGGGGTTACGAGGACTCTGCCAGACAGGAGAGTGGAAGGGGAGTCCTCAAGGGCAGGGAGGCCACTGGGGAAAGGAAGTGGGAGCGAGGACTCAGATCCTTTTGCTAGCCCACTTCACCGGGGTAGTACAGAAGCCAGAAAAGTTCCCCACAATAGCGGGATTATTCCCCTGCTTACACTCTGATACAACAGTGTTAGGAGTCGGCTACAAGAACCTGACTAGAATACTGTTTACCCATAAATAGCACATACTGTAAATGGAATTCAACTTTCAAAAGATCCCGTTCTGACTGTTTTATATTAAGTATTGATTCCTCAAGATTAAATGAAATTTTTAAAAGAGGATTTGGTTTTACTGGGAAATTTCAAACAAAATTAAATTTCCTATAACTTGTGCACCTCCATTTGTAGCAGGAAATGTGGACACAGTCAATCTGAAATCTAGTCAATTTGAAAAAAGAAAGAAATGAGTGAAAAGTAGTTTCAGGTATTATACTTGCTGAAGTCCCCCTGCCAGTTTATGTGGCTTTACAATCATATTTTCCTTTCAAAAATACTCTCTCTTTTTGCTCATCAACAGAATCACACAGTTAACAGAGGAAACTAACTAGCTAGACAGTTAACTGTTAAACTGCTAGTACACAAAGTGCTGTCACATGTACAAAATAAATGAAAAAAAGAAAGTTTGGTTATCTAATGTCTTTTATTTCCAGTAACCTGAGTGGTTGCATGTATCAGCAGTAAGTTAAACCACCCTTTTCAGACACCAGGGTGATTTTTGAGTTAATGGTGTCCTGTTACGCTGTTCACTTGTTTTTCAGCTCATCTCTATGGTAGACCGTCTCAGCCACAACTGATTTCAGTGGCGGCTACTTGGTGATCAGCATTCAGAAATCTGCCTGCCTATTTAGGTGTCTAAATATAGAGGTAGGAAGGTAAGGTCAGACTCCCATGTTTTTAAATCTTGGCCTTAACCTCTCTGTGCCTGAGCTCGCTCTCTCTTTTTTCAGTTTTGCTTTTTACATCGTGCTCAATGGAACTGCTGGGTGCTGAGCATTTTTGAAAATCTGGCCTGTAACATACAATCACTGTCATGTACTTTAATAAGCAGCTACCATTTAATTAGACTGATTAACTCTAAATGTATTGGGCCTGATTCTGATCAGTGGAGAGACTTTGATTGACTCCAGTGTATGTGAAATCAGGATCATGCCCACTGTGTTAGATGTGGCTTAACAACAATGAACACTTGTTAAAACACAACAGATACTTTAATTTAAAAAAAAAAACCTATTAAATACAACAAATATCTTTACATGAAAACTAAGCACTAAAATGTCATTTCTGAATTGCTGGGGGGATATTTTCCAAGTTATTCTAAGCCACCTAAACACAGATTTCCTGTTAGCCTACACAAACTCCCACTTGCCTTCTGTAATGCAGATGTACAGAAGTCTAAGTATGTTTATTCATGGGAAATGTTATAATCCTCTATGAGCAATACTTTACAGTTGCCAAAGAAATACTTAGCCTTGGCAGGAGGAGAAGAGGAGAAATGCTATCTTTTCTCATTCAGCATCTGTTCCTCTTGATCTACTTAGATTCATATCTGATTTAGGCTGCAAATGAAATGCCTTAGGTATTGTAGTTTTTGGTGCATATCTGTTCAGACCAGCAGCACCACATAAAGTTGGAATACAACACATAAGTTGACTGCAAGACAGTTTGCCAAAATTTTAATGGGTTGGCTTTCCCCTCCTCCCTCACATGGCCAAGGGAGTTTCAGGCTCAGTTTCCTTAAGAGATGAGTCAAAACTTTGATCCACTTTATTCCCACAAATATGCTAGTGCTGAGCTATGAAAATAAGATTTGATAGGAGTTACCTCTTATAAACTGTGGTTCCAACTATTTTATTCTTGTAAGTGGTATCTCAGCTGGATGAACAAACAGCAGCCTTGATGTTTGGATTGTATTGGTGATGTACAGAATGAATTGTAATAGTTTTTGTTTGTTTGTTGTCAACACATTTCAATCCAGTTTAAAACCTTGACTCTCTGAGGGTCTGAGACTCCTGTGCTTACAACTCCCACCAACCCTTCTCCAATATTGTCTCTGTCTCTGGCTCCAGACCTTCTCTCTGCTGCTGCTCTTCAGTGGAGAAATGGGATATCCCCAGATTGACCTAAGGAGAAAACCAAAACCATCTGAAAGGAAACTGTCTCCTCCCTACCCCACGGTTTTGACTCAGACACTGACTCTACATTTCCCTATTCCCTCCTAATCTGACCTCTTTTTTGCCTTGCATCATGCTCTCCCTCTTCCCCCCTGCTCAGCCACTCCCTCCCATCTGGCTTCTTTCCCTCTGCCCCCAAACATTATTATGATCGCTTACATAGCATCATAAATGTGCGAGGCAATTTAGAGAGATTAGAGAAAAAGGCTGTTCAAAAAGCTTAAAATCTAAATTAGAAAAACAGAAAATTAAGGTAACTTGTAATGGCAAGGGGAGCTGACAGTTCAAACAAATATTATCAGAAGGCAAATGAATTCTGATCGAAAGAGCAAACAAATAACACCGTTAAACTGAATTACTATAATCTATAAATAAATATTAGACTTTTTAAATTACTCTGTCTAAAAGTGGCATGTTTTCATCCATTCACATTGAACTTTTAATCTAAGCAAGTCCCCCCACCCCGAAAGGCACCCATTAGAAAATCCCTGTTAGAACCAGTAGCTACTTCCCCAACTGAATGTGAGAGCCGACATCAATCAGACAAATCATACCACACATGTCTACTGCATGTAAGCTATAAACTAACAGTTCTCAAACCAAAACTCAATTAATGTGCTTCTGCTTCTAACAAGAGAGAAAAAAGCCTGAAGGCATCGTGTAGAAAAATCTAATTCTGTAGAAAGGTAGTGACAGAAATGTAAGGGAGGTATCGTTTGATTCATAAAAATCTACAGAATCATGTCATTGGTGTCACACTCTGCAAAATGGCAGGGTGAAGTCAGTGCCCCCCGGCTCCCAGCTCCAAGTCCTCCAGTTCATGGAAATCTTGATAATACCTAACTCGACCCATTTCTGATTACATTGTATCATTCAAAAGCCCTTTCCCTAGGAACACAATGGTAACAAACATGACAAAACTAGGACCATTTTGTGGCTATATATTCAAGAAAATATTTAAAAATCAACTTTTACCTTAACACAGGGATGTCAAACATGCAGCCTTCATAAAGTTAAATTGTAGCCCTCAACTGGCAGTAATGTCAGACTAACGTAAGTTAATGCTCAGAACATGATACCTGATTATTTTTTTCAATGTTGCAGATTACTATAAATGGAAGGAGGCTTCAAGTTGATTTGCCATCATTGAGAAAAAGGAACGGTTAAATGGTATTGATTATCAGCTTTGTTTATTATGCCAAAAGAATTGTTATGAGGCACTGGCTATGATGTCCGCATCCAGCCAGAAAATACTGGAATCCATCCACAAATTGTATGCAGATCTGGGGGATTTTGTACAGACACAGTACGGGGAACCAAATTCTTGCAAGGAAAAGGTTACGACATGTAAAAGGAGCACACACCTGAATACTTGTTGCCCTTCAAAAATGCTTCCTACATGTCTTCTTTGAAAAGCACACAGATGTGTTTGAAGTCATTTCTCAAAAGGTACATGACTTGCAAGACTAATTCCACACATCCAGTGTACATTACACTCTCAATGACCTATTGTGCATGATGGTGAGCTGCAATATCACAGAACGGTACAACTAATTCAATGAGGTTGAATCAGCAACAAAACAAACTTTTGGTGCAGTGATACATGAAGATGGTTGAGTCTTTGCTGTTCTTTATTTGATCTGTCAGGACTGCTATTTCGAATTTGCACCTTGCAGAAGTGGAAGACTTGACATTTTTTTTTTTTTTGCTTTAGATTTAACCAACTATTGTGGGATGATTGCCTGGTACCTCGCTGAAATAAGAAGTGTAAAAAAGACTGGAACAGACATATGGGAAGAATTTTGAAAAGGAAATTGGGCTGATAAAAGGTCACCTGTTCCCTTCTCTGCACTTGGTTCAGACAAAGCCCTAACACATGAAAACAGAGCAATGAAAGTCACTGGGGGGGTTGATGGGCATAACACAGCACCCCAATGTCCTTTTCCGTTTTTTCCTGACAACTCCAGAATGACAAATTTGGAACAAAACATTAAGCATGGCTGGGATGACTTCCCAGCAGTAACCAAGCACCATCAAGATTCATTATGTGCAGTTGAAATGCTAAGAAGGGAGAATTTTAAAACTACAGGATGAGCTTATTCACACTGGCAACCCATTTGTGTATGATGGATCAGACCTCATTAATATCATGACAAAAGAAGTCTTTAGTGATGAGATAGCTAAAGGTATCAGCCGAATGGATACTTTGGGTTATGAGTTTTATGAAGCCTTCAAAAACCAAAGAATTATCCAAGGCTCCAACAATGTATGGGCTCCAATCAAGAACAGACTAAAGCTGAGCTCGAATGCAAAGAAGAAAGTTGGAGTGAAAATGGCAGGGACTATTACAGAGTTAACCACAAACAAGTCATTGTTTGCTCCTCTCCTGGTCATGTCCAGATCTCAGCATGATGTTGCTCTTTGTCAGACTTTAGGAAAGTACAAGTTTTCCATGGGACCACAATCGATGGTAGAGTGTTGACAGAACAATGTATATGTGTCAGCTGAAAAGCAAACCAATGTACATCTTGCATGGTCTTCCTAAGCAGCATGACAACATGACCAGTACCTTATGCCAGAAGAATCCTTTCAGCATAGCAGTCATAGATGGTATGGCTGAGGTACAAGCTCGCAACGAACCAGAAACCATTAACGCCTATCAAGGTTTGGCTAAACACTTCATAATGAGGCTACAGAGAAAATACTACGACAAAGTCCACCTCATGTTTGACACATATGCAAAGAAATCAATTAAAAATATTACCAGAAAGAAAAGACTCCATGGTGTGGCACATGTTTAGTACAAAATTATTGACTCCACAAACATCTCCAATGTCACAGTCAAGAAGCTACTGTTCCATACTCTCACGCTGGATGAGTTAACTGCATATCTTGCATGAAAAATGCTCCAGCATGCAAAGAATTGCTCAAAGAATTTTGTTGCCGCATAGCATAATGAAGCTGCTGTCTTGCACTGTTCATTGGAGTTTCTTCGTAGTTCCCATGAGGAATCTGACACTAAAATTATCTTGCATGGCATGAATTCCAGAGAGAGAGGTACTACGGTACTCTGGATTTTTGCACAAGACACAGCTGTTCTAGTGCTCTCTGTGAGATGCTACCCAAGAGACTTCCTCAAGATTCTGTTTTTGGGCCTGCTGCTGGGGAAACAGAATCCCTGTATGTCCCTCACAGATGCATTCCTATCTCTTGGACCATTAAAAGCCATCGCATTGCCAGGTTTCCATGCTCTTCCAGAAGTGTCACATCCTTGAAAAGCTTGCTGGAAAGACCAAATTACCATACTGGAAGGCATTTGATTTAGCCTCCAAAAACTCTCTCCTCACTCTGAAGGTGCTCAGAGCAGCACTCAGAATGGCTGAGACTGTCACTGCCGAGGTCAGAAACTCATATGCTGAGTTTACCATTTGAAAACCAACATTATGATACTTTCAGAGCTAAGTTGGTGGATGTTTTTCAAGAGGCAGACAAATGGAGAAAAATTGCTACCGACAAGGGGTGCATTTATTCCTGCTATCAAGAGGGCAAATTATCAAGCAATGGAATGGCTCTGGGATAGAATCATAAGACTGGAAAGGACCTCGAGAGGTCATCTTCTCCAATCCCCTGCACTCAGGGCAGGACAAAGTATTATCTAGACCATTCCTGACAGGTATTTGTCTAACCTGCTCTTAAAAATCTCCAATGATGGAGTTTCCACAACCTCCCTAGGCAATTTATTCCAGTGCTTAACCACCCTGACAGGAAGTTTTTCCTAATGTCCAACCTAAACCTCCCTTGCTGCAATTTAAGCCCATTGCTTCTTGTCCTATCCTCAGTGGTTAAGAAAAACAATTCTTCTCCCTCCTCCTTGTAACATTTACATACTTGAAAACTGTTATCATGTCCCCTCTCAATCTTCTCTTTTCCAGACTAAATAAACCCAATTTTTTTCAATCTTCCCTCATAGGCAGTGTTTTCTAGACCTTTAATCATTTTTGTTGCTCTTCTCAAAACTTTCTCCAATTTGTCCACATCGTTCCTGAAATGTGGCGCCCAAACTGGACACAATACTCCAGCTGAGGCCTAATCAGCGCAGAGTAGAGCAGAAGAATTATTTCTTGTGTCTTGGTTACAACAGTCCTGCTAATACATCCCAGAATGATGTTCTCTTTTTTTTTGCAACAGTATTACACTGTTGACTCATATGTAGCTTGTGGTCCACTATGACCCCCAGATCCCTTTCTGTAGTACTCCTTCCTAGGCAGTCATTTCCCATTTTGTATGTGTGCAACTGATTGTTCCTTCCTAAATGGAGTACTTCGCATTTGCCCTTATTGAATTTCATTCTGTTTACTTCAGACCATTTCTCCAGTTTGTCCAGAGCATTCTGAATTTTAATCCTATCCTCCAAAGCACTTGCAACCCCTCCCAGCTTGGTATCATCTGCAAACTTTATTAAGTGTACTCTCTATGCCATTATCTAAATAATTGATGAAAATATTGAATAGAACCGAACCCAGAACTGATCCCCACGAGACCCCACTTGTTATGTCCTTCCAGCATGACTTTGAACCACTGATAACTACTCTCTGGGAAAGGTTTTCCAACCAGTTTTGCACCCACCTTACAGTAGCTCCATCTAGGTTGCATTTCCCTAGTTTATGAGAAGGTCATGCGAGATAGTATCAAAAGCTTTAGTAAAGTCAAAATTACCACATCTACCACTTCCTCTCTATCCACAAGGCTTGTTACCCTGTCAAAGAAAGCTATCAGATTGGGTTGACATGATTTGTTCTTGACAAATCCATGCTGTAACTTATCACCCTCTAGAAGTTTGCAAATTGATCTTTTAATTATTTGCTCCATTATCTTTCAGGGTACAGAATTAAGTTGACTGGTCTGTAATTCCCTGGGTTGTCCTTGTTTCCCTTTTTATAGATGGGCACTATATTTGCCCTTTTCGAGTCTTCTGGAATCTCTCCTGTCTTCCATGACTTTTCAAAGATAATCGCTAATGGCTCAGATATCTCCTGAGTCGGCTCCTTGAGTATTCTAGGATGCATTTCATCAGACCCTGGTGACTTAAAGACATCTAATTTGTCTAAGTAATTTTTAACTTGTTCTTTTCCTATTTTAGCCTCTGATCCAACCTCATTTTCACTGGCATTCACTATGTTAGATGTCCAATAACTACCAGCCTCCTTGGTGAAAACTGAAACAAAGAAGTCATTAAGCACCTCTGCCATTTCCACATTTTCTGTTTTTATTTTTTTTCCCCTCATTGACTAACTGTCCTACCCTGTCCTTGGTCTTCCTCTTGCTTCTAATGTATTTGTAGAATGTTTTCTTGTTACCCGTTATGTCTCTAGCTAGTTTGATCTCGTTTTGTGCCTTGGCCTTTCTAATTTTGTCCCTACATACTTGTGTTATTTATTTATATTCATCCTTTGTAATTTGACCTCGTTTCCACTTTTTGTAGAACTCCTTTTTTATTTTTAGATCATTGAAGACCTCCTGGTTAAGCCAGGATGGTCTCTTGCCATACTTCCTATGCAGGGGATAGTTTGCTCTTGTGCCCTTAATAATGTCTCTTTGAAAAACTGCCAACTGTCTTCAATTGGTTTTCCCCTTAGATTTGCTTCCCAGGGGATCTTACCTACCAATTCCCTGACTTTGCTAAAGTCTGCCTTCTTGAAATCCATTGTCTTTATTTTGCTGTTCTCCCTCCTACCATTCTTTAGAATCATGAACTCCATCATTTCATGATCACTTTCACCCAAGCTGCCTTCCACGTTCAAATTTTAAACCAGTTCCTCCCTCTCCCGTAGTAGCCTTCTCCACTTGCTGAAATAAAAAATTGTCTCCAATACATTCCAATAACTTTTTAGATAATCTGTGCCCTGCTGTGTTATTTTCCTAACAGATGTCTGAGTAGTTGAAGTTCCACATCACCACCAAGTCATATGCTTTGGATGATTTTGTTAGTTGTTTAAAAAAAGCCTTATTCACCTCTTCTTCCTGGTTAGGTGGTCTGTAGTAGACCCCTATTATGACATCACCCTTGTTTTTTACCCCTTTTATCCTTACCCAGAGACTTTCAACAAGTCTGTATCCTATTTCCATCTCAACCTCATTCCAAGTGTATAAACTTTTAATATATAAGGCAACACCTCCTCCCTTTTTTGCCTGCCTGTCCTTCCTGAGTTGTGTTTATTCACTAGCATTTCGAGTACTTCCTGCTTATTCCCCATACTTCTCGCATTACTAAACAGACATCTAAGATACTGATTTGATTTCCATCCCCCAGTTCTGTCTTGCGTCTCCTTTATCCCTGCTATAACAGCCCATGCTCCCCCCAAATTCTGACCCTTCTCCCAGGTCTCCATGTTTTTGGTTTACCTGTGGGCTTTGGTCACCTGCCCCCTTTGAACCTAGTTTAAAGCCCTCCTCACTAGGTTAGCCAGTCTGAATCCAAATATGCTCTGCCCTTTCCTCGATAGGTGGACCCCATCTCTGTTTAGCAGTCCTCCTTCCTGGAACAGCATCTCATCATCAAGGAAGCTGAAGCCCTCCTGGTGACACCATCTTCACAGCCAGTCATTTACCTCCAGCATGCATCTGTCTCTGCCTGGGCTCCTACCCTTGACCGGAAATGGCCCACCTTGATTATCACTACAAAAGGTTTTCTCCCACCGCCCCCACTCTCCTGCTGGTATTAGCCCATTGTTTCATGTTCTGTGTGTATATAAATCTCCTCACTGTATTTTCCACTGAATGCATCCGATGAAGTGAGCTGTAGCTCACGAAAGCTTATGCTCAAATAAATTGGTTAGTCTCTAAGGTGCCACAAGTACTCCTTTTCTTTTTAAGAAAGAAGAGAGATTCAACTAGAAACAAGAGAGCATGATGGAAACAAATAGTTATGATACAAAACAAAATCTTGAAATGCAAAGAGCCTGCACTTCTTAAGTTACTTTCCTATCTAATACAGTAATCCAAACTTTCATGAAAAACACCCCACTCCACAAGATCATGTCTCCTCAGTGAATGGATGAGCTCAAAGCATTTCCCTTTCCCTACCAGCACCATTGACTTCTGACTTCCCTGGACTGTTCTTCAGACAGTTGGATTTTGTCCAGGCATTCATTGCCTGCAGACAGGCTCCTCTCTGGGATGGCATTGATAATGTTGGCTGAGAAAGAAAGTGCAGACAAGGGTGTACAGCAGTCTGGAGGCTTGCAGTTCTGTCCTTTTAAAGCCCCTTTCACTAGAACCAAAATGGCAACTCTGATTTCTCTATAAGACGTTTTCATCATTAAACAAACAATGATTGCCATTCATTGACATTAGACTGAATTCACATAATAGTACATTATTCATGTGAAACAAGAAGCCATGTCTTTTAAATACCAAAGTTCACATTTATTGATCCTTTTCTCTGAAAAATTAGTCTATGGCTGCCAAGGAAAAACTATGCAATGGCTGGAAGGAGGATAAAGTGACCCAAGATGTTGGTTTCTTATTTATTGTAATGATTTTAAATGTGTCTTAGGACTGGTCTACACTAGAAAATTAGATCAATTTAACTACCTTGGGCAGGGGTGTGAAAAATCGCCATGACCGACGTCATTAAGTTCCTGTGTAGACAGTGCCAGGTCAATGGAAGATTTAGCAACTGCCTCTTGTGGAGGTGAATTACCCGTGCTGACGGGACCACCCCTCCCATCAGCATAGAGAGTGTCTACACTGAAGTACTGCAGCAGTACAGCTGTGCCGCTGTAGCATTTTAAGCATAGACCTACCTTAGGTTACAAGAGGAATACATTTAATTAGATAAAGTTAATAGTGGACACAGGTACCTAATTTCTGCTAAATGTGAAAATACTTTAAAAACAGAAAACAAATATGGTTCATTGTTTGCACTCTGGTTTTAATTTCCCTTCTTTTTAAGGCCAAGCCATAATGCTATTATTATTAATTATTATTATTATTATGCTATTATTATTATTTTTAAGGCCAAGCTATTATTTCTGACCATTCAGCACCCACTGAAGGATTTCATTGCTAAATACTACCATATCCTCCCAGTTATCCAGTAATTTACCCCAAACCAAGCCCTCTATGATTCCATCCTCCCTCCCTCTCAGCCAGCCACATTCTACCGATATCCCCCTTCTCCTTGCTGCGAACACACAACCCATTCTGATCAACTCCTCACTGTCTTCACAGGCTTCTTGTACCCTACGGTTCAACTTCCTTCCCCACAATTCTCCAGTAGTAACTACTATGTCCCTCCTTTCTTCCCATATTACTCTTCAGGATCCCACAACCTCCACCAAGCCAGTAGCATCTTGTAATCCCCTCTCCCTCTCTACTCCCAAAAAACATTTGATCTGTTTTTTGAGTCAATCAGTGCTACTAAGTCTTCATCCATGGGAAACCAGAAGCCTCTTACTGGTGGGTAGTAGTCATTAATGCCGTAATGCTCTTTCCTCCTTTGTTCCCACATCTACTGAAAATCTTGTCTGGAAGTAGTGGGCAAGGAATTTTGGTGTCACTTCTGACCACACACTTTTTTGGGAAGCTATATTATACATCACAGGCATTAATTCATTCTTGGAGTGCTTTCCCAAAATAAACACTGTCTTCCCGTTACTGGTTCCCAACATGCCACAACCCTCACGCTTCACCTCTCAACATCCAACTCCACACATAAGGTTAGTGTGTTTTTTTGCTGAACATTGTTCTATATGTGCATTACATCATTAAGATCTGACTCTGATGAGAGACAAGATTTCAACAAAAAAAGAAAAGGAGTACTTGTGGCACCTTAGAGACTAACCAATTTATTTGAGCATAAGCTTTCGTGAGCTACAGCTCACATCATCGGATGCATACTGTGGAAAGTGTAGAAGATCTTTTTATATACACACAAAGCATGAAAAAATGGAAGAGGTATTTTTTCATGCTTTGTGTGTATATAAAAAGATCTTCTACACTTTCCACAGTATGCATCCGATGAAGTGAGCTGTAGCTCACGAAAGCTTATGCTCAAATAAATTGGTTAGTCTCTAAGGTGCCACAAGTACTCCTTTTCTTTTTGCGAATACAGACTAAGACGGCTGTTACTCTGAAACAAAAAAAGAAGAAACTCTGACAAATTTTAGTGCCTCCTTTATGAGGAATGTTAACATGGAGAACTGAAACTAGTTTTTATTCTCAGTCCAACAACATTGCATTTTCTATGGCCTCTTGTAACTAGAGTTATTTGCCTCTGCTAAATTACTAGAGACGTAATTACAATGGATTAATACAGATGAATGAGTTTCATATATGATCAGAAGACTACATCAGGAATATGCTCAAGCTCTAAAATGCAGAACTGGATCTGTTTGACCAAATTTGGGGGTGTTCGGAAACAGTGTTTTGCTCTGGCCCATTAGAAAGATCAGAGACACCTGCAAAATTTGATTCTAGGCTTAGATTTTGAACAGTCCCAAAGCATTAGAGCCCAGCTTGAGAAATGACATTATTTTTCACACTTGTGTGATCACCTTGACCTTTAAATCCAAATCAGGGTAGCTGTAGGCACAAAAGACTCATGGACAGCACCCATAAAGTAGGGCTCACCTTGCATTCCCCTCTGATTCTGCCCTTTACAAACCAAGAAATCAGGGGGTCAGAAAACCTAACACAAATTGTTAATAACCCAACTAAGGAAATCTTTTCATAAATAAAGTTTGAAAATAAATATTTATAGCATTACACAGAAGGTAATTTTCCTGTGTTCTTTCCACAGTCTTAGACACAACCAAAATGGAAATTCCCAAATAGGGCAATGCAAAGCAAGAACATTATAATAGAAAGTGCAGTGACTTACAGCTCATTTTCAAAGGCCAAAAGGAAAAAAAAACATTTCCAGAGGAAACGTGGGAAGATAGTATAAATCAGTGATCTACGGACCCCTGTGGGGTCTGCAGACTATGTCTAAGGGGTTCATGAAAGGTTGCCGTTACCACAGAACAGTGGTTTTCAATCTGTGGTCCGTGGACCCCTGGGGGCCTGCAGAATATGTCTGTGATTTCCAAAGGGGTCTGCATCTCCACTCAAAATATTTTAGGGGTCTGCAAATGCAAAAAGGTTGAAAACCATTGATATAAATAAACTTTGACCCTGTTGGGTTCCTGCCCTGACACCAAAATCCCTCAAGGCTAGCCTCCTCCTGTAAGAAGAGAAAAGGAAAGTGGAAATTTAAGTTGCACAAACAGAAGAAAAGGTTTAATTATATTTGCTGATGGAAGGCAACCATAATTCTGGCATTTCATAACTTTTCAGTGCTTGACTTTGCAACTTTAACATTCTTTTATCCTAGGTTTCTGGATGTAATGTCCTATATTTAAAAAAACAAAACAAAAAACAGAAGAAACAAAAATTTCATCACGTGGAACCATATTTACCTCTCACATGCATCATCTGTATGGATCTTTAAATCCACAGCACACTTCTCTGCTACTTGAGCTAATGGAGTAACTGGCCACAGTCGCAGACTGTTATTTTCTGTGTGGATCTGTAGCTAGAGGGGGATGGAGACACACACTTTACCATTTCATCTAGCTACTCGCTAGACCGAAAAGGACTGCTGAGACTCATGGATAAGAGGTTCCATTCCAGGTTCTGCAGGACAGAGCTCTCTATAGACCCTTCTGCCCCTATCCTTCCCAGCCTGTCCCCGCCTCCTTCTGCTCCTATGCCCCTTCTCAGCTCCTACCTGTCCCCTCCTCTCCCGTAATCCTCCCACCCTGCCCATCCTCCACCACCACTTAACTCCTGCCCCATCCCTTCCCCTTTCTTATCATCCTCACAGCTCCTGTCCTTGCCACTTCCCCATCCCTCTTCTGCTCGGTCTCCCCCTTCTGCTCCTGCCCATGTTCCTCCTCCTCTCTTCTTCTATCTTCCCCCTCTACAAATCCTGCCCTTACCTGCCTCCCACTCCTATTCTGCCCCCATCACCAGTTTTTGTCTTTCTCCCTCACCTTTATTCCTATCCCCACCCAGTCTTTTTGCCCCATCCCACACTCCCAACTACTGCTCCTAAGCCCCCTCACCCAGGTTCCTATCCTCCCTACCCCACAAGCTCCTGTCTCTGTCCCCACACCTTTGCATCTCTTCCCTTTCCCACAGCATTTCTCACCCCTCTGCATTGGAGTCAGGTTGCTTCCTCTTTCTCCTCCATGCTGCCTGGAGCAAACGAGGGTGGGGTGGGGCTGGACGGGTGGTGACTGAGAGCACAGAAGATATAGTCTCTCTGCTCTCTGTTCTAGGGCCAAGCACCACCGAAAACCCTGGCATCCAGGAGGAGCAATTACAGGTAAATTCTTGGCCAGCCCCGGGATAGAGCATGCTCTCTTGTTCTGTAGTGATGCCACAAACACAGTCCAGTTGACACATAGATGCGATGAAGGGTCACTATAGCATGTTCAGCTCAGATGGAATCTCCAGGGAATTTAACTGCCAACCTCTAACACATCTCTACTGAGCATGTGTGAACGGAGATTTTTCATCTTATAATTTAGCCACATTTGTGCAAATTTCTACCGGGACAACAAAAGGCATCTCCCTGACACCAGGGACACCTGACACCTCTGCCAAATTTCAAGTCCCTGCTCCAAATCTTGTAGGTGCTAGAGTTCTCAACAGAACAGTCGTTAGAATTTTCTTCTCACGGGGAAAACAACTGATTTTTCCCTGACCTTATTCTTGGAAGTGGCTGAACTGTTTTAGCTGAAACATTCAAAAAAAGTCAGCTTGAGGTAGACACCCAGCATGGAAAATTTCAGTCCAAACAGTTGAAGTTTTACAAAGTTATAAGCAACTGAAAATGGGGTCTTTTAATGGAGAATGTCAGGTAACCTTAATTACAGACAAAGCAGAAGGAACCACTGACAAGTTATATAGCCCACTTTATGCTGAGCAAAGGAGATACTTCAGCCATGAATTTGCTGATGTCCCTCTCTTCTGAGATTCTGACTGCACTACTCTTTCCTTGACACTCCAAGAGAGAGAGGGCAGACTATCTGAATCGGTATCATTTGGAAAGGTTTTAGCTACTGAAATAAACATATTGATGACATTATTACGAAGAATCCTGTTGAGCACCTTCTGGCATTTGAGAAGCTCAAGATCAGATAAGAAACATTTGTTCTGCTGGTTTCAGGTTTGTAATAAGGGAAATGCATGGAAAATAAAACAAGTTCTAGCCTGCAGAACCACAAAGCCACAGGCCCCAAGCACATTCCAAATATTTATCAGAGACCTTGGACTTAATGCCAAGATAAAAACACAAAATCCCCACTGTACAATGTACATTTAATCGCTTTCTTTTCCCCAGCACTTTCCAAATTATTGCCAATTATTTCCAAGCATAACAGATTCATCCAATGTTACTTTAAATGTTGGAGGGGGGCCAAGCTGGGCAATTCCAGTTTACAAACACTGTCATTTGAAATAACTAAAATAACCACATGTAATATGAGAAGATCAAATCCTCAACTCTTACTCTGACAAACCTCCCTCTGAACTCAATAGGTGACTTGCCTGAGTGAGGCCTGAATAAGAACTTTAGGAGTTAGCCCAGTTTTAGTACCTATAAATTCAGTTTTATATTTCTACCAATAAGTGCACTACCAGGCCTCTAGCACACAAACAAGATGGGGGAGGCTAGCGTGTGGCATGATCCCTTTCATAGGGATGTTACATTTAATTATATTATGGTATCTGTAAGATATGGCTCAACTGCAGTTACTTCTTCAACCAGCATTCTTTTTTAGGGCTTGATCCTGCAAATGCTTATGCATATGAATAGCTTTACTAATGTGAGTAGCTTCTTTGACTTCTCAGGTATGTAGCGCCATTGAACTCAAAGGAACTACTTAGATATGTGAAGTTATTCATGTGCATACATGCCTGTAGTACCAGGACCTATTAAAAATATGTTTCATAAATTCCAAGGCCTATAGGAACCATTATGATCATCTAGTCTGACCTCCTGCATAACACAGGCCACAGAACTGTTCCCCCCATCCCCCGCCAAAAAAAAATTCCTTTTGAACTAAAGCATATCTTTCAAAAAAACATCCAGTCCTGATTTTAAAATTGCCAGGGATGGAGACTCCACCATGACCTTTGCTAAATTGTTCCAGGAGTTAATTAGCCTAAATGTTAGAAATTTACACCTTATATATCTAGCTTCAACTTCTTGTCAAGATCTTGTCTGCTAGACTAAAGAGTTCTTTATCAAATATTTGTTCCCCATGTAAGTACTTATAGATTGTGATGAAGTCACTCTAAGCCTTCTCTTTGTTAAGCTAAATAAATTGAGCTCCTGGAGTCTATCACTATAAGGCATGTTTTCCAATCCTTTACTCAATGTGGTCCTTCTCTGAAATGTCACCAATTTATCAACGTCCTTTCTGAATTGTGGACACCAGAACTGGACACAGTATTCCAGCAATAGTCACACCAGCACCGAATACAGAGGTAAAACAACCACTCTACTTCTGCTCAAAAGTCTCCTGTTTACTCATCCTAGGATTGAATTAATCCTTTTGGCTACAGCATTGCACTGGGAGCTCATGTACAGCTGATTATCCACCACAACTCCAAAATCTTTTTCAGAGTCACTGCTTCCCAGGATAGCGCCCTTCATCTTGAAAGGATGGCCTATATTCCTTGTTCCTAGATGTATACATTTACATTTAGCCATATTAAAATGCATGTTGTTTGCTTGCACCCAGCTTACCAGTCAATCCATATCACTCTGTATCAGTGACCTATTCTCTTCATCATTTACTACTCTCCCAGTTTTGGGGTTGTCTGCAAACTGTATTGGTGATGATTTTATGTTCTCTTCGTGGTCATAGATAAAAATGTTAAGTAACAAAGACCAAGAACTGATCCTTGTGGAACACCATTAGAAAAACATCTGCTCAATGATGACTGCCCATTTACAATTACATTTTGAGAACTTAGCCAGTTTTTAATCCATTTTATGTGTGCCTTGTTAATTTTGTATCATTTGAATATTTCTGGTCTTTGATCTGAAACTGTACACTGGATGCTTTTCAGTTTCAGGTTTCAGAGTAGCAGCCGTGTTAGTCTTTTTTCAGTTTCAAAGTTCCAAATCACTATCCAGAGTGATGACATCTATAAAGTTACCATAAATTTGGAGGTTTCCCTGGATAGGCTAAAATACATCCTATTCTGAATTAGTTACAAGATTATTTCTACCCACTGCTCTAAATCACCACTGAGCACACCTTTTTCTCTACCTATTTTTGATATCACCAGATTCCACTTACTTTAAAAAGTGTGCATGGAACTTTTAAATTATTGCAACATCTCAGTGTACCTCTTGATAAACTGCAATATCCATTTAAGTTTCATTTTGTAGGTCTTCTGAAAGCCACCACTTGTAATCAAAAGACAAGACAAGAAGAGGCCAGTTGTGATTTTCCTTTTAAAAAATCTTTTATCCAAACTCATATTATTTAGTTATTCTATTCTATTCTAAATCATCAATCTTTCTGCATAATAATCTGAACCCCATTGCCATCAGAACCACCCTACCCAGATTTGATTCCGCCATCTCCATTCCACAAAAGGGCATCTTATAATAACTAAGCTATTAAAATATTAAATAAAAATAATTACAGGAGAAACTTATTCTTAAATGTTCTCAAAGTAGTTAACATATTTAATGTGCATGACTAAAATTCACCATTTACATTCTCCATCAATTCTGCAGAATCTTCCAACTATCATGAGTTAGAGCAACATGCCATACAAAATGGTAACTCACCCATTCATAAGGGGAAAACACCCACTCATTTTCAGCATGCTTGAAATCCTTTTGACTATCAGCCTGAAGCCTTCAACAAGCTAAGAATATGACTCCCACTAATCCTGATAGCTGAAATATAAAGATGAAAAGCATTGGTTAGTGCACTGTCTCCAGTCATTAGTTTGCTTATAATGCATGACAAAATTATATTTTTGATGTTACTTCTAATATTCAATGCTCTTTGAATATTTTTTCTAACAGAAGGACAATAATTTAACCGAGTAAGAGCTTAGAAGATGGTGGTGGTAACACTAGAATTACAGAATGGGAAATGTAGAGCTAGTGAAGAGAGGCAAAGGGCAACTAGGATGGAAAAATAAAGCAGATGCGAGTCAGAATTCTTAGGACTGGAAAGGGCTGCAAGAACGTGAATGTTTCAAACATACCACTTCAATTTCCCAAAATCTTAAATAATGTTTAAGGTCCATAAAAAGGAAGGTGTGAGAGGAAAATAGGCACAGACATTTTTAACCAGGGTTTCTGTTATCCATTTAGACAGCTTCAGCACTTCTCAGGGTCCAATTTAATACTGTGTAAGTAGGTGGAATTTCCTTCACCACAAGAAAAATCCCAGCTTCTCCATCCCACTAGTCTGGTATTCCCCTCATTGCTGTACTTTAAGGTTGCAAAAGCACCTTTTTTTTTGGTCCAAGTTGCTCTTTTTCAAATTTCGTTGCCTCAGAGAACAGCAATTAGAGAGCATTGCTAAATTCTTCATCAGCACTTCCTCCTTTGGGATTGATTTAAATTAATTATACTGATCTTGCCATGTTAGAACTCCTTTCCCTGGGAGTGTTCATTAATACCTACTCAGTTTTCCTTCATTAAGGGACCTATCCTGTACACAGGCTAAGAGAAGCTGGGCAGCTGCCATACCCTGGGGTGTGAATGCCAAATACACACTTCCTGGCAAGAAGGGGGGGGCTGCTTTATGGATGTTGACAAGCCAAAACAAGGGTAATAAATTTAAATAATTCTAAAAAAAAAGGAAGTGGTGCTGGAAAAAATAACAATACATTCTAACTAGCAGTTGTTTGCTAAGGCTGACACTAAAGTCTTACAAAGGAACTCAGTCTGGAAAGCTTTCATGCTTACTTAATCACAGGTACTGTAAGGAAAGTAGAGGGATTTTGAAGAAAAATGGATTTTTCCTGCTTTGCCACAAGGGGAGCGTTGGTTGAAGCAAATTACTGGTGGAAGCAGAGAATTAGCATGTTTAATAATAAAGAAAAGGCCCATATTATACAGACCAAACTAGTTCAACTATAATACCATAGCTATGGACAATGACACACCAGTTAAACCTGCACAATGACACCCCAGTTAATCCTGCACAGTAAGGACAAGTCTGACAAATTAAAGCTGCATGGCAGCTGCCTGACCTTACAGACCCAATTTTAAAGAGGACAATGCATGCAATTTGCAGTGACAATTCTTTCCAGTGATCTCACTTTCATTTCAAGTATGCTATGTTCAGAGTACCCCGGGCTAAACTGATGTCATAAGAGGCTACTTCATTTGATGGCAAAAGTCTCTGCTACATTATTTAATTTTGACTGCATCATTAACATCTGGCCGTGCATCCTAAACTAATCTAAACTGAGTTCCTGTATAAAAACAAACAAACAAACACGATTCTTGGATTGTCAAGAAATAGAAGCCAATGATTTTGTAATTGTTTAAAAAAATGGGCAGTGATGATCAAAAACAGAAGGAAGATTTAAAATTCAGTGTAAGTAAAATGGCAGATTTTCTCTCACACACAAAATGTTGCCAAACTGCAGAAAAGTGCACTGGCACATCATACATTAGGGAGTCCTTCCTGCCATTGACTTCAAGGTTCTTTGGATCAAGACCTTAGAGCACAGATTATTTTGTAAAGGTAGAAGCTGCCTGCCACCAACTGCCAACAGGACAAATAGTTATTACTGAAAACCCTGTCATTGTTGCAACCTATTACTGTCCCTCAGAGCTAGGCAATGTATAAAGGCTCTGTTTGAGCTCCCTACAGTAAAGGTTCCATTTTGTTCTATTTTTATGTTTTTGTTGCACTTGACTTTGACAGTGGAAATTTGTTATTCCAGTATTCATTTCTATTCACCTTCTCCCATGAGCTTCTTCCCAAGACAGCATATTGTACATTAGCTTTGGAAATAAACAAATGTCAGAGTTACCATAAGCCAACAGCAGCTGCAAAAATTCACTGAAGAGCTTGAACACTATCGTTTTATTACATATTTTGAACCTTCTTATCAAAGTGCTCAGATGATAAATCACATAATAAATACAAAAGCACACAGGGATCCACCCTAACAGCACTTGAACTTGGGATAGCTAGACTGCTTATTTAGAGTGATCACTTTAGATAAGTTTCAGAGTAACAGCCGTGTTAGTCTGTATTCGTAAAAAGAAAAAAGAAAAGGAGTACTTGTGGCACCTTAGAGACTAACCAGTTTATTTGAGCATGAGCTTTCGTGAGCTACAGCTCACTTCATCGGATGCATAGCATGAATGCATCCGATGAATGCATCCGATGAAGTGAGCTGTAGCTCACGAAAGCTCATGCTCAAATAAACTGGTTAGTCTCTAAGGTGCCACAAGTACTCCTTTTCTTTTTTCTTTTCACTTTAGATAAGCTATTACCAGCAGGAGAGTGGGGTGGGGGGAGAGAAAACCTTTTGTAGTGATAAACACCCATTTTTTCATGGCCTGTGTGTATAAAAACATCTTCTGTATTTTCCACAGTATGCATCCGATGAAGTGAGCTGTAGCTCACGAAAGCTTATGCTCAAATAAATTGGTTAGTCTCTAAGGTGCCACAAGTCCTCCTGTTCTTTTTGCGAATACAGACTAACACGGCTGTTTCTCTGAAACCTGCTTATTTATTAATTATTAGTAGTAGTAGTACTATTATCATAGTGCCTAAGAGCCCAGTCATGGATTAGGACCCACTGTGGTAGGTGCTGTACAAACACAGAACAAAAAGATGGACCCTGTCTCAAGGAGCTTTCATGCTAAGTGTAAGACAAGAAACAACAGACAGACAGATAGATGAGGGAGCACAAGGAAAACAATGAGACAATACTGGTCAGCATGATAAGCAGTGGTCTCAGCACCCCTACAGCCTAACCATTGTCAAGTTTTTTGTAGGTGTCATAGCAAAGGAGAGTTTTGAGATGGGATCTGAGAGCTTGAACAAGAGTTTTAGCTGTGTGGAGAGATAAGAAAGGCTGTTCCTAATACGTTGTAGTGAAGGCGGCAGATAAGAAGGATCCTGCTATAAAAGACTGCTAGTACTATTTCACATCAAAAAGACTTCAGTAAACAAGTACATGTTGGTATCTGAATAAGCACACTGTCATTAAAGAAAAAAAGCCTTTTTTTAAAAAAATTACCACACCACTATAATATAAGCACCTTAAATATCACACAGCAATAGCTAATGGTAAACACTGACCGTGTAAAAAACTACCTGTTCATGGAGCTCCAATGCTGGACTGTTGTCTAAACTGTTGTGTACCTGCATTTTATGCACCTTCCATCATGAACTCACCTACCTCTGTGATGAAAATGTGACTGTTTTCTGAAAGGCACAGATTTGGGAAGCTGGATGGAACAGTGGTTTAGTGAACTATCTTTCACCTTTTGTGGGCCACATTCAAATCCTACTTTTGTTCATTTGCCACAGTTGAGAATTTCCACACAAAATGGCAGGGCCGTTAACTATGAGCCATGTAAAAGGTGTGTTACTCTAACTCTCCGGGGAACCTTGCACAAAGTTAGTTCCCGTGTGCTGTGCGGCAAGTGAGTCCTAAATTCCATGGCAAGACCTGCTGATCTTTGAGGGTATGTCTACACTGCAATCAGAGTTGTGATTGCAGAATGGATACACATACCCGAGCTAGCTTTGATCTAGCTAATTTGAATAACAGCACCAGTGAAACTTTGGCAGCATGGGCTGCAGCAGGAGCTAGTTCCACATGCCCAGGGGATGTTCTCAAGAAGCTAGCTTGAGGTATCATGGCTTCACTGCTATTGTTATTCGAGCTTGTTCAATCAAAGAGTTTGCTTACACCTGCAATTGCTGCGTAGATATACCCTGAGAGACTCTGCTGTGGAAGACGGCAAATCCAGTAGCAGCTTCAGGTAAATAAATAATGGCGGTTTTTTATTGAAGTAAGTGTGAAAATGAATAATACCAAACAGTGCACTATTTGTGTTATTTTGATATTACATTGAATTTATTTTCTGCTACCCTTACATTTTCAATTTAAAATACTGTGGTACTTTCTTGGAGTGCCAGAGCTGTAAGTCGCTGTGTTACCCCCCTGCCTCAGCAAGACAGAGACTTGCTGGTGCAAATGTTCTTTGTCTGCTTTCTCTCTCTCTAATGGGGCCAGCTCTAACTTCATGTGTGATTCACTAGGGCCTGCCCCAGCCTGGTTTTCTGGCTTTCTATTTACCTTGCTCATCATTCTACTTGCTTTGTAACCATTTCTTGGTTTCCACTCCCATCACTTGTGAATCTCTCAAAATCTAGTTTATGAGTGCCTGAAGTGTGAACCTCAGCCAGCCAGCAAATTGTGTGTAAATCCTGCCTGACTTCCCAACTGTGATGCTTCCTCAGGGCACTCAGGATTGAGAGTCACCATGTTTCTTCACACACACACACCTGCGGCCCTGCCTCAGCTGAACCAAACAGGTTGATGTGTAAACGGTGACTCTGGAGACAGCGAACTTGTTAATTCTGTGCATGTCCAGTGACAGTGACTGCATGCTACAGGGGAACACTCTTCAAGGGGGCACAGGGAGTAGGGTGCACCTACAATTAACCTGCAGGGCAAAGTAAAGGCTGGCAGAACTTCTAAGGAGATTGTTTGGGTGGCTAACAAACTGGAGTGACAGGGAGATGACACCCAGTTTAGCACAAGAAGCCCTCTCTCACTGAGGCATGAGAGTAACAAGGTAACTCACAGTCCTGTGAGGAAGTTTCACAATTACACTGCAGATTTCTGTACGTACACAGTTCATAACTCCACTGTAGGAACTGTCGGGGGGTGGGGAGGGGGAAGGGATCTGGACATGTGGGCAGTTGGATAAGGGACATTTGGGCACCAGGAAAGGCACTGGCAACTGTTTGGGATTCAGGTGTAAGCCCATTAGTGAACATTTATGTTACAAAGATTTGCAGTGAAATAGTGAATGTTGACATTTAAATTGCCCTCATTACATTTCTGAGTTAACAGCCCATTGATATTATAAGGGGAGTTCTCATATTTCTTACAGCTGTAGTTTTAGGGTCTCTGCAGACTCAGGGAAAAACTGCATTGGTTTACACTTGGCTTGTATTTTGAAGGGTTTTGTTTGTTTGTTTTGCATCTATAAGAGCTAGAAACATAATGTATTTTAAATTAATCCTTAGATACAGGACTCAGTTATACAGAAAAATATAGAGTCCACTGCTATGGAATACATGGGGTCCTTATGACACCTAACTTAAGTCAGGATTACTACTTCTTTGGGTCAAGGACTATCTTTTTATTCCAGCACCTAACAAAATGGGGTCCCGGTCCATGACTGGAACTCCTGGGCACTACATTAATATAAATAATAATAATATTAGTACCTTACCTTCATTAGCACTAATTACTGTGTCCACAATTAATAGTTTAACTACCATCTATTAATTACATGTGTGGCCTTCTTTTATTAAGAGATACTTAGGATTATTTTCTGAAAGCACTGCATTCCATTTTATTCCATCACATTTCAGAATGATGTTATTTTTCAGTAAACTTGCTGAAGGAAGATAACTAAATTTAGTTATTTAAGAATTCACCTCTTCACATTCTGCACCTTCTATTATTGCCATCACCTGTTGATTTGCTCAGTAGGGATAATTTTTGAACATGATCCTGATACTAGTTTTGGAGCACAAGAAAGTATCCATTAATATAACCCCATAAGTCTTTAAAACTAACATGTTTAGAAACCCAGCAGTGTCTGTTGCTCAATATGCGAAGGAAAAAAAATGGGAAGTACAGCTTAAATTTAGACTGGGTTTTACATGCTCTGCTCTTTTAGTTATGATGATAAACTGAATAAATGCCTGCATAAGCTATTAAAGACAAATCTGCTTTTTGTACCAAGTGTGGAGTGATTATGAAATACTCTTTAGTGAAAGAAGGGGTATATTTCCTCTATGATAAGACAATGAAGTCTGAGTCATAGAGGAAAGTCAAATGAGTGGGTACAGGAAACAGAAATTCAGGTGAAGTTCCATTAAATGAAAGAGATGTATGCAGGATATTAGCTTTATTGCAGAACTCAAGAAAAAGAAAACAAAACAAGAAACAGAATGGGAGTAGGTGAATGTAGTTGCTGGCTTTAGATCACTGCCAGCCTGTGGTAAGCTAATTACTTTGTTTTGAAACCTAATATGTTACATACTATTAAACCTCAAGAGAAAATAGAGCCAGTACGTCATAAACAGCAAAAAATTCCACCCCGGAAACCACAAGAAGGACCAAACAGTCTGCTGAAAACAGAACAAGTTACTATCCAGGAAGGGGAAATACTTTGGGTCTGATCCTGCACATCAATGAAATCAATAGCAACTAGCTATTAACAGGGCATCGTGTACCTGTTGTTTGAAGTTTATAGTGTAGTCTGTTGTGGGGCTGTGCACTAAGCCTAGTAGCCTGCTAGGTAGGGTTGCCAACTTTCTATTTGCAGAAAACTGATCACCCTTGCCCTGTCCCCTGCCCCCTACCCCATCCCTTCTCCAAGGCCACGCCCCAGCTCACTCCATTCCCCCCTCCTTCTGTCGCTCGCTCTCCCCGACCCTCACTCACTCACTCCTTTTCACTGGGCTGGGTCAGGGTGCAAGAGAGAGTGAGGGTTCTGGCTGCGTGCTCTGCAGTGGGGCCAGGGATGAGGAGTTTAGGGTGCAGGAGAGGGCTCCGGGATGGGGCAGGGGGTTGAGGTGTGGGAGGGGGTGAGGGCTCTGGCTGGGGGTGCGGGCTCTGGGGTGGGGCCAGAAATGAGGGGTTCAGGGTACAGAAGGGGGATCTAGGCTGGAGCAGGGGGATTGAGAGCTCCAGCTGTGGGTGCGGGCTCTAGGGTGGGGCAGGGTTTTGGGGTGCAGGAGGGGGCTCAGGGCTGGGGCAGGGTGTTGGGGCATGGGAGGGGGTGAGGGGTGCAGACTCCAGGCAGCGTTTACCTCAGGTGGCTCCTGGGAAGCAGTGACATCTCCCTCCAGCTCCTAGGTGGAGACGCAACCACGTGGCTCTGCACGTTGCCTGCAGGCACAACTCCCTCAGCTCCCATTGGCCACGGTTCCTGGTCAATGGGAGCTGCTGAGCTGGTGCTAGGGGTGGGGGCAGTGCACAGGGCCCTCGTGGTCGTCCCTGGTTAAAAAGCCAGCCACTAAGCAACCAGAGGAGCTAGTGAACAGGAGCAGAAAACAGGGAGTTTAGAGAAGGAGCATGAGAGCCAGCTACCCCTAACATTCTCTAAAGATAGGTCAATAAACTCCACTCCCTCTCCAAAACGCCCCCAGCAAGAATAAAAGCAATGCAGGCAGAAGTCCAGGAGCAGAGTAGAGGCTATCCACTTTATTGCACTTGTCATAAATAGAAAGGGAAGGGTAAACCCCTTTAAAATCCCTCCTGGCCAGAGGAAATCTCCTCTCACCTGTAAAGGGTTAAGAAGCTAAAGGTAACCTCGCTGGCACCTGACCAAAATGACCAATGAGGAGACAAGATACTTTCAAAAGCTGGTAGGAGGGAGAGAAACAAAGGGTTTGTGTGTCTGTCTACATTTTGTCTTTGCCGGGGATAGACCAGGAATGAAGCCTTAGAACTTTTAGTAAGTAATCTAGCTAGGTATGTGTTAGATTATGATTTCTTTAAATGGCTGAGAAAAGAATTGTGCTGAATAGAATAACTATTTCTGTCTGTGTATCTTTTTTGTAACTTAAGGTTTTTGCCTAGAGGGGTTCTCTATGTTTTGAATCTAATTACCCTGTAAGGTATTTACCATCCTGATTGTACAGGGGGGATTTCTTATTTCTAATTCTATTTTTATTAAAAGTCTTCTTGTAAGAAAACTGAATGCTTTTTCATTGTTCTCAGATCCAGGGGTTTGGGTCTGTGGTCACCTATGCAAATTGGTGAGGCTTTTTATCCAACATTTCCCAGGAAAGGGAGGGTGCAAGTGTTGGGAGGATTGTTCTTAAGATCCAAGGGTCTGGGTCTGTAGTCACCTAGGCAAATTGGTGAGGCTTTTTACCAAACCTTGTCCAGGAAGTAGGGTGCAAGGTTTTTGGGAAGTATTTTGGGGGGAAAGACGTGTCCAAACAGCTCTTCCCCAGTAACCAGTATTTGTTTGGTGGTGGTAGCGGCCAATCCAAGGACAAAAGGGTGGAATATTTTGTACCTTGGGGAAGTTTTGACCTAAGCTGGTAAAGATAAGCTTAGGAGGTTTTTCATGCAGGTCCCCACATCTGTACCCTAGAGTTCAGAGTGGGGGAGGAACCTTGACAGAACTGAATGCAGCATGTATGATTACATGCCTTGTAGGCAGATGCCATGTGTGCACATTCGGTGCAAGCAGCTTATGGCCCTCAGAGTCCAAGTGCGGGTTCTTGAGACTAGAGGGGCTGAACTGGAGGAGCTAACAGAGGCAGAGAAGTACACAGAGAACACTTCGTGGGACACAGTAGAATGGTCCCACCCACAGTCTGACGGCCTCTGTGCTGCTGAGGAGGATGAAAGTCTTTGGGAAGGAGAACATCTCAAACTGGAGCAGAGGGAAATAATCCCATAGTTGGGAAACCGCCTTCCAGATGATGTCATGGAATCCTCTTGCACTGAGGTTACCCCTCCAGGGGAGGGGACCCCAGGTATTAAGAAGAGACCGGCAATAGTACTGGGGGATTTGATTATTAGAAATACAGACAGTTGGGTTTGTTATGACCTCGAGAACCGCATAGTGAATTGCCTGCTGGGTGCAAAGGTTGCAGATCTCTCAAGACATTTACACAGATTTATGTGCAGTGCTGGGGAAGAGCTGGTATGTGTAGGAACTTGGACAAGGTCAGACCTGACAACTATAAGAGAGTTTAGGAAGGTAAGTATATCAGCCCTAGAATGGTAAAGGCCCTTTTCAACCTGAGATGAAAAGAGGTTACCTCAGGCTAACTAGAGATACCTGAGTCCAATTAAGGACCTTTAAAACCCCCCTCTTCTGGTGAGAGAGAGGGAGGAGGGATGAGAGACAAGCTGCAGTAGGTTAGTGGAAGAGGGGAGAAAAGGCATCTCCTAAGTGGAAGGCTGCTCTCCTCCCTATAGGGGAAGCAACCCAGCTAACTGCCTGTTTCTGGAAGAACTGGCGCCAAAAGCCAGCATAACAAAGCAACACCCCAGAGAGAGGGTAGGGAAAAGTATTCCCTTTTCATGTCATGATTTTGTTTCTCTTGCTTGACTGATGGGTACCTCCTTGGGCCTACCCTGAGGTCTACTTTGTAAATATCAAAATATAAAGCAGAATGAAGAATAAAGAAAACCTGTCTGAGTCAGACTGTCTTACTCCATGCCCCCAACTCCAAAGTGAGAATTAGGGAGGAGACGAAGTAGGTGCCTTGCCAAAGTACCAATGACATAAGGAAAGGAGAGAGTTCCTAGAGGCCAAATTTAGGAGGTTAGGTTAGAGATTAAAGTCCAGGACCTGCATGGTAGCATTCTCTGAAATGCTTTCAGTTCCATGCACAGAGCCCGTTAGACAGGCAGAACTGTAGGGGCTCAATGTGTGGATGAGACGATGGTGTCTGGAGGAGAGTTTTAGGTTTATTAGGAACTGGGAAACCTTTTGGGAAAAGAGGAGACTATACAGAAAGGATGGACTCCACCTAAACCAAAATGGAACCAGATTGCTGGCATGTAAAATTAAAACAGCTGTAGAGGAGTTTTTAAAGTAAGGGCTGGGGGAAAGCCGACAGGTGCAGAAACCACACTGTTCAGACAGAAACATCCCCTGGGAGGACCTATTAATGGGGGTTCTCTATATCCTAGTAAAGAGGGGAGGATAGAAGTTACTAAAGTACAGAAGCTGAAGCGAAATAGTCAAATGAAAGAGTCCCATTCAGTTACATCACATGAAGGCAGACAACTAAATAAGTGCTTCTATACAAATGCTAGAAGTCTAAATGCTAAGATGGGTGAACTTGAGTGTCTGGTATTAAATGAGGATATTCATTTAATAGGCATCACATACATTTGGTGGAATAATGATAATCAATGGGACATGGTAACACCAGGTTACAAAATATATAGGAATGACAGAGTAGGCCACACTGGTGGGGGAGTGGCACTATATGTGAAAGAAAGCAGAGAGTCAAAAATAGGAAAAATCTTAAATGAATCAAACTACACCATAGAATCTGAAGTTCCATGCTTGAATAAAAAGAGTATAACAGTAGGAATATACTACTGACCACCTGATCAGGATGGTGATGGTGATTGTGAAATCTTCAGGGAGATTAGAGAGCCTGTAAAAATAGAAATCCCAATAATAATGGGGGATTTCAACTATTCTCATATTGACTGGGTACATGTCACTTAAGGGTGGGATGCAGAGATAAAATTTCTAGACACCATTAAAGACTGCTTCTTGGAGAAAATTGTCCTGGAACCCACAAGGGGAGAGGCAATTCTTGATTTGGTCCTAAACGGCACACAGGATCTGATCCAAGAGATGAATATAGCTGAACTGCTCAGTAATAGTGACCATAATGTAATTAAATTTAACATCCTTGGGGTGGGGCAGCAGGTGGAAATAACAAAGAAGCCAACCACAGTAGAACAGTATCATTTAACTTCAAAAAGGGGAACTACAGAAAAATGAGGAAGCTAGTTAAATGGAAATTACAAGGAGCAGTCAAAAGGGTGAAATGCCTGCAAGCTGCATGGAAACATTTTTAAAACGCCATAATAGAAGCTCAAATTAAATGTATACCTAAAATAAAACAATAGAAAGAGGACCAAAAAAATTCCACCATGGCTAAACAACAGAGTAAAAGAGGCAATTAGAGGCAAAAAGGGATCCTTTAAAAATTGGAAGTCAAATCTTATGAATAAAAATAGAAAAGAACATAAACTCTGGCAAGTCAAGTGTAAAAGTATAAGTAAGCAGGCCAAAAAAGAATTTGTAGAGCAACTAGAAAAAGACACAGAAACTAACAAAAAAAAAAAATGTGTTGTACAGCAGAGGCAGGTAACCTGCCAAACAATCAGTGGGGCCACTGGACAAGCAAGGTGCTAAAAGAGGGATTCAAGAAAGACAAGGTCATTGTGAATATGACCACCAATGCAGAAGATGTGAGGGAGATTCTCACACCTTAGCCATTCTTTTTAGGTGACAAATCTCAGGACCTATCCCAGATTGACATATCAATAGAAGTTTTGGAACAAACAGGTAAATTAAACAGTACTAAGTCAGCAGGACCAAATGGTATTCACGCAAGAGTTCTGAAGGAACTCAAGCATGAAATAGCAAAACTACTAACTGTGGTACGTAACCTATCACTTAAATCAGCTTCTGTACCCAATGACTGGAGCATAGCTAATGTAATACCAATTTCTGAAAAAGGCTCCAGAGCCGATCCCAGCAATTATAGGCCAGTTAGACTAACTTCAGTACCAGGCAAATTGATTGAACCAATAGTAAAGAACACAATTATCAGACATATAGATGAACATGATTTATTGGGGGAAAGTCAACGTGGCTTTTGTAAACGGAAATCATGCCTCACCAATCTATTAGAATTCTTTGAGGGGGTGAACAAACATGTGATCAAGGGTGATCCAGTGGATATTGTGTATTTGGACTGTCAAAAAGGCTTTGACAAGACTCTTAAGCAAAGTAGGTAGTCATAGGATCAGAGGGAAGTTCCTCTTATGGATCAGTAACTGGTTAAAAGACAGGAAAAAAGGGTAGGAGAAAACGGTCAGTTTTCACAATGGAGAGAAGTAAATAGCAGGGTCCTCCTTCTTTGGGTCAAACTTTTTTATGCTTATTTACAGCAATATGGTGAAGTTTTTAAAAGGAAGTTTTGATAAATTTACTCAGGTCACTATCTTAACTGGAGAGAGTGATGTTTTTTAATAATTCAAGAAAAATGTTGAGAGTTTCTTTTGTTGTTGATTTGTTTCATTCTTTTGAGCTCAAATAACTTGGTTTCCATATATCAGACTTGGCGGAGATAGAAATCCTCTGTCACAGGGCAACTACACCTGTATTCCCCCCTCCAGGGTCCGCAAAGGGCACCAGCTTTAGGCTTCCAGCTGTCACCTCTCTTGGTGGAGACCCATGTCTCACTCCCTCCTGAACAGGGATTTTAAGGATGCACAGTTCCCTGCCTTACACTGTGATATTCCCAGCAAGCCAGACTGCCTAACAAGGCCAGGGCCTGTGCTTTGCTTTCTCTCTGAGAGCTCTGGCCAGTGTATTGCCCATAGTTACAGGTTACCGCACAGCTCTTTCTAAGCAAGTACATTTATTCTTAAGGTAAAAGCATTACAGAGAAAACATTAAAATCAATAAACATTCCTGTGCATATAGGTCTGATCCTGCTCTCACTGAAATCAACAGCAACTTAATATTAACAGGGCTTAATACACTACGGTCTCCCAAAGGTATTGCAAGAAGCTGCCCTGTCTCTCTGTCAATCCCTCCATGAGGCCTGATTTGTTAAGTATGGAGAACAAAGACGACTGAGAAATAGAGGTGATTGAATGTCCCAGTAAAACTAAGGGATGGTGTAGGTTGTGTGTTTAGATTTGCTAGGGACCCCAGTAAACTGAACACGCTGCTCTCTTCCAGACATGCAAAACTTTAATACCAAACTGCTAAGCCTTTTCTTCCTGACTGTAGTGAGGCCTGGCCTGTGCTCAAGCCAGGTTATAGGGGTTGGATTCCTGCCTTTAGCACACTGGATCCAGCTTTTAAAGAGACCAAACAATCAGAAGAGATGATGCTCCAAATACAGACAGAGTAATTCGCGGCAGTGATTCTGACATTGTCTATTACTTACTACGCACTTACATTGGACCTGATTCATCATTGCCTGCAGCTCCCCCAAAACAGACAGCCACTGTGCCAGAGACCTGTGGTCATGTCAAGGTGAGCTGGGGAAATTCCATAGATGGGTAAAGCAGGACTGAGACAGTTCTAGCTATTCCCTGATTACTACAAGGCCCATAGAAGCTCTGAGCAGCCAGTAATGCCTTAACCAGAGCTGGGAGCTAAACCAGGACCTGAAGCATTAGGACTGGGGAGGCAAAAGCACCCTCCAGAATTGAGCCCTCTAAGACTAGTAGGGATGAAAACATGCAAGGGAAAAAGATTTAGAGAGAAAAATGTCAGAATGAATCTTGCCCTGGGAGGTGTAGCCTCATCTATAATAATTAAGTTATCTTTGACTGTTTGCTCTCCTGAGGTTAAATATGAATCAGCATGCAATGGTCTGCAAGGGGTCAGCCTCCAGATCAGCTACTGTTAGAGAGGTTGTCATTAGTATGAGGACCTGGAGATGCACTGGGACAACAGACTGCTTTTCCCACTTAATTGCTTTTTATTAGCCAACCAAACAAAGATACACACACACACTGCAATCTGGCAAAGGAGAGAGGAATTATACAGAATGGCCAATATTTGCCTTACTCACACCATCCTTTGCGGAGATATCCGAGAGTTGGTATGTGGTCACCATCCTGCTGTCTCCCATGGCTCTCAGGACGAGAAACATCTTTTATAATGTGTTAAACTAATGCTCACTTTATCTTATGCATATTGATAATGGTTTTGATCTCCTTTTCTTCATCTGAACTTCCACACTCCAGTTCTTTTAGTGTCTCCACTTCCTATAAGTTAAATATTCCTCTACTTTACAATCATTAACATTACATCAGTTAGTTGCCACAGCAACATTGAGTTAATGCTTGTCAGTTTTGTGTAGACATATTTCTTAAAAATACTTTAAAATATCAATAACCTGTGTTTCCAGTTTCTTGCTTCATACCAGCCAACTGACTTATTACACTTATTTATTGCTACACTTCAACTTGTGACTTACAGTCACTTGCTTATCAGTTAATTATGTCAAGCTTCAGCCTAAGCCTTGATTACTTTTGCTAAACAAACTACCTTACAGGCCCTGTTGGCCTACTTGGCATTACTGCATCATTCAGGACTTATATCTTACCTACATATACATATGACTGGCTACAGAGGAAAAAAAATTCAAGCATATGTCCTCCCAACATATAGTATATGTGTTCAATGAAAATGTGAGTTTAGTGTATCTCATGTATTGCAAGGTCGGTACTCCTCTTTAAAGTTTAACTACATTATAAAAATATTTATATATGGTCCTTGTAATGATAGGTACTAGCAGTATATTAATTCTTCTAGGCTGCAGAATGCAACCACAGAAAACATCATTCAGACATCAGGGAGCAATTATCCTACTGCTCAAATATAAACAGTGCAGAAGTTGGCAAACTTGTTCTTTGAGTTTCAGCCAATTTTCTTTGGAAGAAGTTTTCAACAACAGCTGAAGGGTTTATTGAGGCTCAAAGAAACAAGAGTATGCTGAGGGAGAGTTATGATCTAGGAGAAGGGAGGAGAGTTGGACAATATTTGTTCCATCAATAAGTTCAATTGAACAGGCCACCCCTGAGCTTGCAAACTTTCTCAATTTCACAAATCTAGTGTGAGATGGTCAAAATGAAAACACAGCTCCTTAGTGAGCTGGAAAGACCTTTATTGACTACAGTGGGCCTTGGATCAGGCCCTACAGCAGGGGTTCTCAAACTGGGGGTTGGAACCCCTCAAGGGGTTGCAAGATTATTACATGGGGGGTCGCGAGCTGTCAGCCTCCACCCCAAACCCTGCTTTGCCTCCAGTGTTGGATCATATTAAAGAAGTTCTGTATTAAAATCACAAATGAGTTTGATTCCACATAGTTTAAATTCCAGGGTATTACTAATTAAGAAGTCTCTTGGTTTTTGGTACTGTTTCTCTCCCTCTATGTGTGAAACTTGCAAGCTGCTAATTGTGTTAGTACATTCTAAGACAGAGTCTGTTCTCAAAACAATTCACACAGAGAGAGACTCAAAGCAATACTCTGTAACAACAGAAACAGCACCCAGAGACTCCCCGCCCTTTTGTTGTATTAACAATTGTGATTAAAATAGAGATAGAGGATGTATGTGGATGGATGCTTGGTGTGGATAATAACTGAATGATCAGGGAGATGCCAGCCTAAGAATCCAGTGTCCATCGGCTGAAGAAGGCGTCAAGTGGTAATAACCAGAGGACCCCCAGAGGGCAGACTGGAATCCACGCAACAGCCTCAAGAATGGGAGAACCAAAGAACAAGATAACATCTAGCAGCACGGAGCCGTCAGGAATGTGCTATCTGCTGATTGATTCAGTAACAGCATGATGAAGCAATTCCCATAGACTGGCATAGGAAGAAATTCCTATAAAAACGGACTCTAGAAAGTGAGAACTTTGGGGTCTGATTCTGCAAACCAACTTCCAGGAGCATCAGATGAGCATCTGACAAGGCCCTGCTCCCTCCTCATGTCCAGACCACCTGGCCAGTGGCTTGGCATGAGCAACTCTAAGGCTGGTAACTAGGATAACAACCTTGCACAACGTGTGTGTGTGAATGAATGTGTGAATAAATATAAGATTGAATGGAATGTTATAGCTATAACTAACTGCTTACTATGAGTCTTTCTGTATTCACAATTAATGTGGTATTTTGCCTTTTTCCCTTTAATAAGATCCTGCTGGTTTTTATTTTATTGGTATAACACCAGCATTTATAATGGTGTTAAATATTAAAAAATGTGTTTTTAATTTATAAGGGGGGGGGGGTCGAACTCAGAGGCTTGCTACGTGAAAGGGGTCACCAGTACAAAAGTTTGAGAACCACGGCCTTACATTATTTGTTGGCTAACCTTCACAAGGAAAGTTTGGTTGTTTGCTCCTGGAACTTCCCTAGCAGCATAACTTTCTTGGGAAGAGTTAGTTTACCTGTGTCAAGATCCTGGGTGAAAATTGGCAGGAGCTTGGGAGCCGAGCCAGTGATCAGAGCCAATATCAGGGTCAAGAGTCAAGCTGAGCTTTAAGCCAGAGTCAGAGTCAGGAGTGAAGCAAAGGGCCAAAGCCAGAGATAAAGTCAGGAATCAGGCTGAGGGTCAATACCAGGTATCAGGGCCCATGTTGGGGTTGCAGAGGTCAATTGGGAGTCAGAATCCAAGTCAGAGCCTTGGTCAGTACTAGGAGTTCAGAAGCAGGGCAGTCATGACAGCTAATTAGGGATCCATACTGTGTCCTAGACACTTCCTAGTATGCCCCATGGGATTATGTAGGATCAAGGAGCCAATCAGGGATTGCTAAAACCATTGTCAGTCAGATCACTCAAGGCAGAACTTCTTGTGGTGTAAAACCTTTGTGGATTGCAGGGAGTAGTCAGGTTACAGCTGCAGACAGGTGGCATGGGGGGATCATTGCCTGGTATCCCTGCCGGCCCAGGTTCAAATCCTTACACTCTGCACCATTCATATTAGCTATGACTTTTTTTCATGAATTTATTTTTTTTTCTATCCAGCTATTTGGTTTGATTCTTCTCTATAAAACTATAGTTCACAAAATCCACATGATATTCATAACAGTTGTAACATAGCTAAATCTAAGGAGTTTTTCATAAAGTAAATTAAAAGATTTGACCTTATGAACTGCTTTTACACAGGTTTCAGAGTAACAGCCGTGTTAGTCTGTATTCGCAAAAAGAAAAGGAGTACTTGTGGCACCTTAGAGACTAACCAGTTTATTTGAGCATAAGCTTTCGTGAGCTACAGCTCACTTCATCGGACGCATACTGTGGAAAATACAGAAGATGTTTGTTTTTATACACACAAATCATGAAAAAATGGGTGTTTATCACTACAAAAGGTTTTCTCTCCCCCCCCCCCGCCCCCGCCCACATTGTAAGGAGAGTGATCACTTTAGATAAGCTATTACCAACAGGAGAGTGGGTTTGTGTGTGGGGGGTGGGGTGGGGGGGGAGAAAACCTGGATTTGTGCTGGAAATGGCCCAACTTGATTATCATACACATTGTAAGGAGAGTGATTACTTTAGATAAGCTATTACCAGCAGGAGAGCGGGGTGGGGGGAGAGAAAACCTTTTGTAGTGATAAACACCCATTTTTTCATGATTTGTGTGTATAAAAACAAACATCTTCTGTATTTTCCACAGTATGCGTCCGATGAAGTGAGCTGTAGTTCACGAAAGCTTATGCTCAAATAAATTGGTTAGTCTCTAAGGTGCCACAACTACTCCTTTTCTTTTTGCTTTTACACAGAACCTCTATCCCAGAAATCGTAGGCTCTGCCAGTTCAAGTTTAAAGTCCATAAGAACATATGTAATCAATTTCAGAAATGTTAAAACCTTTATATGATGTTTTAATACCAGTTCTTGAACCTATGCCAAAAGAGTTGCTCATCTAGCAAGCATTTGGTGAAAGCAGCCTCTTTGTTTCAGCTGGGATTATTTGCTAAGCTTTTGTACTTTATTACTGACTATCATACTGCGCAGACTCCGGAATTGTTAAAGATTTGAGGTAACATTTTTCAAAAGCACCTAAGTGACTTACGAGCCTCCAGTCCAACATTTAAGGCTTGTCTACACTGGCACTTTACAGCGCTGCAACTTTCTTGCTCAGGGTGTGAAAAAAACACCCGCCCGAGCGCTGCAAGTTTCAGCGCTATAATGTGTCAGTATAGACAGTGCACCAGTGCTGGGAGCCGCGCTCCCAGCACTGGTAGCTACGCCCCTTGTAGAGGTGGGGGTTTTATAGCGCTGGGAGAGGGAGTAAGATGCCAATAGGGAGTGAGATGCCCTTCCCAGGGAGCTCAGGAAAGGGGAGAAGCCATTTTTGAGGCAGTCTGGAGCCAGCCAAGGCAAGGGCAGGGCTGGCTGTGTGGGAGCTGGTGAGTCCCAGGCCTGCATGGAGGGTTCCCCCTGAGAACTGGCCTCAAGGGACCTGAAAGCAAGATCCCTCAGCTGGGCTTTTCCTTTTCCACTGATGATTCCCAGTTTGTAGAGTTTTGCTGGGAAACTTCCTCAGCCAGGCTGAGTTAGCCCTCCAGCTCCCAAGGTGAGACCAGCCACCACATGGTCAGCTCTGCTCTGGCTGCTAGTCCAGAGCTGCTGCGAGTGTGTCTGGATGCTGGGCTAGGAAACTACAGTTTGATTTTTAGTATAGTTGTGTAATCTGCACCTTGAGCCCTGCACCCCTTTGTGGTGAGGGGAAATCCTGGGACCAGAAGCAGCCTGACTCCTGCCTGAAGAGGATCCCTGCCAGCAGAGATCAGCCCCTCTGCAGTGACCGAGGAGTCCAGAGTCATCTCTGAACCTGAGGATCATTCATGGAGTTTGTGAGTGCACCATCTTTTAGTCAGTCAGGGAAATTGTTTTGGGGACCCCCTACTCCCTGAACTGTGTCCTCAAGCCACAAAGTAAGGGTTGGGGATTTTATAACCCACTGCGTATCAAACCTATGGAGGGACTTACCACCTCCTCCCACTGGTGAGTCCTTTGGGCTGTACTGAACCCAGTCAGCCACACTGCTAAACCACTGCAAAGATGGCCATAGGTCATCAAGGGCCCAACAAAGTACGTGTACCAACGGGACACTGATCTTACATTTGCTACATCAGGTCACGTGACTGGGGAAAGTATTATCAGCGTGGGCGCCGGTGACCCAAAGAATAGTGTTTTACCCTGTTATGTTATATTTGTCTCCTGTTTAATATAATTACTGTGTTGAATATATTGTATGTATTTGTGTTATTTCTTGGGAGTCTCCAACTATGTGGCAAGTAAGTGGGGGTTACCCTGTGGTTAGAATTTTCCTCCCAAGCTGCCCTGGTGACCCTGCCAGGAAGGAGTGAGGGGGTGGAGGCACTGCCAAATAAATTCATAGGGAAAAATAAAAAAGACACACCCTGCTGAGTTGGTGGTGGGATCCAGAAGAACCCAGACCTGTCCAACATCTATAATCAGATTCTCATTAAAGAAGGTAACTGGGTGGAGAGAGAGAGCTATACTACTTTTACTGTCTTTTATGGTGGGGGGGGCAAAGGAACAAAAAATGAAATGTCAGCTTTGGAAAAATGAAATGAAATTATCAATTTGAAATTAAACATATTTTCATTTCAATTCTTTCATCAAAAATTGAAGTTTCTAAAAAAAAGAAAGTCAAAATGGAACTGTGTCCGCAAAATATTTTCATTTTGATGAAACTGTGTTATTTATTTAAAAAAACTGATCAGCTTTACATTTTCCCAACTCAATGACGACCAACGGAAGGAGCTTTCCAAACACAAGTCCACTTATTGCAACATGATTTCACATGTGCAGTAACTCTGTAACTGGCTAAGTTTTGTTCAGTAAAACACATGCTGTATTTTCAGTTTTAGTCACTACTTCCTTGATCTGGAACTTCTGCCCAAACTTGAGATATTTCCTGAGGTCCTTATATGGAATGTGGAAGCTGAAGAAAAAATGTTCATGGACCAGAATGTGTGAATACACTGTACACTTAGAAGAATTCTCATCAGGTGACAGAAATGTCTTTTTGGTGAAGGCCTCGGAGATAAAGGCAGTGAACTACGTTTATGGAAATATGATTTCCTGCACACATGGCCAGCTGCATAAGTCTGAAGCTTGGAACACATCTAATTTTGGCTTAGTAAAATGAATACTCCCTCCATTTTTTAAGTTATTATAATTGTAGGGAAGGTGACTCACCCAGATGACATAACAAGCAGGCATTAAGGGGACAATGTACATGCCATCGACTGAGCAGGATCCTCACAAATTCTCTTCAGGATTCTCTTCAGTCAGAATTCTGACTGAAACCCAGTTTAGGAGCCTTAAAATGCAAAGGCAGCGAAACAAGTGGACACTTTGTATATGCATTGTGGTGTTGCTGCATGATATGTCAGCATTTTTATTCAACTTCCACATTCCACGTAAGGATCTCAGGAAACATTTGAAATCTGGGGAGACTTTCCGGATCAAGAAAGTAGTGACGGTCGCTGAAAATACAGCACGTGTTGTACTGAACAAAAATTACCCAGGCGCAGAGTTTCTGTACATGTGAAATCATGGTGCATTAATTGTATTTGTATTTTGTAAGTGAAAATAAACAGCTTCTTCAGAGGTGGGAAAATGTAGACCTGAGCCAATTTTTTTTTTTAAATAAAAATGCAGTTTCATCCAAATCAAAATATTTTGTAAACAATTCCATTTTAGAAGCTTCTATTTTGGTTAAAAAAAATTCAAATGAAAATACTTGCTTAATTTCAAATTGACGTTTCATTTCAATTTTCGAAAGCTGACCAAAATTTAATATTTTATTTTTTGTTCCTTTTCTCGCCTCTCCCCCCCTACTTTTTTCCTCTTTGTAAAAGAGAGTAAAAACAGAAGAGGGAGAGAAAGTGGAGTGGGGGAGGAAGTTTTCTTCATTTCCCCCCTGCACCCCTCCACACATTTTCTCCCTTTTTAATTTTCTCCCACCTTTTCTAGTGACTTCCACCATATATCACCAAAATCATCAATATTTTTCTGCTAGCTGATTTTATGGTCCCGGGACAGTGACCCCAAGCTAGGCTAGGCTTTGCTAAATGTGAGGAGAGGCAGAGGCAAACCAAGACAAAAGGGATCATTTTAAATTTTTTGATCTCTATAAGGGAAACCCAAAATTGTACCAGAGCATAAATAATATAATAATGAACTGTATGTTACCAGAAGCTTGTAACACACTACTTCGCAGGCTTGTACACACTACTTGTACACACTACTCTTCCTTACTTTGTGCAGTTAACACCAAAGGCATCATTACTAACAAGAACAAAAGAAATTACTCAAGTTATCCATTATCTCTTCAGAGAAGAATCAACTCTTGGTCTCCTTGGTTGTAAGTCCAGCTCCATTCTTGCTGTTCTAGTCTTTGCTCCTCTTTGACTTGATGTGATCCTTAGATTCAGTGTTCCTGTGGCTCTCTCTTTTTTCACCAAGTTTCTCTACAAGTAGAGTTAAGAACATAAGAATGGCCATACTGGGTCAGACCAATGGTCCATCTAGCCCAGTAACCCATCTTCCGACAGTGGCCAATGCCAGGTGCTTCAGAGGGAATGAACAGAGAACAGGCAATCATCAAGTGATCCATCCCCAGTCATCCACATCCAGCTTCCGGCAAACAGAGGCTAAGAACACTCAGAGCATAGTGTTGCATACCTGCCCATCCTGACTACTAGCCATTGATGGACCAGGAACTTATCTAGTCTTTTTTTAAACCCTGTTATAGTTTTGGCCTTCACAACATCCTCTGGCAAAGAGTTCCACAAGTTGACTGTGCATTGTGTGAAGAAGTACTTCCTTTTGTTTGTTTTAAACCTACTGCCTATTAATTTAATTGGGTGACCCCTAGTTCTTGTGTTATGTGAAGGAGTAAATAACATTTCCTTATTTACTTTCTCCACACCAGTCAAGATTTTATAAATCTCTATCATATCCCCCATTAGTCATCTCTTTTCCAAGCTGAACAGTCCCCATCTTTTTAATCTCTCCTCATATGGAAGCTGTTCCATACCCCTAATTATTTTTGTTGCCCCTCTCTGTACCTTTTCCAATTCCAATATATCATTTTGAAATGGGGTGACCAGATCTGAACGCAAGATGTGGGCATACCCTGGATTTATAAAAAGGCATTATGATATTTTCTGTCTTATTATCTATCCCTTTCCTAATGGTTTCTAACATTCTGTTAGTTTCTTCACCTTGTGATCGATCCCCACTTGGCCATTAAGAACTTTAAAACTGTATTGCATCAACAGATATTCACACAGTCATTTTCTCTGTTCATTTACTGTAGGTTGTTGGCAGTTGGACTTTTCATTTACTGTTTTCAGGATCTATTTTAATCTAACACAGCTTTTCAATCAATTCCCTTTTTCACCAATTTTTTTTTCATTTGTTTTTTCCCTTGATACTCTATCTCCAGTACGTCTGTAGATTTTATTTCCCTCTACTACTTCCCTTCTCCAATAGTGTCTGTTCACATGCCCGGTTCTATTTTTTTTACTGCTTCTTTTTTCCTCTTTCTCACTTCCCTGTCCCCTACTCTTATTCTCCTCCTCTTCTTCTTTCATTTTTCACCTCAGCTTTTACCTCAGTTCCGGTTCATCCACTAGCTCAGCACCTAAATCCTTCTTCTCTCACAGCTTCTTCCAACTGCCTCTCCTTCTCTGCTGACATCTTCAGAACCACTCTCTCAGCTTAAGCTACTCTCCCATTTGCTGTTCCTTTCCCAGGACAGTATTCCATACTGCTTAATCACAGCTGCAGTTCCTAATAGCATCTCAATAACTCACCGCTACAACAGGTGTTAGTGCTGGGGCCAGGGTTACTACACGAGTAGTATACCTTCATATACCTTCAGTATAAGGTATCATAAAATCTATGAAGTAAGTTGCATGAACTGAACTTAGAAAAGACTAAACCAGCAGACAAAGGGGGGTAGCATCATAGTTCTCAACCATGATGACTATGTTAATGAGGCCAACCAACAACTCTCCAACACCACCTATTATAAAGAACTCAGAGAAGACCCAACATGCCAGTTCTTCCAAGAATTTAAGGATGTCATCAAATCCTTCCCCAGACAACTCCAAGAAAAACTCTACAACCTCATCCCCCACAAGCCCACCCCAGGGACCTTCTACATGCTTCCCAAGATACACAAACAAGGAAACCCAGGAAGACCCATCATATTTGGCCATGGCACTCTTACTGAAGGAACAGCAGGACTCACAGAAGCCATCCTCAAATCACTCACCACACAAAGGGCCAGCTTTCTCCAGGACACAACCAACTTCCTCCAGAAACTCCTTAACATTAACAACCTCCCTATATATCCGCATCCCTCAGAATGACTGGATCACTCCCTGACTCAAATATCTACAAGACAATGGACAGCACTCAGATATCCACTACAAACACATCACCAAATGGATCCATTTACTCTTCACCCATAAAAATTTTACATTCAGCAACAAATACTTTGTACAAATTATGGGAACAGCCATGGGTACTGGGATGGCTCCCCAGTATGCCAACCTCTTCATGTGCCATCTTGAGGAAGAATTTCTGGACAAAAGCATCATAAAACCAATGATAAACCTAAGAAACATCAATTATATATTCATCCTCTGGACAGAAAACCCAGACTCCTCAGATTTCCACCACAACTTCAACAACCAGCACCTATCCATCAAACTCTGTTTAGAACACTCCCGTACCAGCATCAACTTCCTGGATCAGCTTCAACAATAGTACCCTACAGACAACTATATAGAAGAAACGCCAAATTCACCACCCTTACCTTCACAAATTTAAACACACTAAGAAATCTGTTATCTACAGCCAGTCACTCAGATACCACAAAATATGCTCAGAGGAAAAAATCTGGGATATACACCTTAACACACTTAAAACCACCTTCACCAAACAAGGACACTCCACCAGAGAAGTAGATTGTAATCATGGAATGGGCCACCCAAATACCCCAAGAGAACCTGCTTCAATACAGAAAAAAAAGCCCACCAACTGCACACCCCCTAGTTGATACTTACCACCCCATACAGGAACCTATACAAGGTTTCATTAAACAACTACAACCCATAGTTGTGATGGGGACCACATCCTGAAAGAACTTTCCTGAACCCCTTGTTCTGGCCTTCAGATAACAACCACACCTTGCCAAGCTCATCATCAGAAGCAAGGTTCCCACAGACCAGACCCTGCCATAAAAACAGATGCAAAACTTCCAGAAATATCTCCATTGCTATGACACACCTTTCAAGATTAATGGGTCCTCCTACATCACTCGTTGTGATAGGCATGTGCACTAAGTGCCCCAATAACAACTATGTGGGTGAAACCAAACAATCACTATGTTCTTGAATGAACTTACATACAAAAATGATAAAAAGGGAAAAACCACCATATCACCTGTGGGTTAATATTTTTCACAAAACAATCACTATATATTTGACCTCTCAGTCTTCATCCTCAAAGGAAGCCTGCACAAAACCCTCAAAAGATGAGCCTAGGAGCTTAAATTCATAACTTTGCTAGACACCAAAAATCATGGTTTTAATAAAGACACTGGATTTATGGCTTATTATAACAATCTATAACCCACTAACCCACCTTTTTTGTCCTATGACTGCAAAGATGTTAACTGGGTACTTCACCTTAAATGGTCTCTTGCAATATGTGTTAATTTATGCTAAACAATTTGTTCCACCTTGTAGCTAATGGTGACACTCTGAGTACTTTTCCCAGACCTGGAGATCTTGGTGTAGCTCAAAAGCATGTCTTTCACCAACAGAAGTAGGTCCAATAAAATATATTACTTCTCCCACATTGTCTCTCTAATATGTATGCATCTATTTTTAGCTATGGTCTAGCTTTTACCCTGTTTATTCAGTGTCTTTATTTTTGTAAGTGTCCTGTGTTGGGACAGAGGAAGCGTGCAGAGATGTCTCCCATGTTGCCATAGGATAATTCAGAGTTCTAGATTCTGACATTCAGGTTTATGGTCATTGTAGACTGGTGTATCAACTAACAGATGCCTTTGCATGGCTTTAGGCAAAGGAAGGGTGAATCCAAACTGCTATTTCTGCCCTGCTTTGTCTGTTTTTGTTAATATAACAACAGGCTCATAGGAAACCAAAATGTAATCAGTCCTTGTGTCAAGGAAAACCAAGTGGAGATAAAAGGTTAACGTGCAACCAAATGCATTCTTTTTTCTCCATATATCCATTCAGTGAATTAGTGAATGATTCTTCTCAATTTCCATCTTTTACATTTTGGGTCTATACAATTGGGCTCAGGTTGTCCCACCTACCATTTATGTAGCAACCGATATCTGCTGTACTCAAAGACCCACACCTGAAAAGGTGGCTATTTTCTAAAGGTAATAGTTCTTTTCTTATTAATTGTGTGTTTAATATATACTTACTTATAGACATGCTGGCCAGAATAGGTGTACCTCAGGGGACTCGATTGGGACTGAGATCCTAGCCCCATTGAATTCAGTGTGAGTTTTGCCATTGACCAGCAAGCCAGGACTTCACCTGGGAATTCTGGAGACCTGAGTTATATTTTTATCAATATCACCAATCTCCACTGTGACCTTGGGCAAATACTTTCATTTCTCCCCATCTCTAAAGAGGATGATGATACTTATGCACCCTGGCATAGGTTTTGAAATCTATTTAATAAAAGCAATAATAAATATTTGTTACAACTAAAGTGAATTCCATGAGACTACTCTGTTTGTGCATGTGTTCTGTATTACCTGTGCAGCTTCTTAGTAATTAATATATTTCTTTCCCTTCTCATTTAATGAGTAACTATTTTCTCCCCACTTCTGTCTATAATTTACTGCGTTCTTTTGCAGTTAAAATGAGTTTCCTGTAGGAAATCTACTCCCTTATTGTTATATAAAACTTCTTTGTCTGAGCATTTATTCTGGATATTAATATTGAACCCTTGTATATTTCAAGACCACTTTAAAAATGTCTCTGACTATCCTTATTATCTACCATTATTGGGTAATAGAGTTTTCCTCTCAAACCAGGTGAAGTCTCATGAGCTGCTGCATCTACCTCAGCATGCATCATTTTGGACTGCTCCAATACAGTGGACTTAGGGAATCAGGATCTCACTAGTCAGGGCTGTAAGGTCTTCTCTCTTTCTTGCTTTGCACAAGTAGTTCTTTTTGAGAAGTATAGGTCTTGAAGGCATTCACCTCACCCAACCAGGTGAGAAGAGCGGTCAATAGGACCTATCCATTGCTACTGTCTGTAATACCCCCAGAGAGAAGTAGGAATACAGCTCTGGATGGGGACTCTGACCATATTTTTATTTATTTTAGTAAAAGGACACCTACCCAGATGGAATCTAGCTCTTGTTGCTGCCATTGGCACTTGGCAAAGGGGTTACTTAAGGAAAAGGAAAGCAGGCAAGAGCATTAACTTTTTTAATTTGACGCTGCAGGAATTTGTATTTCACTTGGGGCAAAAATACAACCTTAGTTTGTATTCTTACCCAATCTCAGAGACTGGGACTGGGCTTGATTAGCGGGTGTAAGGCCTCCAAAAAATTCCAAGAGCTGCTACAGGAAGTGGTATTGACTATTCAGGATGTGGCACTTTTCCCTCTCAGGGTATGTCTGCAATGCAATCAAGGATTGCTGTTCCTTAGACACACTGAAGAGAGTAACTGCAGTATAGCTGCAACAGCTGGGCGGCAGCATGGGCTAACCTTCCAAGTATGTACCCTAGGCAGGATTGTATTTGGGAGGTTACCAGGTGACACTGCCCCTGCTGCTGGTACTAGGGCTAGTGCTCTCTTCGGTGTGCCTAAGGAGCAGCAATCCTTGATTGCATTGTAGATGTACCCTGAGAGGGAAAAGTACAATATCGTCAATAGTCAGCATGGGCTGCAATCACACCTCTTGACTCCAGTGTTGACATACCTTGAGTCTGTGACAATACCTTGGCATAGTGCTGAAGGCAACACCAACAGCACAGTGCCCTCTTTTGCGGGGGAGAGAGATAGTTAAAAGCCTGACATCTGTAGCTCTTAAATATTCCATGGCACGTTTTGCCAGAGTTAGGAGGGTTAGCTCCAGGGTCCTGGACAAATTTCAGTTGAGGTAACACACTTGGCTTACATAAGTGTGGTACCTGTAATTCCAATTGTATGTGTATTCTTCACTGCCTGGGCTGCACTGCTGTGTAATGGTGCCACTAACTGCTTGGTTCTGGGGTGGAGAGAGTGATTCCTGTTTGATTGCTTAATGGATCTGTGAATGGATGAACAGGCCCTTTATGTTTTAAGGGGCAAGTGATCTGAGATCAAGTCACCTCTCCATGATGTTCATGGGAGAAAAAAAAACATTGACCCTGTAAAAACAACGAGGAGTCCGGTGGCACCTTAAAGACTAACATTTATTTGGGCATAAGCTTTGAGAGTAAAAAACCCACTTCTTCAGATGCATGGAGTGAAAATTACAGATACAGGCATAAATATATATTGGCACATGAAGAGAAGGGAGTTACCTTACAAGTGGAGAACCAATGTTGAAGGCCAATTCAGTCAGGGTAGACGTAGTCCACTCCCAATAATAGATGAGGAGGCGTCAATACCAAGAGAGGAAAAATTGCTTTTGTACTGAGCCAACCACTCCCAGTCCCTATTCAAGCCCAACTTGGTGGTGTTAAGTTTGCAAATGAATTGTAGCTCAGCAGTTTCTTAGAAGTCTGTTTTTGGAGGGTTTTTTTGTTGAAGTATGGCTACTTTTAAATCTGTTATTGAGCATCCAGGAACATTGAAGTGTTATCCTACTGGCTTTTGTATGTTACCATTCCTGATGTCTGATTTGCATTTATCAGACATCCATTTATCCTTTAACATAGAGACTGTCCGGTTTGGCCAATGTACATGGCAGAGGGGCATTGCTGGCACATGATGGCATATATAACATTAGTAGATGTGCAAGTGAATGAGCCTCTGATGGTGTGGCTGGTGTGCTTGGGTCCTATGATGGTGTCATTAGAGTAGACATGGGGACAGAGAAGACAACGGGGTTTGTTGCAGGGATTGGTTCCTGGGTTAGTGTTTCTGTGGTGTGATGTGTAGTTGCTGGTGAGTATTTGCTTCAGGTTGGGGGGCTGCCTGAGGATTGGCCTGCCTCCCAAGGCTTGTGAGAGTGGGGGATCATTTTCCAGGATAGGTTGTAGATCGTTGATGATATGCTGGAGAAGTTTTAGCTGGGGGCTGTATGTGATGGCCAATGGTGTTCTGTTATTTTCCTTGTTGGGCCTGCCCTGTAGTAGGTGATTTCTGGGTACCGGTCTTGCTCTGTCAATCTGTTTCCTCACTTCCCCAGGTGAGTATTGCAGTTTTAAGAATGCTTGATAGAGATCTTCTAGGTGTTTGTCTCTGTCTGAGGGATTGGAGCAAATGCGGTTGTATCTTAAGGCTTGGCTGTAGACAATGGATAGTGTGATGTGTCCTGGATGGAAGCTGGAGGCATGTAGGTAAGTAGAGCGGTCAGTAGGTTTCCGGTATAGCGTGGTGTTTATGTGACCATCGCTTATTTGCACTGTAGTGTCCAGAAAGTGGATCTCTTGTGTGGACTGGTCCAGGCTGAGGTTGATGGTGGGGTGGAAATCATTGAAATCCAGGTGGAATTCTTCAAGGGCCTCCTTCCCGTCGGTCCACATGATGAAGATGTCATCAGTGTAGCATAAGTAGAGGATGGGTGCTAGAGGATGGGTGCTAGGGGATGAGAGCTGAGGAAGCATTGTTCTAAGTCAGCCATAAAAATGTTGGCATACTGTGGGGCCATGCGGGTACCCACAGCAGTGCCGCTGACTTGAAGGTATAGGTTGTCCCCAAATCTGAAATGGTTGTAGGTGAGGACAAAGTCACAAAGCTCAGCCACCAGTCACAAGTGCAAACAGATGGATTTTAAAAATAAAATGTAGAAGCTATTTGAAGTTGCTCTGAGGTTTGGAATTGTGAAGATGGCTCAACAGACAGAGGCCCAGTGGGGTGTGAGAAATGACTATCCGATGGCCATCCTCTCCACTGGTGGTAGCATAAAGGCTGATCACTTAGCATTTGCCTAGAATACTTTGCTTAACACCCCTACTCTTGCAGCTCAATAATAGGGTTGCCAACTTTATAATCCCTGAAAACCAAACACCCCGGCCCCCTGCCCCACCTGCCTTCCCCGTCCATTGCTCACTTTCTGCCCCCACCCCCGTCACTCGCTCTCCCATCCCCCAGGATTCACCTGCTGCCTGCAGAGCTGGGCTGGGAGGAGCTGATGCAGAGCCTGCCTCCCTGCCCAATCAGGGCACAGCAGGAGTCAGTCCCCTGAGTGAGGGGCCAGGGTGGGGAAATCAGGGCACAGTGGGGGGTCCCCGTAGCGAGGGGCTGGGGGGCACAGCAAGCCAGGGGGGCAGACAGGATCCCCCCTTGTCCCCCTCCAGACGGCACCAGTACCTACTCTGGAGCCCGGTCCACGAGCCAGTCAGCTCTCTTCAGCAGAATGGAGGGTGGGAAGAGCAGCGGCTGCTAAACAGAGCTGCTCCTCCAAGCTCCAGCAGCAACTGCTGCTCTTCCCATCCCCAAGTAGCAGAGGCCAGTTACAGCTTTTAGCAGCTGACTGGATACTGCCAGGTTCCCTATTTGACCAGATGTTCCACTCAAAAACCAGACACCTGGCGACCCTAACCAAGTGGGCAAAACACAGCACCTCCACTATCAGAGACCTCACTGAACTCTAGCATTAACTCAGTATTAATTCAAAGAGAGCACTTACAGAATTACCAGTCTCATTTCCTGTAGCATCTGTTCATAGGTTTCTGTTTTTATTTTTAAACAGAGATACTATCCAAGTATTGGCTTGGCTTAACCTTGTTTAGCACGGAGATCTGACAAGATCACATCATCATATGTCCAGTATAATACCGAACTCCCATTGAAGCCACTGAACATCACCACTAGAAGTTAAGAATTTGGCCATCTGAAGTCAGTGGAAATTTTTCCTGAGTTTAAGAGTAGAGCTTTGAGCCATGGGTTACTTCAAAGCTGATATACTGGTTAAAGAGAAATCAGAGTTTATAATTTGTCTCTCATTTGCCATAAAAGAGAACACTTCCTCTCCTTGCCCTGCACCCCACAATATTTAAGATTATTATAATCAGGCAGATTAGATGGGTCTTTATTTCTGCTTAGTTAGTGAACACATCAGCTGGTTATATTCTTTTAAAAAAATCTAAGCTTATTTAGTCCCTTTTAAAAACAAAAATGTGATTTTAGGTTAACATCTTTTCAGGGTAACAAAACTGTCATGTTTCATAGATTTTTATATGGAGATATTTCATGAGCAAAACAATCGCCCTAAGCAACTACTAAGAACGTCATATGGCTTCCCTCCAAGCCTTCCGCCCCTCCCCCAAATATTTCCAAAAGTGTGCTGCCACCTTTACCATACAACCTGACAGTCTCAAACAGCAACAAAGGCCTTTATTCCAGGTTGGGTTTACTAGAAATCCAGAGCAGGAGCTTTTCAGGATTTGCAGTCAGAGGACCAATGCTCTCCTACTTCACTAATAGAACTCCCAGTGAAGTCACTAGGGATTTTGCTGAGAGAGGAGCATGGGATCTGCCCCAGACTTGTATGTTTACATTCTTCTATGAGCCTTTTATTTCCGGACTATCCTGACAATGTTATCGATAACTATGTTCTGTGACAGGGTCAGACTGGCCAGACTGCTACAGGAGAGTGCCGGAGGGAAGGTATATTAGCCTCAGGATAAGCAGGTCCCTCTTCCCCTGGTAACTGAGCTGGGGTTATTCCAGGTTAATTAGGACACCTGGAGCCAATTAAGAATCTTCCAGAACAGGTTAAAAGCCTTCCCCAGACAGTCGGGGGGTGATAGACGTTGTGGGAGTGGAGGCGAGCTGAGCAGTGCGGAAGCTGACAAGGATCAGGGAAGAACCCCACAGGTATAGAGATTGGGGAGAAACCCTACCCTAAACAGGAGCTAGGGACCCTTCCAGGTCCAAAGACCTGAAGAAAAGGACCCTTCTAGAGGGGAGAGACTGAGCTGTGCATTTGCTGTGGTGCTGTCACGCCCAGAAGGGTTACCAGAGACTAGGGGTTATTCTTTCCCCGGCAGGAGGGTCGGGAGGAACCCCGCTCAGGCAAAGTGGGGACAATAAGCCAAGGGGTGTGGGGAAGTAACCCAGGGAAGCTAGCAGCTTTTCCTGGGAACTGGCAGCATGAGGCTGCTACTTGTAGGGTCCCTGGGTTGGGGCCCAGAGTAGAGGGTGGGACCACCCCCTCCTGCCTTTTCCTCTCACTGGATGTCCGCCAAGGAGGCCAGAAGCCTCAGTGAAGCAGTGAGGGCCTAGCAGGCCCAGAAACGGGAAGGCTGCTTGGAGACAGAATTTCCCCACCAACTATAAACCGGGGGAAAATTCTGAGACACAAGACCTGATCCTGACCCACCACTAGAAGGAAGCGCGGGACCCACCAAGGCAGAGAAGAAGCCCTGTTACAGCTCTTACAAGCCTTAAAGCTTGTTGTGCTTCAACCAATGCCAAGATTCATGAAAAAATTAATGAAAAAATTCCTCAGTTTTGTGGGAATTCCAGTCTGATTCCTAGCCAGGTTTTTGCAAGTCAACAACAAGTAATTTGGTTGGAGGACAGTTACAGGAATTTCAAGTCAGACGCCTATGAAAGGGTCATTCTACTCTCACGTATATCATAATACAGTGGAAATTATTCAAACTCAAAATCAATATGAGTGGAATTTGGCCCAGATTTTTAGACCGAATTCTACCTTTCTTTGTATCATCAAAAACTGAAAATTATTAAATAAACTCTCTTGACTAGTGCTTTATTTTGGAGGACAAGCAAACTGTCCTATTCTGATATTCAGCATATGTATTTGTCTACATGAACCTAAATATTTTAATAAGAAAACTCCTACCTCT